>NC_136820.1:23274601-25674601 GCF_951394365.1 Tetrao urogallus | reverse complement strand
CCCGTTATGTAAAACTCACAGAACTTTAATTTCAGAAGAATCAGCTCCACTTACATTTATTTATGCTTATACAAGGGAGCATCATGAAAAATCTGCCAGCAACACAAAGTTTTAAAATTTATCACATGGCTGTATTCAGAACAAACTATTATTTATATGTGAATTACTATGATTTATAAATATACTTTGCTTTTAATATCTTAGAGCCTTAATTTCCAAAGTGAGAAATTTAAAATTCTCTAGGACATTTAATGGATAATTTCATATAGTTATATCAATAAAAATTGTGACTTAAAGATGCCCTGTTGCATCTGATGTGAAGGTGATATATTTTAGTAATTTTACATTGCAAAATGACACTTAGAAAAGAGACTTTGTACTACCAAAAGTTATTTCAACACCTTGTAAAAATGATACAAAGAATTTATTCCTAGTAACAAATCAGACAATCATGATGTATTCTACCATGAATCAGAACTTCTCCCTTTGACCTGACAGGAGCTGGAATTGAGGGTGTGTTTATAACCACCATACTTGATATTAAAATATTTTTAAAAACAAATGCATTGCATAATTTCTAATTCTGATAAATAAACTCATGCAAATAAAATATGTATGTAGATTTTCTGGAATTTAGGCACCTCAGTCATTCATTTAAGATATTTTGTAGCTTAGTTTATGTCAAAAGAAACTCCATCCAATCACTGTCTACTAAACTATCCTGCTATAAATTTATGTCATTGATGTAAAGTAACAAATTTATATTAACGTATTTATTAAAATCTGTTATAATTTTCAGAATGTATATATGTCTGTTATTGTCAAGCACTGCATATGTTTCTGCCTCTGTATCTGCATTGTACTTCAATACATAAAAGTTCACTTTGCTGCAGGGCTAGATATGTAAAATTTAGAAATATATAGATGCTTGTAGAAATAAAAAATGTGCAAATCAAATATAGAAGATAATACTTGTTTTTACTTTTACTGTTACATGCTATGTAATTCTGTAGCAGAGCTGACGTTTTTAGTCTGCAAAAACATGATGACTCAACACAACAGCATAGATCAGGAACAAGCATTTTTATCAGATTGTTTTTAAAAATTAATCCCATTTTCGGGAAAAAAATGTATTATCCGCTTATTTTCCAGGCTTTTGTGTATATGTAAAACAAATAATTACCTGTGACATTTAAGCCATCTGACCTTTGGCACCACACAGTTCGAGAAGATCCCTTCCAGGGGCTAGCCATCCACTTGTATTCATAGCAGTGGCCATCTATACAGAAGATATTCATTTTTTAAGAGATTAAATGAAAAGACTTCAGCCTACCACTAGCTGCAAGTAGACAGCATACATTAAGTTTAATGGGTTTTATGGTGTCCTTCTTTCACCCAGCAACTCAGAAAGGCGTACTGCACACACAGAAGTCTGCACTTACTGGATGCATACAGAATAGAACGGCTGTCTTCTGGACTGAACAATAATGTTCATACACATTGCATGTGGAGTAAGACCAATATAGTTATCGAGCAAAACAGACATTTTCAACAACCTCATAATGGATGAGGCCTATCTGTTGTGAAAAGTCATTTAGGAGTCAGCTTTCTTTCTTGGTAAAGCTATGCTTTAGTTACTATTCCATTGTATGGTAAAGAAGCTTGGCTGTATCTGACTTCACATCTCTACTCCACTGTACACATCTCATATAATCTGGGATAAAATATGAAGTCTTTCTGTACCTTAGTTGCCCAATAAAAATTTTTTTTATTCATCTGTCTGGTGTCTAAATGAACAAGAAATGTCTTTTCTTAGGTATTTTGCTTAGTACTAGCAGTAGGACAAACTTTTTAGTCATTGTCATGTGATAAGAGCAGACAGGATTCTAAATTTGGTTATGCATCATAATATCCTTTTTTTTTTTTAATTAAGAAATTATCAAGCAGATAAGGCAACTATTTTTTTTTTCCCCAAATCTTGAAAAGGTATTTCATTATTAAAAAGGGATTTTAAAAATGTGTTTGAAGTGGAAACATACAATAGGTAAATTTTCCAAGTTTTTGTGGTACATAGTTGATATATGGAAAATAAAAAGTTAAGTGCATTTCTATGTCCACTAAATCCATAATTTCCTAATTTTGATAGCCTCAGCAGAAAGAAAAGAAACATACTGTAGTTCTGTATTTTGTTTATTACAGGAAGAGTGATGTGTATTTTGGTACTTACCACTGCATGGTCTTGTTTCCAAAGCTTGTTCTGGACAAAGATGTTGATTCTCTAAATCCTGAATGATTACTGCCCGAGATCGGACTTGTATGCCTCCAAAGCCAAGATCCTCACCATTAACACAGGTTAGCTGACAAAGGCTCCATTCTGACCACTCTTTCAAATAACAGTCCCCTGAATTTTTATTAGAAGATAAAAGATCATTGACGTATGTGAAGAGCTCATGACAGTGAGTAGGACTTAGAAAAACTTAGAAATTCTGAGCTATTCCAAGTATCTGTGAGGCTGAAAATAATAACGATGATAGTCTATTTGTTGGAAAGCAGAACAGGTTTCTGTAGCATTCCCATAAAGTCAGACTCATTTTCAATTTCTGATGACACTCCATACAATGCTTGGATTTAACGAATATTAGGGAATTGTACACTGTGTACCTCAGGCTAATTTTATACATCTTATTCATTACTTCTCTTTGACACTACAAAGAGAAAGCATTGTGGAGTTTTAAAAAGATTGTCACATATCCTCATGCAGAAGCACTTTAACCAGGCAGTAAAAACTACTACTGATGCATTCTTTATAAGAATAGGAAATGAGAAAGTGATTAAAATGTCTATTCCAGTTATTCCAGGGTACTATAACAGAGATTTGCAAAACGTAATTTTATGGAGTAAAAAGAAAAAAAATAGAATTCTGCTAGTTAGATAAATTAGTGAGACTGGCTAAAGAAAATTTAAGGAAGATCTTCAAAATAACATAAACAGACCATTTTGTAAAAGATGCAGTATCAAATGGACTATACACAGACTCATTAATAAACCTCTTACTTCTCATTATGTCAGTGAAAGAGCTATTAAAAATTAAAGCTACCTTCTACTGTACTGATGAAAGATGTAATCAGCACTGTGTTGACCAGATGCCTGATTAATGAAGGTATTTTATTTGCCAACATTAGGAGATCATGTGAAGAAATGAATAATTGAAGAACTGATGTATACACAATAGGAAAGCAAGCAGTGATTTTTGGAAACATTAGCTGGAACTTATCATTAACACATCCCCATAGGGCAGTTATTCCTACTGGCTAAATGTGAGACTGCTGAAGAACAGGTTCATGCTCAGCAAAATTTAAAATCTAATAGTAAGCAGTAGTGAATCCACCACCAGAGTAACTCGGTCATTTTCCCTATTGGTAAAGTATGTGAAAAACATTTTATTGCCTGTGGCTAATCCTAGATACTGATAACTGTAAGCTGAAGGAGTAAACCAAACGATCTTGAAATGTAATGTTTATTTGAATAGCTTTCTTACCTGGACAAGGAACAGTGCATGTTTCCTCAAGGACCATCTTTTTATTACCATCTATAATAGGCTCTATTTCTCCACAGAATTCCTCATCTACTATTTTGCCTCCATCTTCAGTGGATCCATCAAAAACCACACAGGAAATATTCCGCACTCGTGTGCCCTCTCCACACTGAGCAACCTGGGGAAGGAGGATATGGATGCTGTACGTTGGAAAGTATCAAAAGACTGAATTTGAGCTACATATCATTGCATCTCCTATTATTTTTTTGCCAAAATACATATTCATTTGAGTAGGGAAAATAAAAATACATTGTTTTTTTTTACATTTGAAACAAACAAAAAAATATGCTGTCACCGTTTTTTCTTAATATATGGATCTAGCTTGTGCTTTTAAATTGCAATCATGGCGGTATCTTAAGAGAAGATCTTTTCTAGGATAAGACTTTTTTTTCAACAAGGATGCTCATCTGTTACCACATATACTCTTTTACAATGTAAGGATTTCAGTTATTAGCAAAGATGTCATTGAAATACCAAACTTTACCTTTCTACTTTGAATGTCTGTAGGACATTGTTATACCTGTTGACAAATATGAACTAAAAATAAATCTTCACATTTTTGTATAAAATATGTGGAAGTAAACTGACTACAGTGCTTTGAAACAGATATTCGGGCATATTTCAAACATGCCTAGCTCCATAATTTCAATGTCCACTGTGGGTCTTACCTCTACTTTGCATGCAGACCACTGACCATACTGCCATCGATAACAAGGCTTTACTGGACAGGGTTTGAATTGCTCCATCTGAGAAGGACAAGGCCTCCCATCGCCCTGAAACGGTTGATTTATGGTCCTTCTTCTGATCATTTTTCCTGCAAATGAGAAACAGCAATATAGGTAATAGCAAAGTAGCTAGGCTGATTTAATCTTGAAGATGGTTCTATGTTGGTGAAAAGCATAGTGTTTGAATAATGTAATTTTTTCATATTTGACAAATTGGACAGTAAAGCAAATCTGTTGGCTCTTGCCTGTTATATGGATTTTCTTATTTTATATTTTCTGAGTCAGACACTGTATGTTCAGTACAGCATGAAGTACTGCATGAAGGAGGATGTCTGATCAGGATTTCAGATTACTCCTGTAATAGCAAAAAAAAATTAGTAAATACCCAGTTCAGAAGCTTGGTTGCTGTCAGCAACGCAACACTTGGGGAAGAATACTCTCTCTGAAGATGATAAAATGCTTATGGCAGTTCTGTGGAGATACTGACTGTTCATCTGGAGTTTGCTGCTGTTTTTCCTGAGTTAATACAGAATTATGTGTAGGGAAGGGAAAAGGAAAATGAAAGGGCGAGGGGAAGATGAAAGGAAACAGGGAGGGGAAGGGAAAGAAAACTCAGTCTTTAAAATATTCCAAGGTTATATGCAGACCTGTAAGGCCACATGCTTGAGAGCAGTCAGACCAAGACGACCAGTCAGAAAGCTGACAATTCACGGGACATTCCACCACACAGGATATATTCATTTGCCACGTCTTTTCCAAACCAAGCTAGAAGAAAATATCCAATAATTAGCATGTAATGTTCAGTCTGTGCCAGCAGTGCTCAGTATGCATTTGGACAGAGTGAATTTGAAACAAGTAAGCCTTAAGTAAACATGAAATAATTCCTAAATAATAAGTAAAACAATTAAGCTATTTTAAATCTCATTTCACAGAATCATAGAATAACCTAGGTTAGAAACTATCTTTAAATTCTTCAAGTCCAGCCACAAAACTGATGGAATGAGTCCCATCACTAAACTACATCCCTGCCTCTTTAACACCTGCAAGGATGAGGATTCCAGCACTTCTCTGGGCAGCCTGTTCCAGTGCCTGATCATACTCATCAGTACCTAACCTAAATACCTTTAAGACAGCTTCCTAACACAATATTCCTCATCACCTGAGAAAAAGGGCTGATGCTTTCTTCCTGTAACATTCTTTCAGGTAATTGTAAAGAGCAATGAGGTCTGTCTTCATCCTTCTCCAGACTAAAAACTGAAGATCCCTCAGTTACTCCTCATACGTCCTGTTTTCTGTTCCTTTCAGCAACTTCACTGCTCTTCTCTGCACGCACTCAACCAAGTCAGCATGCTCCTTGTAGTGAAGGGACCAAAACTAAACATGATATTCAAGGAGTGGTCTCAGCAGTGCTGTGTATGTGGGGACAATCCCTTATTCCTACTGGCCACACTACTTCTGATCATCATAGAATCATTTGACTTGGAAGGGATCTTTAAAGGTCTTATAGTCCAACACCCCTGCAACGAACAGAGACAGCTACAGCTAGATTAAACCCTGAATGTCTCCAAGGATGGTGCTTCCACCACTTCTCTGGGTAGCCTGTTCCAGTGCTTCACTAATCTCATCATAAAAGTCTTTCTCTTTATATCCAATCTAAATCTCCCCTCTTTTAGTTTGAAACCATTTCCCCTTGTCCTATCACAACAGACCCTGCTAAAGATTTTCTTATCTTCTTTCTTACAGCCACCCTGTAGATACTGAAAGATCGCTATCAAATCTCCCCAGAGCCACAACTTTCTCAGCTTGTCCTCACAGAGGAAGTGTTTCATTCCTTGGATCATTTCTGTGGCTCTCTTCTGAACTCACTCTAAGAGGTCTGTGTCTCTCCGGTACTGCGGACTCCACATCTGGATGCAGTACTCCAGGTGAGGTCTCACCAGTGCAGAGTAGAGAGGCAGGATCACCTCCCTTGAATGCAGGCCAGGATGTCATGTGCCCTTTTGGTCACTTGAGCATGCAACAAAGCATGGCAACACAGTCCTAATGGCATATACTGACTTTTAAATATATTCTCAAATCTTATTTTAAATAAATATTTTCTAAATAATAGCTTGTAAAATGAGGGCTTCAGCTTATATTTTTACTTTATACTGTGGTGGTAAAATCATTAATATTTAGAATAAATAAAATATAAAATCAAAGAATACTCAAAGTTGAAAGGGACCTACAAGAAACTCTAATTGAGTTCATCTGTTGGGTCTTTATGATTTGAGAGATTTGGCTAAGAAGTTTATCCTAACTAAAAGAACACTATTCTCAACTAAAACCTAGCAATCTGATTGTTTCTACCTTCTGCTTCTGAGCTAACACTGGGTGTGCCATTACTACAGACTCCACCGAGAGCCATTTCTCCATACTGTCACATTTTTCTATGTGATTCCTTCTCAGAACTAGCAGTGAACAAGCTATTTAAGCAGTTCATCCCTCCCAATTTTTGTTAATATATAATTGATTTTCTGCAGTCCTTCCCTTCCAAGAACGGATATCTGGCTTTTTTTAACATTTGAATGATTGTTTTTCTTCAACTCTTTCTTTCTCCTGAAATAGCACATATGTTGAGTCTCTGCAACCACTTGGCAGAGAACGTCAGCATAGAGAATGAGATGCTGTCCAAATGTTCTCTAATTCTGATTACAGTTGATAAATCTTCTCTCTGGCCTGTCTTAAATTCTAAGCGCATTATGCAGTTGGAGGCCCTATAGTCTTCAACTGTACAATAGGTAAGGGACAAAACAGTTTATGATGTGTCATTAAAGTATTTTGAAATAGGAGTGTATCTTAATATTTATCTTAATATATATAATATTATATTATATATATGTATATTATTATGTTATATAAAATATATAATAATATATTAATAATAACTTAACTATCAGGCATTAACAGCTTAATTCATTTCAAGGATGGCCCCTGTCATAGAAAATGTTATTCTGAAATTAGTATTACTTAGCAACTGATGCTAAGAGCTGAGTTCAAAACTAAAAAAAAGGAAGAGATTGAGCATAGATTTGACAGTGTAGAAGACTGCAGATGAAGCAAGTTTCTAAGAGCTCAATAGAAACTGAACAAATTAATGGCAGAATCTGGAGGTTTAAACACTCAGAAACTACATCTGGCAAGCACAGTCCAAGAGCTAAAAACAGGTGGAGGATGAGAGAATAGATGGAAACTCGTGTATGTTTCTCGGACTTATTCTTTCCTTGACATCTGCTTACGCCTCTCATTTGTTTCTTTGTAGGCTTTTGCTGTTGTTTTTAACATAGTTTGTAATCTTATTACACACCATCCATACTACTGCACGCAATAACAATGACATGACATTGACACTGTAAACAGACAGTGACAATGATTTGTTCTAAAAAAAAGTACATCAATATATGTTTTTCTGAAAAAACAAAAAAACAAAAAACGCCTTTCTGTACAAGAAGATTTCACCAGTATCTTTGATACAAAAACTGCAGACAGTGTAAGAGAATGAGGAAAGGCGATGTGGGAACAGACTCGCATGCTCTCCCAAATACAGGTTCTGTACTAAGTTCTAGGGGCTGAATTCAGTGAAACACTAAAAAGTGATGCAATCCCCACAGGGAAGTGCCAGTCTGTGCTTAGAGACAGTGATCTGCATGGGTCTGATTTTGTAAAGCCATTTCTATGTTCTTATGAAGTCCTGTGCTCCAGATATTCCCCAGTCAAGAAGGAAGAGATATTCTGGCTGATACTCATGAGAATACGTAATACAAGATGGAATACAACTCGTGGCATAAATATTATCATGGCAATAAAAACCCCTGCAACCTGCATAGCTTCAAAATGAGTTATAAAAGGTATGATATAAAATGCAAAGGAAAATCAATTCTGCTAATATGAAGAGATCTGCAGTTTCCCAGCATAGAAGATGGTCCTATTCACTGACCTTCATCAGTGAACCCTGATCTTCATTGACACCTTTTAGAATTCCAGAAGGCTTCTGATATCTTTAAGTAGACAAATCCTGCCACGTGTTGTTTTTCTTTTAAAAAAGCCAACTAGGCTTTTTAAAACCTATTAATTTTAACAACTGCAAAGGTTAATGGCATGAAAGTAGCAGTTAAGGCTTTAAAAAGGAAATAAACTCACAATTTTCTACTTAAATGCAAGCATAAAGCAATAATTAGGCACAACATTAGCATGCATTTCATAAATAAACTACCACAAGTACTGAAAATGTCTTACCCTGGAAGACTCACCAAGTCTTAAATTTGCATTTGTAGTACTATATATTGAGACAAATGAGATTTTAGACCTCTGTTCTGCATTATACATCAAAGAATGAGCTCACAGCTTTTTGCTGTTACACAGTGTAACCTTGATTATCCAGCTATTGCACACGTCAACATCTGAAACTTTGGGTCATCTGGAACTTCGATACTTATGAAACCATTAAATAGTCTTTGAAGTCTGCTTTTTGGGTCAAATCTTCTGACCAAAGGCTCAAAATCTACATAATTGATTTCTGGCAATTGAATGAACGTGAATGTTCTATTTTAGGACTGACCTTCTCAGCTGGACCTTGGCAGCTAGAGAAGCAAAAGTCCGAGACATTAAAGGTGAAGAGGAGAAGGTTGAAGGCCAGACTACTCCTAGGGATCTGCCAGCCACATGTGTTAGGCACTGACAAGCTGCTGAAATGGATGTGAGGAACAATTTGTTTGTTCTAATTTGATATTAATCCCACATTCTTTTTTCATCCCTCTCCTTACTTTGATGAATCAGAGTTCATAATACAGATCTTAGAAAATGTGACTGGAAAAAAATTGGAAATGTGATCTGAAAAGGTTGCTGGACAAGCTATGGATGAGTTGTGGTTTCTGATGAGTGAACGGCAAGTACTTAAGTTACACCTAATAGTAGCACGGAGTCCTTTATTTTTGGCTTTATATGACAGGGGAGGCAGATTGTCAGACCAACATGTACCATAAATCCTGTGATAATCAAAAATTTGTTTATGTTTCATGTGAGAGATTAACCTCTGTAGGAGGTTAATCATGTAATCTGTTAGACAGACTATTTGCCAAAAAAAAAAAAATCAAAACATTTTGCATTTGCTATCTGATTCAGACAAAATTGCTGGTTTCTAGTCTTTTCTGATGTTTAATTGCAGGTAAATGAATAAAACTAAGTCCCTAAATCTGAGAATGACCAGAGCCAACTTGCTTTAGGTAATTTGATTTTCAAATATGAAAAGACAATTTGAGTACTTGTGACATGCTAATTTTTTAGAGTTTTTTAAATTTTTAGAGTTAGAGACCAAGTAATCTAGTATTACTGTGAGAGTTTGAAGGGAACTATGATAACATAACTAGGACTTGGAAATAAGCTCTACCAATTAGTTTATCCTGACAGTAATCAGGATGATTGGCCAGCTTCTTATCAGATTGACTAAAAGAAACACAGGATCACATGAAATGTGTTATGAAAGCAATAGCCAAAAAAATGGAAACTTGGAAGAAAATTCAGTCTTTGATGACACTGATGCTCATAAATGAAAAGGGTGATAGTTAAAAGACAACATGAAGGGATTTTTTAATACAAGGCTTTTATTAGTTTTATGAACCAAGTATTATCAAGGAAATAAGACCTTCATTTTTTAAGGGATGAGAATAGGTTTAGCTAGTCTGATCTCCCTTCCTCGCATATAATAATAAGAATTCTGTAAATTGATCTGCACATAAATTAGATAGAACTTTTGCTTTATTCATACAGTCAATATAAAATTTTATGATAGCCCAGGGGAAATTCCATTAGCTAAATCATTACAGAATTACTTAGTGTTCTACCATCAACCTCTCTAACCACACACGGCTTATTTTGAACTTGACACAATATTTCTGTACTGCTTTTATAATGCAAAAATACAAATTCCTCTCTCCCCCACAAAAAGAAAAAAAAAAAAGAAAAAGAAAAAGAAAAAAGGGAAAAAAAAGCAAACAACCACAAAACAAAACAAAAACTAAAGGACCATGTGTGATTAGATTAGTGAAAAGTGTATTGTACCTTTATACATGTTTTGATAACTTCTTCAACACTCTCCTCTTCTGACCCAGAAGGTCACAAGAGTTCACTTTCACATCCTTAGACTGAAGGATCCAGTAAAACTGAAACAGCCTGGCCTTCTTGCTTATCAGGTTAACTGGTTTTACTCCTCACACTTATTGGATCAGTCTTTGACCTTGCTGTACCACTGCTTACACATCCAGAATTGAACACACAGTCTGTGTTCAGTGTGACTGAGGAGTGGATCAGATCTTTTACACAAGGATGTACCTCTACATGGTACAGCAGATCAAAAAGGTAAATAAAACTGTGTCACAGTAGCTGTTGAAAAGCGAGAACTCCAATTCCTTGATGCCAATTCACCAATCATTTAGGGCAAGTAGTTTTTGAGACCCCTGTATGTTATCTCTGTTGCTCTAGATAGTTCCTGAGTAATAAGCTCTCATTTCTTCTGGAGCAGGAGAGCTCCAGAGGTTTTCTGCAATGAGATTCCAGTGTAAAAAGTAGCCATTTATTTTAAAGGTTTAAATTCTTTGGTTAACAATAGAAACAATTTAAGGGCTTCATGGTATAAGAAATATATTTATCCTAAACATCTAATGAAGTACATGCTTTTTCTAATGGGATATTCATGTGGATGGATATTTTATATCATGTTCTGGTTTGAATTAATCTATACTTCTGCCTCTTACAAAAAAAAACACAGGAACAATACTTTTCTTTCAATGCCCTGAAACATTAAAATAATGCATTCCTGTATTAATTTCATATAAACCTGCTGGTGGGTAACTAAACTCTGATGTTTTTCCTGAGGCATAAATTAACCAAATATTAGATTAGATTATAATCCCAAAATCTACATGTAAAGGAGTAACTTGGCACAAAAATAGGTACCAGTCTCAACTGAAAACTGCTCTCTATTGTTTTCTCATTTTATTTCAAATTACTACCTCTATGTGACTGAAAACACTTAGAATGATGGACAAATGCCAGAAAAAAATAGTCCTGTCAAATTTGAATTTAATTTGAATATTTGCAATATGGCTCTTTCAAAATTTTAGGGTTCTTATCTGTTGAGTAGACCTCTGTATATGCTCCTATTTCATTAATATTTCCTTCATACTGCTCATTTTTTCACACTAGTCTGGGTACCTTTTGTGTTGCACAGCTGAGTACATGAAGTTAACATTCAACCCAGCTGCAGAATGGCACGTGAGAAATATTTTCCAACACATTGAGTAAATGATTGATAATGGCAGCTGTCCAAAGCTCCATGCAGACATTATATCAAATTAGAATGATGATTAGTATACCGATTAAGATTTATTGCCTTTATTCTACTTTATTAATTATTGTTTCTAAGTCATTTCCTTCAGGACATAATAATTAGCATACCTTCATGGAGGCACTTAAAAGGGAATTGTATAAAAATCACTATTGATGGCATAGTTCATTTCAGAGGTACTTAACAATCCGTGAGTAGTGTTGTGAAACAGCTGGCAATGATGGGTTATATGCTGTAGACGGTAGATGGCTCAGCATTAATTAGCATTAGTAGAAAGAGTCTTACAGGTACTCACTCACCTCCTCACAGTATTTCAGGTCAACTGATTTGCCATCACTGCGAACACAATCGAGCATCCGTGTTTTGATTCCGTTACCACAGACAGCCTTCTCACTGAGCTGACATGTGCTCCAGTCTGGAAATAAGGAATTCATTAGGGTTGCAGACATTTTAGATAAAACTCATAATGATCCCGTCTCCCATTTAATTCTAATTTTGTTGACATAAAATAATCCCCATAGCAACTTTTACACGTGCAATGCTCATGGAGGGAAGCCAGCTGCTACTTGTTTTTGGAAGCAGGCACTGTTCATATTCAATTCGATCTGCACAGCTTCTGAGGAATTAACAAAATGACAACTTAAATAAATTTCCTGGTGTTAAAGCATGCACCCTACATCCCAGCTGCAAAGTCTTCAATAATATTTTGTATGAATCAAACAGACCGCAACAGTCCTCAGTATGAGACTCATAGCTCTGGATAAGAATGAAAAGCTGAAAAAACTGTCCTGGAAGATGAACGGAACTAAGCCATAGTCTGATGATGTCACTAGATGATAAGACCTCAAATACCTGTCACATTGTAGTCATAGTGGTAGCAGTTTTTGTTCAAAGTGCAGACTTCTGTCTCAGTGGCAGCAGGGCAAGACTTTCCTTCCATTGGTTGTCTCAGAGATTCTGATGACCTTTCACGGACACTGCTTCCATTGCATGGCTTGAAAGAGAAATTAGAAACATCTTGATATTATGGCAACCTGATACATTTCCATGCAACATTATAACATCCTTTCAAACAACCTCTTGACAGAATGTAAATTTAAAATAACAGGCTCGTGTTGTTGCCTATGAGAAATTATTTCCTTTTTACTTCAGAATGAATTTAATCTGCTGCTTAAATTTGGTACCAAGCAAGCTGAAATATCCTTCAATTGGATAACACCGTGGTATTTTCCCAAATAGTTCATATCTCAGTATTGTGCTTTGAAATGATTTCATTCACAAACTGGATATTTAGAAGCTCATTTTGCAAATGCCCTATTGCAGTGCACTGGAGTCTGAATACTCATACGTCCTGAAACTTTTTTTATGTTTGAAGTTTTTGGCATTTCCTTCGGAGATTCCTGTCAGGAAGGCAAGAAAAGATCGAAAATTATCGTTCTGTGTTTAACTAAAAACTTTGCTCTTTCCAGAACAGTGACATTTTCAGTATACTGGCTACCTTCTCCTGCAACAGAGAGGATCAAAGCTAGGCAAAAACCACTGAAGAAATGATTTCACCATACAGAATCTACCCATACTGAAGAATGTCCATTTGTGATATTTTTATTTATGAAGATGAACTTTTGGGAACAGTTTCACTGAATGAAAAATACCTGCACAGCTTTATTTGCATCTAAGTGTAAATTATGATAGTAAATACAGATATTTACATATGTACTTAGTGCTCAGTTCAGCATCTTAACACAATAATTCATATATGAATACACTGCTTACCAAAGAACAGCGAGACCATGATCCCCATTCAGACATAACACAGTCTTCTGGACATGGCAGTGTGCATTTTCTAGCACCAAGTGGCATCTCTTCAGGATCACACAGGTAGTCCTCTACAGTGTCAGAAGGACCATCCACAGTGTTCAGCATGCATCTGGAAAAAAGAACTGTACATAAACTGCATTTGCCATGGATTTTGTGCAATGACTATAATCCATGCTTTTTAAAGCATTTTAACATTTTGTCAGCACACAAAAAATAAAGTAATTGAAGTAACAGAATATTGATCTGTGAAAACTCAAGTCAAAGAGACAAAAAGAATCTTTATTTATACATGATGACAGCCATATAAAAAAATGTACAGAATGTAAATGTTCCTTGTTAATGATGTGCCAAGAGGTACTTTAGATTGAAAGAGGAACAATATTATTTTACCTGACTTTCCTTGTTTGAACACCTTCTCCACAGTTCTCTTTTAAGTCCACATTGGTCACCTTGCAGACGCTCCAGGGCTCGGTAACCCATATGTATTGGCTGCAGTCACTGTGGCATGGAACTACCTCATATACCTGGAATCCACACTGACTGTCAGTTTCATTGCACACAGTCAAGATAAACATGCAACAGAGATCATGCTGAGATATAAGCAAAAAAAAAGTTAATGAAATTTCTGATAAAAATAACGAAAGTAATTAATTTGACATCTATAGAACTTGCTGCTGTAAAGGCTGTAATAATAATATGGATAAAATACTTGATATATATCTACAAGAATACCAGCATTAGTATTTTTTACAGATTTGAAAACAGACTTTGAATAGCATCTTGTATAATAATTTATATGTAAATTTTCCATATGTTTTCCTAAAGATACATTGTAGAGAAAAACAAATAGACAATGTATGCGCTGAAGCACTATCAGGGAGCCCATGTTAAGGTTATTTCACTGCTTTAGAATCTCTTACCTGAGCCTGAAGAAAGTATTTTCATGAACCCAAAAGAAAAAAAAGATAAAAAGAATGATTAGAGTTAAACACAGGTACTTAAGAAGCATTCGTTTTCCTTACAAACAATACTCTATGACTTCTGAAAAGCAAAACAGATCATTCTTTTCCTCTTGGATCTTCCTTATTTTTTGAGGCATTTTTGAAGATGTATTCTTTGGAATAAAATAGAACTTTATAAAACATAACTACTAATAATTATGTAGCAGATCACTTAAAGTCCCTTTCTTTAAAATTAGCTTATATCAGCTAACTTCACGTGCCATTCTGGGTATTAGGTCAGCACAACAAGAATTTCTAGAGAATCTAAGACTTTGTTTTAAATAAGACAGCGTTCATGTCAGGAACACTGTTTTGATAGAAGAACAGAAATGTTAGTTTATGAACCTACAGACACCATTGTCAAACTTACAGACAATTGTCAAAAGCCACCAGATTGGTCAGGCATGATTTGCCTTTTGTGAAACTGTGCTGGCTGTCGTGGATCACCTCCTCATCTCATATGTACCTTAAGATAGCTCCCAGAAAGATCTATTTCATGATTTTCTCAGGCACAGATATGAGGCTCACATGCCTCTAGTACCTTGGGTCCTCATTTCCCCCTTTCTTAAAAATGGGAGTGATGTTTCCCTTTTTCCATTCACCTGGGTCTTCACCTGACAGCTGCAACTTTTCACATATGATGGATAGCAACTTGGCAACTACATCAGCCAGCTCCTTCAGGACCCTGGGATGCACATCTTCTGCATCCCATAGAGTTGTAGACATTCAGTCTCATCAGGTGATCTCAAATTTGCTCTTCTCATAAAGTGCCTGAGAAGAGGCACTTTATTTGTTTTGTTGAGGATTTCCAGAATGAAAATAGTGAAGCCTTAATTCATTAAAATATCTGCACATATCTTGCTCTGGTTGATGTAAGAAAAAATACATAAAACTTGTATATTCATGTATGTGCTTAGTGATGTTCTCCTGACCCTACCTGCACTTCTGTAACTATGACTGCAGGCCACAGTAACTGGTTAGTGTAAGGAGTGCGTATCCATCTGCTGGATGACTGAGAAAATAATACCTGGAAGCAAGGAGAAGAGGGATGCCCTTATCCTTTTATTTCCTCTAGCAATCTCACATTAGTCTCTTCACTTGAAATCCTCTGAAGACCACTGATGCAATTTTATAATAATCCTGACTGTATATTGCTATGTCATATTACTATGACTTTTAACTTCACAGAGTAAGCTGCACTCAGCTGGAGCATGGTTTAGGGGCCACTTCAGCATGTATGACCCAGGAATACATAGGAGAAAATGGGCTAAATGAGACATCTTCCATTTACTGTGCTCATTCTCCACCAAAAGAGTCATGCTTATGTTAGCCCTGATAGATGTTGAGTAACCAGCTCTTAAAACTTAACATCTTAAGCATTTTATTTCCATACTTTACTAGTCTTACCACTAGAAAAATTTCCCAAGGCTTAACCAAAATCTGCTTGCAGCATTCTAAGCCTACAGCTTTTTATTTTATTCATGATGGTCTTGGAAGATGGATTATTTTCTCCTCCTTTAAAAGAGCCTCTTATGTTCATGCTAACAGACTGCCTGCATGCTCCCTACCATCTTCCCATCCATGAGCTAGACCTCATATTGCAAGCTTTTCTCAGAAATAATATTTCTTAGCTTTCTACCTACAGTATAACCCCTCTGTACATCATATCCCCTGTACCTAAGGCCACCAAAGACCCTATCTAACCACTATGTTATGTATGTATGCATCTAAGCATATTTTATATATTTATATGTACATATAGTACCAATTATATGAAATAAATATTCGGAAGCTTCAGTAGTTTTCCAGACAAATGAATGTTGGAATAGATTTAGATTAACTAGCTAACTTGTTCCTTGATAAATAGAATGTAGGCACACCCCCTGAATATTTCTGAGATGTCCAGAAAATGAATGTATTTTAAACTGAAAGATATATCCTCTAAATTTTTTGACATTACTATACTATATGTGTAATTCTCTCATGGAGTATTTTATTTTATTTTTTTTAACAGTAATTATATTATGAATCATCTATGATTATTTGGAAAACCTCACATTGCAACAAATCAAAACACCGGTAGAGGGCAATAGTGTTGCACATAAAAGGCCAACAGACCTTTAGCAAAATCACTTAGATGCAGGGAAAAGACGAGTCTGTCATATTCTGTACGAGTATTAAAGAAATAAAAATATTTCTGTATAGACTACGTATTTTTTGCTATTGAAACATATTTTTTCCTTATCCTAATAATATTCCTCCTAATGATTCTTATGGACTGGCCCAAATTCAGCAACACATGTTCTAGTCTGTCTTTTGCTAGATCAGATCACAAACTTAGTTTATTAGTTTAATACATATTTTATAAATTAAAATTAATTACATTCCCTAAAGCAGAAAATTAGAACAACAAGCCATTTCACTTTGTGGTAGCAAAATGTCAATAGGATAATATTAAGTACATGCATTTTATTCAAATGTAGATTGACATCACATTTACAGAGAAGATCATGTGGTCATTCAACATGCCTTTGCAAGGTAAATTAAATTCAACAACAGTATTAATATAAATTGGCTTCGAAAATCGTAAGTTAATTGAAAGGGTTTGGGTTTTTTTTTTTTCCTTTCTAAAACTCTTCAAGTAAACAGGAGAACATGAACAGCCGTTTACCAATCTACTGCACTATACTACAGCTTTACTTCATACTAGCATTAGGTGAGCCATCAGACAAGCTCACCATGTTCTGTATCTGTAATGCCCCATCCCTAGATGGGGCTAAGATCAAGGCCAGATTGGATGCGGAGGTTGGTGGCCTTGTGGCAGGGGTGTTGGAGATTCATGATCCCTGAGGTCCCTTCCAACCCAGGTCATTTTGTGATTCTGTGAACTTCGGGGGTTTGATTTGAATTAGTGCTAAACTTATTCCCACAGACTAAATGTTCATTCCTCATCAAACACTACCAGCATACTCTAAGATCGTGTCTCTTGGCTTAGTATCACTTGAACAGGATTTAGTTTGGGCAGCCAGATTTTTCTCTACGAAAATCAATTGTGGTTATTAGGACAATGTGGAGATTGACTTCAGAAGCACACTCCTGAACTGATGTGCCATTGCAGGTATACTTGGAAGGTAAGGATTTAATTGATTAAAATGCCATAAAGGACAATATTCTGGGTGTTCGAAGTATTTTTATTATTTTCAGATCTAGGATGGACTAGGATGCAAAGAATCTTAGTAGCTCTAGCATCTGTAATGAGAAATACTTCACCCGTTATTAAGAAATTATCTTCAGAAACATGGTCTTCAGCATGTACATTAAAAAATATTCTATTGTCCCTACAGTTCAGATTATGTACTAAACTCTTGCAGATGATTGAACAATGAAGGCAGATTCTGTGCCAGCTGAGGAAATTTAAGCAATCTCAATCTACATGCATCTGCCCCATATTTGTGTAGCCTTTTTACATTAAAAAAAAAAATAACAAACCCAACAATACAGCTAAAAGGGTTTTCCAAGATATGGAAAAACTACATCAATAATGTAAGTATAAATAAAATTACCTGATTGACATGATCTAGCTTAGGACAGGGTCTTCCACCATTGTAGGGCTTTTCACGGAGCCATTTTGACCGAACTTTTACCCCACTTCCACAGGATTTACTGCAGCGAGACCAATTGGACCACTCACTGAGCTTGCAGTCTGAAGGACATGGAATAATACAGGCTTCCTCAATATAACCTGTGTGAATGGAAAAGAAAGTGAAATCTCTTCAGCATGTCATTCTGCCACTTCTCCCTGAAGCCCTCATCTGGTTCATTTAGATCATCCAAAGTTTGACTTGACAAGACTGTGAATAGAGAGATTTCTTCATAATTAGGGCTAAATTAAATTCTGCAGAAAATTGACACATATAACTGGAGACTGTGATAGAGTAACAGCTGAGCATCCTCACTACTATCTGATTATGATTCACATTCATCAGATTTCAGCATTCAAAATTTCTGACAGCAATAGCGTAATTGACTAACCCATCCCTTGTTTTATCATTCTTATACCATGAAGCAATTCATTTTTGAACAAAAGAAGGTTTAATTAAAAGCCTCTTCCATAACTGTAAAAAGTAAGCTGCAGTTATTAAATATATATATATATATCCAACTGAATGAAAAAATTCATCTCTTGTCAGCACAGAACAGGGGAACTTAACACCTTGTGACCTTTCTAAAGCTAGAAAAAGAGTGGTCTGCCACATTAATGATGTGCCGATTAACAACCATCTGCCCCCAGTAACACACTGAATAATTGCACTGAATGGAAAAGCAGATGTTTGGTTTGGATAAGTCATCAGCCCTGAGAGGCTGGAAAGGGGAAGAACATGGTCTGTTGGGAGTAACATGAAGCCTCAATTCACTGAGTAAGAGAAAATGACTTCCTTTAAAAGCAACATATGCCACAGCTCTATGAAGTGTGTCATTTATGCCAATATTTACAGCAGAAGATACAAAACCTCAGCAAAAAAGTTGGCTTTTGCAGTATTTATACTACAACATCCTAAACTTTAATGACCTACCATCTTCCCTTTTTTGTATCATATCTTAAACACATTTACTGTTGGCAAAAGTTGACAGTAATTATAAAAAAAACCCTTAGTACATATAAAAGTGAATTCAAATATTTAATAAGCAGCTGGAAAATTAATACTTACATGGATAAGACAATTCTCAAATGAATGGCATAGTTATATATATTTCTCACATGACACAATTTTAAAAAATTATATTAAATACAGTCACTGCCATTTTCATCTGAGCCGATCTTAGCAGCTTTGTTTTTAACTTGTACTTCTAAATAAAGCTATAATTTCTCTTCTGAAGCAGCCAATACATAACAATCACTTGTAATATATAAAAAAATCAAAACTCTTAAGAGATCTCATTTCTATATATCTATTTCCATCTGTTTCTGTGTAAAATTCAGAATATTTTATAACCAAATTCAGATGATGGTTTTAGTCTAGCTAGATCTCCTCTACTTGGAACTTCTAGATATTTGAATAGTTTAAATATATATAGCCTGTCCTGAAAGTGAGCATTGCAGAACTATTGTTTATTAAATGTATCTTCCTTAATATGACTAGAATGCTATTAGCTTACACTACATGTTCATTAAGTATCCCTGGCCATTTGTTCAGTGATACTGTATGAAAGGTATACTGTGTTAGACAAAATGTATTTTTGAAGATCATATCTCTGCAAATCGGAGGTGGTGACACACTTTGCCCTGCAGCAGTAGATGTAAAATTGATTACATTTCACCTTAACTCACATCTCTGTGTTAGTCTTGGAAATCAGAGGTACCTGACTGCAAAGATATATTTTACACCGAACTTCCACTTCATAAATGTCCAGCTCTGTACCTTTATCAGAAATTAGCATTCAACAAGCTTTCTTAGGTGCTATACAAAATAATGTATGCATACCATTAAGAAATTACTGAATTAAAATTCACAGCAGAAAAGAAGTTAAAAGAAGTAAATAAAAGAAAAAAAGAATAGTGATATTTACTGTCTAATGAAGATCTAAGTACTCTTTCTAAACTTGCTTGAGATTCTGATATGCTGCATTAATTTTCAAAATCTTAAATTTCTGTACTGGAGAAACCTACAATAACACAATTATACCATTTAGCATTCATTAAATTTCTGCATCTGACAATGGTTTGGTTTTTCAGTGTAAAGCCAGGAATTGGACATGATTATGCTTGTGCTTCCCTTGCAACTTGGAATATTCTATAATTCTATGGCTCTTTACAGAAGGGACAGACTAAGGGAGAATGGTGGAAAGAATAAATAAAGTCAAGTAGATGGAAGAGAAAAATAAATAGCTGAGAAAATAGTAAAGAAAATTGTGATGACAAATACACATAGGAAGAGAAAACAAAAAAAAGGAGAAAAGATATAGACATTCTGCTCAAAGCAATACCTTGGCAATGCACAAACAGAATGAAATTCTCTCAACAGTCTATTCAGGTATCAGAGCAAAACAGAATTAAGAATGTTCCCACAAATAAAAACAGTGAACTAAAGGAAGAAATAATAATAATAATAATAATAATAATAATAATAACACACTAATTTGGCATATCATTTTTATTCTCTAGAAGATTAATGTGTAGAATGAAAATGAAAAGACCCTTGTTATATCTGACATTAAAAAGTTTCTGGTGTACTCATTCTTTGGTATCTTTTATTCCTCTCAGACACTTCACTGTTTCAGCTTAAAAATCTATTTAGTATTTAGCTACGCCCCTGGTCTCCCTTGGAACCTAGGCAGAAGCAGACTTCAAATAGCTAGCAGATATTTCTTTAGCCAAGAAAGATGGCTGAATATTAAAAGTTACATGCTGCAAATGACAGACTGTGCTCCATTTACCACTCTTCTAATGACAATTTTTAGAAAATGTTTCTCCAAAGCAAGTCATCATCTCAGATGTCTTCTGTACATCTAATGTCAACGTATCTTAAAATTTTAGGATGAATAAGGATAATAACCTCCGGAAATTCATAGCAATCACCTACAAATCAAAGAAAACTGATGTTCAGGAAGTTTGAAAAATGTATACTCTTTTTTTGTTGTTTGTTGGTTTGCTTGTTTTCCTTTAGAGTAGGGCTGACTTTAATATATTTCTGGTACCTGTATTTGTAAACTTTGACCATTCTGTAAACATTTTATTGAGAAGAGAATATACTGTGATATAACAGAATTACACTAAAAATACAGAAACATAAAAAAAAAAAAAAGAAAGAAAAAAGACATGCAAATGAGACTAGTGATGCAGTACGTAGTTCCTGATGTGAAAAGGACATAAGTGGGGCCTTTTTTCAGTTTTCAGTCTTGTTCCTACTGATTTAATCTTTGAGAGGGTGCAACTTCTATTAAACACTGTAAAAGCGTATTAAAGAAACAGTTCGCTAAAGCCCGAGGGCAGAAGGATGTCTATATGATGGAATATCACACAATTATATCTCACATTCAGGTTGTGTAATACAATTACAGCAAATTGCATGCTACAGCCTTGAGGTTTAAAGAACAAGCAAAAACAGGACAGATGCAGAGGGAAGAAAAGGAATGAAAGCAGGGAAGTGGCTGTGAAGAAAAACAGAAGAAAGTAAGAAGATGAGAGACAGTGAAATAGCTGACCAACTCAGCAAAGACTAAAGATACATGCATTGGACATCTGCAGTTCACGCCCTGCCTGCTGCTTATCGTCTTGCTGACTGAAGTCTTTCACTGCACACTTCCTTTAGCTCTTCATATTCTTTGTAACATATGAAGACTGAAAAGATGAAATCTTGGGATACTGTGGTACAGTATCAGCCTTCTGTCTGTAAGGTACAGAATGGTCCTAGAAAGTAACATTCACCTCTTCAGGTCTACTCTTTTTTCCCAGTCAGTAGTTTCTCAACTGTTTCAGCTCCTGTCAGCTGAACTTCGCAAGGCTACAAAATGGTCAGTTGTCTACTATGAATGAGAATATGGATATTCTATCATTAAAGATTTGATACACAATTTAACAAATGCCTTAAACTGCAAAGAGTATGAACTGAATTTGTTATTAAAATGGAATTGCTTACTGCCTCACTGCTAACTGGTAACAAAACCTGCACTCCTCGAACAAGTAATTAACAGATGTGCTGGATAATTTCCAATGAGGAACTTTAATGGACTGCACACTTTGTCTAAAGACAGAACAAGTTAGTTAGGTCAGATTCCAATTTTCCCCACACAAACTGTAATTCGCAATGTATAAGTACAGACCAACTACTTATGTTGAAGAATGCAGACATAAAGAACATAATGGAAAGTCTTTACATTTACTCTTTTGTCCTCAGGACTGACAGAATTATGTTCCTGCTTTCACAAATAAAATGCTATGCTATGTTTCCAAGAAAAAAACTGCAATGTCAAAATAATGATTTATGTTCTTCAGCATAGTTTTTTGGGTCTTTTTTGTTCAGTATTTTGGTGTTCTTTTGGTGTTCTTTTGTCCAATTGGTTGGTCTTTTGCTTTTTTTTTTTTTTTTTTTTTTTTTTTTTTTTTTTTTGCCATGAAATACAAAGTTCTAGGATTCTATCTTCCAGGACAAAAAAAACAACCAACCAACCAACCAACAAAAACAATAATAATGTCTCCTCCCCAACACCTGAAAAATAAAGCAAAACAATCGAAACCCACAAAATCTCATGACTGTTTGTATTTCAGTTGTAACAGGATTTTGCAGGATTACATTTTACAGGATGAAAGTTACAACTGAGAGCATTCATACTTCTGCCTGTCCATGGAAAAACATACTGCACTTCATACGATTAATTTTTTTTTTTTTTTTTTCCAGAATTGCTCTTTCAAAACCTTAAAATCTGAGGGCAATTATTAATGCCTAACTAGCATTTCTGTCTCTGGTGAACTAAACACGGGTCTTTGGGTTGATGGGTGACTGCCTCATAATTGCTGTACTGTTGACAGACCAAATATGCTGGAACTATAATGCAGAGATCCATGCTAGTAACTGCAGTGCGGGGCAACAGGTAGTACAAGTATTCCAAGAGAATACAAAACAGGACAAATACAGCATCCTGTATGTGAAAAAAAATACTGGGAGATATATATGCTCTGAAACTACAAGGTATCCTAATAACAGTTTGAGAACCTAAGCATACTGCCATATTGAATTATAAGCTCTTATGGGAAATACATGAATTTTAGAATAAACACTCAACAGAAAGTCTCAATTAAATTTCAACACTCTCATTTTTTTTGTTGGCAAATTTGTATTACTTCAGGTTAGAATATTGGAAGTGTGCAAAAAGATTTTTAAAAGTCCTAATACAAGTGGATATACCAAGTTCTAACTGTTGTTTTAGAAAACACAGACACTGCTATAAACTACAAGATTTTACTATCACACACATAAGCAATTAAATACAAAATTTCTTGATTCATATGGATATTCCCAGCAGCTGTTGTAAAAGTATTCACTGATACGCAGATATTCCTCTCTAATCCCCTGCATAAGCCTTGTAGCCATGGAGGGCTTTGTAGAATCAGCACAAATCAATGCATCTCATTTAATTAATGCTAAAGGGGGAAATAACCTCACATTAATAAGGCAAGGCAGCAGACAAACTATCCTGGACTGGTTGACTGTGCCTAAGGTCTTAGCAGTAAACTGACATGAATATGAAGGTAATGACATGACATTGAAGGTAAATGACATGAATATGAAGGGTAATACGACATATAAAAATGCTGCATCTGTTTGCCATGCTACTATGCCTGGCTTTGCTACACACACACAAATACAAACTCTTCTCAGCTTATGTGGGTCATAATTTGTAATCTATGATGGAGGAAAACAAAATATTGTTGAATAAACATTATAGTTCATAAGCATGGCAGTGGCCTGCTTCTGATTTCGTCAATACAAAAAATCCAAGATATGCTTTAAAGGGAGCAGAAAGAGACTGCTTTGATTCTTTTCACAAACACATGAAAACATACTGCTGGAAGTCACCTGTTGCTATTCACAGAACTCTAGTATAGTAGCATTGATAGGGATAAAGTGATGAAAAGCAACTGCTGCTTTTCTAATGGAAAAAAAGCCCCAGAAAAACTCTCACATAAGTATCAAATCAACTGTACATTTTTTAATTTGTCCAGTAAAATTATCAAATTAGCAATGAAACAAAGAAAGAACAATGCATATGTCTTCCATTGAAGAGACCAGCTAAACAACAGGTCATTTCATCTGACAATGCCACAGCTGCTGTCAAGCGTCAGCTGTTAGCTTCTGCCCACACATTGCAGAACTGATATTACTGAAAAATACAAAAGCAGAATTTTTAAATGGCTGCTGAATGCTACTAACTCCTTTATCAATAAATGTAACTCAAATTTGGAAAAACAAATGAAAGGAAAATCAAATTATTAGATATATGTAATAGTTGGGGGAAAAAAAAAAAACATTGAATAAAAACAAAATACAAAAAAGCATCTTATCCTTCTGCAGCTGAAACTAAGCAGTTTTCAGCTGCTTGGGATTTGTTTTGAACTACTTTCCAATCTACAGAAAGCTAAGGACCTTGTTCAGAAGGATTTTTCCCCTACCCTTTCACTATTCACACCTAGTAGCAACAAGAGTTAAATATTTAATGACATTTTACCTTTCCTTGTCTCAGAGTTATGGTCACTCCTAAGTTTTTGACAAACCTGCTCATGCTTGTGATTTCATAGCTGCACTCAAATTCTCATCTATTACTGCACAAAGTCTCTTACAAGTGTACTCATATAGGGGTCTTCCTCATGTTATACCCTTCCTTCAGCTCCTCAGCTTCAGTGAAACTCAATTATTTTTTCCCAAATCTTTTGAACTGAGATGTGTCAAGCAGTAAAAAAAGCTCTGAAGTATTTACTTCTGTGTTCTTGTTCATCTTTTCTTTTTTAAGGAAGATTGAACTGTGATTATGAACAAACACATTGTGCATTTTCTTTTTGGCATTGCAGAGCAGGTCTGTCTTTTGATTCTTCCCACTGAAAACAGCATGACTTGCAATGCAGATTTATTCATGGCTTCATAAATTTACATGGCAATACTTTGATTTTCTTATGCCTTTTTAGTACAGCACATGACATATTCCATGATATATTAAAAACATCAGTGTGGGGATAGTTTGTCCCTTTTGTCAGATTTAGAGGACTATGTCACAGTTGAAGTACAATTATCTCTATATTCTATCTCATTATTTCACAGTGTCATGAAATAACAAAAATTCAAGTAAAAGTCGGGCAATACAAAAAAATAATCCTTAAATAATAATCTTGATTTCTTTCTTAATTCAAGCTGATTTGCAAAATCATATCCCATTTGTGATTATATACTGTACTACTTTGAAAAGAAATAACATATTCATAGAACCAACAGTGAAACTGATTTCTGAACAAAGCAGATGACATAGCAGACAACCCTTATCCTTCTTTGGACCAGTTATAAAATTAGTGAAAAATTCAGTGCTATCATTTCTGCAGGGAAATAAACAACTATGTTAGAATTTACAAAAATAACCCAAGCAAGTTTGAGTTATGATATCTGTCAAGTTTAGCTTGAAAACCTAAAAGTAGATTGATGGGAAGCCACAAGGCACTTTTATTTGCTAGCAGGTGGGATAACCATTTTGATACCACAGAAGTCCCTTGTTGATTTGGCATAAAATAGCTTTTATGTTTGTTCTTAAAGACAAAAAATACAGCACGATGAAATCTAGAGATGATATCAAACTAAAGAACTGTCATACAGCAAGGGCATGAAAACAACAAGAAAACATCATAAATGTTGAAAAGATATAAAATAAGATTTAACTGGCAAAACAGCAACTTATACATGTTGAGCAAAATAAAACAAATCATTGGAACATAATCCATGAATACAAAGTAGATATTCAGAAAAGGCGAACACACAATGAAATTAGATTGAAACATCTATGTCATCTGTCCTAGCCCCTTTGTAACTGCAAAAATATGCTAAATCTGAAAAATGCTGAAGGCAGACAATAAATTAGATAACCCTTAGAAATAGTATGTACTGTGGTTATGCACAATATCTATCAATGGTAGAGTGTTGTCCTAAAAGAGCTACTGGAAACTGTAATTTTAGGGACATATTCTTTAACATCAGTTTAATTCCTTAGCATCAAAGTCAGTTTAAATATCTGATTTCCTGTGCACCTGATATACCTGTCAGATAATTTTAGGATACACAAACAACAGCAATTCCAAGTTTCACCTGCCCATACGTTACAACATAAATAAGATAGAGGCACTCCTTCCTTCAAATGGAACTGATGAGGAAATGCATATAGATGCCTTGTGCCTGAGTATCAGAAACACGTAATGCATCAGGGAAAAATTAAAAATCAAAGAATAAAAAAAAAAAAAAAAAACAACCCATGCAGAAAAAACAACAAAACAACCGCAACAGCAAACAAACAAACATCAAAACATCAAAGGATTCTAGCTTTCCATTCCACAATAATCACAGCAATGAATGACTCAAAAACATTTCCAGTTTACAAAGAGAGCAAGAAGAAATTTCAGATTTCCAGTCAGAAAAATGGGAAAAACGAAAACTGTAAAAAGAAAAAGAAAATAGACCTGTGCTATTTTATATTTTGGGAAGATTCTCTCTGGAGTCTACTAGTGCTAATGGCATATAAACTGTAACCCTGGGTATAGTAAACACAATAACAGTATGTTGTCAGTAATTATTTCACTTATTGTGTGTGTAGAGGACATTAACTGATAAAATCCATTAGACTGGAAACTGCCATCATAAAGAGTTACAACGGTAAAGAAAGATGGCTGAGAAATTTTTAATTCCTCCTTTTTAACTCTCTTATTCTTGGAACTCCTTTGATTTTTATTATTAATGTTATTATTATTAATTATATTATTTTACTTATAGTATTATTAAATTATTTTATTTTAAGCTCTGTTTTAAGCTATTTGCTGCTATTAAGGTTATTGAAAAATAGAAATACAGTGAGCTGCAGTTATATAGTGCAAAACCTCTGTAACATCCTGAGGAAATTCTGCATTTCACAGAAAAATGGTTTGGTATCTGGATTAGCTAAACTTCTCACCACTACTCCTGCATGTGTTTTTACCTCTCTTTGGGTTTATGAGTGTAGCGTAAAACAGAAAGCAGATATTCTAGTAACTTCCCATTCCATACCACTGTGGCCAGATACTGAATGTGCACTACCAGGGTTTCAAAGCAGCTAAGTCCATGCCTGTTCTACATAAAAGAACAATTTCCATCTCTGTTTGCAAATTACCTAAAGCAGCACATTACTTACTATGCACAGCACCTATAATTTGATCTTGGATGGACACTTTCTATTTTCTTTGCATTTTCCCTGGGCTACTGTCACAAAACCTGATAGCCCACATTCTTCAAATCAACAATGATAACAGACATTAGGCCATCAGACCCTCTGTATTGCCATAGACTTCCATTCTTTCACTAATTTCCACTTTTCACTGACCAAGGGTGCTCTGCACTCAATGCTGCAAGAACACTACTTTCCCACATGGGGTCACATTTAGTTAAAGACAATCAACAAATAAATTGTATTTTGGTGACTTCTGAACAGTTCAGATTGTTTCACACTTTTTTCAGCTTTCCCTACCAATCTTTTGAAGAGCTTTCTGATTCCCTCAGGATAACCACCAAACACAGGAAGATCTGTGCTCATACAGCTGCTGGTCATTACAGATGGCTGTTTTCTGGTCCCACAAAGAATGCAAATAGACTCAGTCAGAATGAGAATATGTTGAATGTGCTTTTAAATCTATCTAAAAGGACAAAATTGGGCTTAATTCCTTGTGGACCTCAACACACAGAGCAAACAGCTGAGAATTTTACTAAACAATTGAATATGTACTCAGGGAGATTTTCTTTCCCATGAGAGTTTAAGATTTAGGTATTTTTTCAGCAATTCCAAAATGACACACAAAATAAGACAATGGAAAAAAATAAGCCAAATTCAAATTTTGGATATGTATTTAAAAAATTAGGTTTTTTTTTTCTTTGTTTGTTTGTTTTTTTTTGCCTTTGGTATACATTAGCAGCAACAAAAATAAAAATAAAAGTTATTTAGAGTAAAAAGAGAAAATTCTTTACAAAATTATCTTCCAGCTTTGCTTTGAGACATTAGGATCTTAAGTGTATGCTTACTTTTCTATCTAACCACAAAGATGTCTCAGCTTAGCTTCGTACAGTCAGGAGATTGTACTGTACCCTTGCTCTATAAGGAATTAATAGCATTAATTCATAAGATCCCCTTAAGAAATTTAAATATTTTGTTATTAACTATTTTAACTTCATTCCGGTAAAGAAATAAAATTTCTGACACCTTAATTTAACATTATTACAATATGTGTATATACAAACTAAACTTACATTGACTTCTGAATTGCACCCAGCTCTTCAAACCAATAGTTCAGATACACTTCTGCACTGCAAGCAGGAGAACAGATGAACACAGAAACTCCAGTGATGAAAATTAGCACATTTCTGGCTCACTGAAAATCAGAAAGTGCCAATTTTGATCCTAACACTGCAGATGCATCCATTTCAGGAACATGAGTGTTCCCTGCAGGAGCAACATGAACACAAGGACTGTAAAGTCTTTAAGGAATCTGCATTTCCACATGACAGAATTACACAGAAATAGTGTTATGCGCTGTTGATCTCAGACCAAAGTATATCTATTAAGGAGCTGAGGAGGGTAGAAAGGGTAGAGATAAGGCTATTTAAGGAGATTAGAGCTATCTAAAGATTCTGTTTTTATTCGAATTCATGGAAAGAAATAATTTTCATCTTTCTCAAAACAGTCCTGTGCTGTCCATGCTTATTTTTTAAGGATTTAACCCTCCTAAGTATTCTCAAATTTGCAAGAACAGTTATCAGGAAAAATGATTTTTCCTTCATTTCTTAAAATACCTAATTTACTATTATTTAATTTTAAATACTACACTGTAGCAATCAGTATAAAGTTCATTGTTTTGTGAATCATCAGTGAAATGTCTTTTAAGAAACATACAAAATGTGCACTGTGTTTGAAGATATCTTGTGACAAAAATCTGCCTAAACAATAAATATCAATCTGCTAATTCTACCTGTAAGATATAAATGGAACACATTTGTAAACAGATGAAAACAGAGATCTTTAAATACCATGACTGTTGCATCGCGATGTTTCCACAAGTCTACTGTTCTGATCATAGCATGCCATGGCCTGGTAACGATAGCCTTGTCCACATTCCTTGATGTCTCCTTGCACCTTCATTCCCAGCAATACTTCCACTTTGCCCTCTGGTAAAATACAGTCTGACCAATTTCCCACAGGCTGCGCGCTGTATTTATCACATGGACAAAACTGATTCTCAATCAGAGGATATAACTGAGAATTTCTGCATTTATCTTTTTTCTTACTTTTTCCTGGAAAGAAGAAAAAAATATTTTAGAAAGTTTATATCGGTTTACATCTCCAAAAAAATTTCATTTATCCATTCTTAAGACAATTCCTCCAACAAAGATAAACCTCAGGCTTAAGTTAGCAAATTTAAGTGCTTTAAACCAAATATGCATACTATAAATTAATATTCTGCAATATTCTCCTTGCTTTTCAAAAGCATTGGACAGAACTTTGCAGCACCTTTATGATTACATTTACTTTACATTTACTATTGGTTTTGTTTAAAATAAAAACAAGGTACTTTTAGAAAATAATTTCCTCTTCTGAGAACACAACTTTTTATTAAAAATACCCCTCTCTTTGAAACCCTCATCTTCCCTTGGATAATTATGAATGCACACCCAGTTAACCTTTATGGCAACTGTGTAGCACATTGCAATAGGTGTAACACCATATTGCTGCTTTAGCTAGTCTGAAGAGGTAATTCAGGACAGGGAAGTACCTCACCTTGCGGAGTAGATAGTGTGATAGGATAATTGATCATTTCTCGCTTTGTTTCTAAAATTAAAAGTAAAGAAAAAAATAAAAAAAATCTATTTTTCCTCCTCGTGCAGAAGCAAATCTGGCATAAAGTTCACTGGAGTTGCAAGACAGTCACAATGAACCTTCTTGAAGATCATGAATTATTCACTCTTGACAGATCATTGATTTACAGCAGCATGAAGTGACTGATAGGGATTTTATGCTATCATATTATTTCTGAAACTGCTAATGGGCACCTCCCTTAGCTAGCTTTCCTCCTCCACAGATAACACAGACTAATTGGCAAATAGTGCTGTGACACAAGCCAAGTCTTACACTTCAGGTTTCAGTTATAACTTGAAAATAGAAAAGTTTTGTGGGTTTTTTTTCCTCTTCATTTCATGCAGAAGTAAAAGAGCAGGTTTAAAGAAAGAAAGTGTTCTTCAAAGTGGCAGTGGGTTTATCACATGGAGCAAGTAAAAGTTTCTGGAAAAGGATTAAATGTTATTGGAAAACTTTTTATTCTGTTAATACAACCTCAGGAAATTTCAAGGGACACCACTGCCTCACACACATAGAGCATCACAAGACAGAGCATCTGCAATAAAGAGAAAAATCACCCCAAAAAGAGTACTCTCAGTAGTGGCAAAAATAAGGCAGAAAATTAAGCAGAAGACAACAGAAGAAGTGAGAATATAAAGAACTGTAAAGAAAAATTATTCAGCTCCTTCCTGTGTTATCCTTACTCCTCTCTAGCCACCTCCCTATGCTCAAGAGTTGTAAGGGAAGCTTTAATCAAAAAGTTAATAAAAGATGTATTATCTTCCTTGTTATTCTTACCAATAAGAGTGCGTTTTCTTGTTCTAACTCCTCCACAGTCCCCATTGCAGGAAGAAAACTTTGACCAGTTTGTAAACTGACAATCGTCTTGGCAGGGAATCTGACATGTCTGTGTTAACGATGGTAAGGGGCCAGCATACTTAAGGCACTCACTGATGTCAGCCTGTCCTCCATCTTGTCTGCGACAAGTAATTGCTGGAAGCAAAAAACGAATTGGATTTAGTTTGGCAATTTTTCATGAACATCTATAATTTACTAAGTCTGCAGCACACTACCAAAAAATCACACTGAAAGCCCAGAATATCTACGCAACAAACGAAAATTTGTTGTTTATTATATCTTAAATGAATGCATTTGATCTTTCTGAATGACTCTTTTGAGATTCTCTTTAAGTTACTATTTCTTCATCAGTACATAGCAGGAAAAAAACTCACTGACAACACTGACAACTGTAAATATTATGTTACCCATGTTATCACCATGTTATCCATATCTGTTATGCTGATTTTCACTGTATCATTACATTATTCCTGGAGAAAAGCTATAATTCTGACATTAAAAAACTTGCATTGCCATTTTCAGTAGCTGTGTAGCACATAAGAAACAAAACTCTATCAAAAGCTTATATTTTAGAAAGGAAAGACGTAATATTTAGAAATACATTCTGGATAATACTTTGCCACTTGCAACAGTATTGCAGCCCAACTTTTTTTTTTACCAATTTTTGGTTTTTGAAAGAAGACTGAAAGACAAATCATTATTTGCAATGGGTGAAGTACCAATAAACAGAGATGCAATGTTTTATAAAAGGACAGCCACATCCTAAACAAAAGCTTTTGACAGGAAAAATAAAAAAGACATTCTTAAAAAACTACAGGTGACACTAAAGGAAGTAGTAGAATACAAGGATTTAAAAAGAATGGGGCTGTCTCATCCACTTAATCTTTAACAATGTTCTATTGTTGCTCCTCACAGATAAATTGTTTCTGTCGTTTTGTTTTTGTTTTTTTTTTTTTAAACATGGTTCTTTATCCATTATTCTAACCTAAGCCCATGTAAATCTTATTTCCTAGCCCCAAACAACATAAAAGTTATTTTGCAGTAAGATTGAAAATTTCCAGTTGTTTGTTCACACAACAGAATCACATTTATGCTTATTCACATTTCACAGCACACAGTATATGCAGTATCTCATAATGATTGTGAAAGTAATTTGGATCGCCCATTGCTGCAGCAACATTGCATCCAAACACAATATATCATTCTCTAAAAATATGAAGGAATACCATGCTTTATTTTACATTCTGCTCCATCATTTAAACATAGTACTTCAACTGTACTGTCAGTAATTGTTTTACTGGTATGTGAATTAAAAAAAAATGTAAATTTTTGCATCCCAAGTATTATGGTATAATCATGTTCAACCATTGAAGAAAAAATGGGTTTGAAAACAAGTTTCCAAAATAAAACAAAATTGGCTAAAAATTATTTTTTCTTAAAAAAAGAAAAAAAGAAAAAGAAAAAAAAAAGAATGCTTGAAGAAGCAAGGGTTTTTTTCTGTTTATTTGTTTGTTTGTTTTTTAAAGACTGTTGCAAGGTAATTTCAAATGTGACATGTGCAAGCCTCCCTGCCGATTTATTTCATGATAAAACAGCTTTTTTCTATTGATAGTTCCAAACTAAATTTTTATTTCATGATGACTGTAGTAAGCTGAACATGATGATGAGAATGGTCTCTTCCAAACCCATGTACCTACTAAAATATCCAAAGGTCCTGAGTGAATTGCTTTTGCCATACTTTTGTGCGAAAACACTGAAAGAAAGGGAGGTTTATTTTTCCAGAGACCTAGGCAAACTATTTCCCTGATTCTTGACTGCCCTTTGGTTCAGCGGTGCCAGTACTGTTTGCTATAGGGTCAGTATGGCATTAAGTTGTGCTTACTGGGGGATTGACCAGCCGTATATTGTCTAATACAATTAATCTGTCAAATCCTATTAATATTGGTGGATTTATACAAAGAAACCTCCTCCTTTTTCTTATTTTTTTCCCCAGATGTCATTGTTCAAAGAGAAAAAGTAAGTATCTAAAAACTGAAAATCCAGACAACTATTTTAATGATGTGTGAACGGTACATGCCATAGTATTTCTACAGTTACACAAATATGGAAAACCACAGGTCAAACCAGCATCTTCTAATGCAGGCCTGGACTATGGTTTTGGATTCTTGTGAGATAATATACAGCATATATCCCAAGGTAAAAACATAGTTTAGACAAGTTCTGCTACGTGGAAATTCACAGAGTCTATATCCTGTCTTGTGTTTATCCTTGGAATGTATGCACATCAGCAAAACTAATTTCATTTCGTTTTCAGAGAGACAAAGGCCAACATTTTTAGCAATGAAAACTATACTTACCAAAGGACTAAAATATACTTCACTGATTAATTCAATAAATTTTAATAATCAACCTCAGAAGTTTGATAGCCATTTAATATTAAATACTGCCACTCCATCTTATTCTTTGATAGGCCATAAACACTGTTAATTTGAGAACATACTTCCTTACAAGCAAACTGAGTATTTTTAAAGCCAATATTCTTTCCAATTTTCTTGATTATTAAACATTACTCAGAGATAAGTATTCAGTCTGCTATAAATTTTCTTCAGAAACATATTAGTGCATCTAATTTACATCAAGCAGACCCAGGTGAAAAGTTCCACTAGGGATTAACACCAAGCTGTTTGTTTTTTGTTTTTTTTTTTTCAGATTAACTGTCAGTTATACTGTACCTATCAAAGGAGGAAAACTCTTCATTCTTGAGACCCAAATATTTCACCTTAATAACAACACAAATTAAAGGACAGCTTGGCATTCCAAATCAATTCCTGAATCTTAATTTTCAGAGAGCCTGTCCATAACTATTCATATTACTCCTATTTGACAGGACTTGGATACATTTTAGCGTTGTTATTTTACAGATTCAGGTATCTACTTGAAAGGTTTATAACTCCATGTGACAGTTAGAAGGGCGTGTATTTTTCCGTTATTTGAAGTAGGGATTTTGACAACTGTATACATAGCATTAATACATTATTTTGGCCAGTCATCAGTAATGCCCTTATTTCTAACATAGATGTTAAGAGTACAATCTACTTTTTCAACACACAGGCTAATTCGGGCAAACCCCAACCCTGCATCTTTGAACAAATGCATGGTTCTTTAATTATATTGAATAAATGTCACTGAGAGCAATGGTTAACTTACTATACAGGGCAATATCTTCAACTTCTATAAAGCTATGCAGTGTCAAACTAATTATCTGGCCTATACAATCATGTCACATTTATTACTAACATTAGCAGTAAGTGGAAAGAGTGTGGCTCTTCTATTACTGAATTAAGCACAAGTAATTGTTAAGTGAAAGCATAAAGCAGGAATTTGGCTAATAGAAAAATCAAATTTAACAAGGAAACTATTCACTTAGGAAATTGTTTTGGCATTTAACAATTATAATCCCTCAGAAGAAAGGTGTGAAATAAGCAGCAGTTTAAATTTTCTAGACAAGGAATTTTGATGTAATTAAACTTTATCTGATAGCACCGTTTCCAGTAAGCCATGAGAGATGGCAGGCAAATACATTTGTTGATGGCATAATCAAACACTAAGACTGTATTTGCACAAGTCTTCCTAAGAGTGGATTTATATAAGAATCTTTCCAGCATTGCTCCTATCAAAATTTCAATGAGGTGTGAGATTTATTGACCTCAAACATTCCTAGAAATTACACTGCTTTATGAATGAAAGTGCTCTAATATCATCTGCTTTACCCTATAGTTGTGCTACTATTTTTTTAGTTTGTTAAATATTTAGTAGTAAAATCATTGTTTCACTTCTAGAAAAGCAAAAAATTATTCCAGAAAATACTAACTTCTACCTACTATCAATATTGCCTAGGCTATGACTTCATCATTCTCTGTTTCTATTTCTGCAGGATATGTCAGACTAGACACTGCATTATGAAATATTTCTATCATGATGTATATTAAGCAGGAGTATGTGTCAATAATATTGGGAAAATGCAAGTGCAAGAGTACTTCATGTGACAAAGAGTAACAATGTGTTACTGCTGAATCTTTTCAGGAGATTGTCTGGAGATCTGAGGTCTTGTTTTGGCAATACACCATTAATTTCTCACAGCAATAATAGCTTGGAGCATTACTGTCCAAATTCTTCTGTATGAAAACTGAAGTTGCCCACTGTTACCTGCAGTGACTTTTCAGTCATGAACTACACAGTAGGCCACTGTTATCTGATAAATCTCACTGAAGTAAATATAATAGTTTGTAGCTCCATGAAAGAGCAGCAGTCCATTGTCATTTTGTCTCTTTAACTGTGCTTTCAATAAGGGCACAAAATAGGCACAAGAGTAAACGCCCCCTCCAAGTGAGCAATGCCCAGAGAGAGAGGCTGCTGTCGCTGCTTATCTACAATGAGAGGAAAATGGTTTTGACCGCCGATTCTACCTCTGAGCCTCCTCACGGCTAAAACAAGCCTGTAAGGCCACTTATGTGCTCATAGCAATCCTGGGAAGTTTCCCCCAGATCCCCCACCCCATGGTCTTTCAAATAATTATTTACATGCTATGAATGAAGAATGGTAAGTCCTCAGGATCAGACCTTTAATAATGGCCAATTCCCAGTGACATCAAGTACAGCCATTCAGAGATATTTTGTCTGACAGTAAGCTTATTAAACCTTCTGCTTAAGTTTTATAAATAACCTTCTTCTTGCTATTTGAGAATCTGCTGACAGATTTCACAATTTTCATCCCATTTCTCCTGCAAAACTCTGAGGAAGATTTATGGTGGCAAGGACTGCAGGCTGCACATCCTTTTTCAAATCTCTTTTCGGTCACTGGGGTAGCCTTTTCCTGTGCATCCATCCATATACATCATGATGCGATTAGGCTATCGCAGTTTGGGCATATGGGCTGTGTCTGCTATGTGTCTTCTTCACTAGCATTGGAATGTGATCCAACAAGCCCTGCTTCAATCTGCAAAGGCTATAGGCAAAACAGTCCTTTTTAGCAAGCAAGTTTCTTGGACTTTCCTATACAGTTCAAAAGGGATTTGAACTATATTTCTAAGTTCCTTCAGAGCTGAGGTTTGCCAGCATCTTAAGATACAAATATAGAATAATGTAAAACTGCTTAAGTTGTTCATAATTTCAAACTTTATATGCTAGTCAAGCAAACTGAATAGATCTCTGCTTTGAAGTTATCTGTGTGCTAATAAATGTCAGCTATAAGAATTACGAAGCAGTCTCCTTAGCACATCCTAACTAGATTTCTCCTCTGTTCCACAGTGTTTTATTGCTTGTAGCACCATAAAATACTAGAAGCCTGACTTCATAAAGCATTTGTTCTACTGTTTCAGATTCTGTTTTATTTTTTTCAGATGACCCATCAAGACATCTGATTAATTTAATATTGTTAAATTAGAAACAGCATGTGATAATAAACATAACATAAATGCTGCTGCAGTAAAATATGGCTTTTTTTTGTGCTCATCAGTAGGGAAGAGGAACCCTCAGACACATTGCTGATGCCTTCATATCACCCACTCATGAGTGTTTTGAACTAGAGAAAGTTGAAGTCTTAAGTTACTATGATTATGAAATGCATTCTTGCTCTACTTATCCACTGTTAAAGAATATTTAACTATGACATGACTGCAAATCTTCATTCATCAAAAAAAGTAAACACAATTATCATGCCTATCCACCTTGTTCAAGTACGTTCATGACTGTAACAATGAATTTATTTCTCAGGTATTAAGTGCTATATTACTCTGCTTGTGTCTAGAAATAGTTCCCCATAATTTGCATGAACATTTTTAAATGGAATTTAGATTTAAAAAAAAAAAAAAAAAAAAAATCAAACCCTTCTTTTTTTCTGTTTCCTCTGTATTGACCAAGCTTCTAATTTTGTGACATGTTCATTTATACTGACATGACTTGTAACAAAACCTTCATTATACAAGACAGCTAGAAACAGAGCTGTCTTTAACAATGAATCACAAATCTCAATTTTATGATTCGATCAAGTATCTGTTCTGCCAAGCAAGACCAATGTGACAAAAAGATTGAAGAACGGAAACATGAATAGCAAAGCTGTGATGTAAAGCAATGCATGCATATGCTATAGCTTTATTCAGACTTATGTTTAGACATAAGCATTTGTTTTTAATGATTTCTAACTTTTAGTTTTTCCTTCAGATGTAATTATCTTTGTAATTAAAATACAAACAGTACAGTATTTTGTTGAAAATAAAGTACTAATGAAAGCATATATACCTTCATATTATTTTCTTATTTAACACATTTCTTGTTCCCACACACGTTACAGAATTCCTGTGTAGACAATCAAATCAGAAAAAGGATAGAAAAAATGGCACCCACTGACATTCATCAATGCTTGCTGAACAACTCTGAAGATCAAACAGCAGATGTGAACGAAGTGCAGTGGTGAGTGGTGCATTTCAGCAGTGGTGACAGCAGTGTAAAAGCCAAACCAGGTTCCAGAAAGCCATGCACAACTGTCATGTCACAAAATGAAGAGCATCTTCTCAGCTTATCTGCTTGAATCAGCTAATAGTGGTGCTTATTTCGAAAAATAATGTTTTGTAGCTGACAATCTGCTTTAACAAACAGCGTTATTCAGCTCTTTGTATCTGTTGGAGTTTCCATGGAAAGAAATAGGAGGCACTACTTTTGGAGCAATATACACACTAGAAATGAAAGTGTGATTTACAAGCATCAGAAATTTTGGAGAGAACTCTTTTTCAATTGAAAAAGAAATTCTGCTATGCCTACATACTCAAAATATAGTAAGTATTTGTACAGAAATCAGCAACAAATGCTTAAATATATGTTAAAAAATCCATATTCCAGTATTATATTATAAATGAAGTATCAAAATATTATGCCAAATATATTTCATATTTCAGTGTTTAGCATTTCCTAATTCTGGGGTGGATATAGGGGCTTCCACACCTTTTTCTGTATCTATATCAAAAAAACTAACCTTTAAATAAATGATGTATAGTAAAGAATTTTTACCATGATATCATGTAAAGTTTTCCATAGCTTACAGAAACTTAATTTATAAGAAGCCAAGTATTCAGGAAGAATAAACAGGGAGAGGAGACATTTGCTTCAATGTGTTATACTTTTTAAGACCAAATTCTAGCAACTTGATGAAGTACCAGATAGAAATACTGCCAATCTGTTTCAACAGCTTTAGAAACTGCCCATTAATTCCAAAACATAAATTGTTCTGCATTTGTGTACTATACATGAATGAACTGTAGCATAAAAACAAGCAAATAAACAACAACAAAAACTCAACAACCAACTAAACAATATCAACAACAACAATGAAAAAACAACCTGAAACTCAAGACAAATAAGAATTATAGAATACAATTAGCTACCCTTCATTACTAACAAGTTTGAGTCCAAGTGGTGGGATTTAGGCACTACAACACAATTATAAACTTCAGAGCAGCCCTCACAGACCACTACACTAGTTGTGGATCTCTGAAAGAATTACCAGAGTCAGAAGGCATTCATCTTGGCAGTATAGGCAAAACATTCAGGTTTTGTTTTGTGGTAAGCTCTAAATTGATCCCCAATAACACCTTCTGAGTAAACACTAGAAGTTACTAGCGTAAGATTCACTCTGTGACTTTTTTACTATACCATAACTTCCTTCAGCACTTCAAGGAAATTAATGACCGTTATATTTCAGTTCTGCAGTTAACACTGTCCTTGATAAGGAATTCTACAGTCTGCTGAGCCAATGTTGTTTTAACAGGTAGAAGTTTGCACTCAGCAAAGGCAAAAGAAAAATCGTTCCTGAAATTCAGGGTTGACTAGTAGTTCAAAGCAATTCAATTACTGTAACACAGTAAGTAGGAACTGGAATTACTTTCAAACTAAGCTTATTTAATACACCTAAAAACATCTCCTAGCTATAAGGAGTCACACATATACAATTCTGATAAATACATTTTCTTCTATGAAGATATAGACCATAAAGCTGGTTTTGGCTGTTAAAATTTTGAATTAAATGCAAATGGTAGAAAAAATGTCAGGGTCATTGCACTGAAAGGATCAGTAGATTTGAAAGCCAACTGGCAGCTGTACAAGAGAGCTACACATTAGTGGTTAATTCCAGGGCCAGTTCTATTTAACATCTTTAACAATCTACACAGAAAACACCCTTAGCAAATTTGAGGATAACGGCTTGAGAGAAGCAGTCAGCACCTAAATGAAGAGTTAGGCGACTGTTCAGAAGACCTTGACCACTTTGAGAAATAGGATGGCAGAAACCTCGTGAACGTTAATGGAGTTAAGTCCTACACCTCTTGTGATCTCACTGCCCTCTACAGTTACCTTCTCTATACTCGAATGGAAGGTATAAAAAAGAGAGATTCAGACTCTTTGCAGGGGTATGAAGTGAAAGAATAAGGAGCCACAGACATGAATTGCGGAAGAGGAAATTTCAGATTAGATATTAGGAAAAAGAGCCCATAAGCAAACAAGAAATGTAGCACGTACCTAGAGAAATTGTGTGATCTCCATCCTTGGAGATACTCAAAACTCAATGGGACACGATTCTTTGCAATCTGATCCAGCCAGGGTGAGATCTAACTTTAAAACTGACCCTGCTCTGAGGAATCCAAAATTTTGGTCTTCCAGTCCAAAATTACTGTAGGTTTCTCCCACCCCTCCCATCCCTGAAAAATGCTTGCAAAAAAACAAAAGTCTTACATTTATTCTTATGGATATACTCATAATCATGTCTTAAAACAGTGTTACCTGAAAAATGTCCTGTTTTCACAGGTGAACTTGCACAATCTTTTCATAAAAGGAAAAATTTTAAACAAACTCTTTCTTCTTAAATTCTTCTTCAGAAAATACTTTCCACAAACACCCCTTCAAAACTTGTTTCAGGTAAATATGTTGAAATAAACTTAATAAATAATAGCATGAATTATTCATTGGTACAGTATCTGTATTTAAAAATAAATTACATTTGATCCTTTATGAATAAAGCATTTGCCAAATGCTGGTTAGGATGCACCCTACTATATCAGCATTCAGTATTTTCCTCTGCTGATCCTAAGAAATTTAATTATTGTTAATCTACAACGATCGAATTTTACAGCATTTTCCACACCAGTAAAGCTTCAGACTTCTGAGGAATAATTGACAGGTTCTAACCTCTTGCTTGCAACCCAGGTCCACAAGTCTCATGTGCTCCTGGACTGTCTTGGCGCACATACCATGGTACTAGCTGGCATCTGCGCCACTTGTGGGTCTTCCACCTAAAATAAATGGAAATATAAAAAAGGAAATACAGAGAAGAAATGTTTGGCATGATGCCATGTCATTAAAGTACCTCATCCACCATTCACAAGCAACTTTTCTTCTAATTAGCAAATAATTATGAACTATCCCAGGTAAAATTTGGTACTGAAAATACTAAACAGATGAAGAACAGACAGTATTTTAAAAGATATTACTCTGACTCTGGTACTGACAAGTGAAAGTTTTCAAATTCACTTCTCTGATGTCTGGAATCCTCACTATTCCCATTGTTGTTTCACACATTTTCATATCTTTTAGTTAAATACAGTATTGCCTGCCAATGAATTCGCAGGGACAATTTTTACCAGCAACGTATTGAAATGAAAGCAACATATTTCTTTAATCTCAACCTGTTGGTGCTAAAATAAAATTAAATTCCATTTGTATCTCTGAAACAAGTTCTTTCATGGGAATTAGCAAGGGCCCTTCTCTATCAGCTGGAGAAACTAAACACTGGCCACTGATTCAAACAGATAGATTAAAGCATAAAGAATCCTCATCTTTACCACTTTGTCAGGAACATCTAGGCTTTCCTGTGCTATTTATACAGACACTGCAAAATTGCTCCAGAAGTTTTGTCAAGAAATTATGAACCACCAGCTTTCTCTGGTGAATATTAAGTCAAGATGAGGAATTCTGCATGTTAGAGGATATATCAATCGGCAGATTATCACAGGTTTTAATGGGCATGGAAAATGAAAAGTACAGCCCTGTTGCATGGCAGTACAACTCAGTTCTCCTGAACAGAAGCTGCATTTCACTGGTTCGGACAGTTTAAAGAGGAAGGTTTTTTTATCGTACAGAATTTCAAAATAATTGCCAGGAGAGATTTATCTTGAAATGTACTGTGAAATATAAATGAAATGTAATTCTCATTAGTTGCAGTGTTTTTGCAAATGAACTGAAAAAAAAGAAAAAAAAATTATCATTTTCTAAGAAAAAGAAACAAATAAATAGTGGGCCCTATATTCTGTGGGCCCAACTGGTATCCATTTAAAAATCTTGATTTAACAATGTATCCTAATTTTCATAAGAAGTGGAATTCAACAAAGTTTAGCAGACAGCAGAGGCTGAAAAATCATGCACAAGCTGTAATATGTTGAATAACACTACCTGTAGCTATAGCAGATGGGAGAAGCTTCACATTCCTTTTCCTCAAATAAAGTGTCTGGGCACTCGCGACCACCATTAGCAGGGAACTGGATAATGACTCGGTGACGGGACTGTTTCTTTACTATGACAGCTCCTGAAAAGAACAGCAGAGATTATTTTTCCTGCTATTATACAAGACTGGCAACAGTTAAAGAAAAATAGGTTTTAACATAACAGGTATTTGAGTCAATCACTACAATACTGACATACCAGTTTGTCATAAGCAGAAAATTATCCTAACAGATATAACACTTTAATCTGAGCTAAAGACTAAGAAGCAGAGCTAAAAAGAAAGAAACAATAGTAATGATATACAAATGAATATTCTAATCACACTGCTTAAGAGAACAAAACCATCTAACCATCTAAGTTTGCTGATGCACTTCAGTTTTTAAAGCATAAATTTGCTTTAATCGTTGGCATGCAGAACTAGAAGCAGAAATTAAAAAGGATAAATTATTATATTTTGTTATTTTTTCACTTACTAACTGATTAAATCAGAAAATCTAATTGTGTTTTTTTTTAATCTCCATAGTCAGAAATATAACAAATTTAATTTAAACTCTTGGTTCTCCCCACGCTGGGCTTTAGTTCTTCTTATGCTCTCATTTTCCACCTGGGACTAGCATTACCCTAGCTAGGTATGTAAAAAATATTTCAAAAGAGTACACATTACATATAAATATGAACTTTTATTTTCCCATTTTATAATAAATTTATGGTTTATAGTTATCAAACATTATAATAACTCACTATTAATGATAAACAGCAAATGATCCCTGTAGGAATTGTTATTTTAATCAGCTTTGGATATCAGAATACAAAGGGAAATCCCTGAAATGTATATTAATTTTATAGTGATATATAATGCACTGATATTATTATGTAAAAATCTTGGGTTTTCTTTTTTCTTTTCTTTTTACTTTTTTCTCTGAGAGCTGTAGCACAGACATTTGGCTGACTGGGTTGATACCAGCTTTGGTGAGTTACTATAGCAGCTGCAGTTTGTCTGCACATAGAAGCGTACTGGACCACAGCCAAGCAATCATAATTAGGAGCAAGCAGTAGGAGAACCCCGGCAGTGTTTCTCCATCACTTGGCTGCTTTTCAACACAGAGGAAAATCTCTGGTCCTGAGTCAGCCAGCTCCAGGAGAAGCCAGGGGCTGGCACATGGACAAGACAGACTTGAAGCCCATTGCTGCTGACTGGAGTGATTACACAAATGGGTAAAGCCCATGAAAAATTGTGTAGAAGTCTGAAAATATTGTTTGACTCATAGAGTAGACAAAATGCCCATGTTGGTTAAAAAACGCACTACTTTACATCAGAATGCACCCTAGTTTGTAGTGAATATTCATGAAGATACACACATTCCATAATAAATTTTCTTAAAATCCACAGAAATGAGAACAGGACAGCACTTGTCCAAAACAATCAGCTCCAACAAAAACACTGTAGAAAGAACAATTAATTCATTAGTATTACTGTGAAAAAATAAAGTATTTAACAATGAACAAATATTTCATAGATTCAGATTCAATATTATTAATTATTTGTTCTTTGTCAAAGGGTATAAATTTAATCTTTATAACATTTCATTTCTCAGATTGGACTGAGAGGTACTATGAATTACTGTGAAAACGACTTATGCTTCTGTACTTCGTAAAGTATAAAGAACTGACTGTAATACTTGAAATATGTATATTTGATGTCTTACATCTTATGTCATCGTACATTCTGATAATGTGGTAGCTGTGAGAAATCATCACAACACACAGGGATTAGCACCCCATGGAACAAGAGTTATTACAGATTGTGTCTTTAATGGTACATATTAGTAAAATAACTCCTCTTTAACTTAAAAGAGAGAAAGAGATAAGACAGAACAATGCAGGCAATATAAAGCCAGTTATCACTTTGAATACAACTACAGTGTAATAAAAATTCAAGTGAGACCTCCACTGTTTTCAAGGGCTTTGTCAAGTGTATTAAAATGGTATTCCTATGTATGTTTAAATCAGAACACTAACATCAATTAAAAATTAGCCTATTTCTTTTACATTTTCCTTCATTTTTCTTTAGGTGTAAGGACAGGCAAAAGTCAGAGAGTTTTGAAAAATTATATGCATATGCATCTTGGGATATACAGTTTCAGGTTTTCTGATGAGCAAGCAGCACATGTAATTTCAAAGACAAAATCCAAGTGCTTTATAATACATTCAAATACATTCAAATATAATTCTGCAGTCATAGAAGTATCTCTGTTGGTGATATACAGAGAAAGCTGTTTACTGTCTGACTATTTATCAAGTGAAAATGTGAGAGAGAGTTTAGTAACAAAATAAATAGAAGAGAAAATAGAAGACATTCTTGAATGGGTTTTTCAGACAAGAGTCTTTAACTAGAAGTTATAAAGAGCTTTAGAAGCTACTGAAAAAATGGTTCTACACCGTTTAATTAACAGAAACACTACTTTTTTCCCAGCAGTTGCAATATCAGCTCTGTCAGTTGTATCTTCTGTCAGGAGGAGGTCTGTATAAGTATTCTGCCAAAACCAACTGTTAGTCTGACTACTTAAAATCTGTCCACATGGACACAATGGACAAAATTACCTTCCTGACACGAAGAAGGACACAATGTCCAGTCGCTGAATGGAGTCACAATACAATCCCTTCTACAAGGAAGCAGACAAGGCCTCACTGTTTCTGGTCGGAGGTTTTCAGGGCATCTGAAAAAAAAAAAAAAAAAAAAAAAAAAAAAAAAGATACATTATCAGATAAATGGTAGTTCTGCAGTGAAGTGATGAATCACAAGAGATAGTTGGATGCCTGCAGGCACACAAGGAGAGAGATAGTTGCCCAGAACTCACCAGGATAGAGTTCAGAAACAAAACCTGTTATAAATTAAATACATCTGGTGGAAGCAAGTCAAAAATGGCACATTCTACACCTAGAGACTGAAATTAAAAAAAAAACCCTCAGCAATATCATTCCGCTCTCATCATTCCAAACTTTTGCATTTTGAGTGCTATTTTCCAGATTCTAAATTATTGTAAGGAAAAGCCATCTTGCTTAGCTTAGCAAAATAAATATATGGCTCTTCATAAATTCACCAGAATTTTGTAAGGAGACATACCTGACATTAGCACCATTGTAAGCTCACATTTAGGTATAAGCTGACCATGGTCTTATGACAGAAGCTAGAAAGGGTTTGAAACAGGTCTGATCAATGAGACAGTGAAAGACTGTCAGAAGAAACAGGAAACCCTGCTTGCTTTAAAAAGAGGCTTGATAAAAAAGGTATTATTAAACTACCACATATGGGGCTCATTAACCCAGGTCATTTCCTGGGTTCGATGTCCCCATTCTTTCATTAAGAGGAATCAACACTCTACACTGTGTTATGTCTTCAGAAAGATGCAATAGCTTTTGCAGAAGTACTGCAAATCTTTAAAATAATTTCAAAATGGGTATTGCCCTAAAAGCGCACAGTGCAGACTGTCAGAAGATTGCATAAAGATGTACAAAAAACATCACTTCTACATTTTGAAGCTTTTGGCTCATTAGAAAAAACACGTAACTATCATTTTCCTCTTATTGGCTGGCAGGCATTTTGGACCAGAGAGATAAGATACTAACTTTGTATTAGATTGAATCAGCTTGGAATGGTTAGCTAGCATGAGGCATCTTTTCTGCCAGGCTGGAGGGAATGCTGGCAAGTCAAATGAAAAACTGTGAAGAAAATGTGGCTTCTGTTGATGTATGGAATTACACCTGCGTCAGCAGGGGAAGAAGAATAGGGGAAAGGAGAAGGAAATGGTTGTTGCCACTTCACAGGAAAATGGTCTTTGGCAATAACATTTGCTAGTTGTCTGTCTATGAGTAATTCATTTTCCATTCTTAAAATATGATGATTTATTGCAAACCAGCACCAACTTCTTGGCTGCAATAAGGCCCTCTCATAATGACATCTCCATTCTTCCTTCCTTGTCTCTTAAAATTCCAGCATGAAGAATCATCACCTCTTCATAAACTCTGCCTATTTAAGTTAAATTTTGCCTTCTTGTTTGCATGAAATTCATAAAACCAGATGACGTATGTGTGACTGTACTATATATAATCAAAATGATCTGTCAGCAGTTACATACAAGTACATTTTGAGGGTGGAAATTCAAAATGATTCTGAAGAGGCTTACTAATAGCTTTTTGCTTAAGGAACAACAGAAATTACAACCATATAGAAAAATTTGCATTATATACATTCATTGTTTCACTTACAACTTCATCTTTCAGAAAAAAAAGTCATTTCTCTTCAGATCCTTGGGCAAGGCAATTAGTTCAATTAGAACATCATTTCTATCTTTTATATTGTTTGTATTTTCTATATGTGGCTTACAGCAACGTATTGATTTTTTTGGCATTTCTTACTCAAGGTCAAATTAAACAGAATAGATACAAGCTGAAGTCCGTAACTTGTGAGGTAGATAAAGCGAATAATATTGATTCTATCATACCATAGTAATCTTTTTTATTAAGGGGAGTTTAAAGCAAGGTTCCTATTTACATTTCCATGTAAAATGTCTGGTTCTTTTAAAAATGATTTGGTGATTTTAATGTGACAACCTGAAGGATAAAACAAGATTTTTTTTCTCAGTTCACTTGGTTCATTTATGAAATAAAAAAGTCCTCCTCTCAAAAATCTAAGGTCAGGCTAAAGGCAGAGATGGTAACATTTAAAAAAGGAAGATAAATCATTAGAGTTTTTTAAATAAAAGATATAATGATATTATGACTGAATAGAACACAACTTAATGCAGATATATAACAATTTAGGTTATTGAATGGACTGGTATTATTTTCCATATTTCCATTTAAAGTAGATTATAGATTAAATAAGTCCACTTCTGAATAACACAAGGAATGGCTGGCACTGTGCAAGTATTTTGTGTGAGAACAGCTGTTTCATGAACTTTCTAAAAGACCTCTGCTCTCAGCTCTTCCAGCCCTAAATCTCTCCTGAGTAGGATCTATTTTCAGACTGCCGAACTGCATGGAGATATCATCAAATGTGTTTAACTAGCAGCTAATCTGTACTTAACCCTGGTCATAAATAATGCTGGGAAATTAAACCACTGGGCTAAAGCAATCTCTTAGAAAAAAAAATTATATGTGGAAAATATCTGAAAGGAAAGAAGTCAAACTAATCTTGTGTCAGAGCTTTACTGTGCTTGACCTCAGTTTGCTTCTGAAATTGCTATTCAGTAGGTTATACTATAATTAGACCCCCCATGCTTATGTAGGGAACTACTCTAATCCGCATAGCACACTGCTTGTTTTGAACTACCGGAACTATCTCCAAATTGTGCTATACTGCCTACACACCACAAACACACCTCAGGACTTTCATCCTGATTCAGCCTGATGATGGTAAGCAGCCAACTGGGTTATGCAGTCAGATGTCAACACAGTCACTACTCTAAATATCACCCATAAAAATCAATAGTGCGAAAAGTACTTTGCAGACGTTTAATAGCTTTAGCTTTGTATTTTTAAAATATAAATTGTTCCTTTGTAAGAGCACAAAGATTGAGAGGGGCATTTGTCTTCACATGCACTCAATGCACACATCTAGACCAGCAAAATCCAAATTAAAGTATGAAAGGATAATTTTTTAAGATCTTTACTTTTTTGGGCCCACTTGTCCCACGTTGACCCTCACACAGATGACTTTTCTTGTCTGCATCCCCACAGAACAGGTGGCCTCCCCATTCCAGCTGGCAGAGGAGTTGAAAGCAGACACAGATGCATCCTCTATGCACTGTCCCCATGGGCCTGTCTGCCAATGATACACAGTGCAAGAGTGTTCGTTACAGCTGCGTGTTTCCTGTAGTGCACTACTATTTGGACACTGTACTCCTCCTGGAACAATAAAACAGGGCATAAGTTCATGTAATGGAAAAAAAAAAAAAAAAAAAAAAAAAAAGTTAAGTGATTTACTAAGACAAACAAATAAACGAAAATTTATGAAATCTCATCATTTCAATCACATGAATTAAGTGTTGTCCTTTCTTCCTCATCCTCATATGCCCAATATTCACTCTGGCAAACTTAAGTTTGTAGACCACACAGAACAAACATACTTAGACAGTAAATTTAAATTCATATTATGAGGATGATAAAATAATCATAAATCATATGACACACTATTTTACCTAATATCTTTGGGTTACTCTACAGCATTTTTATTTCGTGGTTCCCTAAAAGACATTGTAAGAGAGAACGCAGGAAGGCTCTAGGCAGAAGAAATGGTTAAATGTGCTAGTTATGTACGTCTAGAGACCACTGCTTATGTCTAATTCATGGATCAATTAAAAAGATTTTTGGAGCTCTTGTCCTAGTTCCCAGTGGATATTCATCCATGTTACGTAATTACCAAAGTGGATGACACAGCTGGCAATTTCTGGTCCAGACTGAGATAACAAAGGCTGTTGCAGGTTAAGATTAAAATGCATTCATGTGCTCATAATTGTGAAGAAAAGCTCAGATAATGTTACCTTTGTTGCACCCAATTTCAGATGTGTTCAGTTTTTTACATTCAAAAAACTGAAAGCTAATTTAGCCTCCCAATCCTGGATAAGTCAAGAAGAGGTCTTTCTTACCAGACTTGATTTAGGATACTAGATAGGTACTAGGATATCTAGCACTGTGAGTACAAATCATGTTTGCTAGACCTCTGGTGCTACTACACACACAGAAACTAGGTTTGCGAATTTACTTAAACATTCAAGAACAGCAGGACTCCTATTCCCAGATGATGGAAAACCAAGGAAAATCTACTTAAAAACTTCTTCCCTAAAGGACAAGAACAGTCTTTTAGAAAGGAAAGTTAACTGAAAGAGGAGATTTTTATAAGCTCCTGGGGATGAAATACACATTTATTTTCTTTGAGGAGAAAAACACATGCTCACACCAAGCACGTCAGGAAGCACATTAGCTTTTATGTCCTACCACAGAAATTTAGGTTGCCCTACAGACATGCAAGAGGGAATGGGTTTTAAGCACTTATCACTGGGGGTGATTAAACGACTAAATAAGTATAACATAAGAAACAACTGCTTCAAGTACTCCAACACCACTATCACAAGAGGTGAAAATGCTTTATACTCTAAGTTACTTTTGTGGAACTTTTAGTTTTGCAGCAAACGTGCTGGGGAAAAAAAAAAAAAAAAAAAAAAAAAAAAAAGGATTATCTAATGAGATTACAGGATAAAATCCAAATTCTCAAATTTTTTTCCATGGGGACATTTTAAATGTCTAAATTAAGGCTGAAAAACAGTAATGTAACCAAGAAAATGTAAATACCACATTATTTGAGAAGTCATAAAAAAGACTATTAATAAGTTTTGTAAAAGGGGATTAGAAACGCCTTACAACTTATGAATGTGACTAAAAAACAAGTAAAATTAAATTGGTTTTGACTCAAAATGGATGTTACTCATGTCTATCAGAATTGCTTTAAATATATTTTAATACACATAATACCAAGAAAAAACCCTATTATTTAAATTTGGCCAAAAAAGGGAAATAAAAAAAAAGGGTAAAACAAAATTAACATTACATAGAAAGTTCCAAAAAGTCATTGAAGTAAATTCCTTCAGGAAATAAGTGTCCTTCCAATTATCACCAGCACATACAAGAATACAAGAGCAAGGAAATTAGGAAATGTAGTATATTTTGAGAAAAACAAGAAAGATAGTACAGTCTTTTGTTTTGCATAGGAGAGAAGACTGATCCACAAAAGAAGGAGAATAAGCATGTTTCTCTAGTAGAAGGAGTATAGAAACAAGAATATAGAATATAGAAGAATATAGAAGAATATAGAAGAATATAGAAGAATATAGAAGAATATAGAAGAATATAGAAGAATATAGAAGAATATAGATTTTTTTTTTAAAGTTGCTAAGCTGTTTACTGACATCCAATGCTACCTCAGAAGAAACACATGGGAAATTCATAAATTCAAGACAATTTGTTAAATTAAAAGTTTATAGGTGGACAAGAAGTGTTTCTTCAGGAATGGATTCCATAATCACCAGTTCCTAAGAACATAAATTGAAAACTTAGAATCAATTTTGACAGCTACGCAAGACAGTATATTCAGGCAAAAACAATGAGTGATGCTGACTTGTAAGTAAACAGAAAACTGGAGTGTGAATGTCTGTAGCTCAGTGGGAATCCAATTCCATTCAAATAAAAATAATATTGAAAAAAACTGTAACGAATGAAAAAAATGTGGAAATACAATTGCTGAAAGATTATACAATTATCAGCAGTATTAAATATTACTAATACCAAAAACACAGTATTTAATCATGAATAAGTATGTCGTTCTCTCCAGAAATACAGCATTTCCTTGTGCACCCTCAAATCAAGTACACTAAAAGAAGAATAGCTTGGAAAACTGGCACTTAGAAATATCCTTTATAACATCTGCATAGGAGTAAGAAGATCAGTGCTACTCAGCTTCAAGAATCAAATGAAGACAGGTTTAATAGGAATATAAAAAAACAATGAATATTGCAGGGAAAAAATGGTTATGAGAAAAAGGGACAAGTGACACTAAATACGTTTTATATAAATAAATAAATGGACTGTAAACTACTCCTTTGCAGTATTAAAAATGATCATTTTAAGGTATAAAAAACAGTTGGATTTGAAGTATTTCTTTTTGTATTTGAATACTTTGGAAAAGCACATTTGGAAATGAAAGGCTAGTTTCAGAGTTTTACTTATAAAATAGTACAGTTAAGATGGTAGCTTCTTGGAATGCTTTAAAAGACTTGTCACAGGCATAGCTTGCTTTTCTGCCTGATTTAAAGCTCATCATGGGAAAGACATGTTGCTCCAGAATATTTAAGGATTGGTTTTTATAATCCAGTGTGAAACTGTCTTCATAACTTATAAATTTTGAAATGTCTAACACTTTTCAAAGCATTTAAGGATCATTCTTATTAATCATTTTGCTATCCCTCATTTTACAAATGCATGTCATTGAATACGTGGTATTTCAAAACAGCTAGAATAAAAGTTTTCTCAAAGTTTGAGAAAAGAGATGTGAATGACATTTCTCTTGTAATTTAGAGAGTGATTTTTTTTGCCATAGGAATAAGGTAGGCGGTCCTTGAAGTAGTAACGCTTCCTGAAGACTGATGTGGTCAGTGCGTGCAGACTACTTCTGTATAAAAAGTTGATGTTGGTGCATAACACTTGTTCCAGTCCTGCAGTAATTCACACTTTCTTGCATGTCACATATTAAACATGCTAATCAAGATAAACTTGAAGAACAACTCTGAGAGACCTCTCCTCTAATTCATAACAGGACAGAAGTTTAGGTGCATCTATGGATGACAAGAAGTTTGTCGTCAAGTCTTTCCTTGCATATGATTTGAATCCCAAATCTCCAACACGAGGCAGGAATATTACCTGGGTAATATTCTGAGTAAAAGGAAGCACAGTAATATCCTTTCCCTAGCTTTCCTTCACACACAGGTATCAAGTGAGTTTGCAAGTCTAGCTTGACAAATCACCCATTCTAAAATTACATATTTAATGTGTTCACGTTTCAGTTGAAATCAGTTAAAACTCAAAATATCCTTGGTTTATCCGAAACTGATCCTTGGATGAATAGGGAATTTTTAGAAAAATAATTACTGAATTATCTGTTTCCAGATTTAAATAAAAAATGCTGTTATTTCAAGACGGACAAATACAAAAATGAAAAACAAATCCAATAAGTACAAGAAGAATAAACAACTTCAAAAGCCCTAAGTATAACTTCTTTTACAGCCATGAAGTTAAATCACACTGGAATTTTATCAGTAATAAAATTTTAAAGCATGTCAATCAGAATTTGCCTAGAGTTGAGAAGAAACTCCTTTGACCCAGCTATTCCTTACAGGTTCAGTAAATCAATCTTGTAGATATATGAAATGTATGAGCTACTGGCCTATCAGACAGAATACCTGATTAGATATATGACTGACATTTTATGCTAGCTAACTCAGAGATGCATAATAGTCTGTGACATATGAGGTCATCCTGAGTAGCCTTTTTGACATTATACTCTGGCAATATATGAACATATAATAGCCACAGTAAGACAATGGCATGCAGGCTGTAACATGTAGGGCACACATACAACTGCTTTAAGAACGTTTCAAACAAAAACAGAATTAAGAACAATTCTACTGCATTCAGATTTTTAGATTTTTATTCTTTGCTTTTGATTTTTTTAATATTTACTTTTCCAAAAGTTTTGTATTTTTACTACTGATAAAAACTTGGAATGCATCCACATTCATTTTATGCTAATTCAATATACAATCAATGTAGATTTCAATATAGAACATTCAACATGTTCTATATTGAACACAATATAGAACATTCAACATGTTCTATATTGAACAAACGTAAGTTAGTCAGCACAACTAACCTTTCCAAAAAAATTTAGAACCCTTTTAGTAGTTTTTAGTCTGAGGACATGGCTTGCACAAATTACTTATAGTGCATATTACTAATTATATAATACTTTCTGTAACAAGAAAAGAAAAAAAAACATAAGTAGAAAGCTGAACAAAAGTAGATAGACACTATATTTGAACAAGATAGGCTAAGATGTATATGATACCATTACTAGAGTACATATGCAGAACAATGTGATGTACCAGGTAACGTCATTATGTCCTTTGCTATTTTAAATTTGGAGACAAGGATTTCCCTGAGTTTCTTATCCTGCCATGATGTAGGAGAGCTGCTCTAGAAGTAATGGCTCTGCTTTATTACGCTGGTCCACACTGTCAGAGTTGGATGTTGGTGGTGTGGCAATAGAGGCCAAACCTTCCCACCAATATTCCATTACATGTTGTTGCTATGTGGCAGACAGCAGCACAGAAGCAGTCGGACAGAATGGTGTCTGACATGGAAGTGTGTATGAAGCAAAGGTAAGGAACTGAATTCCTCCTTGTGGAAAAAACGGCACCCATTGACATTCACCAGTGATTGTTAAATGTTTATGAAGACTAAACAGCAGATGTGAGCACAGTGAGTGCTGCATTTAAGCAGCACAAACAGGACTGTGAAAGACCAGCCATGTACAGCTGGTATACCATGAAATCAAGAGCATCTCAATCAGCTTATCCACTAAAATCAATAATGGTTGTGACTATGTTGAAAACCAGTGTTTAGTAGGTCATTTTCTCTATTTGATAATGTGTTCATTGTATCTGCTGTAGTTTCCATGGAAATAGATAGGAGACATTATATCCAGAGTGACCTATGTATATCTAGCACTCTGGAGAATATATTCAGATAACACTGAGAACAGTGACGCAAATGAGTTATTACCATGGGTACACTCACAGAGAGAGAAATTTATAAATAGTTTCACCCTTCAAACCTTCAAGTTGAGGACAATGATCTCAGAAAAGATATCAAAATTGTTGTTTTGAGAACAGTTTCCACATGGATTCACAAACTATATAAAATGTTCTCAAGAGGAGACTACTCCCTCTTCCCCTTTGCCTATGGGTGCATGTAAATAATCCCATTCCAGATGGGCATTAGCATGATGCGTTTGATGCTCTGTAGTGCATGGTTTGACCACATAGAAGAGAAATTGCTCTGGATAAAGAAACACTCATAGGAGCACATACAGCAGAAATTAGTTTCTAGCTGGAGAAATAGGCAGCATGGGGCTGGAGAGGCAGTCAGTAGAAAATGAGCTTAGTCATTCTGTACGCTTTGAACTTGCTAGGTTTGTAGACTCAATTATCCTTGACTAGCAGTAGGATGGGTACAATCAAGGACTCGGAGAAAAACCTGGACTCCATATGCCATCTCAGAGGATACATTTAGCCTATTTATAGGTTGGCAGTAGACTTGCACATTCTTTCATTAAAATTAATGTACAATCCTGATGTCATAGGAATTGTATATTTGTATACAATCCTTTTTAATTGTCCTATAGTGTTCTGAATTAGAACTCCCAAAATCGTGGCTATACTATACACAAATTACTGTAAAAAATCTTCCCTAGACTGGTCTTACTCTTCTATCAGCCATTCAAGAGAGAGTCCAAAAATCTAGAAGAGAATACATTTGGGACTGTTTGCCTGAATAGAACTAATTGTTTCAGGACTCAGTTTTAGCATGTAAGTGGCATTATTAGGCATACATGTGACAAGTCTTGAACTCATGATTCATAATTACACAAGACATTTAGAGAATTTTCAGCACCAGTAACATGCATTTTTATAAGCTCTGAATAGAAACAGGACTTGCACTTAAAAAAAAAAAAAAAAAAAAGGCTCCCGTTAAGCTTCCTTTTTATAACAGCAGGATACAGACTTTCAGAAACATGAATATATTCTCTGCCACAGAGCATAAAATGACCTGCCAGCATCAGAAATGCAATCAGTGTTTTATGTTTTGGAAACATGGCTGATGAAGTTTTGGAGGTTAAAAGTCATTCGGTTTGTTCTTATTCAGCAAATGACTAAAAGATGTAAGAGACTTATGGGAAAAAAAGAGGTGTACTGGCTCTGGCTGGGACAAAGCTGACTTTCTTAACAGCAGCCCATACAATGCTGTGCTCTGCACATGTGGCTAGAGCTACTGTTTTGGCAGCTGCTGAGCAGTGCTGGCACTTCACCAAGGCTGACTCCCAACCCCCACAAAGCCATTAAGGGATGAGCAAGAGATGAAGCAGTTGACCCAAACCAACATCCTTATCATATGGCATCATGTTCAGCAATAAAAGTTGGAAAGGGGAAAAATGGGAGCCCACTTATGAAAACATCTGTCCTCCTAAACAATTGCTATGCACTGAGGCTTTGCTTCCCAAGATGTGGCTGAACTTGCCTGCTGGTGGAAAATAGACAATAATTATTTCCTCCTTCTTTCCTTCTGCAAGGTTCCTTGTAATTAAATTTCCTTTTCTCAACCCATGATACTTTTATTTAATAATATTTTTTTCCCTTGCCTCTTCCTTTGAGGAGAGGGAGTGAGAGAACACACAATGAAATTTAGTTGGCCATTTGTATGAAACCATGTAAAAAGCCTAATTGCAGTGAAACACACACACAAAACACCCAACCATGAACCAACGTTTTTTGAATATAATACAAGCAAAGGTGAGGAGTACAATCTAGCCAGAGTTGTGACTACACTTAAGCCTTGGAAGACTCTTTTATTTACAGGGGCTGTTTCAAAAGTAAAGCTTCTTACATTGGTCCACAATGTAAAAGGCAAGTGTTGGAGGTATGGTAGTAGAGGCTAAACCTTCCCGCCAATACTCCATTACATTTTGTTACTGTGCAGCAGATAACAGCAGAGCAGTGGTCTGACAAGATGGTATCTGACATGGAAGTGTGTATGAACCAAAAGTGAGTTATTTAATTTCTCTGTGTGGAAAAAATTGTACCTGCTGACATTCCTCAATGCTTACTGAATGGAGACAAGACAGTGGCTGTGAGCACAGTGAAAACTGGACGGCGTAGGCAACGTTTTCCTAGCAACAACACTATCATAGCTGCTGTGAAACAGTGGGTCACCTCTGCTACTGCAAATGTTTACAAGCACAGCACACAGGCTTTTATCACTGGTGAAAATGTAGAGCTAATGGTGGCAACTATACTGAAAAATATTGTTTTGTATCAAACAGTGTTACTGTTCTCTTTTTTTTCTGTTTAGTTTCCAAGTAAATAAATAGGAGACATTACTTCTAGAGCAATCTACTATTTATGTGTTTTTATTCTCTGTTTTTACAAAGTGCAAAGGAGCAAGATGTGAGTGAATTGCTATAAGCTAGGTAGAGATGTCAGCTTCTATTCTTAAAAACGTACAGAATAATCTAATATCGGAAGAATAATGAGGAAATCAGGATTAGAGGAAAAATAAAGTGCTACAACATCTAGGTAACAATTTCAGAAGTATTTTAGAGATTTTTTTCATTACTACCTGTTTGAGACCTGTCAATCTTTATAGTCATAACTTGATGCTGATTGTGATCATTTCACAACAGACATAAAAAAAATTCCTATACTTAAAATTCAACCTATGCTTCACTGCTTTGCTGCATTTGTTGTCTTTTATATTAGCCTGAGATGTGTTAAGTACCAAAGTCAGAATAAAACAAGTACTTGTTTTGAAAAAGAAGCATAAGAACATGGAATCATTTTCTGGATAAATTCACATTTCCACTTGTGTGGCATGGTATTCAGGATGTTAATTTTTTACTTCCAGTAAAACTGCATAAGCATATGGAAAATCAATTTTCCGGCCCTACATGGAAAAGCAAAGAGTATGTAGAGATACATCTGTTTACACTACTCTCTGAAAATGCAGCTCTGTATCTCCCTCAAAATTAGTCTATTTGACACGTTATGAAAATTAAAAAAAAAAAGAGAGAGAAAACATAAATGCATTTTACTTTGTAATGTTAAGAGCAGTTTTACTTTGTTGCTTACATTCATTCAAATAATTTATTATTTGAATCACCTACTAAAATGAGCATAATTCTCATTGCCCCTTAACAAAGATCCCTTTCAGAGAAAAATTTGAAAATGCCTACTCTGGTACAGCCTTTTTGAAGTTACCTGAATTCTGTCAAGTATACAGTATACTCTTGGCAATTAAATTAGCAGCATTTGCAAAGGGAGAGGTGTTTCGATGTATGACATCTATTCCATTCCTTCTCCATTTGTCAGAAAGGTTCTTCACTATTTCCATATTTTCAACAAAAGCTGTTGGAAGCATGGAAAATTATCAAAGACATATATGAACCTCTACCTAAAGCCTTGTCATTCTTTTTCATAATCTAGCTATATCTTCTCTTTGCAATTTGCTTCAGATGCAGAATAAGGATCATTCGTGTGAATGGAAACTACGCACAAGTGAGGATGTGCAGAATAAAACCAAATGTTTGAGACTAGTAAGGAATGTCTCAAATGAACACAAGGCAATCAACATCATTTTATGGCATTTTATGCTTGCTTCCAAATGGGAGGGCCCAGGAGTGTTTGTTGGATGAAAACTTGGTCTGTGAGCAAATGATTCTAGATTGATATAGGAAACTGAGAGATATACCATTGTATTCTGTGAAGGCAAGATACAAGATGGCATCTCCCTGCTACCTCTTACATGCTGACTTACATTTACAAGATCTGGAAAATTGGGAACCAAGAAGTTCCTGCTGAGATCCCGAAGTCAGAAGCTGTCACTCTAAAAGAGCAGGCTCAACTGCTTTGGACTATAAGTAAGAGTTTGTACTGTTGTTGTTAGTCATCCACTGATTAACACTAACTTGGATGACCTGACACTACTGAAGATCAACCTGACACCAAGACATTGCTGGATTGAGGAGCAATCCAGCTGTCTCTTTCTCCATTTTCTATCTTTTCTCTTTATCTTTTATTTTTTCATTCTTTGTAGTAGCCATTGTCTTACCTGTAATGTTTATTAATCGTAATTATCAAATTAGCCAATTATACCTCCAATTAGAGTATTAGTTAACAAAGTTCTTAATAAATGATAATTGATGTGTATTATTAATCTGTGTATTGGATGACTCCATCTCAATAGCAAGCCCTTGCTGACTAGGGGAGGTGTGACTCAGGAGACAGAAAAAGATTCATCTACCTAGAAACCTACTGAGTGGGACAGACAATAAAGTTTTGCTATGTATAAAAATGTAGTGACAGCAGTTACCTGTTCATGCTAAGCTACAAGAGCCATTTGTTAGCAACCAAACCCATTAAAACTTTCATCCCTTCAGCATTTATATTTGCCTCTTTGCAAAATTGGACCTATCACCTGATTCTCAACAGTCATATATAAATATTTTTCATTGCAATTTACATAGAGTAAATCATTTGCATTGTTAATTTTTAACAGAAAATAGGAAAACCGAATATTTGAAATCAAAATAGCAATTTGCAAAGCAATAACAATGAGTAACATTAACTGACAAAATAAGTTTATTCTTCAAAATACTTCTAACTATCATGATTATGTTTAGAATAAACATTTAAATAATATTCCTATTGTTGAAAAAACAACAACAGTTTCACAAAATAATTTGTTTCTGTTGACCAAGTAATTACTTCAGCATTACAATAATGGACGAGTATTCACAATCAGACAATAGTCTGCAAAAGTATGTGACCTTACCTTCACCTGCATACGCCAGAATTGAGCGGGCACGCATCTGCTTTCCTTCTGTGGTTTTGCCGGAGCAGGTGTGTGAGCAGGAGGACCACACAGACCACATGCTGAGCACACAGTCCTTTGGGCATGGAGCTTCGCAGACAACAGGGATTGGGTAGATAGCATCTCTGCATAGCTGCCTGTCAACCTCTTCTCCTGGGAAAGAAAAGGCCAGTAGCAGTCTATCATTTGTTAAATTAACTTAAAATGAGCAATGTAGCCCAGATGGGCACACAAATAAATTAGATTCTGTTCTTCTATATAAACAAGATAAATAGATTTCTTATTACAATGACTTGTCTCCTCTCCCTTGAACACACTCAAATCTAGCTTAATTTGATATTCTGCTGAAGTCTGGATGGTCTTTAGGCTTTAGCTTTGTTATTATATATTTGATTTGAAGAAAATCCACATATGAATAACAGAGTGTGTAATATACCTACGGAAAATAGCAGGCCTATAACTACATATGCATTAATCACCTCGTCTTCATCTACATTTATGGGAGAAGGGGAAAAGTATCGTAACTTACAGATCAGCCAACTTTATAAACGATAATCTATCCTTTGAATCGGACCTATGTCTACTTACATATTATTTATATATTTATACTTAAATATATGAATATATTCATAGAAAGATAGACAGGTAGATAGACAGATAGATGTGAACCTGCAATTTAAAGGATAAATACCAGGAGTTGCAGTAAACTGCAATCATTGACTTCTGTTTGTTTATAAAAACCTTTCATTAGGCAAGCTTGAGACACATCACTTTCACAGAAGTATAAAAAAATTTCAGCATTTATATTCTGATGAATATTCTGATGAATATATGATGAATATTTATATTCATCAATGTTCATATTTCATTGTAATAAAGACTAGTATAAATTGTTTAATGAAATACTCCCTAATGTTTAAGTACAAGTACTGCTTTAATTTTCAATAAAGAAGTTGCAAAAACACTGTATGAGATCTCTCTGCATAGCATCCTAATCACAAAGTACTTAGTTTTTAAAGTATAATATCACTTCCTGATCAAATCAGTTAATATGCATTGGGTGAGCAATAAAGGAACAACCATGTATTCAGAAGTCAAAATGTCTCACTGACAGTGACAAAAGGCTCAGGATAAATCTTCACTTTGGAGCAGATGAGAGAAACACTGAGTTAAGGAGAGAGATGTTTGGATCCACTGTTTTAGAGTTATAGCTTTGTTATCATACAAACCAATTACATAAATCACTGGCAACTAAAAGCACTGGGAACTGAATAAATCCAGTAGATAATATCAGTCACAAGGAGAACTTTGAAAAAATGTCATCTGAGAGCACATAGATTTCTGAGGCTCTTTTAACCACATACAAGCCGAGCATGAAAAGAGATAGTCTCACTTATAAATAGGAAATGTTTTTCTTTCTCTTAAGTTTTCTGAAAAATATGCCACTTCAAAAGCATCTAAAAGTCATTTGTGTTACATGATTTTTGCCATACTTAGAGTAAAAAAAATGTTATATTGAGATATGATTAGTCTGTAGAAATGTTACTGAAGGATAAGTGATCTCAATGGAACTGAACAGGACTGTATAGCATAGTATTTGTAATGATACATCGTGTTAGAATTTTTGTTTTAATGGCTAATGTCAACAAAAAAACTAACTCATCCAGATTTGCAATGGAAATACATCTTTGATACAACAAAACATTTGTTGGAAATAATCAATAAATGTTCTTTAATGTTAAATATATCAGCCAGTGATAAAGGCAACCACCTGGATTTTGACAGCTAATTGGGAAATGTGAGCAAAGTTAAAGATCTATAAATACTACTTTACCAAAGCTTCAATTTAGGCTTTTATTTCTTAATGAAGTAATAAATTCATAAAACAGTAACCTAAACAAAATCTGCAAGATTTACAGAGTCTTGAAACCGCTCAGATAACAATCTCTGACAGCCTTAATTTTCAACAAAGAAGGGTTTCCTGCCTAGAAGATCAGAATGACACACTGTTTAGAGTGAAGTATGAGAGCCAGGAGCAAACAGCAAATTTCTTTTCCAAAGAACGAAGCTAGAAAAATGATGAACTTTACTCTCAGACTGTTCCATCTCCAGGTAATATTTAATGAAGTAAACACTACATTCATTTTCACATCTTTCAAGAAACACTACTATTACAGTATCAAGCTTATTTATCACCCACCAACTAAGATAGCGTTAGTGCAAAATTCAAGCTGAATTTTGGGTGACAATGAGAAATTGAGTTAACATTAGTTTCAGCCTGACTGTGTGTTTAAAATGAAAAAATCCTTCACTCTCTCCCAAATCTTATCCAAGCTCTTTTCTTTTTACAGGGAAAATGTTCTAGAAATACACAACTTGCACAGAGCATTTATTTTTTGTCAACAACCCAATTCTTAGCTGACAAAGGCAACAGCACAGAATTGCAGCTGAAAGATATATTTTATAATGGGTATTTCTTCAAGGAAATATGGCATTTAGACTAAATTTTTTCTGACATTTCACTAATGATTTTATGAACAACTTGACCTTTGTTAACTTCCTTATAAAGTACATAGTGTAGTCAACTGCTAGGAGCCACTCAACCATATGCTGGAGCAACACCAATATAAAGACTAAAGTCACATGGAAAAAGTCCTATTTGGGAAAATTTTTCATCTACTGTCTAATATTTTATTTGAATGTTATGCATATACATTTATGTTGCACAAGAGACAAAAAAAATTCATAAACATGAGTCAAAGGTCGCTGCCTGGAACTACTTGTGTTCTAAGCGACAGAATGGCAAAAAAATAAAATCCAGAATGAGGAAAACAATATGAAATAAAGAAAGTGTTCACCACTGAGTAGATGATTTGTTCATTAAAATCTCAAAGTTAAAAGCAGTCCATCTTTGGAAACAGTGCTTATGTAGCTGAATGATATTCCTCTCATGCAACAGGCATATTTTGGGTTAAATTCTCCGAACTGCACTAACTGCATGAAGAAATGGCAGGAGGCAAAAGAGGCCGTATTTAAGGACATTAAATGTAAAAAACTATTTAAAACTTAACTGGTACTTTTACATATTTGTACCATCAGTAAGGACTACCAATCTCTTCCTTGAACTGCTACACTGGTTCCAACTTGACAAACAGCAGAGTGACTAAAAAGTCACTACAAACTCTCCTTCCAGCCTTTTTTATATTTTTATTTTCTAATTTGTGTGCATGCACCAGAGCCATAAGTAAACTACTATTTGATTAATTAAAAAAAAAAAATCTAAACTTCCAGATAAACAAATTCTTAGTGATTAAAGACAGATAGTTTGTGACTAGCAGACAGGAGGAACTGGCTGTTTGTAAGTATCAGACTATTCACATCAGTTCTCGTTTTATTACATTCACTAAGAAGATACAGTATGCAAAAATTTGGTTTAGATGCTAAAACTTGGGCTTGCATGTTCCATGCAATCAAATCACATCATTCTTTTACTTTTCGTTTTTATCCTGCTCATCTGTAAAATGTGCCTTATATTTATGTTTCTTGTAATATACTTTAAGATCTTTCCACTGTGAAGCATTCTTAGAGCTAATAACACTTGAGAGACATAGCAGGAAACCTTCTTGATTCTTGTGTATCTTTTAACACGATGCATGCTCCAGTGCACAGAAAAAAATTGCTGTCAGATTCTGACCTGTAGTAAATGGAAAGGCAAGTGCTTAACAGAGGGCAAAATTATTTTAAAGCCTTAAAATGAACAGTAAAATCACTGCTGGATTCAATGAGGCATGGAGTACAACTGGGGAAAAAAAAAAAAAAAAAAAAAAAATCAACATAAAAATGCTGTTGGGGGCCTACACTGTAAGGTACTTATTTTGGTCTCAGTCCTCTACCATCAACTATAGTCTCTGAAAGGCCAAACTGTAATAAAGTCAAAAACAACGATAATAAAATTACAATAAATGGAATAAAACCAACAGAAAACTTTGAACATTAGTACTGTAAGTGATGTATAATCAGTAAAGGAAAAGAATATCACACAGTGATATCACAAATCATGTAGTTATACTCTAACATTTCTTAAACAATTAATGATAGCATCTGAGTGTTAATGCTAAAACTGCAGACTTCAGCATCTGCACTGCATAGTCAATTGTGTCCAAATTTGCTAATATTTCTCTGACTAAGAAAATAAAAAGGGCAATATCTTGTTTTTGTGGTTTCTAGTAGTCATGAGTGGTAGTCTGTTTTTAAATACAACAGATCACAGGAACTTAGTGTTACTTGTGTTTTGAAATCTACACATTGGAAATGAGAACGTAAAAATATAGAAAGGATAAGCAGTTCAAAGCAGAGTATAATCTGAATGTGCTGTTTATACATACATTAGGGAATATATTGTATATATGTAACGATATCTGTAAACAATAAGACTATTCTTTATCTTGAATTTTCGCACAGTATGCATTTCTCTCAAATGAGGAATTATATGCGACTCTGTGCTGACTATTCAAAACTCAGCAACTGGTGGTCTGCAGTACACTCTGTTTTTCATTCAGAACTAATAGAATCACAAAGTTGGGAGGGACCTTAAAGACTATCTAGGTCCAGCTCCCCCACTACATACCCATCAAATCGGGCTGCCTGGGGTCTCATCTAACATGGTCTCAAATGTCTCCAGGAATGGATAATCCACAGCTTCTCTGGGCAGCCTGTGTCCATGTCTCACCACCTCCTGCACAAAGAAATTCTTTCTTCTATCTAATCAAAACCTACCCCCTTATACTTTAAAGCCATTATCCTTTGTTCCTGCACTGTACTTCCTGACAGAGTCCCTCTTCATCTTTACTGTAGACTCTCTTTTAAGTACTGGAAGGCCACTGTAAGATCTCAGAGCTTTCTTTTCTCCTTCTTTTTCCCCAGCTATCAACACCAATTTGAGCATAATTCTCCACTAAAGAATCTGTGTACAGTTTTATGATTTACTGCATTATTAATTATGTACAAAGATAATTTGACTATAAGAGGGAGAAATATATATTCTTTAAAGTTTCTTACAGTTATAAAGTGCCTAATACATCTCTTTTAGTTGCAGCTCCGTGGAGAAAATATCAACTGCCTTGAAATTACAAGTATTTCATAAGTATGTTAAAATAGTATCAACCAGAAAAAGCATTAATGAGGGACTTTTTTTAGCTGACATTATTCAAAAGTAAATATGAGAAAAAAAAATCAGGCAAATAACTAAAATAAGAGAACACATAGAAACTTGTACAAATTTGAAGTTGTATGTGAGACTTCCATTATCAATAACCTTGTCTGCATGTTGGCTGACTAGTCTAACACAAAATGGGCAATTATTCACAATTACAGAAAAGCTGTTAAAATCATCATTAAAAATCATAAATTTTCAGATGGTAGTTAAACACCTAAATAAACTAATATAATCACTTTAATTTCTACTATTACTGCACTTGTTTCAAATAACTAAGTAATAACCAGTTCTCAATAAAGGAAAATTCCTGTCTACCTTACATGAACCATCAGAGCAACTTAACCTTTCCTTCTAAGCCAAAAAGCTGCAGCAGTTCTGCAATTTTTTTTGTTTTTATTGATCAGAATTTTTTTAGCATTTCTTTTTTTTTGTTTTGTTTTGTTTTTCTTACACAGGAGAAACCATCTGAGGAAAACTCTCTTTCTCACAGCACGTCTCTAATTAAAACACACTATTGAAAAAGGCTGACCCAGATTTTTCTGCAGGGAGAATTTAGAATTTAATCCCTGCAAACCTAATCAAATAAGCCCTGAAAAGGGAAACAATAATATTTACATGAAATTCATCATTTACTGCCTTGTTAGATTTACTGCCTTGTTAGGTGCAGGAATCTTAAATGAGAGTATTTAAAGGAAAAAAAAAAATACACATACAATGGTATCAGAATGATATACCATTTTTTTTCAGTTCAATACTTTATATATACTACCATACTTTGATAGGCATAATGAAACTCTTAAATTTTTTATTAATCCCAGCAGTATTCATAATATCCTGACAGTGTTTATTCATATCTACTCCAATGATAAAGCGTGTCAATGTAAGCTTTAGTGCTAGTAAAACAAAAGCATCCATTAAAAAAAAATAGCAACACCACGTTAGCCTATGTAATTATTTTCTGTTCTAGTGGCAGGATGACCAGCTGTCAAAAAAATCATTTCTCTTCACAGGATAGGTTGACAAATTGTCAGCAACTTGAACATTTTTTAACCTCACTAATAATTGAACATCAAGTAATGTAAAAATTTAAATTATGTTGTCAATATATTCCACTTCATTAGTTTCAAAGTATTTCAACAAACTCAATGTGAAAAGATTGGTCCCTGCTCTCTTTTTATTTTCTCCCTGTCAAAAGGCACTGAGGTCCCCTTCTGCCAGGCTGACAGGGAGTCTGAAGAGGTTTGCTGTCTTCTGGGAACCAAGATCTTGCACTCTGCCAAGAGGAGTGCAGAACCTTGTCAAGAACACAGACTACTATCCACTATTGCTCTTTCACATGGCATGAATGACACCAGAAGGGGGAATATGGGCAGAATCAAAGACTATAAGTCCCTAGGAGTGCAAGTGAAGAAAATCGGTGCCCAAGTTATCTTCCCTTCAATTTTCTCAGTTAAAGGAAAGAGGGAAGCCAGAAATAGACAAATAACGCACATCAATTCCTAGCAGTGTAGCTGGTGCCAGCACCAGGATTTTGTTTTTTATGACCATGGGACTCTCTGTGGAGATTATAATCTGTTAGGGAGGGAAGGGATCCTTTTATCTAGAACAAGCAGGGCAATCTGTGGCAACAAGCTGTCCAGCCTAGTGAGGTGAGCTTTAAACTGAAGGACTTAGGGGGTTGGGTACAAAAGGGGAAACGCTCATGCCATTGCATCCACCAAAGGAACATGCCAGGCCAACAAGAACAGTGACAAACGTCCTTTAGTTGCCTCCCATGACATGAGCCAAAAGGCCAGCCACCTCAAGGGTGTGTATAGCTATAAGGGATCCTCTTGCATCTATCAAGTGACACCTACATCCTCTGCTCTCTTTCCTTCCCCAAAGTACCTGTCTACCAATTAATGCAGCATAGGGAACAAACTGGAAGAATTACACATCTGGATGTTGTCAGAGGGCCACAATCTCATTGTGATCATAGAGATGGGGAGGTACAGCTCACTAAGACCAGCAAGGTTATGTAGACGAGTTGCTCTTTATGTGAGAGAACAACCAGAATGTATCGAGCTCTGCCTAGGGATGAATGATGAATGAGCGGAGAGCTTACAGGTGAGAATTAAGGGGCATGCTAATATGGATAACACTGTTGGGGTGCTTATTACAGGCTGCCTGATTAGAAGGAGGATGTTAATGATGTCTACAGATAGCTGGAATTAGTCTCATAATCACAGATACTGGTTCTCACAGGGGACTTCAACGACCCTGATATTTGCTGGGAAAGTAATGCTGCCAGACACGCATCATCCAGGAGACTTCTTCAGTGCTTGGAAGATGACCTTCTGATTGAGGTAGAAGAGCTAATAAGGAGAGGTGCTGCTCGCCATATTGTTACAAACAAGCAGAAATCTGAAGGATGGGGGCAGCCTAGGCTTTAGTGAACATGAAACAATAGAGCTCAGGATCTCACAGGGAAGAAACAAGGCAATTAAGTATGGCTTCCTACCCTGGTCTTCACAAAAGCCAATACTGACCTCTTCAAAGACTTACTTGGAGATATCCCATGAGTGAGAACACTGGAAGGTAAGGGGGCCTAAGAACTGGTTGACATTCAAGCACCACTTCTTTGAAGCTCAAGATCAGTGCATCCCTAGGTGTAAGAAATCAAGCAAAGGTGGCAGAATACCTGCATGGATGAAAAAGGAATTCATGGAAAAAACTTGAATGGAAGAAAGTGTATGGAATGTGGAAATAGGTCAGGCTCCATGGAAGGAATATAGGAACAGTCTCTGGAAAGGACAAGGAAGGCTAAGACCCTGCTGGAATTAAATGTGAGGACAGAGGTAAAGGACAGCAAGAAAGGCTTCTTTAAGTACATCAATAGCAAAAAGAAAACCAGAGAAAATTCGTGTCCACTGCTGAATGAAGTGAGTGCCCCGGTAATTTCCTTTATGAAGAAAGGCTGAGAGACCTGGAACTGTTCAGCCTTCAAAAGAAATGTCTGAGGAAGGAATCATACCAATGCGTATAAATATCAAACAAGAATCAAGTGGATAGAGCCAGGCTGTTTTCAATGGTGTCCAGCAGCAGAACAAATAGCAATAAACACAAATTGCAACACAGGCAGTTCCATATGAACTTGAGAAGGAAATTCTTTACTTTTGAGGGTAACAAAGCACCAGAGCAAACTGCCCAGAGAGGCCGTGAAACTAGTTCTCAGGAAATATTTAAAACCCACCTGGATACATTCACATGTAACCTACCTACTCTGGGGAACCCGCTTTATTAAGGAGCTGGATTAGATGATCTCCAGTGGTCCCTTCCAACCCCTGCCATTCTGTAATTCTTATAAAGCAAAGATTACTGCTTTCAGTTCTATTGCTTGGGTAGCTAGCTGGTAGCTGGTAGCTCTAAGTGTTAAATCAGTTGGTAATTCCCTAATCACATGCCTTTCTTGCAATTGCTTTTGCTAAGTAGAATTTGCATTTAATTAAGTATGTCTTAATTAGTTGATAGTTAATATTCTTGAAGTCATTTTCTTCTATGGAGCCTAAATAGAAATGGCACTGATTTTGATGAAGACAAATACTCCAATGTTTCTCACATCTGTTGGTTATGCAAAAATATAAGAAAGTTGCTCCAATAGTTTAATGATATGAAAATACTGTTGAATTGTAAACAGTTGTGTGTGTGCGAAAATGTACTGTCATTTTGGTTTCACTGAAGAATTTCAAGAAATATCAGTACTCCTTACTAAAAAAAGAGCAGTTGAGCCCATTATTAAAAAAAAGAAATCAACATCATAATTTCATAAACATAGCGGGATTCATTAAAAAATTGTGTCAGCACAAGTACATAAACCTTCATATCATTTACTCTAATTGTGACTGCATATATAGAACACACAGGGAAGGCCATCGATTCCTCCTTCACTACGCAAATAATAGGAAATACAAAGACCTTCAAAAATACAAAGTTAAAATTTAAAATGTTTTAGACTTTTATAAAGCAAACACTTGCAATGGAAAAAAGCTATCATAGCAGGAATAACTGCAACCCAAAAGAAAAATAGCTGGGAGTTTGGAAACCCACCATATCATGTTTCTTAAAGGAAGGATTACAGCATGTAAACATCTTGACAAAAAAAAAAATCTGAGATTTTAGTTTCTTGAACAAACATCATATTTTCCAGGCATGTAACATGGAACACTAATTTTACAAGCAATATTAACTTCTTGATGATGAATGACTATGTACAATCTTGAGTATTCACCTTAAGCAAAAAAGAATTTTGAGTAGTGGAAAGGTACTGACTTTAAGAATCCCCACAGAGATAGGAAAGTCTAGTTCCAAGTAAAGTATGCAAGCACTTCTATTGCTTCTGTGTAAGTAGACTAGTACATTCTTGCACTGTTCCTCAGATCTAATTTAAATGCTAGCATGTTTGATATCCTTCCTCACAATACAACATATTGGCAGATCTGTAGAAAGAATGCAGATACAGGTATGACACTTGTAAAACACAGGTAATTAATAGAAAAGCTGAAATATTTGAAAACCATTCTGCTGCTGACATGAGATAGTTCTTGTTCCAAAAAATCTTTCCTGTCCTTTAGTTCATCCAAACTTTCAGTCTCACACAGTTTTTAAGAAAAGTGATCCTTTGCTAAGAAATCAAGTTTAGTATTCCTTAACGTATCAGGTAAAGGTAAGGTATTGATTGTTTATAAAGTTGTTACTTCTACAGTCAAACTCAATGTTCCTTACTTCAAAATAATGAAAGCCACAAAAGGACAACTCTGAAGCAAATTAAGAATGTGTATACTTCTTTCTTAAACTGTTTCAGGTAGAAAATATCTTCAGATGCACTTGGGCATAACTGATAAAAATAATAAACTCACACATTCATATGCATTATTAATGCCTCCATTAATCCCATTTTCATGTCTGGTAACAGAAGAACATATGTATTTCCCTTTATATTAGTTAGAGTCATCTATCAGGATTACACTCATATAGATGCAGTCTAAATTTGACAGAGAGAAATAAAATGAGGGAAAGGAATAGTATTTCTTTATTCAAATAATGTTTCCAGTGTAAAATGCAGTGCTGTCTGTCACATATGTAGGAAGGTCAGACCAAACAGCAATACGAAAAAAAAATTAACTCAGATATTTAAAAATACAGTAACCTGAGATACTTGACTGGGAAAAGAAAGCCACGTTTTATTCTTTCACCACAAAAGTGCAAACTTATTTACCCTTGAACTCTTTTCTCAAAGAAGATTAAAATAAGAAAGGAGAAGAAACTTCTTGTCATCTTAAAAAGGAAAACATTGTGGCAGCCATATTCAAGTTTTAATTATTCTTTATCCTATTTTTTTCTACTATTCTTTTCTAGAGTTAGTCAGGTTGTACAACTAAATTATATACATTTCATCCAAAAATGTGGAGCCTTCCAATTCTGCATATATTTACATACAGAATTGTTTAACTGGTTGTGAAAGGCATGCCAATATCAATTCCACAAATCGTAAACTTTGCTACATGTGAAGCTTCCAATAAAAAGGAAATGTATCGTTTTTATAAATGATCTCAGTTCCTCTACTGTACAGGTAGAGGCACAGTGAGGGTGACCTCCAGTGCTAACAGTGCTTTAATAAGTAACATAGCCCTTTTATCTTCCATGCAGCATGGTAAGTTACTGAGAAAATACAGTGCATATTGTGTATTATGCACACTGTCAAAGATTATCTTTACTAGCGTAGACAATTTTAAATTTTTCACTAGTTCTGATACCATCAAAGCACTGTATTTGAATGGGCTATTGGTAATACTATGAGTCTGAATGGAGAAAAAAAAAAAAAAAAAAAAAAAAGACATCTAAATAGAAATACTGAAAATTAATGCAAATTAAAATATGACTTCAAAGGAGATTAGTTGAACTGTATTAACATTTTGCATGGCTATCCTTGTTCAGAATGAAAGTAAAACATCTTAATAAACAGAGTTTAGGCCACTTTAATTTTGAATAAGAGAATTCACATGTGTATTTAATATAGTTTGATATTGCTTCTGAAGGTCTCCAAAGAGCAGACTATGCTTCTCTGGGCAACTTGTGCCAGTTGTCCTTCACTTGCACAATATAGAAGCACTTACTAATGGTCATGGGGAACTTCATAGTTTGTGCCCATTTCCACTTCTCCTGGCAGTGGACAAAGAGCCTGTTCTGACATCTGCACCTTTGCATCTCTGCATCTCACAGCAGAGGTGCTTCAGGCCCTTAATCATCTGGGTAGCCCTCCACAGAACTCCAGTATATCTATGTCTGTTTTGTACTGAGGGGCCCAGAAATGGATGTAGTACTCCAGATGTGGTGTCACCAGTGCTCAGTAGAGAAGAATCAGCTGTCTTGAGCTGCTGGTAATAATGCATCCAAGAATACTGTTAGCTGCCTTAGCAGCAAGGGCACATTAGTAACTCATGTTCAAGTTGGTGTCCCTCACGGCTCATAGGTACTTTCCTGCTGAGCTGCTTTCCAACTGGTAACTCCCAGCATGTACTCAATGCCTTAGGGTCAGGTTCCTTGGCGTGACAGCATGACCATGGGGCATATTAACCACTCCCCACTTGCAAATTAACTGAGGGTGCATTCTACACCATCATCTAGATCATTAATGAAGATATTAAACAGGAGTGAACCCACTGCTGGCTTCCAAACAGATTTTGTGCCACTGACCAATATCCCATGGGCCTGGTTGCTTATCCAGTTTTTGATACACCACACTTTCTCCTCATTCAGTTCATACTTCAACAGGTTCTCTATGACAGTCTTAGAATGGATGGTGTCCAAGGCCTTTCTGAAGTTTAGGAAGACTATATTCACTGTTCCTCCTGATCCTTAGACCAGTCATTTCATTGTATTAGCTTATCAACTTGGTCAAGCATCACTTCCCCTTGGTGAATCCATGCTGACTACTCCTGTGTAGTTCTTCTTCCTGCGCCCCAAAATGGTTTCCAGAATTAGCTGTCCCATTACCTTCCAGTGGATCAAAGTGAAGCTCACTGGACTGCAGCCTAGGTCCTCTTTCTTGCTGTTCATAAAGATAAAAGTGACATTTCTTCCAGTTTTCAAGTGCTTCGCTGAATTACCATGATTGACCCAATATTAGAGTACCCTTGCAACTATAACTGCCAGCTCCAACAGCGCTTTCGGGTGCATTCACTACCAAGGGTAGAAAGATGATATGTTTCTAGCAAAAAAATCAGCTTCACTTCATAGTACAGCACACTCTTAACACAAGAATACCAGTTCAGTATTCTCAATAAAGATCCCAGCAGAGTATCTGCACGTTTCCTAACAAGAGGTGTAAGATTTTCCTACCTCGACAGGTACTTGAAGCATTTTCATAGTTCATTTGTTACTGTAGTTTTGCTAAGTATGATAAAGAACAGAGAATGCAAGCATATTGATCATAAACAAATGCAGTTGCCTTCTAGCATCAGATAAGCCAATCGAGCAATCTTGATACAAAAGAAAAAGTAAGTTTGATGACAGGCTATGGTGTCATTGAGAATAAAATCAATATTAGTCTCGGGACCAAACAAGATCAATATGTCAGACCAATAGGCCATTTTAAGCAGAGTAGAGAAGAGAGGAAAAGTGCTGAAAGAGCTATAAGGAAATAAGAAAGTGCAAATCTAGAAGATCAGATCTTTTTAAAATTTATAGTGTATTTCTAAGAACACTTGACAACAACACCAATTCACCATAAACAGATAAAGGAGATCTCAAGATTAGACTTCATTATTCCCAACCACAATTTACAAAGCAAGAAAAAGATTCCTAAAAAAGTACGGGTTTAATAAATAAATAAATCACTCAATTTGTTTGTAAAGTGATACAGAAATTTTACTGTGCATAATAGTGAAAAAAATGTCTTTGATTCTAGAAATATTTGCAGCGCAATTTTGAACACTGGTAATGAATTTAGGATGTATTGATTGGAAAACAAAAGATTAATCTATTTTAAAATAGCATTATATCTGTTTGTTTATAAAAGGAACTGGAATTATTTCTCCAAGGGTATCATCAGATTTTTAAATGCATCAGACATGAAGAAGTGGAAAGCTGTACAGTGAAAATTATAACATGCATTATGCTGAAGTATTATTATAGACATTTCACTCTTCCCTCCAATGACTGAATGGAGAACAAGCTTAGGAAAAGCTAAGGAATGTCAATGTTTTCAATCAAAAATGACTTAATTCTGATGTTCTTCTAAATTTGATTAACATTCAGGGATCTAAGCTACAAACAGAAGCACGAGAAAGAAACAACAGGCAAGACTATAAAAATTGTAGCATGAAAAGCATGACAGCTACCTTAATATCCATAGAATGACAATGCTTGCTAGTCAATCCTTTCAACAGTCTCTACACTGAGATGCAAATCTTTATATTTTAGACAACTACCTAAAAATGCCTATTTTTGAAGAAACACTAATTATCTATAACTTTTATGATCTTCAAGCTTTTAATATTCTGCATAAATATGAATTTTGGAGGATAATTTCAAAAATTTAAGCTCAGCAATTCACAATACTGCATCACAAATTTATTAATAAATACTCCAGCATAGAAGTTTCACCAAATATTGTCCTTCAGCATTTAAATATCATTCTTCTCTGTCATGCAAAAGCATAACCCACAGATGATGAGAATGACTAATGACATACAGTTGACAGAACATTAGAGTTTTCAGTTTGTCAATTATCTAGTATCATACTGCTATAAAGTGGCAAATTCATCGATGTGAGATGCTTCTTGCAATTCATGTATACCTGTAACCTAAAAAGGTTACAAGAATAAGGAAAAATATTTTATGCAGTAAAAGATTATTATAAACATTTTCTTTGTGTTATTCATTCAGCTGTAGCTAGTCACTCTAGAGACTTGTCACTCTGTATGTGATATGACAGCTCAATTCAATCACAGTTAAAACAGAGGACTCAAGAGGTGTAAAGGGGATCACTACCACTGTCATGTTTACACATTTCTGAGGAGTAGTTTTATAATTAATTTCGTGGATGATTCTGTCAGTGTCCCACTACTGCCAGATTAAATGCAGTCTTTGGAGAACATCTTTTTATCCATCTTGCAATGAATAACTTCTCATCATTACAAGTGGAAGGCACAGCATGCCCTTAGGCTGCTCAGACTGTGAATTAATCTTGTCTTTTGGAAATATTTTCATAACCAATTCCTCTGTAGAAGACTAACCTGCACGTCCACTGTTTTTCTTTTTCCCAGCCTCTCAGAATATGTATTCAGAGAAAGAGCTCTCAGTAAAGCAACCAGAGGTAAATACCACTATACCTTATAAACATATGCTAAATAAAGGAAATATCATTGCCATTCAGGAAAATGAAAAGTAACAGGAACACATTTGAGAATCTAGGGATGTCACAACTTTTAAGCTTTAGTAAATTATGCAACACTAAAAACTCTCAGAAATCTGATAGATTTACATTTGCTTGATAAATCGCTTGCAACCCAGTGATAAATTAGGCTTCTTTCCTTTTTTTTAGGCTTCTTTTCTTTTTTTACTGTGTGTACACACACACACACACACTCTAAGATATTCAGAACAAGGGATTTTAAGTAGATTGTAAGTAATATTTTTTCCTCATAAAAACACTAATGCAGCAGCTTGTTATTTATAAAATATTAGTTATATATATATGCCTAAAACCATTAAAATAATACCAGGTATCCAATAATTCCTTAGGAAAGCTTTACACTGCTAATCCATTAATTATCGCAATCAGGAAGCTAAGCGATAGTAAATGCTAGCATTAAAGTTGCCTTTGTATGAGGCTTTTATTTAAATTATTATTATTTTTAAATAGTGTAATCACATGCTTCTTATTTTTCTGCTGGGTTACTTCCTCCTTCATTTCACAGACTAGAAGCTCCTTATGACTATCTATTTGGTATTTTCAGTTCCACTGTCTTTGTTCAAAGCCTGAGCCTATGTTTTATTTACAACACACTAATTAAAAGCATTATTAAAACAGAATTGGTAATTTTTTTTCCTGAGATCTTTCTATGATGGCTACCAGATGCCAAGTTTTACATTTATTTTCCAAATACTTTATTTGCGACAGGTCAGAAATATTTATATTTTGCTCATGCTTAAGAAAAAGAACAAAATTAAACCCTGAAGAATGATACAACCAAAGCTAGTTGTCTAAAAGATAAAGCATTCATTACTAAGAAATGCCCCTTAATCCCCAAAGGAGATATATCTGTTTCACAAATCAGTAGCAGGTTCTGTGAGGAAAACATCATGTAAGCACAATTAAATAATTAAAGACTTCATCTGCTACATCCTCCTTAGGATAGGCTAACAACCTAAATTTCCTACTGTTTAAGGTCTTGTCTTTACAAGCTACATTTCTTAATTTTGACTTACTACTTCTTCCAAATTTTCTAGTTTAAAACAGAAGCCAAGTGAAAAACAGTAATTCTGCCATAGGTATTGCATTGATCCTGGAACATGTACTATTCTGCCCAGAGATCTCATGAGACTAAAGCTGGAGTAGACCAACACACTGCATTCCAGTTCTAAAAAGGAATAATTTCTTTTTCTCCATGCTTCTTATCCAGCTTCATTCTCCAGACACTAATTCCAGTCCACTACCTACTGCCCCTTCCACCCAGCCCAATGATGTTCTCTCCATTTTCTTGTCAAATCCTTCCTTGGGCTGTCAGCAGACTGAATCTGTCTCCAAATTAACTTCTAGTCTTGATTGTATCCAGACATTTCATGTTTTCCCTTCTCTCACTTGAGTAAGTCCTGGAAAACACCAGGGACAAAACTTTCCCCAGCTCTTAATCACACTGCTTAGACAGTACCAGTCTCTCCCTCTTGTTTTCCACTCCCTGTTTCATCAGATCTAATGTATAAAATTATTCCTTTCCCTCTGTAACACTTTCGTGGGTGTACATAGCTGAAATTCTGTCAAAAGCCACCAATCCCACAGAATAGGAATGGATCAATGGAAACACAGGAGAGCGCTTCCCATTTGTTCTGATTTGGAATAATCATTGCAGCTATGTTTTACTCTTAGTTTGAAGGGGTTTTAATAATTCAAATGAAGGCATTTACACATTATCTTCAGGCTCTTTGAATTACCTCAAAAATACTCATTTTGTGAAATCAAATACTTCTTGGCTGGTAAGAGGATTTTTATATTAATCAGTGCTCAACACAAATGAAAATCTGAAAGAAAGGTGAAAATGAGGACCTTAAGGCTTTAAAAAGAGAGAATAAATTCCTATTCTTTATTCTGTCTCAATGTGATAATTTCTCAACATATTAGTTTCAACACTTAAGAAAATACAGCATTAGTTTGCAGGAAGTGAGAAAAAAATTAATTAGGCCTATGAAACCCCTATTTTCCATTGGATGAAAAATTGACTCCCATTATATCTAATGATATTGTACTGTACTAGAACATTTTATCATACATATTACTGATCAGTATTCTGTAATATCTCCCAATAAAATTGTATTTATTTTATAGATATAATACTAATATAAAATTATTTGTGTGTATACATACATGCGTGTAACATCTTCTACAGGTATGTATTAAAAAACAACGCAAGTATTTTCTGAGCCTGGTTCTAAGCAGTTAACCCACAGCACAAATCTGAGACCAAAATTCAACATTATTGAATTCAATTCTATAATCTATATAATCTATCAGGTTCTATAAATTCAGTTTTATAATCCATCCAGAAGCCCATAAATACTTTTTTTACCTAACATAGTTGAAGCAAAATGTAAAGTGGCACATGAAAAGAATATAAAGCATAAAACTAACTTTCCCCAAACCCGAATAATTCAAAATGCATCCACAATTGCCAGTCCTGTACATTCACTATGATAAAGCTTAAAGTCTAATCAGGACAGAGTTTCTGCTATGCTGGTTGCTATGAAAATGAAAACTTATTCATCAAAATCCCCCCTCCTAGTTTGCCTACTGTTATTGCAAGCAGTTACTGTAACTGCAAGCAGTTACTGTAACTGCCAGCAGTTACTGTAACTGCCTGCTTTTTCACCCAGATGTTCCATCAAAACCAAAAGCAGATTACTAGGAGTGTGCATCATTGAAAACATGTAGCTGCACTCTTTATGTTATATTTTGAAAATATTTGTGTTTCCTACTATAATACTCTCTATTCCTGAATGCCCAATGAGTTTTAAGTACACAAATACATAATTCTCCACAAATATACTTCATAAGTAACAATGTAAAGCAAAATCATCTGACTAAGATGCCAAAATTATTGTCTATGACATAATAAAAACCAGCTTAATTTAAAACTATTTTTAAATTAACCATATTCATTGTAGACTTTAACATCACTATAGGCATTGTTCACATAAAACATAAAGTGCAACTCTGTATTCAAATACATTTGATGAACTGGAAACAAAAGTGTACTGTAGTGACATCAGCTGTAATAGTTGACTGCACTACCTAGATGAAAGTCTAATTTTGTTTTACTTATTTTTTTTTTAATTGAAATCATCACATCACAATCCAGGCTAACTTTTTCAGTATCTGTTGTGATAAGTGAGGTATTTAAGTGATAAGGAAATTACATAATGTTGTACAAACACTAAAAGCATCCATTGTGATGTGGAATTTAATAGGGGTATGTTCACTTCCCTAATGTCAGGATGAGAGATAGAAAAGGAATTGGTATGATATATTAAATGCAACCTTTCATCGACAGAAGAATTATAGATTATAAAACTTCCTGATTCCATGTACTTTCAGCAGTACTGTGTGCTAAATTCTCCTTGTGTTCTTTTATATTAAATAAAGCAAATCCCATTAAGTAGAAATGTCTTAAGAATCCAATGTGTGAAACATTCCAGTACTCTAAGAATATCAATTTTAAAAACTTAAAAAAAATGTATTTTACCATCAGTAACAAATTCTGATGTTTGCATCAAATAAAAACATTCATTTTTTATGTTGTCAGACAAGCCAAAACAAAGCAAGCACAAGATATCATATGTTATATATCTTGTATGTTTACAATTAAGAACAAAGCATCCATCACATCATACATTTCTTTAAAATGTCCACGATAGTCTGCCAAAAAGCTGCCAGGCAGAAAAGAACTGTTTCAATCAATTCCATAATGACATTAGCTGGGAAATTAATATTGAGAAATGATGACTAATGCACATATAACCAGGTTCCTGTAAGTGTATGGCAGTATGTGCTGAAAGAAACTGTCATTAGCCACCGTATTTTTTGACTAATTGACTGCTGAGCATTGGCCAGAATCTGTTCTTGGTTCTCTTGTGGAATTACCTCAATAATTCAATGTAATTAGGTTTTGAATTTGGCTCTTTATTCTTCTTAAAGAACTATGTCATAAAGTGACACAAAGTAGGTATTTTATTATTAAATAATCATCAAAAATCCAATTAGACTGATGGTTTTTTCTTTCAATCTGCACAGCCACATAACAGAAATGGCAAAAGAAATAGTGTCTTTAAACATAGGCATTCCTGTAGACTTCCATTCAGTCTCAGCATTTTCCCTTTGTGAAACTGAATGAAGATTAACGGCTACTCATTTAGCAGATATATCAATCAAACCTCAAGTATACAGGAAGTACCATATTTTAAACTATCCAAAATATTTTAAGTAAAAATGGTTGCACCAGCAGATCAGTTTCTTTGCTTTGAAGTTTCCTCTATATGTTTAAATAGATATGTATTGTAAAAAAGATAAAACCACAAGTTGGAAATTATTCAACAAAATATCGATGTTATCAGAAATCTATGGACAAGAATTTAAAATACATGAAGATGTATGTTTTCTGCAAAAATTCAGTAAAAAAAAAAAAACAACAAATATTTCAGAAATCAGTGTTTTCGAGTCTAGAGAAAAATAAAGTGATAACTTCCTACAGGACCATCTTATAGCTTTCTAGATGACCATGCTAGCTGAAAAAAAAACAGAAATAAAGGAAATTTACACTGCTCTTCTTTGGATTGAAGTGTTGGAACCACTCCGTGCAAAGTAGTTAATCTAATCTGCTTGAAGTTTTTATATTTTTATATCTAATCTAAGCAAAACAGGTTCATTCCCCTTCTGCATGTTTTAATAAACTACTAACACTTATTTTTTACAAAAAGGGCACCATACACTGCTGTTAATGGGGCTTTAAACTTGTTCTCAAGCCTAACAGATACGTGTCATCCATACATGACCAGATACCGTAAAAGAGATTGTGGCCCTCAGCTACATAAACAGACATCTGTATATCTTTTGCCTAGATAACTTTAAAAACAATACTGCTATTTCAAAGAGTTGCAGGCATTTGCACATACACAAAGAGCCTTACTGTTGCCATGGCTCCCTCTCCAAAGCCAGCCATCACTCATGGCTGAGAGCCAGAACAGTAGAGTTCTTCCCCTTCTCTGTGGAGCCAACTGTAACCCAACAATTAGTGAGCTTGAACAAGGTCCAGAGGAAATTTCCCCTTCGAAGTAAGATCCATTTTATCAATAGACATATGCAGTGGTACAAAGGCCATTATGCTATAAAAACTGTAAATGGATATACTTAAACCTTCCTACAAAAATGAGCAAGTAATCTCAGGCTAGTATCTGAAGATCAGAAACACACTAACGCCACAGCCACTGCTGGTACCTGTGCTAGACTTCAGCCCAAAGGCAAAAACCTGAAAATACAGAGAACAAGCCATCATTTTGTAAACGTTTTCACCAGCAGTTAATTTTGCAGATTTGAAGGAAAATTTGTCAGAATTTTGCTTCATTTACATACTATCAGCACTAATGTGTCCACCACAGTGGAGAATTAGCCAGCTCTCTCACTGTAGATTAAGTCGTTAAAACACACAGAAATATTTTTGAAACAACTTTTTTTCACAGATTGCCATAGCTACAGAGAAACAGAGCAAATCAATCTACTGTATTTTTCAGTACTTGAGATGGGGCCTCTGAAGGGCAGAGTAGAGAGGGACAGTCACCTCCCTGTGCCCCCTGACCACCCCTCTTCTGATGGAGCCCAGGATACCGTTTGCTTTCCGAGCTGCAAGAGCACACTGTTAAGTTTTTCATCCACCAAGACCCTCAGGTCCTTCTCTACAAGGATTGCTCCTCCCAGTCTGTACATATGCCTGGTATTCCTCTGGCTCAAGTGCAGAACCTTGCACTTTACTGTGTCGAACCTCTTTAGGTTCACCCAGGCCCACCTTTTGAGTCTGTTGAGATCCCTCTGAATGGCATCCCTTCTTTTCATTCTGTGAACCACACCACTCAACCAATTAGTCCTTTTCAAGAAGTGCTCAAAAAAAAAAAAAAAAAAAAAAAAAAAAAAAAAAAAAAAAAAAAAAAAAAAAAAAGAATATTCCAAATTTTGTATGATGATTTAAACCATGATGTTTATACAGTGCAAGAGTAGCATTCTTCAAACTTTAGTTTACTGCAAACTACCTTGCAGCAAAACTGCCCTCATTGCAAGATGCTTCTCACCCAGTTTTTACAGAGTGCAATCTGAATGCCTGCAACCAGTGTTTGGTGAAGAGAGATATGTATGGCAGAGTTGGACTAGATGGGAGCTACCTGGGAAGAGGTAGTGGTGTGCATTTAGAGGAATATTTAGGAGTTGCCTACAGAATTTTCAATGGATGAGAACTGTCAGAGGCGTATTAAAGAGACACTAGATCAGAGTTCGCTTGGAGGGACAGACTGATGAGGTTGGTTGATCCTTACTTTCTTTCACTTTTTCTGTACCATGCTATTCTTTCTCAGGAGTCCTAAGCAAAATCCGCCTGATATTACCGATGAAGATCACAGGACATCTTTTATTATGATAAGTAAGGGATTACGATGAAAAGATGGGAAAATCCACTGCATTATCCTCCACTGCTTTTGCATTCTGTCACAAGATATTGAACACATATCTTCGTGATTGGATCTTTGCAAATGCAATATGATTTACCCTATCACTGAAGCTGTGCCCACAACTATTTAATCTCAAAGACTAACAGGCACATAGCCAAAGCTAGAATTCTCGCTCCTAGAACAGATTGCTGATATACACAATGCCTATATAATTTCAGTAATATATACTGCCACACAATTCAGAAGGACTCAAACAGAAAGAAAAAGATTAATACTGGGAATAAAAAAAATGCAGTCACAAAATCTTTTGAGACAAATTTGGCCAAATTTTGTCTATGCATTGCAGAGAATAAATCCTGTAAAAATGAATCAGAATGCAATACTATATCCATAAAATACAGATAAAAGTAGCTTCATTGCATGCTCTGTGTTATGTTTATAGTTAATTGTAGTTAATATATATACATAATCTTTATCACAATTTATTAAAAAAGTTACCCTGATCAAACATTAAATATGAATAAATACCACTACTCAAAACTAATGGGAAGTCACATTATCCAGAAATCTGAAACAAAAAACTTGTGACCCAAGTTGTTAAGCATGAAAGCCCAAGATCTAAATCTCCCTATAATAACCTCTTACTACTTCTGACTGATCCAATTATCGAATATTTTGTGCAGTTACTAAAAACCAGGGGTGTCTCCTTATTTAATCCTCCACAGGGAGTTCAAATTCTCTTACTGTAACTACTCTAAGTCAGTACAATTAATGTAATTCATATGCTATGTTTGAGCAGACTATAATACTAATAATGAATCAGGAATGTTCTCCCAACAATAGTTCTTGAGTCTCCTACAGTTTGAAGTATTTCATTAACAGTTTTCAAAGTTCACTTTTACAATTATGTCATGCAAAAACTATTTTCCCACACAGAAGGATGACTGAATAACAGTGGTATTCTTTTTGACCTCTTCAAGAGGCAAGACATCCTGGACTGTCATATCAACTTCTTAGCACACATCAAACTATGCTTTCCAGAAACTACATTATTGTTTTTCTTTCTAATGTGCTTACTGAAATATGTATTACTTTATTCACACTTTATTTAGCACTGTCCTCAGTAAATCAGTAAATTGTTAGTGGGATTACATCAGGGAACTCAGTCAAGTCAGTGCAGGCATACATTTGACCTACTGAAAAACAGTAGCTGTTCCTGATATACTTCTTTCAAAGTCTCTTCAGGAATCTCTGAAAACCTACATTGTATAGGTTGATTGCTGTGAAGAAGCTTAATTCTAAAGAAACTACTGGGCCCATCTTAGCTAACAAATTGTAACATGATAGAAAGTACAGCAATGACAGCAGAGCAGCAAGGTCTTGGACTGCAGGAAGTAAGGATTTGCACAAACGCTGCAGCCACAGAAACAAAAATAAAGGAAAGAAGCTACTTACCTATGGAAAGCCTCAAGTACACAGAGATCTCCAGCAAGATACCCTTGTCTCCACTGCCAACTGTTAAATAAGGCCTGGGAAGGGATAGATCCTTGTTCTGCTCCTTTCAGAGGATCCACCCCTTCATGTCACTCAGGTGCATTACATGCACCTGAGCTCCCCTGGGATGGCCTTGCCTTCCTACCAGGTGCTTAATCACTGGTTCAAGCTGTGACTTAGCATTTCCACTAATCCAATATGAAAGGACTTCTCTCTTATCAAGAACTGAGAAATCTGAGAGAAACAAAAAATGCTTCTCTTTCAGATTGCATGTTACTGAATATGCATGCATACTGAATATGCATGCATATTCAGTCTGGGCTGGTATAGAACATTAGAAAAAGCATCTTACCATCACTGTTGACACAGATGACGATAGGCACCTGAGTACCAGGGCCACATGGTTTCTCATTGTCAGGAACACACTCCTCCAGCCCTACAATCCTCCAGTCATAGCATGAGGGCTCCTCACATGGGATGGCTTCCAGCAGGTGAGGGCAGTTTCCCGTTCCTCCCGTAGGCTCGTTAGTGATGCGCCGTTTCCTTAGTTTAAATCCTGAAATATCCATGAGAATATAAATGGTGAAATAATTCAGTTATAAAAAGCAAAGTGGAGAGATTTTTCTCTCTCAAGAGAGAGAGAACTGTTATGTTTATCTGTGCAAAAACAAACAAACAAAAAAACCACTAGATGCTCAATGCAACACAACCTTTTAGATAATTTGGTAGAAGAACTCATTACGGAAAGAAGTAAAGCTTAACAAGTTCTTTAAAAGTTTTGAACTGATTCAGTAAGCTTTGCCTTCAACTCTTGTTTGTCCTGGTTGTATACATTTTCGAGAAGACAGCATTTGTTTTCTGTGATTCACTCTTGCTGGATCCATCTCATTTAACAAATCTTCTCTAGGTTCTGGCTTGCCATTTCTCAAAGATGGTGCTTGTTATCTTCTTAAGAATTTTCAAATAGAAATAGAATATCAAATGAAATCAGCTTACAAACAAACAAAAGTCTAACTTGCCAGTATAAATAAACTGTAGAAAGAAAAGGAGAAAAGGATGAGGTCCTATAAATTCCTATTTTGTTGGTAATTAACATAAAAATATTCCCTTCCATTCATTTACAGAATTTTCTTCAGACTGTATGAACTCATTTTGAATAGGAAAAATTGATAAGCCATTATGCAGTGTGACACGTCAGTCTGATATCAGTCTTTCAGGACAGCATGTTGAGAAAGCCATTGTTTAGCCAGAATATGCTAATCAGACTGAACAGATTCAGCAAATAATTTCTCATGTAATAATTTTCTACAGTTTCTGATATGTATGTGATCAGATTAATTTAACTTTGGCAGCTTTCCACACCTTTTCATAGGTTCCTTTTTTGTCTCAATATTCAGGCAGGTAAACAATACTCAAATATTGTAATAAAGTGCTATGTATAACTCCTTTATTTCTACTAAGAGACGAAGTAAACAGGAGAGAGTTTTAACACATTAAGTGGAAGAGTTGATTTCTCTGTTTGGAGATGTGCCTGTTAACAGATTATAACAAATAATATTTTAATAATACATTGGTATGCATCTTTGTTTTCTCTAATCTGAAGAATTTGATAAAATTAAATCTTAAAGGTCTACTGAGCTTGCCACCAAAAAAGTGATATTCCCAAAGAAGCACTCCAGTGTCTGCTACAACAAAGAAGGCAAGTGACATACAGTAAAGAACCATTACTGAAATATGTAGAGAACTTAGTTTCTAAGACTGAGAGGGCCTGTACAACTTCTATATCATTTTTGAAGAACTGGAATCACACAGAAAGTTGACATATATAACATGAAAGTATAACATAAAAAGCTGACTTTATGTTATTATATGCTTGAAAATTTTACAGCATGCTGATGATAACTGTATCATTGCTATAAAACAGCCGTATCAAACAAGGAATGAATACAATAAATTACAGTAAAACAGATAAATTAGGATATTGAAAAATGCCTAGTACAGAATGTCATTTCATAGCAGAAAGATCTTGTTGAGCTTTTTCATATTTATTGATCATCTTAAGCAAAGATAAGGTAAAATGACCCTGTGTCATGGTTTTGTGTAAAGTACATCCTAATATATTTCCATTAGGCAGGGTTTAAAATTAACATGTTACTTGTCTACTGTACTCAGAAGAGACTCAATCCAATGGGTTTACACACTGAACTGCTTTTTCCTTTTCAGTTTATCAAGATTGGATCACATTACATATTGTGTGACAGCATCATAAAACTTGTGTTTGCTATACAGATTGATATGTAACTAGCAGCATACCAAGAAATAGAATCCAAGCTAGCATAGTAATTGCACTTACTCCTTCAGGTGGACATACAGAATGGCCCTATCTTATGATCATTTTCAGTCAAGGAGCTAAATCTGGATTCTCAGCTTGTATCAGATAATCGTACTGCAACAATGAGTTTGCCAGTTTTTCTAATTTATGACCAAAAACCCCAAAGACCTTTTAAATGTGTTCCTTGTCACTGCATTCTTGCCTTCGTATTTTAATGTTACTCTACTACAATATGTTCTGCACAGGAATGAACTGTAAAATATATGTGAAAGCAGAAACCAGCACAGATGTACTGTTATCAGAAAAAAAAGCAAAAAAAAAAAAGTGTTTCTTAACAACAGTGAATGATCCCATCTCTTTATCAGTGCATGCTTCATAGTCTATCAGTGAATTCTTAAATTGTTACTGAACTGTAAAATCTTTTACTGACTTCAACACTATCTACCTCAGTCTGCTTCTACCCTCCGAGACAGTGCCAGAACTGTGCTTTGCACACATATTCAAATTATACGCTTTTTGTTTGAGAATAAAGTTTAAAACTGGAATTGAACTGTAACAACCCAAATTGTCCTTGAGAGCCTAGTTATTATTTTTGCAAGCTTTCCTGGAGAAATAGTGCAAAATACTTGCAATTTGATGACTTTTTTTGATGCTGAGAGGCACTGGATGTACTATACACATTAGGGTGACTGCGCAGACAGAAATGTTCTAGGAATATGAAATATTCGCCATTAAAGGTTCCACTGAATATTTACATACCCTTCTTGGCCTGAGGATCATCACAGTTTTCATAGGTGCATGGTCCCCAGGCTGACCATGCTGAGGTCTCACACTCTGTAGGACAGGGGATATGGCACAGCTGTGAGGTGCTGGGAAGAGGTCCTGTACACAGTCTACGGTCCACTGGCCTCGAGGCTGTCAAAAAAAAAAAAAAAAAAAAAAAATTAAAAAAAAAATCAACATATTTCTCATATGTTGCTAGTCACGATGCTCAGCTCTAAAATGGCAAAACCATCCTTCATTCAGAAAGGCTGCTATCTCATCATTCTCATCTGAGGAAGTGATATGAAGTAAAATGCCTGTATTGAAAAAAAAAAAAAAGGAGACAGAATTCAGTCAACAACATGCAGAGGCATGACCAGAGTCAAATCCAATTAAGTGGGATGAGGAAGACCGTAGATATTGCAGCACCCTCTTGGACTTAGACCTTTCATTAAATGGACAGATTATGTTGTAACAATGGCTGTTCACATTGCTGTCTGCATAAACTGATGTCCTGCTGTCTCACTGAGTTATGTTTTCACTGCGCTAACTGAACAAAAAGCTGTATAAGTCCCTTTTCTCTTATAAGATACTATAATTTCAAAAGTGTGGTTCATGAATAATTGGAAGGTTATTTATAAGCTAAAACCTGAAACATAATCAAAATAGTGACAGAATTTTGTTTTTCTTTTACTCCATTGACCTCCAAGTGCACACTCAACAATAAGATTTGTGCAATAGCATTTCCAGTTCATAAGTTTGCATATAATATATAGAGATATAATTATCAAAACTTTGCCCAAGATAATTGACTTTTCATTACAGTATTATTAATTCATAAAGATGTCTGTGAAGGCAGTTTATTCTGTTTTTTAATGATCTGTAATGCTTTGTGATAGATCCAGCCATCCGGTTTCTTCCAAACTTTACAGGCCTCACTCTTTTCAATTCCTGTTTTATACAAACGTTCAGACATATCTGTTAGGTGCCAGATGAAATCACTGAATTCACAGTTTACCACTTCATTATGAGCAAGATTTTAAACCTTTTCCAAATAAAAGACTTGGCAAAATATTAGATTAAGCAGAGAATATTTGCTAGAATAATATTAGATTAAGCAGAGAATATTTGCTAGAATACAAAGTGAAGTTTGTCATGTTCATCCTCTTTGTCCAACTAAAGAAACTTGCAGTTCTTAAACTCTCATCCTACTCCCTCTGGACTTCTCCACACATAAGTTGTCTCATTAATTTTCTATCACCCCTACAAATATTCTCTATTGGAGGAAAGATTTATGTGACAAAATATATTCTAAAATATCTTTCTACTTGAATGAAAAAAGGATGACAAAATATCATTCAGAAAAAAAGATATCAATAACAATAAATTACATTTTAAATTAAACATCAAGTTGTTTAAGTATTTATAGATGTGCCCCCCTTTCCATTCAGACTTTCAAAGCAGATGATCTTTCATTTTAAAGAAAAAGCATTAAATTCATACTTTTTAAGGGGGAAAAGAGAATGAAAAATATTAGCCTCTCTAATCTCGTTTCCTGTTTTGCCTCCTTTAGCACAGTTTTACTTTCTTTTTTCTCTGAGTAATGAAGGCATGAAGATGGCAAGTGGTCATTAAAGATTACTGCCTCCAGTTTACCAATCTCTTAACACAAAATAACAGCAAAATATTATTCCAGCACTTTTACAGCACTCTGTTGGAACTAAATATTATGATAGAAAATTGAATTTTACAATAAATTTGACATGCACACTTAAAATGTATAATAATCAATACAACATGCATATCTACTGTAGAACATGGAATTAAATAAACTTAATTTGGCAGCAATTTGAATTATATTGAATAGATTCTAATAAAAAAAGAAAAAAGCAAAACAGTAAATGTTAACCATACTTTTAAACTTGATTTAATCAGGAAATTGTCCAAGTGAGACAGTTGAAATTAAGAGTCAATTACACCCATGAGACAGTCTTGCCTCGGAGAACAAGGAAAGCATTCATAATAATGCCTTGCTTCATCTCCAGCCTGCATCAGGATAAAGCACTCATCATCACACTAGTTAATTGTATGGCACTCAGAAAAGTAACAAAGATCTTTAAGCTTTGGAAGCTTAAAAAAGCATATTTTCATATCACAGGCGTTCCATATCTCAGCCAGATTTCCTAAGAGTCTGCAAAGAGAAGGTGCTACCATGCTACTGTAATAATTCATTGTCAAAGCCATGGTGGATTCAAGCCAACATGAGATGGACATGAAAATCCAAAATTGAAGGAACTTTGACAGTGCTTGGCTTTAGAGAGATCGACTTAAGCAACAGGAATATCATTTCAACTTTTTGAAGATTTTTGTCCAGTAAAAATTCTATCAGCAAAGAGCGTTAAGTAAACTACTCATCAAAACACATACTGAAAATATCTGCCTTTTCCATCATTCATTAGTGTGTAGTGTAAATAACAAATCCTTTGGAGACTTGTAAGTGGTATCAATAAATCACTCAAAATGCTAAAATACTTTATAAATGCTGGTTTCAAGAACATCACTGATGTTTGAAAGTCTAACTCGAGGTCTGTTATGTGTTTCTTTTAAAACAAATGAATTCAACACTAGGATAATTTCCAAGTTATTAAAAAGGCTTTCATCTGCAGAAGTTGACACAATTTCATATTCCTTCCTGGTTACTTGCTTTCACAGCAATCAATGGAAGGAAGCTTCTCCAGCAAAAGTGCTCTCACTCCAAGAAACAAGAAAAATCCAAGCTCAGGACACGCCATGAACAGCAACAAGGTAGTACATGTTCCTCGCACGTTTTTCAGTAACGTTAAATGTTGTGATCAAACGACAAGTAATTCAGGACCTGATCCTTTTAACAACCATTCAACTGTATGTATGTAAGCAGTTCCTTTGTGTTTAACAGGACAAGGAGCGAGTGCTTGTAGATGTAGAATAAATTTGTGCCCATAAAGTAACTCTCTTCCTATCCTCTTTCTACACCATGAGTTTTAATGGTACTTGGAAAAAGATGACACAGCCTATCTCACAGGCTTATTCTAAGAAAAACTTCCTGACTAAGCCAGTTAAGTGGACAGGTGAAGAGATGGAGAAATTAAAGTAGATGGCAGAATGACACTGGCCTCCAGGAATCTTGACTGTCAGCTAATTACTGCATCCTGGGCTCCTTCTTCATCAAGTCGACATTTATAAATTCTGATAGGAGACAATACAAATTGGAATGCTCTGGGGAATACTAGTTCAGGTAAGTATTATAAGTTAAAATGCTTACTGGAACCCTAGTTTGGTGTTTTAAAGCCACAAAATGTCAGGAAATGGCAATGAAGTAATTCCCAGCACTCAGACTGGAGGGGATGTCAGTTACTCAATGAAACTCTTCAGGAGTGAGCACATGGAATTGTTTGAGCTTCCTAGCTGGCTAATGAACTTCATTTCCTTAAGTCCAGGCCTGACGTTTTCAAACTGTTCTTAAATTTTATGATAATTCACAAATTCATTAAACTCCTTTAGAGCTACATAAACATGTCAATTATACACATACAGCCAATATAGTTTCCCCAGAAGGGACATCGCCTCCTTGGCGCACTTCTGACTGAAAGGCCAGGTCAGAGGCCTTCATTTACCTACCTGTTATTTCAAAAGTGATGGATAGCAGAGGTGCAGCACTAGCCTTCGACTTGCTCTGTGACTGACTTTCTGAAATAACAGGGAAACGCCACCATGAGTATGCAAGAATGGATGTCTTCAAAGATCCCTGACTGAGATAGTATTAACTATTAGCAATAGCAAACTGCTCTGAAATGAAGGCGTTTCCCCAAAACTAACACTGATAGTTAGTTTTGCCCCATCCTTAAACTACCCCTAGTTTTCAAGTAGTATACACTGATTTGCTTGTTTTGCAGAGCACTGGAGATCTGGCCTTCTTGAATCCATGGTGTGAGGGGAGCAGAAAGGAAGAATGGAGAAACAGCACCCATTTAAACCTGCTCCCACGCATGGAAGCATCCCAGAGCTGCTTTGTAAGTAAAGATTTGCTTCACCCTGAGTTTGAGCTCTTGCAAAACTGTTCTCATGTTTATGCATCGACAGACTAGCTACATTTTAATCAGCTTTCTGGGACCTGCGGAGATTACCTCTGGATGGGCTCTGCGCCTTCCTGTCACACTCTGATAAGGGCCGATTTCACACCCGCCTAAGCCAGCGAGACTTCACAGCCTACCCAAATCCTAATCACCATACTGAACAGTAAGCTGCCACGGATTTCATTGTTACTTCTGTTTAGCTGAGAGTTCTTACTTCTTTAGTCTTTGGCAGGAGCGTCAAAACTTTGTTCCACAGAGGCGATTTACTAAAAGCCCCAGGGCATTTTGATTTGCATTAGATGAAGCAGCTTGAAAACACCTTCTTTAATAAATACAGATGTGAAACCCATTGTGCATACAAGTCACACTCTGCTAGTCCAAGTATTCAAGCTGAAAGAGATTTAGGCACTAGCACTCCCCACAAACTGTGCCTTTAAGAGCAGAAACCTTGCCACCCTGCCGCTAGCTCAGCTCCAGGTGCTGCATTACACATGGCTCTTACAAGGATATCCCTTTTCCTGGAGTATGTAGCTGTATTTATTTATCTATTTTAATGCTCTTGTGTGTTTTTACAAAACAGCTACAAAAGAGGATAGATAACATTTAATTAAAAGCTAAATGCAATTAGCTTAAGTCACTGACATACCTAAATTTATAGTGTTGCATTATCATTCAAAAATAACATAAAAAACTTGAGTTTTTTTCCTCAGTAAATACACTGCTAAGCTAACTACAGAATATATCTCCTGAGCTACTCTCTATTTTCCTATTAAGCCCTACAGGCAGTGACAGTGACAAAGAGTAATCTCTAGTTCAGTTTGGGGAAAAAACAAACAAACAAAATTATTTTGGTCTTAAGTCTTCAAAGTGTCTTAAAAACCTGACCAAATCAAGAAAAGAAAAGTGAAGTCCCTGAAAATGAAATGTAGTCACATTTTCACACATTTCTACATTGAGTTTGCATTCCAGAATTGGCATATTATGTCTGCATCTCAGTCCTCACAGGTTCATCATGTAGCTCAAGAACACACAAGAGAACTGCTGTAGGCAAAGGAACAAATCTAGTATTTCTGACCTTCATTCTCACTTGTTTTCTAAGTGAGAGATATCCTCATAAGACAATGTGTTTCAGTATAAATTAAGGAACATTAATTCACAGCCAGGAACCAATATTGCTACATAAAGAAATCTCTTATCCTGCAATTAAATATTTTCATCCAAACTAGTTTTGTTGGTTTTTTTAATTTAAGCTTGGATTTCTGAAACCTGCGATGTAACAAGATAATCGTGATAGAAGACAGTGGCTGTCCAGGAGTAAAGGAATGCTGAAGTATTCTGATTTCATACTAATTGAATTGCAAGTAAATTAAATTTACCTTCTTTTTCCTTGAGGGTATTTAAATAGGAGAGGAGATTTTCATTAGCTTGCACACAGTACATTTCCCGGGTTTGAATGCCACCTCCACACAGTGCTGTTTGATTTCCTCGCCTTTTATCCTGTTGATTGAGCAGAGGATCAACGCGGCATTCTGTCCACTCTGTGGTCCGCCAGCCATACCTGGATGAAATTGAATGAATTAGGTTTTCAAAAATCATGATGCTCTTTTACACATCATGTTACACAGGCCAAAACACCTTTATATCTTTGTCTGTTTCCTAAAAGGCCTGAGACTCAGTTTCTCATACAAAGAGGTGCATTAAGTTTGATATTTTACATGGGTGGAAGCATTTCCTCTGTTATTTGATTTCTGAAATCATTACTGCTTTGAGAGATCTGTCCTGTCCAATTTCTGAAACATACTGTACATACAAATATTTTCTTGGCGGGAAGAAAATCTTCATATGCAGAAAAATATGAGAGTATGTTCAGCTAAGCTAACTGTACTGACAGTGACTCTTAGTAATCATTTAGAACTAGACAGTCTATACAAAACAAACCAAAATATCAAATAAATGTGCATACTGAGAAACATAAGAACCAGAAAACAAGAGGTAGAAATAAAAACACAACCCACAAAAAAACAAAAGCAGAAGCCTCGAGTCTATCTTTGATAAGAGACACAGAAGTTTCTCTTGAATTTCAAGGTAAAAGAATAACAATATGTTTTTATTATCTCAGGTACCATTTCAGTAAGTTCCTTTCTCACTGTCAAGAAGACAGTTTCTCTGCAGTGCTGAAGCATCCTTGCTGGGTACTGATGAATGATGAGAAGCTGTGAGCTTTCTAATCAGTGAATGCACAGGAAAGAAGTTCTGTGACTTGGAGCTAAAATCCCAGTCAGGATTACGAACCACAAGAAATGCCACAGAATTCTCTATCCAACAATCACTTTAAGGCTAAATCAAGCAAACTGCTTCCTAGTGTGGCTTGGAAAAATGTAAATATGATATTTCGACTCTTAAATGAAAAATATGCACCACAGTCAAAGATGGAGATGCAAAATGGCTTAACATCAAATGACATTTCTCCAGCCCCTCCTGCTAGTCTTGTAAAGGAAGAGCACAGTTGGAACATTAATAGTAGTCTTGATAAGTATTACAGCAATCTCTTGAATGTAAGGTGCTTGCTGTCATTTCTCCTAAACACTGAACAGGGTTATTTATTTACTGTTAATGTTAGGCTCTCCCACTTTCCACTTGGGGCCCAGCTTTTCTTTTATTGGGCTCTAAAGAGTCTCATTAAAAAGTCTGGCAGCTAAAGAGATATTTCTCAGGTTTTTCTTATGTTCAGCACTTCTTCCAACAGAATACTTCAGAAAATACTGGCAAAACTGCTATGTAGGAAATTTACTGACAAATTAATACAATTGCTTTATTATGATCTTAACTCTGCCCGTGTGAACACAAACATATTGTCTTTTAAAAGTGAACACTAATGGAAAAAATAAGTATTTGGAGTTTTTGTTCCTGTATTTAGAAAAAGGAGTGATTTCACTATAATAGCTGCTACTTACAGGCTTCAGGCTTTTAAGGAAAGAACTGAATTTGCAAAGGATATAAAAATCAAACCTATTATTTCAGTATTACTTTAGTAATGATTTGGTTGATGTTACTGGCCATGTATGCTTAATTGAAATTTTTCATTTTATTATAGGGAGAACTGAACTGAAATGAACCAACTTACGTAATGCATGGTGCTACACCATCTCCTTGGGTAATGCACTGCTCTGTTTCTTCTAATTGCGGGCATTCACTTTCACTGCCAATAGGGAGCTGCTTAATGGTCCGTGATCTTGTACGATTCCCTTTAGGGGTTGTCATGTCAAAGCAGGTTTTAGAGCAGGGGGTCCATTCTGACCACTCTGACACCTGGCACTCCTTAGTGATCACACAGGACTGGAATGTAATTGGCAACTTGTCTTGCTTGCAAAAGCTGGAATAAAAGAACATTACAATATTCAGCATATATATGTGAAGAGAGATGTGAACTCCTACAGAAAAATGCTGTCTGTTACAACAAGCAAAGTCAGTCAATATTTATAAAGCTGTTAGATTTCAATCCAAAGATATACGACCTCAAAAAGTCAAGTAAAAGTGCTTTTTGGTAAACCAATTCAGTGTAGACATATTTATATCATTCTGGTGATACAATAATGATTGGCATTGTCATATTTTATATTTTTATTAAAATACAGATCTTCTACATATGTATGAAATGCAAAAGAGAAAACAAACTTTTTTTCACAACTTATTTTCTGTTTTTGTGTATATACAATTATTTTTCTTGGAACAATAAAACTATGAAAGACCAATAACAGAATCAAGTCATATATATTGAATACTTGAACACTAACTGTTTGCTTTGTTATCAGCTGGTGTATTGCCACAGTAATACCGCATGGTCAAAACCTCTCCCTTAAAATAGGGCCTTCTCTGTTAAAGTAAAACCATATCCTTAATTTCCTGTTCACGTAAGTCTGTCACTTCATTTCCATTCTCCAGTTGCTTTAATCACATATTACATAGGTTGTCAGCAAAATTTTCTCCTTCTAAATGCCTCTGCATTTTCAAATGTTACATTCTAACTAACACATTTCTAACTTTCTGTCTTTACTCTCTATAGGAAAATGAGCAATACTGAAGCTAAAACACAATTAAACCAATCATAACTTTAACTTCTTCATTATAATTGCAATGTAGGTATACATATTACGTCTGTTTTGTAATAAAATTCTGGCTTCTAAAGTAGCTAGACAGGAAGAAGTTTTATCTGCAGATGGCACAATGAAAAGATCACTCCAATAATCAACAGAACAAGTGGCACTTTCACTGTTTTAATTAAAACAAACACACACACACCATCACACAGAATAATTAATGCTAGCAACAACTCTGTTGCTATGCAAAAATTTGCTATACACATAGCCAGGATCATGGTGCACTGCTATTAACAAAACTTCATAATACAAGATGTAGAGATACTTGATGAGACTAATAATCATTTCTAAAATTACCGCTTGGGACAAAGAGCATGGCACTGAGTGTGGATATAACATCCTCTATCATGTACCAACCAGCCTCTGGGAAAACTGAACAATACAATGGACTGCTAAAGACCACACTGAGAGCAGTCAGAGCTGGGACACTCAAATACTAGGATACACTTAGCAAATGTGCATCTTAGCTGAGTGAGCTAGTCCTGCCCATTCATACCTCTTACGCACTGTAGGAGGAAATTAAGTACCTGTTGTGAACATGAAAAAATATGCTGGGAAAACAGTCTGGGTTATTCCTGCCTCAGGCAAAAATCAAGCCTATTTGTAGGATCATTTTTGTTCAAGGACCTGGGTGCTTGTGATGGGTAACATGGAAGGATGGTAAAGTTAGGTATGTAATTAATGGGGATTTGATGTTGGGTGACAACAGCCAATAATTTGAATTGTATGAAGTGAGCAGTTGTATAATACTGCATATCATCACTACTATGATTCTTATGTGCCTTAATAATGGTATTAGAGTAAGAATCACCCAGATTAAAGAAGAATGAATTCTAACAGAACTAGAATTAGACTCAGTGTGCAACAATCCAAAATCAGGACAGGTAACCTAAACTGGCCAAAGGGATATTCCATACCATGTGGTATCATGCAAAAAAACCCTACAAAAATGGAGGGGAGTAGGCCAAGGGGACAGCCACTGCTTGGACACTGGTCAGACATTCACTGATGAGTGGTCAGCAATTGCTTGTGCATCACTTGTTTTGTATGCATAATATAATATATGCTATTCCAAAAGTAATGCCTCCTATTTATTTCCATGGAGAAAAGAGCACAATTATAGTATTTCATAGAGCAAATTCTCAACTAAAAAACACTATTTTTGACACAATTACCACTATTAACTATGCATTTTTGCCAGCAATGAACAAAAGCCTGCATGCCATACTCACAGAAGTCTGCACCAGTGGAGATGACCCTCTGTCGCTGTCACCACTGCTGAAACACATCACCCACCACCTCACTGTTTGGTCTCCATAAACACTCAGCAAGTGTTGAACTATGTCAGTGGGGGCAATTTTTTCCTCGTGGAGTAATTCAATGGCATACCATTGCTTCACATGCAAAATCTGTCAGATTTCCCTTCTGCTGATTCCTGTTACATGGCAACAAAATATGGAATATTGGCGGGAAGGTTCAACCCCTACTGCCATAACACCAACATCTACCTCCAATATTGTGGGCTAACATAATAAAATAGGAGGCATTACTTTTAGTGCAGATCTGTGTATGTTGTATTATCTTTTTTTTTTTTTTTCTCTCCTGTTTCCAAAAGAATAACAATAACAAACAAAAAGCAGGCATGCCAAACACAGTGTCCTAAGTGTCTTTCAGCAGAGTCCAGGGTACTATACCATGTGAAGTAAGGTTGTGCTAGGTAGATGGCAGTGTCAAAAGAAAAGGCAAACCAAGTAAATGTCACAGGGATTGAATGAGTCTAAAGGCTATTATAAATGCTGAAACTATTCCCGACCTCAAAGACTTGTATTAGATAAATGAAGAAAACATGATGTTGGCAAAAGATAGGCCATAATTGCTGCTGAACCTCTTTTAGAGATGTGTGGTTAGGAATTTGTGTTTAGTCACGTTCTGTAGCCTCTCTTTTACTCTTTGCAGCAATAAATAAAAACTAAACATCATTTCAGATAAGAAGATTCCCCTTGGGGATTTCAAAGTAATTTAAGGGATAATTGAGGCTACAGACAGAGAGAATGAAGCTAGAGGCATAGGCCTGGAGCAAATGCACCATAGTGCCTGTGTACTAATGAGCAAGCTGGTAGCTGAAAGTAGCATTTTCACTGAGATTTTACATGAGTGATAAAACTGCACGACTCAAGCAGTAAATTGATTCTTTCTAAAGTACCCAAATTTCTGTTAGAGAGTGAATCATACTTTCACAAATTAAAAAAAAAAACAAACAAACAAACAAACAAAAAAAAACAGAACAATTTGGCTTTATATGCCAATGATCTGCTCAGGTGTCTGTACTCTTAGTCCCAACATTTAAGTCATATAGAAAATGGAATAAACGATTGTAATTATCTTGTCTATAAATCCAACTAGAATTTTATTATTATTTTCATAGAATCATAGAATAATACTTTGTTTTATTATTATTATTATTATTATTATCATCAATAGATGAAGCTAAATGCCTTATCATGGGACTCCTTACCGATCTCTACATTGATACAGAATAAGAAGTTTTCTGGAAGTTACCTAACCGACTTTATTCCATGAGCTTATAACTTTCTTATACAGGTGAGAGATTTTCCACTTTTGTGAGTTTTTTCTCCATACATTGATGGACTGATAACTGAAGAGTTAACGAGAAAAGACAAATAAGATGGTTCTAACCAATGATTCCTACCTGTCTTTGTGGTACCCAATAGAGGGCACAAATGGAAAGAGGCCAAGTGTTTGTTCACGCTTTTCCAACATACTCCTATTTTCCAGCAAACTAGCATAAAGTCTTTCCAAGCACAAGTTACATCTTTTCACTGAATAATCTTTTTCTTCTGCGAATGAGTGCAGTTACTATCTGAACCTGGATAAGGTCCTGGCGTCTATTTCATCTTGAAAGCCATGAGTTACACATCACTTTTACTCACCAATAACCACAGATAGGCTGTAATTAACACTGTTAATTTCATTTCCTGGCATTAGGCCTTGCATAACCATAGTCTATGCATCCTTCCTCTAGCACTGATTTGCTTGGTCCTCACATGTCTCTTTCTTATTTCTAAAAGTTTTCTTCCACTTAGTGTCACCTTGTTTTAACACAGTTATGCCCTAAAATCACAGGTTCTTTTGTTCTAATTGGACAACTCTGATATGTAAAACTGGCCTGGATTTGAGGGCTCTCCAAGACTCATTCTGAGGATGCCCCAAAGTATCCGTAAATTAGAAGAAATGTGAAAAAAAACAAAAGTGGAAACACAAGTCCACACATCCAGTGTTTTAAGGGGACATCAATCTGAAGATCAGTTTGGTGTTTTTCCCAGCACAACAGTTCTTCATGTTCAAATGCTATAGAGCTTCAGTGCAGCATTCATAATTTAAATCTAAAGTTGTACAGCTTTTTGTAAAGAGACAACATTGTTACAACAATAAATTTGATTAACTTACCCACTACTGAAATTTAACAAGAACTGCTATTTACTGTTTTTACCTAAAATGTTATTACGGCCCAATTGACAAGGTCAGTATAAGCCATATAATCTCTTCAACATTTTTTTTTTGTCTGCACTACTCTACTATGTGTTCCTCATTCCTTCACCTTTATAAACATTCAGTGTTGGGTTTCTTTAATGACATTTTCAGAGCTATTACTCCTTACTTTCCACCACCGTATACGTTTTCCTGTAATACTTATATGTATACTTTTTCTCTATTTGATTTCCCACTTAATTACATACAGAGACTTCTATACTTCTGAAATGAATAACATGGCTGTGTTTCAGCAGGGAAATTGATGCCAACATAAACTTTTCTCATTCACAAGAAACAAAAGCCAGGGGTTAGAGCTATAATGAAAAAGGACGTAAGCAGAATTTTACGTTTAAATTAAGAACTGTGATCTTTCAACCATGAATCAGTATTTGATGTGGTAGTAGACTTAATCCACAGGCTCTTTGCCCTTCTGGCTCTAGAGTTCTCTGTAGGTGCACTCATAGGTTTACTCAGGCTGCTCCAGTCCTGGCATGGCTGACCTACCCTCATTCCTCCTGTGGAAAACAGACATATCTACATCTAGACATTGTCAGAAGAGCTCAGCACACCGCTAAAGTCATCCAAAATAGGCATCTATGTTATCAGAAACCACACCAAAGCAACACAGGGATTAGATATCATACCCCCTTAAACATGTCTAAGGAATTGATGTGGATCCAGCTCTTCCCTCTGTTTGCTGAGCAGTTCTACCCCAGAATGCAAAGGAACTCGATTCGTTTTGAAGGTTACTCCACGTTTATCAAAAAATACAAACTCTCCTTGTATTCCAAAGTGACACCCTACCAACACAAAATAATTGAACACCCAAGACTGCATGAATGAATTAAAAATTCAAGAGAAATGAAAATGACAACTAAAGACTATCTGACATGGGGCTATCTGACAGGGAGAAACCCATACTGAGTGGGAGATAAGATAGTTCAGCAGTTGAGCAGAAAAAGGGAACTTCTTCTGAATGCTTCAGATCAAAGCACAACCAACATGGTTAAAAAAATCTAGAACCCTTTAGCAAGTTTTAACACATCTTCATCTATATAATAAGGAAGAAAAGTGAGAATTCTTTTAGCACACTCGAGAAAACACGCTGGACCCCCTTAGAAAAGAATAATGTGATCCAATCCCAGTCATGCATGTCCTTCACACAATCAGGCATTTCTCCTAACCAGTGGTATAATCAGGAACACTTTAGTCTTTCCTAAATCCTGGCTGATCTCATCAGACGCTGTGTCATTAGCCAAATGGTGTTCAATCTTTTCCATCAGCCACAACATGAAAACCACTGTCATACAAGATCGTTAAACCAAACAAATCTGTCTGCAGAAAGACTTGAAGTTATGACAAATGGCTTAGAAGACCACCAACACTGTACATACTTGAAAACCACAGTACACACACACAAGCAGGCTTAATGAGACTGTATCTTTGATTGAAGGGCAAATTAAATCTAGAGGAAGTCTCTGACAAAGAAAGAAGATCAATTTGTTATTCTCCTCCAAAATAACAATACTTAAAAAACAAAGAAACTCTAGGCTGGTCACACAGGACTATTGCAAGACATTCTAGAACCACAAATAAATATAGGTCCAGCATCAAAGAATCCTTAAAATAATGAAGAATATGAAGATGGGGTTTGAATACAAGAATGTTTTGCTTTTCTCTTAGTATTTGCTCCGTCTTCTCTCTTTTAGTTGATAATATACATAATAACGTAAAATTTCTTACAGCAACCTTGAATGATCACTCCATTGGTCAGATTGCACTAGAAAATCCAGGAACAATCATGCTGAATTTAGACAGTTGTGTAATTTGGAATTAAATTTATGACAGTGCTGAAGTAGCTTCTCCTTCTTTATTGACCACCATGGAACCCTAAGAGATGCCTTGTGTAAGTAATAAAGATTTTGGAGTCAATATATGGAAACAAGAAACAAACACAGTGTCCCAGTGCATCACAAGAAGCTATTGGTGTTTTTTTTTTTTTGTTTTTTTTTTTTTTTTTTTTTTTTTTTTTTTTTCTTTTTTTTTTTTTTTTTTTTACACAGTGTTCTTCTCAAAGAGTTCACACAGCCTGCTGAATACATTAATCACTAACATAACACAAATACAAACTCTCTACCATTCTTCCATCCAAGGTACAGTTGGATTTTGAAATAGATTGTTATAAACTCTGCTACAGAGAAAACCCAGCTTATTTTCTCATAAATAAAATTAAATGAAAAAAATAATTCTGTTTAATGAGCAGGTGCTAGACAGCAGGGATAGTAGAAAACTGATTTAAGTCCATAATTCAGATCATTCCCAAGAGTTACTGTGAAACGTAAAGTCTAGTCATCCTTGAGAGTTTCAGTTTAAGGTTGGAACACACTTGTTTCTTCAAAGGTTACTGAAAATGCACCTGCATTTTTTCCTGGTGGCAAATGTAATGAATATCCGTCATAACATAGTTCTGATTAATTTTTCCCACAGCTGCACTGTTTGTTATTGGTTGTACTGTACATTGTTCTGAGAAAATGTTAGTACCTCACAGTATAATGGTCTGTTAGAATCACACAATAAGGCCTCCCTTATTTGTTTACAAAAACCAAATACTGTCCAGATAAGTGCTTCTCACAACATTATTCCCATGTTTCTTTCACAGTTTCATTAATCCTGCCAACAAATATGTACAGCCAAAATAGTTTTGAAGAAAACAAAACCACTTCAGCTTCTGATGCTATGGAAGAAAATAAACAGAAAATATAATTACTTTGTAGGAGGAAAATATATTGGTTAATATAGGCAAAAGAAGAAATTCTACTACACCCAAACAAGTGGCAAAAGTTTCTGTGGTGATGTTGCAGATATCACAAGATTCTGAGCAGACAAACAAGAGGAATTGGTTAGACAGAGGTAGTATCTTTCACAGTCCAGTAATACAGTGACATGTATGCACATCTCACATTACAAATAATCTTTAAATAACAAGAGGTTATTTGGAAATAGCATAGTGAAAGCACTTATGAATTTTTTTTTTTGGTTGAGGGGGAGGGCAAGGGAGAAAGGCAAAGTCAAATCTACCAGGAAGAATTTTTGTAACAGAGCATGAATTAGCATTTACTTTGTCCCTAACAATTAGACTCATGGAAAGAAAAAAGCTAAAATTTTATTATTTTTTTATTCATATCTTTTTATTATTTATTATATTATTCAACATTTAAGTTAAAATAATATAAAGCGTATTATTAATATTAGTTACTTCAGATATTTTAGATATGCTCCCTATATTCTGTCCATGTCAGTGTTCAATTCCAGTTTGAATGTCTGGATATAAAGGTCAATATTAGGAGCTAGACTGGATATTTTTTTTTTTTTTTTTTTTTTTTTTTTTTTTTTTTTTTTTTTTACAATCAGCACCATCTAGAAGGATGCCCTTCACACATGTGGAACCTCAACATTATAAAGCTTATGAAGAAAACAAGAGTGCTGCATGCCCCAAATGCTTAGCAGTCAAAAAATAAAACAATAAATTTCATGGTGTTACTGTGAGATTGTTCAAAGACTGATAACAACATGAAATACTGAGCAGCTTGCCCAGGTGAATTTCATGAGGTTCAACAAAGCCAAGTGAGAGGTCTTGCACCTTGGTCCAAGGCAAGCCCCACATATCAATACAAACTGGGGGATGTGAAGATAAAGCACAGCCCTGCTGAAAGGAACTTGGGAGTGCTGGTGGATGACAGCTGAACATGAGCCAGCAGTGTGCTCTCGCAGCCCAGAAAGCCAACTGTATCCTGGGCTGCATCAAAAGAAAAGTGGCCAGCCAAACAAGGGAGATACTCCGGCCCCTCTGCTCTACACTGGTGAGGTCTCACCTGGAGTGCTGCATCCAGATGCGGAGTCCTCAGTACAGAAGAGACACAGACCTGCTGGAGTGCATCCAGAGGAGAGCCACAAAAATGATCCAAAGAATGAAACACCTCCCCTATGAGGACAGGCTGAGAGAGCTGGAGCTGTTCAGCCTGGAGAAGAGAAGGCTTCAGGGAGACCTGATAGCCAAATTTCAGTATCTAAATGGGGGCTATAAGAAAGAATGGCAACATACTCTTTAGCAGGATCTGCTGTAACAGGACAAGGTGAAATGGTTTCAAACTAAAAGAGGGAAGATTTAGATTGGACATAAGGAAGATGTCTTTTTACTATAAGGGTAATGAGGCACTGGAACAGGTTGCCCAGAGAGGTGGTGGATGACAGTTCAAGGTCAGGCTCAATGGAGCTCTGAGCAACCAGATTCAGCTATAGGTGCCCTGTTCATGGCAGGTGCATTGGACAACATGACCTTTAAGCGTCCATTCCAACTCAAAAGATGCTATGACCCTACGTATAATCAATGAATGTATATTATAATTATGAAATATACGAGAGAGCTTAGCTAAGAAAGTTATTATATCAAAAGAGTATAGATAAAATGCATACCCACATCCTGAGCTCACTGTAAAACTCCAGAGGGGAAATCTCCAGAAGAAATCCTTCCCCCCGGTGGTCAGCTGTTAAATGGGGTCTCGGATAGGTGGAGCCAGGCTCCACCCCTTCCAGCAGCACAGGTGAATTGCCTTCACCTGTGTTCCCAGGGCTGAGTCATTGCTCGCCACAGGTGATAATCAGAGGTTCAGGCTGTGATTCAGCAGTTCCCACACACCCTATGAGTAAAATGTTTTTTTTTTAAATATTGCTTGTTTTGTATTGTATGAGTATGCACGAGGAATACTCTGAAGGTAATGCCTCCTATTTTACTATGTTGGCTTAAATGTCAGAGACATACAGTGATGGAATGGCAGTAGAAGCTGAATCTCCTCACCAATACCCAACAAAATTACCTTTTGTTGCCATGTGACAGATGGAAGCAGAGGGGCAATCTGACAAAATGGTGTCTGACATGAAAGTGCACATGAAGCAAAAATGTTTCACTGAATTACTTCATGAGGAAAAAATTGCACTCACTGGCATTATTTGACGCTTGCTGAACGTTTTTGGATACAAACAGTGGATGTGAACACAGTGAGGTGGTGGATGGTGCTTTTCAACAGTGGTGACAGCAACAGTGGGTCACCTCTGTTGGTGTAGACTCTTGTGAGTGCATTTGGAATGCTAAAGTCAATTAATATACCTATTCTCTTATGATGAGGCATAAAAGAGGCATAAAATGCAGTATAAAAGAATATTGTTAAGATGGTCAGTAATAAATGGAATTAGGCCCTGAGATCTTTGATCTCCAACTAAATTAAGAGTAGAAATTCTACTTAGAAAACATACATAGAATTAATTTGTTCATTTGTAGAATTTATGGCCAGTAGAGATTATCAAAGTATCTATTCTGTCTTTCATTATATTACAAACTATTCTATTTTGCTAGGTAAGACTAATTATTTGTATCTGAATAAAAATATATTTCAAAAAGCATCCAAGCTTGATGATTCCTGTAAAAAATGTATGAATGCTATACATCTAAACAACAATTGTTCATTATATGAAAAGAGTTATAATACAGCGTGGATAAATAAATGGTTCATTGCTGGTGTTTCAATTACTCAGCACAGTGTGTACTTTTCCATCTTAAATCTAGATTTTGGCGTGGTGTGTCAGATGTAGAGCAACACTGACAAGCCACTGTCAAAACAACACCCTCGGTAAGATGATGGAGCAGGTACTTAAAATAAAAAGAAACACCCATTGAATAATATTATGCATATCCACAGCATCTACTGCCTCAAACAAAATCACATTAAAAATCTATGGGAAGTTTCTGACTTTCATATTCATGGAAATTCTAAAAACACAATGGAAAGTGGTAGGGAAGCAATTATGTTTGCATCCTGTTTCTTTAGTAATATTTTACAATTCTATATCTCAATGCATCTGACAACTACTCTTCAGTTTTTAGTTATCAGGAGGTTTTTCTTCCACAATAATTGTATTCTTCTCTCTTCTGCATTTGTTAACAGCATGTGCTCTGACTAATTCCAAGTTAATTTATTAAGACAACTGTGTACATCTCATTATCCAAACATGAGATATTTACAGGTGTTCTGCTACTGAACCTCTTACAGCTTCTCACAATTTGATGAGCTTGGAGACTTTCTCTACAAGAATGGTACAGAGTTACCTTTCCAGTAACACAAGAAATCTCCCTCAGACATGCAAGCATTCATGCTTTCACCAGATCCTCAATGACCAAACTGAAGTTTGCTTATGCACTTTCACCTCTACCACGAGCCCTCTCTGCATTGCTACTCATCCCTTTGGACTCCTGAAGTGTGCCTCCCTGAATCTACTTCACTATCACCACTGCCACTTTTACAGGCTGCCCTTTCTGCCTTCTGTCTCATGGGAAAGAATCCTTTAAAGGTTGTTTTTAAGCAAAGATTATATGACAGGGAACAACAAACAAAGCATTGTATGTCTGAAGTTCTCTGTTTTCTGTCTCACAACATATAACTCAGTATGACTTTTCTCCTTCTCCAGATTAATGGCATAAAGACAGTGACAGGTTTATGCCGTATTTTTTCTAACTCACAGTCTTCACACAAAAGATAAAGGACAACAAGAGCTCATAATGTGGAAGGAGACATTTGTTGCATGATCCATGAGAAGAGCACTGGGTTCAGACTGGGAAAGACAAAAAGACCAATGAAATTAAAATGTCACCCTAGAGGATCAGACTGTCTTTCTTTTAGCCATTTTTGATTTCTGAGTATCACTTGTTCATCAGCCTAAATCAGACAGTCGTTTTCTAACTCTCTGGGTATCCAGCTTAAGACTTATGGTCAGTATCAAGTACAGTGGATGTGCTTTATCTAAATACAGGTTTACATGAAGTAAATCTGGAATGATATACCTCAAACTGTCTGCCTGAAATTAGCAGGGCACTTCAGTAACTGTCGCTCTGTTATCATCTCTCTTCTCTCAGATATAATATTGGAAGAAACAAAAACTCAGTCTTTCCCAAACCCAGAATTGAAGTATATAAAGTATACTAAGTAAAGTATAGCAATGATATCATTCCAAGAGAGATTAATTCATTATGAGGTACAGATATATTTCATTAGGTGTTGTACAAATGCATAGAATCAGTGAGGAGGATAAGAAATAGTAAATAATTACTCTCCAAGGAGGACAGAGGGAAAACAAACGGAATATGATTGTACTATTAAATGTATAAAGCTGCTAAACCAAGCTGCCCAGGAAGACTTCAGAAATTTTTAACTTTTGAATGCTTCTATTTTCCACCACCATTACCCAATATTGTCACTGCATATGATTTCCCACCAAAGAAATAAAAGCCCCGAAAATAACCAAAATTTTACTGTTGCTTCTTGCATTGTAACTACAAGCCATCAATACTGTTCTCAAATATGCCTCTGCTACAGGGATGTTGTAAGGGATCAGTAACCACTCAGTCAAAGAGCTGCAAGGGTCTGTTTCCTACTTCTCCATTTCTTCTCCCATGCAGACAGGAGCTTCTTGTTTCCAGCTTAAGCAAGATAGTAAGCTACATTCAAACAACTGAAAAATAAATGTGCAGAATGGTTGTGGGTTTTTTTAATAGTTACTCATAGCTTTAACAGAACTGTTTTACATACAGTTCCACTTGCAGCCTTTTGGCCTGGCAGCCACAGCCTGTCACCATGAGGATGGGCCAACCACTAGAGGGGAACCTGATGCGTTTGGTCAGAGAATTTCCAAATGTTTTGCTGAAGTACAGAAACATATAGGTGAAGAAGGAACACTAGCTCTTTTCCACGTTTCTACAGTTACAAATGCTTGCATCCATAACCTGCTCCCATCATTCCAAATTTCATACGCTTTCCCCAGTCCAGAAGGATCTTACTTAGCAAAGCCTCACAGTGAAATGGTCATGTGAATGACCAAAACACTATAAAAGCAAAGTATTTTTTCCTAGACTTGAATAAAAACATCCAAAACGTTTTTCCTAATATTTTCTCTTCAAGTCTGCTCAGGAAGACATTTATGAGGGAATGTTTGAGATTAAATGGAGATTAAATCGATGGAGAAGCAAACAAAAAACAAGTTAAAATTTTAATAGAAAACAACAGGCTTAACATGAGACACAAACATCACAACTTGTAATAGTGCAAAGAGTTGCATTCCAATTTTTACACAGACACTGTGTTTTTCTGCATTGCCAGTTTTTAGTCTAATGGCTCTCTGTGGGATCTCTAACAGATTCCACTTTCATCAGAAAAAAGAGGAAACATTTCAGAGGATCAGTTGTCTACACTAAGAGCGACACTCTCTTAGTTCTGTTACATATCCAGGGCAGCCATTTTGAAGACAGCTTTAATTATTGAATTCTCTCTTCTCCACTAATTCTATTTTTAAAATACTTTCAATGCATCAGAATTTCAGACTGTAGGCTGCATAACACGCACCTCATTGCAGAACAAGCAATACAAAATCCAATATTTCATCCTTCACGGGAGACTATGTATTGTTCACTTGGCAATAAAGTGTATAAATTACACTTTGATTTTCTTTTTTCACTTCTCTTTACCATGACTGGTGTGCTGATGTGTCTAGAGAATTTGCCTTTTTGAAGTTTTGCTGACAGCTTTACAGAATCATTTTCTCTGGAGCATCCTTCTGAAACATGTTTTTTGTAACCCTTTTTATACTGTATCAGTTTTGCTACCTCTGCAAAAAATATTACTCGCCTGAGGGTTTTTTTTCTTCCAGTCATGCTGCTAGGGGGCTGATTGTTTCTGATTACTAAAGTCAGAACTCACTGAAAATGAACTATTCAAGCTGAGGAGCATCTCACATGAGCACAGCAGGTTATCCAGTCACCTTACTTGTCATATTATTTAGTAACATGCCTACTATGGATGGAGATTATAAAATCATTTTTGCTGGCTGCACTGACAACCTACATAGAAAAATAATTCTATTGTTTGAGATTCTGGAAAGGTAACCACAGAATAAAGCGTTTGACTACAGAGTAGAGAACACAGAATAAAATAAGCTGATATATATATATAAGTGACACATAGTTCGGTCTTTAAAAGCGAGGGTATCAGTGCTAGTATTTCTCATGGGAGACGTTTAATCAATTTTTCTTGTTTTTACTATGCAACTTGAAGAAAAAAGATTATATGCTGAACTTGATAGGAAGGCTATTATATGATAAATCCTTTCTACATTTACAACGTAAAATTGTATTCATTTCTACATTTACAACGTAAAATTGTATTCATTAGACATGAAAATATCCATTGCATCATTTATATCATTTTCTCCCCAATGAAGAATTGTTCCTACATTGTACCATCTATTGTTTCTCTGCCTCAGGCAACAGAATTCATCCATTTCCCTGCTGCAGCCTGAATATATGGTGCATACATGGTATGCTGAGGTGACTGCATTTAAGACAGCATTACTGATCTGAATTAATTCAAGAGAAAGTATAAAGATGATGAGAAATGTATGTCATAAATTGCCTATTATATCTTACCTTTCTTGTGCCATTTATCAGAATCTCAGCATAGGAATGTTCCCCCCACCAACTTCCTTTTTTTTTTTTTTTTCTCTTCGTCTAAATATTGTAGTTCTGAATTATTTGTTTGAATGTAAAAAATCTTGGAGACTTTCAAACAGAATGTCTGGCTGCTAGCTACCAGCAGTCGGTGTGTTTAATAAATTATTCTTTGTATTTAAAGTGTAATGATATTCTTGGGCTGCGTAATATTAGGCTGGGAAGGGAAGAGGTAAAAGCAGCTTTTTTCTGTACCACCATGGAGACTGTGCTGCAGACAAAATTTGACACTGCCTGAGCATGCTGGCTTTGAGATTCCTTCTACGGACACTAATTCAACCCTAACTCAGTGTTATTCAAAGATTACTTCCCTAACCATTCCTGATATCTGTTTCTGACCTATTCTTAAAAACCTTCAAAGATGGAAGCACCACAAATTCTTCAGGCAGTCCTTTCCAGAGCTTCTCTGTGCCTGGTATAAGGAAGTATAGTTTCATTCAGTATCACTGTGATTAAGATCATTTTTATTCTCTCTCTATATCCATGATATATGATATATGGAGATTAACTCATCCCAGTCTTTATTGTGACAAGACTTTACCATTATACACCTCACATCCCCATGCAGTTGTACTACCTCCCAGCTAAACAATTCAAACTTTCCAGTACTGTAGCATTAATCATCTGGACTTACACTGACAGGTACTTGGGGGTGTGGTCTGTAGCTGCACGCTGATATTCAGCCATGGAGAAATGAAAATTCCATATTAATTTGAAGTTTTGTGATTAAATGTACTTAAAAAGATGATGTTTATCACACTTGAAGAGCTATAATGTGGCTTTTGATAGGAAAGGTTGAAGCCACTGCAAGTTCTATGACAGAATGTTAAAGAAAAGTACCCTGAGAAAAAGCTAATAAAAGCCTACCTAGCAGAAATGGATGTCAACCTGATTCAGCAAGGGATCTTACTCATTTCACAGGTGAAGTAAACCTGATTGATCATGTATTGTACTGGAGGGAAGAAAGTAGAAAGAATCACATCACAGTCAGAAAAAGGTAGAAGAGACAGAAAGACTTCCAGTTTGACAAAGATGTTCTGGGTGGAATGCAGGAAAAACAAGAGCTAGCAAGAGAACATCAAATAAAACAAGCAAGTGGAAAATTATATAGTTGCAGAAAAGCACACAGAAGCCTATGGAAAGAGTTATGGAAACATGTGCAACCACCTAATATCTTTAAAAGCACAACAATAAATAAATAAAATGAAAACACAAAAACAGACAATAATGAAAAGTTTACCACTGAGAAATAAAAGAAGAAAAAGGTGCAGAAGCAAATGAAAATAAGTGGGAAAAGGTACACACACACAAGTTTCACTGTCTCATAAATTTCACCTTAAGAAGCAAGGACAAAAAAATACTGCATGCTCTTTTTCATAACTAAAGGCATTGGACAAAACGCTGCACTCTCAAGCAGCATCTTCCTCTTATCATATGTCATACCCTAACTGTTCTTCTGAAACTTTCGTGCCTTGCAGGCAATAACATCATCTGTTCCAAACATGAACGACTCATTAAAACCTGCAGGTGAAAACTTGCCTCAATCCATAGAAACAGAGCTGACATTTGATAAACTTCATCAAGTTTTTGAGAGAAAAACGTGTAGACAGACAGAGAATATGGAGTTAGCACAGTTTAATACTGCACATTCATGCAATGCTTACTATGATCCCCAGAACAGCTTGAACATTTCTTGTCACAGAAATGTTTTAATCTTGATGAGGGATGTTCATACTGGAAATAATGCATGTGGTAAATTGTGTCTTGGGCTCTGTGAACTAATATCAGCATGCACTTGTGTGTGCTTTATCTTAGAATTAATCGAAACAAATAATAATTTGCAAATGAAGAAACATTGATTACCTCAGAGCAGCAGTTTTCCCATTTCTGTGAGTGCATGTAACCTGCCTGGTTTGATACCCAATTTGTATGTCCCAGTATTTGTTGTCCTGTCTATTTTGTCTGTTTCGATTCCTCTTCTTCTTAATTAATTCACGAGCCTCGGGATCCCGAACTGCCTTTTCTCTGTCCTTTTCCTTGTCCTTGCTCTTCCCTCGTTTTCTTGCTTGCCGTATTTGTCTTGAATGGGGCACCGAGCACATGCTCCACGGTCCCACATTTAGGCTATAGAGGCTTTCTTCAGCAGCACATGGGCTAGACTGACAGACCTGAAATTCAGTGAGATTTGGGCAAGCAGACCCACCAAATTGTGGTGGGGCCACTACGTGCCGAGTTCGATGCTGAAGCCCACTGCCACAGGTCTTAGAGCACTCCGTCCAAGGGGCAAACTCAGACACAATGCAGTCCTGACGGCACGGGATGAGGCATGCCTGCTCCTGGCGGGGCTTGGGCTCAAAGTATTCACAGATGACATCCTCAGCAGGCACCCCATTGGACTTCTGGATGCAGGTGATGTCTCTTGTCTGAATGCCATCCTCCCCTCTGAGGCACTCCTGGGGCTTCTCATGGCTGCGGGAGAGGACGGGCCGGCACTGATCCCACGTGCCAATCTGCCAGTCATACAGCTCCTTGTGCCAGTCACAGACACGGAAGCAGCTCTGCTGGTTGTCCGGCCGCTCTGGCTGCTTGCAGTTGGTGGGCAGTGTTGTCCAGCCCTCCACATGGGCACACCACACTGCTCGAGTCTGGATGCCACCTGGGCCACATTCATCTCCCATGCATCTCCCCCACGGACCTGGAAAATAAGAGAAGACACTAATGTTGCATGCCTAGTTGTTCTTTGACCACGTGTGAAGCCAAGTTGAGAGAATCAGTTTTGTATTTCCAGTATCTCTAACAACTTCAGGCTTGGAGAAACACAAAACAAATACTGGGTTATTCTTCATCTCTTATGATTATGGATAGATTTCACTTTTTACCCTAGCCAAACTGAACATTTAATTTCAAGAATATACAAAGGAATTAATCCCATTAGAAAACCAAGAACTGAGCCATCAGAAAGCGTGTCTTTGACTGAGAAAACAGGAGGCAAAGTCTTTGCCTGCAAGGCATGAATGTAATACTTTCTCTCACTTACATGAAAACTCTTCTTTGGACTGTCTTAGCTTTTGCTTCACATTTCTATTTTACTCCCCTTGTACTCTTTGTGTCCATTCTTCTGCTGTACTGTGTTAAATAATTAGAACAAGACTAAACATTTTGGGAAAAAATTAAAGGTAATTTCAGGTAGGCCACATCTATTCTTCCTCTATTATAATTATAAATGGAAAAGAAAAAGGAAAGTTAAGGAGTTTGTACCAGAAAAGCTCTGAAATGGTTATATGGAAGAAATGCTTAAGACAGAGACATACCACTCTCCAAAGAACAGAAGTTATTGCTTTTTTTAAAATCCGTAAGGTCTATGATAAATACCCCACACATTTCTATAATTAGTGACAGCCAGATCAATAAAAATCTATATCCTTGAAAGCTCACAAGACTGCTTTTTCTTTTATTGACAATAGCAATATTCACCAGGCACTACTCAAAAAATGCACAAATCACAGGTTAAAAACTGTATTTTTTTTTTTAAGGTCCCCCTCATAAAGTTCTAATCTTGAAAGTGATATTTACACATTGTGCACTGACTTACTGTAAAAAAAGAAAAGCATGAGCAGTTGAGAAAAAAATATATAACAATTTGACAAAGAAAAACATCCACCTGCAGACAGTTGGCCACTCCGAATACATTTTCTCTGAGTATGGAGTGCTACTGTTCCATGAAATATCTAGGTCAGGCCATTCAATCTTTATTCATCTAGATGACCCCAGAGACTGTACCAAGACTACTTGTGAGTAAAGTTGTGGGAATTGCAGGGTGGAGACTTCATTATTTCCAAAGCAGGCTAACAGAAGAATTCTGGTGCGGCACACCAGTAAGTTAAATTAATTATGTCTGATAAAAATTATTTAAAGCAGTTTGTCTTTGAATTACTGGAAGGAAATTTGATGCCTTGCCTTAGAACTGATTCACACTAACTTTAGAACTCTCACCAGTTTTAATGCAGATGTCAGCAATTGCAGCTCCAAAAGACAATTACAGCCTGGACTGAATATAAAGAAGCACAGTTAGCAGGTCATACAAGATGATCATCCCTTTCTACTCTTCTGTTCTAAGATACCATGTAGAGCACTGTGTTCAGCTCTGGGACCTTCAATATACAAAGTACATGCACCTGACATTGTGAGTCCAGAAGAGGGGCAATGAGGATGAGCAAAGGGCTGGAACACCTCTCCTGCAAAGAGCTGTTCAGCCTGGAGAAGAAAAGGCTTCAGAGAGATCTTAAAGATATCTTCCAGAACCTAAAGGAGCCTACAGAAAAAATAGGGAGTGACTCAGGAAGTGTAGCAACAGGACAAGGAGTAATGGCTTTAAACTAAAAGAGGGAGCTATATGGTTTAGTGGCTTAAAAATAATAATAAAAAGAAGAAATACTTTTGTATTCAGCACTTATTCAAAATAAGAGCAAGTTTTAAGCTAACCTTCAGTGAATTTATTTTCAGAATACCTAGTTGTCTTAACGATGAATGAAGGAGGGGAAGGAAGGAAGGGACAGGAAGAGGAATTCCCATTTTGTTACTTTCTCTAAAAAAGGGAAGATAAAATGGAGGTGACAATAAGAACAGAAACTTTGCTCAAAAGTATTCTGATAAATAGCAAATCCTTTTTCATTTCCTTTAGAAAGCAATTTCTGAAATACAAATTAAAACAAAAGTTCTGTCAGCTTTCACCTGCACACAACTTTAAAATCTTCCATTAAGTTATTCCACATCTCATTATAGAACTAGGAGTCACTTTCCTTAACCACAAGCACCTACCAGAGGATTCATGCTGCCATACATTTGCAATTTAGACCATGCAAAAAGTGATAGGATCATCTGCAGTTCCCTTTTCAGATACACATCGCTCTCTCCTGATGAAAAAAACAGCCTACAAAACTAATTCATATCTTAAGTATGCTCAAAGACGTCGCAAGGGTCAATGCCAAACGCGGCTCATTTGAAAATAATCACAGAAAAGCAGGCAAATAAATGTCTCTGAACTGAGTAAAGTGGATTTGCAATTTGGTGCAAATAACAAAAAAATGCACTGCATAGTAATCCTAATCCACTGTCATTTTTGTTTTCATTGCCATAGATTGAAGAGAAAGCACCCAGCACACATTTCCATTATTCCTTTGCCTGCTGGTCACACAGAATCACAGAATTGTAGGGGTTGGAAGGGATCACCAGAGATCATCGAGTCCAACCCCCCTGCCAAAGCAGGTTCCCTACAGCAGGTCACACAGGTAGGCATCCAGGCAGGTCTTGAACATCTCCAGAGAAGGAGACTCCACCACCTCCCTGGGCAGCCTGTTCCAGTGATAGGCATTGGCTTAACCCAGAACTGAATCTGCTGCTAGAAAAGTCACTGCTCTTAGTGCTGTGGGGGCTGAGGAATTAGCACAGAAGATTCTCAACATGTGATGAGAAAAATAGCAAAGACAGAGATTTTGAATGATCAAAATGATTTTGAGGTATGAGATAATCAAGTACAGAATACCTGCAACATATTTTTGTAATAAAAAATTATTATAGGCAGTACTTACACACTTTCCTATGTATACAACTGATCTGCAGATTGAAATTGATACACAAGTCTGAAGAGAACAGGAGTACAGACAGACTTACAGCCAGGAGCAAGTCAATTTGTGTTCAACATGGGCTGCAGATATTTTTATACACAAATTTTTGGGAAAAGATAATCTAGCAGAAGCTTATATGGCATAGATATGCAATTCTGCAAAGAAAGAGAAAGAACAGCAAAACATCCCACATAGATTTCAACCACCACCATCTCGTGAAGGCTGCAGGGGGGTGGAGGCAGCTGCTCTTTCACAAATCCTCAGCTGCTGCTAAGCACTAGTAACAACAATAGAAACTCTTTAGGAAAGCTGTCGAGCTTAATCAAAGCCTCATATAATGTTTTAATTTGCTCTTTATGAATATTCCTTAGGTTCTCTACTTCCCACAGCAGCAGTCGTCACACACAGTTGCTCTCCCTGCCGTGCATTGATCCAGTTACAAGCAGACAACATGATACATGTTTGGCACTGGGGAGATAGCTGTTGCTGTGAACACGAAGTAATCTTTCTTGGGATTTTGTTTTAAACAGATTTAGATGGATGTGTCACACTTTACCTGGACTGGGCTGCACTTGTCCCCAGAAAACACCATAATACATCTGCATGTTGCTTAACTGGCATTTGACAAATGGTAAATACAGAAATAAATTGGAAGCTTGTGTCCTTTCTGCTGCTGGGAGTTGCCACTGGAGTCATAGTGAGTTTAAGATGTCATTTGTAGTTCTTTGTCTTCTAAAGAGATTACTGTAGAATACAATATTAAGATTCCTCCTAAGCTTCTGAAGGATTAACATTTATTTTTGTTAGGGAGCAGGAAAGGGAGTGAATTAGCCATTGCTACAAGTTTATACTGAAATTCCTTGAATTGATTGTGATGGAGTCAAAAATCAAGACAAATATCTCACTAAAACAGCAATAACCTTGCAGCTGAGTTGAAATAAAGCTATTATTGCAACTTGTTATCTGTTTGTTATCTCATATATTATTTCAGATATTAAAATTAACACTATTTGAAAGAAAAAAAATATTTGAGCCCGGGCAAATAAGGGTATGTGAAAATCCCTTAAGCTTTTTTCCCCATACAAGTATAAAAATATAAAGCCCCAAAGAAACCAAACTTGCAACCATGAAAGTCTTAAAAGCATCAAAACAAGATGTTACTCTCATTATTAACAAATGTGATTTCAGCTGAATTTTGCTGTACTTTTAGCAAGAACTGGTTTTGACCCATTTGTATTATTAGTTTGGTGTCTGTAAGTAGCATTAATAGTTTAATGCCAGAGAGACTCTGACTGCACAAGTCAACGAGCAGATTAGTTTTTTAGTATTTTGAGAGGATTGTATTTAGAGAGACTACTGGGAGACTGATTAGCAGAAATCTACTTTTCGTAAGTTTAGAAACAAGCTAGCACACAGTAATAGAGACCTTAAATTTTCTTTGTATTACAAGAAGACTGTGAAGAGGGCCAGGAAGGTTAAGTGGATGACAGAGGGCTGGGAGGCAGAAGGACATAAGTATTACAAGATCCAGCTCAAGAGTAAGCAGCAAATCTCAAGAGAGGTCAGAAAGACACAGATCAAAGAGACTTTGAAGGACTCAGGAGACGACCACAAATGCAAACTGCAGCTCCTGATAGCAGAACCATCAAGGAGCAGAACGAACAGCAGCAAGCCACTGAGAATAGAACCGGATCAGAGTAGAAGCCAGAATCATTTGGCAGATCCACCCTGTTACACTGAAATGCAAGAATCGTGTGTAAGTTGATACAGCACACTTATGTTGCCTACATTTGCTTTATGCAGTTGTGGTGACATAGGATAAACAACTACTGCTGCAAAAAGTATTTTTGTCACAGAAAGCAGCTAATCATAGAAGTCTAAACAGGGAAGTCGGTCTCACTAATATAGATGCGCTGCCTATTACAATGATAGGCAATACAGCAAAATGCTGTAATTCTAGATAAATTATTGATACTTTCTTTTACTAGATAGATAGATAGATAGTGCCAACACGACAAGCTGTTAGTGTTTGCAAACACAGATTCGATAAATTATACTATCGGGAGTACCAAGGCAGCAGAACACTGATAGACAAAACCTTTATTTTCACATCATTCCCACCCATGGGGAGCTCCCTGGTATCTGTAGGACTTGCTGCACGCTCCGTGTGCCAGAAACTCTCATACTGGAGTGCTATGGATCACCTTGACTGTTTCTATTCAAAGCTTTTGTCTTTCCCAGATGTGTCTGAGGTAGAAAAGAACACACAAGGCAGTGTTTGCATCAAAGAAAATGGATTCCGAATATGGAGGGGAGATAAAAAAGGAAAGGAGGTTAACAGAATAAAGCACAGCAATGTCTGAGATTCAGAGGAAGATAATGGAGAATCAAATATGCCTACAAATGATATGACACCTAGGTCAAAATTTTTATTTCCTGAGAGTATAAGACACTGCCGTTCAATTTCAGAATCCGAAGGGCAAGTTCTTTCCATTCCCTAGGTTAACAAGGAAATACAAAAACTAACATTAAAAATACAGCAATATATATGAATCTAAAATGCAAATTTCCCTTTTTTCCCCCAACCTTCCAGGCATACTTTCAAACAATGAGATAAAGGCAAACTTCAAAGTCTGAAAAATCAGCTATTTAGAAATCTTTCTAACTGTTCACCTTTGCATATAATTATTAAGGTATTTTATAAGTCTACGCACTTTTGTTTTTTCCCTATTAAAATCTATTGGGAAAATAGACATGATGTTTCTAAGAATATTAACAGTACAGTAAATAACATAATTCATCACCTTGTTTTGAAATGTCACTTAAAATTATGAATGCAGAACATATGAAATAAGCTTAAAGAGAAACTGAACCAGTCAAAATTCTGACATTGAAAATCACAAAACGTGTTACACTTACTGTTTCCCTAACTGGACAGTTTAGTATTACAACCTCACAAATTCCTGGAATAACTGGGAAGAGAGGAGCCTGTTGAGGTTCATCAAGAGCAAGTATAAAATCTTGCACCTGGGGATAAAGAAACACAGGCACCAGTACAGGTTAGGAGCTGACCTGCTGGAAAGAAGCTCTGAGGAGAAGAACCTGGGTGTCCTGGTGGATTGGCTATGAGCAAGCAGTATGCCCTTATGGCCAAGAAGGCCAATGGTATTCCGGGGTGCGTTAAAAAGAATATGGCTAGCAGGTGAAGGGAGGTGATCCTCCCCTTATACTGTGTCTTGGTGAGGTCACATCCGGACTACTGTGTTTAGTTCTGGGCTCTCCTGTTCAAAGCAGACAGGGTTCTCTTAGATAGTGTCCAGTGAAAGGCAACAAAGTTGTTAAAGGGCCTGGAAAATCTCCTGTATGAGGAAAGGATGAGAGATCTGGGATTGTTCAGCTTGGAGAACACTGAGAGCGGGTCTCATCAATGTCTATAAACATCTAAAGAGTGAGAGTCACATGGATGTGGCCAGGCTCATTTCAGTGGTGCGCAAAACAGAACAAGGAGCAATGGGAAAAAATGGAATACAGAAAATTCCATATAAACATGCAAAAGAACTTCTTTAATGGTGACAGTGACTGCCCAGAGAGGCAGTGAAGTCTCCTTGTTCTCCTTATTCTCTTGCTCTGTCTGTACAAATTTGAATCTTTAAATAAACTGCAATGGAGCTCATACTTTGCATATCACATACCATAGTTCTTCTCATAGTAATGTGAATGGATGCAAGCCTAGCACCCTGAAAATCATTATGTGCACCAGAGGTATTGAGAGCCTCCAGCTAGCAGCAGTGGTGCAGTATGATAACCTGAAGTACATTCTAGCATGTATGCAAACATGAAAGGCTTACAGCTCACAGTGCAGAACTATCTGGCTTTCTGTTACTGCCATAACCTGTAATAACATCTTTTCCTTTACGCTTACCATACACTTAAGCTAGTTCTCAAAATATTATTCAGATTTTAAATCAGTTCTTTCTCCAAACTTTTTTTTATTTTTTAGCTTTTTATCATCAGTTCCTCTAACTATTCATTTCTCATTTACATAGTATAGCTGTAGCAGAGAAAATGAATATTGAATGAACACAACAAACGAATACTGAATTGAAGCAGCGTGCTCTAAGGAGAAACAGAGCTGCTATGTTCTACAAAGCAATTACATTGCTTTGAGTCATAGTGCAATAAATACTTCTGATATTATAAGATACCAATGCCAAGTTTCTTTTATACTGTTTACACATAAAGCTTATTCATGAACATTTCTTAGATTCATTATAAGTGGTGTTAAACCAGACCAGTGTATTCCTCCAACTCTTCCTGTTTTCTGTCTAGTTTCAGTGCTGGTTGAATTGCCAGATAATGCTCTTCTGGCAACATGATTAGCAAACACAGTTACACTCTCATAGGCTTCATAAATTAGATGAAAGACTTCATTAACCTTTGCTTGCATCTCTCCCACATGTCTGTTTTGTTTTGGTTTGTTTTCTGATTACTAACTCTTGAAAGCTGCTCTGCATCTCCTCTAGGACATAACAGGCCTATACATGGTCAGAACAAAGACCTTCCTAGCCCTTTGCCTGTGTCCTATAGCAATGAAAGGCAGAAGGTTGAAGAATGTATAGGTGAATATGATGCATTCCCTGGCACTCACACAGCTTCCCAGCATTTTCAGCACACACGTCACTATAGAAACATTGATACAAATTTTAGAAATAATTGAAACTTAAAGATTTGTTGTTCCTTTTTCCCCCCCAGTACAAAGCTACTAGGAAATACACCATATTCACCTAATTTTTTCTGATGCACTGGGCAAAAAAAAAAACAAAACAACCAAAACCAAAACAATTCAATGCCATGAACAATAAACACCAAGGCAATTATGAGAAAACCTGTGAAATCAGTAGTAGATACTACAATCAGGAGTAAATCAGGAGTAGACACGTTCATAGAGACATTGCTTTTTGATCCTTCAATGTCAGCTCTTCTATCACTGTGAAGCAGAATTCACCAAGCATTGGATTGTTCACCCACTGATAGGGAACGTGAGCTGAGACAGTCGTGAGACAGATTAGTTTTACTAAGAGAGACTACAGTCAGGAGTAAATAATAGTATCTTACAGCAAAAGTTCTATAATTATCACCACAAGTTATTCTTACCTGTGTCCCTGCATTAGAATCTACCTGAAAGGAACACATTATTGAGAAAACCAATTCAGGTTCCACTGCCTATTAAAAAATTTAATTTGCGTAGATTAATTTGAGGTTTTACCCTTTGTTTTGAACCCAGGCTCCCTGTTTTCCCTGTCAGTATTTTACCTTCAAGCCAGCCACAAACTGCAAAGCAAATTCAGTGTATTTTAACTGAAACTGTAACGGTCATTGTGAGCATATGTGGAGATTGAGATTTCTTGCACTAATTCAAACTCAGCCTTGCTCCTCACTTTCCATGAGAGTGAACCCCAATTAGATCAGCTGCAAAAGCGCCAATACTCCTTTTGATGACATTTATGCATCAGCACATGCTGTAGCACTAATTGCTGGGTACTACTGGACAGTTTACTTTCATACAGAGTTCAATGCAATCGCATGACAGTCTGGTATATTGAACACTTTACAGGGACTTTAAATCAGTTCATGAATAACGTTGCCATTTCAGTTGTTAAATGTGATTTTCTTCAGTACACGCAGGCTGATGCATTAAAAAGTGAAGATCAAACATTTCTGTTTCAGTTTGCATTAAGACCAAGCAAGTAGTATTGTTCTTATGCCAGTGTCTCATTTTCTGTCCTTTTATTACTTCCCCTTGCTCATCACAACCTCCTGCTGTGCTGCTGATAGCCAGAAGTGCTGGTTGCAGGACTGCTGCTACCACAGGGCACATCCATCAGCACAGGCCATGGCACTGGTGCCAGAACTCAGTGTGCAGTCCTATTCTGCCTGCATTTGCCAAGGGCAAACAAACCAAAAACCTCCCTGAGATATGAAGAAATGTACTGCAACAGCTTTTCACAGAGCATTCAACTGGGATGCATCAGACAGATATCAGAAATTACATGTAATATCTGTGGGCACTGACTGCTTTAAAGAGTCGGACTTCCTGTGTGATATAACATTAGACAAGCTAGTGGGCAGTTTCTAATTGAGTTGCATAAAGTCAGCTAAAGATTTAGGTTGAACTCAGAGCCTGCTGGGTGATCTACGTGCACCATTTTTTTGTCTCCTTGCACTACACTTTCTCCTGCATAAAGCAAGGACAACAATATCAAATTTTAAAACTCATTTAGATATATCAATGAAAAACAGCGCACATTAAGTAAATAGCAATAAAGTATGAAGCAGCAGCAAAGCTTGAGGTGAATACACCTTCCATCATTTTCTTTCTGCAGGCATATGGTTTATTCAATATCTTTCCCTTGCATTTCACTCTAAATCCTAGTTCTGTTGCACAATGGGTTTTCATAAGAAAGCAAGAATTCCAGATAGGAACTGCCCCTTTCTCTTACTCTTCACAGAAGACTTATTCATAGTGTACATACTTCTCTGCATCTTCACTCTACCTCCCTAGTCATAAGAGAGCTAAAAGACACTCAAGGATCATATAAGAAGATTTTTCATATCTCTAGATTCTTTACAGTTGTTTTCTTTGCTAGTAATGAAAGAAAATAGAAGACCTGAACTTCATGAATACAGCTTAGAAAATGTTCTGATCTGTCTTCATTCTTTTTTTTTCTTAATTCATTCAAGCAAAGTTTAATGAAACTGCCTTTTCTAAGTACAGAACATTACAGAATATTTTAATTTTATATGTATATATGTATATATATATATAACCTTCAAATATTTCATTATTTAAATTGCCTATGTATTGGACTGAAATAATAATCAAGTCATAAATCTTTTGAAGTGCACTAAGACTTTATGTCTTGCTGAGACACATTCTCTCAAGCATATTCTCTGTTCATTTATTATTCATTATCATCTGCAGTTTGCCGAATTCCTGTGAAATCCATTTTCAGTGGCAACTTTCCCTTAAAATCGTAGTATTTTCCTTCCCATAGGTCCATACAGTGAAAACCAACTAAGCTATGAGTACATATTCAAAGTTCAGATGCCAGTGCAGATCAGAGAGGGAGTAGCTTTATATTTGTTTTGAGGAAGTCTTGTCAGGACAGTATGAAAATAGTCACGGCATCATATGCAAAATAAATAATGGATTCAATTTGAGCACTTTACAACTGATCATTTTAATTCCAGAGACAACTGAGATAAATAATTAATTTTAAAAAGTGAATATTACTTATTTCCATCTGGCAAATGTGCTGCACAAAAGTAGTAAAGAAAGAGCTTTTGTCTATTTTTATGATGTTGGCAATATCTAATAAACTCTTCTATGTAAATATATTTTTGTCAAAATTTTTGCTTTAGAAATAAAGAATAATTTCTATGAAATATTAATGTGTCACTTTAGCATCTCAGACCATGATATAACTATGGCTTTTAAAGAGAACTCCCTGTTAATCACAGCAGGGACATCTGCTTAAAAATACATGTGTAACCTGGCATTATCGCACTGATCTATTACAAGAATCCAACGTGTGCTATTAAAAATGAAGCAGATCACTAGTGCAAAAATTTTAAATTATACAGGTATTTTTAGAAGTGTATCACAAGAATGTTAGTAATTTCTTAAAATTCCACTCATGCGCTGAAGAAACAGAAAACAGGGACAAAGGGGCTGACCTCTGCTATTGTATTCTGCTCTAGTACAAAAAATGCTTACGTTTCCTTTGCTAGAACTACCTTTGATTTCTGAAGATATATTACTGAGGTTATTTTATAAGCATTAACACCAGAATTTTAATAGATATTTCTAGAAATAATGCTTTTTTTTTTTTTTTAATCTTGACAGACTCATCTCCAAATAGTAGGTGGAAATGTTTTTATATATTATTTATTTTTTAAACTACCATCTTATATATTATGTAGATTTCAAAACATTTTGTCAACTGTTTTGGAGGAAAACCTCTCAGTTAAGAGATGGTGAAAGATAGAGAAGGCATTAGAGCATATACATAGACCATATACAAGTTTGATTTAAAGGACAAGACATATATAGGGAGAGATATGGTTATCTGATCAATCACCTTAGTAGAGCTTTTAGGACACTAAGCACTTATTAAGAAACCAACGCAGACAGAATTAGCAAAACTGCATTTGGAAAATGCTGTTTGCAAAACAACTCAGATTAATTTGTCAAATCTATTGAAATTATACTGTCATATTAGGTCAAACATTTAGGTAACTGAATATTTTACTTCCCTCAGTTTTGTTTTTTATTGATTGGACACAAATTCTTGTGATTTGAAGATGTAATTACAGAAAATATTCTATTAATATAGCCTTATAAGGATAGCCACTGAATTGTTGTGTAATATGATTAATACTTGCTTGCAACACTATAGTAGCCTTTGGATGTTGTGGATAATAACTCCAATGTAGTATTGTAGATGAGGAGGCATGTTGTAAGGTTGTTCTACTTTAACAAGGCAAATGAAATACAGAACAATTGAAAAACTGCATGCCCTCACGCAGGGCCGAAAATGCCTAGAATGCGAGACTTTCCCCTTTGTCTTTCTTATTTGTGTGTGCAGAGACTTCTCTGGTTGTTCCTGCATTTCACAGCAATCTTCGGGACAAATTGAGTCTTTGAGTGGTGTCTCACATGGAAATAAGCCAAATGTGGAAAGTGAGTCAGGAGATTAAAGATAAGGACCATTGTGTTGAAGGTGACCACTGAAGGAACAATGAATGGACCATCATGAGATGGCCTGGGAGACCACTAAATAAAGCTCTATCTGTTGGGCAATCATTGTGAGTGGAGAGGATAATGATTTGGGAAATATAATGAATATGTAACATATGTAAAAATATAATTTGTTCATGAATGATCAATTGGTGGAACGTTTTTGGAGTTATCCCAATGCTATCTCAGCACTGCCAATAAGAATACCTGCTTAATGGTAATAAAACTTCTGCTGTTAAGTCTCTTTGCTTTGGTTTCTTTGATTCACTTGGGTGCAACTTTACAAGAGAACTTCAAGAAAAAGTGATGAATCTGAGAGTGTGATATAACAGTATTCATTTTAAAACCGTTTGAGAAAGCAACTGCAAAATGAGCAAAGATCTATTGCTACACAGCCAAAGGAGGCTCATCGTGCTAAATAACAAATCTTACCAACTTAAAAGACTGACTTCACAGCACTTTAGCACAGCTCCTTTGGCTACCTCACTCAAGAAATTACAAACATCGGTTTCCATTCTAATTCACCTTCAGGCAAAAAGGTTAACTCACTGGCAGGGAAATTGTAATAGGTCAAATCTTTCAAAAAAATCAATAAAGAACTGGGCTATAGATATCTTTCAGAAGGGGTGACTTGAATTAAGCAGCCCTCACCAGAGATAAGGAAGAGAGAAGGAAGGTTAGTGTTGGACAAAGAAACTGTCACCCTATTGCCAAATAAGTGATGTAAAGATCCCTATCAGCCTCAATTACTCTGGAAAAAAATCTTGAAAGGGCTTTGAATAAAATTCCAACAAAAACAGAAAGGTCATTTTGTTTCAAGGAGACTCTCTACAAAAGGACAACAAAAAGGTGAGAATGACTGAAAAGTCTTCCCCACTGTTTTTAAAAAACTCATTAGCATAAAAGTGTTCTCTGAGCTCAGTAAGAAAAAAAAATACAAAACCCCCCAAAATTATCATGGGAATTTCAATGTCTCAAAAGATATTTGTAGTGATCTTGTGGCCACCGTTCTGTTTTGCTTCCTGGAGGATATGTAAGAGGTAATTATTCGTCCAGACTGCAGCCATAAAAATGTCTCTTATCCTTCTCAGATGCACAGTGAAAGATCAATTTTTGTCCAAGCGGGGACACACATTCATTTGGCTTACATCTCCATTATAATGTAAAATTTGACTCAATTCCAATTTTACTTGAGAAATGAAGAAGCTCTTGTTCCATCTAAAGACATAAGATGTATGGTTTGTCTCCAGGAGAAACTGTTTTCCACAAACTAGTGATAAATTCAATGCAGGAGCTAAATATATCTTACTTAATTTGATCTTCATTACTTTATCCTTTATAACATTGTCTTTTTTTCCCCCCTCCTTTTTATGATAATATCTAGGCTAACTCTTGCTTGGACAAAAAAACAATCACAGTCATCTAGAAAATGAGCTTAGGTGTTTGTATGGCAGCAAGTTAACGTAGGTAAGAAAAGACCCAACCCTGTATGGCACCACTAAAAAGTCATCTGGGTAGAAAAGAGAATAAAATGTTCTCTTAAGTCACGTGCATCTGCTTATTATACCCAAATAACTAATCAGTAATGAGTAAACTGTGCATTTTCCTTTCCAGCTCTGATTTTTAAAGGCAATAAACTTATTCCAGAGTAGGAATTTATAGCAGGAGGAAACCTGATTTCACAGAATCATAACTTGGTTTGAGTTGGAACTCAAACTCAACTCCCCTGTAAATTCCCTGTGACAGGGACACCTACAGCTAGATCAGGTGCTCAGAGCCCCATAATGTCTGATCTTGATTGTCTCCAGGGGCAGAGCATTCATCACTTCTCTAGGCAACCTATTCCAGTGCCCCACCACCCTTATTGTAAAAAATTTCTCCTTATATTCATTCGAAATTTTTCCTCTTTAAATTTGAAACCATTTCCCCTTCTCTTGTCACAACTGACCCTGCTAAAGAGTCTGTCCTGTTCTTTTTTACAGTCCTCTTTACATATTGAAAGGTCACTCTCAGGTTTCCCCAGAGCCTTCTCTTCCCCAAACTGAACAGCCCTAGCTCTCTCAGGCCTATGCTCAGTCCATATTTATCTGATTTCTGAGACTGGAACGGATATTGGTCAGACATCAGTAAATAACATTATATCTGTTCTTGTATGTAACAGTGGCAACCTTATCTGGTTTTCAGTTATCAGTGGAAAGTCACATACATCATTTTGTGAAGCCTTCTGGGCTTTTCTGAAAAAAATTAAAGAACTGTACAGACAAAACAGGAAAAAAAATGCTAGCGATCCATAAACAATTGACTAGTATTTCTCCTATATTCAGATCGCTTGATTTTTTTTCAATGAAATCCAGCAAGTGAGGCAGTGCTTTTTAACCATTTAAATTGTAAACGTCAAAACTTATAAAAAACGTGCAGTAATCATTACAGCACTAGTGTTACTACAGTAAATTCTTTCTTGCCTGGTTATTTAGAGTGTTGTTTGCATCCTATAAATACAAACTTGTAACATAATGAGAGACTTTGTTTTCATTCTTAGGTGGGCTGGACTTGTATATCAGACATTTGGTTTAGGATAAATACTATTTACCAAAGAGCTTATTAAGGCTCCAAAGTTAGAAATGAAGTTTTATGAGAAAGATAACGTAAAGGAGGGAGGATTTGGGTTCCTTGTTCTCCCTCTCCTTTTGTACCAGCTGCAGACGACAGTTAATCAGAATTTCCTAAAAATATCACAGGTCCATATTAGTCTTATCAAAGCAGTTTATTACAAAATATCTAAAAAGTCAAAGACAAAAGGACTCAAATTAGCAATGAGATTATCTTTCTTCTTAACCACTCAGTCAATGAGAAGCGTGAGTGTAACTGAAGTATAATGATTGTGAAGAATGTAGGAAGAGAGGTTTGAACTAGTCAATAAGAAAAGGATAAGAGTTCAAAGTAGTGGATTTTGCCTACAAATTTCTTCTACTTTAGCTAGTACTGCAACTGATATCAGAGATGGGAGTTTTCAGTTGTTTCCAAAACTGAACTTATCTTACCTCTGTTGAGCAAGAATGCTACATAATTTTCAAAACAGGCAGTAGCTGCATGACTTGCACAATTTTAATGCAATGCTTTGTTTTAGAGCACACAAAGATATTCGCACAAGTTTGGGTGTTTTTTTGTTTTTTTTTTGGGGGGGGGGTTTTTTGCACCTAACCATATATTAAAAATTAAACACAGCTGAAAATCTACACTTACAAAATCTACACTTACATTTAAGTTAGGTGTTAAAGCAGAAGTAAAAACACTGATAGAGGGCCAGAAAACTTCAGGCTAACATAATTTCCTTTGGAGCATTCTTTCAGTATTACCAACTAACCTGTCATGATATATGCTAACAGTAAAATATGACATAGAAAAACTTAGTGAAAGATGTCACTGGGAATGTTTGTCTTCTTGTCTTTTGAGGGCAAGAAAAGTGAAATATGTGCTGTTGACAAATCACTACTAATTTAAAATTGCAGAGTGCATTATTTTATGAACTAAATATACTTACACATATTAATAGATTTGAATTAAATATTTAACGCAATAACATTTACTGAAAAGTATGTTTACTTTTTTAAATAAGCAGATAAAATGCACACATTACAGTGAGAGCTTTGAAAAAAATCTGCTATTTTACTGTTCTCTTTTTTCAATAATTCAAACACTAATAGCTAAAATCTAACAGCAGAAGTTCAGACAGTGATTCTACTACTCCCTTGGCGACCTTTAAGACCTTCATTTCAGTCACTAATCCTGATGCTAACAAACCTTCCTCTATTACTGGGAATGATATCAGAAGCTTTCATAATTTCTCTGTAAGAAATAGAACTTTATCTGAGCAAATTCAATATTAGTTGCATGCTTCACTTCAAATACTTTTTACCATCAACAGGCTTTTCACTATCAGCTACTAAAAATGTCAACAATATTGCATAACTTTCAGAGCAGAAATAAGAACAAATCTGGATGGAAATGCAAGAGATTTTCTATAAAAGAACCTTACACTTTCTTTACATAATACAAATTATCTGAGATGGCTTATATTAAAATGGTGTATTGTTCTTCAACTGCTCTTTGTTTCTATGAAACATAAGATTTTGAAAACAACAGTGTATAAATGCCAGTTTCTCCAACAGAGAATGGTGGTATTTCAGCAGTGCTACAAGAATCAGGACCAGTGTCTAGATTTTAGTTTGAAACAATTAGGTATGATAAGACTAACCCATTTTCATCCCATATAAACCTAATTACTAGGACTTGAATCAAGGTCATTCCCTTTTTAACAGTGTCGAAGTACCTGAAAATTTGCTTAGACACACAAAATTCAAAGAACCAGGGACAAAACCAATTCATTCCACCACTGTATAGTTTTTGATTCATTGGAAGCGCACAGTGCCGTTATCTGATGAGCATTTCCTGGGGAAATAACTTGTTCAAAGCTAGGGGCTGTATGCCTTCTCTAAACCACTACAGAGTATGCACTTCAAAACTTACCATTACAGAGGAGGTGTTAGGCCATGTCTCTGTTCTCATACACATGGTCTCATTAAGAAAACTTTCCTTTATCTCTTAACATCCCTGGAAAACCCTCTTTCAGTAGTCAACTATTTATTACAGTTCTTGGAATGAATTAAAAACAGCTCTGTAAACAGCTTTCTTCAGTCCCTAGTACAAAGTAAAGCAAGCAGCTATGCTTTTTTCCTTCCCAGTCCTCCCCTGAACTCTTTAGATCTTTGAGTGTCCACTTCCACACTGCACGTAAAGAGTTCGGCCAAAAACAGGCAGATCTCCAGCCCGCACCTACTTAATAAGCTGGTACATGGGAAATTTACAAGCCAAAATTGCAAGATTACATTGTCACTTTTATTAGCTAGAGCAGGCAGGGTGGCCAGGTCCCTAAGGGAGTGCTGTATGGCTACAACTGCAGTTAAAGAGCAGCTCCTGATAAAGGTGCTGCTCCTGTCAGACAAGGATCTATGAGTGGCTGATGACCTAACAATAATGAGAACTCTTCCCAGAAAAAAACACAGTGCAGACAGCAAGGCTTCCCTACCTGTCCTGCTGATGTTCTTCTTCAAAGACACCAGAAGGACTGGGGCCTCCAGTACAGGAAGTACATAGAGCTCTTGGAAGGGGTCCAAAGGAGGACCACTAATATGATCAGAGGGCTGGGGCACCTCTCCTATGAGGAAAGTTTGAGGGGACTGGGATTGTTTAGCTTGGGGAAGAGAAGGCTCTGGGGAGACCTCATTGTGGTCTTACAGTACTTGAAGGGAGCTTATAAACAGGAAGTGGAACAGCTATTTACAAGAGTGGACAGTGATGGGGCAAGTGTGAATGGTTTTAAACTGAAACAGTAGAGGTTTAAGTTAGATATTAGGACAAAGTTTTTCACACAGAGGGCAGTGGGTGCACTGGAACAGGTTGCCCAAGAAGGTTGTGGATGCCCCATCCCTGGAGGCATTCAAGGCCAGGCTGGATGTGGCTCTGGGCAGCCAGGTCTGGTGATTGGAGACACTGCACATAACAGGGGGGTTGAAACTAGATGATCATTATGGTCCTTTTCAACCCAGACCATTCTGTGACTTCATGCGGTGCAGCCTTGTTATTTGAAGCCTGCTCCAATGCTCTGGACAAGGTCAGCAATTTCACCTAGAGAAAGCCTCTAACAACACAGTAGTCAGTAGATTGATCTGCTCAATAACTGAAAACCTGTATCACTATCCTAAAAATTGGCTGTCAAATACACATATTAAATCTGTAGAAAAACAAGAAGGCAACTTGGGAAGGGAGAAGCAAAGGGACAACCCATGTACTTAAACTGACACTGTCAGGGTGCTATGACATTCCTGGAAAATCTGGATTACCAGTCAGGTTGGCATGGTATTACCGCGGCTGTTCTCATGAACTATATAAATACCTCCTTCTACAAAATCTCCTAAGCTCTTACTGTCAACAACTTTCCCACTTTAAACACTTTCTATTTCAAAATAGTATTACATACAGTTTCAAAAACCATTATTTACTTTTCAAATACTGTATTAATAAAATTCTGCCTCTCTCTGCAAATCATCATGTGTATTTTCATAAGATACAGGAAAATCCATGATGTCCACTCCATACCAGATCTACCAGGCTTAACACAGGGAAAGGAAATGTCTTACAAGGAAGGTGATACATCAGATGGAAAGGAATTGCTTATTGAGTGTCCAGAGAAAGTCTTTAAAGGAAAAAAAAAGTTCTCACCATACAAATTTCAGTATTATATAAACAATACACAAAGTGCTCTAATATGCTCTATTAATTTTATGTCGTCCCCCCCTTCCCCCCCCCCCTCAAAAAAAAAGAGAAAAGAACAAATATTAGGTAGGAGGAAAGCAGAACTCTCTCAGATCTAAATAACAAAATAATTTTCTATCCATTACCATTCTAATTGATGAATAAGAAACTAAAACACATTTGGCGTCACCTAGAATTGGAATATTTTAAGACTTCAGAGAATGACAAGCATTTTGCCTAATTGTTCCCCTCTCAGGAAATATGGAACAGCACAGAAGACCCAAGCCTTTAAGGAGCCTGAATATTTTCCATTTAGTGGAAAATAAACCTCTCATACTATGACAGCAAGACCACATTACAAAATGTGCTAATTGGCTGCTCCCTCTGGAAGCTTAGTGCTCTCCAGCTTTTAGTTCAATCCTGGCACTGCACCTTAGTGTGAGGTTATCACATTAGTCAGTTCCTGTTGTGAATTTCTGTAGGTGTGACTACAGCATGAGCACAAAGTGACTGAGATTCGTTCTGATTAGCAGCATTAGCACGAAGTTCCTGTCATATGCTATTGAGCAAATATGATGCACTAATGTGTCATTATTCACCTCATATAAAATGGTGACAGATACTGTAGAAATACCAAAACTTTTCAGTTTGAATGGCACTGTCACTTTACGAATGCCTTTTGCTACATCTTTTATATTAAAAAGTTACTGCTTTTTAAAAGAAAGGAAGAAGAAACCCACTTTTCATTTGTTCATGATGGAAAATTATTTTTAAGCTTTAGGAATGCAAAAACCACCTGCGACAGGTCATAGCTTTTGCAGAGGTTTATCCTGGCATATATAAATAAAGTAACATGGATGTAAGTGCACATTTTAGAGATATTCATATGCTAACAGAGCCTGCACAAGCCATCCTCATGAAAGATGTAACGGGAGCTAGCTGAAGAAAATCAAGAGGGACACAGTTGTGTTGTCAATCTACTAACTACTGCAGAACTGCCAATGGAATATAATAAAGCTGACTGTCCACTGTAATATGTTAATCAAAAATAACCAATTACAACACTTCCCAATCCGTAAAGAACTAAAAAGCGCAGTCCCGAGTCCCTTAGAACACGGAATGCCAGGCTAACTACTCATGTGAAGCCTGAACATAACTTAAATAGCATCAGGTCTGTATATGCACTGAACCATTCAGCTAATGCAATGAGCTAACTGTTCTTTCACTCAGAGTCATCTCAGAGATCAAAAATACATACATTATATACAACCTTCCTGAAAAACATCTACTAGAATTTGGTTTTGTTAAATACTGAAATATTCCTTGTTTCTTTAGCTATGCAGCCTAACACGCACAAACATTCCCATTTTGTCAAACAGGCAAAAATATTTAGGAAAAAATTCTAATTTTGTTAATAGACAATCTAGCTAGTAATATGAGCTATACATTTTAAATAAAAACAAAATCACAAACAAAATCCCACAACCAAAAAGTTTATATCTAAATTTGTGCCTCATAGGTTATTTTTGAAGTCAGTTCAGCTACCTTAGTATAAAATACAAATATTTTTACTGACTCTCCCCATTTCAGGAAACTGAAATTACAATCTCAAAAATCAATGTTAGCAGTCACTTTAGATCCTGCTCCCTATTTCAGAGGCTTCCCAAACTTCAGAATCTTGAAATATGACATAGAATGAAACTTGTGCTATGAATCTTAGCAAAGTAAAGTTATGCAACTGAGGTGAAAAAAATATATATGTTTTTGGCATTGCTAAAATGTTTATAGCATCTTTTAATTTATGAATTATTCGTTAGTACTCACTATGACTCAAAATATGCATCCCACTAAAATACTGTGTCCATTGCTTGGGCACTGCCACCGGATGGATGACATTCTGGGAAGCTCCCAGTCAATGCATTGGCTATAAAAAGAGAGGCTGCTATAGAAGGATTTTAGATTTTATTTTTTTAACTACCTTTTCATTCTGTAAGGAGAGAAGCTTTTAATGCTTCAAGCAGTTTATGGTATTTAGATAGACAGAAAAAAGCATACATGCATATATATACATATTTATCAGCCACCAACACAGTTTAAGAATCAAAATTGTATTACTCCCACTGCTTTAGGGTATTTTATCTACTCTGATTTTTTATTATAAGCATTTAACCTAATACCTATTTTTTTGTTTTGTTTTGTTTTTCATCCTTATACAAATTCAAAAAAGTTATTTTCAGGATTAGAGTTGTTTTGGAGATTATTTTAAGGGATTAGATTGATGCATGTTTCCCTTCTCAGAATAATGATTATTTGCCTGACTTGCCAGCAAGCCTGTAACTGCATTTGATCTTTTATGATCTCATCAAATTTATACTGATTTTTGCATATAGCTTCTATTTAAAAGCATGAATAAAAGTATTTGTAAATCCCAGATCAGCCATTTTTCTATGTCATTTTCCTTCTGCATATAAGAAGGCTATTTCATTCACCCAGTGTTTCTTTCTGTTAGTAAGTGAAGTTGGAAACACAAAAGCTTAAAATAGAACAAAATAAACTGGTCTCTAAATAAACTAAGAAGGTTGAATAAATTAGCAGATTATTGCATCTGAAGAAGTGGCTTTGTTTGTAATTAAAACTTTTGTCTTTATGATTGTTCATCTACTATTTTGCAATACTAGGTTTGCTACCAGAGAATTACAGCTCTGTTCCTCTGTGCTCCACTTAAGAATACAGAGCAAATTATATACTTGATTTCTTAAAGAAAAGCATAACTCCATTCTACGACTAAAAAATATTAGCAGCATTAAGGAGAAACACTTCATGAGCTTGTTTTGACAGTAAAACAAGAACTAATTGCACTATAATTAGCAACAGTCAGAGAATGTTGGAGCAACAATACTGATTTTTGAAGTTATTAGGTTATTACTTAATTAGCAGCTTGTCACAAACATAAAGAAATCTTGATATTTAATCTATGCAAGAAGAATTTAAAGGCTAAGCCTGGCTGGATCTGTTTCTTCATTCCTTAAGCCTATTTACACAAAACTTTTCTACTGCAGAAACCACAAAAACATATAGAAACACGTGATTTTTTCCATATGTCTTATGCATAAAGATAAAATATAAACACTAGGCATTTTGAGCATATGAAACAAAATGCATCATAAGATGCTAATGAGGAAATACCACAACAGAAAACATTCACGGTAACATTTCTGATGATGAAAATGGATTAAAAATAAACCTTTTCTACATAATTCCACATAAATTTTATTTCTTGATATTAAGGAATGGTTTAGAGAATCACTTAACATATTGTTTATGCTATTGCAGCTTTAAGAGGGTGTTTTCAGACCACGTAGGAGGCAAAAAGTACCTTTGCAGGCTGTCTTAAATGCAAAGAAGCTATGATTAACAGAGGGAGTGTGGTCAAAGTGCAGCATCACACAGTTTAGATTCTAAAAAAAAAAATTAAAAAAATTTCAGGGGGCATGCCAATGAGGTACTGGAATACATCAGCTAAGGAAGTATTTACACATTATCAGTGCAGGAACTCCTTAAAAACAAGTGAAGGCAAGCACTCTTCATGGTGTGCAGAGGCAGGTAAGACCTCTCAGTCATTCATGACTCTTTGCCCACGCAGTACAAAATTTTGTAAAATTTAATTCCTGTATGCAATTCAATAAATTTAAATACAGCCCAGCAAGGAGGCGGCATGGAGAAAGTGGATAAGTAATGAAGCACCAATACAAAGATCAAGGAACGGATCAGAACCTGTAGTTGGCAGAGTAGTGTTGGCTCAGCTTGCCAGTGAATGTATGAGCTTAAATTGTTCTGAGAAAAGTGTGAGCAAATGCAGAAAATACCAGGACTGAGTAAGAAGGGTCAGAAGTGAGAGGCAGCATCCAGCAGAGCTGTGGTGGATGACAACTGAAGTCATTGAGCAGATGAGATGACAGAGGGAACAGAGAAGAGGGAATGTGCCAGAGAACCGCTTTGCAACAAATCCATGGCACTGAATCAGCTCCTTCAGTACCCTCTGTAATTCTCAATGTAATCTTCCTTTCAGGAACAGTTGCCTCGTGGGATCAGCTGGGCCACAATTTTCTGATGTGCAGAAACTCTCTATGGGGTCCAAATTTCTTCAAGAAGCAGGGCTATAAATGAGCAGTCAAGCAGTCACAGATCCTGCATTTGCACAATAGGAAAAAAGGCACACACCAGAGCAGGGAAGTGCTGCTGTATTCAACAAGCAATTTCTACCCAACACTACAGCTCAGCTGAAGTGGAAGATGCAAGCAAAGGCAAATGTGGCTATTTGGCAAGAGTACTGCAGATAGATGGATCTGGATTCTGATCATGTCTGAGTGGGCGTGGTAGAAATCAGCAGCAGAAGACATAGTGGGAAATCCAGCTTCTAGTCAAAGCAGTCTTAGAAGATCAGAGCCTGCCTCTCTTGCCAATCTCCCCATATTCAACAAAAAATGTATTTAAACATTTTTTGTCACCATTCATCATTTCTAAGATAAGGAAAAATTTGCACGAAACAACAAATAATTACTTTTTCATTCTGTAGGAGATATGAAACCAAGCCTACTTGTGCCATGATTTTAACTATACCTTTTACTTCTTCCTTTTTGTAATCAGTGCAGATATTACTACCTGGCACACACTTCACACACAAGGGCTCGGTGGCCTAGCAAGGATCAAGAGGCTGCATATGCAGTGTGGGCAAAAATGCAGCTGAACCCGTTTGGTTCAAAGAGCAGAACACATTGACTCTGAACATTCAAGTCAAGTAGATAGCATAAGCAGAATTTATTTTTTTATCCAGAGCAGTTTAAACAGCAGTACTATATGAGAGCAATTTTCTACTCTTTTTCTTTTTTTTTTTTTTTCTCCCTGCAATATTTTTTCTTAAAAACAAGGATGCGGGAATGTCAGCAAACAGAGAGCTCTGCTCTTTCAGGCAAATACTTCATGCACTCTACTATATAAATATTTAATAATTTTTGAAATATCTGAATTTTTCTGAAGCAAGGACCTTTGCCCTAACTGCTCCTTCTGGTACAAAACCTGGAAGCCTTTTCCTAAGTCTCCTTTTCTACTTCTGCTTGTTGCTAAATAATATATTTATATTTAGCTATTTTCAATCCATCTGTTCAAGTACCATTAGTTGTTACTTTTTGCACATACTGTTCTGACTCTTTTTTGAAATGTGTTACAGTATAAGGTGAAGTATATTCTCTCCTAGGTTTCACTTTGCTTGAGTAAATAAAGCAACCTCATTCGAACTCTTCCTGCAAGGCAGGCTGAAGATGTCCTTGATGCTCACAAGTAGATGTTTTTATTATATGATCTTCATGAGTTACTGATTTTGCACTGGCAAAAAAATGAACATCTCTAAAGGCTTTATTTTTAAGATTTTACATTGACCTACTCAATTAGTTCAAAACCAGAAACAGTATCAGTACATAACACCCAGAAGGCTATATAAAGGAAGGGCCATCTGCAAAAATATTCTTTTGCTCATAACACTCTTGGCATTTCTGTTGCCATTAACCATTGTTGCTCGCATCTACTGCTAGCTTTTTGAGACTATAATTTAAATCTTCGACATAAAAATATTCTGTTACTTGTGCAGTGATCAAAATGCAAATCTTCAATGGTTTTCAAGCACTACTAAACAGTGAGAAAATATGCTTCTTACATTGTTAAAAATGCTGTGTTTAAGGGAAAAGAGATTGAAAAAGAAAATTATATATGATATGTATATTACATATATATGTGATACATACATATAAATATATATTTTATATACTTATATATATATTATTTATATTATATACTCTTGTAGCTTGTACATGAACAGCAGTGCTGTCATCACGTGAGCTGCACACTTGTTCAGCAAGCGTATATGCATTTTCTGTAATAAAAATCTAAGCTCAAGATCAGTGCTTTTTTTTTTTTTTATTAAGAGATGCTTCAGAGCTTTAGGATAGTAACAAAACTGAAGAAAAGACTGATTTTGTTTGACGTAAAAAATCTGGAGAGACTTCTGTTACCAAAAAGATGACGACTGTTACATTTTGATTTGACAGCCTGACTCTGTCCCAAAGGCTATGATCAGTGCTGTTGCAACACAAGTCCAATCAAATATGTACCAGGCTAAAAAGTAATCACCTTCTGTGAAGACCATTAGCAGATTAAGCTTGGGATTTAAAAAAAAAAAAGTTACATGCATTTATCAAAGGGCAGAAAACCAATGGCTTGTACATAAGCCATCTTTTCAATTGTATTTAGGTAAGTGATTAGTCTTTCTCTTATCACTATCATCTTACTATTTGACTTCATTGTGGCCATGCTGTGACCCAAATACAGTTAGATATATCAACAACTTGATCAAGTCTGAATCCAGCTGCAGGCTTTTTAAGTATACTGATATATTAGGGATGACCGATGGTAGCTATCTTGCTTTGCTTATGAATTACTTTATTCAAATTAAGTGTGTTTATAGGAAAACTAACCCAAATTTTAGAAATCATGTTGCTGTACCAACCTGAACAATTTAAATGAAAACGCACTGCATGAATGAACACAAACAGGAAGCCTGCAAGTACACATTGTTAGCATACCCTCAAAGGCTGCATTGCTACAAAATAATGCCCTTGGACTTGAGACCAACTCCTGCTATTCTGGATTGAGAAAAACTTGCAGGGCATATCACAAATAAGCATACTGTGAGGTTGCCCCAAAGATTTCCTTAGTGCCATCTTGTCGGAGAGAAGGAATGAGGATTTTCCAAATAAAGTAGGCAGCAATTCAGTCCATAAACCTCTTGATCCTGTGAACCCTTTGAAAACACGAGGCCATCTGCCACAGAGACTTTGTTTTTTCCTCCACATGCAGTATTCCTAGCTTTGCCCTTTGATTTACATGATGAGCTATTTCCTGACATTGCTCGAAAATTGGCAAGATTCAGATTAATCAACCTGAAACCGTACAGTAAAAGAAGATTCCTGTTCTCTCCCTTTGTGTTTTTACAGTTGCTTTATATTCTGTGAAGGCCTCTTTTCACTCTCTACTATGTACCGTAATCCTTATTTTTTTCTTTACAAGCTCCTCATTTTTTTCCAGTGAGACTGTTGATCTGCAGTCTTATTGTCTATTTTCATTTATTATTTCATTCATTATATCTTTTTTTGTTTGTTTTTTCATCTCACACAAAGTTAGGTTGCATTTTATCTTCTTTTTTTGCATAGATGCAATTCAGGCTCTATGGGCAAAGAAAACATTTTCACACTTCCTTTATGGCTAACACGGTTACAGACTTCCACCTCTCCTAGTCCTGTAAAGTATGTAATATGCATCTAATCTTTTCACTGTTAGTCTTAGAACATTGATCTTGTTATGCCCGTCAGGTTTAGTGGTCAGAGGACAATAGGAGTTACCACTGAGAACTTTTATTCTCTTCTACATGTGTGCCAGAGTCTTACTTAAATAGTTTTGGAGTCTATTTTTATGAGTTTGATCACCATCTGGTATACTGCCAATGTTATGAACTCCTAAATCCTTTCCATCCATTTGTACTGCTCCCATTAAGGATCTGGCTGTGTCCTTGTCTCTAAAAATACAAGTCACATAACTACAGTTTGGTTGAATGACAGCTACCACATACGTTGCATGTTTTCTTTGTATAGTGATTACTTCTGTGACAACTAAGTCAGAGTATGATCTGGATATTCCCTTATGAACATGGAAAAAATGGAAATAATGCCACAAACCATACAGATCAATTTATGCAATTTATCTGTACCCAGTGTTGAAACCATCAACCTGTCAAGTAGTTCAGACACAGACACATATCTTTTGGGACTATTTTTGTTTTATGATTCAGCTCTCCAGGTTAGGTAACAGTTGAAGTGTACGCATGCCCACATACAGCTATAATTGGTACTTAGCACAAGAGATACACAAATTGAAGAAAATATGTCAATCCTTAATACTTTGTTTTCATTCTCTTATTTGTCTAAAGCACTTTCCACACTGAACTCAGGATCCCCAAACACTCACTGTGGTTATCTACTGGAGCCACCCATGCCAAAAAGCTAAGAACTAACCTCTTGAAGCATAAAAATAGCTGTTTGATAATGAAATCATGGAATGGCTTGGGCTGGAAGGGACCTTTAAGATTGCCTAGTTCCAACCCCCCTGACATGAGCAGGGCAGGGCTTTCACCCATCAGATCAGGCTGTCCAGGGCCCTATCCAACCTTGAATGCCTCCAGGGATGTGGAACCTCTGGGCAGTCTGTGCCTCACCATCCTCTGAATAAAGAATTTCCTCCTACCACCTAATCTGAATTTTATTTTAAAAACATCCCCCCCTTGTCCTATTATTATCGTCAGACTACATAAAAAGACAGCTTCCATCCTGTTTATGACCCCTTTTAAGCACTAGAAGGCTGCAAACAAGGTCTCCCCAGCTACTTCTATCCTTCTTCACAAGAGATGTACTTCAACTCTTTGATCATGTTCATGGCCCTCCTCTGAACTCACTCCAACAGCTCTACAACATTTTTCTGCTGGGGGCCCCAGGTCTGGACTCAGTACTCCAGATGGGACCTCATGAGAACACAGTAGAGGGGAGCAATGACCTCCCTCACCCTGCTGACCACTCTTCTTTTGATGCAATCCAGGATACAATTGGCCTTCTGGGCTGCAAGTACAGAGTGCTGGATCATGTGAAGCACTTTGTTCACCAGAGCCTTTAAGTCCTTCTCTGCAGGTCTGCTCTTAAGGAGTTTTTCTCCCAGTTCATACTGTCTGTGATTACTCCGACCCGTGTGCAGCACCTTGCACTTGGCCTTGTTAAATCTCATTAGTTTCATCTGGGCCCACTTTTAAAGTTTGTCGAGGTCCCTCTGGATGACGTCCTTCCCACCTGTGATACCAACTCCTCAGAGCCTACAGAACTCCTCCTAGACCTGAGCCTATGGTCTTCTTTAAACAATTCCTTTAGTTTGCCAGAATATTCATTTTGATTTCTCTGTAGAGAAATCAGAACAAGTAGAGTCTCAATGAAAATTATGTGTCACATGAATGAACAAACTACAGTATTTAAGAAATACATTATATTGCTTCCATTGATTCATGCCAGGCTTTTACACATTTAATGTCTTCCTAACATCAATCCAGAAGTCAAAAGTTCCCTGTACAACCAATTATTTACTTCTAATCTTTAACAGAAAGAGTGATCAGTAAGACAGCTCCAACCCCATAAATTCACAAAGAAATCCCATTTTGTTGTAAGATGTAAATAAAACCAGAAATTTAAAAACAACAGACACCCCACGCATTCAAACAGTTTGGGCTGAATGTTCAAAATCCACCACAGAGCATCTCAAATTACGCAGCAACTTAGCTGCGTCTGACTGCCACAAAAGCTCACAAACCTCTAATGCTAGCTCACAAGACTGTCAATAACAAGCAGATGGCTGTAAGTAAGGAAGACTGGGCATTGGGGTTTTTTTGTTTGTTTTTTGTTTTGTTTTGTTTTTAATTTGAAACATATACATTCACAAAGTGAGCTTCCAGATGAAACCTGATATGTAATTTTATTACTTCAGGCCAATGTAACATCTTTCCATGCTTCTGCACACATACACTGTATGGGGAACTCCAATGCACAGGCTTTGTGCTTTTCATCCTTATCATAGCCTTTGGTTAATGGATTATTTATTTCTTTGGTTCTACTTTAGTTGTCTGGACAGGCTATTACCTTTGCAGGGGACAAAATTCTGTTGCAGAACACGAATCACATCAAATAGAACTTACTGAAAAAAATGAGTTATTTGTTAATAGAGTCCCAAGTGGGTTATGTAATATATATATTTAGGTATCTGGATCTCCTTTTCAAACTCTTATATCTGCACACCTCATAGTGTCTGACTAGCTTGTAGAACCCAGTACTTCCTTCAGCTATGAGATAATTATGTTTGGTTCACCATTATGAGGTGTTCAGATTTAAAAAAAAAAAAAAAAAAAAAAAAAGTATAGATAGATATATCAGTACCAGAGGCCCAAACACCCCAAGGATCTTCACAACTTTCAGCTCATCAGCGCTTTTACTTCAGCACAGTTCACTGTCTTTGATCTCTGTTTGAAAAGACTTGCCTTGTGCTGAAATTCTTTCTTCGAAAAGAAATAGGCATTTGGAAAGCAGGAACTTACACAATATTAATTCATAATATTCAAAGAGAAGTACCAAAATTCCCTTATTCTTTTAAAATAAATTATTTTCTTTAAAAAAAAAAAAAATCTGTATGACAGCAAATTAAATTCCTGACCTTCACCTCAACTAAGAGCATTTCAAGTGCAGCTGTCATCATCAATGATTATGTTAAACATGGATACTCAATAGCATGAGACTTCAGATGCAGGAGAAAGTGTGCCAACAAGGGATCATGAAATCATTAGGCAGATCATCCTAGGGACTCTCAAGTCCCAGAATGACCCAGCAACTACTATCGTTGACTATTCTTGGGGCACATACATCCTTCCAGTTCTCTGCCGCACAGAAATCCTTATTTACTTTCTGGAGTCAAAATTATTGCTCGCTCTTGCTTAGAGAGTTCTCAGTCCTAATATTAATTAAACAGATTGAAAATTCAGGGTAATCATGTGGATATATGCATCACTGACAAATCAGTGTTTCATTGCTATTTTAATACTTTTTGTCAGTTTTCTTATTCTATATAGAGAACAGCAGGCTTGACATTGCTAGTTATCAGGTTCATGAGGATGGCTTGTAATTTGGGATCTCATTCTATGTGCACATATAGTTCTTAAAGGAGACATTAAATAGTTCCCTTGTTGCCCTCTGCAATTTGATAAAGTATGGAGTAAAGAAACCTACTTTAAAAAAAAAAACAACAACAACAAAAAAAGCCACCACACTTGACAGTAAACAAAGATCTTGCCCAAACATCATCACTGGGCTTCCTAGGTTCTCAATTGACATTCGTTGTTTCTTGGGTAGAGAAGAAAACGTGAATGCAGCTTGATAAGAACAAACAACAGCCAGAATCATAATTGCTTATTAGAGAAATAAGCTGTTTACATGTAGCTCATATATATTCAGTAGATTCAGACTGCCTCATTGCACAATTTCCACCACAAAACGGACATCTGTTTGATGAGAAAGGAATTGTTGTATGTGCATGTAGTTCCAACACCAAAGATTTATGTATGAAACACAAACCAAGTACCAAGTGTACTTCTTAATAATAACTTCACTCTTGAAACTCCAGTTATGAAATAGATTGTTGACTTAGCCATGATGCAACTTGGATTTGTTCTTAGTTAATGTTCCATGACAGAGGTTAAAATGAAAACAGCTAACAGTTAAATTATTAGAAACATCAGAAAAAAAAGAAAAAGATTAAACACTTTATGGATCACGGTTATATAATTTCTTCCCTCCTACAACCCACCTGCTAGTAAACCTTCCACACTGCTGCTAAAGATATTCATCTCAAATTTGGAGTTCTTTCTCCTCACATACTCATACAAAAATTCTATGATCCAAGGTCAATTATAGGTGTTATTCAGTACTGAGCCAAGGTCCAATTTGTACTACAATATATCATTCTTTTTCAGTCTCAAAAAAAGTCAGTGCTGTTATTTGATTAGCTGAATATACTTCAATCTGAAACTACATCTGGCTTTGATATTCTGACAAGATTTCTATCTCATTGAGCTCTAAACAATACATATCTTGATGCCAAAAGGAAAGGTAGTTTAAGGTGGTTCTGCCATCTAAAGAAAAACAGAACTAGAAATATAGCATGTACATGTGATTAAAACTAGCAGAATAGCTTGACGTATAAAAAGAAACATCAATGCTTTCAGACTGTCAACATTAAAAAAAACAAAAGCTAAGACCCTAAGCAGGCATATATTTGTGACACATTGTACTGAAACACATTTCAGTAAAATTCAGGCAAATTTGTTTGAGCAAATTTCATATATACAGCCCTACTAAAATTTAGTTGTGGAACCATTGACAGAGTATGTTGGGGAAGAGGCTTAGAGGCTTTCTGTAGGGTACAGCAGAGGGCATAAAAATAGCTACCTTGAAAATTGGATTATCAAAAAACATATACTTGTCTTCCAAATGGATTTGTTTATTTTTCCTTGCTTTTCATCCTCTGGGATTGCGAGAGAAAGGAAATTTATCTAGTGTGACACTTAGACCTAAACAATAAAACACATAATTCAGCTTTTCCAGTAGCAGGATCAAAATAAGTTTATTTAATACATTGGTAAATAGCAACTGCTAATTAGCTCAACATCAAACAGTAGATTTGGCACATCATATTAATCCATCAATTGTTTGAAAATCAGGTGCCTGTTCCAAAGACCCTCCTGTACAGCTTCAACTCCCACTGGAGTATACTTGACAACTTTTCCAGTTTGCCAGAAGAATGAGGAGGAAACTTGGGATTTTTAATCCTGTTATGGACAATATACTGGTGTCATATGCTCTTGGACATGTGGTGCATAACAATTCATCCAAGTTATACCCTAAAAGACTTGATATGCCCACAGCATTTTTCAAGAATCTGATCCATAAATCCTCTAATGATTTCCTGAAGTCCTACCAGAGTAGTAGGCATAGCAGAAGAAAGCCAAGACAGGAACACTATAGCACCGTAACTACCACTGTGCATTCTTCAGCAAGGATAGATGCAGAAACTTCACAACTGCAAACCAAGCACGTCCTAGTTTTTAAATCACTAACTGAAAACTTAATTTTCCAGAAGTGAGCCAGAGTGAGCCCATAATCAAAGAAGAAACAGAGACTGAATAATAGCAAGCTTTGCTGCTGACAACGTAAAATAAAATCATTACTCTCATTTTTATTGGTATCATTAGATGATATCACGCTGTGGTTATGCAGGATTGTACTGCATGCATACATACAAGCTTACCAAGATAAGTACACAAGAAGTTTCTGTACTTGAAAATTTTAAGTCTAAAATGTTGAGTTTTTTTTTTTTTTTAACTTGAAAAAGTACAGGTTTTGACTATAAATATTATCAATAATGACAAGGAAAAGAATACATCAGTTATTTTCTCCAGTGAGCTGAAGACAGCAATAGTTAAATACACATATTATGCTTTTGTGAAATATTGGTGGAATCATTACAGGATTTTATAACAGTGGCCTGAAATTTCAAGTCAGCTGCAGCCTTTTATTTTTTTCCTTCTCAGTAATAAAACATAGGCAAGCTGCCAATTTAAAAAACAGCGAATACTTAATGCCATGCATGTGATAGCTGCACAGCATGCAATGCCATGAATGGAATGGGAATGATGACTCTGTAACTGATACAAGATGATACGACACATCCTCTTCCTAAAAAATAAGAATTATTTTTGCATATATCATGACATGTCCACTGATTCCTAAGTGAAAACCTACCCGCATATTTGTTATTAGACGAGTTTATACTGCCCTGTGTTTTTCACCATACCTACAACAACCTTCTTTATACACTTCCCCTATATATAACAACAAACATCCTTGTCTTTTATTGACATTATGGTGCAAAATACTGTGTGTTGGTTGTTGTTTTTTTTTTATGTTGGGAGATTGGAAAGTGAAATGGAGGTCACCCAGTTCCCTGAGGTCAGCCAGCACTAATAATGACAGCCTCTGGAGAGCGCCAGCAGTGTCCCATTTCTCTGAAGGTCAACCAACTGCTGCAATCATTCAGCGAAGGACTAATAAGACAATTCACAAGTTCCTTTCTCTTCAGTGGTATAGGGCACAGAGCAATGCTGTTCCATTAGCTTAAAATTCTTGTAAACAAATTCCCCCCTTAAAAGAATAGAGAAACAAGAACGATAACTACAGTATCATAAACACTATGGATACTGAGAGATTCTTAGAGAACAGTTTTGCTATCTAACTACCCAACTTAGGGATTCAGTCAGGGATTTAGCTTTCTTATTAACTTGGTAAATACTTTATCATCAGCAGTAAAAATAGATATTTTTTTTTTTAAATCCAAGTAGACTCTTGAATAAAGTCAACACAATGAAGACATGAAACAACGATGTTGCAAAATCATAATTTTTGCTATATTTTCTCAGCAGTATCTGTGTGATTGACTTTAAAAATGAAATAAAGAAAACAATCAGCTTATGGCTGCAAGAAGCCTGAATGGTACTAGGCACACATGTCACAAACTACAGATTTGCCACTACAGAAAAGATCTGCAAAGCTTCATCATCACAGGACCCAGATTAAATACCAGGCTCCCTGAGTGCACTGTTGGGTAGTGCTCTGGAACAGTAAGTATTCTGTGGTTTATATACCACCTCTGGTAGACACTCCCCGGGAGCATTCTACACAAAAGAGTAACTGCCAAAATTCTTCAAACTTATCATCTCTTTACCTTTTCCCAGCCTGTAGTTAAACAAGTCAATTTTTCATGCTTGAAAGCTGCTGAACAGTTCTCTTCCCCATGTTTTTTGACTTTTTCTTCAGTAGGGACTAGCTACACTATCCATTCATGACGTTCTTGGACAGTGTCTCTGGGATGACTACATCAAAGAGGTGCTATTCCTACAAGGATTCTCTTTGAAGTCTCTCTTACATGGTTCATTATAAAATACAAGTAACCAAATCAAATCTGTGCACTTGAGCCCTGAAATCAACATGTAACAGTAAAATTGGAAACCAAAGAAGTAGGTTAATTCAGTTATCAGAACTGTACACACAGACCTGCCCTACCCATGGTTAGTGTCCCTATGCTGGGCACATGTCCATGGTCCAACCACGTTTAACACACAGCCCTCCACCCACACCTCCACTACAGCTGCATTGTGGCCAGCCTCTCTGCCTTACAGAGCTCCCCTGCACCAATTTGTCTCTCCTAAGTCCCGGCACAGAAAAAGGTGTTACTTTGCAAACTCCTCCATTCTCTCATTCAACTCGTACCACTCCCATTTAAGTCTCCCAATCCTCACAGTGACCAAATATAAAGTGTATTTCTGAAGCATCCATGTGTGTGGGAAAGTGATTCACAAAGAGATTGGGCAAAGAGTAGGCTGAACTTTGGGTATCAGAAAATCTAAGTCATTGAGGTGTTGTTTTTTTTTTGCATTGAGTTAATGCAATCCATGTCAAAACAAAAGGAAAAGATTTAAAACCAGTTTTCTGCATAAATTTTGTCTTTATCAACAGTTAACCAAAACCACACATACACCAAAAAAAAAAAACATCAGAAATATTACGATCAATATGTCTCTCTATCCTTAACTAATTTAGGAAAATTCAAGCAAAAACAGTTACCACTGTGCCCACATATCATTTTGTTCATGATAATTTACTTTTGTTTTATGATTTAGTATTTTTAGCCCAAGCACTGCTGAAGGTGAAGCTGGACAACTAAAAATAAAGAATATTACATATTACATGAACTACTGTAGTTGTACTTTAGTTGTACAGACTCACATACCAGCATGGAATATCATGATGTTGCACAAAAATAATAAGCCACAAAGGCACAGAATACCCCAAAGGTAGCCTAAAGCAATGCAAATGAAAGCCAGAGTAAGCACATACTTAAAGTTGTAGGAGCTGCAATCAACATTCACAGCTTTATGATGCCTTTTATGACACTGGCATACAATCCAGAACATCACATTAGGCATAAGTAGCATTATCTAAAAATAAAACACTGCTATTATCTTATGATCACTTCAATTTTGAGCCAGTTGCATCATTTTCTTGCTTTCTTTGAAAGTATTTGGCTTCTTATTTCACCAATTACTTGAAGTCTATGGAAAGACTTTTGAGCATCTCTGCCAAAAGGCACTGACTTCGCAGTTCTGCTCTGAAGAAATGTAATGCGCTGCGGAGTGATTTGTTTCAGACTATTTTCTCTATGAGACTGCAATCTTGCAAGAAAGACCTTGTCTTTACCTTTTCCTTTTATTCTTTTTTTTTTTCCCCTCTTTCTCCTGTGTTACAACAGAAAGAAATTCACACTTTTTTTTTCCTTTGAAACTCTTAGTGGAAAGCATTTATTTAAAAAATTTATTTAAAAAGCAGCAATGAAGCAGAACTTCATATGTATCTCAGTGCTAAGATGTGTCTAAGATCTTAAGGTAAAGGTGCTGGATTCTTGCTTTAATTTTTGAGGCATCTCATTTGCAATTTTCTGTAAGATGAAGCATAAAAACAGTAGTTTCAGTGTTTTTGAAGATAAAACTGCTAACAGAGACTACAAGAGGTGTATTTTTAAAGATTTGAAAAGATCGAACTGTTAAAAGTAAACAGAAATAACTTCAAATAATAATAATAAGGTAAGAATTTTCTGTTCTACATTAGCATTACTATTTGCACCATTCTACATTATCTCCACACATTCAGAAAGCACAAATCCTATCAGACAGCATACATGCCAAAAGGGGACAACACAATATTATCTACAGATTGAGTTCCTGTTAGTTGCTCACTCAACATGTTATGAAAATGTCTCTTCAATGGTGTGCATCCACATTATGATAGCTAATTTTGACCCTCCCATGACAGTTCTCTCTGAGGCAAGTTAATGGGCCAGATACTTTGCTGCTTACACTTGGCATATTATGACTTTCTAAAGGGATGTACACCACCTGCATCTGAACTGCATTATTTGCCAAATTTAAAACTCAGATTATTATTTGACAATTTTTATTTGGAGGAGGAGAAAAAAAATATTTCAGGTTTGTTTCATGTGTTTTGAATCTGGGGATGGGAGGAGATGGAATATGACAGCTCCTTCTCCACACACCAATAATTACTGATCACTTGAAATATTTTTTTTTCTCTAGAAATTACACTAAACCACAAAGCCTACTTTTAGAGTAGTACTTCTTTAAAGTAAAACTAAGAGTGTTTACTTCTTAGAGAAGAAAGCTTAAAGAAATTCTCATCTGTATATTATTAAAAGTGGACAATATAACTACGGAAAAGAATACAATAAAATTACAGTGCTGAGGTACTATTACATCATAATTTTAGCTAAAAACTTGTTTCTCATCTCTCTGTCATTAGCAATTTCTTACATTTGAGAATTCTAAGACATCAAGTAAAATGAAAGATCACCAAGGCAAGAGAGGTAAACAATTTTTACTCCTTGAAACAGTTACTAGAGGAAAAGCTTAGTACTTGACAAAAATTAAATTTCATGATTTTCAGTATTCTAAATTCCATGATACCTGGAAAGCTTAAAGGAACAGTCCCTGCTTAAGAATTACTTATCGACTTCATCAATAATTTGTTAATAAATTTTGTTTTATGAAAACTTGACATGCAGTTTTGTAAATATACTCTTGTTTCACTATACCTGGAACTGAAATAATATTTACTCTCAAGATAAACATTTCATGGTTGGTTCTCAGTCTAAATTATCTCTGCTTATCAAAACCACATAATTGCGAATCAAACATCAAGCTGCAATTGTAAACAAGTTTATCCAAAATTAAAGGTTCATTACTCACATAATAGAAAACACACTGAAGTATTTCATAATGACACACAATTTCCCTGTTGACTACTTTTGATCTTTAATCTATGTTGGCTTCAGGTCAGCTGGCAAACAGATACCATGCACTGATTTCTGTGTATATGTTAATGATGATCTAAATTGTCCTAAAATTGAATTAATTATGAAGATATACATAAAGCAGGCTTCATAGGATTTTCCTAGTACTGGCTATGAACAAAATCTCAGGTGCAAGAGAAAACAATTCCTGATACCACAAGGGTTTCCTAAAATTGATCCTGATACTGTTTAAACTTGCAAAGCCTAACTGTCCATTGTCAAGCTGATACACTTGCTTGTTTTTTTAAAACAGATGACTCTGAGTTAGGAAATCAGCATAGGAAATTTGAGCCCTGAAAATACTAAGGCCCTTCTTTTTCATATGATGTAACTGTATTAGGCAATATCACATGCTCAAAAATATTTATTCAGGCAGCATGACACAAGCTTGAACAATTGCTTAAGTTCTCAATGTGTTGTGTTTTTGTTGTTGTTGTTGTTTTTCCTCTCCATTCCAGCATCACTTGCTGGGTTAACTAAAAGATATCCAATGTAAGAAGTGACATTTTTATGCCAATTAGCAGAACAAAGTCTGCTTGAGAACATATAAAAAGAGTTTGGTAGTGCAAAAATTTACTTTCTCCTACAGTCATGAAGAGTTTACATAACCACTGATCAACAACAAGTGAAGCACGTGGTCCATGCTAAGATTCCGTAAATTCATATGGACCAAATTCTAATCCCTCTATTTTATATCCCTATTTTTTATATCCCTATTTTATATATATATCTTTATATATTTATATATATTTTATATATTTTTTTATATCCCTATTTTATATCCAAATTCTAATCCCTTCCCTGAACAAAATATTGCCACACTTCACATTGAGAAAGACCAGTAGGCAGCGTCTGATTTTAGTATCACTTCTGCAGCATTCAAGATTATAAACTGGAATAGCTGAACATTGGGAAGAACAAACTGCAAAGCATATATATTGCTCTATATGAACAGACGACTCCATGTTTAAAAAAAAAACTGGTCTAATGATTGGACATAAGTTAGTTGCCTACAGATTTAATAGAAATTTACCCATCCAACCTCAAAAGATTTCTTAAATGGTCATCTCCACTGTTTATTACAGAAGCTGAATTTTCTGTACCTAAAGCAGAAAACAGACAAAACAGAATATCACTGAACAACAATAATTCTAATTTAAATCTTGGTTTCACCTCCAGCTATCTTTTCACCTTTTATATTAAGGCACACAATCACACCTATATGTATCATGTCTTTTAGGTATTCTAATTTCCAGATGCAAACACTCTGGGCTTATTTACATATTTGTTAAGAGAAAGGTTAATAACTCTGTTTTGATTTGAATGCAATCCTAGTATAAAGCTTAGTATAAAAGCTTTATTGTACTGATCCAGTTTTATATGCTGAAATAAGTACTATGATAAAAATAAATGGAACTTTAGAATTTTGTCCTATTCTAATTTACACATGCACACAAAATCTTTGAATGTATTATTATAAATATTATTACACCAATAATGGATTGCAACTATCATTGCTTATAATCTAGCAAACTCTATTCTACTCCTACATACCTTACCTTGCTCATTCATTTTCATGGACTTGAAAAGAAAACTGAATTTTGCAGCTGTCACTCAATTTAAATGAAATTAATAGATTATTTTCCAAAAGAAAAGAGAATGCTCACATAAAAAGCATTTTTTTAAAAACAGAAAAAAAATGAGTTAAATGACATTGAAAAAGAATAATAAAAGAAGAAATAAAGCGTAAAAATATTATCTTATCTTTCAAAGTATACAACGATTACAATAACATTCAAATTCAGTTAAAGTCCTGAATACTGGATGTTGCTGCTAAATATTGTAGATTTAACTGACTAAATTGAAAGATGTTCAATTACTAAAACAAGATTTATACTGTATATGTAAAATACTTTCTAATCTATATATGTTCAGTATTTAACGTCTTTAAAATCTGTTCACTTAAGTACACAACAGCTAAAGGTAGTTAGGAGAAAAACATGGGTTGATTGTGGGATGATTAGTGAAGGATCTGATATATTTCAACACTCTCTTTTTGCCCCTTTACAAGGCCATAACAGCAGGGCTTGGAAAGAGAAGCAAGAACCAGCAGTGAGAATAACAAGCCAGAAACTTAGAGAAACTAGACACACTGAAACACATGGAGAAAATAGGGTTCACCCATGAGCATCAAAAACTGACTGGATGCGACATTGACACCACTGTCTATGATCCACAATACTGGAGGACAGTAGGAAAAATGCTGATTCTAGGAGTGGACCCACAAGTTAGGCTCATTCCAGTGCAGTCACAGGAAAAGTCATGAAGCCTTCTTCAACATTGCTCACAAACACATGAAGGACAGCAAGGCAGTAACAAGAACATCCAAAATGGATTCATAACAGGAAGGTTCCTACGACAAAATGTCCAGCTATAAGCATAAGGGGAAAGCAGTGCAATATAACTTGACTTCAGGAAGGCTCTTCTTCCTGACTTTCACTCTGCTCTCGTTAATGGGATGAGGACTGAATAAACAGACTCCTAGATGGTGTGAAAACAGTAGACTGAAGGGCTCAAAAACTGGTAAACTGTAATCTGACTTGTAACTGGTGCTCAGCAACAAGCACAGTATGCCAGCAGTTAGCACAGTGGCTCACACTGCAGTTGAAGACAACGCTAAATTAGGAAGGGTGCTCAACACACTGAACAGCATTTTCAACCCTACAAGCACATTAAGATACTTGAGGCTCACTCTGTTTTGTCTTTTTCTAATTCACCTGAGCCTCTTCAGGTGAATAATGACATTCAGTACCTGGAGAGCACTTCTTGCTAAAAAGCATTTAATACCAATGAAATGTGATTTGCATTCATGCATGGAAAATAGTTCTGGTAGTCTTTACTGCATTATCCTATACTACAAAAATAAGAAGATTACATTCTCTACCTAAAATCAACAATTCAGAACCGCTTCGCAATTTCCATTAAGAGTATTCAGCCAGTAAATGTTGCTTCCCAGAGCTATCCTTGATTTGTATATACTCCCAGGTCAACTAAAAGTATATACATTCCTAATGAATGAATTGTTGCATTAAAGACTGGCCTTTTTCCCATGTTACTTGCAACGATCTGCAACTGATGAATTCTGAAGAAGGCAGGTAAAATCAAGTTTGGAACAGAAACTTTTGTGCTTAGCAGCTCACATTCTGAGTTCCACATAGGAAAAGGATCAAAAGAAGTTCAGACACCTTGGTGGCATCCTTTTGCAATAATAAATGAAGCGATACAGCAAAGACAAATGATCCAGGCAAATGCACTGAAGAAGGAAGTAACATGTTCCTCAGTAAGCAGAGCTATGGTACAGAGCAAACATCTACCTTTTTAATCTTCTACATCATAGGTATGCAAGGAACAGCTCCAAACTTGGAGAAGTCTATAGCAAAGACAGAATTACTCATTCCAGTCCTACACGCAGTACTTCTGCTTAGTAAAAATGGAATTGAGGTTTCTAAATCAGCAAATAATGTTAACAGCAGAATTTTTTTTGGTTTTAGAGAACTAGTTCTGGCATGGTCTCATGGATCACATATCAGTTAAGAGTAGGAACCACATCAAGTGCACTCCAAAAGAGCAACATCCAGTTTAATTTCATTCAAAGGAAATCAGTTTATGTAACTGAATTTCCAGTTATGAGTTTTTCAACTCACAATCCAGTGCAAAAGCACACTCCTCTCCCAAATTAAAGCACTAATGTAGACGTACCTTGGCCATCCTCTAGCATCGTATCTGCTTATTGTACTGGTCTTGAGAAATAAAAGCCTCTCAAACTGGCAACCTCAAAATAAAAAAAAGTTATGGAAACTTTATCAGAGGACAATGGTATCATCCAGAATGCCTATAAATATCTCAGAATGATTGAATTTGGCTTACATTTTTATCTGTCTTCTACACATTTCTAAGCCTTTGCCTGGACATCATCAGATGTAGCTTTTTTCTGAAATTTAAAAAAAGCATTTGAAAATCTAAACTGTTTCCTTTAGAAATAGTAGAAAAACTAAAACTAAAGATTCGAAAGGTTTAAGACTTTTTTTTAAATATCCTATGCTTTAAAAAAATCATATTTTATTTTTCTCTCCAATGAATGATGAGGGTCAGTTCATGAATTTCATTAACTAAGATGTCAACAACAATTAATTCTCTTTACAGTAGCACAGTTTCATCATTCCACTTCTTCTCTTGCCCACCCACAGTTATGTATTACAATCCCATGTCTGAAACTTGAAGCACCAAGACCAACCAAATCAAGTCAAATCTTAAATCTGGCAATAGAAGGCTCCCTTCACTCTAGGCAGATTTCCTATCTAGCAGAAAATATACATCATTTCCTGATTAAAAAATCAAAACAGTAACAACAAAAAACACACCACAACACTAATGTTTTATTTGCACTTCAAGAGACTGCCGAGAAAGATGAAGTTTGTTATAAGTATCCCTGCTGTTGTTTCAGTGAGTGATTTATCACTTTCAGAACTAAGTAGGAGGAGGTCAGGCTGCAGAAAGGAAACAACTCATTCAAGGTAGCATTTCTCCTTCCACAGTCAGCTGCTGCTGCAAAAAATTTTACTTACTTAATGACTGCCTATAATAACAATACGATCCTGTTCATTCATGCTCACAACAGGAGGTACTGCTCAGAAAATATTCTTGAGAGAATACAACATTCTATAATGACTGATCACTATTCTTCAGACAAATGTCCAACTCAATTTAGTAAGTATCTTCCATGTCTTCTACAATCTGTACATTATTATAGAATTTCATAACTTACAATACAGAAGATGACTTAAAATGCTAGGATAGCTGTGCTTTTTTTAAGTAGTCCTGCTCTGATAATTACGAAGATTTTCCAATACTTTTAGGGACTGATGAAGACAATACTCAGAAATCAGACATATTTATATCTGTATAAAACAATTCAAAGATGAAATGTTGGAGGTTTAAAAAGCAATGCTGAAATGGAAATAGTCTATCATAGAATGTAATACATGTGCCATCATATTCCTATTTAAAAAAGCTTACATTCTTCTCTTACATCCCTTTTATCTAACCTATGTTGAAAAACAGTGATTTATTGCTCAATCATATAGAAGTATTGAGTTCTTTTAATCTGTTGTAGTTTGGACATAAACAGGCATAATTTTCAGAGCAACTTATGACTTTTTGTAGGAAACAAACTTACGTAATACACAATGCAAAAAAGAAATGCATGCAATGGGAAAGATGCTTGAAGACTTCCGTTAACACAAATGTTCGATATGCCTAAAAACATGCAGGAAGAGACATATAAAAACAGGTTAAACAAACCATTACACCAATCACATTTCAATTTATTTGCTATGTAAAAGTACTTACTGGAAAGCAGTCACACCACAAGTATAGCCAGGCAATAGTTGGTGTACTGAGTGATTAAAAAGGCACAGTTTTTGCCACTTCTCAGAATGGACACAAGCTTATAGTAATCCAGTAAGTAATCCAGACAGCCTGCACCAGTGTTAAATTACTGTAAATAAATGTTTTTTGATGCTCAGAGAGAACCTCCTGTATTTCACAGCACTGGGTCCCAGTTGAAAAAGAGCCTGGCACCACCCTCTCTTCTCCTTTCTCTCAGATATTTACATATATACACTGATAAGATTCCCTCCCAGGCTTCCTCTTCTCCAGGCTGAACAGCTCCAGCTCTCTCAGCCTCTCTCACAGGAAAGGTGCTCCAGACCTTTAATCACCAGAGTGATCCTTCACTGGACTCCCTTCAAAATGTCCATTTCTCTCTTGTACTGGGGAGCCCAGAACTGGACCCCGCGCTCCAGATAAGGGATGCTGAAGAGAGAGGAAGAATCAATTCCATTAGCCTTCTACCAGCACTCTTTCTATGCAGCTCAGCCTACAATAGCCTTCAGTTCCACAACGGATATGTTGAATGTGGGTGTTCATCTTGCTGTCCAACAGGACCCTTAGGTCCCTTACTGTTCCCTACTCTGGTGTATCAGCCACTTTCCCATTCATTTTTGCATCATCTGCAAACATGATGAGTGCTCACTCTGTGAGCACTTCATCATTCAGATTACTAACAATGATATTAAATGCTATTGGACCTAGCATTTACCAGGAAACACCACTAGTCAATGGCCAACAGTTAAGTGCCTCAAGTTCTAATCAAGATAGTCATTTTCAGATCCTTTTTCACAGTATCTGAGTTACAACACAGAACAACATAGATGCCATTTTGTGTCAGGAAATTGGTTCTGTATTACATGATGTCACAAAGAGAAACACTGTCTCTTAACTGAAAAACAATAAGGCATATCTTACAGAAATCATTTCTAGCCTACAGCCAGTGAATACAAACCAGTACCCTCCATGAGGAGAGCTTAAAAAAAAAAATTGCCTCACCATCATGCCCACATCAAAAGAACAAACATCCGAATGGAGAATTCATCCCCCTTTTTAGTAGCTATCAGAGCAAAGCAACTGTAGCAGCCTGAGGGGTCAACACACAGCATATTAAATTTTCCATTATACTTTTGCTTTTTTATTTTATCCTCCTCATTCCCTCTCTGCTCTTCCCCCATCCCATCTCCAGTATCCTGTTTTACTTTTATCCAGCTTTTCTATTTTAGCAGTTAAATGTTTTACTTCACCCCCTTCTGACCTTTTCTCTTTACACATCTGTAGCTGCACCCTCCAAAGGTTTTCATAAATTAAAAAATTACTGGCTTCACATTACATTAAAATTTATAGATAAGAGGTCTGACTCATAAAACTGAATAGATCTGTACTAAGATATGTATGTATGTAAAAACTACTAGGAGAAAAAATATATACAACAAAACAGCACAGCATTACATAATACATTTAGTGTCAAGAAGTGTTCTACAGGTTGCTCAGAACTTCAAGTCAAATGTCTCCTTAGTTCTCTTTCACAGTTCTGCATTTCATTACCATGCACAGCTTAGACAATATTTTTTCCTCACATTCTGTTCACTGCTGCATATTTGTGGAAATGTAGGATGCCAAAATCCAATGTTTACATTCACTGAATAACATCAAGTCCTACCTTAAAAACAGGAGGGAAAATGTAACCTGTACAAACACTGCAAGTGCTTAACAAAGCAGCCCACTTGCCACCGTAGTTAATACCTTTACCACCAGTGAAACTCTAGAATTAAGATATTTGTGGCTGGGGCTTGTAATTACCCTCCTCTTGCTGATAAAAGTCTTGTAAGCAGTTACTTACTTTATCTCAATTAATCCTTTGATTTCCATTGGCATGTCTTAGAGATGGAGGCAACAATTACAGCACAAAGGAAGTTTTTCTCCAAGAGGAGTTGCAGTTTACTGATCATGTCAAAGCAAGCAATATGCTTTGACAGGGCTCTCAGTCTTTTTCATGGATTGCTAAGCATGCGCTATAACTTGTGCTATGCCTTGGATGCGAGTAGTTTCTTGATGCAACCTACAAATCTGGTGGTGGTACACAAACAATTCTCTAAAGGTTCAGAGAGGGAGGGCAAGGGATGCCCTGGCCAGTCCAGACATTAGTAGGATTTCCTCTGAATAATGTCTTCACCAAAAAGGGACAAAGGAAACAGAGTCCACAGTACCAAGCCCAGTCAACAGCCAGCATCTGCCTCAAGGCAAAAGTCTTGACTTTGGTTTGCAGCATCTCAAGTCAGGGGCTAGGGAGGGACACTAAGAGGACATATGAAGAAATATTAGGTACAAACTGGTAATTTAGGGTAAGTCCTTTATTCCAGCTCTAAGATGGAGTTGATAGATGATAAAAGAGAACTGGCAAAAAAATTGATAGTCAGTGTAGAAGCGTGACCAATACATGCAAAGGCAAGTTTTCCCTCAGTGTTTTCCACCTTGGATAATCACACTTATATGAGTATTTTTGTTGTTGTTTTTACTCTAATCAACATTTTAGTCTTTGAAGCTTCAACTTCTTTTAGGAAAAGAGGGAATGGTTTTAGAACCAGGGCTGACGGTTTTAAACTAAGACAGGAGAGGTTTAGGTCACTTCAGGTTATGAGTTCTTTAACCTTGGATACTTAATTCTAATATGACAGAAAACTGAATCTACTGCTGTTGCTTGAGGGTAGGCATAAGGGCTATCCATATTTCAAACAGTTATGACAACAATTATAAGAGATGTTTAGAAATAAGATCTGTCATTTCTAAACTAGGCATTCATTAATTTTACAGCATACCTTCATTCACATATATTTGCTCCCTATACTACTTATTAGTTGAGTAATCCAATACCAGCTTCCCAGACTGCATGTAATAACATTCGTTAATTCCAGCAGTTACAAAGGTTAGGGATTCTACAGTGGCTGGATACAAACTAGTATCTTAAGAGTTTTACAGCTCTATTCCACATCACTCATTTCCAGATGCTTCATATTTACTACTTTGTTTCAATCTTATTAATCAGAAATAAGAATAAGAGAATGGCAACTATGGCAGCACACTAAAAATAATTAATAATTCCATAAGCCTTTTGTCACAGGGCATTAATACTATCCTGTAAAGGACCTTGGCTTGATTCCTAGCCCTAACAGAAGGGGAAAAAAAAAAAAAAAAAAAAAAAGAAAGGGTGATTCACATTTGCCTTTCAACACCAAGCTGATGGCAAACAGAATAATGAACGCCTAAAGAGGAGAACGAAGCATCAGCACCATATAACCTTGAGAGTGAAGACTTGAGAGTATACCTTCAGCACTATGATAAGAGGGACAAAGAAAAGATAGAACAAAAGCAAGGTCAAGAAGCAGGCCAACACAAGCATGTATCAGAAAGATCATACTAACTCTAAAATAATGTGATCTTATAAACATAAGATCTTAGAACTAGAAGATGAAGTCTCCTAAGCAACATATCCATGTATTCCAGAACAATTAAGGAAAATATATATATACACAGCAATTGAGGACATACGGCATGAAATAAAACCATTCTAATTTAGGTGTTGTTACTATAGCCAGTATCATTAATATCTCAGCAAGACTGTGAAAAATTAGTAATATACAGGGAAGAAAATCAAGAGTCAGGATTATGTATTGGAACCAAAAATGTTCATGCATGAACATCTCAGAATATTTTGGTTTCTTTCTCCATTATTTTTAACCCATAAAATTTTGGTTTTGGAAGAAAACTTGACATTACAGTTGGTTGAACATTTGGCTTATGTTCAAGTAAGAGTGCACTAAAATAATAATTTCTCCATAATTTTTATGTGATCTTTAAAGCCTTACCAGAAATATTACTTATAAATGCAACAAATGAGAAATGAAAAATACATCAGAGACCAGTGGTTGAATGGGAAGAAGGACAAGTAAAAGATCTTTTGGAAGAACTTCTATTTACAATAAAGATGAAAATGTGTAGAAAATTGAACATGTAACAGCAGAGCTTTTTATTTAAACACTATCATATGTCATTTAATCATCACATTTAACACTTCATAAAATGATTTCAAATGGTTGTGGAACTATTCTTAATTTAGACATAGATATTTAAGGACAAGATTTATATATGCGTTGATACTAAATGTAATAAAAATCTGTTTTCAAAGCAAAAGATGTTGCACTGATGCACAGACATTAGGGTATCTCAGCTGGAAACAGTGAAAGTTGGAAGAGAAAATCTTTAAAGTTCTGGTCTACTGTAGTAAAAAGAAATCAGATAAGCAGCTTCATATGAAGTATGTAAATACTTCTGCATTATTGTTCAAAACATTGGGAAAATACAGCTTGATGTTTAAACGAATAGAGAGAATGAAAATAAAATAATTAGAAATTAAATTGAAAACAACCTAGAAGCACTGCTTTGAATTAACTACTTTCACCTACAATATGCTTTTGTTTACCCATGGAACTGTTATCAACATTTTCTAGGATGAAATTTGACTCATGTTTTCCATCCATATAATTTTATGTTTCTTCTTTATTGCTGAAGATACTTAACTGTCCTCCTGTGAGAATGCATTTAATGTTCAGAGCAAAAGCAACTTTGATGGAATGATATATTATGCATCACATATATATATATATATATATATATTATTTTTTTTTTTAAGGTTGAACTTTTTGCACTGTTTGGGGGACCTGTTGGGAGAAACAGCTGCTTCAGTCTCCTTTCTTTTTGTCCCTTCACTCTTAGGTGATTACGTAAGCAGACATTTAAAGGCTAAATCAGTAAGACTGCTTCAAGATTTCCTGCCCACGTTCAAAACAGACATATGTACATGTATGATAGAGTGAACTATTTTCCATTTTGAATTAAGCATGAGCAAAAACAACAATAAAAAAACCTTACAACACATGAACAAGACACCCCAGAATTCAGAACAATTCATTAATTTAGAGTTTGAATCCATTTGATGCTCTTTCTGACATTTTAATTGTTAATTACTATCTCCCACAATGGGATCCTTATCAGCGCAGTTTTCTGCAACCAAACATCCCAGCTCACACATCTCCAGTGGTGACAATTCATTATGCAAAATGCTGCCTCATGCTTGATCATTCCTGATGATGAGCTGCATTCCAGTGTCAGCAAGGACTTGGGGTGGGAAAGCAGCTACTGCTCACGTACAGCCCATAGTTTCAGCAGTGATACAGGAGCAATCCTAAATCGTCAGATTTGCAGAGCAGCTCGCTCTAGCCCTGCACCCTCCAGGCCCAAGCAATCATGGTATTTATGACTGGATTGGTCTCTGACCCAGATACAGTACTGATTATTGCAGCTTTCATTTGGCAGCAGTAATTCTGACCTACTGCACTAATAATTTTGCTGTTGGGAACTAATTAACAACCAGAGTCTACACTTCTGCTTTAACCTACCTGTTAACAAGTTTGTAATGAAATTTCAATCAAGCTTTACTGTGCAGTCATTAAACATACATACATGTGTGTTTATACATGCACTGAAATTATGAGTTCAGTCATACATAATTAATAAAGATATTATAATAAATAAAATGTGCTACAGTGTGTCTTATAATGTATTTATCTTATGATTGACCAAGATAAGATAAAAAAATAGAAGTGATTACATTTCTAACTTCATACTATTTCATACAGGTCAAATAAGACAATTCAAATGAGGTTGAATGTCACATCTATGTGAGCACAGCCCTTGTACAACACTTGTGTCAATACTACAAGAAATGCAAACCTAATTTTTTCTGAATATACGAGAAAATGAATAAAGATTTATTACATTACCTCAATGATATGAAATAATACAATATACCTTGTTAGTCTCTTAATAGTGAAACTTCCAAAGGGTCTAAATAGCTTAGATGCCTAGAGTGGAAAGTTGTCAGTGTACCCTTTCAGTATACCGGGTTTCTTACACAACTCTGAAATAATGTTTCCACCCATTTAGATTTCAGTCTTAATGTGCCTACCCACAAGAAGTCATACAGCCATAATTAGTATTTAGAGCAAAATCTAAAAAAGAAAAACAAAAAAGGAGAAAAAAAAGTATAATTATGATAAATAGACAATACATTCTAGAATGTACAACTTTCTAAGTTAATAAATTCCTGTACATCCCGTGTGTGCACAACTTCAGCAATATATCAATGATATTAGGTCAGCAGTGAAAGCAGGAGAAGAAAAATCACTGTTAACCATACACCTGATAAAACGAGATTCCATGCTAAGATTCAGAATAATCAAACAGAAAATAATAGATTAAATCAATACTGGTTGAAGAAAAACATGCAGATTGATTGCTCTTCATTTCCCTTTGATTGTTTCTAAGTCAGCATAGCAGTAGTAGTTAATGACACATGAATGTGTGAGGTTCTGCAACAGTAGAAGAGCTTCAAAAATAACCTGTATAAATTCACCAATAGACCACATTTTATCTGATCAATATAAACCAATCTTCCCTGAAGACAAACATCTGTCTCTCTATATTCCATGAAATAGTAGTTACATATGTACTAAATGTCCAGCATATCTTTATGATACAACTAAACAATTGCACATATCAGTGAAGACTGAAACTTTCACTTTGTTTGGTACAGCGCCTACAAACTGGCACTCTGGGCACTTAAAACAGTCTTGAACTCCACTGGTTTGCCTACACCAGACTCATCAATATCCCAGTTGGATACTTAGTTACACCGTGCACTTCTACCTCTGAAAAAGAACACTAGATTTACACTGTCTTAAATTATGCTCTTTGACCTTTTCTGATTACCAGTGTCCACTCAACCTTCTCAAGATGAATGGTGGGTATCTTCATCCAAGACAGTTCATTCAGCAATCACAATATTTCCTATAAGTTAGATAAATTGAACGGTCACTTAACAGGGAGAAAGGCCAACATCAATTGCAGCAAAGGTCATTCATTTCAGTTATCACATACTGTATTAAATTGTCACCCAATCTGAACAGCAATTTCATCAATAACCCATCCAACTAGAATGACTGTGAATGTTAAAAACCATCCACACACCCTCTGATGGACACAGCAGTCAAGGAACTACTGTGGCTCTGTAAAGCAACAATAGCAAGGGCCAGCAAGTAAGGAAACACTGGTTCTCATGCATCAGCATGGGTGAGAAAGAAAGAAAAAGATAGATTCAAAAACTCATGGTGTACAGTATAGCCTCCAACTGTACTGTAAACACTGATCTGCACTACAAATGAAGAGTAAAAATTCTTTCCATGAACCCCAGAGCTCTTACAAAAGGGCACGTGTCAAGTCATAGGAAATGTGATATCCTGAGAAAACAATACCAGCAGAAAGATCTTGATTCTTAACTATCTCCCCCACTAAAATGTTGTGATTTAACACCAGCATCAGCTCATCACCTTGCAGCCACTCATCTACTTTCCCCAAATGGGATGAGGGGAAGAACTGGAACAAAAGCATGAGAACTTGTAGGTTCTAAAGCCAGCATACTATGTAAAGTAAAAGCTGCATGCACAAAGCAAAGCAGAGAATTCATGTGCATGAATTGTCTTGGGAAAACAAATGCCATCATTCCCAAAGTTCCCCCCTTTCTCTTTCTTTATCCCAGCTTTTATTGTCCAGCACGACACCACATGATATGAATGTCCTTTTTTTTTTTTTTTTTTTAAGTCTGAGTCATCTGTCCTGGCTCTGTCCATTCCCAGCACCTTATGCACGCTGAGCTCCTCACTGGCAGGACAACATGAACAGCTGAACAGTCCACAATTTTGTGTAAGCACTGCTCATCAGCACCTGAGACATCAGTGTATTAGCATCACTGTCATCATCAAAAATCAAAATCATGGCATCATGAGAGCTTCTATGAAGAAAGTTAACTATCCCAGCCAAAATTGTGACAGTTACTCAGCTTGAAATTTTGCTGTGTCGTAATATTTTGGGTACTTTCACAGAAATATAGGAATACCCTATTCTTCTTAGTCCTCCAAAGTCACTGGTCAGTTCTGCTGGCTCTGCTTTTACTAGAGAGTATGATGCATGAAAAGCAATAGAACATCAAATGAATATGATTACTATCCTCCATCTGCCACAAAAAATACACCATAATTATTTTGACTCCATAAAGAGAGCTTTTTTGTAGTTTATTTTGAAATACAAATAATTACTTCTACATGAGCTACTTTGCAAAATAAAAGCAAGATCTATGCTTTACAAAAAAAGTCACAACACACTATGCTTTTATTTAGCATACAAGCTTGCAAACAGGTCACAGAAATTACAAATTAAAAAAAAAAAATCACACTTAGATCCCTCTCATGTTTTCAAGTAAATCATAACCTAATTTTCAGACAATCCACTCTGCCAGCAAATCTGAAAGCAAATGCCTGAGCATTTATAGACAAAATCTATATAGTCTACTCAGAGTAACATCTGGTGTTACATCCAATCAGGAAAGACATGCAATACCATATGGCTTTTTTTTTTTTTTATACAGTTCAAAACATTGAATATCCAGAATACCATACTTAAGGAGGTAGAAGAAAAGAGATGAAATCCATCCCTCGCTAATAATTGGTCTAAATTATTTATTCCTAGCATAACCTCTCACCAGTAGTATTATGGTATAGCAATCCTATCTGATAGTCACGTTTAAGTAAAGCAAAATGATTTAGCATTGTTAAGTCCTTGTTTAGAGAAGATGGACCAAAAGGACAGAAATAAAAGCTTATACTTCAGGTAAACTCAGTATTTTACATTAAAGATTATGTTTTTCAAAACCCCTGAAACACTATTTTATTTTAATTCACTACAATGATGTTATTTCTGCACAATAGGAATGAATCAAAAATTTAAAGTTACACTTCCAAGCACAGAGAGTCAGCCAGAATTCTTCTCTGGGATGAAAATAGTAGTTAGAAGCTTTGAAAAAAAGATAGATTACACCAAAACTTACAAACTTTGACAACTGAACTCTTTATTTCTTTCCAAAACTCTCAGAACTAATGATGATGGAATTGAGACCCATGCACAGCAGCATTAAAAAGGAAACATGGGGAAAAAAAAAATACAGGCTTGATCAGCAATACAGTTTGGGTTTTGTTTTTTTTCTTGGTTTTTGTTTGTTTGTTTGTTGTTTTGTTTTTGTTTTTACAGTGAAGCAGTTTTTATCAATTACTTAATAAAATTTTTCACAATAAAGCACAAAATGCAAGCAGATTTCTAAAATCTGCAGTAAGAAAGGTTACTCTACCATTTAAAAGCAGAAGCTAGTAGTATCTGACAGAGCTATTTAGAGAGATCGTTATTTTACCTCTGGATTCTGAGACGCAGTTATAACAACCTGTCACCAAATCAGCTGAATAAATGGCAGAGTACTCTGACACAAAGAGAGCACTGTATGAAAACAACATTCTGATAAAGTAGCATTAGTAGTACTGTGAGTTTCGCTTAAAACCAAGCCAAAGACTTCTTCAATAAAGATATTGTACTGACAACCTTAACACATGTACTTCTCCAACAACAACCAGTAGCCAAAGTCTTCTGCAGTAACAACTTGGTATATATGAATAAGGGATATTCTAAGTATCTGTAACATTGTCAAAAATATTTCAAGACTGTATTTTTATGCACTTTAAAATTCTCATGAAGATGATTACAAGCAACAAAGAAACTACACAATATCTAAGTTGAAAATATCTAAGTTGAAAAACAATTACCATATTTAATACAGTAAAAAATTTTTTTTAAATGTATAATTTATTTTCTTGTTCTTAGGTGCTAAGCTTTCCATTTGTAAGATTTGTAAGTAATTATTTGAGTATCCCTTAAATGCTGCACACGGCTATGACAATGCTAGTTGCACTTCACATCAGTTTTTACTGTGCCAGAGTGTTCTATCTTGCAACTGCAACAAACAGAGCGGAATCCATCTGTCCCAGTGTTATTCCATGGCTAAGAATGAAATGGATAAATTCCAAACTTTCAGCTAGAATTTAGTGATTAAAGATTGAGTCTGGAGCCATCTGCTAAATTACAATAATCTGTTAGATGTCAGAAATCCTGACAGTGAGAAATGGACAAAGATCTTCCAGCAATGAAAATTCTATTAAATAATTCTAAAGCATCATAATGACATGACTATTTCCAAGAGATACTTTTATTTAATCACCAAAAACGTATTAAGATTATTCTAAAATGAAAGTACCAGGCTGCACTGTTAAAGTGCATTTTTACAAATATGTCAGTACTAAATCAACTTTAATACTTTGTAAACTAAGAATCTCTTAATTGCACTGGCCTAAGTAGAAATATTGCGTATATGTCCAAGTGGGTCATCTAGTATCTTGTAAACAACATGCAAAATATTTTACTGAATGGCAGTGAAACTGGAATGTTCACCACAGAGTTTGTGCTATTCACTACAATGTTTTGTGGTAAAAACATTGCTTAACTTTTCCCATTGCACTGAAAAACTAGACAGGGGCATTTACAGAACAAACTTAAAATTGAACAAAAGACAAATTATTTAAAAAATTATTCACAAAAAGTCATTGTACATGCATGGTCTTTAAAATGGCTTTTATGCTGGTAGGAACAATTTCTTTATCTTTGCCAAGGCCCAAGATTGATGCAGTATTATCAATGCAGATGAAAGAAGCAGCTTGGAATCTACTAAATTGCCTTTGTCCTTGAGTGGCTACAATGAATTAAATTTTAGTTTGAAAGCTTTTCCATTAAAGAGGTTTTAAAACAATAACTTCTTGTTTTGAAACTTTTCTCGAGACCGGTTATTTCTAAACACACATGACATTCTCTTCTTCAAAAATGAAACAGCAATAAAAAGCACTCTCTAGATATAAAATCACAGTCAAAAGCACATGCACAAAAATCAGGCAGGCCAAAGGATTTCAAAATGGCAGGTGTTATAACTGAAGAAAGTCAGTTATATCTCAATTTATTTTGCAAAACTGAGGAGCAAGCTCCTTTTTGCCTGTACTGTGAAGAAACTTAAAAGTATTTTTTTTCCACCTCAGAGGTGGTAGGAACCACATGAGTACACAATATTTTCACTACTTCTTTTCTATAGATGACAATGGCCTTGAGAGATGGAAAAAGGAAACAGAAGTAGGTTAGGCACTTAAAACTGCACAACTCCTATATGAAATCACGAACCATCAGCCAAAGTATGGTAACTATTGGAACTAACAACAAATCTATGTGAAAAACTCCCTGATGGTGTGATAAAATAATTAACAAATAAAATAGCCTGCAATCCAAATATCAAAATACCTAAACTAATTCAGAATGTGTTTCTGTACATTTACCAGGCCTACCTACTAAAATTATATAGTCATTATTGTACAAAATAAGCTCTAGCAGACATTTATATTGTTCAAGGATAAAGGACTAATCTTTTCCACAACTCTCCCAAAACAAGAGGATGCAATGTGCCATTAAGCTACATTTCATCTTCTTCTCTTTCTTTTAATTTAGGAGATTAGCTGCTATTCCTCAACCGAAGCAAAAAAGGCTAATATAGCTATTACATGAAATTCTCCTGAAAATGAAATAAAATCAAGGCACTAATTTTAAACATTTTTCCTTTTTTGAAGTAGTTTTTGGTATAGCAGTTAAATCAGACAACAGCCACAGTACTGGTCATTTTCTTAGAATATGTATTGTGTAAATGGAAGCACCTAAGACAAAGAAAAGAAAATGAAAGATCATGAGCTATCAGAAAGATGTTCTACACAAATGAAGGTAATGCCAATAACACAAGGAGGAATAAAACTTTAAGGAGTAATAAAAATTTAAGGAGTTTTCCACGATGGGAAAAAGCTGCATCATTGTATATTAAACCTTATCTATATTAAACTTTAAACGATACACCAAGATCTCAGCATATTGAGATTGGCACAAAGATTAATAAAGTGATACTACAAAATACATGCTGAAGGAAAAAGAAATAATACAAAGCTTCAAAATTTCTGCATAAGATATGAATTAGAATGGGAAAAAAACAATCAGATACTTTTCAGAGTAAGTATTTCTCCCTTTCCACTCAATTAATAGTAAACTCCATATATATATATTTAAATATCAAACATTCATTATTAATCCAATACAAAACAAAGAAAAGGATAGTTAAATATCTTCTCTGTAAATATTTAAAAATCACAATCAAGGAAAATATAGCTTCCTTATTATCTTCAATTCTGGAAAAAAAAGATCAGATATTGAGCACTCACTAAAGTGCTAGCTTGAGTCATGCCATAAAAGGCACAAGTAAAATTTTATTTTTTCAATGAAAAAAAATCCCACAGAAATGAACTGTTATTGTGATCTTTGTAATAAGAAGAAACATTTGTTAGGAAACTAGATGTCCTGCTAGAGAGATCTAAATTTGCCATTTCTCTTAATCAAAATCAAAAGGAAAAACACAGTACTAATAGATGAAATTAGGAAAAAAAAAAGTTACTGTGTTTAAAGATTGTGTAGATGTGTGCTCACACTTTTCTTATTCAGATTACACTAAAAGTTCTTCACCTTCTTACAAAGTGGGGAAAAAGATGTTGCCTCTTAATGTCATATATTTGATGATATCATGAGCACTACATGTGACAAGGTGGCACGCAGCCTGGTAAGTAGAGCATAGCAAACCACTTTCAGCTTTATCAATTTCCTAATTTGGCATTCCAGGTCATCTGCAAGACCGCAGGCTCTACAACATCAGTAAATGTCTTCTGAAGAACCTAATATCTCCATGGAAATTCAAATCAAGTTTTGCATCTCTTTCATGATGTGACTGATGTTCAAAGTCTGTAACTTAAAAATTTAGAATACCATTACCAAAATGGTTTAGGCTTTGTATTATAATTTCAGTTTACCTTTGATAAAAATTCTCAGATGCTGGCAGGATGAGGAAAAAAAAAAAAAAAAAAAAAATTTTAAAAAAAATCTCTTATTCTTCTCTTGGAAATAGTATTAATACAATGTGACCAAAAGGTGAACCACTATTTCTTGTTGCAAGCAGGGACCTATGGCTTCTTCTCCAAAATTCTGAGCAGTTATTGAATGGGCAGCTATGATCTAGGTCAATACCTAGGACAAACATCTCAATACAGCTTCCATTAACCTACTGGACAGAAAATGGATAGGATATGAAAAAGCTAACACACATCAGATGAGAAATCGCAGTAATTACAAATACATAATTTCCACTAAAATAAAACAACAAAAAAACATAGGTTATACAGACATTTTCATGACTTCAAATCTTATATACAAAAACTGAATTTTAAAGAGCTAGTCTGAATGTTTCATTTCTCATCTGACTCTACTTCTTCACAACTCCACTGAATGATCTGCACTGCACCTTGCATTTAAAATATGACCACATCAATCAAACTATAGACCACATCACATCAAACATACACTGTATCACTGTGATCACTTCCAAGGAACAAAGGTCCTCCATTCCAGTAAATAAATAGTAATAGAAAATCCTCACTTGGAAGAGACCCAAAGATCTTCAAGTACAGCTCCTGGCTCCACACAGTAGTATCCAAAATTCAATCCCTAGGTCTGAGAGCACTATCCAAGCATTTCTTGATGTCTGGCAGGCTTGTTGCCATGATCACTGCTCTGGAGAGCCTGTTCCAGTGCCTGACAACTCCCAGTAAAGTGCCTAATGTAGTTCTGTAGCTTTTTTTTTTTTTCCTCCTTTCTCCTTCTCCTAATAGTTTTTCCATGAAATACTCCTACTTCCTTGTGCTATGCCACTTCACTAAAGAGGTGGTTAGCAGTCAACTCTGTAACTGGGAAGTACATGTATCTGGGCAATGCTCACATTGCAGAAGAAAGTAATTCTCAACCTGAAGTTAGAATATAAGTCACATTAGAGCAACTAGGGGAACTATTATGTAAATGGCAGATACTGTGTTGTCTGGCACAACACTAATAGGTTGATTTATCAAGAAAGATTAGAGTTCACTAAGCACAGTTCAGCTAAGTGATAGCTGAGGGGCATGACAGCTGACAAATACACTTCTTGAGGAATATAGTCATGAAGTGGAGGATTACAGAAAAAGGCAAGTCAGCTATAACTTAGTGCAGCATGCAGTGTAGTCTTTCAGTTACAGTGACAGAAACCCTCCTGTTTAAAATATTTACAATAAAAGTAAAGCAATGCTTGGGAAAAATATTGTAGATTGAGAAGAAAGGGTAATTATTCAGCCTCATTAAATTTTTCATCAGAAGCAGCAAACTATCATAGTTTGAACATTTCCCTTTTCATTAGAGAGCTTTTTAATATTGACATCCAACCAATTATGTTCAAACTAATTCCCAGAATACTGTGAAGATGTAGCTACTTTCAGAAGTTTTTCCAGATTAATGAACTGCATTATTTTTTCATTAGAAGCTGCAGTGTGCTCTGAGACATACATAGTGGGGAACAAAAAACGCTCTGAATAGAACGCATTCTCCAAAAAGCCCTTGGCTTTCTTAATGAGTTTCTTTCTTCAGGGAGCCTTCTTCATCTTTACTTTAAAAATTCAAAACCAAAAGCCACACTACTACTTCAAATGGATTCCTTGCTTATGACCTACTACAATGAATTAGACAATTTCTGTGCTTATTAGCAGCAGACACAGGTAAAGTGATAGAACACTTTTTTTTTTTAATTCTGTCTGATGTTGTACACTCCAGTTTAATCTGTGTTTCCTCTGTAGGTTAAACAAGCTCTACAGCATTCTAAAAAATTAATAAACCCAAGTCAGTGATAACTTGTTTCTTTTTAAATACTTACTCTGAAAAGACAAATTAAAATAACTTTTTGATTCATTACAATGAAAGAAGGACATCTTTGTTTTATTGCTTTTTAATATATTTTGCCTTTCTAAAGTATGCATCTCACAAGTGGTAACATTTACATAAAAGGCTAAGAACATCCCTCAAACTGAAAAGAAACTGCAACGCTGAATTGCATTAGCAAATAATATAGGCATCCCAGGAATGAAAACTTTTGTTTGTTTGTTTTAACTCTTCCATTTAATACTTTATCTTTTATTTAAGGTGCACCTTTTTTCATCTGAATTTGTCCTTACATTCGTATTTTATTTAATGAATGCCTGCCTCCAGGAGAGCTTCTAATTTCTCTAAGGGGGTTATATAGAGACAGGATTCCATTCATAGTATTCATAGTGTGATAATAGTAAGCTTTGTAGATAATGACATATTTGTTTGCTGAGAGAACAATATATTTTGAAAGATATGAGTGCATATGGAAGACTGCCTTTAGTTTAGAGAAGCAAGTTGTTGTTCAAATAAATTGACATAGAACCTTTTCCAGCGAAACAGACTTCAGTAGCAAGATACCTATCAACTTCCTTCACAACAGCTCCCACCCAAACAAGTATTTACATATGATCAGTAACAACGTTTACTTTAGTTACAGAGACATACATTCAGCTTCACCTGAAGTTTTAGTCTGAGTTTTAGTCTAATACTAAATATTTCCCACCAGTATGAAAATATCTTAAATGGCAGTGATGAAGAGAGTTTAAAATTAGTAGATTTGTTCATCTTTAACACAGGTCTTTCCTGTTCGTACAGTAGTAGTTTTCTGTTCACTAAATTGTTATTCAATTCTTTTACGTGCAAAGCTTCAGAATAAATAGCAAATAATATAAACCAAGAGCAACAACAACAAAGCTACAAAACAACAGCAACAAAGTTCTGAAAAAATCTACTTCTCTGTCCAAAAGGTAATATCCTTACTACCCAACTTAAGCTGCAGTTTATGAACTCTTCCATAAGGGCCTTAACTTCTGTGTTAAGAGAGAAACTACGCAGTACACTGTTCAAGGGAAATATTTTCAAGGGAAGACGTTTACTATATATAACATCCTCAGAAAAAAAATGTAAATTTCCTTTACTGAAAGAATAAGGAAAAAAAAAAAAAGATGACACCTTAAAATAAAAATTTTGTTTAATTGATCAGACAAAATAAGACTCAGCTATAATCTGTACTCATATATACCAAGTAGAATGCAATATCACTAGTAAATATTTAAGTTACCTCTAGAAATGCAACATCATGGTAACTGCTGATATGCTTTTCAGAGTTTCAGAGAAACCATTGTCATGCAGTACAGCACATAGACTTCTCCTTTCAGCTCACTACAAAGACACAGTATAGAAAATAACCTGAAAGTCTTATGGTTCAGGTGCCCCAGGTATTCATGCTCATAAATCAAGTTGAAAAATGAAGAGCCACAAGCCATTCATCCATGTCAAGTTAAAGACTACAAATCTTCCTTGCATGCTCAGCTGCTTTATCACTCTCCCTCTTTCTCTTTTTATAATCTCTTGCATGGTATCAAGCATATCTTACAGGAACAAGCTGGTGTTCCCAATGATATTGTCTATAAAGTAACTATATAATAACTTTCATTTAGGGTTCAAAAAAAGATGTGGTTACATGGACAACTTTCAACTCTTCCTGTAAGTTACAGCAAGCAATAGCAAAGCTGGAATTTCATAAAATAAGTTATTAGCAGATTAACATTATGTTTCTCTTATTAGATGAGAATACAGATTCAAGATGTGCCACAGTTAGACTGTGAAGACTCATCATTACATGCATTTTAAGGTAGTGCTATTGGACCAATAAAACAGTATTCAGTAATTGTTTCAGACTAACACACACATCTACACATGCATGCAGGAGCCCAAATGTATGTATTATTTGAAATGTCATGAGAAAATAGATTCAAAACAGATTCACTAGAAAAAGATATTTTATAACTTACATGTTATCTAATTACATAGCAATTGCTTTCTTCTCTCAGCCTCTTGAGTTTCTTAATCTCAAAATTTCTGCATTAGACAGAAACTAACTGCTGGTTGCTTGGTCTTACTATTCATGTTTACGCTCTTCACTCATATAACTTCTTTCTTCATTTTTACCAATCCTAATCTCTTCCATTTCATCCTTTTCCACTTGCACATGGCATATCTTGAGAACCGTACAGTAACAATACCAAAACACACAACTCCATTTAGAATAATCAAACACATTCCTGTTAAGCTCAAACAAGAGTTTTACGGCATAGATAGAAGAAGGGATGACTGGCGTATCTGCCAATGTGGAAATGTTAAGTAATATTTAAACACAATTCTATTTCTAGGAATGTTTCCTACTAAAATTATCTTTCTCCTAACAATGCACATTGAAACTGCTAGGCAGACAAAACTACATTTTTCATAATATTGTTTTCCAGGATTTTTCATAACATTGCTCTCCTCTGAAAACAATTTTCTCCTCTATTATCTTCTAGTATGACATCTTGGGCATCAACTATTCAAAATGCTTTTGTCAATTGAAGTTATTTGAATGTTCTATTACACTGTTAATAATTTATCTTTGTATCTTTGTAAACAGTCTCTTTAACAGGTCTTAATTATATAATTTTGTATAAAGATGTGGTACATAGGAACACCAACAATTGAGGAGAATTCAATTGTGCTAGGCACTGTACAAACACAAAAGTCATTATAAAACAATCTCTCTCTGTTCTGTTCTTTATTTCTCTGATGGCTTAGTGGTAAAATAGCTATTCCCCAGCACACATAGGGAGAGTTACATTATTACTCAGTAATATAAACATTCCATTTTGTATAACACAGGAAGTAAAAAGTAATAATATCTCATTAAGAAATTTCTCATTGGCTTAGTAGATGTCATCAATATTTTAAAATGTTGAAACATGCCTCATTACATAAGAAACTATTTCCAATTAATATCATAAAAAACAACTTTGCGCAGTATACACAAAAGTTATTATCTCCTTCAAAATACCTATGGAAGACCCTTACCAGTATTTGTTTGATTGAAAGCTGGCTGTTTCCAAGAGTACCATTCTCCACTTGGACAAGTCAATTAGGGCCTAAGCTCTGAGCTCACCCAAACACAACAGTTTTTCCCATAATATTCCTTTGACATAAGATACCAAAACAACCTTGGGAAAACACACAAATAAAGCAAGCTCAAAAAGCAAATACTGCGGGATAGTGACAACTTGAAAAATCATTCCAAAATGCACAGTGATAACTGGTGCCGAGAGTCCACTGGAATGTTTGCTGGATTTTGTGTGAAATGCCAGGCACCGATACATTTAATGCTGTATAGTATCCATATGATAGTAGTAAATAAAGGAGCTTCTAGGATTGTTTTGTGGTAACAAAATAGCTCACATTAGCTTTTATTTTACTTGTATTCAGCAGGGGGTTGGAACTAGAAGACCTTTGAAGTCCCTTCCAACTCCAGCTATTCTATGACTCTCTGAAACAGAACTTGAATAAAAGCAGCATCTATCTTACCCTGTATACAAAAGCAAAATCAGCAAGATAAAAAACTGCAAATCACATTTTACATTAATATTTTAAAAATCCTGAATTTCTCTTTTCATCCTCATGGATGTGGGCACCAGATCAAGTTCATAATACACTAACTAGAGCTCTATTTTCCATTGAATAGGTCCTCATTGCTTTCTCTCATCGTTACAAAGGACACCACCTGAACTCCTTTTCTGTCAGTCAGGACTCGAGTTAAAGCATCTTTTCTCATTCACTATTTTCCCTGAGACTCCACATCTAATCTGTCTCTTTAGATCATTCCTTCATAATCTCTTTAAAATCAAGAGTTTTCCATTTACTGACATAGGCTTATCCGTCTCTCATCTCAAGTTGCAATTACTGCAAAATTCTTTTACTCTGTTCTTGAACGTAAAAAGAAGAGGAAAAAAAAAAAAAAAGAAAAGCCACAGTGCTGAAACAAAAGGGGATATTTTGTGCTACATGATGGAGGAGTTTTGGCAAATATGTTGACATAACCTTTGAAAAGTAAGCACTTTAACCAGAGAACTATTAGATAGTTCATTTCTCTCCCTCCTCCTTTGTGATCATGCTTGTCTGTATGCATTTAGGTACATTTTGAAATGCCTACTAGACTGAGTTCTTAGGAAGGACTTCTGCCCACTCTCAGGCATTAATATGATCCAGGAACAGTCAGGCAAAAACATACAGTCATAAGCACATAAGAAAAATAAATTAAGAACTGAAATTTATTCAGTGAAGTTCATGTATATTAGCAACCAAAGGTGTTAGATGAGGAACTTTCCTCCTTTCAATTTTACTTCCAGTACTTAAGTCTTCAATACAGAGCTTGCCTTGAAACATGTAACATTATAAATCATAGATATGTTTTTTCTATCTTTGGAAAGTGTAAAACCAAGAGGTTAAAAATCAAAGGGGTTTTGAGACCTGAGCTTTTAATCAAGAAGTGAAGGAGAATTATGTGGTCATTGACATCTTTAAAGAACAAGAAAGAATTGTTCTTAGGGTCTTCAGGTGAAGTAGGATGCTTTTACACAGTTCTCCAAGAGGACGGAGCACAAGTAGAGATGTTACAGCTTGAAAAAGCTCAAAAAGAGCTTAAGAAGAGCCTTTGGCCTGCAGGGCCTGTAATGACCTTCTAGCCCCACTAGAAACCACTTAGCTCACTGATCTGAGAACACTGGGAGTCAGTTCTCCCAGGAGAACTTATGATACTACAGATGTTTTCTATGCCCAAATCACCTCTTGTCTCTGAATTTCTATTGCCTCCCACTTTGAGCAAGTTATTACCTAAGGATCTGTTCTTACATACCATACCAAGATAAAACCATATACATAAAACTGTAGACTTGTGTGTTCTCTGGCTAGAGGCTGTTATTCACAAAAAGTGTATTTAAAATTTTATCTTAGTTTGTTAAAGAGAAATAGGAAACAGCCAAAAGCAATTATTATGCAGCAGATTAAGTCTACGTGATCACACACCTGCAGACAGTCCAAATAATTCAGCAAAGTTATACTGATTTATGCTACCTGGAACTTGGTCAACAGTGTTTAAAACCTCAGTGATGAATAGAATCCAGGAGGTAATACCTTTGTCAAGAGATAAGATAAAATAAGTCATATTAAGTCATATCAACTCAATGCTGCGTCTCCCTCTTGAAGAGCATAACATGCATTACTTCAAAGTGTCAAAAGAAGCAATTTTACAGTATGATCGAGCCTTGCTGATTTTGTGCAACTCTTCAGTAATAATATTAGTACCTGTAGGCAGGCAACACACCCAGTGGTGACAGCACATCACAGATCGCAGCAGCAGCTGACTTAAAAATAAATGAAGCACAGGGTAAAAAAAAAAAAAATTTGATGCAGCTAGAAATGCTTATACTTAGTTGCATGTAGAAAATGGATAGACATGGTCTTCACCATGAAATAAAAACCAAGAAAAAATATGCAATCTTATTTTCAAAAGAGTGACAACTATGGCAATCTTTACTTAGGAATTTCTACCCCTCACTGCATTACGCCAAAAGTAGTGCCTCCTATTTTCACAAAAACTACAATGGGTACAAAGAGCACAATAACATTATTTGAGAGAACAAATTTTCAGCTACAAAAAGAAAATATTTTTCAACATTATCACCACCACTAGCTATATATTTACATCAGCAATAAAAAAGAGCCTGCATGTCACACTCATAACAATCTGCATCAGTGGAGGTGACCCACTGTTTCACAGCTGCTATGACAACATCATTGCTAAGAAAACATTACCCACTCAGTCCATCTTTCATCAGCTCAAATTTCAAAGTCAAAAGATGCCAAATGCAAACCATACTGTGCATGCCAAAGGACAGCCCAGACAAGATTGGCCACATGCTCCACTCTTCCAATTGGTATGGTGCCTGGTATTGTTGTATTGCAAGAGAAAGGCTTTCTTCCTCTCTAGCCTGACACGGGAAGTTCAAGACTTCTGTTCACTTAGCACTGCTATGTAATGGTCAGAGATGATGGTCTATCACGATGCCAAGAAATCCTGAAGGATCATCCCTTCTTTATCCCAGAAGTCAGTGCACACCACTTTACCCACTGAGGACAACATCTTAAACTTTTTAATCAACAGGGAATTTACATTCTTGCCACTTCATGGACCATTGTTATGACTCCAGCTCAGAATGGTGACACAATGTCTCATGTTCACAGGACCCAGCTGCTGCAAACTTTGTGGTATTCCAACGTTGCCACCATCCTTCCCAATGCACTGAAACAGATATACAGATCCACAGAGAGTTCCGTAGTTGTAATCCACCAATTTGCGCAAATGAGCAAAACAAGGCATTCTTCATTTTGTGGTGTGACTGCTGTGCATGGCCATCTGGAACGTGGCTTGTCTTTTATGTTGCTGTCACCACCCACCACCTCATTGAGCTCACATCCACGGTTCAGTCTCCACAAACACTCAGCAAGCATTGATGAATGTCAATGGGTGCCATTTTTTGTTCATGGAGTAATATAATTCCATACCTTTGCTTCATACATACTTCCATGTCAGCACCATTTTGTCAGACTGTCCCTCTGCTGCCATCTGTCACACAACAACAAAATGTAATGGAAGGCTCAGCCTCTACTGTCATACCATCAACATCCACTTCTAACATAGTTGGCCAGCATAATAAAACAGGAGGCATTACTTCTGAATTAACTCTTGTGTTAATTCAAAATCTTGTTTATACTGTTTGCCATTAACTAAGAACATAAGTTGTTCTTGAATATGAAAAAACATAATTAAAATGGATGATACAATTTAATAGCAGTTAACAGTAGTTTTTACTGAATTAGGGTACAGATGTGTATTTTTTCTTTTTCTAATGCATACAGTGTTCTTCAAAGCTTTGTAACAGTTAAGGCAGAATAAGAATTTAACATGAAATATTTGAGGAACTCATAGAAATCAAACACAACAATGAATCTGAACCAAACAATTACAAATCATTCAGCTCTGAGAGGTGCAACCACTGATGAACACAACAGGTCATCCCATGCAAGCAGGGGTTCCAAGTGCTCTAGAGAAAGCATCTTTATTACTAAATAGATCATTTTATTAACACATAGATCACAAATGATTAAGTGTTCTTGGCCCACAACAAATATTTAAAATAAAAACGTAATTCAAACTCCATTTTACCATAACATTTTTAATCTTTCATGCCTCATAAAAGTTCCCACCATGCTTACCACTTTTCTCATTTGATTTGTACGCAAAATTTTGTAATATCCACAAATGCCTGAATTATTCAGATACTCCCTTAACATTCATATTTGTTAAAACATTGTGAGCTATCGTTGTTATACTGAAGATGAAGTCAGAAGTAATTCAAAACATAATTAATAGAAACATCTTAGATCCCTCCTACAAGGGTACTCTCACTTTTGTTATTTTCCTAAATTTGCACCATACTTTTCAGGAAATCCAGACAGTCTCAAATTCACATAACCATTTATAAACAGTTCAGTGTCCTGGCTGATAAGTATTTTTCAACTTCATAACTCCAGTGTTTAGTGACGTGTGTCTACCTCACATCAGGGAAATCACCATCTCTTAATACAGTACATTCTGTTCAATGAATATTTAAGAACTGCTATTATCTACCTCAAAACATCAAGCAGGCAGACACAGCAGCTCAGCTCTGGGATCTAGCTGTTTCTTCATTTTGCTATGCAGAGCCAGATATTCTGCACTGTAGAAGACTTTGCTTTGGTTTATTTTAATGAAACCAGATGGTTTTGCCCAGTGACAAGGAAAATGAAGCCAGCTGTGTATTTCTAGCTGAAGAAAATACACAGCATGGAATGAGAACATTCAGTAAGAAACTTGAAGTTTAAGGACTAACAACTGTGATCAACTAAACGTCATGCATTACACTGGAGGTCTACTAACACATCATAATTCCAGCATAATTATGCAAAAGCAAATAATACTCATTCTACTCAGGATTTTGAGAATTTATTCAATTCAGTTTCAGTTGGAAAAGTAGAAATAATAGTAATAGCACCCATACTGTGAAATGGTAGAGACTGGAAGGGACCTCTGGAAATCATTTGGTTGAATCTCTCTTCTCAAAGCAGATTGCTTACAACACTTTCCATGCTCAACTGAAGATCAGTAAACCATAAAAGTGCTAACCTGAACTTTACAACATTCCTTGGAATTTTGTAAGTTGTAGATTGAATACTTCTCAGGGTTATAACTCTAAGTTCCAAAGTGCAGAGAATAGACCCGTAACTCATCCCCAACCCTAAAATCCAGCATCAGAAAACTACACCAGGTATCATAATTGCTATTTTATAAGAGAAGGAATCCTCAACTCAAACCTCATGACATTTGCAGATTATTTTCTGAGGCATTCTTAACAGAACACACTGCAATAAGATGGAACAGAAGTAATGGAGTAGCATACACTATGATACTTTTTCAAAAACTCTTCAGAAACAGAAAACAGATACATGCAATTCAGTTCCAAAAGCTAGTGCCAAACTAAATTTAGTAACAAAATCAGCATGTTTCTCAATAAATGGACATGCGTCACATAATCATAAGGGTTGGAAGGGAGCTCTGGAGACATAGTTCAACTCTGTGCTAAACCAGGTTTCCTATAGTAGGCAGCAGAGGAAAGCCTTCAGGTAGGTTCTGAACATCTCTAAATAAGACTTCACAACCTCACTGAGCAGCCCTTTCCAGTGCTCTGTCACACTCAAAGTAAATAATTTTTCTCCTCATGTTCGTATGGAACCTCCTATGTTCCAGTTTGTGCCAATTTCTCCTTGTTCTGTTACTGGGAACCACTTAAAGGTACCTGGCTTCATCCACTTGGCTCCCACCTATTAGATATTTGTGAGCATTGATTAGGTCCCCTCTCGGTCTTCTCTTCTCCAGGCTGAACAGAATCAGGTCTCTCAGAAGGGAGATGCCCCAGACCTCTTATCATCTCTGTGGCTTTCTGCTGGACTTTCCCAAGATGTTCCCTGTCTTTCTTGAACTGAAGATCCCAGAATTGCACACAGTACTCACAGTACTCAGTACTTCTAAAAACTAAAAAAATGAGTTTTCAGTGACTAAAAAGACTAAAAACATGTGCCAGGAAGCACACACACACACAAATCAAGCTGATTTACTAGACACAATCTTAGTTACACATTTCTGGGATTTATATTTCACTCAAAGAAAGAAAAGTTAATATTGTCTCAGTTGCACAAGCTCACTACTGCTCAGTTCAGTTTTATATCACCTCCTCTAATACTTCAGCTGAGATTTCAACACTTTGTGCTAGATATCCCTTCAGATCACTGATGAATTGTTTCACAAAGAAGGGGGGGAGGAGGGAGGGAGAAGAATCAGTAATATCCAACTAAATATCCTTACTATACCAACTATACCATAAAGATACGACATCCACTGCTAATAAAACCACAAATATTTCATATACCACTTGAAGACAACCAGTAGATTAAGACAGTATCTGTGTGATGAACTTAAAAGAAAAACACTGGTTGAAAGCAGTCAACATATAAGGATTGCTGATCACTGTTTGGGATGATTTTGGCACCCTCTTTCTCCAGCAAAGAGGAGAGAAGAATGAGAGAGAGATCAGAGACTAAGACAGTAACATACAACTCTACCAGGCTGAAAAGATATTTTATCAATTTTTCCAGATGTGTGGCAATGTCTAGTTCTCCCCAGGAGAAACACAGATAGCCCCTAAAAGCCACAAGGTTACAATCCAGTGAAGTGGTATATTGCTTCATTACAAGCACAAGCTTATCACATGACACAAGTCTAAATTGCTCCTATAGGCTATTCTGTTTCCCCTCTTATTCCTGATCTAGCATAAGATTAATTTAATAAAATATAGGAAATTGAAAAGCAATACATTTTGTTACAAAGTCAATTTCTGTACAAAGATAGCCTATGTTTGTCAGACAAAGCTACCGGCAAGAACTCCCTCAGTGTAAATAAAAAGCACACAGCAAATGCAAAGGTATTTTTTCTCCTTTTTTTTTTTTTTTTTTTTTTTTTGACACAAAGGAATAGCTAAGAAAAGGAGCGCAAAGATATAATTAGGCTTCTAATGCACTACCTTATTCACTCTATCTTGTCATTCACTGCTAGAAAAGAACTGCTCTGACTTGTTTTTCATCATATTATTGTCAAATCACTGAGGTTACAATATTAAAAATTATACAGTGAACATGCTTATACTATTCCTTACTGTGGGTTAAACAGAGCAGAGAAGTCACAGAAAGGAATGCTTAAAAGTACAAACTAACTGCTCACTAGACAACGTAATTATATCATACTTCTAAACAAAAGTTCTTACGAAAGGAAAAAGCTTGGAGGAAACAAAAAACAACCCAATTTTCTCCTGGTTTCACGGACTTCAGAGCACGTGTGCTATAGGCAAAGTAAACAGCAACTCCATAGCAGGTCAGGACCTCATTTTCATAAGTATTGGTTAACTGCAGTTATTATACTCAATCTATGTTACTGCTAATATCTTTAAATACAATCTAATAAATGGAGACAATAAAATACTGGAGAGTTTATTCTCCAAATGCTTAGCAAATGCCTAAATGCAAAATGCTACTATTATTACTATATTTTCCTATAAACTTGTGCACCTCACGTTAAGCATGTATCAAGTATTTCAAAATCTGTAATGGAAAAAAACTACATTTGGAATTTTTCAATGGCCAAAGAAGGGAGGAAAAAAAAGAAAAAAAAAAGGTAATCAGTACCATTGCACTACTCATCTTTCAGAAGGAAGTGAAAGTTGCAAAGGATTCTCCCTTCCTCAAATTTCTCTTTCTAGCATTATTGGAAAGCCTGTCTTCTTGTTTAAATGAATTCCCTTTTAATCCTTCGCTTGAGCTGCTGTATGGATAGAGCCTCTTAAAAAAATTCAGGATATTGCTGTGATTGTGAATTGATCTGTTTTCATGGCAGAAGGCTCCATCCAGGAAAGAGACCATCTTCTCTAAGTTGTTTTTCAAAGAAATGATTAATTTGCACTCTCTTACTATCTTATCATTAATTAATAGAAAAGCAAATTTTAAACAAATGTCTGCTTTTGGGGTTGGCTTATTACTATCAACATACAGGGAAAAAAAGCTAACTATTAAGCCAATGTGAATTACTAACCAGTTTTTTTATTTCTTAAAGGAGACTTGGAAGACTTGGAATCTTACATAGGAACTAACACTATATTAGGGAACTAAATTGCACATATTCCTCCATGTTAAGGTTCTGAATTAGTTTAACACACTGATAGACCTCATTAATTTTTAAAGCAAAGTTAAGGTTGAAACAGTGTTACAACTGCAATCTTTAAAACATACACATAATTAATTAGCACCAAAGTAAAGGAAATTATCTATCTAGTGTGGCGCTGAATTCACATAGTCTGTTTGCCTTTGGCTCTTTGGTTATGAGATCTGGCATCAGTTGGATTATTTCACCTAATCCATCATTAGCTTTCACGTGTCCTATATACTGTGCAACAAACCTAAATTTAACAAACCCAACTCCCCATCAATTACCACACTGAATATATTACATGTCAGCACACAGCATAAAGATTAGACACGCTGTGTTACATCCTTCTTTGTGAAATGCCAATATTTTTAGAGCACTGTTAACACTGCTGACTCCAACTGTAACAAATGGTCCTTTCCATTGTGAGCAGGCACTAGAGCCCTGACCTTTGCTATTTACATACAACGCAGAGCTACTAAATAAAATCAAAAACCTCAACGCACCCAGAAAACACTTCACAGAGTCATAAGTGTGAGGTTTTTTAATTGCCATATTTGCTTGGCTGAGTATGCGGCACACTTTGTTTTCCTAGAATCCTGCGCGTTAACATCACTAACACATTTAACTTTCTCTCTCTGCGTACACAAAGCACACAAAAAGGTTACAGCTCACAACAGAAACTAAACAGGCTACTACGCAACACTGCTACTATGTTTGTACAGCATCCTTACTTACCGGTCTTCCACAGATAGACCGACGAAGTTTGGAATTCGCTCTGTGCCCGAGTGCCCCAGCTCCCCAGCAGCAGGACCACCAGCACTCCCATGCAACGGGCTGGCGGGGCGGAGAGCCCCAGCCCACGGGGGAAAGCAGTGCTCCCCTCGCTCAGCCTCATGCCTCCAGCAGCCCGCGTCCAAAGCCCGCAGCCCGACTGTAAAACCTCCTCCGAATAGTATTCCCCTCTTCAAAATTTCTTCGCAGGGAGAAGCAGGCTGAAAGCCTCTATCTTGCTTTTGTGCATATCCGTTGTAAAGGAAAAACTGTTTAACGCACGGGAACAATAGAGTCCTCGCTTGCTCTCGCTACAGCGGCTGCTACTAGTATGGTTGCTACTCCACGCTCTTCCATTCAGCGGTTAGTAGCAGTTTTCCATCAGCTAAAAGAGAGACAGCTGTCCGCAGGGGGCTCCAGCTGACTGAGCAGGTTATCTTGCGCTGGGAGGCGGCAGCAGTCATTTACACCAGCTGGAGAGAGCGAGACAGAGAGAAACAGGGATGAGAAGGAACACAAATAACCCGGCGCTGTAATCTCAACACAGAGTGTGACTGTAAAAGCCTGGCTTCCCAGGCATCTCTCCCTGGAATAGCCCAAATGACACACACTAAGAAGAAAAGAAATCATCACCACACGTGCTTCAGAAACACAAGACCTGCAACCAGAACAGATACACTGGAGCAATATTATATTAATTAGGAAAGCATTGCACACTTGTCCTGAAAGCAACATACATGCTACATTAACCATTTTGTAAGAAACAAAAAATAAATGGTTACTCATGCATTAAATAGACATTAAATAGACAAGTTTCCACAGAGGGAAATGAAAGGAATAACAAAACAAAAGAACAACCTACAACTTTATTTGCATATTTGTCAAATCTGTTTCAGGTAATAAAGTGCAGCTCTCTACTGTGTGTGGATGTGTAAGCACATCATCTCTGTGGTAGATGAGGTCTGCATGTAACATATAATGCAAAATAACATCCCTTCCTATCCAGTAAGAATGTACACATATATACATGTATAAATGTCAACTGTGTAATTTAAAGTAATTTGAAGATCAAGTTATCAATCATTTTTAAAACACACACCGAGTTTTACATATGAAAGTATTCAGGATACATTAGGCTGTCATGATGATGCAAAAACGTGCAGAGAGACAAAGCTTTTAAATTAGGCATTCTTATCTCTCCCACCCATTGCCCAGCGAACAGATGCATTAACAAGTCTAAAGATCAGGTTTCAGACATCTATAAACTGCAAAGCAAATGAGAAATTTTCAAGAAATCTGTTACCATATCCAAAAAGTTCCATTCAAAATGCAAGCAGCTAAAAAAAAAAAAAAAAAAAAAAAAACAAAAAAAAAAAAAACCCTGCAAGAGCACATGATCCCGAGTTTTAAAATGATGGAGCTATTGTTGTTTAAAGAAGAAACCTTCAGTGAACCTCTCTTGGGACGCCTGTCATTTTTGCACAACCTTCTCAGACTCAGCCTTTTCACATGCATTTGATTAAAATCAGCCATGATCAAATAATTCCCAAGTCTTTGCCTGTTTAAATATTCTGACATCAGAGCAAATTAGCAATGTTGAAGGTTGCAAATTCGTCTTTGTTTACTTTCCACTCTGTTACGCCTCTAAGAGGGAATTAAAGGCTCAGAGAGCTCTAGCACTGTGAGGCTGTGATTAAGAGAGATAAGCAAGTGTGGATTACTGTTCCTCAGCTGTTGAAAAACAGGCAACAATCAGGAGATTATAGGTTGATAAGGGATACATAGAAAGCCATGATCTTAACAAATTTATAGCATCCTGATGCAGAACTTGCAACCTCAGCTAAAGCACTTCTGGAAATAGATTTTAATTGCTCCTAGTACATCATACCGTGTTCAATTTAGAAAGCATTGGAAACCCTTTCATCCTGTGTTTGGTTGAGCTAGATGGAATATTGTCAAAACAGTGTCCTCCGAGTTAATAGAATTGTAGCAATTCCACAGGTAAATGGGAGGTTAAGTTATTCACATGCACACTGTTTTTCATGCCACATTGAAAGTATTAAAATATTCAATCTAATGAAGACAATGCAATCTTCATAATTTCTAAAAAATATTACAATAAATTTAAGGGCTTTAAAAAGTTTTGTAATCACCAGGAAATCTGTGACAACTTCATTGACTTGTTCAGTCAAATTAAAATACACATTACTTATACACTCATTTGAAAAATTAAGATTAAAGATGTTGGCTTTTTAGCTGGAGATATACACAAGAAGGAAAAAGTTATATTCTCCAGGGTGACTACAGGCATAGGCACCACATTCAGAGTTCTTAACAGCAATGAATTCTACCTAGAATTTTTATGAATGTCTAAAGAAAACCTCTGAAACATCTGGAAACATTATCAGGAAACAGATCATTCATATAGTTCACTCAATGAATCAAGGTGGTTTTTGACAGCAGAACAAAGCAGTATCATGCGAGAGAATACACATACACAAACATTAAAACATTTTCTTGTATTTATGCAACAAAAGCACATACTTTTTAATTTTTGATAAAGATTATGACAACTAATATTTGCATGCTATTCCTTAGGGCTGTATTGTTTTTTGTTCTAACAAAGATCAATAAAGTACAGAAAACTAGTTTCACCTTCGTTGGTAACAAGTTATTATGTACTTAAAACTGTTTAGAAATGTGTCAGAGAGAAAGAAAGGAGGCAAAACTGGGAATATTCCTTACAGTAAGTAAGGAATAGTAGTAAGGATTCTTGAAAAGCTGTCTTTTGTAAACAACTCTGAGCTATGTCACTTTTGCAGCCCAAATATCCATCTTTTAATCAGAACAGGAAAACACAAGCAAGAGAAGAATAGGTAGATGCCTGCAGACATGCTAACATATCTTCAGGAATTAAGCCTCATACACAGGAGACTGTGTATACAGATTGTATGCTTCAAATGTACTAACATGAGAGTGTTGCTGGCAGCCTTTTCCATGTCAGCGTGCCCAACATATTCTGACCTACTTGCTATAGTGTGCAAGGGTCTTTTCCCAGCGCAACCACAATTTCCAGCTCAAAATGATCTAATTATGATCTAATGATCATAAATAATCAATTGTTTGCAGTTTAGATGTTCCCAAATACAAATTTATGTACTTCCAAAAAGAAACCTCTGATAAAGCATAGAAATAAACTGCAATCAACATTAATCTCTGTATCAGTAACAAAACAATGTCAGTGCTGTACCTTAGAGCATCAACAAACGAATCTCCATAGACTTGTATTCACATACATTTATTTATTTCAGGCGCTGCAACCACATGGAGTCAGTAAAATGCTCTCATGTATGAATGACAAGTTAGGACTTTTTTTGTTTTCTAGGGAAAAATGACTGATCTCGAAGACACTCAGGAAAACAAGGTAGAGTTAGTCATAAAACATTAGAATTACTTTGTTCTTGTTTTCTAGCACTAAACAGTCAGAGGATGACAAAAAAAAACAAATGCATGCTATATTTTATTTAGTGAAAAGAGAAATGAGATCAAAATACAAATTGTATAGCCACCGTGTATGAAAAGTTGCCTGCCAGACAGAATCTCCCTGCTAGTACTAGTACATTCCTGTACTAGCAGGCAGTCCAATTTCATAAACTTGTTGCTGTTTGTGAAATGCCGTGATTAAGAGCTTCAAGATCATCTTATGTTCTGTGCTGCAGACATATTTCTAAACATAGTAAAATTAAAAAGCATAAAAAGACCACAACACGCACACAGCATATCAGCCTCTAGACTCAATAATACTCAATAAGATGCATGTCTAGTAGCTCTTCTGTCCACCTTTTACTTTGTAGGTCCTGCATAAGCCAGCAATTTCAGTAAAGCGTCAGTCTGTTCTTCTAGATGTACAGGAGATATTTTACAAACTCTTGCATTTTCCTTTCTAAATTGTCTGTGCTGTTTAAAGACTGAAATATCAGAAAATTCAGCCAGATTCTAAAGAATGAAGATTATTTCATTTCTTATGTAGGATATTTGAACTCCTCCTAATCTGAACTCTGATTATGGAAATTTATATCAAAAAAGATGTTCTCCCTTCACATAGCTATGAAAATACAAGTGTTGCTAAATATAAATTGACTACCTCTCACTACCTTTCTCCAGAAAGAGGGATTAGAATAATAGAATATCTTGTGTTGGAAGGAACAAGATCAAATCCTACTCCTGGTTCCACACAGAACCATTCAAAATTCAAATCCTATATCTGAGAGCACTGTCCAAATGCTTCTTGAACTCCCACAGGCTTGGTGCTGTAAACATTACCAATGGGAGCCTGTTCCAGGATCCAATCACTCTCCTGATCAAGTACCTTCACCTAACATCCAATTTCACATCATCCCCTTGAGTCATATCACTGTCACTAGAGTGCAAAAATCAGTACTTCTCCTCCACTCCCCTCATGAGGTCTTGTAGGCTACCATGAGGCCTCCTCAGTTTTCTCCAGGTTGAATAAACCAAGGGACTTCAGCTGCTCCTCATACATCTTGCTGCCTAGACACATCTTTGCTGCACACCCTTGGATGCTAATATTTTTCTGCCTATCTTATGCTGTAGGACTCAAAATTGCACAGTGCTCACACTCAGGCTATGCTTCTGCAGAGCGGAGTTGGACAATCCCTTCCCTCAATAGGCTAGTAGTTCCCATACCCCACAATATGGTTTTAATGAGTTTCTTACAGGCAATAACCAACAGATGCCCATTTCTGAAAAGAGTTCTATATTTTTAACCTACTGACCTGATTAAGTCATATCAGGACACTCTTGCATACCACTGTAAGGATGCAGTGGGCCCTTGGATATATCCACTGTAAACTCAAACAGTGCACATCTGACTTTCAGAGAAGGCATTAGGTGTGGCATGTTGCCTTATATGCTTATTTTGAAAGTTCCATTATCTAAACAACCCAAATAACAACTCAAATGAGCTTGTTTTCTCTCTGTCCCCCTGCATAAACTCACTCACCAAGACTTCTAGTTCTGCATTTTTTTTTAAGACCCTAACTTGCTTGTAAAAATTTTACTACAGCTGGAAGTGCGGTTAAATGATTCTCTCGAGATGATACCTTCAAGAATTTTACAAGAGAATTCCAGACCAGAATATATTGTACAGGGTCCTTTCAGACTGTGGAGTTTTGAGCATCTCCAGTAGACTCAGAAGTGCTCTATTATTTTTCTTTATATGAAAGCTAGGGAGCCTAATTAGAGAAGACACAAGAAATACGACACATGTGAACAACCTTTGAATATATCACAACGTACTTTGTCTCTCAAAACCTGGCAGATTCATTCCTGAATTTCAAAATGAAATGTCTTGTACAAAACTTGTTGCTGAAAAAATTACTCTTTAGGGAACCTAAGCATATAGCCTCTAGGTGTCACACTTGACCATGTCATAATATTCTACTTAGGAATTTCTAAATCTTACACAGAAGGTAAGAAGGTAACAGACCTTGATGTTATCCTTTCAAAGAGTGATATTATTAAATATCTTTCTTTCAAACTTGTAATAAAAAAAAGAGAGATTAGCAATTTTTTTGCCTCTTTCATACAAGTCACACAACGTTTTATTTTTGATGGACAAACTGTTTTGGAAAACATTAGTAGTTCCACAGTGTATTTTAAACTTACATCATTCTTAGATTTTCTGGACAAATTTGGAAATTTTTAAGTTATATATGTAAGTTTTGTAGAAGAAAGAGTTATGCAGAAGAAAACACTAAAAATATATAAACATTTCAACATCTCTAAATAATTACTTCAAAATCTTCGCAACAAGAAAAACTTATTTTTAGAACATGAATGAGGATTCTACATGCATAAATGTACAAACAGCAGATGTCAAGAGGGAAAGGATTCCATCCAAAGGGACTTGGACAGGGGTGGGCTCATGCCAACCTGATGAAGTCCAACAAGGACAAGTGCAAGATTCTGCATCTGGGTCAGAGTAAACCTAAGCACAGATACAGGTTGGGAGGAGAATAGCTAGAGAGCAGCCCTGAGGAGAAGGATTTAAGAGTGTTGGTTGAAAAATTCAACATTGGTCAGTAGCATGTGCTTGCAGCCCAGAAGGCCAACTGTATCCTGATGATTTTAAACTGGGAGATTTAGATCAGATATTAGGAAAAAACTATTTACTGTGAGGGTGGTGAGACACCTGAACAGGTTACCCAGAGAGATTTTGGATGCTCCCATCCTGGAAGCATTCAAGGCCAGGCTGGATGGGCTTTGAGCAACCTGGTCTAGTGGGAAGCACCCTTGCTTATAGCAGGGGGTTGGAACTAGACAATCTTAAGGCTCCTTTCCAACACAAGCCATTCTATGTTTCTATGATCTAGCTCTAATTTGACAAATGCATTCTTTTTATTAAGGAAAATAAGTGATTCTTGGATAATTTTTGTTCTATTTTGCATTGTTTGTTCATTACTTTAAAAGCTAGTTGAAGGGTAGTACATTGGTGAAAATTTGCCTAGCCAATCTTTCATTTTAAGGCTTTTTCTTCAGATGCAAAAAGACGAAATTTAGGTATTACTTAAATGATTCAACTACTTACGTGCTGCTGGTTTTGAGCAGTTTTCTCAGTTTTGGAACCAAAAATATTTTTAACCAACCCCTTTGGTAGGGAAAGATCAATACCCCTGGCCTGGAACATTCATGTGAAAAAACATTCTTTATAAGAAGGCACATGTTAAAGGACTGCAAGGAGGTATATGAAGTTCTGCTTGCTAGTAGATAAAGCTAGAGCTAGTAGATAATAGCTAGAGCTATTCGGTGCAGAAGGTTGCACCGAATTAACTAGTTCCACTTTGCTTCTACATTCTGAATGAATACTGCACTTCCTATGCAGATTACACTGGCTCCAGCAGCAGGCTGCATGAAGCAGAACTTTTGCAAGTATCAGTACTGGATGCAAAAGCATCTCTGAAGTTTCTTATTTGGAAGAGTCTTCTCTATCAAGAAATCAAGCTCTGAACCTCTTCTCATCAATTCAGAGATCTCTTTAGTCACATCTGCTGCAGCTTGCCTATCTGTAATAAAGGCAGCATGCATTTTTCATTAGGAAGCCAACTGCACTGATAGTAGATTATTGAAAAAGATTGAGTTTTTCCATTTATTCAGAATCTGATGGAGAAAGCTCCTATACTTAATTTTCTCTTGAAGAGACCACACCTAAAAAGTAATTTAAATCAAACAAAATTCAGAAGCACAGTACTACTTATGGTCAGGTTTTGTAGTGAGGTCTGAATCACTAAAATACATTTCTCTTTCGAATGCATTTCTCAGTTTAAAACTGTCAAATTCTCAGTGTCAGAGCAATGTTATCCTATAAAGACAAAGATAGGAATTAGAAAAAGCACAAAAATGGCTTTTGTAGTTGTTCCATTCTTTATAACGAAGAGGAGAAACAATAGCTCCTTTCTTGTGCTAACAGAAAAAGAAATATTTTTCATGAGGAAATTGGTGAAATTTGTCACTTAGAAACAATTTTGGCAACCTGTGCTTTGGGGAACAAGCTTGAAATTTGCTTTTGTTAGAAGTCATCAGTGTCCTTATCACAACCTCTGAAAATAAGTTTGCACTTGGTTAAAAATCTTTTTGGAACTTGGTAACATCATGAAATTCTTTAGAGGTTGTTGAGAGGGGAAAAAAAAGCACCTTAAAACTGGATACAAAAGTGAGCATAAAAATAGGCCACTAGTATTCAAAGCTTGGTAAAGAGCAAATGACAGGAAGAACTGAGAAAACAGACTGGAATTAGGATAAGATACCAAATGGAGAAAGTAGCGACAATCAGAATTTCTGCACATATTTTAATCTTTAATCTTTTTGCACATTTGATACATACCTATGGTTTGTTTACCCATGTAATCATGACTTCAAAAAGAATGAAGCATTTTTTAAATCTAGCTACCTAGCTTTAGTTGCCTCACTTTCAGAAAAGTCTACTACAGACTTCACCAATGAAGAAAAATAAACAGAATCAGTTCTCGATCAACAAGCCCACTGTACTGAATTTTCACACACAAATGCAGGACATCAAGGGGGCTTTCCAAGTCAGCTGTGTTACCCCAGTGTGCGCATATACTTTTCAAAATTTTTAAAATCAATGGGAACAACTAGCCCCTATGCTGAACATGAATTTATATTGAAAATAAATAAGCTTATCCAGACAATTTCCTCAATGGTAAAAAATAACAGTTAAAAATGATAGCTGTAAAAATAAATGAGTAGAATATATACAGTACTTGAAACGCAGGCAGGAACATTTCAAAGACAACAGAGAGTAGTGAAATCCCTAGCAAGGAGAACAGAAAGACAGAGAATGGAATAAACGAAGAAAATCAGTGCCCATTATTGCTTTTGAACATCCTCTCCTGGGATAGCTTAGTAATTTGCACATACCAAATCACCTTTAAACAAAAGCCACCCTCAGTCAATTTTAAACCTTCTCCTTATTAAAATCCTATTGATTGATCATTCTTCATCTAAATGTTTGACAAGCCAATTTCCATTTTCAAGGAGGGAAACAGTGGTCTTCTTTTTGAAGACATAAATCACTCAAACATTGTTATCCGTTCTCAAGTTAACTAATTAATACAAATTAATAAGAAAATTAAATAAGGCTGCTATTTATTTCTTTTTCTCCCATCAGCCCGTGTTTTTAACGGCTTCCAGAAATTGATGGATTCAGATGTACTGACAAAAAATACATAGCTGGAAGTAGCTTATAATGATTTGTTAACTTCATAAGAGTTCCAAATTAGCTGGCCAAAAGTACAGTGTGTGTGTTTTATGCTGACTTCAACAGATCAATAAACAGGAAGAATATAACTTGAGGAAACCGATTAAAGCATCTAACACCATTTTGACATGAGGTCAAATTTAAAACCTATTCCTATCAACCAATCTTCCCATTGAAAAGTATAGGTTACTGCCACTGAAATCAACTCTGTAACAAATTACAAAACAAAAAGGAAGGCAACAACATGAACTCTAAGCCCATATTAGTAAAAAGATTATACCATTTAAAACCATGTCACTGTTCAGCCTTGAATATTAATAACTAGATATGAAACGTTGAGCTGTGTCAAGAAAACCTCCCATTCTTCTAACTGCTGCCTTTCCTTCATCCTCTGCTGTTACAGCACTGTCCTCTCCTACGTTCCACTACAGCAGTTTTTCATTGACAAAAAGAAAGAAAACAACCAACCTAAGCAAGTGCAATAGGTAACATCACAACCACATATAATTGGATTTTCTGCATACAGATCACAAAGCAGTCTACGTGCTACAGAAAAATCTTCTCTAAACTATCAGCATTAGCATTAAAATTAGAGCTTCACCAAGGGGATCAAACCAAGCTTAAGATGATGTGACACTTTCAAGACAAGAAAAAAAAAAACATTGAATTGTCACCATTGTTCTTTTCTATGGTGATAAAAGACATTATTGCCAGATTTCTCCAATCACAATTATACCTGCGTATTCAAAAATGAGAGAAAAAGCTTTCCAATTAACTGTTAGTGGCAGCACTGGTACTTCCACAAGTTGCTCCCAAAGGATTTGAAAATAACCATAGTCTAAGTAACTGATAGCTGCCTCTATATACTATCTGTGGAATATAAGACAATTTATTTTGATATATTTTTCACTGAATAAAAAAACAGGATGGAGACTAAAAGAACAAGGATTTTTTTCAGCGATTACATTATTGAAATACTGCAGAAAATTTAAAAGCAGACGGCTCTAATTCAGAATTGAATTCAGCTGTTAGCATTCAGCTCAGTGAGTGGACCATGAGTTCCCCACAACAAAGAAACTTAATCTACATGGATGAAGTGAGGTGAGGAACACTCAAAAAGATGAAGCACTGTTGAACTGCAAAAGCAATGTCTGAATGACACAGGTCAGGTAAAGTAACAGCCTTAGTTCAGGTAAAGTGACTCAGGTTTTATCAAAGCCAAAAAAAAAGAAAAAAAAGTACGTCATGCATAAAGTAGAAGCCAAACATAACAAAAGAATCTTCTTCCAGGAGCTATCTTTAGGATAAAGAGCTGGAGCTGTTCAGCCTGGAGGTTCCAGGCAGTCTTATAAAAGCCTCTCAGTGTCTAAAGGGGAGCTACAAGAAAGAAGGGGACAGACTCTTTAGCTGTGTCTGTTGTAACAGGACAAGGGAAAATGATTTCAAACCAAAGGAGGGCAGATTTACACTGGATATAAGAAAGGTTTTTTACAATAAGGGTGAAGTACTGTGACAGGTTGCCCAGAGAGGTTGTGGATGTCCAATCTCTGGAGACATTCAAGGTCAGGCTGGATCAGGCTCTGAGCAACCATATCTGGCTGTAGCATCCCTGTTATTGCAGGGAAGTTGGACTCGACGACCTTTAAGGGTTTCTTCCAACTCAATTCCATGATTTTATTAATAATTTCAGATTATTTCATCTTACTGTTTAATATATATGTCCATTTACACATTTATAATATTTCTATAACATATATTTAATATTATATAATATATATTTAACATGCACATATACATACATATAGGCATATATACAAACAAAAAACAATTTATGGCAACTTAAATTCTCTTAACATCCATATGTAAATTCAGATACAGTAAACTATTTACACCTGTCTGGCTTTTATGCTCGTATTCAAGCAGAAGCTTATTCCTTTGAGATTTCCCATATAGTTAGTGATAATTTTTATCATGTTTCCAAAATACTCTCATCAGTAGCCCAATCTCTGTTGCCTAAAGATGCTTCTACATACACTCCAACTTTAATGTCTCCATCACTCTTATTAACTGTAGGAAGTAATTTCTATGAATAAAAATGGTATGTCTAGTGAGTTTTGTATCAGCTGCAAAAGAAAGTCGCTCAAAGTTTCACATGAAGAAGCACACAAAAAGAAAAAAAGTCAGACAAATGTGTTCTACATACCTCTAAAGCTGTTAGAGAAATCATTGCAAACTGTTTTGAAGAGGTTGGTGAAGGATCGTACATTAAAACCCCTCACAATTTCAATTTTTCTTACTGACATACCCATAGCATATGTAAAAGTTTGCCCATATCTTTCACATACGTATGTCTAAAGGAATTTAATTATTAACATTTTATTATTATACATATTTTATATGATTTTGAATACATCCTATTTATTGAAACTTGCTGAATAGCAGGGTACATTGTACCTCACTTAGGCTAATGTGGTACTATTCAACAAATTACTTTCCTGAAAATTACAAGGTTGCTATAGCAAAATATTACACCGACAAGATTCAGAAAAGATTTCCCTTTATTATGTCAAACAGTTTAAAGAAGCATATGCCTACAGTAATTTCCCTCTCTGTCAGCAATTAGTTTACCAGCAGCAAACTAGAAATACTGACTGACTGCCAGCCTTGTGAATCACAATTATTAATTTTTTTTTTAATGTAAAACAACTATATTGAGTTATCTAAGCTACCATGATCTCTAATACAAATTATTTTTTATTTGGCTATAGGTATTTTGGCAGAACTTCTAAGCTCCCAGCCAAGATCTAATTTTCATTTCTAAAGGGGACTGGTAAAATGCACTGTGGGTTCTCAGTCTCTGTTAGTTAGAATGTTCTCATGTTCTAAATTTAGATGAAAAGCTTTGGTAAAGGGAAAAATATAAATACGCATATTGGATCTTAGAAGGACAATCCTTCTCTCACTCCCTCTTACACATACGCAAAGAAAGAAAATTGTTATTGTCTTTGGCCAACAGAGCACTTCTTACTTTCTCCAAGTTCTAGGAGAGTGCAAAGGAAGTCATCTTTTACATAAAAAGGATTTCATTGTAAGCACTGCTATGAAAGAAAATTAAATTAAAAAAATGGCACTCTAACTTATCAACATGTTCAGAATGCAATTCAGAAATCTAGTCTCTATTTCTCCTTTATTTAAAAAAAAGCTTGATCTTTTAAGAAGCACAAGAAATTCCTCTTGTGTTTCATGTTATCTTTCACACTGTCATCCCGCAGATAACCTGCAATTTCAAGTAGCAATCTTCAAATGCTATCAAAATGAAATGATCCCAAATGGTTTCATAATGAAATACAAAAGATTGCATTCATTTGATTTCAAAATGGGCCATTAGCCACTGTAGTCTTAAACCATTAAAAGAAAGAACTAGAAATCAAACAATAAATAAACCTAATGCATACCTCTAAGCAGTAAGTAATTAAAATAGATAGTAAACATTTGCTTTATTGTTTGGTTGGGTTTTTTCCCTGCTAAATTATGATTTTTGCAATAGTTCTTAATGGTTTTAATTTTAAATGCTTTGCAGAAATGAGATCATATTCATTGTATGCTCTTCATTAACTCAACTGATGGTGTTTTAATTCCTGCAACAAAGTCTGGTGTTCCTTTTACAATTCAGCATAGCTATCACGTGATGAGACTAATTCGTTTCTCTACAGCAGAACAAATTATTTCTTCACAAAATGCATACTATTTTTAGCAGGGATTATTGTTAAACTTTCAATACGTTCCTTGTTTTACAGCAGAGTAAGTATTTCATTTTTAATTAGCCTTCCTGTGCCCCGATTCCCCTAATGAACTAATAACCTATGTTCTCTCTGATAATAAATATGTTGAATAGACCTAAAGGAAGATAAGAAAGGATATTTAATGCAAGTGTTTTGTCTGCTATACCGAAACACTTCAGTACTGTTATAAACAATAAATGCAAGTTTAAAAAGTTTAAAAGACTAAGGGTTAGCCAGAATGAAAATAAATTTCATCACAAATCACTGTATTATTATAATTTTTTGCCTAAGATTTGCCATACATGTAATTGGGCAAACATGGTATTTTAAAATATATAGATATTACATAAGCAAAGCTGAATACAAAATTATTCTCTTCATTTATTTTCAGAATTACAACACAGAAACTATGATGTGAACTCTGGAAAATTGCACCTATGTTAAAATAATAAATACTGAGGTGTCAAGGGAGCATCATGATCTTGTCCTGATGCAGAGTTGAGCAAATAAGCTATAGATAAAAGGTAGTTGAAATAAGCATTCGAAGTAATAAACATTAGTATGGAACATGGATCAAAAAGTGACAGAATGACACAAAACTGCCATAAATACCCTGATACTGTTGCTAGCATTTCCTAACATCCAGCAAGAATCTCCCCTGGCTCAGCTTGAAGCCACTCCCTCTGGTCCTATCACCAGTTATATATCAGAGAAGAGGCCTATCTCCAGCTCACTACAACCTCCCTCCAGGTAGTTATAGAGAGCAATAAGGACTTGTGGATTGAGATAAAAACCACTTAAAAAGACATAAAAGGAAAATAATAATAAGCAATAATAATGATAAAACAGTGTAAAATTGTGATGCATAATGCAGTTTATTGCCACTCACTGACCAATACCAAACCAGCCCTCAAGCAGTGGCCGCTCTCTCTAGCTTATCTCCCCCAGTTCTACTGCTGAGCATGACACTATGTGGTATGGAATACGCATTTGTTTGATTCAGCTGCCCTGGTTCTATCCCCACCCATCTCCTTCTGCACACCCCACCCCCTTTGATAGGACAGCACAGGAAGCTGAAATATCTTTGTCTCTGTATAAGCACTGCTGTAACAGCTAAAACATGGCTGTTATCAACATAGTTTTTCTCCTAAAGCCAAAACATAGCATCATAAAAACTATGAAGAAAATCAACTATGTCTCAACTGAAACCATGATGGTGTGTTAACAACATTAGTGCTTTTGTAAATCCAAAACACAGCACCATACCACCTGCTCGGAACAAATATATCTTTGCATTAAATCCATTGATTTACAGCAGATTATAGTCCAAACATCCTGAATCACCTTTTACAGGTGAAACCCCTTCTCACCTGTGACCACTTCCAAACCTCAGTACCCAGGACTGGGTCCAGAGAAGCTCCACTGATGTCAAAGCCATTCCTGCTACAATTTTTCATTAGAAATAAAGATCATTATTTACAGCGTTCTCCATACATGAACATAATGAACTCTCTTAACACAAGTATATCTGAACTGACATAAACTTGAAGTTGTCTGTACTTCTTTTTTTACAGTCACCTACAGAAAGCATTACAGTTTAAGATTGCACTAAATATATATATAACATATATTAAAGTATATCTATCCAGAAACAGTGTAAAATTAACTCCTTAGATCTCGTTTACTGTATAGGAACCAGAAAATATATATTTGAACTGTTGTCCTCAGAGATTAAAGTATTTCTTTCACAGTTTATCCTTGTCAAGTAAAAAGAAGTCAAACTATCAAATGAACACAAAATAAAAAAATGAAATTCAGCAGCTACACAGACTGAATAAAAAGTATACTTGGCCAAGTCCATTAAAATATAATTGTTTTTCAATGGAAAAAAAATATCTACTTCATCAAAGCCAGATGTAATAAAATGCTATGAAAGTTAGCAGAAAGGAGTTCAAGGAAAAGAATGAGAGAAATCAGAAACAGTATAGTAATCCTATCTTTAAAAAAAAAAAAAAATGAGCATAAACCCAGTGTGATAAAGTGTAGATAAAGAATCTTTGCAAGGTCTTTCTGTTCCCTCATCTTGATGGTAAAACTGCTCTAATTTATGATAAAGACATTATATTTTGTAAAATTTTGCATCCAAAAAAAAAAAAAAAAAAAAAACGGGGAGGGGGGGAAGATTATATTTTAACATTGAAAAAATATTGATTTTATTGAGTCGGTGGAGATTGTCATTTTTAAAGCCAATGCAAACTGGGTTAAATTTAAATCTCCTATTATCATGTAGATTATACTCTGATGAGGCATTTTTGCTGATATTCACTTCAAGAAATAAATATAAATTAAATATATATTTATTTTTGTGATGCTCTTAAAAATAGGCTTAAATATTATTATTTGGATCCACCTGCAGGCCATTGCAGAAAGACTGCAGCTGAGGGGCTGAGACAGCAGGGAAGCCCATTCAAGCTGATCCAATTTAGATATGCAAATTTTATCTTGTGCATTTGAAAAGAACATTACAGCACAGCATAATTTGCACCTTGAGTTCCAAAGAATAATATTTCTAATCTAATGAAAACATGGCTTCATTGTTCACTTTCCCCCTCTCCAGGTTTGGTCCAATCTACTGCTCTCCTACCTATTTAAAATTGTTTTCTTCCACATTTGAAACAATTAACTAACAAAGAAAATGAAAAGGAAAACATATGTATTTATTATTGTAGTCACCTAATAAAGACAATGTTATAAGTGCTTGACTCATGTGATAAAATCTGTAACAGAGGGCCTAATATCAACACCACTCTAGGGATGAAATGCTAAATGAAGCAAGTGAAGCTTAAGATCATGTGTCTGACAGAATGCACTGTTCATTTATTTTTATTTGCCTTGGTTGTTCCTAATAGTGATATTTGCTTAATGACTAACTATTGCAAAAATATGGTTTTTTTCCCCATCAAAAAGTGAGTGGAACAATGCTGAATGGCCCACACTGTTCACATTTAGAACTACCATCTACACATATTTCTTCTGATTCAGTGGTATTATTGACAGAACAAGACTGTATGTCTTCTAATTCATGAACATATATGCTATCTTAAAAAGAATTAGCATAGCTGAACTAGCAGGAATGCTCATTACCATTCAGTCTGCAGTAAACTCAATGCTTCAAAACAAATTTTCTTCTCAAAGTGGCAGAAAAGATCTTTGCCACTTTCCTTATAAACAAACCCAAAGCTTATTATTGCAACAGTAAACAACAACATTAGAGAAATGGATAAAAATCCAGAACCTCAAATTTCTAGGAGTACATACACCACCATTGCATCACTTCTTACTAAATTAGAAAATATAAATTCAGTAATTTCTAAAATTTCACATCTTCATTAAAATGCCATTACAATATAGGTAACAATAGGTTGCATAAGCAAACTCCAACTAGAAGATAGTCCAGAAAATACATGGTTAATCTGCTGAAAATTAGCTTAATTGAGAACTCCTCCTAAACTCTCCATCCAGAACAATAACTGGAATAACCCCAGTTCTGATATGAATGGTAGTTCATACAGTCTTCCAATCAGGAAATAAGCACAGGAAAAGTGCAAGGCCAATGCTTGTGCTATTTGAAACAGAAAAGTCACAAAAATAAGTTCACAACAGTAAGTTTGCAGCTAAATGTCACAAAAAAATGATGCTTTGCCGTCATATAGTCTGGGCCAGAGGGTGGTTGACTCCCTGGCATGTGCTGAAGCAAAAAAGCTGAGGGCAGTGGCTTGACCAAAGGAACACCAGGGATGTCTGGCAGCTCCCACCTATTGACAGATGAACACGCAGTGTGCTATGGTCCTTTTCTTTAACTCTAGAGAATATTCTGCTCTTACCACCAAAACAGAAAAAAAGTTGTTCTAGGTTAATGACATATTTATAGGTTCATAAAATACCATGTTATTTTGCACTTTATTCCAAATTGCTACACCAGCCTTAGCAGAAGTTTAATAAGTGCTGGAAACTGAGGAAAACTAAGCAAATGAGAATATTTCAGAAATCACAAAGCCAGACGCAGCTTTTCATACTACAAAATGCTGCAGGGAAGCAAAGCTGCATTGCATCTCATTCAGATGGGGTTAAAGAAGATATGTGATATCTCTAAGTGTACTCATTCATGTTTTTGCAATGAGAACCACGTCCATTTGCTATTACCAGCATCCTTTGACTGCTATCTTTCTTTAAGAAAACTTTTAAATTTAAATAATTTCAAAAAGGGAGTGTGGTGATATTTGATTTTTCCTATGTACGGTGAATATTTTAAAAGGAGAACTTTCAAGACTTCCCAGAGATTCAGAGATATCAAAATAACACAGTACTTTCTGATATCCTTTAAAGAAAGAATTCAGACAAGAAAATAATTCTTACTAGAATGTGAAGTTTCATTAGATATATTGAAAAATACTGTGTAAAATTTACTGTTTTGAAAGATATTAGGAGTGCTTGAAATTTAATCTCAAGTTGCTCATTCATATCATTTTCCCCATTTATTAATTTGCAAAGTGAAATGATATCACAAAGTATATACTTACTATGTTTACTAAAACATACTTTTATCTACAATCAGGAAACAAAGATATTTATTGTTAAAGCAAAACAATTGATATAATAAAATATTTAACACTAATAAGTGCTGTTATTTAAATAAACATATCCTGTCCTGAAAGGCCTTTAGCTAACTAATTTGCAAACAACCACTCCTTTCTTTCTTGGCCATTTATGGTAGCCTGTGGGTTATATCAGAAAATGCATATTTTATTATATGATACAATCTGCATTTTTTTTCTACTAAAATACTTCAATGCTATAATTTAGTTTTTGCAATGACAAGTTAATACTACATTATAATTGTTTTCACTAACATCCTGTTACAATTAACACTTTCCTTTCCTGCTTTAAATATAACATCCATTTCCTTTTGAATATGCTTTCCAGGAAGATTAACAGATTAACATCCTGCAGATATTTTTCATTGTGCCAAGAGAGGTGCAGGGGAGAACAGAACTGAAGTTTTCAAAACAAAGACTTTGGCAGGAAACAAACTGTGCAACCAAATTGAATGAGAGGTTATTTAACTTCATTATGTCAACTTAAGTGATAAAACAGCAAATCACTATTACAAAATAAAAACTGACTCTGTAAAATGAAGAAGAAAAAAAAAATCTTTTAAAATACATTTCACAGATTCACATACACATTTCTTTGTAGAAAAAAACTGAAGTGAGCATGTTAGCAGATGCCTTTTCACAAATTTGCATTCTGTTTCAATATACATCATACACAAAATAGGAAAAACAACAAACACAAAGTATTTCCAGTCAAAGATTTTAGTCACTTCAATCATCTTTCCTGTCATTTAAAAATCTTAAAATTATACAGGATTTTCTATTGAAATAATTATCATATTACAAGTAAATCTTTCCTTGCACTCCAGGGATAGAGAGTTTGACCAAGTCATTTGAACTAGGTACATCAAAATTATTGGGGCAGTTACTTCTACATATACTTGATTCTTTGTTTGGAGTAACTGCCCACTACTCCCTCTCAAAACTACCAGATTATCTGGGCATCACAGCACTCTCAGTCCAGTAAATATTTACAATACATTATAGCTTCTGTTTTGGAGATTAACAAACCAGAAATAGATTTTAAGCAAAGCTATCAGTTTAATCTAGCAGGGCTTTACATCCAGTACGCCAGACTGGGTCAGACAGTTTTAATAGTAAGGCAATGATGCAGCCACAATAACTGAAATAAGGCAGTGAATTTTTAAAAACCCAGGGGAGTTACAGCCCCATTTACTCCATCTGTGATACACTACAGGGGCAGAGAAGCAAGGTTTACTCTGTGTTTCTCTGCAAAACATGTTGTCAAAAAGCTATTTTTAGTACACACACACACACCAAAAAGAGTATAATTTTTGAATGTTTATAAACATCTAGAATACGTCTTCAAGGTAAAAATAAGGACCTGGAAATAAATTCAACTTTACTGTTGGTAAATCTTCCAATCCAGGTCACTAGCACTGTACCTGGCAAGTATTTCTTACACAAAATGTGAGAGTTCTAAGCTCTAAATGACTGCCAAAGCATGTCTCTTAGCTATTTATAATCCTTGTTAACTCCTCAGAAATAGAAGTAGTAACATTGCAAGTTAAAATTACAACTTATCTCTACAACCTATAAACAACTCCATTAATAAATGAAAGCACATATAAATGAGAATGAAATTATACAAATCCATTGTTTTATTAACACTTCATTTTATAGCTCATGGTGTCAGGAAAAAAAAAAAAGTGAGGTTGTTCAAACATGGCATTAAGTTAGTGAAAGGTATTCTGGGAGGAATTCACTCTGAAAACTCTGGGAGTTTTCACATTTGTATCTTGTGGTTACCTACATCTTATCCTTAGTTCCATTATCAAGACTGTGAGAGAGGAACTGACAGTGAATGAGTGAATGGAATATGTATCCTAATACACAATGAGACTTCAAATTATTTATAAAAAGTATAAAATAATGTATTATAAGACAATTTACTGTAAGAGCTACTGAAGCAAAAGACAAAATTATATTCCATTAAAATATCTCTTGCTAGCAGTAGAACATTTAGAGCTCCAGCCCCTGTGAGTCAGTCAGAGAAAAGGTAGAGGTGAGCATTATTCATACAATAAATGTACACAGAATACAAATAAAAAAGATCCTGATATGTGTCTGCCAACTAAAAAAATTGAAAAAACACAGAAATTCCATAGAATCACATAGTGCTTTAATTTACAGCCCAAGTAAAGTATATACTAAAAAGAAAGACTATTTCTTTTCATTATAAACACATGTGGACATCCATCAAGAGTCAGCTATCATACTGTGCACAAGATAAAAAAGGATGCAGCTAGTTTGTGAAGTAAAGTTGTGAAAAAAAGCAAGAATAAGACAGAAGGGATTATCAAAAGAAGCAAAATAAGGGATTTTTGCTTAAATTGAATATATACTTTCATTATATGCAAATAGACTTTGAGACAAAAAAATCTGCTGACGGATGAGATGAATTACAAACAAATTTTTTGTAATGTATTTTGCTATAGGTGGAGAAAGAGTTGTTGGTTTTCCTGTTGGTTGGTTATTTTTTCTGTCTTGTTTTGCTTTGCTTTATTCTATCGCTCGTTGAAAGGAGATTATTTAAATATATATTATATAAGGTTTTATATGTATATACATACAAAAATTCCCTATTATTCTCCTGAGAACTATACGTAAACGAATGCTTCTCAGGCTAGTTGGCATATACTGAAGTCACTGAAAAACAAGTTGAAATATTATCTGAAATTGGATCCTTCTACAAAGCATTCTGGAAAGGGGCATTCTCAAAAGTTGCAAATGTATGAAGACAAAAGCTCAAACTTTTGGATAGGCTAGCAGTAATTTCCAGCACTATTTTCCACTCTTACTGTGCCTTCACATCCATTTTCTTAGTTAATTAACATTTACAGCAAAACCTTAGTTATTTTTCCACTGTTTGCCATCATTACACACGTATGAATATGTACTTGCTTAAAAGCACAACTTTCAGCTCACAGTCTGGGAGGAACAGTGGTGGCACAGTAGGGACCTGAGTGGCAAGGTCACCAAAAGGATGCATGCAATGTCTCCTCAGGGACATGTGGCAGTATCTGTGGGTGATGGGGCACGTGACGCCACCACACTGCAAGTTATGGTGACCACCCGATGCCAACACTGCATCAGGAGCAGATCTCTACAGCAAGACAGAGTACTTCTAGCTATGAGAGTGCAGGCCATTTCCTTAGACAGGCCAAATACCCGACATGACAACCAGGTGCCTAGAGTATTAGGATTGACAGGTACAGAGGGGTCACAGCAGGCACAGCATACTTGGCAACTCTGCTTTCACTTCATCAGCCCTTTCAAACTTCCTTCACAGATAGGATTAAGCTTCATGCCAAAGAACACAGCAAGAAGCATTATCTTTAACGGCAAGACGACTCTTCATTTGTAATGGAAGATTAAATAAATTCAATGGTACAATAATTTGGCATGCAATTTCAACTCCAAATTACGGTCCATGCATATATATGCACTGACAGCATTTACAGCAAGCAAAGTATTAGGAGCTCTGTATTCCTGCAAATTCTGGAATAAGCAGTTGAATTTGCTAAGTCCAACAGACTATGTAAAAAACTGGGACCAGAATAGTCAAAAAACCCACTGTACTATTTAATTACCCCCCCAAAAAAAATAGCTTTAATTTTTCTCATGATTGTTCTGAACACAAGCATGAACTGATTCAGTACCTAGTACGTCTACCAGTGCTAGCTGGTTCTTGAAATGGAATTTCCATAGACTTTCCAAGGATCTGATGACACAATTTAAAATATATATTATGGTAGATCACTGGAAATACTTCCCTTACACAGCGCTGAAAGCATATCTAAAATCTCAGTGATTATGTCTCAGATAATAACAAAGTAGCTTAAAGTGGCATAGTGGATTACAGAGGTAAACCAACTGACCCAATGACTATGTGATGACTTAAGGTCTACATCATTTTATTTTATTCAGGAAAAAAAAAAAAAAAAAAAAAGGAAAAAAACCAGTAGAAAACATTATCCTAGAATTTTAAAATTCTTTGTATTGCTGCCCAGTATGGAAGCTTGTTACTGATTCCCAGAATATATTAAAAAAACCCTCCACAAGCGGACTCATCATGCATTAAAGCAAATACTCTCAGCCTTCATATGCCACTCAGTGTTACATCTTTTGTATTCAATAAATAGTGTCTGCTTCTTCATTCCTATGTTTTGAAATCCATCTACAATTACGTACTGGCTTCACAAAATTATGAAAGAGATATGAATATGACAAAGAGGAAAGAAACTTCTGTCATTCCAAGACTAAGTTGACAATGCTGTTGGAAGACTTCCAATATTTTTTTTTTTTAATTTTTTTTTTTTTTTTTTTTTTTTTTTTTTTTTACTATTTTTCTTAAATTTAAACTAAATTCGTCAACTAAAAGTTTTTAAAGATTCAGAAGCCTATTGCTCAGTCAGTGTGAAAAACAACACTTCTGACAGAAGAATCCCACTGTCAGAATCCCATTGTTTATCTTCAGGAAGTCACTAAAGATCCACTATTTCAATGTACTGCATACATGCCATTAACACTAATAAAAAGATTGATTTTTTAAAAGTTACATTTACTAAGTGTCTACAGCCATTATTCTAACAGTTAAAAAGCAAACTGAAGCATTTGTTTGCAGAAGTTATGCAATTTTTGAGGAACTTTTAACAAATATTATAAACAAACTAACTAAAGTTTATGACTCGAGATATACCTGTTGGCCATCATTTAAAAAATTTTAGATATTCTTTATAGTCCATAAAGAAGTCTCAAAAAATGCATAGAAAGTTATGCCAACAAAAACAGAAAGAATAATTAAGTAAAATATTCAGCATTCATGAATGGACAGTTTAGGAAATCATGAATCAATTCTTTTCTCCCTTAGCTCCAAAATGCCAGCTAAAGGTTAATGCTATTTAAGAGAGCTGCATTCAGAACCCAGGATATGCAACAGCAGGAGAAGCCTACTTGGCTTTTGTCAGAAATAAATCTTTCAGGCACATATCTGTCCAGTCATATCTGAACAGAATGTTCTGAAACAAAGGAAAAGTTACACCAGCCAGTCTGATCTGCAGTCTGATCATTAAAAGATAAACAGCACTTCTCAGCATAAATCAGTCAATTATACAATGTGTATGATTTTTTTCCCCTCCATTAATGAAATGCTTGAACTTTCATGCTGCTATGCTGGTAAGAATGGATATAATTTTCTCACAACTACTTCAGAAAGTACACTCATTTTAATGGAAATGTGCAATATTTCACTGCCCGTGGGAGTTCTCTGGCACATATCTTGAATAGGATTCATCATTTTCCATCGATATTATCTACATGTAGCTATACTTTATTATAGTTAATAAAGAACTTTTCAATAAGATGGATACAATAGATTTTGGCTAGATGGATGTAAAATCGATGAGAGAAATCCTGTCCTAAAATATGAAGACACTCTTAGACTGACAAAAGAGGTACCATGTTATCCACTCAGTTAAACATATATTGCAAGTAGGTTAAGCTTTCAGATTTGGAGCATTCTCCTCCTTTCTATAAGAATAAATGAGTTTAAAAAAAAAAAGACATTTACTTATATGGCAATTAAGGTTCTTTGACACTCTAATTCAAAAACCACTCTTTCCTGTTCTTATGCTTCTCACAAGCTTCCTTTCAGATGGTGGCTTCTTTGGTCTGGAAGATGTTTACAAAGCTTTGACAACAAATATTCAACAATCTCCGACATCTTTTACATGCCTCCAGTTTGACTCACAAACACAGACGTCTGCATAGGCAAAGAACAGAACACACTGTGCAATCTGCTAAGAGAAATATGGTTCTGCTGAATCACCTCATTTCTCCATCTCTTCATCAGTGGAAGAACAGTTATGTTCAAATACAGGCTAGAACAAAAAGACTGAAAATAGGTATAGACTGTACTATTCCCTCTCCTTGCTCTTCTGACCCAGCAGCTCTGCAGTCCTGTGAATGAGGTGCCACTACCAAGCAAATACCCTCCAAAGCCAGACTGAAATGTGGACTTGAGGGCTGAAGGGCATGTGAGTATACACATCTGGCAAGGCAGTTAACACTGTTAACTGAAGTCTACACTGTTGCACCTCACGTTTTATCTGATAGCCTGAGTGGATATTGCAAGACATTTGTCAGTAACAAACAAGTCACGGCCACCATATCTCATCTACAGCTTTTATTTAAATTAAAAGAAATCCATACACAAACCACTACATCAAAAGATAATTTTTTAAAAAATAAAAGTTGAACATCCAAAAATGAATAAATAGCAGAACATGATTTGCGTACCTGTGTCCATCACAACCTGTGCAGACTATAATGGGATACTTTTGTCCCCACACAGCATCTCTTATTACATGCGAAATACCAGTTTCCCTAGTTTTTCCACAGTTTTCTGGGGTTCAGAAGGCTGGAACATTATGCTGTTATTTCAGAAACTTAAAACCTACCCAAATATTTCCAGATCTCTAGGTATGATCCATTTTCCAACATACACCTTCCAGAAACACATTTACTACAGCTGAACGTTTTTACCACCAAATATTTATTTCTTCTATGAAGGGATTTATGCATTTTGCACCTAGTAATATAGTTGCAGTATGTTGTTGTGTAAAATAAACAGGTTTTCTGGAAAATTTCATCAAGCATTGTTTATGTGACCTTTTTCTACATCTTCTATTATTCTGCACCCTTTTAAATTATTAACATCAATCACCAGGAATTCTTTCAGTATCAGTGTCACAGACTAAGGAACACAGCTCTCAACCTTTCTAGTAATAGATGCCTTTCAGACCTTCCTGCACTACTTCACAGCCAAGGACAAAACTACTCTGTCATATCAGAAGCACACAAGTTACTTTGTTTGCCCTGACTCCCTATGTCCTCTTTAGAGTTGGTACTTTCACCAGTCAAGGATCCAGGAAACTTCCAAAAATATGGCCTTCATTTCTTATTTCTAGATACATCATTTTGACTTTGGTTATATTTATATTGAGTCATACGCTGTCTGCATAAACTCATATTACCAACAAGTCTAAAATATTTCCAGGACTAATCTGTTCTGCAGGTTTCATAAACAGAAACTTAAAGTAAGTTAAAGTAAGGCTACTGAATAAGACATAAAATATCCATATCTTTCAACAGAAACACCACAATACTTCAACATTCTCCCTTCCTTTTTTCTGAAGTGTGACCACAACAAGTTTTTAAATCCACTTCATTGATTTTTCTTCATGCTGTGTGCTAACATGGAGACTCCATTAAGTGTCTGAACAAAGTCTAACTTTCATCTTTGTCAAATATTTTTTGCAAATCATAATTATTAGACCTGAGGTACCCTGCAGACTTTTAAATGACCAGTTTCTATACAATGATCTTTTAGCAACAAGTTTTCAAAGCAAGTTCAGTTTTAACCATAAAGAACCAGTGAGCCAACTCCGGAAGATAAACTTAGAATAAAATAAGTAAACCTATCAAAATTGCCAGATGGGCACAACAAATTGTATCACTTAAGACTGATTTAACATCTTATCTTGTAATTATGCTTTAAAGGAGGAATAAGCTCAGTAAAAAAAAGGTTAGGTAAGCAAGGAATATTTTCAAATTAAAATTTCTGCACAAGAAATAGAAAAACATCTAGGAGATGCTATAAGTAATTTATTGACAAGAAGAAGAATCTTTTTTTAAAAATAATGAGGACTTTGTTTCTTTGTTCATTAATGAGTATACACAGCAAAATCTTAACAAAACCAACAAAATTTCATGAGGTGGAGAAGAAATACACATGAAATATAATGGAGCAAGAAATGCATCTAATAAAAACAAATAAAGCTTTACAATAATTTGTTTCTACCTGCTATGAACCCCACAGTTCAAACAAAATAGAAAATCAAGCACTTATTTTTATTCAAAAGTTCCTACTTTTTCTCTGGAATGACAAGAAAAAATGACTGGGATTTTCATAAAAAGAAAAAGATGGCTTAGAGAATGTTTCTAAAATGTGCATAGAAGGCACTTCAACTAAAAATTTGGCTTCAAACATAGACTAAGCTTGCTATTATTTAAGAATTGAAACCACATTTTAAATTATTGTTATTCTCTTTGAGTTGACAAATTCAATCTAGCTATTTTACAGTCAAACACATTCCTTGGCATGCCACTTAAAGTGATGATTTCAGGGTTATTTCCCTTGATATTCTTCTTCAGAGTGGTGAATTAACAAGATGTTAGTTCCAGAAAAAATAAGAGAAAGAACTGACAAATTCATTCCAAAAGACTAGTATTATCATTATATTCTTAGACAAGCATGAAGTTTGGCAAGTAGAAATTGTCTAGCATCAGAGAGATACCTCTTGACCTACACAAAACAAGAACAGAACACTTAGAAATATAATAAAGGTTTTAAAAAAAAAATCACAAATTATGCAATTCCCAAGAGAGAGAGTAAATGGAGAGCTCTGATCAAAGATTTCTTTACACCAATTATTCTCCACCTCATGTGTCAGATTAATTAGGCAGGTGCTATCCTGCCAGCAGGAGAAGCTTTGCTACAACAGCCAAGCACACACATTCCTATTCCTGGCAGTTGCTGCCCTCACTGTCAAATGCACCTGGAGCAGCCATTCCCTGTGCTCCTGGGGCTGCCTCCACAACAGGGGGAGTTGTGGAGGAAGGAAATAAATTGTTAGACTGAAATTGCATGTAAGGAATCAGAAAATAAAATGTTAAAAAATAGGATTGGAAGGAGGAGAAGGACTGTGAATGATACCAGTATTGGGTTGCAACTGCTGAATCACACCTAAAATGATGTTGTAAGATCTGTAAAAAGTGTCATATACCATCAGAACACACCCTTCCAGTATCACAGTCTACTAAAGTAAGTTCTCAAGTCCAAAATTCTGTAAAATTTTTCCAGATATTTTTTCTATTTGCTTGAAACATAAATGAAATTTTCCTCCCAGACAAATTTCTCTCAATATTATAGCCAGATTAAATACTGAATTCTGTATTAGCATTTAAAATGTTATTGCTATGGTTATAATGCTATCACAGTTGAATTTTGCACTTACTAAATAAAACAATTCTAGTAGCCCAAATGTTATATCAGTGGAAAATTTTGAGAAGAGTAGTGTATAGGAATCTGTCCCAGGACACTGCACATTAGTTTTAAAATAAGAAAAATAAAGTCCAGATTCAAAAGCTTGCAGTTTGGGAAAACAAAATCTTTAATTACCTCACCTCAGATTTCTGAGCATGTTAAACATGCCTCTTCTGGTTCTCTCCCTACACAATACCATGCATTGTGTTCTTGGCTGCTGTTCCTCAGCCACATTCAGGTATGCTCTGCAAAAAACTGTAGAGAGATGAACACAATCTGAAAACAAAGCAACTTTTCTGAAAACTGCATAGATCTTATTAATAATGCAGCTGCAAGACAGGATTACAATATGATGTTTTTTTGAATATATGGGGAGTCTGAGTTAATAATAAAAGAATAAATGTTCCTACTCCAGTAAAATAATCAGAAAGAACCAAGAATCTGTAGAACTAAGGGAGGGGCCATATTCCCCCTGCTCAAATTTAGAAAAGAACCAGTTGAGAAGTGCTGTGCAATGTCTTTTCATCCTTGGAAGACAATTCCATAATTTGATATATTATTTGGTAATGGCTTGAATACCTTTCACTTTTAGTAAGTATCCATTACATAACTTCTCTCCACTTTCTTTAATTACCTCATTAAGTACATTGGTATTTGCTCTTATAGCAGCACTATTAGAGCTGCAGGGCACAAGAAATAAAACTGAGGAGAAAAAAAATAATAAAACATTGTCTTTTCCATTTAATAAGTTCCCTTTCTTTTTTATGGAAACATTTGTATTAGTAGATACTATTTCAACTTTGTAAGATAATAAATCACATGAGCCTTGTATTATTAAAGCCGACTGAACTGCCAGAGAGAAGCATCATCACTCACCAACAGCACAACTTGCCTTTAAGCCTTACTCATTCTACTCTATTTCTGAGGAGTCATTTTGCTGTGGAAAACATCATTCAAAACATAGAAGCGGTGATGAGTAAGAAATCATTCTGATCAAAGCTTTTTATTTAGGAAATAAGTCATGAATTTATTTTACTATCCTACACTGCTAACTAATCCAGACATATTTCTGCGGAGGAAAATAAGAAGGAAAACTTGAATTAAAAATTAATTTAGAAATCTGTGAATTATCACACATTCTTAGAAACTACTTCCAAGTTTCAAGGTGCTTTGCTTTTCAGCAGCCTGGATACTTAAGAATACATCCAGGATAAAATAGGAAAGATAGTTAAGTTGCTTATTACATTAACATGAAACCATGTATTCTGAGTAGTATGCATACAATAGAGAGCAAGAAAAATAGTAATGAGGAGCACCAATGAATTCACCATTGGCCATCATTACTGAAAAGGCAATTTCAAATCACTGGTTGCTGCACCATTAGTGCCAGCTGTGCAAAAGCTCCCATCCCCCTGGGGTAGGCTGTGATGTATCAGAAACCTGAGATCTTAAATATACCGACAAAGAAAGTAAAGGAGAATCATTTTGATTACCCTTTTTGTCAAAGACCTGATTTTGTAATAGTAATAACAATTTCCTATTTATGTAAATAAGTTATCCAGGAGAACCTCATTATAATCCTTCCTGGCATCTGACTGGAACAATCCTATTCCAGGCTTTCTGCCACACTCATTAAGTCATTAAGACTTTTCTCCTTTCAGTGAAAAACTGAACTGTTGAGATCTTTTGGAACCATCCCTGTTTTTCACTGTGGAGCAAAGCTAAGGCAACTACTTAAAAGGAGAAAAAAAAAAAAAAAGAAAGAAAAAAAAATCACTATTCTAGAAGCATAAAAGCATTCCGTAGCATGGACTAATGGTCTGTACAAGTTTTGGTGCCAAATTTTAGATATTAACCAACATTTTACAGGATTTATTCTAAAAGTTCCTCGCCTACACAAAGTAGGCCACGTATATGGGAAAAGTTCTTCCATGGTTTAAGAGTAGTATATGATTAGTACCCATGTTGTAATGTCTTATGCTTTTAATCAAATTTTGAGTTCTCCTTGTGACTTCATTATGTCACCACAGTAATTATCTAGGAAAAACTCTGAGCCTCTACTAACATACAAGTTTCCCTGGGGTGCCTATTTGCATTGCTTGAGAAGGATTCTGAGGACAAAGAAATGCAACTCACTCAAGCTGTTTATCCACACAGATCCAGAGCAAGTACACACATTGTGAAGACTCAGTTAAGCACCATAACACACAAATCACATCAATATGAAGAAAATAAAATTATTATACAGCTTTGATAAATCTTAATCTAACTTCCCGTTCTTGTCAATAACCAAATTAGCAATAACGAAGAGATTGGGCACAGCTGCCAGTTCCTCCCATTTGGTGGAGAAATATTTCTTTCCTTTCTGAAAAATTAAACATTTCATTCCCAAGGACAGACACATGCCAGTGGTTAATTAGGGGATATTTTACAAGAAGAAATAAAATTTATCATCAGCACAGCAGGCAAATATTGACATTTTTACAAGCATGGACATGCTACAATTAAATTTTGAGTTGCAAGGCTCCTGAAAGCAGCTGCCTCCCCAGGAAGCCGGGAATCCCAACACTTACTGCCAACCCCAGTTTCCTGATATTTATTCAAACTGGCAAGAAACATTCTTCTTACATTGCTTTCAAATATTTGACAGCCTAGCCATCCATTAAATGCATCACACTGAAGTACTGCTGTATCACTACATAATTCTTCCTGCCAGCTAGCAAAAAAATAATATGATGTGCAGGATGCTGGGGGGTTCCCAGTTCCCACAGCACTGGCTCATAGGTCCAGAAGGGGGAAAGGGAGAGTAAAAGCCAGAAGGGTGAAGGCGCAGGACTGATGGGAGAAGGACAGTAACAGATTACACTGGTTAATGGATACTCTTCACTGAGAACCTGGAGAGCAGGGTTAGCTACTGAGTGGGTAACAAATAGAAATCTGTAGCAAGCATTGATGCAGTAACTTGCCAGAAGTCTGGGCGCGAGTAACATCACCTGCCACATGCTCACAGGGAAAAAGTAAGAGTAATTGGGAATAATCAAAATACAGCAATTTATCAATAAAACTCCCAAAATGCCATTTCTTCTCCTTTCCCAGAATTCCTACAAAGTAAAATCCATGCTAGCTATGTTAACTGCATAAGCATAATTCAGTAATGCCATCTTCCTGAATGGAAAAATGGAGTCACAACCACTGAAACGGATATATGTATATATAATCATTACACATATATATGTTTATTATACACATACACACATATATAACAGGTCATTCAATTACAGAAGCAATTAAAGAGGACAAAAGGCAGACAAAGCTCCTTGTCTAGAATACCTCCCCTCACAGAAGATGGCTGGCTAGGGAGGAGGTGGCAGGGGTTAATTACCATCTGGAACCCAAATGCTTTCTTTTTGACAATTTACAATGTAAATCTGTTTAAGCAACATAACTTTAACTAAGCACAGAATTAACTAAGCACCTAATTTTTACTAAACTTCCACTTCCCTCATTTTTAAGTTTTTCTATGGGTAGTCTTAAAAAACATGTTTTTTGATTTACATACCACTAACCAGTCAGAGGATAAAAACAAAAAGTGTCAGAAACCAAATATTTAACATAACCACATTCAGTTTCACAGCTGTGGTATTCTGTTCAAGACATTGTTCTTTGCAACACAATGAAAAAATGAAATCTTCCATATAATTGGAAATCGGCACATGCTCCAATCACTGTAAAGCATGTGTAATTTCTTTTAGTAAAAGAAAGTCACCTTCAGTGAACACCATTTCAGCTTTTCAGAGGCAAGTCTCAGTCAGTCTAGAGGTGGTGTAAGACATAGCACACCCAGGATGCTTACCAGTCTCCTCTCACTGGGCTCTCTTCACACTGAGATACCAACTGAGTGCAGAGACATCAGTGAATAACACAGAACTTTATCTTGTTAACCAACAGATCTTTCAATTCTGAGGTTTTTAAATGCTCTTTCACTTTTGCCTAATGTTCAGATAATGTTTTCAGACTCCATATGTCCATCAAGCTGATATTTCCATGAAGCTTTAGCTAAAACAGACCAGCTAATTAGACTCAAGAAAAAAATTGTTTTTTGTAATTTGACACATTTTCTGAATGCTCAACTTTGTAAGCTCATTGTCACTCAATTCTTATAGCCAAGAACTTTCCTTGAAACATATAAATGCTGATTAGACAAGGCAAAATTATTAGCTGGAGAACGTGGAAGAAAAATTTTCTATGTACCATTGCAATAACTCTGCACAGAAATCGAACAAAACATTCTCATGTTTATTCTGTGGTTAATTTGGGTTTCATGTGATGTTATGATACTGGGAATTGTATAACAACACTGCTTATTCAATATAGTTTGTTCAACACATTTATCACCTTGTCTTCTCTATTAGTAATTTCAGGTGATAGTAAGAAATAATAAAAATGCCCCCTAATCCTGTTCAGTTTCTCAACTATTGGTTTAGAAGCAATATTAAGCTCATTGTATACTCTTCCTGGCAGGAAGCTAAACCTTTTAAAATATTGATGTTTGTCAGTACTCAATAGGTCAAAACAAATAATTGCTCATACCATCACAGACTTCTGGGATAGAGGGAAAAAATATCCAAAAATCCTTTTGCTGATATAATTAATGGCGTACGTTAATGACCAAGGGAAGTTCATTAGAACTTATGTTAAAACACAAAGCAGACTTCAGTATTTAAAAATGTTATCATTGAAGTAAATTGGAGCATAGAGTATGTTTGTTTAAAACAGGAAAATATTTAAAATAAAATATATATATTCCACTTCTCTATTATGTTGAAGTGAAATGGAAAATCAGATGTAGATGCAATCTTTTGTCCTTTTCAAGTCCATGGCCAAATTAGGAAGTGCTACCACATACGGTGAAGAATATGAAGCATGGGGAAGGTCCTCTGGGTTTGCTGTTCACCTGTCTCTTTTCAGTAGTAACAAACTCTCATTTCCTCAATTAATACCTGCCGCAATCTGCAAACTGACATCACACCTTCATTCCTACTATTTGGTTTGACCTTGCTATCGTGTACAAGAATATAATTATGATAATGAACCAATTATTCTTATACAATACAGCAATCAAAAAGACTACCACTGCCTCCATTTTCTCATGATAATATCTGAAAATTCTAGTTTCATTTCATCATCCATTATTCGCATGCCATCATCAAGATGTCGTTATATAATTAATTTAGTTTTACAAAATTAAAAAAATAATAATAAATGGAAAACACTGAGGTTTTAGAATAATCATGACAGCACACAGGATGTCTGATTTATATAGGACAGTAAACAAATATTTTAGTATTTGGAATATTTTACAGGTTATAATCTTATAAATTTTGAATGACAACACATCTGCCTCTTAGGATAACCAACTGTTAATGTTACACTTTCACATACATGGCATATTTTGCTTGAAACCCCTCCAGAATTGAATAGTTTTAGCTCTTTACAGCCTTCTGATTATGAAAATAAAATGTCCAGCTTATTATGAGCCTGGATGTGTCATACATAGCAGAAAAAAGCCAATTAAAGAAAAGTGATTTGAATAGGTTTTCACTCACTGAAAATCAGAAGTTAAAAAAAAAAAAGTCATTCAGATTGCTGACTCTGTTAAGATACCAACTTCACAAATACTCCTGGCTTTGTCCCTTGTAACGTCAATGAATATAAAGATGTTATAATTACAAAATAAACAAGAGAGTTTGGCTAAGCAGGTTATAGGAACAAAAAGAGAATAGATAGGACACTTACCCACACCCTGGGCTTGCTGCAAAACTCCAGAGGAGAGATCTCTTCTGGAGATCCCTCCCCACTGTAGTCAGCTCTTAAATGGGTCTAGGAGAGGTGCAGCCAGGCTCCACCCCTTCCGGCAGCACAGGTGAATTGCCTTCACCTGTGCTCCCAGGGCTGACTCAGTGCTCACCTCAGGTGATCAATCAGAGGTTCAGTTCCCATACAGTCCCTAAAGAATGTGATTTTTAATCACTTTATGATATTTTAGATAGCAGAATCTTTCATCTCCTGATTAAAAATGAATCTTTCCAGCATTGGTTACCATCGGATTTATGACCAAACCACACAGATGCAGAAGTTGCTGAAGGAAGGAACATTTTCTTGCTGCCATGACTACATTTTTAGTCAAAGCTAAGTTTCCCTGGGATAGATTCATCTGTGATGAACTGTGGCAGCTTCATAATCGATTTTTGACTTGAGACAACCTAAGCGCACAATAGCCAGTTACCTATTGCTGTCTAGGAATGGTCTTTTTTACTCAGACATATTTATAACTGGAACAGAAGTATAAACCTGAAACTTTCTACATTTAATTTAGACAAACTGCAGTTTACTGTACTCCCCATAAGAATTCTGTCTGCTTTCTTAGTCTACCTGTAAAACTACCTAATGCAAGCACTGTAATTATGTAAATCATGTATCTGTTAAGCAAAAATAACTGCCACTGATTAAAAAGTTTCAAATATTCTGCAATAAACATCCAAAATAGAGACAAATATTCTATACGGAATTCCTCCAGGTCTGAAAGGTTGTAAGTAATAGAAGCTAAACTTACCTTTCTGCCACAGAAAACATTCATTCTCCGCAATTAATTGTGAACTTTACAAATGACATGATTCCACTATTACAACTTTTGTAGGGGCAACCTTTGTACAGTGAATTCAGAAGAAACCTGCAAATAAGGAGATAAAAGGTCAAAAGGCAAAAATCAATCATATTACAAGTCCCTCCAACAGATGACTAAGAAGAGTCAGTCAGGGTACCAATGAACAGAGCATTGTGATGATGAACAGTCAATAATAAATTCAATATTGATATCCCCAAGTATGTAGGAACATCAGCATATTTTAACGGCTCCCTCTTTTCCAAGTTGACTTTGCCATACATACCACTGGATGCTTTCTAATTTCCCTGAATGGCTCAATATTCTAGTCTGCAGAGCTTAATCATGTCTGGAAGGTCATTCCACACATTTTTTTGTGAATGTGAGAAATTGCTGCCAGGCATCTGTTTTTTAAAAATTTTTCCTCCCTTTCTTTTTTCTATTTATGCCATCTGATCACATTACTTATATCCATCTCATAGCTGTAATTTAAAAGGACATTCCTCTGAATCATGGCTTAGTCTTGCCCATACATTTCCAGATATGTTGAAAGAGAATATGATTTTCAGTCTGAGGTTAAGCTAACGAAAAGAAAAGTTAGAAAGTATGCTACCTGTTAGCTATTGCTACAACAAATGAGTAAGAGTACATCTTTATAGAGGCTTACTAAAATAGAAAAAACATCCAACTTGGAGACAGATGAACTGGCTCAGGTAACCAATCAATATAAACTAAACCCAATATGTTAAATATAATGAATTCTACGGGCTGAACTATTCTGCATTAATACAATGACAACTCCAACTTGGCTAGGAGATAAGTCCAGTAAGCAAAATGCTAACTGTCACTGTTAGAGATTCTCTTCTACTCCATTTTTTCCATGTTACTGGCAAGATCTAGCCCATTCCATTCCTTTACTGGAGTTTAGAAACATCCTCAGTCTTGCTGCCTCAAGTTTTAAGCTACAGGATTCTACCAATTTGAACTTAAAGAAAATAAAAATAAAAATAAAAATAAAAAGAGATGCATACAAGTCAGAGAACATACATCCTTTGCGCCCTCATGTAGCCTTCTTGTTTCTTTGAGATTAAAGTCACTTAAAAGCTTTGATTTTTTTCCACCAAATTGACAATTTCCTCTGCCCACCCCCATAACACTGTGTCATAAGAAAAAGTTATTTGTGTCAAGAGCGGTGCCATCAGATCAGATAATTTTTGCTGAAAGGCCAACAAGAAAATGATACCTCTATGTATACTATTTATGCAATAATTTGGCAAAGAATTGAGGGTTTCTTTTTGACTGTTGTCACACCTTTCTAATCTGAATTATTCTTTATTATTTTATAATACTGTAATAATGTAATACTATAATACAAGTAGGGGAGACCTGGAGCAATTACCCGCTTTTAAGAGAGAGTGACATATCCTTTTCCTTTATTTGACTTTATTTGTGTTATGAGATAGATACACCTGTAAGCAGTAAAACTCTCTCAGTAACAGAAAGAAGTGGAAATCTACGTTCTAGCCATTAAGACTCTAAATGTTTACTTTTTGTCTCATAATTGACAATCCTTTAAAGTAAACATCAAAAGAGTGTCAGATGAATCTCACTAAAAAGCTGGTTGTATACAAATAAGTTCATTTCAGTAATATGTACAGAATGGTCAGAAGTAAAACAGATCTCTGCTCTGTATAGCCTATTTTAGATGAATCTGATAACACGAGTTTGTCATGAGGCTGATACTTCAAATTCAGCTTTCGGCTTGAAACAGATTTTTACACTCTGAGGAAAGGAATTATAATAAAATGCTGACATGTCCTTACAATATCGAATTGTTTCTGCCAGAGGACAGATTTCCTATTCTTGGCATTTCAAAATAAGTGAATTTACATTTTAAGAATGAGATACTATTCACATTCAGTAACTATAAATCTTTATGGCTTTTTCTATTTGATGAAAGTGAAATAAATATCAACAAGCAAAAGTTCAGACTCTCACCCCCTCCTCAAAGTTGAAATACTACGAGGCCAGTACGGTTTATTAAGCCTCACATGAGGGCTGCATCTGAAGAACATTATCCCTCTCAAAAGGAGAAATATGTTTAATCCTGTGACTCATAATCCTAAACCTTATATTTTAAGTGTAACTCTAGTGATTTAATGCACCTCATAGCAGATAAAAGTTCTTCTCAACACTCATAACTTAGTTTCTTTAAATTTTCAAGAATAAAAAAAACAGTTCCAATCTTCCAACAATTATAGATTCATAGAATGGTTTGGTTTGAAAGGGATCTTTAAAATCATCTAATTCCAACTGCTCTGCTATAGGCAGGGACAATTCCCACTAGATCAGGTTGCTCAAAGCCCCATCTAGCCTGACCTTGAATGCCTCCAGGTAAGGGGCATTCACATGTTCCAGTGTCTCACCACCCTCACAATAAAGAATTTCTTCCTAACATCTGGTCTAAATCTGTTCTCTTCCAGTTTAAATCCATTTCCCCTTGACCTATCACTGCATGCCCTCTTAAAAAGTCCTCCCCCAGCTTTCCTGTAGGCCCCTTGCTGGTACTGGAAGGCCACTATAAGATCCTCCCAGAAGCTTTTCTTCTCCTGAAAAGAAGAAGCTCCTTAGGGCTGAAGAGCCCCAACTATCCCAGCCTGTCCTAGTATGGGAGATGCTCAAGCCCTCTAATCATCTTCATGGCCCTCCTCTGGATCTCCTCCAACACTTCTATGTCTTTCTTGAGTTGGGAGCCCCAGAACCGGATGCAATACTCCAAGCTGGGACTCACAAGAGCAGAGTAGAGGGGCAGAATCACCTCCCTCGAACTGCTAGTCACACTTCTCTTGATGTAACCCAGAATACAGTTGGCCTTCTGGGCTGCAGGCTTACACTGCTGACTTGCATTGAGTCTTTCATCAAACAAACACTCCCAAATTCTTCTCTTCAAGTCTGCTCTCAAGACATTCTCCACCCAACCTGTATCTGTGCTTGGGATTGCCTAAACCCAGGTACAGGATCTTATAAATAGCAGTGCCACTAAAAGCGTACAAAAGATACACATATTCAGTTACAGGCCAGCTTTTCCCACCATTTATAAAAGAATCTGCAACACACTGAAGAAGTAAACATGCATACACTTGAAATTTAGGAAGATGAATGAACATAAATCCCATTATTTGACTTTCAAATAGAAACCTGAATATCAGAATGAAGTCATAGTTGACTCCTGAACATAAGGATTTCAATCCTACTTATTGTTTTGTTCCTTCCGTGTAAAATCCTGAACTCCACTACCTCACAGTTTCATAGCATTCAAGGCAGCTCCCAGCCTTTATATTCCCAAACAGTTCTTCATTGTTTGTACCAACAAATGTAACAGATTGTACCAACTTATCCAGCAACACACCTCTCCTCATTGATTCTTCCACCACTTGCATCAGCATGTTATCTTCCACACACTGCAGGCACCTCCTGGACTGCGTTGTTTTTCCAGCAAAAGTCAGAGCAGTTGAAGTCTCCCATAAGAACCAGTGCCTGTGATCATGAAGCTACTTTCAGCTGTCTGTAGAAGGCCTCATCAACTTCCTCCTCCCGATCAGGCAGCCTGCAGCAAACATTCACAGTAGCCTGCCTCTTACTTCCCACCCATAAACTCTCCACTTATTTGTCATACATCCCTTGGTAGAGCTCTATACATTCCAGTTGTTCTCCCACATAAAAAGCAACTACAGCACCTTGCCTTACCATCCTATCTTTCCTAAAAAGCACATAGCCATCCATGGCGGCTTTCCAGTCACATGAGCTGTCCCATCATGTCTCCATGATCACAATGCCATTTGCCTATTTGTTTAAATAAAATGAGTAAAATACTTTACGTATGAAAGTGAGATTCACTACCTTTTATTATTATTATTTGGAGCAGGTGAAAAGGCAAACACCAGTGACAGTAATGTGAAAATTTACAAACATCACTATCCCAATTATTTGAAGGGCCAACATGGATAAATGAAAAGGGCAGCCATCCTAGTTCTGCCTCAGCTTTCACAATGAGCATTTTATTGAAATTCCCCTTTTCTTTATTCTTTTCAATACTTCTAAAGAATGAAGTTATGAAATATTTAATTCCGATACCTTCTCATTTCCTGACATCATTACAATTCAAGATGCCTATCTAGTGTGCTTTGTATCTCTTATTGATGCCACTGAATAGCTGGTTTCAGAGAAGAGCAGCAACATTTCTGTGAAAAACGATTCTTTCATATTTTACTAAAGCAATTGACAGAAAAGGAAAAAAAAAAAACATTTTTAATCTATTTACGGAGATTGTCCTCCATAAAATATCACTCTTTGCACTGCAGTTTCAATGCAATTTTAAATGCATCAAAGACTTGGACTATAACTTAAATTTACTAAATACACATTAATTAATTCTAATGACATTAAAATAATCTCCTATTTTGGTGTGATGACAAAATAAATAAAAAGCTATTTATTCTTACCAGATTTTTTTCATATTAATTATAGAAGGATCTTACATGATTAAATTTCACAATGGTGTTCCACATGGAGATCAAAACAAGCCCTTCTATAGAACAGTCACTTGAACTCACTAAAAAAAATTAGTTTTTAAACACAAGGTAATAGCTAAAACAAATTTGCTTTACGACGTGGCTATTAGCAGATAGGGTACAGTTATTCAATTTATGTTTGGATCTTATTTCCTTCTAGATTTCAGCGCTTCAACAAGGTACTAATTACCAAGTCCTAGAACTATTTTTATTTCTCTTGATGCCTTTAATTCTAACTAAAGAGATAATGAAGGGTTAAATGTTGACATGTGGCTATACTGAGCATTAATTAGCTATGTGTATGCATACACACAGAAGCAGTGTCCTAACAATATGTTTATCATACTAAGAGCAATCTCCCTTTGTTATTATAGACCCATTAGTAGACTGCTGCAAATTTATATCTCAAAGGACATGTAAAAGTTAACAACACACTGCAACTGTGTCCATTTAACAAAAAGCCTGGTTCACTTTGTTTTCAATCCACCTTTGGTCCTGACAGCAATTTAAAACCAAACAAGTTGTGCAAATCACCCTTATGATGTGCATGCAGGAAAAAAAAAAAAAATCACAAAATTTTCATTGTCTTTTTTTATCCATTGATTGGCATTTGTGCATACAGGATTTAATGGTTTCCCCATGTAGAGCTGAAAGTATAAAACCTATGCAAACCTGGAAACACATGCTCATTAAATGGTAAACTAAAATATTCCGATACACTTACGCTCCGGAAAGTGAGAGTAGACTTTTTAGACAACATACAGAGATTTAACTATAGAATTCATTAAAATGAATTAAAGTCATGCTGCTAAAATTTACTATCATTGAGAAGTTATCATGAAAACACATCTAATAAAATTTTAATATGAACTGTGGTGCCTGAATATTTTGAATAGTCACTGGAGACAAAAAGTGTTCTAAGGCTACACCATAAAGCTGAAGGACAAACACAGAGCTTTGCAATATGTGTGTCCAGTAATCACAGCAATATCTTACATGTGATTTACAAATATCTAATTACTGGTGTTCTGTCCTTTATTTAATTTATTTTGACCACTTAAACTGTCTCAGAAGTGCCTATCCCTATTTGCATTTTAATGAATAATAATTGATATTTATTCAGCACATTCTATTTGCATCTCAAAGCTTAATTTAGAAATTAATACATCTTATAACCTAAACCAAACTATTCATAGATATTCAAGATCTCATTATTCAAGATAATTCTCAAGATTAGAATTATTTACTAGTGAATGAGCAAGATGGTATGCATTTTGATTTTGTCAAGATGCTGCCCTCGGTTTTAGCTGTTGCATTGCAGTTACTGTCACTGGTGATTGGGGATGCCTGGCCTTTAGGAAGTTACATTTAGGAAGATGAAAAATTAAAGAGACTGCTCACTGAGATGCCTCAAGAAAGATTTCAATTCATGCCATTTTTTGCCCAAATAAATTCTGTAAATCACCCAGGAAAAATGAGTAGTAATCACTGTTTTCCCACAACGATACTTAACAGAAAGAAAACACTGTGATCAAAAAATGAAAGATATAATTTTACCAGAATTCTAGGCTCATGTAGGTTTACTAATCAAACTGGTAGATATATATCATGCATAACCGAGGAAGTTCAATGAAGGATGGCAAAAAGTTGAAGCATTAATTCCAAGAGGTTTTTCCCATCTGTGTTAATCTATTTGTTTATTTGATTTTTGGCTTCGAGAGTTCCCTTTCTAGAATCTTATAGCATATTTTTGAGTATATGCCTCACTATTTCCCAACAGAGTGCTGAATCTCATCTAAAACAAGAGCTTCTGCAAAGGGCCAGCCTAAGTTTAAAAACTCTCAAGTGAAGGCTGCATATTGAACACTGCTATCTTCAGATTAATCCTGTCTCATACACAAAATCTAAAAATGGGCATGATTCAGTACTTGCTTAAACTATTCTCCTAGGCTAGGCAGCTTAAGGATGAAGTAAGTCACTCTCCAAGTAGATCTCTAGAATGAACAAAACATACCCTGACTTTCTCCTTTGCCTCCACTGTAGTGGTGCTTACAACTGCCCAACTCAGCCAGACATTTAACTGTAGACAATTATAAGAGATCTCCCCTTATAAAAGATAATAACAAGCATTATAATATTTGAAAGGAGTAATATGATTAATACTTAGAAGCACATTCTGTGAAGGCTTTTTACCTTTAGAGTGCTGTAAGCAGAGGAAGGTACCCTAAAGGCTAAAACCATAAATCAGGAAAGGCACTGTAAACATTTTTAAGAAATTTGGGAAATATATTAACGTATGATATAATCTCTGAGAACAAGGATCAAATCCAAAATGAAAACTGGGATCAAGTCGTGCTGTTTCTGGAAGAAAAAAAAATAAGGCTCTCAGATAGCTTGTCCTAGATATTTACTTTAAAGATAGGAACAGAAAAACAGAGCACATTTCAGGTCACATTGATTAAATTCAAAAACTACATAACACATTGGAGATGATAAGAAGATTCACTACTATTATAAACTGTGGTTTTTCAAACTAAGCTTTTTTTTCACCAAAGTATCTTGCTGAGTCTTGCATCATTCCATCAGACAAAGAGTGATTCAGGGAAAGACTGCCAACAGCCACTACCAAACAGCTGTCGAGATTGCCCGGGGATCACTTCTACTAGAGCAAAGTTAAAGAACAGCTACTGTGCTGGTGTCTAACTTGGTAAGTATAAAGCTGTAACATTTTGGCAAGTAGAAAAAAAAAAAATAACAAACAGTGAATAGGGCCTACCTCCCAGAGTCTTTTTTTCACCTGCTTGAAGCTTTTATTACTGTCTGCAACTGTATGTTTTGCTGAAAATTTAACTTTTACCTTTCAACAAATCACAATCAAGAGGTTGAAAACTGAAGATAAGCACAAATGTTATAACCTCTGACCTACATAGCAGTTGTTATTTTAGTTGAAAGACTAAAGGAAAAAAAACTTCTATTGTAGCATCGTATTATATATATATATATATATATGTTTTTATTTACATATATAAAATTCTAGGTTATTTACAAGTTTAATAACTTTCCCGTGTAATTATTTTTAAATAATAAGTGAAAATTGTCCAGGGTGTATCATATATTTTAAATTAAGTGAAAGGCATATAATGAAACGAGGTAAAAGAAACAAGATCATGATATATAGCAGATTTAAAGGAAGCATCTAATGCATGCATAGGATGAGAAGGTCTCTGGACCCAAACAGTCTGGAACTCCTTATAAAAGTATAATAGGGAATGTATATATATACAGGAATGTACTGAGTGAAGTCTGTCCCATGATCTTAATGATCAAGGCATGAAGATTCACTGTTTCCCACAACTGAATCCCTATAGTTTTGCACACTGGTTCTGAGATAATATTATGATTGCTGTGGAGCTTATAGGATGAGCCTGCAGTAACTTTTTCAGTATGCTGATAGTTTAGTGAACAACAGAAACAAGAATATATAATGTTGTCATGGTTTTATGATTTTTGGTCATCAGTATTCCACACCATAACATCATGTAATGCACTGGGGGTGGGGTTTGATATCTGCCGAATGTTCGTCCAACGGAGAAGAACTACATTTCCCCAGGAGGCTTTGCGGTCAGCAAGGGGATATAACTCCATGCAAGGTCACCTGATCCTTCTTCTTCGCCTGCGCTTCGCTGTCTGCGCTTCGCTATCTGCGCTTCGCTGCCTGCGCTTCGCCATCTGCACTTTGCCGTCTGTACTTCAGTCACTCAACTGGACTGCACTTCTCACCCCAGCATTGTGGTGAGGTCTATACAATTCAAACAGATTCTCTCTCTCTCTCTCATTGTATTTTACTAATACTATATTTAGTAAAATCATTTGTTCCACCTCAGATTAGTGCTGTTGTTTTCAAGTATTTTGGGGTCCCCTGCTTCCCCTTTCCCAGAGGCGCGGATCCGCAGATCCCTCCGCCCTGCTGGTCACGGAACTGGGCCGGACCAGCCCATAAACCGTTGACAAATGTAGACATTGATGCGTGGACTTTTGAAGAGAAATGGAACATAAGTAAACACAGTAAAAATAAACAAACCATATCCTTGTAAACTGACAAAAATGATCTTAAACTAGCCAGGTAATCTGATGGCCATATATATCAATAATTCTGAACATTTAGATGCAAAGGAACATTAAGTCTGAAAACACTAATGCAGAAAAACATTTTATCACTTTTTATACTGTCAGTAGTTATTAAGACTGCTTTTAGATGTATAAAGCCATTACATAGCTTATTATTTTCTACAACCATGGGACTTTTCTCTAGAAGAAAAGTGCATTTTTAAACATTAAAATAATGAAGTAAATGGCATAGGGCTAAAAAGAATACATGATAGGAAGTATAAACCAAGATGAAGATAGAAAGAAAATCAAGCAGAGCTCAGAAGGCAGAGCAATGTCTCTATCAACTAAGCTAATTTAAACATCCTGTAGGAGGTTTCCTGTGTGAATTCAATATTAAGAAGAAATAAACTCAGAAAGACCAAAGGCTATTACTATTACTGGAAAAAAAATAACAAGATACACAATGCAGGATGACATTTGAGCCAGTTAAGAATGGCCAAGAGCTCCAAGTGCCCAGAAATCTGGTAGCAGCTAGAGGAACACTGAAGATGGCTGAAGCAGAAAAGGGATGTAGAACTAGAAAGATGGAGAAGAATCAACACTAGGATGGATAAATTTCTTTTCAATAACTATTTTCATGTGCAGTTCCAATTAAACACATTTGTGTTTAAAATATGAAGTACTCAAGTCTAGTCTAGAATGAAATTCTCAGAATTGTATGTTCACTAGAAGATTTAAAAAAAAAAAAAAGTTAAACAGGAAACAGCAAAAACTATTATTTTGAGCTTCCAGCCATTGCAGACTTCTTTTATATTGGAGCAGATGCATAATTTAAGAACTAAAACAATTCACTCTTCCTTCTCCACAACCTTTCTCCCCACTCCCCCCAGAACAGAAAACCCAAACACATGCTTCACTGTTACAAGCATCATCAGAAAAAAAAAAACCAAACTTTTAACAAATAAGACATACGTTGCTTTTACCACAAACTAGTTTTGTTTTTTTCCATACCCTTTCATTCTTCCTTCAATATGCACTGAGATTTTATTTGAAGTTTTGCATATTGTAATTCATTTATGGTTGATTGACATTTTTAAAAAAAAATAAGAAAAACACCTATCACAATTGAAGAATATTAAATTGGTCTTCACTTAAGCATTCTTTTTTGTGCTTCACTGTGCTTGAAACTCGTTGCTATTTTCCCCCAAACAATTTAATCCCATGCAACATATAAAGGAGACAGAAGCAGATGTCATTAGAATGAAAACATTTTAAACAGTTTTCAAGCCCTCATTAAGTTAAACTCTGGAGAAACTGCAAGTAAAACCTATAAACCACTTCAGGGTCACCTTAGAGGAATTTTTATCTTCAGGCAAGAAAGTATAACATTTACTGCACAGAGTCCTGTTATACCAAAGGAACAGAGCTCAAACAGTAGCTCTACAATACAAACAATGGTGACTGCAGTTCAATTTATCTATAAACAAAGAGGTTTGGTTAGTACAAAAAGAATTCCTGTAAGTAGTTCAGAGAAAATTACAAATAAACACATTGTTTTCACAGCTTGAAGAAAGAATAAGCTTTTTATTCTTTTCTTCTCCAGACTCAAAGACAACACTTTTTAATCAAGCGAACAATTAAAACTTGTTTTTTTTAATAACATCCAAAATCATACTATCTGGAATAAACTCCAAATGTGCCATTTCATTTTCCAAAACACGTTATTTCACAATTCTTTGGGAATATCAGCCATTATTTTTCAGGATATATGGTCATTTCTATCCAATCCCCAACAATGAACAGGGCATTTAAACTGACAATTCCAAGTGAACATGTAGGCCAGACACAAGCAGAGTCTCTACAAATTCTATTTATGTAGTCATAAATCTTTACATAATATTACATTCTCTTCTATATAAAGAGAAACTTTTTGAATGTATGGCTCAGCAGCAGACTACAGCAGTCTGATGTACATCTGGAAGCTAGATAGTGTGGGATATGCAAAATAAAACAATTATCAAAAATTGATGACCAAGGATCATTTGGTTCCATTGTTCTATTAAAAGTAATGACTTTTAATGCTGAAGTTACTAGAAATAATGACAGCACCCTATAATTCATGCAAATACTAAGGCCAGATAAATGGCTATGATAGTCATACGAGTTTTCACTAGCAAAAGCAAAGTGCTGCAGAAAGACATTGAAAGGACAGTTTTTGTTTTCTATTTTTGATGTTTAAAATTGCCTCTTGTAATTCCTACAGCCAGATGAGTAGACAGGGTGTAAATAAGGACATATCCTACCTACTGTCACTGTGATTGTGACCCCGAAGGAAAGAAAAAAGAAATACAAAACCAATCCTTCCGTAGAAAGAGAATGTGTGTTATCTGAGCTTCATAACAAAAGGGCTTTTGAAGCATGGTTGGGATGCATGACATACACTCATCACAGTGTTTGTCAAGTCTTATACTCTACACATTTACCTCAGTGCACCTTCCCTAGAGATAAATAGTGATTTTTGCTTCACAGAGGAGAAATTCTTTACCACAGAGATTTTCTTGTAAGCCTCAGAAGCCTCAAAAGATAGACTGAAAATGTGTTGTTTCTCTGCCATTAGGAATATAGTAGTAAACATATAGGTTAAAACAATAGCAAAGAATTATCACACAAGTAAAAAGACTTCATTATTTTGGGGTTATAACTGTCATTATGAGAGAGCACACACTTCAAGCTTTCCATTTACTTCGGAAATCATGGAAATTTCATCCTTGAAGAAATGGCTGGCATATAGGTGGGCATCTTCTGGACAGGTGGAAAATACTAAGCATGTGCCCTTCTTTGCACAAGCAGCACAAACAGGATTTTTCTATTTAATTTGCGAAACATCAGGAATTCCAGACAAATATTTTATTACAAGCCTAACACATTCAGAGAACCTAAAGCTATTACACACACTTACACATACACATACATACACAACTGTAAATATCACTAATATATAATTTTTACCTTCACATTTTTTATTTAGGTCAAGTCTTTAGCCATGAAATAAGCATCTCACAGACCTGACAGAGGACTGACCAGAATGTCTCCCAGAGGCTACATCAGGTTTCCAAGGGACTTTTTTGCCATTCTGGAGAATCTTTGCTCTCAATTTTATCTGAAACCTAAAGTTTGCTCTCTTTCCAGAGAAAGCTCTATACAAATGTTCCCCAAGGGATATTTTCTCCTACTACTGTCAGGCTGGTAGAGTATAGCTCAACTTGAGAAAGAAAGTGTGCCCCTAGACTTGCTGAAATATGGTGAATGCATCGTTACATAAGGATTGTGGGCATTTTCAGTGCAGAGACAGAACAAATCTCATATTTGATTTAATTAAGAATCCAAAAGTACAAGCCTGTGGTGATATTAGATACATATAAAGTCTCTCACAAAATATTTAGCTACTTTTCAAGTAAATAAATCCTGAAGTGGCCATTCCATGACAACAGTCATATTTTGTTTAAGATTCTTAAATTGTAATCTTCCACAAGAAATATCATAGGAAAGAATAGATGCATATACCATAAGGGCAAAATAAAGATAATACAAAAATAGATGTCAACATCTAAAACCATATGGTTGAAGTAGCATTCAATAAATTAAAAACAGTTTGAAAGTCTTATGTTGACAGTATGAAATTTCAGTGATAAAATGTGAACATATCAGTGAAACTTGCAGGACAAGGGGAAATGGTTTTAAGTTGAGGGAGGGAAGATTTAGGTTGGACATCAGGGGGAAGCTCTTTAAAGAGAGAGTGGTGAGGTGCTGGAACAGGCTGCCCAGAGGGGCTGTGGATGTCCCATCCCAGGAGGTATTGAAGGCCAGATTGGATGGGGCCCTGGGCAGCCTGGTCTAGCATTAAATGGGGAGGTTGGTGGCCCTGCATGTGGCAGGGGGGTTGGAGAGTCACGATCCTTGAAATCCCTTACAACCCTGGCCATTCTGTGATTCTGTAATCTTAAGTTTCTTCAGCTAAAAAGAAGGAAGGTTCTAGCCAAGTCTTGAAAAATTAACATTAGCTTAAAATGAAAGGAATTATTTTTAATTTTTTTTTCTCTCTGTCAGAATGAGAATTTAGGCCATACTTTTTGTTCCCTGGGGAAGTCTTAGAAATGCTTATTGTCCCCATTTACCAAATATAGCCCATAGCAATTTTCTTCTATTGTAATGCACACCTAGTATTGCTCATGTATTCAAACTAGAGTATTTACTTTACTGAAAATCTTTTCAAGAATTGACTGATTAGTATGAGTGTACAGCCTTACTCCGTCTGCAGAATTAGCATATCCAACCCAAATCAATTCTCCTAGTGAGAGCTTTTTTGCTGTTGTTGGGCATACAAAGGACTTGAAAAACAATTCACCATTTGTGAGGGAAAAAACACACACAAAAAAACAAGAAAACAATAACAACGTTCATTTTCATCACACACAGTCTTGTGATTTCATGAAAAAATTGAATAATACATTAGTCTATTCTTCTCAAAGAAAGAATATATACTAACAGAGAATACTAAACAAATTCTGATTTCTGCTGTATCCATGCAATCCTGCTGAGTGCACTGAACAACTGCTGACTGAACAACCATAGACATACAGTTTGGTTCATAGAGAACATTTTTACTGTCTGAGAAATATAACTCTAAATCTCTTGACACTACATCCATTAAAAATCAGGGATTTTAATTTGAACATAGTATGTAAAATAAATGTGAGGTGGGAGAGAGGTAAATAGCTTCCTAAGCCATTCTGAAAAAAAAAAAAAAAACAACCTATTATTTGAAGTTTGCTATAATCAGAGACAGCAAAAAGCGTTACTCAACTTGCTATGACATGCCTATAGGATGACTAATTTTTGGGTGAAAATGCATCTCAAATAAAATCATCACTACTAGAACAGTGTTCCAAATTTTATCTGCTTTTTCTTTTATTTCATATGAATAGCTATAATTTCAATTCTTTATTCATATCCTAATAATCTGCATCAACATAACGCGAGACATTACACATTAACACAAACTGTTCAGATATAATGGAAAATAAATTAATCTCTTGAACGATTAATTCATATTCATTCAGATAATAAAAAGGTATAAACTGTAAATTCTATTTCTATTCTGAAACATATAGATAAATGTGATATGAGTTTGTCACAGCAATTGCTGCTGCCCTAGACTTATCTTGTCAAAATGCCCTGAAATGCGTAGAAAACTCCAGGCAACTGTCAAATGCCCTAGAGCACAGCTATATTCCTCTATTAGTTCTCAGTAAGTGGAATCATTAGTGAAGACAAAGTCTTCATATGCATTTAAAATCAAATTTTAAATAATGAGAAAAAAATATATACAATATCATCATTTCCATAAAAATATCCTTCTGCTTTACTATGAATTACCTGCCAGACTGCCTATACTTACAAACGTGCAAAGCCAATCTACACACAATGCTACATGATTTTAAGCTTTTCATTGAGGGCTGTTGACAAGTACATTGAGTGTCAAACAGGGGATTCCAAATCAACTTTCTTATCACTCAGTAGCCAAGTAATGACAATAGAATGACAGTGTTTCAAATTACTGAACCACTGACAACCAGTTCTGTATGTGCATTCTATTGAACTCGATTTTACCATGCTTCCACTACACTGGTCAAGGAAGGAATAAATACCACAGCTAGATGCATAGTGCAGCTCCTTCCAACAATTTAAGGCTTAATACATCATGCACGTAGCCATGCTATCTGACAGCCTTCCAGGGAGGGGAATACAATGCAACACAGTTAACGGCAATATTTTTCATTCAGACATGTGTTTATCTGTGTAGATCCATGGCTATCCAATCAAGGAGACGAGGAGGCATCCCGAAAATGACACATCAGTAGGGAGAAGAGAAAGGACTGGGTCCAGAAAGAGATGGCTTGGATCAAACATGATGAAACCAAAGGAAGCCTGTGGTCACTAAGTTCAACTTTGCTACTTTTGTACATTTGGGGAAAGCTGCCAGAACAATCTCAGCTGGGAGCAGTGTGCCAGTCCCTGTTCAGTGTTGCCAGATGAAACCTCTTTTTTTCCCCCCCCCCAACATCATCAGCCACAGTCAAGCAACTTCCTGCAAGAATACCCAAAGTGGGTTACACACTGCAGGTACAGACTCTGCTCCAGCACCACTGAAAAGTTTTCATGCTGAACAAGCATGCTATAAGTAGAAGCAACCTTTATGAAGTTATTCCTGAGATAAATGCAACAAAACAGACCATCCCTGATGAATATTTATCACAGGGTCAAAAAATACCTGAATTTGACTGAAACACTGCACAAAGGTAATAAAAAAAAACTCACAAGCTCATATTAGTACAATGCCATACACAATGCTCATCTTCAGTTGAATTCTGTAACAGCAAGGCAAGGCATAGAACAAGGAATTAAGAAGTACGCACACTCGTGAAACTGGTCAACATGAAGATGTAAAAGCATTAGGGTCATAAGACAAATTATGTTTGCGTGCTTTGGACTTAGCCATTGCACAAAGCCCAGTGGTAGAAAACATCCTCATCTCAAAGCTTAAAAGATAAAGCTGTCTTATAAACATTCCATTGCACTGCTATATTAAGAATCTGCTACAATCATTCAGAAGTTTCAATAAAGATTTTAATTACAAATATAAGTTTGGCTAATGAGGACTCTTTTTCATTAAGGCAAAAAGCTCTGTGTGGTTAAGAACCCAATATTTCTTTTCTTGCACTTGATAACTCAGTAGCACAAGTATGCGCACTGAACAACATGCAATAATTAAATCATTCACTGTTCTAGTGAGCACAGAACAGGGCTGAATGTACTGAGTGTAATGCTCTACAACCAGTAAGTTTAATCAACACAAAATAGTAACATTACTCTAAATTAATCAAAAATCAAGATAATTCAATGCTGCTAGCATTCAATGGTCACCCAATTTTCCATCACTAAGTTTAACATAATAACATGCTATATTTTGAACTAACATGCCCATGTACTTTAGAAAACACAGCAGTCTAACAAAAAAAAGTAATAATAAATTCTGCTGTCTCATCTCTCTTGTAGTCAGCTGCAATCTAATGACAACTTTTGTTCCAGATCCTCAAAGTCAAGAAGAAGCTTTTCTGGGACAGCATGCCCTAATTAAATTTATTTGCCATGGCCCATTTTTAAAGATTCAAATTAAATGTTTTTGAGAGATAAATGACAGTTTTTAAATTCATTTATTATGCAAGAATCATTCTCCATAGACAGTAAATGGAATTTCAGCAAAACCATTGTGACAAGCACTGAAGTATAATTGCTATTTCCCAATATCAGTTATATATTCAAACTGCGTTGCTTCTGAGAGAAAAAATATTTCAAATTAAAAAGAGGACTTGTAGGACAAGATACTTCCTTGAGAAGTTACCCAACCTGCATTCTAATCATAATCAGTCAGGAGTGAGCATACACTGTCACTTTTGAAGTGACAGCAGCCATCTTATTGATGACCTACGCTTAACAGTTGTGAGTCTGTTGATGGACTCAACATTACGGTCAGAAAATGGGAATTCAAACATTATGGAGAGCCATTCAGTTGAGTACTTACATTCCACTGAATTTTTTCATTTGCTTTTTTTTTTAGGTTTTATCAAAAAACCTGTCACAAAATTATTTCAGCTTTTTGGTAGTTATAGGAAGCCTTAAGATTGAATGATATTATTTTTGAATATCCCTGTAAGATTTTATATCAATTCAGATATATTTTTTTTAACTTGCTAAAAAGAGACAACTTGAATGTGAAAGTAAGCAGAATTTTTGTCTAAGAAGTGTTACAACCTTAAAAATGATACTAGTAATATGGTAAAATAAATTTTATACTCAAATATGTATTTCAGGAAGAAACATGCACCACTTAAATGATTTATGTAATATGAAATTTGGTACTAGAGATAGTGAAAACAACTATAAAAATGAGACTAAAAATAAAACCTTTGAATGACATGAACGTGTCATAACATGCTCTCTTTTGTATAGAATAATTCAACCACTCATTAATATCCACAATCATGTGTGATTCTTAACAACTTTTATTTCTGTACTCTTCCTAGGAAGAAACTAGGACACTTGCCTTACAACTATCTTCAGTAGAGAAGATCCCAGCCAACTTCACATTTCCAGGTAATGAAACAACTGTTAAAGCTGACTGCTCTCAAATTAGTACAGACTTGCATTTTAATGTTCCTACTTTAAAAATTGATTGAATTTATTTTTGTGTGTAGCCCTCCAAGTTACAATTCAACACACAACTAAGGGTTAACAGAGCTCTCGGAAACTTTTACAGATGGTTATCAAACACCTTGTACAGGCTTTTAATCTGGTTTGTTGTTATTTGTGAAGGAAAGAAACCTCACACATCCCAAGAGCTGACCAATGAAACACGCCTTTGAAGACTCTGGTTCAACATCAGCTTGTCATTTACACCTCGGAGATAAAGACCTTCTGTTTCCAAAGTACAAAGCCCAAAACCCTCCAAGCAGTTCCACCAGGGGTCCAGAGTCATCTCAACAGGAGATCATTTTTCTACAGAGCACAAGGAGAATTCTTTCCCAACATCTAACCTAAAAATCCCCTCTTTCAGTTTGAATCCATTCCACCCTGCCCTATCTACCTGTGTAAAAAGTCAGTCCCCCTCCAGCTTGTAAGCTCTTTTCAAACATTGAAAAAAATTGCAATGAGCTCTCCCCAAAGCCTTCCCTTCTCCAGTTTAAACAATCCCAAATCCCTCAACCTCTCATCACAGGAGAGGTGCTGCAGCCCTCTGATCATTTCTGTGGCACCCCTCTAATCTGCTCCAACCGCTCTGCATCCATCGTGTACTTGGGGCCCCAAGCCTGGACACTAAATATTCTACTGTCTACCAAAGCTCCATTTACTAACACAGTTAGATTTGAAAAATAAGTAAATTATAGATCAGTTTGCAGATAATTAAAATAAATAAATAAATAATAAATCTTTTAGGATCAAGCTTCATTAGACAAAATAAACAGTAACTGTTAAGTATGGCTGACAGTATCCTTGATGGTATGATAATGAAATTTCTTTTCAGAAATTCACAAGCTACACTGATATTTGTTATTATACTGAAAGGAATGCCTAAGTTACCTACCAATAGGTTCAGAGTTAAAAACTTGCTGCCCTTTGATGTTATTTTCAAGACTAAAAGACAGAAATGTCCAGAAGATATTTCTCCAATTTGTTAAGGAAGTAGAATAACACATTAGTATTTCACAGTGACAATGACATTTATTTAAAGAAAAAAAAAGTTCATTATAAAATATGATTTCAGTACCAAAAGGAGACACAAAAGAAAGATGGAAAGAAGAATTGTTTATCAGTGTTGTGATTGGACTAGAGGTAATGACTTTAAAAGAGAGTGGAGTTAAATTAGATATAAGGAAGAAATCCTTCACTATGAGGGTGTTAAGAACAGGTTTCCTAGAGAAGCTGTGGTGTCCCATCTCTGGAAGAGTTCAGTGCTAGGTTTGGTGGTGCTTTGGCAACCTGCTGTAATGGAAGGTGCCCCTGGTCATGACAGAGGACTTTGAATTAGGAAGTAGATAGATGATCCATAAGGTTCCTCCCAACCCAATTCATTCTATCAAGTATTCTTTTTACGTCTTCAGAACCAGAAAACATGCACCACAAATCATTAAAAGAATACCAAGAGAACTCCTCCTAAAGCCTTGAACATTGCCTTAACAAAGTTCTCAAAGATTACAATATAACAAAAAGGAGAGAAGGAAAAAAGATAATAAAAGCAGCTGACAGCTTATAAAAACAAACAAGCAAACAAGATGACCCACAGAGTTTTATTAAGTGTGACTCTGATTTCCACAAATGAAAAGCTCAATAATAAAGCCCAACTTGCCATGTTGGAATCATGTCAATTTAATTTAGATTAAAAAAAATAAAAATACAGCCTTACAAATCTAACCTCTCCTATTCTTCTTCCTATCAAACACAAATAACTGGTTATTTGTATTAATCTTTTGGTGTGAACTTGTTCAATTAACATACATTTTAGTTATTAAGTTATCAATGAGTATAAAATATCAGGAGAATATTCCTCAAGAAGAGAAATATCCACATAACTTCACTTTGGAACTAAACCACCATCTCTTTATGATGAATACAAAGTAGTGGTCTTCTCCAGCACATACAAGGAACAGATTCCAGAGCAATGAACTTGAAAACAGACCTGGAAGGAGACTAAGGGCTACGTGGCTGCTGTCAGCACTTAGCATATAATTTGAAAGAACCCATAGTTTTCTTGGTGGAGCTCTCAATCTCATTCTGAATCTAGTTAAAAGCACTGGATATAATGGAGCTAGATGCAGACAGATAAGCATTTTTTATTATTATTCCTATATTTGCATAACCATAACCAAACACTATGACTGGGCCTATCTTCATAGATAACTTTAAGGGCTCAGCAACGTCTGTATATTTATAAAGATTAATCAATCATTTTCATATATTAACTTCATCTACTCCATGGTTCCCACTACAAAAGGCCAAGAGTCCTTACACATGTATGAAACGTGATTTTGTACATCAAAATCACTAACTGCAGGTGCAGAAGAGTCAAAGATCTGAGATTTTTAGTTTTAGGATTTAGAATTCTTTAAGTTGGTGAGAGATGGTTTTGAAGGATGGAAAATTCAGTAGATAAGGAGTTTAATGGATGGCCTCATCCAGAGAGTCGTAGTTGATGGTTCTTTCTCCAGGTGGAGGCTAGTGTTGAGTGGTGTCCCCCAGGGGTCAGCCTCTTCAACATCTTTACTTTGTAATGGGAAGGAGGAGCACCAAGGTGAGGGCTGGGGGTTAGAACTGGATGATCCTTAAGATCCCTTTCAGTTTAAGCCATTTGATGATTCGAAGTGATGAGAGCAGCCTAATTCCTGAATGATCTCATTTATGTAATGTAGCAGATTTACTGTGGAGCTAAACCATTTTCAAAACAGTTTATTTTCATTTGCTCTTTTCTTAGCACCACAGCATGACTGTGTGCAGCTAACGCTCTGTGACAGATTTAGCCTGTTACAAATTACTCTAAGAAAGAGAGATTTCATGGCTTGCTTCTCCTGTGATTTTAAAGCAAATTAAACTGATTTAATCCTGAAAAAAAAAAAAAAAATTAAGCACAGCAGCACTGACAGGACTCCCAGTCCATCACAGTCCATGCCAGCAGGCCAAGATGCAAGGCACGGTACTACAGGGTGAAGGAAGAATGGAGTCAGCTACCCACATACTTGAGATCTGAGGCACAGAGAGCCAATTAAATGTCATTGAGATCACACCTCAGGGATCTGAGGGGCAAAAAAGCACCAAAAATCAAGAGGTATGATGAAAAACAACCAAAAAAACATTTTTTCACAGCAAGGTTCTTGGCTTGGTTAATGAGTCTGAAGAGGGATCCGCAATGCAACACTGGCTTCTTCGAGATTCCAGGCATGGGTTGATTTGGCAAACTTGACACACGGTACTTAACTTGAAATCAGACAATCACATAAGATAACAAAATTTCAGAAGAGAATTAATTTTTAGTTCTTCTTACCCTATTTTGTATTCAAGCTGGAGGGAAACGTAGCAAGAACAGCCTACAGATGGAAAATAGCTCAGGTCTCATTTAGAGTTTAACAAGCACTCAGCACTTTCTGTACAACTTCTGGTTGGATTAAAGCAAAGGCAGGATGTTAATCTCATTCACAAAGTGCCACAAGGGACCTTTAAAGATATGCCACATTACACCTTCAAGCAACATGTTCATTTTTACAAGTCTGAAACCAGCAAGAGTACAAGCCTATTTCTGTGGAGTTAATAAAAATGCAGTAAAATTACCACCATTCTTTTCCAGAAAAAAGAAGTTAAATTCTCCCCTCACAACCTCAGTACAATGTGATTTAATAAATAATGGAATTATTTACCATAGTTTTATCTTCTAATTATCTCTCACATGAGAAATGCTCAAAGACTCTTATTTCTCCATCTTCATTATTTTATTTTTAATACCAACTGGGAAAAACTATTTGCACATAAACAGGATTCCCAGACTAGCAAAGCAGCAAAAGCTCACCTAAACTTCTCTGCTTTTCCCCATAACTCAGATAAGAAGCTATGGGGAAAATAGTGCCCATGACAACAGTGCAGCATTTCTGGTTCAGTCTTGGCTCCTTCTGCAGCCAACAGTCAAAATGCCAACAACAGCTTCAGCCCCACAGATGTTTGGCTTTCTATTTGCCTATAAGAGCTTTTGGACCTGTGCTGCCCTGACAAAAGCTGGTTAACAGAAATCACACCAGGAAGCACAAGCGTTTTTGCTGGTAGACAAGTATAGATAATATGCATGCGTATTTCCACTGTTACTAAAACTCTTCAGACTGTCTTGACAGTATTATTTTTATTGGAACTCTATAAGAAAAAAACATACTCAGTAAATGGGACTATTTCTGGAAATATGAAAACATTTGGTTTCTCTCCTACAAAGCAGCAACTTTTCTCAGTATGAAACAAAGTAGTTACTTAAACAAGCCTAACCAATGCTTTGCAGTTCATTCTTTTTAAAATCAAAGGCAGATGCGCTCTAGTTCAAATTAATTATCATCAATACTGCAAAAAGTGGCCACAGTAAATGAAAACAGAGTATCAACAAGCACATAGTTCCCCCAGAAATAACAGTAACAATAAATAAACCACCTAGTTCTCATCTCCAAGGGCTTGCAGCTGGAAGCACTGCAGTGCAGGGCTGAGTAACACTGGCTCGATCTCATACGTCTCTCATCAGCTCCAACTATGTTGTGAAAGAAAAGTGACATTCAGATTTCAACACATTTTTAAAACTCTTCTAGCTTACATAAATACAGAGGGCATTGTTCTCCTTTTATTGTATTTATTCTGTTTACGTGTACTCTCAGCTGAAAAGAATTGCTTCAAGACTTTCTTGTTTATTTGGAAAGTCCAGCATTCCTTAAATCTGTTGTTCAAATCCTTTCCTCAAGTGTACTCAGCACACAGAGGCTCTTTGTTGCACTTGACTGCTAAAAAAAAATAAAAAAATAAAAAATAAAAAATAAAAAAATAAAAAAATAATAAAAAAAAAAAAGCAAGAATGTCCTAACTCACCAAGGGCAAACAGCCGTATTTTAATATTGCTTATAAATTCAAGCTTGGAAGGACACCAAAAGACACAACCATCAATGGTACCACAGTACGAAACACGGATGCATCCTCTGAATATTTGAACGCATGAAAAATAGCAGTGTTAATATTGCATACACACAATAAGGCAGATCCCTCAAACAGAGCACGCACCTGCTAGACAAAATATTGCAATCACAACACTCGATAGCACACAAACAATTTTTACCCAGGCCTAATGTTCACCCTCACTAAAAGCCCTCTGCTGCCATCAAGTCCCTCCTGCTTTGGTTCATTAAACTAGGACAGGAATGACAAAGAAAGCTTCCTCTGCCCCCCGCTGAGGAATCACAAAGGGAGCACTCAGCTTCCTGTGGATCATGCCAAAACCTTCACTGATACAGCACAGCTTAGGAACAAAACATTTCAGCGGCACCGCTTACACCTCTGATGAATACACACACATTCTCAATCTGCAGTTCTCACATCACTGAGAGGTATCTCAAGAATGACGAGAAAAAACATGTTAATTATTTCTTTGGGAGAGTGCCCAGAACCAGAGTCGAAGGCAAAGATACGAATTCTACCGAGTTGGGCAGAATATTATATTTTCCTTTTTGCAACTTCTGTTGCAAGACTTCAAAATTATACTTCATCAGGAAAGATTGCTCCATCCTGATGAAGTAGGGATTAAAATTGCAGTCAGAGTTTAAACTTCCTAGAAGTAAACATATTCCAGAGCCCAAGAAAGTCTCTGTCTCTAGGTAAAGAAGCTGCTCTGCATATCTTGTTCAGGTGGAATAGGACTATTAAAAATTACTTTTGACGCCAACTGCTATTTTGAAGCATCTCAGTATGAACCACAGATTCTGTGACAGCAGGATGAACTCTTCTACCATTCTGTCACAGTTTTGAAAAGAACAGCTACAAAATTAGATCAGAAAGATCCAATCTGATGGATTAAACAGGGTATATAAAAGTTGGTAACAAAGCTAATACCAAATATGACTATGCTGCTTTAGTAATGCTAAGACCGAAAATAGAAGTATGTGAATTCACTTGTATGTGTGTGTACACATCTGTATACACACATACATGTGTGTAAAACGGTATTATATTCATGGAAAAATAAATGGACTATTAATAGAGCTCAATTACATATATGTTACAATAGAAGAAAGAAAATGATGAAAATACCATACAGAAGCATAAGTATGTACATCCACATTATATATTTATAGAACACATATTCTATATGCACATAGCTACAGTTATAAGGAATGAATACATGAATGAAGGAAAGTTAAACATTCAAAAAATATGCCTTAGAACTTCTTTACATTTAATAGAATACAGTGTAGTATTGTGCTGTATTTTTAATCACCTATCAGCATGCTGAAAATAAAAATATCAGAGGTTATATAGTGAATTAAAAAAAAAGTATCTTCATCATGGATAAGAGATGCATAAAGAGAGCCAAGAACAGAGGTCCATTGAATTCCACAAAATTGTTAAGTGCCTTTGTCACAACATTCTCTGAAGGTCAAATGCAAAAGAGGAGGATTACAAATATTGGTAAAGCATAAGTCATTAAGCATGATGATCAAGCAGAAATCTATTCTTAGAGAAGACAAAACCGCCGACTATTAGAAGCCAGTAGTCTCATCCAAACAAGAGGACCCATGGTGATACCTCTGTTTCTTACATTCATTCTTAAGAATCAGTTATTTGCCAGTGTCACAAAGTTTCAGAAAACTTCCATCTGCTCCTCTAGAAATACTCTTACAATTTCTTTTCTATACCCCAACATTTCTAAGAGGAAAAATTTTTAGATTTTACATTTTATTAACTTCAGTATAATCAAGATATTTATTTATATTAGCAACAAATAAAAAGAAAAATGAAATCTAGCCAATGGACAACATTAAACATATTAAAAACTCCTTTATACTGAATGCATATTCATTTCTTGAAATTTTCAGGATATCAAGACTTGAAGGAAACCTCTTTGCAATGTACCGAGAACTGCAAAAAGTTACCTGTCCAGTAAGTGATTTAGAAGTCATTAAAGTGGTTATCAAACTGCTCAAAGTAAAATAAAATAGTTCCCATTTTCTGGTCTGACCCTTATTATTTCCTATACTGTAAAAACTAGAAAATATCTCTGTAGTCTTAAAAAAAAAAAAAAAAATTTAAAGTCTTCAAACATCAGATGAATCCCTGCAGAAGCATTAGCACTAAGATCCAAATTGAGCTCCTTTTCTTAAAGCATGAAATGAAGTTTTTTGTCTTCTAAGTGATTTTCAGGAGGAAAGTTTTTTTTAATTGTACTGAGGATGTCAAAGAATATACCTTCAGTTACCCAGCATGGTATTTATCAGGACCTGGTCACATTGCACTTTTTCAGATATGCTGAGCTGCATCCTAACTCCTTCCACTTATTTACATCCTTCAATGTCCAAGACCAAATTTAAATACTAAAAGTATATAAGCCACTTTGTTAAAAGAACACAATATGACAATATGGAAGGTGAAAATCATGTTTCATACCTTGAAAACAGGCAATTCCTTCTCTAATTGTGGCCTATTATTTTCTACCGGAGAACTGCTTTTTCAAAAATGATAACCAATGACTGTTAGCTTAAAAACTGTCTTTTAAATTATTTCTAACATCTTTCTGAATTATTAATTTATTTTGGAAGTCTGTTAAGACAAAGCCCTATGACAAGACTGGTCAAATATTTGTTTTAGCTGCAACCTCAAGTAGAATTTGTTCCAAACAGTTGATGAAGCCTAGAAGCAGAAACTCAGTTTTACTTTGCACTGTAAACCTCTTTCACAGGAATTTTCTTCTCATTAGCATACTTTCCACTTTCATTTCTGAGAGAATATGTTTCTTTGTTTAGGAGAAACAAGCAAGCAGAGATGGCAAAAGTTAAATAAAAATCACAAAAGCTAAGCAACAGATGGATTCTAATCATACCATCTGAATAACTTGATCTTACTTTTACATGATTACAGTAAGTGCTGTTTGTCTTCGTTGTCTGTACTTTCTATTTAGCAAAAATCGGAATAAAAAGTAATTGAAAAAAGCCTCTGTTTCATCAGTAGCACTTTCATACATTCATTCAGACAAAAGTCACTGTATTCAAGTGGGAGATTTTTAATTCCAGTTTCTCCACAAGTAATTCTTCTCCTTTCATAAAACAAATTCACAATATAAAGTCGTTCGTAGCACAATTATGTATAATGCTTGCTCTTTTTTAGCCAAATACGGTTATTTCCAGTGATTTGGCAAGTTGGCTGCTGGATCAATAAATTTGCTATTTGCATGTCAAAGAACTAAGAGGCTTTCCTGAAGCCACAATTGGCTTCTTCACCAAATCAGACTCCCACAAAAATAATAATAATAATAATAAAAATCTGTATCACAGTACCATTAGACTTTTCTAAACAAAAACAAAACCATATTTGTCATAGGTCAAAAATCACAGACCACTGGAAGAGGCTTGCCTAGAAAGCACTGCAATTTAGAAGATACAGTCTAAAAAGTACATAAAAGTGGTCCAAGAGGACTCGGTCTAATCAAAGTCTTTCCATACTCTTTAGTGTCAGTGGTATCATCCCTTCAGTTTTTGTTCTCACCCATTTTCCTCATTTATGTGGACCATGCACATGTTTACAGGAAGCCTGTGAAGTCTAACTGGATCAACACGTAAAACTTTGAATTACAACAAAATACTGGTGTCAGCTTGTGCCAAAAAATCGAGAGTAGTACTCTCTCATTCGGATCGCTGGATGTTCTAATATATGACAAAGACTGAGGATATGCCATCCTTTTATATAGTGGGCTTAGAAAGGTAAGAGTTAGTGAGATGTACAAGATGATCATGAAAGAGCTGGAGAAACTTGGAAGGAAAGCAACGAAGTACATCGGCAAAACAGAAGTTACAGCAACTAAGGGCAAGTATTTCTTCTCCTTTCATTAACTTTTTCTGTATTCAGGGGATAGAAAATTGGAAAAGTAGCACTACGTTAGCAGTTATAGAAGCAACACACCAAGCTGCATTACCAACAGGCCTCACAGAAGTCACACTTTTACTGCAGTAAAATCCTCATTTTTTCCTAAGTGCTTATGAGCTTAAATTTCTCAAAAATATTCAGACTTAATGTCAGACAAATTAAGTATTATCTGACAAATAGCTAACACTGTAAGAGATCACAAACCAGATCTGCCTGTTTTCTCTCTGAACTGCAGCCTACTAACATATTTGGAGGCAGACTTCAAGCAAACTGCTATGGGAGGAGACTTGAGATACTAGTTAAAGCAGCAGTGCTTTATGACAGAGTATTAGTCATATAATGATATGTAGTTTTTAAAAGCAAAAGATGGATTTACTTCAAAAACATTCAATGCTATTACTGAAAGGCAACCAAGCATTTAAACCTATTTGCAAATAATTTTCAGACATACAACACACTCTTTTTGGATATGCACTTAACTAAATGCAATTTAAGCCTCCTCTGCTGCTCTTATGTAAATATAAATTATAATTAATTCCATTTAGTAATAAGACTATTGAAGAAATAAAATGCATATTTTACATATGCACTGTTTGAATGAAATGAAATCAGTGGCCAAAGGCACACAAATAAAGGTTTAAAAAGCTTTGTTTTCTTCACTCCAGTATCTGAAGTCCCACTTCAAAAATGTAGGTCAAGATTCATACTGATTCCGAAGTTTCTCAAAGTCAGATTGCAGCAAAAGCCTGACCCATTTTGAGCTGGCCCATCAACAATTTTTAAAAAAGCATGAAAGATCAGATGGCTGCATCACTTCTCATAATATTTTTTTCATGAGAGGACTAATATATGAAACACATTATCATCTGAAGTCCATACTCTGAAGAAATTGCTATGACATACTTACACACACCTCAAGGATGATTAAGCAGTTCAAAGAGGAATAGACCTTCTGCGTTTAACTTAATTCCTATAGTGTTAACTGTAGGAATTAACAAGTGTTAATATAAAGGTCAAGCACAACAGAAAATGATTACTTTTTCCAACCAACATGCATTAGTTCCATAAATAAATAAATAAAACACACACAAAACAGAAAGTATAACCTTCCTTACCATTTTTCTTTCACTTTCACTTCCATTCTGAAACTATTAACATTATAGTGCTTCATTGTTTTAGGAGGCTAATGAACAACAATTCCTAATTTTAATTGTAAGCATTTTAAGAAGAATGGCAAGCATCAAGATAAGTTTTGGATACATTTCTTCTAATTAGTACAACTGACCTAAATGCTATTCCACCTGGGAACATTAATTGGAAAATGATCTTTTGCAAAATTAATCCAGAACATTTAAGTAAGAAGAGGAATATTTAGAAGCTAAAAATCACCTTTTTTGAGGCATTTTCAAAAATAGTTCAATTATGGTTATTAAACAATTTTTTTCTGAAGACAGTTTTTTGTCCTCATCTTCATCTAAATCCAAAGTAACTACATTGGATGTACTGATTTCAGTGCAGCAGAAGAAGGCATTTACAAGTCCTCTCTCTAAAAATCCCTGCTAATACATTTTAAAGAGTTATTACAGGTATAAATATGACAAATTTCTTAATACATATACTGCAGATTTACTGTGAGGATAAATGATGAGAAATTCAGGAAAAGTCTACTAATAGGAGCAGCTACTCTGGTAAAAGGATTTTCATATCCTGGGAATTTCTTCTAACTTTTGCACTTTGGTGTCTCAGGTTATAAACTGGGATACAACTCATTAATAGTCAATTTCAACAGGAGCAGCTTTGAAGGTTATTTTTAGTATCAACAGTTTGCATTTATCTAAATTTTTATTTTCAAAGACATCCCAAACATGATGTATATGCACATGTGTATATGAACTTCCAATCAGATATCATCAAAATTATAAATATATAAACATTAATAAATAGAAATGCATAATCTATCAATCATTTTGTTATATATTTATAAAAGGCCAAATGATAGAGCAAAGTAGAATCACACTGATATCAGTCTCTTATGGAGAACCACCTGAAGCTCTCAGAAGACAAATATTACTTTTGAGTAGAAGATACATAGTACAACCTTCATTTATTTTAACAACATGCTATGAAAATCTGAGGGGAAAGCACAATTTGTTCTACAAAAGAATCTTGGATAAAGCTCTGTTTGCACTATTTCACTTTACACAGAACAGACATTACGATAAAAATCAGATTTTCAGAAAGAATTACTTCTGTTGAAAGCTCTCAACAAATATCTTCAGAATTTCCAACTGTTTGTTTTAACATGCGTACTCAGGCCAGATGTTTTATATCAGGAAAAAAAAACAACTGTTAAAATATACGTGTGCATGTTCTGTTTGGACATTTCCTATCTAGCAAATGGCAGTAGTTCACCTTCAGTGAAATCGATTATGCTTACCATGCAATATTTGAAGGGTACGTTATATTGCAATTCACCTCTTTCCCCTTCTCTACACATGTACTTCTCCAGCTGCAGAAATTCAATTTGACCAGAACATCTAAGAAAGACAGCCAAGACAGAAAACAACTTTCCATTTTAAAAGAAGTACATCTAAACAAAAACGGGCTAACCTTTTCCTCAGCATCAGCTCATGAATTTCAACAGAGAGGACAAAATTCCTCTCCTGCTGAAGCAAAAGGGAACTCTAATACTGATTTCAAGAGTATCCTTCAAACTAAGAAAACACATACAGAGTTTCACTAATTGTTTATTTAGATAACTGATCTTTTACCAGGTTTTCTATTTACTTTTAGACGCTGCAGATAATTTAAAGTTTATTCGTCCGTAATTACTGTAAAAGCCTACTACAACCTAACATGTGTGTAACTTCTGTACCGCATCCTATTTCCAAGTATAATGAACCTCAAAATCCAAGATTGATTTTGGCTTCACCTGATCAATACTAATCTCCAAGATACATTAGGCTTTACATTGACCTAAACAAAAAAGTCATTACATGTATATTAGTCAAACTCCAAAACATTTATTAAATTAATTTCAGAGACCACAAAGGGTGTATTGTTACCATTGTTTCTACCTGGGATTTCCATCCATCATCCTTAAGAAGATTTACATGCAACTAATAACTCACATAATCACATAGTCACTATAGTGGATTTCTCAAAACGTTTGACCTGTTTGCTATTATTTTGAGATTCATCTTCTTGTACCCAATTGGAGGAACAACACAAAATTACACTGTTATTGGACTATTAGAATCCAATCTTACATACACTAAAGGCAATCAGAGAATGCATCTCACTCTTAGAGACAGAACTGAATTTGAAGACAGGAAGGAGTGAAAACCACTACACTCAGACTAAGCCTCACTGAAAGCAAAGTGTAAGAAACTCTCAAATGATTTAGCCAATACATTTTTAAACAAAATCACAAAACTCAGAAATGCATTCATATAAAGCTTATTTTGAAAAATACAGATTTCTGACATTTCAATTATATTGGCTAACTTCAGAATAGGAATATAAAATCTACGTACACATCACAGCAATTGTTAGCATTATGGGAAAACTTATCGACGTATGTAGGGTAGGCTCCTGGTCACCTTCATTTCCTTTTTGGAAATTAAAAAAAAAAAACACAAATAAAACCCACTTTGATTTAACAGACACAGACACACACAAAGAGGGATTAATAAATATAAGCTACAATTTATAGTTTTTGAAAGTAAATCTAGTGACTTCAACCAACACATTTTTCATTTCTTTTTATACAAAATGTAAATTTGCCTCCCTACAACATCAGGGATTTTAACAGAAGTGTTTGTATTTCAGACAGATAACACAATTTACACTTTGCATAGTTAAGAACTCATATTGTTAATTATTTGAGGCAATAACCATGCGTTCATTCTCCCCCTCAAGCACATTAACCTAAATTAAATAAATAAGTCTACAACCTAGCTCTAATGTTATTAGACAAAACTAATACTAAACATTCCATGAATGACTGTCCAGAAGTCTTAGCACAGTAAAGAACAATGTCATACCATTCACAATACATACATACAAATATTTTTGTAAATTACTCCCAGACACTTCAATAGTAATAAATACTATATGAAAAGAAGCTTAACACATCAAAAGTGTTAGCATTAAAACTCTTATGTTTAAATTTTCTGTTGTCTTGCTCTAGGGAATTTCAATACTAAATAAGAGTATGATGAAAAAAAGGCTATTAGCAATCAAACAGAAAAAGAAGCAGTATAGGTAGTAAAAAAGACAGCAAAACTGGATCTAGCCCAGGCCGCACCACAAGAAGTAGTTAGTAAGGTGAGTGAGGTGATTTTTCCCATCTGCTCTGCTCATGTGAGATCCCACCCAGAGTACTGCATCCATGTCTAGGGCTCTCAGCACAAGAAAGACATGGAGCTTTTGGACAGAGTCCAGGGGAGGGCCACGAAGATGATCAGAGGGCTGGAGCACCTCTCCTACAAAGAAAAGTTTAAGGCACTGAACTTGTTCAACCCGGAGAAGAGAAGGCTCCATACAGACCTCATTACAGCCTCCTAGTCCATAAAAAGGACCTACAGGAGAAATGGGGTGAGATTTTTTTATCAAAGCAGTGTAGTGATAGTACCAGGAGTAATGGCTTTACACAAGAAGAGGGGAGATTCAGATTAAACATTAGAAATACATTTTTCAGAGGATTTTGAGGCACAGGCTGCCCAGAGAAGCTGTAGATGCCCCATCCCTGAAGGGGTTCAAGGCCAGGCTGGATGAAGCCCTAGTCAGCCTAATCAAAGATCCCTTCTAACCTAAATCATTTGATGATTCTATGTCTAATGAAAAAGTAGGAGCTATATAACAGCTTGTGTTATTACCTGAAATGCAAGGAGTTTCATTGCAACTGACCAAAAAAAACCCCCACAAAATTATATTTTTGTTATAGCCATTAAAATTCTTCTAAGCTTAAGATGCTTTTTCTTTCAAAATTCTTTATTGATATCAGAGTTTCAGTTCTGCAAACTTTTGGGGAAACTTTCCTAGCTGCCCTTGGTATTTTAGTGCGAGAAAAGAATATCAGGAATTATCTACACTTTAGTTTTTTTTAATATTCATCTTACAAAAGCAATTTGTTTGGAAAGCATTCATATATTCCACAATTTCAGGGGGAACTGATAAGAGTACATTATATGTCCTGCAGAGGTGGGGAGTCAGTCCCAAGCACAGACCAAGGCATGAGCCAGCAGAGACATTCATCTCCCTCTTGACTTGAGAGTTCCTGGAGGAAAAACAAGAATATAGAGCCAGGCTGCATACAGTGTGGATTTAGCACAGAGAAGCAGCTTAAACCTGACATAGAAGAAGGGAAATCACTCAAGAGGTCTTAATCTCTGGCAAGAGCCAAAAGCAAAGATTTCTGAAGACACATTTTAAGCAGATTGGAGGGGAACTGGATTGGTACATTACATGGCATGACATTTCAAGCTTTGACAGAAACTAAATAGAACCATTTCCCTGAGCCCATACCACTGCTAAACATGCAAACCCCTCTGTACAAGAGATAATCTTTATCTAACGGAGAAATGGTTTGTGAATTTTTGAAAGTAAATTTTATTCAGGTCGCTCTTGTGCTAAAAATGCCCTTTATCCTCAGGTGAGTATTTACTTTATTTATTTTTTTTTATTATTATTATTTCTAAACAACCCCCTAAATTTATGTTACAGAACAAAACTTACATATGGTAAGAACATGAGAGCTAATTAACCATAACATCATTCCAAGGCCTCAATTTCATCATCTTGTAACATGAAAATTATAGCTTCTCTCCTTCCTGCCTCCCTTCTAATAAAAAAGCATACTTTCACTGGAGCATTTTTAATGGTCTGCAAATGGAATTAGGCTGAAAACCACCTCTGATATTACTGGGGCATCCTCCTTGCCTGCAGCAGCCTAAGGACAGGACACAGTTCTGACAGGCTGCAGTTGTGATAAGTAAAGCCGACAGCTCAGGGGAGATATCGAATAAACTTATCTCATGAATAACTTCACTACTGGAAGAGAGGATAACTTTCGTGTCAGAACAGTCCAGAATAGCACATTGAAATCATGATGTACGTTCATACTAGCACCTTTTCCTGCACCATCTTTACCACAGACTTAACCCTGGTTGGCAGCAATGGCAGGTAAAATTGAAAGCACTAAGAAATGAATGAAGAAAGGCGGGTGTTTTGGTGTTTTTTGGTTGTTTTTTTTTTTCATGTTACTAAAGGAAAAAAATCCAAGCTGTCCCTAATACCATTAGACACTGTCATCTTTTCATGCAAATGAAAAGAAGCTGGAGAAGGTGACTATGCTATAAATATGAATTAATTTTAACACTGTTTTGCAGCTGTTAAAATTAAAATGCTTTCTTTCTGATTACACTCTGAATGCAATTTGAATACATTGATTAACTATTGATTAAGTGCAATAAAGCAGTGACTTGCACTTCCAGAATTTAAAGAGGTAAGTGAAAGGTAGGTTCCAAGGAATTTAAAACATCTGACATTGATCAAATAGTTACCAAAGGAGCTACTACAAATGCAAACCACAAGACTTACAGTATCAAGTACAAACTCTGGTTAAAGTTATTCCTTTCTCCTCTATTCATGCTACTATTTCAGTAGGACACTGATAAAATAAAAACTTTACTGCTCTCACATGGCTTTAATGGAAAAGCTAATTTAAGTAACCACAGTTCCTTTTCTCCATTCCTATGGCCATGTGCAACACTATGTAAAACCACTGTACTATATGGTACATTGTCATGGTATACAGTCTGTAGAATTACCATGTCAGAATACGATTGCTCTGACAGTTTTCCACCATAAATGTACAGTGTGGGAAGACAAATGTGAATCAAGTGCCCAACCACAGCTAGGATTTCTGCTGTGTTGTACTCCCCAGTAAAACAAATGACAAAACTCAAGGAATATTGTGATATTGCTAAAGATGCCCTAAACTCCTCAGCATAAAAAGATAAGCCATCTAAAATATTAACCTTCAGAGTAATCCAAGGACCACAAATCTGGGCAAGGTCAAGTTCCACCTCTCCAGAGAAAACTGCATTACTTATAATCAGTAATACCAAAATCATGTATAATTACTACATATTAATCAGTAATATAGTCAAAAGACTACCAAATCATGGACAACATGACCCTCAAACATCTCCTGCTACTGAGTTTCAACACATCATTCTCAAGCAACTTGGATGACCTTTGCCCCCATGTCTCCTAAGCACCCTTCACAAGATCTGTTAGGAAAATGAAATGGGAAAAAAAAAAAAAGAAAAAAAAAAAAGAAAAAAAAGAGAGAAGGGAAAAAAGAGAAGAAAAAAGGATTTTTCAATAGAATCATTGAGAAAAGACACCTAAAATTAGGAAGTAACAGAATGAGTCTTCTAACATACACATCATCAGCAAGTAATTTTACAGCATTATCCTACAAACGAAGAGATGAACTGACTGGTTTCAAAAACTGGAGATTTTATAACGAAGTGGAAGAGTTTTTTTAAATAACTTTCTTCAGTGCAGCTCCATCAAACTCAGAGCTGATGCATCAATTGCTAAACGCAGCCACAGCAGAACTGTAACTCAAAATCCAGCATCCCGGCCACAGCGCTATATCTCAAACCGTGCACACTCCCCTCAAAACCACACCCACACCCTTTATTTCCGTTTCCATCATTCCACAGACGTATGCTGCACTTGGCGAGGAGCTATTAAGAGAAAACACCATCAACTCGCATGTATGCTAGCAGCGTTAACTGCGGTAGAGGTTTTTTTTCCACTCTACCTTGTCCTTCACTTTCCTCTGGGTAGTTTAAGAGTGCTCCAGAAGCAATCCCTCTCCATGCTGGACGAACACACCCCTATCCCCATCTCCGCACTCCCGCACCCGCTGCTCCTCCCGCATCACTCACGCCCCGACAGCGCGCAGGCAGCAGCGCTCCGCTCGGGCCGGCGAAGCGCAGCCGGTTGAGTCGCTGCTGGCACACACAGAGCAACTCCAGCCCGGCTCCTGGCGCACGCACGGAGCGATCTGAAAAAAGAGCTTACTGCTTCGCGTCCTTCAGACAGTAATTATTTGCTTTAACAAGACAACGGGACGGTTTCACTCCCAAAGACGAGGTTGGCTAGGTAGCGCCCGGCCGGCCCTCTCAGCCACTTCTGTGCCCAGCCTATCTTTGCTTTCTATAGAACTGGCTTCGCGGCACGTTTTTTCGCTTCGCCCTCCCAAGAGAGTAACCACTGCCGCTTTTAAACTCGTTCCGTATAACAGCCCCGAGCTCCCGGGCCCCGTAAGGCACTGTGCGGCGCTCCCGCAGCCCGGCACTGGGCACAGTGGGCACTGCTGTGCGCCGGGCGCGGTCCCAGTGCCGCAGGTGAGAGGCGGCCGCGCGGAGCCCCGCGCACCCTTCCGCGCACCTTTCTGCTGCCAGCCTTGTGTCACCGCGTCCCCCGGCCCGGCTTCGCAGGGCAGCTCCGGGTGCCGATGCTCACCGTGGGGAGGGCATGCGAGGACACAGCGGAAAGGCAGCGCTGCTCCCCCCACCCCGCGCTCAGCCCGCACTCACCGCTCCGCGCAGGGCCCCCTTCTTCTCTCCCTGCCCGCCTCCTGTGGCGGGGCGGAGCGGAGGCTCCGCGCCCCCCGGTGCCCCGCGCCGCCCACGCTCCCTTCCGCGGGCACTCACCGCTCCCCCCCCGCATCACGCGGCCGCCCGCCCCTCCCGAGAGCCGCCGGCTCCATCCGCAATGCAGCTGCGGCCGCCCCGCTCCTCTGCCCGGCACCGCACGCCCCGGCCCGAACCGGCACCTGCGCACCCCGCTGGGTAACTTCGACCCCACCGCCAGCTGTGCGACGCGGGGAAAAGGGAGAGAGGGCAGGGGAAAAATAAAAAAAAAGTGTCATGTACAGGAGGAGTTCTGCAGACTGTTTCTCCCCCCAAAACCTATTACTGCGGTGGACCCCAGGGACGGGGTGAGATTAATTGCTCCGCGTTAGGAAGAAAATGAGAGATGTCATTAATCAAGGAAGTTGTAAATCATCCCCGTTTGGAGATGGAATTCGGAGATTAGCTGGGGCAGATGGCTGGCAAAAACACAGCGCTCGCCAGGACTGGCGTAAATCACTCCACTTCTGAACTCACTAAACAGCCGATGACAGCACTGCAAGCGTTTTCTTAAGGAGAAGTGTTTCTTAGGAAGATGAATATTCACTTCATATTATGGAAGTGCTGCCAACAGCTATTACGTTTCCCTTTCTCAATAATTCAAATGTTGGGTTTTCCTTCCTGGATGTCAGAAAACTCATACCTGAAGAAAGAAGACTTTCCAGACAAATATTTTCCAGACACGGCTAAGAAACAAAGCTAGGCAAATACACGAGTGCACCGATCCTTGCTTCAGTGCCCTACCTGAATTACACAGGCAAGTCTGTGAGCTACTCTGTGTCCTCAGAGGTCTGCTAGAGTCACCTTTATTTGCAGCAACTACAGCAAGACCAACATTTGTTCTGAGTTTGTTGCTTTTTTATTTTATTTTATTTTATTTTATTTTATTTTATTTTATTTTATTTTATTTTATTTCTGTGCACTCTGAGGAAAGCAGTGAATCAATGCCACTTTTATTCATTACCTCTAAAAGAACATTGAACACACAGTGGAATCTAAATATTCCAAGCAGCTTTCTTTCATCAGTCTACCCTAAATTAGTTTCACAAAGCAAAAATGAGTTATGGCATGATCAACTTTAATCAATCTTGCATGATATCACATTGATTACCATGTCAAATGCTTGTATAAATATAAGCTTAGCACCAATATCCATGAGCGAGTAATTGTGAAGTTGATTGCATGCCTTGCAATAACGTGATCAGTCTGCAGTGGCATTCAGAAATTTACAGAAACTTCAGTGATAAATTGAATAATATCATCTATTCTATCACATGAAACAGACAGCAGTCCAAAACATGCCATTTTCAATAATTACTTGAAAATTATTCAGATGTTAACCTGATAGGCAATCTAAATGTTTACTATGCTCAGCAGTTAAATTTTCATTAAAAACTTCTTTTAGTAAAAATCATTTTTTAAATTATTTTACATAATTTTAAGAAAAGCCATGTACAACATAGAAAGTTGTACTCAATTACATTAGTATCTCAATTTACTGAACAGTGTACAGATCACAGAGTCATCTTTCAATGACTTCAGCAAGGGATGCAGAAATAGTCTTGCAAGCTTCACCATTTCTGATGAACATAATCTGAATCTGTGCTAAAATTATTTTTTAATTAAAAATGTAAAAATAATACTTCAGATGGAAAAGCAGGTCATTTTTATGTCTTAGAAATATCACTAAACACTGTCAAAATAATTTAAGTTGGAGGACCTTTCTAGACTCCTTAATCAAGGCAGGGCAACTACAGATCTAGACTGAGTTCAATCAGGTTTCAGAAATGGAGATTCCAGCTTTTCTGAACAACCTGTTTGACTGTGACCAGTGCTTATTGTACAGCATGTTTTAACAAATGGGTAGCTGATATGACTTATCCAGCTTCTAAAAGAGATACTCTTGATGAAACCTACACAATACACAATGGTCAAATTATAACTTCCTCCTAACTTCCTATTTCTGTCAGAAAGAGCAGAGATTTAGGCCAAAGTCAGTTATATCTCATTTGGCCATACAAGCTGACCATGCCATAATTTTAAAGGTTGCAGCAGCATCTACAAAATAGACTTATTTTTCCCAGGTGTTTTATGTAAACAAATGTTCAGTACTTAAATGTTTTTTGGGTTTTTTTCCACTAACAATAGTGATGTTTGCTTGAGACATCATTTCTCAGGTATGAAAGTTAGTCTATCTTTTAATGGACTTATACATGTGTACAACAGGGATACAGCTGATGCACAGTTCAGCCCTGAACAGCAGCTCGGAGGGAGACCAAAGGGAAAGGGAAAAACTGACAGAATGAGTAACCTAGGTTGAAAGTGTTTTCCCTTTAGTTCACAGATGCTCTTGTTTGTCTGCCATCTCCACTTTTAAAAGAGAGAAAACTACAATTTCTAGCCTCACAATTGCACTCACAAATAATCATAAAATCTTTGAATTGTTTACTAATATTCTCATTATCATTTTCATTCTAAACTGTCTTCCTTAATGTAATTTGTGCATTCTCTTTCTACATATCTATATATACTCATAGTTTATTAAAAATATATATATAAGGCATGTAATCTTAAGTCTCATGAATACTGACATTTTTGTTTTTCACTCTGGCAGCAAGCCTGCAGGCATCTCTGAAACCTGCACTATTCTGCTATTGTGAAATCGCCATCTCATTCCAAACAAACCTAACAGCTTTTCAAGCTGTGCTTGTAATATCATTATGGTTTTCTTCAGGCCTATTAGAGAATATCAAGGATGAGAACTGAAAAGAAATCAGATCAGCTGTTCTGATGGCAAGTCTGTAAAGAAGCAAGCAAGAAATTTCTTCTTTAATCTGTTAAGAATTTATGAAACCTTCCAGAGTTTAGAGATGCAAAAATACAAGGGAAAAACCTTCCCTGTGGAGCTTAAAGAGAAGATGTGTGCTCATAGGCAAAGAGCTAAGCAATTCAACATATTGGAGTAGGATAAGGAGGCTTTCACCTTATTTCAGAAATCTGTGATAAATGGACAAAGTTGTTACTATTTTACATATTCTTTGTCTGATATGACATTAATTAGTTACTTCACTCCAATTTCCATTGAGCAGAAACCTAGCCAAGAAATCACCAGCACAGCAGACACTAATTGGTGTTCCTTTTTTTCCATCTATTCATTTTCCAGGACTGTGGACACAGCATACGCAACTCTGCCACTGATTGCTTTGAAATGCTTAGGGAAAAAACAATGGTAAAATGCAGATAGAATTACATTGCCCATGTCCATGAAGTAACTCAGTGCTTACCTGCACTTCTCTGAACCTTAAAGTAAGAAGCTATTGAACGTCATTGAATATGTATTTTTCTACCATGATATTATAGCATACAGCCATTGCATAGAGCTGCAGGAACATTATTTGTCAGTCATGAGATGTGACAGCTCAAAGTCTACCTTATCCTTAAAAGGACAGTATGGAAATCCCTGTATGAAAGACTGCACATTTACAATTCAGCATAGCATCCATTCATTTTTATCAACCTTAATTTCCAATTTATCATCTTAATAAAAACAGCTTTCGAAATATGAGACCTCATGTGAGACCCCTGAGTTGGAGGACTATGACTGCAGTAATGATCAACTGCCATCCAAGCTTGAACTTGTGTGGAATTTGCTGCTCCACGTGGATGCATGCAAGTCCATATCATATGGGATTTATCCCATGGTACTCAGAGAGCTGGCCATTGTCATCACAAAACCTCTCTCAATTATTTTTCAGCAGTCTTGGGAATCTGGAGAGGCCCCAGTTGACTGAAAGCTTGCAAATGTTCCAATTTTCATGAAGAGCAAGAAGGAAGACCCTGGTAATTACAGACCTGTCAGTCTCACTTCAGTGCCTAGTAAAATTATGGGGAGAATTATGCTGGGAGTTATTGAAAAACACCTGAAGGACAATGTGGTCATTGGTCACTGCCAGCATGGGTTCATGAGGGGAAGGTCTTGTTTAACTAACTTAATTCCCTTTTATGACAAGGTCACCCATCTAATTGACAAAAGGAAGCAGTTGATGTTATATTTTCGGATTTCAGTAAAGCTTTCAATACTGTTTCCTTACAGTATTCTTCTGGTTAAAATGTCCTGTATACATTTAGACAAAAAACATGTGTCAGGAGAGTAATTACCTGATGGCTCAAAGGATTATAGTAAATGGGGTTCTATCAAGCTGGAAGATAGTCAATAGTGCAGCTCCTTTTTAGGGCCAGTTCATAGAATCATAGAATCATAGAATCATAGAATCATAGAATCATAGAATCATAGAATCATAGAATCATAGAATCATAGAATCATAGAAAGGCTTGGATTGAAAGGGACCTCAAGTGTCATTAGCTTCCAATCCTCCTGCCAAGGCAAGGCTGCCAGCTGCTAGACCAAGTATAAGATCAGAATTGGCCATTGGCCAGGACACCCTCCAGCCTGGCCTTAAATACCTCCAGGTACGAGGCAACCACAAACTTTCCTGGCAACCTGTTCCAGCACCTCACCACTCCCTCAGTAAAGAGCTTCCCCCTGACATCTAATGTAAATCTCCCTTCCTTTAGCTTAAAACCATTCTTCCTTGTCCTGTCACTATCTACCCATGTAAAAAGTTGATTTCCCCCCTGTTTATAAATTCTCTGTAAATACCTGAAGGCCATAATGAGGTCTCCCCGCAGCCTTCTATTTTCCAGGCTGAACAAGCCCTTTCTTCATAGGATAGGTGCTCCAGCCCTCCTCTGGACCCTCTCCAAAGGCTCCACATCCTTCCCATCTTGGGCCCCCAAATCTGGACCTGGTATCCAGCAGGGGCCACAGGAGAGCAGAATAGAGGGGGACAATCTCCTCCCTTGCTCTGCTAGCATGCTTCTCTTTAATGTTTTCATAAATGACTTGGATGTAAGACTAGAAAGCATTTTGAGCAAGTTGGTTGGTTGACAATATTAAATTGTGAGAAGCTGTTAATTCTCTCAAGGGTGGAAAAGTCCTGCAGAGAGATCTAGACAAATTACAGAGCCAGGCGATCACGAATTTTAACATGAGCAAGTGCTGGATTCTGCACCTGGGAAGGAACAAACCAGGCTACATATGCACACTGGTGGATGATATGCCAGAGAGCAGCCCTGCTAAAAGGAATCTGGGGGGGTCTTGGCCAACAGTGGCTTGAATATGTATTGACTGTGTGCCCAGGCAGCCAAGAAGGCCAACCACAGGGCCAACCAGGGGTGCATCAAGCACAGCATTGTTAGCTGGTTAAGATAAGTTACTGTCCCTTTCTACACAACACTGGTGAGGCCTGACCTTGAATACTGTGTGTTTTTGGGCATCACAGTACAAAAAGGATCTAAAAATATTAGAGTATCCAAAGGAGGGCTATGAAGATAGTGAAGACTATAGAGGAGGAAGATGTATGAGGAGTGGCTGAAGTCCCTTGATTCTTTCAGCTCAGAGAAGAGGAAACTGAGGGAAAGCCTACAGCTTCCTCATGAGGGGGAGCAAAGCAGTGGGCACTGATCTCCTCTCAGAGGTGACCAATGATAAAACCCAAGGGAACAGAATGAATCTGCTACAGTAGAGGTTAAAGTAAGATATCAGGAAAAGGTTCTTCACAGAGAGGGTGATCAGGAACTCCTCAGCGGCCTTGGCACCAAGCTTGTCAGAGTTCAAGAAGTTTCTGAACAATGCTCTAATAGTATGGTCTCATTTTTTCATGGCCTTGTATAGAGCCAAGACTTGGACCCAGTGATCCTTGTGGGTCCCATACAATTCAAGATATTCTATGATTCTACTATTGTTTGTCTGCATAATTTTAAGAAACATATCCAGTTCTCCATGAAATACAAATTACAGACAGAATTTTTAAACTATTAGTTTATTTTATTGATCTCGTAAAAAATTAAATGTATGTTTACAGAGAAATATTTATAAATATAATATATAAATGTGCACATATATCCCTGATAGTTTATGTTCCACGGGGCAGACAAACTAGATGGTTTAATTCCAACTTAATGTCAGTATTTTAAACCTTAATTGCAAAGGAGAGGTGGTACAGAATCTGTATGGATTGTACAGTCCTGAATCAAAGTTCCTGGAAAGTGCTCTGTAATGGGCTTGCACTTTTCTTTAACAAGTACTTACCTGGGAAGGTGAAATACTGTCATTCAGAGCACATCCAATGCATACCAAACAAAAACCTGTCAATTTTAGCATTATAAATTCTGATTTATGAAAACAAGAATCTTTACTAAACACCATCAATGAACTTGTAACGGCTATATAAAACCACAGTTGGATATTACCCTTGTTAATGATATTGAACCTCCTTAACATTAGTTAACTAATAAATAGAGTATGGATAATCTAATGAAACATTGGGTTTTTTTCTTATTTTTTTAAGACCTGAGCATCTATAGAGAGTTAGCAATTCAGAATATAAAGGTCAGTTTCAATTAACGATAGGCGGAATATACACAGAAGGAAAGAATTTTCATGAAAAGCTGGCTCGCTGTGCACTAATTGCTCATTATTCACAGAATCACAGAATCACACAGAATCACAGAATCACCCGGGTTGGAAGGGACCTCAAGGATCATGTAGTTCCAACCCCCCCTGCCTAGAGCTATTCTCATCATTCCATAGGAAACATGCAGATAATCCCAATTCAAGATAAATAGCTTAGCTGAAATTTAAGGAGAATTAACAAGGCTTATATCTACTATGAAGTAGTCTACTGAAGATACAAATGGCCCAAATTATTGCTAAGTCAGAAACTGTAATAATCTAGTCTAGTCACAGAAGAGCAGGGAGTCCTTCCTGGACTAGCCTGTACCAAGTTAACACTGTATCCCCAGCAGCAACCTCCAGTGTGCTTCAAGAAATCACTAATGTATTGATAAGAACAAATGCAGCATTACTCATTTCAGTCTTGATGATGTGCTACTTTCTTTCCAGAGAATCTCCTAACATAGCTATGTGGAATAAGCCCCTCTTTGACCTTGTGAAGAGAAGAGATCTCTTTAGAAGAGATCTCCTATGGCTTTTTTTTTGTTCCAGTTTTTAGTCATAAAATTATATTGGGTTCACTCAAGTGGAACAAAAGTGAGTTTCCCATGAAGACACTATATATAATACTATAAATTTCACATAAATGTTTTGTAAGATCTGGTCTGACAATGTAAACATTTGCTTGGGCCTTTTCATTTGCTGAAAGCAGGTACCAGGTGAACTTATCACTAACACATATGAACTGAACACGACCAATAGAAGCGATCATTTTTAATACATTATCTTTTCTGCATTGGTTTGCTCAGAAATGGCCAAATGCAAACTGCATCTCTCTGGTTTTGGCTCAAACAAATGGAAATATCACTGTTCTAAGGGACGGGATCAAAGGAGAGAGTGCCCATAAAACATAGGAATGGCACAGTGAGTTTTCTGTTTGCTTTTATTTATTTATCATTATTTTTTTTTGGTCACTTTTACCATGACAATACCTTTTGTACAAAAAACTATACTATTTTCTACTAGACTAAAACACGGCGCAGAATAAAAAAATCAATTCCAAGACATTAAACCAGAGTACTATTCTAACGCTACTGAACAGAACTCAACACGTTATCTAAGCAAACAACCAGTAATACTGAAAGAACTCTATATGATATAGAATATATAGGTCTATATAGGGTTATTGTGGAAATGTGGATGTAGAGTATTTATTATCTTTTTAGGTTATGCAGAATATGTAAATATTTTGTTCAAGTAGTCTTTAAAGGCACTTTATTGTCAGGCAGAGTACTGTCATTCTGTGAAGTGGTATCTCGTAAACATTACCATAACATGATAAATCATAATAAGAACAGCCCAGCAGAAATGGTTGCAAGATTGTGCATAGAGCTATGTTTGTATCTCTTAAAATCCCCTAGGCAGAAATCACTCTGCATGTTTATTCATATGACTGGGTCTGCCAAAACCTTAGGGAATTTTCTTTTCTGAGCTATAGAAATGCTTGGTGAATTTTTGCAGATTTTATTCAGATCAGAGTTGATTTTTTTTTTTTTTTTATTTTATTTTGCATTTAAGTGATATTGTGAGGACTCAGCTTCTTGTGAAAGAACAGACATGGCTAAGAGGAAAGACAAAAATAACTAGCCTGTCTCTCTTACAAAAACTTCTAACAAAAATGCTACAACTGAGTAGCACTATCAAAACTTGAGTAAAAACATCAGACACAGGATTTATAAAACCAAATAAGAATTAACATCTAATTCTCATCCCTGAAGTTGAAAACAAAATTTCTGGTGGCTTTGATGAAGATATTCTTTCCTTCCTGCCATCTCTGGTACATATTTACAAGTCTAAAAAGCCAAGAAAATAGAGGAAATATTAATATCAGCGACTAACGCACTATGTACATGTTTAATAACCTGATTTATAACACAAATAGCTAAACAGAAACTTTTTTTTTTTTTTTCAGTGTAACTCTCTAGGCCTTGAAAGTTGATGATATTTGTTTCAAATCATCAAGAAAAATCTCACACTAAGAAGTTAAATGTTAAAAAACTGGGTGCTCTCTGCTCTTTAGACAAAAGAATCCCCTGGATTAATAAGTGTGCAAGGCCCCCAGGTTGGAACGTGCTTGTAACAGGTATTGCTTTCTCTGTAGCTTCTAACAACAGTAAAAAAACAGGAAAAAAAAATCAAGAAAAAAAATCAGACCTGTTCAAAGCCTGCAATGAATCAAGAGGAAGATTGCTTCAGTAGCTGAGAGCTGGCAGGAATTGGGATTTTAGTTACAGTCTTTTCTTTCTTCTGACACATACCATGTACTGACAAGATTGACAACCATGATCAGAAACAGGTCTGTAGGATCTGAGATACATACAGAATTATGTAATTACTTTTTAATATAAAAAGAAGACAGTACTGTCAGTTATATATCCTAGATATAAACTTTTATTCTATTTTGATGCAGTGAATAAATGCATTAGAGTTATGGGTTAAAAGTTATGAGTACAATATTGACCAGCAAGTAACAATTTTTAACTTTGTTGCTTTTCCTATGTTTTTCCTCATACAGTTGACTCAAAGATCAGAAAGCTGTTTTATGAAAAAGGATAATACATCACCCCAATAAGGCACATAGAATCCTCATCATAGACTAGAAAGAAATGAGAGAGATCTAGAACCCTACATGCTATTTCACAATGAATACTTCATTACATTTTAATTTAAAGGTATTTTTAAAAAATTTCATGGATATCAGTGTGCCACTCTGAAGTAACTCTCTTAGCACAGTATGGAGGGAAGATAAAAGAAAGGTTCTGGTAACAAGATTTAGTCCTTTTTTCAAAAAGCAGTTATGATAGCTAATTGAAAACCTTTTGAAAATTCACAATTAGACACCCTCTAAATGAAAAAATTATATCAACCTACCTAAGGAGTGGTTTGAATTTCTGGACAACTATCTGGCATAATCAAAAGCTGTTCTTTCCCACTCCCTTTCTTTTTCTACAGCGAGAGCATGCTTTACAAAGCCCCTAGTGGCACTAATGATGCTATCGCTCCTTTTCGCTGAGCTGTCATTTCTCCTAATTACCATTTATATTGGGTTCTGCTACATTCTGATATTAATGTTGCCACATATATACTTTAATTATTAGGCAATGCTACACACTACTTATTCATAAGAGAATTCCAGGCCCCCAGACTTCCCTGAAGCCTTGAAATGTTGATAGACGCCTTTAAGATGGTCCCTGCTTAATGTTCATTACCAGGAATGAGATGGCTGTCCATAAAGCCTTTAATTTTATACATGCAAATGGCCATTGATTGAGCAAAATGGATAATTGAGCATCTAATTAGTGAATACCTGCTTGCACCCACAATTAGTCAATTTACAAGAGCAGATGCTGGCTTATGAATACAGCAAAACTGGTTCAAGTGGTATGGAAGTTCCCTTCACAGTTGACTCCCTTCCACCTCAAATGTCAAGTTACTCTCTTTTTCCAGACATGCAGGGAGGTAAAGAAACGTCACTCTGTCAAGTATTTCCTTAGCATTTTGCACTTGAAAATAACATGAAAATAGAGTAAAGGGTCTTAAAAATCTCTAGAAATTCCCTCATTCCTCAAAAATAACAAATAAATAAAAATAAATCCCAAGAATTTGGCTCCATCACGTTTCTGGTCACAGCACAACTGGAATAAGCATTCTTGCTCATCCTGTCTTTTCAAATCAATCTGTTACATGGAAGGTTCATTGAGCTAGTAAGTACCAAGGTTTATTTAGAAAAATTCTAGGTTCTATAGTATCAGTAAATTCTATAGTTAACTCCTACAATACATACTTTCAGACTGCTTGTTTAAATCAATAAGTCAGCCTGCTATCTTATGCATAATTTATGTATTTCTTCCTCTGAAAGAAGGTTTCATTCGCCTTGTTTTGACCAATTCATTTTTTACCAAGGAAGTTTGCTGACTATGCTACCACAGCATAATCTGATCAAATTCATTATTTTTGCAGATTTGGTCACAGACTGTTCTCTGGTAAGCACAATTAATTTCATTATCACTACGTCATCAGAAAGCAAAAAGTAGCCTAAAAAACAAGGATAACTAGTCTCGAATCCAGATTACTATCCTCAGTTGTTCCTTTTGTTCAGGATATGTGCACATAACATTGGCATAACATAAATTTCATTCAATATATTCAGCTAAAATTACTTTAGTTGTTCTAGTTTATGATTGTACCAATCTAAGGTTAATAGAAATATAAGTGCATTGTTATATGAAATGCCCGTAAGGGACAACAAAAGTTTCGGAAATCTGAATGTCTTTAGATATCTTTACTGTCTAGTTTTCCTATTTTCTTCAATTCTCTCCTTTTCTGCCATAAGTTAAAGCGCAGCAAAGTAGTGAATTGTAGGGGAAGAAAAAGTGATGAAAGATGCAACATTGAAGTGAAACAGTAAGAAAGAAATCACTGAATCAGAAAAATGAGAAAAGTTGTTATGTGTGGACAGAATGTACGTAGGTTGCTTGAAAGTGAGGCTTCCTATTTATTTCCATGGAAATACAGCAGGTAAACGAGAACAATAGCACTATAGATAGATGAAATCCTCAAGCTAAGAAATATTATTTCTCAACACAATCGCAACCATTAGTTGTGCATTTTCTACAGCAAGAGCCTGCATGCCACACTCATAAAAATCTGCATGGCCATCTGGAAAGTGGCTTGTCTTTCACATCTCTGTCATCACTGCAGAAACACACACCCACCACCTCACTGTGTTCACATCCACTCTTCGGGCTTCATAAACATTCAGCAAGTGTAGATGAACGTCAACAGGTGCAATTTTTTCTTCACGGAGAAATTTAGTTCCACACCTTTGCTTCATATCCACTTTCATGTCAGACATCTTTTTGTCAGACTGCCCCTCTGCTGCCATCTGTCACATGACAGAATATAAAGATTATTTGTGGAAAGGTTCAAGTTCTACTGCCTCTGACCTCCTGGGCCAATATAATAAAAATAGGAGGCATTACTTTCAAAGCAGCTCTAGTAAGATTCTTCTTGTTGAATCAAACCCACAAATCCACTCTGGAACAGTAAGTTGATGTTTAAAGTGGATTTTGTTTATAGAGAGTGGTATGGGCACAGATGGCCTGCTAATTACTGTGAAACAGAAGTAGTGTGTTCCATAACTTCAGGCAGCACAGTGATTCACCCATATTACTAATAGAATCCTGGTCAATTCTAATTTTGTTTTTTATAGAAATGAATGTGCTGATTACATCTGATTTGTGTGAAGAACATTAAGAAAAATAAGTTTGTAACATTAAATATTGAAGGACCTCTTAAGTTTCTATGATTACTGTTTTGTTGCTAGTTTTTTGTTTGCAAACTTAATTCTAACTCTGCTTTGTGATCTATACTGAAATTTACTTATATCCTTTTCACAAACAGTTGTACTTAGGCAATTTTTCTCAAAAGACCATCTTGTGAAACAGAAATATGTGAAAGCGTGTTTTGATTTAACACTTTGTGGTATGTTTGCTTAAAAAAATAATTGAAGATCAACTACAAATCTGTAACTACTAAATCTAAATCTGCCACTACTGTCCTTGTTGGTGAAAAAAAGAAAAAAAGGACCGAGACAAAGAAGTAATGAAGACAGACAGTACAGTGAGGTAAACAGTTCACACTTAAAATGAGTAGAGAACACAGGAATATTTTTCTTGGCAAACTGAGTGCCTTCAGTTGTATTCTGGTAAATACTAACCTTCCAGAATAAGGTAAAGTAGGAGAACAAGTTATTGCAACTGGGACAAACCATCAGGGTGGTTATCCAGACAACAGAGGGAAAAGAGTGTTTTATCCACTGGATCACAAGAACTCTTTAAAAGCACTTTCAGCAGCCAGTAGGACACTGAAGAAAGCCTGTAAATTAGTCAGGATTTGCTATCCCAGGAGCAATGAAATGGAAGATAATGTTATCAAGCCAGTCATCTTTCCCTAGTGAAGCAAAGGGACATGCCTGTATTATGCTCAGATACAGAGACACTCTACCCTCTGCTATGGGGCAACTATATGACTCACATCAGAACTGACTAACAGAGATGTGGTCTAAATTCGCCCTTTTCCCAATTTTGTCTAATTTAGATGATGTGTGGTTCTGTGTGTGAACACATAGCGCTGACTTATTACAAATCATTCCCGAGATTTTTGAGTGTTCATAATAATCTGAAGTTTGGATAATTAGCCACACTTAGTATTTTGGAAACGATACTATTTCTTAAAATACTTGTCTTTCAAAAGAAATTCGGAAACCTCTGCACACTAATCATCAGCTCAATTAAGGTTCCAAGCATGGAAGACTGTTCTGCCCTTTACAAAATTCAGAGAAGCAACCTCTAATGAGGCATAGAGTTGTGAGTGCTAAGTACAGTCATATTCACTGAAAAGCTGCCCTTTAGCCACAAGTGAGTGTATTCTTTAAAGACAATATGCAGTGCATCTGCTAAGAACCAAGAATGCAATTAGTAGCTTTAGAATATCAGAGATATTGCTACTTGTGCACTCCTCTTAGGTACACTAGTTAGAGAAAAACATTTTTATAGCTTAGCAACCAGTCTCAATCATTTCGTCATCTATTTCATTGTCAGGCTTGGTCATTTTCTTTTTGCAGACTTTTAATAGATTGCTTTTAAGTCCTGGGAGTGAAATACTCCCCACATAACAGGCACTATGCCAGCATGCTGCTAACTTTCATCTGGCTTTCTGAACTTCTCCAGCTGCCTTTCAGCTTGACTATTTCACAGTTACACAAGGCCACAGTTTACCTAGTAAACAGCAAGGAGAAAATTGGTGCTACATCAAAGATTAGAAAAGAAGCTTTCAGAAGAATGGTTGATCTTCTAAAGCTACATTTAAGGCCACAGATGCTGTGAACCTACACCCTAGCTGTATGTTAGGCTAGCATAATGCTTATTTCAGAATTTTACTTTGGGACTTTACTTGGAGCTAAATATGGAGAGCTCATTAATTTGCAAGGAAAAAAATGAACAAACAAAATATTTTGTCATAGGATTTCAATGATCAAACCAACAAGCATGAAAATAAGCTAACTAATTATGCCTAAAGTTCCCGTTAATTGACCTTGAGGTTCGCAGTCACTTCTTATTAATGTCCATAGCACAGTTATTTGTTATTTCTGTGTTGTTATTCCAATAATTCATCTTGACCTATTGCTTTAGCCACTGATAGAAGAAATGCCATTAAAAGACATTCAGAACTCCTGCATTAAAGCACCGGAAGTTATACCTTAGTTACTCTGCAAAAACCTGACACAAAGTGTGAAGTGGCTGACAAATGTCTAATGCATGGCTTAAAGTACTGTGGGTGTTTTTGTAGCATTCACTTGCTGCAGGGAAATACTCATGTTCCATACTTCAATAGAAAAGACATTAGCATCCTTCTGAATGCTCCCCTCCCATTCTTTCCCGCAACAGAGGGAGAACATACCATTATCAGCACTGCCATCATGGTGCAGAAGTTCATTTGGAAATTTTAATGTCTGTAGTTTGGGAAAAGCTTGGGATTATAAATTATTCTTGGAATCCTAACACTGTTATGAGGCAGCATTCAGGTCACTAACAAATATGTCACCCTCTTACTTCCAAGGTCCTCCTTTCTGAGTCAAGTTTGTGTTGACAACGATGGAGGCATGCATTCCTACATTGGGATTTCCGAAGTGGGTAATGCAGATTCTCAATACAGCATTGGAAACCTGGGAAAAAAAAGCAATCCATATTTTTTTTGTCTTGATTCCTGTAACCTTTTGCCATGCTAGGTCATCTTCCTGTACCAGCTGTAGATTTCTAAACCTCTGAGTAAACTTTAAATTCAAATAAACCAGAGGAAACTTGCCCTCTCTTAGTAACACCGATTAAAGGATTTAATTGAATTACAGAACCTCAGATAACACGAAATGAAAGCAGAATATATCAAGAATCACTTTTTCATGCAGAAATCTCATAAAAGTGTGTAATGGCCCACATGGTAATACTAATCTGGGAATAGATGACAGAAGGCTTTATGAGGCAGAGCCACAAGGCATGAAGGATAGAAAGTGCAATGAAAAGAAGATAAACTGACAAAGAATATACAAATATCAACCCACTAATAACCGGCAAAACATCATTTATTTGTTCTTTCAAAAATTTTTCATTCAAAAATGAAAGTACCTGATATATAAATTATTACTTCTGAATATTAAATTAAATGTCATTTCCTGTATCCAAAGCTGAAAATATTGTCTGCACAGTATACTTCATCTTTTATTTCATCTTTTCAAAACATATAATGGATTTTAATAAAGCTCCAAAGAAAAAAATATTACAATGGATTTTACTTTGCATTTCTTTAGAAAAATTCTCATCTACTGATAAACATTAAGACTCTCTCCTATTTTAAATCTCCATCTAGGAAGTTATTCATTCTGAAAATGACAAATATCAAGAGAAAGCACCATCTCCATCTGTGGGCTATTGTATCTAACTGCACTCCCTGCTCCAAATCACTGCACTTTCTGCTGATGTTCTGAAAGGTGATTTGCTGATTAATACAATAAGTTACAATATCTAAACCTGTAGTCAATATAAAAATAGCTCAGATCTTATTAACTATAATTCTTACAAATACGTCTGTTTTCCAAGAGTGCTTGATTACAATGGAACTAATCAGATGTATGAAACATGTTTGTAATCATTCACAGCATGGAAGAAACATTCTTCATATTATTTCATAAAATACTAAAAATCCCATTGATTTATGCCTAACAGTCTATTTTAAAATCCTCTATAGAAGCAAATTTCCTTAACCATCACATATGTTTAGTATCTTTTACAGATGCATCATTATTTTTTTCAGATATTCAACAATTCTTTTTTTTCTTCCTGCTTTGTTTTTTGAACTACACTAAAAGTTAACTTTGATGCATGTCATCTATCCAAGATTAGCCTTACTTTTTGTGAGTGACCCTTGTTAACTGAAAACTGGGCTTTAACTCTGGCTTTTAAATGAATTTAATTGGAAGGTAGGTCAAGCATGACCATAAATGACTGGGCAGAAAGGTAGTACTTGTTTATTCTTAAATGAGTCAGGTTCATTAGTTAGAAGCCATGTACTGTGCAGGAAAAGAGAATAACTGAGACAAAATAAAGAAAATTCCATCTTTTGGAATCTCTGGTAAAAAGGAATGATATTGTCTCATTAAATCAACAGCTTATTCCTACACTTACTTATATTAAATTACTTATTCACTCACACTACCTACTCAGTGCAATAGCGACTACTTAAAATATCCCTATATTCATATGAAGCTGGATAATTTTATGGTTGGAACTCATTTAGCAAGCATTTAAGCATTCTAGATCCACCAGGATGACACAGTAGACACAGATTTTGGGATGACTCTTGAAGTAACTGAAGGCTTCGGAAAAAAAATTAAAAATTAAAAAGAAAAAAGAAAGAGGAAATTGGAAACAGCTTCCCAGAATGCTGGATTCAAAACAGATTCAAATTTTCTGTGCTTGTGTTGACTACACTCAGGTTGTGTTATCAGCACAAAATGCTGAGCTCATACATTTGTCTTTTCCAAATGAATTGGACTTCTCATGTGACTTCCCAGGAATTTCAGTGTCATTTTTCTTTGTCTTTAAACATACCGCAGATGATCTGCTGGAGTGCAGCGATTCCTTTCTTGGTCAAACCTTGGTCACCAGTGCCTCACTACAGTTTTAACATAGATCTTATCCTTTCTATAAAAACATTGTTTTTAAAAAAATCCCCTTCCATATTTTTGTCTGTGTGTCATCATTTCATTATTTCTAGATAACATTGCTATCTAGATGTAAGTGTGACAAGAGATAAAAACAGATAAAGGCATTACTACATTGAGATTTTAAAAACATTTAGGAGTCATGCTAATTATTGCTAAAATTTAAACAGTCCATTCCCTCTTTGCATAAATATATAACCAGGCCATCTGTTTGGAAAACAAAAAGATTAAAAAAGTCTCAAGGGATAGAATGAGTGAACTATGTAACATAACGTGAAATGATTGATTCTGAGGTGGAATTGAAAAAATATGACACTGTCATTTCACTCAATAAGACTAATAAAATATAGAGTTAAAACTCAACATTACGTGCTGTAGTGTATCATTATTTAGCATCTTACTTGGGAATATACTTTCATTTAACACTTCCATAATGAAAGAATAGACTGTATACATAAGCGCAACCCTACAATATTTACAAAACATAGATACACAATGATTTCCCCAGTATTTACAGAAAAATCTGTTGCAGTACGTAGAACAGTCTATGCACAAATTACAAGGGCTGATTTACTGTGTTAGGAGTTAACCTGTCATTACTCAGGTAATTTGCATCCCTTTAATTATTTTACCAAGACCAACAATCAAAATTCCTTCTCTCTTTGTCTTAAGGCAGTCATCAATATTTGTTTTTCTACAGAATAGCATAAAATAAGACTCTTTTGTATTGGGACTCATAGCATGAGCCCACAATTTGCCCTCCAAATCTGATGCCCCAGAACTAGCCTGACAACTTGGGAACTCATACAGCTGTGATGTGGCATTGTGAAGACATGCCACACTGACGGAGAGCATTTCTAAGTTTACAATATAAACTCAGCTGCAGCCTTAGAAGTGGTTCTGATTTAGAATGTCTAAGAAAAACATTTAAAATTTTCTATTGGAAAGCTCTAAGGTTTGCAGTAGTCCAGCCTCACCTGACTCATTAAATCAGTTATTATTAATTAAAATGAACTAACGCTCTAACATGACAGCACCCACACAATTATCTTCTCCCAAACACTTCCCTGAAGAACAGGTTCTGTATCCAGCAGCCAGGCCCAGGCAGCAGTTCCTCCCATGTGGCAAAGCCTGGAGTGCAGCAGCTGCCGTGGGAACACTGCAGGGCTGTCTGCTGTATGTGCAGCAGCTCTTCTGTGATAGCTGTAAGTCCAGTTAACCTGGACTTAATTCATGAATGCCAGTTATAAATTCAATATCCCCTTGTACACAGCCACAGCCAAAAATATCCTTAGGAAAAAAGAGCAGAGCTCCAGACAGTGCTATAGTTGTATTGTTTATGCTTCCATCACCAAGGCCAATGCAACATTTGTAGTACAGTCTGTAGCCTACAAAATTTGAGAATAATTTATGCCTTGTGGCTGCTGGTGGTTTATAGCAATCACAGAGCAAAGAGGATCCTCTGAAACTAATATACCCCATGGTGGGTGCTCCCCTATGCAGAAGCTGAGAGAAAATCACAACCAGCACAGTAACAAGAAAGGGAACTTCTACAGCACTCAGCTGCTTCTATTTTTTCTGCCATTACCCTTCCCCAGCAGGGGTGCCCAAAAGATATAAATGAGGCAAGAACTGCAGCTGCTCAGCTTCTCTCCTCCTCTGCCTCAGGGCTTTCTGCTGCTCCTCCTCAGACATGTGGTGTGCCCATGAGCACAACCTGCCCACTGCTGTGGGCACGAATGCAGGAAACCCATTCAAAAGGAGTTCTCAGCAACTCCCTTCCTGTTGTAAGGAACTGGGACTGCAGCTATATGATTAAATTCAATGTCATTATGTTAACAGCTTAAAATGCAATAACAAAAAAACAAAACAAAACAAAAAAAAACAAAACCACAATGAAGTCTTCAGGGTCATTGTATTTCTCCATGTCAAGTAAAGTAGTACAAACAATGTCAAATAATTCTTGTGCTAAATTTCCTTCATATTAGTATCTGATACTGTTAGCAAGGATAGAAGTATCTTAAAAACATGCCGAAATTTGGCAGCATCCTTTAAACAGAGAAATCCTCACCCAGGCTCTCCCACTGGGCAAGCAAGGCCCAGACACATTTCTTGGTGGATAGCTGCTTTCTGGATCCAAGACAGGCAGTCCTAAAGTGGAAAGCTTGTTAAAGATCAGAAGGACAATTCAGAAGCTGTACTTATTTCTGTTTGGATTTTGTGGATTTTATATGATCATTTATAGCACTAGGAAGCTAAAGAGATTTATTTATTTATTTATTTATTTAAGGATAAAAATCAGTACTAACAGAAGCTAGTTTCCCATACGGCACTTAAGCAATAACATTTTTTTCATAAGTATTCCTTTTTCTTTTTGTTCAAATAGAGCCCATTGCAGCTGAAACTGCATGGCTGTCTTCTGCACTTTGAACATTTGTTTATGCACTAATGAATCTAACTAGGTGTCATAGCACACTTTAATGAGCATCACTCGCTTTCATTTAACTCTACAGCTTGCCATTATACACTTTAGAAGAGCTGTTGGTTTATTCATAGCAATCGCTAGATATTCTTTTTCATTAGATAGATACCAGTTTTCCCTGTTGTACCTTTTGTTATTAAGGGAACTATGAAATGTTAATACTGGCCTCAAAACCCAGGGCAAAAATGCCCTCGATCCTATTTTAAATGCAATTGCTTCTGTTGTAAATTACCTTAAATATCTGAGCACAAACAGCTTGAAATTTTCTTCATTTATTTATGAAAGAATGAGAGAAAGAAAAATCAAGAGGGTGGCTCTGTGTAACCGCTTTACCTTGTTAACTGAATTTCTCTCCTACTAATTTAATCAGCAGGACTGCAGTTATGAAAGAACTCATAAATAACTATTAAGTGCTGTCATATTCCTATCATGTTCTTAACTCTAGAATTTAAACCCAGCAAAGCTTACACTTCTGAGAGTTTAGCCCTGAGATTGATAAGGGCTGTTCTCTAACAACTCATCTCTGAATTTTTGACTGCTAACAAGGAATACTCCAAAGCAGCCCCCATGAACTGTGTATGTATAGAATATATTGGCGCAGATTATGGCCAAACTGAGCATATAATGGTCATATAAGGTCTTATCAGATCCCAAAGGCTTAACTCCAGTAGAACTGAACTCATTTTACATGACAATGATGCCAGGCACAAGTTTATATAGAACTTACATGTTTTCATGTGTTGTAAGTACAAAGAACAGACTTATTCCATTTAATTTAATAATCCTTTTATTTCCCATGCTTCAGTTCTCTTTTCTCTCAAGTTTGACAAATTTAAAGCAATTTGCTAGTCAGAAGTTCTATTTCGATCAAAACTTTGCAGAGTTCATAAAGTAGGGTATATTTCCATTCTTTTTGTTTGTTTTAACCGCTTTATCTCATATTTGTGCCTGATTTAGGGTGGCCAGCCTATAAATAAAGATAAACGTAGCAGATATTTGTATTCAAATTTCATTATTCTGCCACCTCACATATTGAAACCTGAAGATTATGCATTTATTTTACTTGACATTGCAGTCACATCATCATTGTACATAGACTGCCACCGATATTGTATCCTACAACATGTCTTAGGGCATAAATCTACCTCAACTAATTTGTTGCTTTTCAGACCCCTCCTGTAAACGTGGCTAAGCACTATTTATGTTTTATTGCAGTGCTTTAGTTGTAGTCGTGCTCAGAGTACAAGAATATTAAAAAAAAAAACAAAACACAGAAACTTAAGGGTAATAGCGCAGATGTCATTTCTGTTTTGTTGTTGTTGCTGCTGCTTTTATATAAATCCAAAGACTGACATATTTTATTAGGTCATTATTATACTTTAGTGAAATCCTTGAGAAAGAACATGGCCATATTGTGCCTTGATTTATTTATCCTTACGTATCTTCCAAGTGCTAAGACAGGCCAAACTCTGCTTCTGGAAATTCACAGCTAATCAGATATTAGTGCCAGGAAAATGTTTGGGTTGCATTTAAAGTATACACACAAGCACTTAACAGTAACTCTAGTGCAAAATGCCATTATTTTCTTATGGATTTACCTGGGTGGGGAGGAGTTTCAGCATAAAAACCTTTCATTTAAATACTGTTTTGTATATTTTTAAGATGAATTAGTAATAGTGGAACAGCTGAATTTCTAAATGAATAATGAAAAGAAATACATACATATTGTCAAATAAAAACAAACAAAAAAAAAAAAACCAAAAAAAAACACAAAAAAAAAACCCTCAGTCCTGCAATTAAGCTGCAATATGGAGTTATACACTGCCAACATGAAGTTTTTCTTCATGCAGTAAACCTTCTGCTAAGGACCCTATCAAAACCACCTGTATAGCAGTAAGTAAATCTCATACTTTTGAACATTAATCTTTGAATTAACAATGAAGTTTGAAACATTTTTTTTTCTGCTCAGTTGAGCAGTATAGTTGTGCTTCAATTCAGACGTTTAGTATTTTTGTATGTGTTTGCATTAATATCCAGTCAACTGTATTTCATATGTTATAGCAGAAAAATTGAAAAACAGTATTCATTCACTCAGGCCATTCACCAGTGTATTTGCTACATAGATAGGCAATACAGAACAGAACAAATAAAGCAGCTTAAAATTTAAACACAATTTTTTCTTGAGTTGGAAGAAATTTCTTTCTGCCCCCAACTAGTAAGAGATACAGTATCTCATTCCAGTTCCAGCCATATGGCCTTATTGGCACTGGCAACTATGATTATTGCTGAGACTTTTTCCCTCTTTGCTTGTCTGGGTGAATGTAAATACAAAATACAAAGTATCAGTGCCCTGCAGATAATTACTTAGAATAAACAACCAAGATGATTAGAATACCACCTGGGATTCTGCTACAGCAAGATGAATGGCTGAAGGAGAAGCTATGATTCCTGAAGAACCTGAGATAATTGATAAGTAGCTGATTATATACTGAATAATCACAACAGCAAGGTATATTACCTGTTTATTACATTGGAAACGAGCAACAGGGAAGGAAATGCTTACTGAGGAGTTCATTTCATCATATGTTGTATATAAGAAATAGAATTCATCTCCATATCCATAAAGTATTTTTAGAACACTAAAATTTACTCCATCTATGTTCATATGTGTTCTATGAAGTAATGGATTAGTGGAATGATGAGGCATTCCCAAGAAACTTAACCCTAATCTCAAAGAGAAAGCTGGTTTCTCCAGTAGGCTAAAGGCATTTTGCCCAAACTGCACACCAACAACTCTAGAAATCTTCCCCTGGTCCACGCTTTATAGTCTCCATTCAGTTTTCTCTTCCTCTCAAAACCTGGTTGATATTCTGTTCAAAAATTTCATCTCAAATTCCATATATGCTCAAATAACCCATTTCATTTCAGATGAACCATAATAATAATGAAAGAGAGAAAGAGGAAAAGTATGTTGCAGACTAGGGAGGAATTAGTAAGGAAGACAGATGTGGCACTGAATGAGTCTTCATTGCTTATACACCTTATCACTGAAAGGAAGCAATAAGACTAAAATCAGGCTATGAAACATCCATAGTTAAAGCTAGATAATCTCTTCTAACCATAGTTGAAGCTAGATAGTCTCTTCAGATTGTTTTGTGCTTTTTTATTTTTCCCTCCTGCCAAAAGATTTCTGAACTAGAAATAAATTAGCAGTTTCTATACTTCCATCTTGCCCATCACCATAAAATAAGGACTTGTTTCTTTCATAAAAAGCTGTCAAATGTCAGAAGAACCCATTTCTCCTACTGAGTTTTCCATTCCCTTATATAATTTCCTCTGTATTTTCTTTTTCTCTGCTTATTTTTTTATTTATGTTAGCATTTTTTTTTCTGACACCATTATTAGAAATTTTGAAATATTTATGATCCTGCAAAAAATCCCCAGAAAGTTCCTGTGATATTTTACACATTTAGAGAATCATAGTAATAGTGTAACCATACATGAAGGATGAACTAATGATACTTGGAAATTGTTTCTGGGATGTTTACAGGGAGCTGTAGGACTCCCACATCTTTCCTGTGGAATCAATTATGAAGAAAAACTGAAAGAGCAATAAACTAAAAACAAATATTAAAAGCAATCCACATGTTGTCATCTTGCTAACATGTGGTTCAGGCAAACTTCAGCAGAAATAATTTCAAATATTGAACAAATCTGTAAGTATTAGCTGATTTCAAGTGTTTCAGAAGTGTATTTATTTCTGATTTACATTATTACGTAAATAAATTAAGACTTATTTTTTTAGCTTAGGAACATTTTTAATTCATTAATTGATTGCCCTAGCGCTCTTTTCTTAATGAAGGATTAAGAATTTTGCATTTTAGTTTAAATCTAGAATATCAGCATTATGGAATCTTAACCATCCAATTACAGTGAGTATGTAAAATCACAGGCAAATTCAAGAAATGTTACATACTGCATAAAATAAGTATAGCAGCCACAAGGAAGTATCTTAAAATGTGACTTGTTTGGTTTTAATATCCAAAAGAACCTACAAAAACTTTAAATAGAGAATTATTTTACATATTTTCTACTTCTTTTCTTTCCACCACACTTTTCTCCTTATCTACAGTGTCTTAGTCTATTTACACTATGAAGGAAAAGATAGTAGGTACATCCCGAATATTAGAAATGTGCAGTCAGTCCTGTAGAAGTAACACTAGAAGGTACAGAAAGGAGCACAGTTGCTAGACTAGAAGAAACTGAACTTTACAGCATTGTACCCACTTGTGTTTAAGAGAAAAGGAACACTTCTTCAGTATCCCAGTTCTGAGCATACAAGTCTCAAGGATTCTTACTCTTTTATTTCTCTGTCTCATCTTGACACTTTGAAGGCAGGTTCATCCACTTCATAAGCAGCTTTATCTGGTTAGCACTCATTTTCAAACATCCAACAATTATAATGCAAAAATAAAATGTACCTAGATCTAAAGAGGAAAGAGCAGGTTTACATTTGCATTAAATATTATATGCTACTGATGACTTTTCTGCTCTGCCAGAAATTCATTGAGTAAACCTAGTAGGTCTATAAAATTACTTCATAACTAACCTGTAGTTAGTAACAAAAAACATCCATACAAACAGAGCTATATCAGTACCAACAGACCCAGCTTTGTGCACTCACATCTGCTTCACTGTCCTATAGCTCTCCAGACAAAACCCACCATAGCGTTCTGCTGGCAATCCATCCACATTTAGAGGCAAAATAACCAACCTAGTAAGGAGAGGGAAGATAAATCATCCACACTCACACACCTGTGATCTTAGCCCTTCCCTGTAGGCACTGTTGTACCTGAGGAGGCTAACATATAATTAGTGCCTCTGTTCCATTAGCATGGGGGTTCTGGTGAAACAAGATTTACTAATTTAGCTAAATTATACTTTTAAAACCTTTTCAAAAAAACCTATTCAAAGGAATAGACTGGAGACTAAATGTTGGGGTTCAGGAATGGGAGGCTACACACATGCAAAAAATGGCCTTACATGTTGCTAGTAGGAAGGACTGATCTCATGTGAGGGAATCTCAAAGCCCCTCTCAGTACAGTGAGAAATCTTTGGTGTTAAGAAAGACACATTAAAACAGGCCAGAGGAGAGCTGTAGTTAATTAGACCATGAAAATATTCTTACATTCATTTATTTCAATTATCATTACTATATATTTCATGATAATGTATAACAAAGGAAAAATAGCTATAGCATGAGTTTGAATTGAATTTCAAATAAATTTGTAAAAAATATAAATATTGGCATGCCTAGCTTATGGAAAGTGAAATGGACCCATTAAGAAGTCATATCCCATCTCACCATTTCCTGTCCCTCTCAGACCAGCAATAAGTGCTAGCTAAGAATGAAATGTAGATCATGTACAATGAGTTGTTAGTCTCAGGATAGATCCTAGCAGAGAGACACAGGCCTCATAGAACCATCTGCAGATAATGCTACCCCAAGTCTTTGTCCTGCAGACACTTACATGAAGTTTTGTGCTTGTGAGTAACATCACTGGCATCTCATATTCATTAAGATCAGTTCATGTATAAGCATTTGAGTGTCTGAACACAGGCTGACCACCTCAGCAGATTTGTTAGAAATAGAAGGAACATAAAAACTGAATTATCCATTCACTGTTTGTGGTGGACTTCTAATTGTTAATGGAGAAACACAACTCTGTGTCCGTCTGCCTGCTAGTATGCAAGCAGTCAGCTATCCTTGTGCTGGGAAAATTTTTTTGCTGTAGAAAAGTTGTCCTGTGGAGGATATCTTTACACTTTAAAGCTAGAAGATGGAAACTTCTATTTTTATGAAAAAGAAAAACTAAACTATAAATCACCTTATGATTAGAAAAGCTATATTTTAAAAGTCTCTTACCTTTCTTTCCAAAACAAGTGACAGACATATTTTCCATTTCATTAACTCTAAGAGACTGTAATACTGATGCTTCTTATCAAAGTAAGATGCTTATACTAATAAGCAAAAACTCCTTATTTGTATGAATACTGATTAATGTTCATTGTATCAGTACTTGAACATTGGCATTGCTCTGTGCAAGCCATGAGAACAAAAGAACCATTTTTTCACCGTATCTATACATGAACAGATAAAAATCCATGTTATTTGTTGTCATGAGATTGTAGCATATCCTGCCACAACTGCTCTGCTTTTCCATTTATAGAAAGCCAGCTAGGCCATACCTGTTACTTTGTGCAGGCAAATCAGAGATGGTAATGCCTTGATAGTGTTAAAGCAACATTGTTATTGCCTTAATTTTAATTCCTTCCTTCTAGAAGTATAGGGATATATTTTACACATGTGTATCTACACAAGTAGTGCTTCCTATTTATTTCCATGGAGAGTGCAACAGATACAAAGAGCACAATAACACTCTTTGATAGAGCAAATTCTCAGCTATTTTTCAATAGACACCACCATTACTGATACATTTTCCCCAGCCATGAACAAGAGACTGCAAGCCACGCACCAGGGTAGCTGACAGTTGTCCAAGTTCCAGGAAATACAGTACGATCACCCCTTTCCTATCCCAAAAGACAGAGCAGATCACCTACCTGCCAAGGGCTGCGTCTTGAACATTTTCATTGACTGGGAATTCACAAGCCACTGCTCTTTGGAGTGACATTTGGTCTCTGGCTCTTAGTGGTGACACCACGCCTCATCACCGGTAATGATGCAATATAGAAAACTGTCACTATCAACCTCATATCATTTCAACAGGTCCTGACAACCTTGCACACGGTGTTCTTTTTGTGCCTGTATAAGCATCCAGAGGTAATTCTCCAATATATTCATTCTTTTTCCATAGCTCTGCAGCCGAGGACTTCCTCAACCAGAAAGTGTGCTTGTAAATAGGTTGTAATTAGACTAAAGGCTATGAAATTTCACTCTGATGTACTTCTATAAAAGTTTCTTACTGGAATAAATCACTTCAAAGTTGTAAATGGTATCTGGGACAACCATAACATATCTGGCCCTAAGAGTATAAAACCAGATCAGCTTAAAGGTGGGAAACTCAATTCCAGTGTGAACTTAATCCTGGAAAATAAAATTTGATGGATTTTTCTATGAATGTGTTGAATTGCTTTTGTAAAGTTCTAGATCCCTAAAAATCTATAGCAACACTTTCTTCTGAGTAATTCTAACTTTGTGAAGGAAAATCTATTTGTTTTGAGCTTGTCACTTGATAATTTCATTTTATTTCCTAGATATACTGAATAATTATTCCTTCCCTATATATCATTACCATTTTATTCACAATTTATATACTTCTATTACTCACCTGTTTTCTCTTTCTGAGGCGAACTACTCCTGCGCTGTTTTTCTGCTTCTCATATGTCTTTAATCAGCCTTGCTGCTCTTCTCTTTACCTTTTCTAATCTCACTGTGTTATGTTTAACATATTCTTTAGTTGGTGACATGTTAACTGATTTTAAACATTGATTTAGAAAATCCGTGATTTTAATCCTCATATTTTCTTTACTTCTCACATAAAACAGAGACAGCAATGTTGTATTTCTTTTCTTTTATTTTATATATATATATATATATATTTGGTAAGGAAAAGAAAAGAAACAAAAACCAAAAAATAATTTATTTTTATAAAAAGAAAAACAGAACTTGCAGAAGCGAACTGAAATGAATTGTATCGCATGAGTCATACTGCAGTGAAAGACCACATGTTTCACGTGCTTCTTCCCTAAATGTAAAAATAATCTCACATCTTAATCACGTGACAACTTATAATTCAATTTTGAATGGAAGCTTGTTTTTCTTGTTCTAAGCTTTGTACTTTCACAGTGTTCTGCTGATTGTGTCACCAAATATGGTTCTCCGTTGTGTGGCAGACACATAACACAGAACACCAATGGAAGAAACGTGTAATTTGTGTTAGGCTCCCTTTCGGTTGAATTTAGATAAAGAATTTGTTATTTTGAGGACACAGGTGTCTGGCTGAGCCTCAACACCATTACTAGCTCTTTAAAATGCTGAGCTTTGGAACCTGGCCAGCAGGGTCCAGTGTCGAACTAAAGTAGCATGCAACAGTCCAGTGTAGTAAGATATTAATGTAAGTACAGAACACAGTATTTATATGGTATGCTCTCAGAAGGAATCTATCAAATATATAGACACCTCATCTGTTTACTGAAACAAGTGAGGTGTTTTTTTGTTGTTGTTGTTTTTTATTATTATTTGTGATGGTAATACATTTAAATAATGTTTATAAACACCATATATATTATGAGCAATAGAGATAGTAATAGTAATAATTATCTCAAAAATTATGAGCGTTTTTTAGTGGAATAAGTCATTTTGGAAAAGCAATGCAAGAACAGTGTTAGCAACATAAATGCTTGAAATTACTGAAAAAAATTGCCTAGAGTGGGTGATGCTCCAATACTTATGTAGCCAAATGGAGACTGGTTACTGGCTTGCACAGGGTCAGAAATTTCACTCAGAATTTCACTGAGTGAAAAATATGGAAATGTGTAAAGCATCCATTTCTTTTCATGAGAGCTCTGGAATTTCAGGAAGATGGGTTTACCTGCCTTTAGGCTGTTCACATAATATGCCCTCAGGGACAGACGGGTTACAATGGTCAAAGATGGCATTTAAAATACCAGACTGATTTATTCCTGTAAGAAACCTTTAGAAGCACAGCAGTATGAAATTTCATAGCCTTTACTTTGAGTTACAACTTCATCTAAATAGATATCAGAAATGGGGCAAAGCCTTACCTGACATAAACCATATTCAGTTTACTGAACCTGAAAAAGAGCATGTGTTTTTTAGAAGATCCATAGAAACGGCAACCCAATGTTCATGTGCTTTAAATGTAACAAATTATTATAACGCCTCTTACCAATGCAAAGATTTTTAAACCCACTTCTATCAAAGAAAGTGCTTCCTATGAGCAGTCTCTCATTATTTGCTACCTTTATATCTGCAAACTTGAATGACATTTTAGCAAAGCCTTACCTATCCTGACTGCCATAATTAGGCTCAGCAGTCTGATATATTGTTGCCTCATCTGCCATCAACCAAAATTAAAAAGATCTCTGGTGGCAATTGTCTCATGGAACTTGCTTAATCTCTCTATTCTCTGTTTCTTATCTGCTAAAGAGTTGCATTTTTCTGTTTCTTTGTTGTTTGTTTGTTTGTTTGTTTTAGTAGACAACTCAGTTGTCAGCTAGCAGCACAATCAGAGTATAAAAAAATATTTGATGTCAAGCTTTAATTTGGGAGATCATTAGTAGAATCTGCACATTGTAGAGAAACTAAACAACTGGATGTCCTATGAAATTACAAGTAGTATTAGAAACCAAACTTTAACATTTAAGGTACAATTACTTCCACATACATAATACTTTATCAAGAGTTATAATAGATAACTGTATTTTCATCAAAATCTTTAAACATATTTTTACCATACATAGTTATAATACACTTGTTACTTGAGGAAAACAAACAGAAAAAGAAAAAAGAATCAGTATTTTCTCTTTTTCTCATATATGTATTTTGTACAATTTGCAATACAGTGTGAAATTGCCTCTATACAGTTTCACCGATGGTTAACCACATTTTCTGTTTTATGCAGTCATAACTGCCAACATTGATTAAGTAGGAACAGTGTGACTTGCTATTTTATCAGGATAGACCTTTAAAAAGTTCATCAAGGGTTGGTCCTCTCTATCCCAATCATCATATCCTCCTCATACAGAGCTGAAAAATATGCTTGTATATGCTCTTCCCAGGTTCTGAATGGAACCATTTATGCATAATTGAAACTGATGTGCTATATAGCATTTTGTATTTATTTTAATTTTCATGCTTATTAGAATAAGGCCTTTGTAACAATCTGTAAACCACATTTCCATAATTTCATGCACTTATGCTCAGACCCATCTTTGTTCCGTCTGATCCAGTTAACACTTTAAGAGTCACCGAGCAAGGCTTTAACATCACACCATGATCCATGTGTTGTCTGTATCCTTGGTACTTCTTTTTCAGGAAAGTTGTAGCTAAAAGGTAATTGTGTTTCTGATGCCTTTATGCTTTTAATCTGGAGATAAACTGATGCAGATTAAGTGATTTAATCAGGCTGTAATTCACATACAAAGCCATGGTAAGAAGTGGCAGTAGTCTAGCAGGAAAGTGGAACAAGGAGACAAGCTAACACCAGTGAGGCTTTCCCCTGAAAGATTGAAAGTTGATTTGCTGTGGCTGTCTTAGTGCTCTGCAAAGCACTTTGGTGAAGTAACAGCACTGAATAATATGTGGGTTACTATGATGTTAACCTACATATGAGTCACAGTCATACAGCTAAGCACAGGGAACTTTGAGATAGGCACCACACGCCCTGGGAAGAGGGCGTGAGTAAGTGCCAGCTGTGCACCCTGACCTGGAATACGGAATCGACTTTATTTCTGTGAGTAACATAGCTGACTGTGACTATGTCAAATACTTGAGCAAAGGTATGTACAGCTGATACTGAGGAATTCCAGTGGGATTCACTGGATCATGCATAGAACAGGTGGGAACCTGAATATGCAGTATACAGGAGTCAACCTACAGATGAGCTGGGAAGCTCTTCTTAGAAGAAGACATGAATTCAGTGTCAATGGAGAGCAGAGCTGGCTTTGCACCCAGTCACTGACCCTACTGGAGCCAAATGCACTGGGAAGGGCAATGCAGAGCCCCCTGGCTCTGTCTTCACCAGAACTGATGAACCTGATAAACTGTGTGAGGGCACTTGGAGTACAGTCATTACAACCAGCAGTGTGCCTATGGTTTGGCCTCCTCTTGGACATTATCTACGGGTATTATTTCAGCTAATGAAAGCTTAATACTAGTTACACCTGCTGGAGGTAAAATATTATCCTTAGATATGCACGATTCAGCTTTGTACATTCTGCTTCACCAATCTGTTATGTTCCTCTCAGTCTTAATCAGTAAAACAATTTGATCTGTGATGAAACCGATCTGTTTTAAATTGACCTTTTCTATTCTAATTGAATATCAACAATAGCAGAACAAATATTTACTGATGAAGAAACAGAAAGTAAGAAGAGATTTGCTTCTTCCAAGTGCTGTTGTTTTAATAATATGGTTTTACAAGAAAGAAGGAATCTTAAACATATTGCCTGTGTGGATATACTTGGGTGTAATAAACTTAGGCAGGGCTACCAAAAAAATAGAAAGAGAGGGAGTGATGGGACTACACCATCCAGCACTCCCTACAGCACTGTGCAACACAAGGCATTGTGTGTTGGGTAAGAGAGCTGCTGTACCAGCACAGTTATGCACAGTGCACTCCCATTGGTGAAACATAACCTGGGGAAAATTCCCCACAGCATAGAGCAGCACAAAGGACATGTGCACTTTGCAGAACAAATTGCATAATATTTCCATCCTTTCTCTAGGCTGAGAAAGGCAGCTGAAAACAATAACAGCAGCTATGTATCTAACCTGCCAGCAAAAATAAACTGACAGTAAAAATAACCTCTTCCTTTATATACACATAAGCTGAATTTCCCCTCTAAAATTTTTTATGTTTACTGGTGTGACTGCAGAGGCCCAGGGCCAGGCTAGATCTGGTGCAGCTGGTATCCATGCAGTGAGCTCTTGAACTGGTTTCAGAGAGGCCACTGACTTGGTGGCAGACATTCCATCCTGGCCTCAACCCAGCCCTGGCCACATGGTCCTGCCACTCTGGGGCTATGGCTGATCCTGGTGACCACTTAGTATCTCTTCCCGTCTTAAGTCATTTATTAGGGCAATGGAAGAACTGGCATTGATCTCTTCTTTCTCTAGAGAGCAATAGGATGCAAGGGAATGGCAAGGAGCTGTGCCATGGGAAGATCAGAATGGGTGTTAGGAAAAGGTTCTTCATGAGATGGTGATCAGGACATGGAGCAGGCTGCCCAGGGAATTAGTCTTATGCCTAAGCTGCCACAGTTCAAGAAAGATTTGGACCAAGGCTCTCAGAAATAGGGTTTAGATTTTGGGTAATCCTGTGTGAAGACAAGTGCTGAAATCAATGATCCTTGCGGGTCCCTTTCAGCTTGGGATACTTTGATTACTTTGGAAAGGCTGATAGAATATTTCATTTGAACACACGAACAGAATAATAATCTGTTCAAGTGGAAGAGAAAAATAGAGAATGAGCAGTAAAGGATCAGGTCAGTTGCCTCCACTGATGGGAAATAGTGAAGACAGAGCTGTCCCAGTAAGCAAAAAGGAAAAGGTTAAGTTTGGAGATGGTTGAAGATTATTAGAAATGGCTAAGTGATTCAGCTTTTGAGCAATTAAGTTACTGAATTTCTTTATCAGTAAGATGACATTTCATCTATATCCATCATCCATATCCATATCCTATATCCATCAGATGAGTGATGAACATCCGCTTTAAAACAGAAAATGGTAAAAGCAGAAGACTATTTCCAGTTTATGAGACAAAGATTCCGCCATACTTTTTAACTTAACCCAGAATAACCAGAATAACATTAAAGAGGTGGTAACTTCCTATGCAACAGTCTAGAGAATTGTTTGTAAAAAAGCTCAGTCTTGAAATGGTTGCAGAGAGCTGGATGCTGAGTTAGTTACTAAAAATACCACATTCTACAGGCAATGTAGATGTGTCAGTAGATAATGAATTCAGGCAGTATTCCCCATTTGCTCCTAAAGGGAAATATTGCTGTTCTTGACAGCACTGCACATTCACAGTCTTCTGGTTGTGAAGGATAACAGGTAAGGCTGAAATCAAGCCATAGTAAACCTAGCCATGCAACTAGTCAGGGATGGGAAAGAAGAGCCTGTGTCTTCCTTAAGGTTGAGAAAAACCATAGCTATAAACTATGCTCAGTATCCAGAAGTGAAACAACCTTCATCTTTACTCATCTGAACTGTTCCAAGCTATGAAGGCCATGAGGATGCACTTTCAGCTTCTCTGAAGCATGACTTTAGTACAACTTCTGTCCTTTTGACAAGGACTATTATAAGAATTTCCCCTTGAGACATATAATATGCCATCCATTCAATGGGATTTTTTCCTGATATTTACCTTGTCTAAGTCCATTACCAAAGTGATTTCTGTTTTACTAGGTACATTCAATCTTTCTCAAGGAGAGGAATCTCTAGTTCAATCAATAGGATGGTTACATTTGCATCATTCTTCATTGTTAGGTTTAAGCTGCTTGTAGTTGATAAAAGGTGAAATAGTTGGTAGCGGCCAAACCTGAGAAAATAAATACAGAACAAATTTAAACTGGCAGCCAAATGTACATTTAATCGACTTGTACTGATTTACAATTGCAAATAGACTTCAAAATCTTTTCCAAAGCTATAACCAGGCCGCTAAGAGAAGTTTTATCTTTATATGTGTTTAAGGAGGCTAGTTTACCGGAGCTTTTTGTTACACAAGAGCAAATATAATCAAGTTTAAACCCTTTACAACTAGATAGTTGAAGAAAACATTATGTATCAGGACTTAGAAGCTGGCACAAAGAATGAATGAATGTCCATGCAGATTGTAACCCTTAGTGAATCCTAGAAATTTAACAGAATAACTTAAACCTAGCTACACATGGGAGCATGGCACAGTTGCCATTCAGCTACAGAACTGAACCTTCCATAAAGTACTGCACTAGTTTCCTTGTTTTTAAGACATGGTCATAAAACAGTATTCTTCCTACTGCTAGGTAGTAAGCTCCATTGGGATTGACACCATTCCTAGAGGATCGTAAAACATCTCAGTTTCCTAATCCAGGCTCTAGTGAGCGAAACAATTCTGCTTCTCTTTGTTAGGTCAAAATGAAAAATAGGTCTCATACTGGACTGAAGTCTTTTCCCGATACTGTGGTCTCTGTTCAAGGATGCTTAACTGAAACAAACCAGCTGGTGTATCTTTGTGTCTTTCTGCGGGAACTTCCTTATTGATTGGTTTGGGGGCAGTAATGAGATATGGTCTCTCCTCTTATCTCAGATCCATGATGCAAATAAATAATCAAAAGTGGAGTCAAATTTGGCTTCCACAAAATGCTTACAGACTTTTTGACACAAATTTTCCTTTGTGTAGCTGGGAATCTCTTTCACACGTTATGACAATTTTGTGATTCAAAGATGTTGAAATAGCCTTTGACATACACTCAAATTTCCCTTTCCAAACCAAGAGCATGGCTGCTCTCAAAACATATTTAGGGAATTTGATCACACCAATACCTGAAATCATGTATTTATCTTTTCTTCTATGCCTCATATGCCCCTGTATATTTCTAGTGGCTTTTTCATGGAAATTTTAGTGTCATTTTGGTGGCACTTTCCCATTTTCCTTAATTTGGATTTCGTAGCTGTAGGAACACAGAAGTGAATACAAAATACAGATAATATAATACAGAAATATAATTCTGCTTTCTACATTCTTCAAAAGAAAGGGAAAAAATTGTGAAAAACACATAGCAGGTAGTTTGAAAACTCCGAGTCAAAATTCAAGTAAATTTCCATTTCATTTTATTATTTCTGTATGACAGAAAGTACACATTGATGATTTTCACATTTGGTGTCAGAGAGTGTTGTATGTTTTAGAGATTATAGCTAGCTCATTCTGTCTGGCCCTGTGCCTCTTAACTCTTGAGTCATATATCAGCTGTGAGGTGTCAGCTATCACAAATCAAGTGTCAAAAGAGTATTTTCAGGAACAAAAATGAAGATAGAAAAGCAACTTTTCAGCCTGATCACGTTGATGGCAAAAGCTATGTCATTCCCAGAGATCCATGAGGTGGACTTGAAATGAGATATTAAATCAATGTGCTACTGTAATATATGAATACAGCTCCTGCAAGCACACCAAGATTTCAGAGAAACATTTCTGAAATCTCCGCTGCACTTGCACAATAGCTTAATTTATTCTCTGAAAAGGCAAGCTTTAAAATCCTGTGGCATTATGTACGTTTATAAAATCATATTACCACCTCTGAGAAGGTGCTAAGAAGCAAAGCTGTAAAATGCAGATATATAGACTTCTCCATATGGATGACTGCTTTCTGCAGTTGCTGACACCCAGCTCATCTTCTGTTTGTGTACAGTACAGACACAGTGTAGGTATACCATAGGCTACAAAGCCAACACTGGGGAAAGGAGATTGGGATGGCTGGTAAAGCAAGCTGAAGGGAAGCTTAGCTAGGTGGCATGCAAGACCCCAGGATTTTTCTTCTGTTGATGTGCATCCTGCCATTCCCATTCCCATGTCCAATGGCAGCCAGGAAGTCCAAAGATGCAAATACTTACATCTGGCATCAAAGGCCAACATGAGAAGAGCAGTGCTCTCTCCTACACCCACACAGCTTCCATTTTGCAACAAAGACACTTGTTTTGAGTTGAACACTTCAGGTAGTTGACCATATTCTAACCTACCAGCTAATTGGGCTCAGAGGTTGCAAGCACATCTCACGTATGCATGTGGGTCTCTGGGAGCTAGCTCTATTGCATCTGCCCCCAAACCTATGGGTCACTTCAACAAATGGTCTCTGCATTCAAGAGCTGGCACTCCTGTCCAGCCACCAGCTAACTTGTCATGAGGCTCACTGTCAGTCAGGCACATTCACTTGGTAAATAGACAGGAATGACAATATGCAATTAAAAGATGGACAACACAGAGACTGTCAAGCACAGGGCTTGGTAAGACATTGCTCACTGGTTATTGGCTTGCTCACATACAACCAACCCCTCTTACCTCCTTTCCTCTCCGTTTTCCCACTCGTTCCTGATACATCTCCACCTCTTCCTTTCCCCATATTTCACCTCTTCTCTAAATATGCCATAATTTGGCTCATTTCCACAATCGTTAAAACATGCCACAGTAAATTTTACAGAACTTCACAAGTCCCCTCAAAGACTCAAAACTTTCCTCATCCCCATAGTATCTATGATAATCTCATTTTGCTTGTTCTTACCAGTGACAAAGCTCTGGCTGTCCCTCTTCAAGGCTATGCTTCAGCAGGTCCTTTAATGGCCTATCAATCACCAACCTAAGGATTCCCATATTTGTTACTGTTTTGTTATCTCCTCTTCCTCAGAGCCTGCAGATCAGAATGTTTAATTTATTACTTTTCTTGTTTCTTTTTCTTGTGTTTTATGCTGAGAAGCTGTTAGCCAGATATCCTCACTTTCCATATAGCCTTGCACATGCCCTTTCTCAGCTTGAATGAAATGAAATGAAATCAAATTGGCAGTCTGGGAAAATGTTCTTCAGTCTCCACATCTCTCCAATGGAGTGGTAAAACATTCTTGTTCTTTACAACTGAGAAATTCTGTCACTTATGAAACAAGCTGTAAATATCTCCATTTAAAAATTTTTGTTCTTCCAGAATTTCTTTGTTATTCCAGCAACTTCTAGAGGTTTTAAATGTGTTCACCTCTAAACAGATCTTTTGTGGGGGGAAAAAAAAAAAAAAGGAGTTACTCTTCAAGCAGTGAAGTTTGTATTCTTCATATCACTACAGTGCCAACCAACAACAGAAGCTATCTCCTGTGTCACAGAGGAAAGAATGACAGAATAATTTCCTGTGATACTATCCTGTTTAAAGATGGCATTGCTCTTTGTTGCAATAGAATCCTCTAATTTTTAAAAAGAATAAAATTATACTCTATATTAGAAGAATGAATACCTTTTTGTTATATACTGACTAGAAACACTACTCTGTAGCAATGTACTCTGTAAAAAGGCCATTCAGACCAAACTAGTTTTGAAAGAAGAAATTAGATAGTAATAGGGTGATTAAATTTTCAATAAAATATTTTGACATCATCGTCATGATGATAATGAAAAGCATTTTAATAGGATATTATTTCAAAGTAATGCAAAAATAGACAAAAAAAGCAGATGCAACGGATTATACTCATTAAGATAATTTCATTGCATTTAAATGACAATATTTTCTGTGATAAATTGTTTTTTAGATTATGATGAGACGAAATATTAATTTCTAATCTCATCTTTATATATATCCATTAAAATTCTGCTGAATGTATTACTCTGTTGTGAATAGAAACATAAACAATGGAACCACTTTTGTACAGCAAATATCCTAACTAAAATGACTATGGAAGTATTTTCCTGAAGAAAGAAAACATAGTTGCAAAGTACCAATCTTTGAATAGCACCTTAAAACAGACTTACATATTTTTATTTTTACTTGCCTTTAAGTGTTATGATACTGTTTTTTTTATGGTACAGAAGTTTATCATATAAAAAAAAATACAAAAGAGGGATATAGAAAAAAGAAAGCTTTTATTTAGTAAACAAATTATTAAAAGTGGAGCCAGCTGAATGGGTGAAAAAAAGAAAATAACCATAGGCACTCCATGGAAGATCCTTTGAAAGGTGAGGGAATTCAGAGTGTTCCATTTCTTGGACAACTTATGAATATTTATGTTCCTTTACAATGCTTCACAGTTTGGTTTAGTCAGCGATAAGTAAACCTTGTAACCACTTGAAAGCTAAACCTCTCAAACAGTAAGCAGCCCCTGTGTGCCTCAGTCCATTTTCCCAGAAGAAAAAAACATGAAAAATCACATCTTCTGTCACCTTTACCTGGCAGGTTTTCAGAAGAGGCTAAGGGCTGAGCATGCCTGTGATTGGGAAGAGGATATCTTTATACTGATAATGTTTTGAATATTCGTCCCAAAATACTTGTATATCTCCAGGTGAGTTTTCTGGCAGGCTAAGAAACTTCAAGTTATTTTAAATCTTCAATGAGCCATCTATCATTTTTCTATACCATGTAGGTTACTGAATAGACATATGCTACTGAGGAATACTACATTTACTATTGCAATACCTAGAAGAGAAAGCATTTAACTTAGAAAGCCAGGGGCAAACAGGTTTCAGGCAGTATGTGAAATAATGTCCTCACTGTTATCTGCTTATACTTGTGCTTCTGATGCTGCATATTCAGTTATCTGTTTATACCATAAATCAGTATCTATGTATAAATGGTAGCATGAATTGTACAGAAAGTTGTAGACTGGCTTCTGAGTCTTCAAACCAGTCCTAAAGACAAGAGAATACCAGACTTCTCCCAGAGCAGTTTAGTGAAAAAACATGGAAACTCTTAAGGTACAAGTGGATTTGTGTGTTTATCAAAAAAAAACTTACATAACAATGAAACAATAGCACAAAACAATTATTTATTGCATCATGAAATACTAATTACATAGTGTTGGCAAAGCCAGTGAGAAACTGGTTATCATCACTTGCATGTCTTCCCTAATGCAGGAAGTTATTTCTCCTCTAAGGTTTATGCATCTCATACATCTGTCATTACTTTTCCCAAATATAAGTAGAATTGTATATCTATGTATATACATATTTAAAGTCAAATTAATATGAATGGTAGAAGGCAAAACGTTCCATTAATTCTACTGTAGGCCACGAGCAAGTGAAAAAGCCTGCCAATAAGACTTTTAACTGCACACAGCTCACTTGGTTAAAGCTACTCAAGCCATAAATTAGAAATAATAAAGCTAGAATCTCTTTCCTCAGATTTTGCTCTGCAAGAAATTGCAACACAGATCAGATATAAACTAGATGAGTCAAAAATCGATGAGGCTGCTCAGTAGGTATCATTCTATGCTGGTATGTGTGGCTGAATGCAGCCACAGCTGCACCTGCTGCCATGTTTCTAATGTAAAGACAGGTGTTTGGAATGTGATTTGTAAAAATCTTATTCTGAAAGAAGCTATTCAAAAGCATTAAACTATAATCACTGGGTCATCCACCCAATTGATCAGAGTTACTATTCTTTGTCTAGATCTGTGGTCGTTGGCATTTTTGTATCTCCTCGTCAACATCCAGTTTCTTGAATTTCCAGTTTGTTTGTTTGTTTTTTTTCCCAAGGTGAGAATATACAAAAAGGATAAAGATGGGCTACTTTTCTTCAACTCCTGGAAGCACACAATGCAGCAAGCAAGCCATAGTTAATGCATAGCATCAAAATTGTGGAAGACTGGGCACAATTTCTAATTCAATTTTCATCTATCTACAGAACATAATATCTCAATCATCAACTAATGCACAATTTAAGGCTTGCACACAGGTAATGAACAAGGAGAAACTGTAAAGTACACACTGCAGAAGACCATAGTGTTGCAAGAATAACATTTGTTGATAGCTGTGCAATATATCAGAAATACGTCAGTTATAAAAGGCTGTTTATGTTTTATTCATGCAAAATAACTCAGAGCACAGGCTCTATCATCAGAAAATATATAGCAATTAAAGTACCAGTGACAAACCATGCTCAAGCATTAAATGCATCTGAAAATATTTATCACCGAATATCATTAAAATCAGCAATTCTGAAATACAAGGAATTCTTCACAGGGGTGAAATTATTTCTGCAGCTGACTGAAATAGAGGGAAGAAAGTGGTCCACATATGCAGCTGTAACAGATCTGCAAAGCCTACTTTGCCTTATATACCAGTGGTAATGGCCAATCTAAAGCAGTTACAAGCTTACTTAAAGGCCTTCTTCCCTATCAGCAAGTGGTCAGTGCCCATGCTCTTCCACATTGCTGCTTTATATTCTAGATTAGACAGAAATCATTGCTTTCATGTTGCTTTATTTATTTATTTTTGAGGGGTTTGTAGCTTAGGTTCTTCTTTCTGGTTTGTTTGATTATTGCTGAAGAGAAGTTTGGATATATGTTGGAGATAAAAACAAAGCTAAAATGTTCTATCTACCTCAGCACTCAGGTAGCATGCCACCAATTTCCGGGCCTGCAGACTGTGTGAAAACAAGATCTATGCAATCACTCAGTAACTTTGAAGGTGTTAGCCAGTTTCAGCTGAGTCTGAGAGATAAGAAAGTTTATACAAACTTCATAAAGATAGATAACCAGGCAGAAGAGAGACAAGGGATTGAATGTTTGGAAGTCAATGCGTAATAACTTCCTATCCAGTAAGGAAATTTCTAACAAATTCTATCTGTGAATGTGGCAGCCTGCATGTTATTGTCAGAATACTCTGCAAGAAAAGATGTGAGGTGTATGCAGTTCTTTTGTTATAATTTGGGTAAATGGTCATCTGAGAGCTAAATCTATAGGAAATTAAGCTGCATTAGTTTCAGTGCTCAGTCAACTAGTAGCTTTTATTTCTAAAGGTGAAATAAATGCAGTCAGTCTGAAGTTTCTTCAGATCAACAATGTGATGGGGTTGAAGAAGAAATAAAATTCATTAGTCTCTCATGCATCTGAGGTCATGCAGATATGCACTGGGAGCCTCTACACTGGTGAAGTTGATCGCTCTTGATATTGCTAATTCCAGCTCTTGCAAGAACATGATTCACCTGTCATATCTGAGCTGCAGAACTCAACTTGAAACCCGATTCATCACTTGGCTTTCTCTACTGATGCACTACTGGAAGTATAAAATGCACCTGATTAGTGATCTATGAGAACTAAGAGCACTTGCAGCTGCCCCATAACTCAGTTCAAAGGTGATGATCTCAAATTCTCTGTTCCTGTCATTTGATTGTTTCCATTTCATACCCCTCACAGTACTATTCATGCTGTACACTACTTGCCTATCATTTTTATTAATTTTTATATCTATGTTTAAGCATACAGTCCCAATCCAGTGGTGGTTAGCACAATCCAATCAGTTTCAGGAGCTGGTAGTACTGGATGCTGTACAGTGTAAAATGTGTAAAATACCCCTTCTATAACCACAGCTATTTTGTTTCTATCAGTCCAGGCTCAGTGGCCCACTTCAGTAACACTTTCAAGTATCTCATCTCATATTTCAGCACTTCTAATGTGTTTGTAATGTGTACTTCTTTTTATCAGTAATACCACATACTTCTCATGTTTTTCAAGCTTGCATAGTGAGTGTGAGACTTTACAGGATTTCTTATTGTTGCTTATTTTCAATTTTTATCGCATTAATTTAGCCTATAATAAATAAATTATATTTAAGGCAAGTATAAAGGAGCTTAAGACTAATGAGTGAGTGAGATTTTTCCAGTATTTCAACTTCTTCTTAAATGATGTGGATCAATATAAACTTGGGACTGAACCAAAAGTCAATAGCCAGTGAAGCAAGTAGCCAGGCTTACCAAATTCACATCATCTGGCATTTGCTGCTGAATATGTCATGTTCATATACGTTCCAAACAAGCCAGTGTTCTGTTCAAAGGTTCTTACATATAATTTTGTATTTGGGAACCCACAGAATACCATGGTCATCCGCACTCCATGGGAGCTTTGATGGGGACCTCAGGAAACTTGAAGACTGGCAAAAGTCTTGGCTGAAGAGGGACAACCACCATGACATGACAGCTCTGCCACTACTTTCAGATGCTTGACTGTGTCTGACTGCAGAGGAGGAGTCACCAGCAAGTAGCACACAGGCCTCTCCTTTACATGAGCCGACTCACCAGCAGTGAGGATGACTCTAAACAAGACCTTTTAAACTTCCAGAAAGCACCAGGAAGTTCCAAGGATAAAGAAAATAAATGGGGTGACATTGGCTCAGGTAATGATATGTGCAGACCATTTTTTTTCTGAGTGCGTATTTTTGCAGGTGAGTTATTTTCTTTGCCTATCCTTTTGTGGACACAGAGCCCAACATACTGCCAGCAGGGCTCTCACCTGCAGCAGCTCTGGACTGATGTTGTAGGCCATGTGTCCATTCCCAGCATCCAGAGCAGCCTGGAGCCATGCCCCGTCCTCATGCTCACCCCATGCTGTCATAATTTCTACTTCCTTATCCTCTCCCTTGAAGTCTGCCCTTACATTTGCCCTTGGACTTTGGTACGTGGCCTCGTTCAGGTCTTCCCTCCCACAGCCCCAGACCTGATCCATTTCTGCTGTTGGCCTCAGGCTCCCAAACTGGGATGCGTTCCTCCCTGGCCCTCCGAACGCCTTTATCCCCAGCCATTATCCCCAGACATGCATCCCTGCACGGCCTCATGTCCCTTGGCTGCCCCACGCTCCTCCAGCAGCCTCCCTGGGCAGCCATTTCACGGACCAGCTGCAGGCACACAGGGAGAGCAACAACCTCAAGTTCATTCCATTCCAGTATGCTTTATTTTGTTCCGGTAAAATGCCTGGAGAAAACATCTCACTGCACTTGCCCCGAGTACACGTGGGTTGTGCAAGACCCTTGTAAAAAGCGATGTGAGTTACAGAACCAAATGGCCGCCCCCGACAGAGGCACCATGCCTATTTCCTATCGTCTTTATGCCGGCCTGTCACAGCTCTCTTTGCCCTCGGTTCTCACAGGAGCGCGGCGGGGTAGTTTACCATCGGAGGGAGAGGAAATAATGACAGTGCCTACTATAACAAGAAGCAAGCCCACCTGGCTCACTTTATGCCGCACAACGCAGGGCGCCGCGCTCCTGCCGGGCAGCAGCCACCATCGAGGCGCTCCCCGCCCGCAGCGGCACCGCCCCCCGCGCCTGCGCACGGTCCGGATCCGGGGTTAGGGGCTGGGGAAGCTGCGTCGCCCTCGGAGCCTCCGGCCCTATCAATCCCCGGTGCCTGGCGCAGCCCGGCCCGGCCCGCCGAGCAGGTGGGGACGGGGAGAGCCGGAGAGCGGTGGGGTCTGGGGGCGGGAGCTGAGCCGAGAGCGGCCTGGGGTTCTGAGGCCCTGCAGGGGCCGGGCCGGGGCCGGTAGGAGAGCCGCGGCTGTGCGGTGCGGGCAGACCCGCAGCTGCCCCGTGCGCCTCGGCGCTGAGCCACGGTCAGGGCTGCGGGGGAGCACGGATCTGCGGTGATCGGCCGCCCTGCGGGACCTCGCCGCGTTTGCGAGAGCAGCCGCCTGCGGGGCTTACCGGGTGCAAAACGTTGGGGGTGTCGGGAAGGGTCTTGGCCTGTTGGTTAGTGTTTGGAAGAGCCAGTCTTGCAAAAGACAGAAAGGTAGATGGCGAAGACTCGGTGAGAGGCAGTTTGGTGCTGTGCATCCCCAGACGTGCCTGCCCGTGCGAAGCATGTTTGTGAGTGCCAAGTCATTGCTGCGCCTCTCCTCGGTGTTTTGGATGTTAGCAATGATTCAGCCACAGCTGATGGGCCAACGGAGAATTGCCATGCTTAGGAGCCTTGTTTTGTTGTGAAAAATAAGTAGTTTCCTAACCTCGAGTTTGTGCATAAGAAGTAGGAATGGCATCCTAACTTTTTTTTGGAAGAGTACAGTAATTGAATTAAACTCAATAAGATTTCACCAAGCTCCGAAACTAAAAGGGAGTTTCATAAGTGTTGCTTATAGTTCAGGATGTGGTTGTTTCATGTGTTGAGTTTTGTCAGTGTTGTGTTCTGTGGTGTGCATCAGCTATCTGAAGGGAGAAAACTTAAAGAAAACTGCCTTATTTCAACATTGTTTTTTAATTTGCAAAGCTATCTCTTGACAAACTCTAAATTCAAGGAAACTACAGAAGTTTAAGGAGACTGGAAAGGGAGAGACTGGGTCCTAGCACAGCTGTTACAAAAAAAGTAGGATGTGAGAATTTGTTGACAGTGTAGAAGCTGTCAGATACAAAGGTAACTCTTTTCTCAGAACTGTTGTCTGACATACAAGGGGTAAAAGAACAAGGTGTTCTTAAGTGTTGGTCGGCTGTTGTAAGGTTCAGCTCTTGTTATATGATTAAAGGGCGGTTAAAGAGAGCATTTTGCAGGAATGTGTTTCACTTGAAATTGCTGATGTTGTCATCTGCAAATTAGGATATTAATCTCCTAAATCACTGGTGGTAGAAAAAGGCTATTAAATTCTAATTATTGAAGTTTGTGCGTGCTTGGCATTGAAGGATACATCTGCATTACTATTTTAATTCAAATCGAGGGTGTGAAATGAATTTGCAGCTATCTTTGCTTGCTGCTCTTCAGTTCACATCATGGTGTGATTGGAAAGTTTGTGAGCTGTCTTCCTGTTGAGAGAGACTAAAACAATGATGTGCTTCAATTGCTAGTGGTTGTTCAGTCTCAGCAAGAGATAGTATGGAATAAAACTCATAAAATGATGTATAGTGGGTGTTGGATCCTCAACAACTGTTTTTACTTCTAGTGTTGTTTTATTGTTCTGTCTTTGTTGGCCTAAGTCTCCCATCAGTAGAGTAGGTAAATCGAATAAGGTTTAAATGCAGAAAGACCAGGGGACTGATCTATATGTGTAACAGCTGTTACCTAAGCTGCAAGACTTGAGTTCTGTAGCATGAAGGCTGTAGTTCAGCTACAGAGATAGTAGGAAGGAAAACTGTGCGTAGAATGACTTCAACCTTTTTTTAGGAAACTTTTTTCAATAGCTCGCTGGTTTCAATTTTCATTTCAATAATTTCTATTACACTGAATGGTTCCCTAACTTAGAATGTTTCAAAATTGCTGTAGCAACAAAAGTTTTCTTTCTTGTATGGGTTTTATTACCCTTATAGTAAATAATAATATCATGTTTGCTGAAACAGTAACTGGAACCTGCTAGTGATAACTGAGTTACATTTCTCTTGCTACATTCACCTAGCTTTTGTGGCAGTACAATTCATTAATGCTGGGCTTATGTTACCATCACCATACTTCAGATCTATTTCTGTCTGGAGTGGTTGGTCTAAAATAGTCTGACTTGCGTTTCTCTCTTGATCACCTTTATTGTGCTTCCTCTCTTGGTGTGCCAGAGTGATAATTACTAGCAAAAATTCTAATTGCAATGGAAAAAACAAAGTGCTGCATACTTGCTTTAAATCCCCCTGTTCTCCAAGACATCATCAGTGAACTGGGTGCCTAGTGTTTCTGTTGGCTAATTAATTAAAAGAGGTTATGGATTAAAGCTGGACCAGATGACTGCCATTCCTGGACATATATTTAGTTTTTCTTATTGAGTTGTTTCATACCTGTTGCAAATTAGCAGGGTGGCCACTTCTATCACTTTGTTGTGGCTTTTGGTTTCAACCATCTCATGGTAGTTTCAGTGTGGCTGAAGAGGGATGTTTGTGAGAAAGTTATGAAATCACATGGGTAACACAAACTGTTTTTGTGATTAGTATTTTAGCAGGCCTTTAAAAATGCTACGAATTGACAGCATTAACTTTTTTTTTTTTACCCTTTATTTTTATTGTGAAACAGTTTTCTTTTGTGTTAAAGAAATCATCAGTTTAATCACCTGAAGATCTGTATTTCTATCCCAGAGATTGCCAGCTGATCCAGTTTGCCCTAAAAAGCTAATTAGAACTGACTTAGTTGCATGTGCAGGTTCTGCTGAACATTGTGAGCCTGGTTTCTGGAGCGCGTTAAGTTTTAAGTCCTGAAATTATTTTATTGAGATCAATGTGTCCTGTGGCCGTTTGTCCAGTGCTGCTTGACTGCTGTAACTTGTTGCCAGCAGTTGGTTGTTCTGTCTTGGGAGCCTGTCATCCACCCTTGTTTAACCCATGTGTGTGAGCATCTGAATGGGTCTTCCCTGGAGATCAGATTATTGGTTTGAGACAGACTCCAGGTTAACTGGGCCCTAACACTTTGCAAGTCTTATAGAGTCTAAGCACAACAAAAGTAAATAGGAGCCTAGTCTGAGTAATGATTATACACTAATAGTTACTTGATACGGAGGGGTAAATTGCAAGCCATATTTGAATCATTCTCCATGGAAAAAGCTTCTTTTGCCTTTTATTTTAGAAATGGGAAAATCTCTTTCTCATCTACCGATACATACGTGTAAGGAAGATGGCTATGATGGAGGTACAGTGTCGGATAATATGAGGAATGGGTTAGTTCACTCAGAATCACACGGTGAGGATGGCAGATGTGGGGATGTGTCACAGTTTCCATACGTGGAATTCACAGGAAGGGATAGTGTCACTTGTCCTACCTGCCAGGGAACGGGAAGAATTCCACGAGGTAAGTTGCCTTCATTTCTTTACTTTTTTTTTTTTTTTTTTTTTTTTTTTTTTAAGGCATAAATTTACCTCATAGATCTGTGCAGCAGTAACTATAATGAGCAATAGCAAATAACTCTCTAGTAAAGATATTTTGTAGCCATCTTTTCTTTTTAGCACTGAGCGTTTTAGTGTTATTATGCTGTGTGAACGAAATGTGTATCTAATCAGCTTTGACTGCCACCTGCTAGCTCTTTCCTTGTCTATGCAGAGCAGCATGCCTTGCTTTTCTGCTTTAATCCCTAGTTTTTGCAAGTTGAATTTGCTGACATCTTATTTTTTAGACATTTCGATGTATTTTTTTTTAAGTAACAGTTTTAAACTATTTGAAAAAATACACAACTTTGCAAAAGTAATTGCAAGTATTGAGATATCACTAGACATGGGGAGAAGAGTAGACCTGTATAAATTAAAGCTGATCTGATGTTTTCATGTAAAAAAAAATAAAATTAAATTAAAAAAATCAGAATTAATAAAAATATTTATTGCAAAACTTGTGAGGAACAATGCAATCTTGCTCTTCCCTTGCTTACCAATTGGCATAAGGACAGCAGGCCAACTGATTGTTTTAGAAGAACAAGTAGTGCTTTTGAAAACAGGTGGGTGTGGGCACTGGTAAGGGTGCAAAGTCAGTAGTTAATAACACTCAGCTCTCCTTAGTAGATCATGCTTTGGTATTGTTATAACTTGGAGGAGAATTTCTTTTTTTAAAGTTGTATACTGAAAACCAAATCTCAGAATTGTTTGAAAAATACATTCTAAAACATAACATGCTTTTCCAGGATGATTGGTATGCCTGGGATGTCCCTTGTTCTTTTTCTGCAGTAGAAAGATGCTTTCAGTATAGATATGTTTTTCAACACTTGAGCAACTGGTTTGACAGGTGAACTCTGTGCATGTCAAATATCAACCAGAGTCGTAACTTACTTGAAGCCAGAGTTTCAGGTTTTCATTTGGAAAGGCTGTGTCCATAGGATGTCGATAGACAAGGTACTGGATTATTTTTTTTCTAAGAGCATCTGGAAAATTAAAATCTTGGTTTGCTGTGTACCAGAGAGAAATTGAAAGTTTTACCTACAGCATTTTTCCTGGATCATGCATAGCTGTTTTTCTGCCCTGTTTTCAGTGCCCTGCACTTTGCTTCACGTTCCCTTTGTCCCATTTGCCATTGCTGGGTATGGGAACACATGCATTCTCTGGCTGTTGCAGGAAGGAGCACACTGCACCTTTGCTTTCGTGATTAACAGTTTACTTTACTTGCTGCCTTCATTGTTCACTTCTCATTGAATAAAACATTTTGCTTTATTACAGTTCCTTCCTGTATGGTAATCATCCTGTATAGCTATTTAGAAATCAACCTTTTAAGGGAAAATGCAGGGTACATGAAACTGGGCAGGAGAAAGTGTTGAATGCAGTGTGCTGAGGCATGGCCTTCTGCCTTTACCAGGGGAAGGAACTGATGGAAGGCTTCGTTTTTGTTAGAACTCTTATCCTATATAGTCATAATATTGGTTGTAAAAGCTCACAAAACTGATTTTTAACTTGCAACTTGGGCAAAATGACTGCTATACAGGGATGGTGTGGCACAGATACATGTGCTTCTGTTGGATTAAGTTTTCATATAGTTCACAAATAACTTGCCTCCCTTGGAGACAAGTGTTGGGGCACAGGATGTTTAAACAGTTGCAGATATCAGAAGGGATTTGTGTAGTAGCTGTTAAACGTTATACAACACTGTATTCTTTGAGTACTTCCAAATGTATCAAATAGGAAATTCAGTGAAGTAATGTGACAAAAAATATCTTAACTAAAAGACTACAGAGAAGGAAGTTTGTTTGCTTCCTTACTTGAAATATTTAATAATACCAATGGCAATTCTTTACTTATTGTAGTGCAAGGAAAAATTCTGTAATGATGGGATTTCTGTGCTCAGAACTTATTTCTTTGGCTGGAAGATTTTTGGATATGAAGCATTTAATTTATTAAACATCTGACTGCATATTATAAATATTTGTTTTTCATAAATTATAATTAAATAGATTAAAACTGAAACTTCAAGTGGGTTATCAAAATAAATAGGACTGTCTTTTTAATTATTCTTCAGTACTCTTAAGAAGGAAATCATATCTGTTTTTTTTTTTTGAGAAGAGAGATGAGAAATTAAGGGTTCTCTGGATCACTGCATGACTGTTATGGAAGACCACAGTATGCCTATGATGATTAAACTGTTCAATACTATCATGAAAGTGCATTTTGGTACTTGGACAGCTTTAACTTTTCAGTATAAAATTGCTAAGCTGAAAATCTGCATTAAATTGGTAGAGCTCTTTACAAGGTTGATGTTTTATACTAATTTATGCTTAGCAAGGGCTTGGCTTTGTGATTCAGGTTGAAATCACTTCAGCATGATTGTTTAGCTAAGTGATAGTGCTGGTCAAATTCTGTATTTGACTGAAAATGCAGATTAGAGTTCTTATTGGGGCATGTATGTACTGGTATAGATGAATCTCAATTATATCTTTTTCTATGACAAAGCACATAAAGACAGGTGCCATCCATGTGTTTTTCAGTAGATCCTCTGTGCTTGTGTTCTTGGTTTCTGACTCTGTAGTCTAATATAGAGAGCTGAAATCTGTTTGGCACCATTTGCTACAGAGAGAAAAGGAAGCATCTGAGGTGTTTTGCCTCCTGTAAATGAATACAACACAGAGGCAGAATTTGTTGCTGTTTTAGTCTTTGTCAGCTTTGTGTGGGTTTGTTGTTTTTTTTTTTTTCCTTCTGGTGTTGGTATCCATAGTCTTATTTGAGGAGGTGGCATGGGTACACATGCTATAGCGATGTTTTACTCGAGTCATTAGCTGGAATGTAAATGTTCATCCTAATTCAGTGCTGTAAAGTTGTAAAGGCCACTTTTTATTTGAAGTAATAGCAAAAGTAATGACTCTTCTTGTTTAAATTCTGATACAGTGTTTTTATTTCTAGGGCAGGAAAACCAGCTGGTAGCATTAATTCCATACAGTGATCAGAGACTAAGGCCAAGAAGAACGTAAGTTAATAGTTGTGATGCATGAATCTACAGTATTCACATTCTCATCCAGCTAAATTTAATAATTCAAAAGAGATAAGAAGAATCAAGCAAAATCGCTAACTATTTTTTTTTTCTTGTTTGGTATTGAAAGAACTCTGCTTGTACTATCAACCTTCACCTCTAGCTCTTGCAGGAGTTATTTATTAATAGGCGGGCACACAACCGTCAAACTATGTCTTGTAAAGTTGGTAATACTGCATGATGTCTTCATGTTGGTATTTATCTGAATATCAACAGTTATTTTGCAACTAGAATTAATTTTTAAAGATCTGAGTGGCTAGTAGAATAAACAAGCATGTCTTTCTCATGTAACATAATTTAAAAAGATGTATTTTCTTCTAGGCTCTACTCAACACTGTAATGAAACGATTAAGGGTTTCTTTTTCTCACATACATGTTCTAAATCTTTGGGTGTCTCTGGTAAACAGTAAATAATGATGTGAAAAAAAGACAGTAAATTCACATAGTAGATAACAAATAATGAATTTGATGTAGCAGTAGTCTAAATTTGAGAAATATTCATTTAGTGTTCTGACTTTGAGAAAACTACAGCTGATGTTGAGCCTTTTATTTGTGTATTTTTATTGCTTAAAGTCCCTTCCTGCTTTTGTGTTAATTTAACTGCAGACTTGCAGTTTCATAGCAGGGTTCTAAGATGTTCCTGATGCTTTCCCAGAAAGTGTTTTTGTGTTGTTTTTTTTTTTTTTTGTTTTGTTTTGTTTTTTGACAAAGAATCCCAAGAAAAAAAAATGTTATTCCTTTCTGGGTATGTTTTGGTACAAGCAGAGCGTGCTGAAGATTCTTGCAGAATGAGGAAGGTTCTGCTATAAATAACTTTAAAGGAAGTGCTTTTTTCTTAAAGCAAATGAACGTTTTCCTCTTCTGTTTACCTCAAATTTGTGAATGTTGGGATAACCGCATGTTTTGTAACTTATTTTTTTTAATATACATACAAGAGTATCATCTCTATTTGTGATGTAGACATAAAGTGCAGCATATTTTCCCCTCCCATCACCCCCTTTGGAAATCAGTGGCAGTTAAGAAGAGGCTGAATGTAATTGTATTGTTTAGTCTTGTTCCTTATCACTTAAGAGGAATTGTGTTGTTTTCCTTTAATATGCTTTTAACTCTGAAATGTGCTCTCTTTTTTTTTTTTTTTCCACAGAAAGCTCTACGTGACTGCTTCTGTAATTGTATGTCTCCTACTTTCTGGACTGGCTGTATTTTTCCTATTTCCTCGTTCAGTTGATGTTGAATACATTGGTGTGAAGTCAGTTTATGTCAACTATGAACAGAGCAGACGTATAATATATTTAAATATTACGGTAAGACTGTCCATCTGTTTGGATGTTTGCAATACGTGGAATGAGAGATGCTGCTGGGACAGTTTAATATACATAAAATTGTGGGCTAGCTGGTGGACTTAGTGCCTTAAGAAATATCAGCAGATTCTATCAGCAATTTGAAAAATGCAACTGGACTTGTTGTGGCTGCTTCCTGTAGCTGTAGCTAATACAGCTGCAGTTGTAGGCTACCACTGAGTCTTCTGATTTCATGGGAACTGTGACTTTAAAGTTGTTCTGGTTATTTTGGGAATACAGGTGGAATATGGATACAGGGGTGCCATTCAGCAACTGGTATTGTGTATCTGTCAAAACAGGTTTTGAAGAAAAATTATTTCCTACTCATCTTAAAACTTTAAGAAGTTCTTTCCATACACTTTTGATGGAATTCTTCATGGTGTCTTTGAATAAAACAAATAGCTATGTTAGGAAATGTCCTGAAATAGTTAAATTTCATGGAGGGGATAACTGAGTATAGTCAGTATTTGTAGGGGAAGAAAGTCATCAGTGGAGTTGTGAATGTATTGGGAAGCACAGTCTTCAGCCCCTCCTCAGGGGTACTTGCACAGCAGTGTTGGTTCCCTTCCACTTTACCCTTAAGGAGACCTCAGATGACAGGAAAGTATAGTTGCATGATTTCAGATAGTATTATTTCATATGTAAATTCAAAAATTTATGCTCCTCAACATGAGAAGTTCTTAAAGTTGTTTGTTTGCTTTTTTGCTTTTGTTATTTACAGAACACGCTAAATATAACAAACAACAACTATTATTCTGTTGAAGTAGCAAACATCACAGCCCAAGTTCAGTTTTCAAAAACAGTTATTGGCAAAGCACGGCTAAACAACATCACCAACATTGGTCCTTTGGATATGAAACAGGTAAATAGCGTGGGCTTTTGTAGTTGGGTGTATGTAAATCTTCATACTTGATTCTGCTCAGTTGATTTTTTTTTTTCTATTGCTTTTTTTTTTTTTTTTCTTTTTTCAGATTGACTATATGGTGCCCACAGTCATACAAGATGAAATGAGCTACATGTTGTAAGTATACCAGCCACTAAATATTGCCTGTGCCTTGGTAAAAGTTATGATGGTTATGATCTTGTAAAATGAAATGTATTTCAGAGCTGAAATGTGTTTATAGAGATGAGTGGATGTTGCTTCACAAGACATTTTTGTTGGCAAGTATTTCATGTAAGCAAGTACACCTGAAAATACTTCTTGTAAAAGCAAGACTGTGTATAAGTAGACCTCGGCATGCTCATGGACAGCGTTTTTTCAACAAGTGTTTTAGTTGTCATTGCTACTGACTCTACAAGCTCTGTGTACAGATAGTAGGATTTCTGGTTGAAGCAACAATTCTTGCTTTTTAGATAACTGCGTATAAGATGTTGATGTAAATCTAATAGCTGTTTTTCTTTTTTTTCAGCGACTTCTGTACTTTAGCATCAATCAAAGTGCATAACATAGTAGTGATGATGCAGTAAGTATGGGAATTTCCTATTTGTTGGAAGCAACTTTAAAAGCCACATGGTCCTCAATGAAATGTTATTCAGAAGGGTTTAATCCAGTTTCCTCTATCTTTGATAAAATGACATCAATTTACTTCCTAGTATAGTATCTTCAGTTCTTTAAATGGAACTGTGGAAAGATAACTTCTTTTGGCAAGGTCTGGTAGCATAAAAGTACTTGAGTAGCTGCAACCATTAGTACTTGTATAGGAACTGCTGAATCACAGCCTGAACCTCTGATTGATCACCTGAGGTGAGCAATGAGTCAGACATGGGAGCACAGGTGAAGGCAATTCAGCTGTGCTGCTGGAAGGGGTGGAGCCTGGCTGCACCTCTCCTAGACCCATTTAAGAGGTGACTACCAGTGGGGAAGGATCTCTTCTGGAGATCCCTCCTCTGGAGTTTTGCAGTGAGCCCAGGATGCAGGTAAGCATCCTATCTATTCTCTTTTTGTTCTTATAACCTGCTTAGTCAAACTCTCTTGTTTATTTTGTAATTATAACATCCTTATATTCATTGATTATACAGTACTGTATGTGCTCTGCAGCTGGACTGTGACATGGAGTTCCTATGATCTCACAAATTTTGTTATGAGCTTGTGTTTATCAGCTGCTGTTCAAAACTTGCTGAAAATCTCATGACCTTGAGTCAGTCAAAGGTTTTTAGTACTCTGCCAGGATCTGCTTTTTGTAGCAGATTGAATCAACAGCTGCCTGTTTTGGGTGGCTGGAAGGGGTGGTGTGTAGAACATTGTTTGTGAAACTTCTGTAATACTTTTTGTTCCCCTTTTAAAACCAAGTATTAATGATTAAATCCTGGCTTTACTGTCTCTAGGAAAAAACTCTGGTCGAGACTTTTGTTTGTTTGTTTGTTTGTTTTTTATGACAAAAAATCTGTGACTTGTGAAATTTGTGATGAAAAATCTGTAGATTGTGTTAACTGGTATTATTTTTTTTAACTTTTAAAGAAACTTTGTTCCTAACATTACATGTTTTGTTCTAAAACTTCATTAAAAACCTATTAATGACTTTAGGGAACTTTATAGCCCTTTACAAAACAAGCATCTCTTCTGTTTTGTGTTTCTAAGGGTGACGGTGACAACCTCTTACTTTGGCCACTCTGAGCAAATATCTAGAGAGAAATACCAGTATGTGGACTGTGGAGGAAACACAACCTACCAGCTGGGCCAGTCAGAGTATTTAAATGTACTTCAGCCTCCTCAGTAAAAGCACCTGTTGGTTAGTGTGGAATGACTGCTCTTGATGCTTGCAGAAATCCTTTGAATAGGACTGGTACTTTGTAAAGGAGAGAATATGTGCGTGTTATGCAAAGGAAACATGGTGGCCTGTTCACTTTAATTGCAAGGAGGGAAAAGTTTCAAAATGTATATAGATGCACTTGTTAAATGTTGTGTTTTTTCCCCTTCTGTTTGCTTTCTGTTACTGTAAACACTTCTGTCAAGTTGTGTGGTTGGAGGGAGAGGGGGAATTACAGATTCTTGAACTGAATTGGGACCTTGCTTTTACAGTGTGGTATATCAATTTAGAGTAACTGTGTGTATTTGTCTGTTTAGGTGAAATGTGTCACTAATGAGCATTTTAGAAGAATTGATACTCATAACTTCTAAGTTTATATTTTCAGTTCTTGATATTTGACTCTTGAAACTTGCAGTATAACTACTTAAGATTGCTTTGAGGGACCTCGGCGTAAAACTAATATTAGTAAACCAGTGGCAATATTTCTTTGGTTGGAATTCTACTTTCTGCTATATTTGATCAGAAGTGATATGCAGTCTGTGAAAGCCAGGGAAGCTCTCATGGAGGTCGCTATACTTGAATGTGCAACTTTTAGAATCTGGCATCCTCTTGTTCATATTGCCCCCTGCCATCTCTTGGATGTTATAAGGAGAATGTATGTTGCTAGGTTTAAAAAAAGAAATTCTCCCAGCCAAATCATTGTTGACAAAGGAAAAATTCAAGACTGGAAAGTGAAGGAGTTGAGACTTCGACAATGTCATTCCATTCTTTTGTTTTTCAATTAAACTTTTGAGTAAAACTATTAAAATCAGAATTGTGTAGTTAGGAACTAAGTGGAAACCTGTTTGAGCATGGGTTTGGGCAGCTGGATGTAAATCTTTAGCATTTTTATTGCTGTGATATACTTTGTATCTAAGCTCCTTGTCAGTGCTAATACTTTGGGGTGTGTGTATTTAGTGCAGAGGCTCAGAAAGCAATGCATTAGTTACCCGAATCTCCTGAGTGCTCATAGTTCACATCAGCTGTGGGGTTAGGATAAAGCAACTCCTTCTGAAAGAGTAAATGTTAACTTAGAACAAAACTAATACAAAATAGTTTAATCGGTTTCGTTTGCACAATGAGAATTTCTGGGGTTTCTATCAAACGCAGTAATTGTAAGTTTCAGGTTCCAAGTTGCTTGACTTCTAAAAACTGACTGTTCTAAGGGCAAGGTGCAAAACTCTTTAGTTAACTAGATTGGGATTGTTTTAATTCTGAATTAAGTGAAGCTTCAAGAAAGTTCTATTGAGACATTGTAATGAATACTAAATTTTTGAAATGCTGTAGTTTTTATGCTGCCCACCTCCTGGAAATAAGCTATATAAAATGATTTAGCAATAAACACTATGTAAAAAAGCTACAGAGTAACTTGTTGCCACTAATGATCCTGTATGCTGCAGTAATTTGGTGAAGTTGTGTCTATTGTTCTTCATCAGTGTTCTTCAGGTGGACCTAAAGGTGGTGGTGGGGAAACAAATCAGTTAGGCAAGTCTGATTTTTTTGTTTGTTTTTAAGGGGAAGGGGAAAAAAGTATAGAAAAAAAAATCTGTCTGAATGTAGTGAGCACTTATTCTGGATACCAATGAAAAATCTGACTATTATATTGGAATGTAAACTGCCAGTTTCCTATAGTTTCTGATAGGACTGAAAAGTTGAGTTTTGGTTTAGGAGAACTTCAGTACTGGAATCTTGAGTACTACTCAAGACCAGACTAGAAGGAAGCTGGCTAGAAGCAGAGAAGTAACATCTAGTATGTGACATGGAAGGATTCGCTTCTGTTGGAGCATATGGGAAGAAATCTGTTTTAAACCATGTTGTATTTGAAGTCAACCAGTAAGCAGTATTTTTTCCCTCTGTGTTTGAGTATTTAAGCCTTGAGTTTGTTGTACTTGTTTTTTTATCTTGCTTGATTTTGATGTAAGAAAAAACAACCCTAGGCATATATATATATATATATATATATATATATATATATATATATATATATATTTTGTACCAGTTTAAATCAAAATTTTATTCAAAGGAAAAAAGTAATCTAAAATAACTGGAATGGTGTGGTGATGTACTTATTTGGTCACAGTAGGTAGCAGATGCTGCTTGAACGAGTGTTTTTAGGGATTTTATGCTTGCTTATGTGGTGTTGTGACACAACTCAGACTGACATTTGGAAGTTTGGCAGACATGCTGAGCAAAATGCATGCTTAATCTGTGAATCTCCCATTGCTTAAAATGCTGTGTTATCTGCTTTAAAATAAAATGTGCCGAGTGGGATTATTCTTTCCATGCATATGGAGGGATAAAATATTGTTTTTAATAACTACTTTTCACCTGGGATACCTAATGGGTATAAATTTTAACACTATTTATTTGTGGTGGGATTACTGAATAAATAAGATTTCTAACCTGAAAGTAGAATCTGGTAGTATTGGTGAATTTTCAGATTAAGTAATTTACAGGAGCATTAAAAGCATGTTACTTTGTGCTTGCAATAACTGTCAGCATGTTGGTAACCAAAGTAAGTTTTGCAAACAAGCTATGATTCAAATGAAAGACCTCTTATAACCTCATTTATTTCTATTGATTTTTGTTTTGTAACAAATGAGAGCCTTATGGTCCACTGTAGTCCAAGTAATACAAATTCTAAATTCTTTCCAGAAGTTCAGCTTGAAGAACCATTGTCTTTCCTGATTTCTTTTCATCTGTGTAAGAGGTTTTCTGATGGGTTAACTTATTTATTTTTCTGAAATGATGAGTAGTTCACTTGTAACTTATCCCTTAATCTTAGAATATGATCAAATATTTGAAGGGATTTATTTCTGGTATTCTTTTCACTTGAACTATTTCTTGCAATTCCTGTAGCAAAACCTATTGCACTTTAAAATAAAGCTCTTTCAGTTATCTGTTGAAACAGTGGTTCAGGCGTTGTAGTGCAGTGGCACAGTCCAAAACAAAAACCTTAATGTATTCCATATATAATAGACATAAAATTTCAAAATTTGAAGTTAGACTGTTATGAAACACTTAAATGAGTATGAATGTTAGCTGATTTGCTGCTCTGACCCACAGAACAAAATTAGATTTAAATATGATGCTATAAAAATGAATGAGTGAAGCCACTAAAACTTGAAGATTTGTTTATCCATCTTGGTGTTTGGGGGGCAATTGCTCGCTGCTTAATTTCATGTGAAAGACGAGCATTAGGTATCTTATCCTGTATAGTGCAGCTTTGAAGTTCTTGCTGCACTTCTGGCTTGTGTATGACCTTGATGTTAATGGTGTGGTATATTTTGCAGCCTTGTGCTGGTACAGTTAAGTACATGCCTCAGTTGACTTTGTTTCAGTTTGTCCTTGAAGTCCTTCAAGTGAATAAATTTCTTCATAGCAATTAATTGCAAACATGACTAGTCTTTCTAGTGTGTGGCTAACCACAGAATTTCTGAGCTCTTGGATTAAACTGTGAGGGTTTTTAACCATCAGACTGAAACATTGTGCCCGCGTGATGGGAAGGATGGTTCTTGTAGTAGCATAAGAGAGATTTGTAGACTTGAAAAAATAATTTATTTCTTTATCTGTTGTTTGCTATTTGAGGCTTCCTTCTGAGAGGTGGGGAGCTGATGGGAAATTTAGTTGTGGTTTTGCTTTTTTCCCCTGTTCTCTCTTCCCAGTCTGTAACGGGTTATCTGTGTGTTACCATCTTACAAAATGGGTGACTTGTTTCAGAGTCGGGCACCTACATGAACCTTCACATCAGTGAGACTGGACAGGTAGTTAAGATACAACTAAGACTAGCAGTAATACTCTCCTCTGAACTAAGTTTTTTTTATTGCCTCTAACAAAAACCAAAACTCTAGCAATGCTTCTAGGCTTATTACTTCTGAAAGGGAAGGATGAACAGGATGAGTGCAGCCAATGTAATAAAATCCAACCAAACACATTAAAAACAATTATTTGGGTATGGCAAAAACATCTGGTATTTGTCTACTCGAGAAGCCATTTTCTTTTTTTTCTTTTTTTCTTTTTTTTTTTAACTTTTAAATGGAGATTCTGGTAATGAAGGAGATTGCTTTGCTACCCCTATAGCTTTTGTCATGCAAACCTGGTTTTCTGCCTTTGGGTTGGTCTGTTAGACAGGAGCTGTTCTTTGTAAGAAATCGATACAGTTAGAGCTAGTGTGTCCAGCCCTAAGGCACAGTGTGAGACCCTGTAGTAAAGGTCTTGCAGTGTGGATGTGGGTCTTTTGGATACTGAAACTGCTTTTGCTTTGTGTAAGTAGGGATGTTTACTGCCAGACATGCAAGCGTTACGGTGCCTAAATATTTTGGGCCTAATCATGAGTGATTTAGTTTTGAAGTTTTTTTTGTTTCAAGTAAGTGAACTTAACCACTGTTAACATCCACTGTACAGAGTGTGCATATAATAGCTTGAACTATGTATAGAAATACTAATGAGTTATAACTATTTTTGTAACTTAATTGTAAACCTGTTCTTGTAACTGTGTGGAAAACTATCAACTTCAGCATGATAAATAAACACTCTAAGGGATATTCGGGATATGTAAGGCACTCTTAATGCAAGTTAACTGAGACAATGGATCTTATTTAGAGGTTCAAAATCCGAATTTAACTTCATTATGGATATTTGGTTCTAAACAGAATTGTTTGACTCAAAGAATGATATTAAATTTTCTATTTAAAAAAAAGTCTGGGTCATGAATCTTTTTTAAAACTGACTTCATATTTTTCTTCTTCCTCATCCCCTATACTTTTCTTGCAAGTTTTCATCTAGTTTCAATGGTGTCATTTCCATTTTTAAAATTATTGGCATTCTATAGTGTAAAAACTCTGCAGCCTACCTTTTTTGATATGTTTTAATGTGTTAGGCCTGTAATAAAGTCTAGTAAAGCAAAGCAGCATATATGAATGATTTACTGTTGTCTGACTTTGGACTACTAAAGAAACTGACTCAAAAGCTGAGACTGTTGTGATGGGTTAACTCCAGCAGGCAGGTAAGCCCTCACCCAGTTGCTTGTTCACCTCTGCCCTTCTGGGGTGAGGGAGAGAGCCAGAAAGGCAGAGCTAAGAAAATTCATGGGTTGAGATAAAGCCAGTTTAATAGGTGAAGCAAAGCAATGTGCAGAAGCAAAAGTAAATCAGGAATTTATTTTCTGTCAGCAGGCAGGTGTTCACAATGGGAAGACAAACACTATTACTCCTAATATCCCCCTTTCTCTTACCTTCACCAAGCTTTTATTGCTGAGCATGACCTTCTGATATGATATGGAATATTCCATAGTAGGGGTTCAGCTGTCCTGGCTGTGTCCCTCTCAGCTTCTTTCCCTCCCCAGCAGTTTATCTCCTGTGAGACAAGCAGGAAAGGGGTGGAGGCATTGAAACAGGAAACCTCAGTGCTGTGTGAGCTCTGCCCAGCATTAGCCAAAAACACTAATGCGTTATCAACAGTCTTCTAGCCACAAACCTAAAACACAGCATCATAAGGGCTGCTGTGAAGCAAATTAACTCCATCCCATCCAGATTCACTACACCTATTTACAGTGTTATTTTATGAACCATTATTGCCTAGAAGTTTTAATCTTTAACAAAGGCTTTATTTGATGCATTCATGGCATGTTCTACATAGCATGCTGCAGGTAATCTGTTACAGATGTTTTGGAACATGTGTTTTTTTTAATTTGTGCTTAGAGAAACCTATTTCTGTATATTTATGAAGGCTACATTGGTTTTCTGCTCTAACGCATAATTAATGGAAGGTGTGGAGTTTGGGGTTTGTTTTGTTTCAGTTTGTGGATGTCTTTAAAAAAGCAGAAAGTTAACTTTTTAAACTGCAAGTTAAGAAGGGGGGGAAATAACAATCATGCTTTTTATTTTCTTTTCTATACTCCATTTTCCTTTACAGAGTTGTCCAGTTTCCTATTCGGGCAAGCTCTCTGTTGAACACTATAAATTGGAGAATGGGAAACTTCACTGTTTTGCTACGTGTAAATAAGAGCTGAAAGATGTGTGAAGAGCTGCTTTTCTCTTGTGCAACCTGTATTGCCTACCTTGTGTTACCTTTAGCAGTGAAAAGTTTGTTTGATCCAAATACTTTACATAGTTTGGATTCCTCTCTATTTATTTTCTAGCTAGAGCAGTTAGAGGAGTGCAAAGGTGAGTTCCTACCAGGCAAATTTCAAACTCTGTCTCCTCACATTCTGAGGAGTGTGAAGAATACACTTAGATGGGAGTAGGTTATCAAATACAAATTTGGACAAGTTTGACGACCCAAAATTTCCTAGCACCGTATGTTTGTCAGTGTAACTAGAGAAAGATTTGACACCTTAAAATAGCCTAGTTTCAAAGATCTGACAGTGACAATTGCTGAATGATTTTGGAGGCTTCTCTGGCTGGCTGTAGTTTGCTTTTCCTTTTATTTCTCAATTTCATACAGCTTTCTATATGACCGTGAAACTGAGCACATACCTAGAAGACATTATTGTGCTAATGTGTTCACCTGAGGGAAGATTGTGTACACCAGTGATGAATGACACTAATTGCCTTCATGTGTGAAAATGATGTCTATCTGGCAATGTAAAGAATACCAAATCACATGTTTAATTTTGCTGGAAGTCTCTTGATGTCAGATAAGGTAAAGATCCCTCTACATCTTTGTTTTGATTTTGCTTGTTATTCTTTTTTCTTCCTCCAGGAATCCCTGCCTCTTAAGCCTGAAAGCTGAGATGACTTGCTCAGGTTTCCTGTCTATGGGGAGCAGGTGCCACACAGTTTAATGAGCTGTCATGGGTTCTGCAGAGCTGACACAGCTCCATAATGGAGCTACTTTTTCTTGTGGCAGTCAATTTTCTTGAGGCAGTCGATCACCAAATACAGCAAAACTAGAACTTGATTAAGGAGCTTCAGCATCGCTGCAATGTAACATTTCAGTGACTGCAGTTATGGGTATCTTACCTGAGAGGTTTTCAGGAAGAAGCAATGCTTGTAGCTGCACCAGCCGTGTAGTTGATGTAGAAGAATAAACGTAATTTGCCTTTATTTCACTTTTCCTTTGACCACCATGCCACAATACTGTTGTTCTCCTAGTGATCAGAAGAGTAACGTAAGAGTTACCATGATGTATGTTAATGTCTAGAAAAACAATAGGTTAAAAATCTACTGACTGTTTTTCATATCAATTCCTGGATGTTTATGTTCTACAGGGATATGTATTATTTCTTGAATGCTAAATATGTTTTAATTTTGTTTTTTTTTTAGGAATGTTACTGGCTGTCTGCCTGCATATCCATTTAAGTGATTGAATTTGCTCACTCAGTTTGTCACCATATTTTTCTTTCAGTGTATTTAAACAGTGCTATTATGAGTTAAGAACTAATTCACTTCCCACACTGACAGTGATTTTATGATTTTTCATCGAATGTGCAAAGAAATGTTAAAATAAATCCTAGAAGTCTAAATATTGTTGCAGATTCCAGAACTTGCACCATCTGCAGCTACTTCTCGCTGCCTGTCCCAGAGATATGGCAGAGCTGCTATTTCTATTTTAGCCTGCTCTGTGACCCAGCAGGCCAGACTAATTTGTGCACAATTTATGGTCAGGAGAGCTTTGTGGCTTTGACATCTCTGCCACTGTGCACCAGGATCCAGTTCTTCAGTGGTGGTGTTTGTGGTGGTCATGGCTGGGTGTTGCCTTGTGGGCTATGGGAGGGCCAGTATAATTCTTAGAAGCTCCCATTCTTTGATTTCTGTGGAATGCATGGATGTGCACACTGTCCTGCTCTGATTTGAAATGAAAGCCGGGTTTGTTTTAAATGCAGGAGGGATTCTATTTCTGTCTCGAAAGAGCAGCAGAAATGCTAAATATGACTCGGTTACTTCGTAACATTGATGAAAGAAGAAAAATTGGGAGCTGGAAGGTAGGGGTGATGGAGGAGTACATAGGGTCCTATGCCAAAGTGCAGAGCCTCCTGCCCCCCTCCCCACCCCACTATTATTGCCGATTTATTAATATACGTAATTGATGGCTGGCAACCTATCTTCCATTCTAGGGGATTCATGCTTTTTCTAAATTGGAAGCGTGCTGCGCTGCTGCCTTCCCTCAATAGGTGGTGCCGTGACCTCGCTGAGCGCCCACGGCCGCAGCCGTGTTAGCGAGATGGGATGTTTCGGGTTCCGTTTGAGGAGCTGAGGGCTGCCTGAGGAGAGGAACCTGGTGAAGTGTTTCCTGCTTGCCGTCCTTCTTCCTTCCCGGCCCCTCCACAACCAGCGCTTAAGTGCAACCAGGAGTAAAAATAACCTTTCAGAAAGGGGTAGAACAGTTAACTGTGCACAGGGAATGGATATTTAATCTTAAGGAGAAAAAAAAGTGGTATATGGCATTCACTCTGAATGTGTGAAATGCTCTCGTTCACACATTTAGGATTATAAAGCATGTGGGACTTGAGTATGTTTTATCTGAGCAGCAGCAGGAAGACAAGCAACCCACTCTGTGCCAGTGCACCCATGCAAGGCTTACCAATTCAAAGTCCATTTTCCTTCCCATTACTCTTCTAGTGACCACCCGGTAGCCACAGCCTGCTTTGACATTCAAGCTGAACTGCTTTTATTTTATTTAAGTCCCTTGCCTAGTTGTTTATGTACTGCCTTTGCACTCTGCAGTTATCAGTGGTGAATGAACAATTTGGGGCTTACTCAAAAAAGAAACCATTAAAGCAATGTGCTACCCAGATACACTGCAGGCTTGTACCTGCTCAGCTCATGGCCTGCCCACACCCTTAGCAGAGATTTATAAATTCAGCCCTTCTACTGATAGCATTTGATGTGGTACTAATTCATGATGACAGCGTGCTTTCAGGAAATGTATTCAAAACTTATTCAGCATTGTGCAAATGTATCTGTGTGGGTATCAGTTTTTGACTCTGTTCTCTACTAGAGGCCTTCATTGATACCCTATGATCCTCCTTACTCAGCAGTAGTGAGTTGTTAATAGTACACTGAGAACTCTACCTGAAATACAGTCTCTGACATTTCCCTGTGTAGTTCATAGTGCAGTCACTTGCATAATAGATTTGAAGCTTATGTCTAGTGATTTTTAAAATCAGATGTGTTGCTCACTGGCTTGGACCCACTATTATAAACCAAAAATTTCTTCAATCGTTCTCTGTCTCTCAAATTGTGACTTCCAAAAGGCAAACTCCGTATATTTTGAAAATGTGGATATTCTCGCCCTTTTACTACAAAGAGTCTTATATATCTTAGAGGCATTATATTATATGTCAAGCATTGCTCTTAATGCAAATCAGTTTTCTAAAAGCAATTTTTATATGAAATTAACTAGAATATATTTGAGAGTTAGTGTGCTGGTGTATCTGGAATTGTATCCCTTCTCTGTAGACACTTCAATTTGTAGTAAATGGATATCTGGCCAATGAAAATAGCCTGGAGCAATGGAATTATTTCTTGATAGCTAGGTGGAAAGGAAGTACTCTTGGGAGAGAAGCAATGTTTAGTATAGCAACAAATGCAACGAGCAAATACTTGAGTGTTTTGTGAGAGATCCTCCATAGTTCTCAGATATCCATAAGGCATGGAAGAGCATCTCTGACACTGCAGAATATATTTGCAGTGATCATACAACAGACAATCTGTTCTGGAACTTCAGGTTAATGAGGGCAACGTTTTGCTGGATTCTTTTTTTTTACTCCCATTTGGTCTCCTGAGTTATTTGAATAATAGGCACTATCTGTACTATTACTTTATGGGATAATATCTGACAACATGATGTGTTTATGATGGGCTTCACAAAATACATCCATGGATATATTTTTTTCTGTTTTGGGAAAACAATCTGGGCAGCCTTTATATGGTGCTGACGTTATGCTACTGAGCCATAAGTAATGGATAGAATTTCAAATACGTTAATACTTCTTGATAATTGATATATTTGGTCTGTGAACTAATTTCAGCAATCCAGAGTGTTTCTTATTGTGTCTCCAGGAAAATTTGACACATTTCACAGCTGCTATTGTGAGACTCTAGCAGTTACGTTCATGTCGCTAGACAAGAAGCCTGTAATGAATCGCTGCAGTGCAGCTGTACAAGGTTTGTTGCTGTTGGATGGGGGTTGTTTAGGTTTTGTTTGTTTGTGGTGGTGTTTTTTGTTGTTAGTTTTTCCTCTATCCTGCCCCCAAGCCTGATCTGTTCATTTCAACTAGTTATTGAAGAGACACCGCAGACCAGTGTGTGCAGGTCCCTGGGTGTGGGTTCCTGCAAGACAGCAAGCTGCAAACAATGCTGCTGTCTTGCAGCAGCAGCGGTCGCTCCATTAGGATGGCTGATTGATAGCAGGAGTGGAGTGAAGCATGGGAGTGTGCAAGGAACTGCCAGGAGACATAAGCAGGATGGTGCAGAATCTGACCCAAATCTCATCTGAAATGTCAAGAAGAGCAATTACTTTATTACTGAGCTATATGAGATGGTTGGTGATTCAGCCTGTGCGTGTGTGCACACATACGCACATTTTCCCATGTGGGCTTCTGATCCATTGCATTTGCAGTCTTGCCTTTAAGCCTGTGAATGCTCTGCTGAAATCTAATGGTCAGAAAATTGATCATTAGCATAATACTGTTCTAAAACAGCTGTTTGGGGATCTGTCATTTGAAAGTAAAACAATACTTTCCATTTATCTCTGACTGTTCATTAGCTGAAGTAAACAAATTTTTCTCTTAAAAATTGATTCAGATTGTATGAATATGAAAAGTGATATCATCAGGTGACTTTAGAGCTGACTTTGCAGCTGATGATGGTATAAAAAGACACAGAAGACCTTTATTTCTACTAATCACTGCTGATCATGTGGTGCTGCAACATTAACCTGAGATCAATGAGTACTTTCACTGAATAGCACTGAGTATCCCTGAAAATAACATGTTTAGAAGTCATATACTGGATTTTAAATGAGCAAAGCAGTGCTGTAATTTATAAAATATGTGAATTTGTGCCTAAAATATCACTGAAATGATATAAGAAAAACCTTCTTTCAAATCAGCTCTCACCTCAGAGCTGATAAGTTACTTAATAGATGTTTTGGCTACTCTTTGGAAAACAAGGTACCAGCTGTAAAGGTATATCCAGTATCCCAATGGAAGCTATCAGGAGGGAAGAACAGATGTGTTACCTCTGATGGATCTTTGCACTAAAACGCTGAATGAATGTTGGGTATATTGATAAGATGGGCCAGTGTTCAAATATCCCACGGAAAGCTAACGATATTTGCATTTATGTAGTGCTTTAGGAAATGAAGCTATTCACCTAAAAGATAAATGAATACATCTGAGCTAACTTCTGGCTTCAGTGTTTTAATCTTGAGTGAGAATGTTGCTTCTTATTACACATTTAAGTGTACTTCTCTGCTTGGTGACTGATAGAAAGCTGTGCAACATGTACAAATTAAACTGTGCAAAGAATCACTGCCACTGAACTGAGGTAATAATAACTTTAAGAGATCCTGCATAGCGGAATTATCAGCATGTAGGTGTGAGAGGGAGGAATCGTAAAGTAGATACTTTGCTAAATGGAGCCATGAAGTTGATTTTTGCACCTCATGTAGTTCTCAGCTCATCTTTCAATTGTGGATTTTTTTTAAATCTTTTTTTTCCTGTGCAAAGGAGAATTATGTAGAAGTTTGGGATTTTTATCTATTGCAAATCCCCTAGTGTTCTCCTTCGTCAACTTAATCATTTAAATAGAAGAATAAAACAAATGATTTTAAGTCATTTAGGAAAATTGAAGGTCTCACTAATGAAATATTAACTGTGCCATGCATAAGAAAAGCATTCAAATGCAGCAAAAAGAAGAGTTCAGTTAAGATAATTTTAACAGAATTGCAAGTAGCTGAATAGAAAGGCACAACTCCTCTGTGAGAGGATGTGGGGGAGAAAGGTAACTTACCCTCCTCATCCCTAATCTTATTAGAAGTAACATAAAATAATCAGAATAACAAGGAAGCAGTGTCATATACCTTGAAAATGCATTTTCAAGACAGTTCAAGGCTTGCAGCTATAGCTAGCTTAAGATTTTATCTGACTTTATAAATTTTTTTTTCCAAATGTATTTTAAGTATTATTTTATTGGTGCATCATAGAACGAATCATAGAATCACAGGATGGCCTGGGTTGAAAAGAACCACAATGACCACCTCGTTTCAACCCCTCTGCTATGTGCAACCACTAGACAGGCTGCTCAGAGCCACATCCAGCTTTGGCCCTTGCATCACAGACCTCAGTCTAAAATAGTTTTCCAGAGATTTAGAGACATATCTGGCTTTTGTCATTGCAACATCTTGATCTTTCTTACATGGGCTTGTTTATCCTTTTTTTTTCTCCTCCTGCAGACATTTACAGATTGCTTCTCCAATGCTTAAGTCTTAGAATTACATTATCAGTGCTGGCTAAACATTGGTATCAGTAGAAATATTTAGGTTATGTTTGAAATTGGAATGAAGAGAGTAGGAATTTTCCAGGAAGCAAAATTCAGATTAAAGTAAATTTTATTCTGCTCCATAAGCAGTTTCAGTGTCCCAGTGTGGAGACCAGGCAAACAAAGGAATGCTGGTACTTGTATGCAACTTTGCAGGCAAAGCTGGACCCAGGAGCTCGGAGATCCCATTGGTAAGGTTTAGGACGATGGGCATTTGAATTTAGTAACAGATTCAATGCAAGATCGGTCAGTATGAGTGGTTTGTCTGCTAAATTAAAAATGAGACTAGACACTGAGTCTGTATGTGTGAAGAGAAAGGGTGCCAACACTGCTGACGTCCTGACAGTTCTCTGTGGATCTTTTTCTCTCAGTTGATCAGAAGTGCACTGTAACTTTGACCTCTGATGTGCCATGACGACATGTATATGTGTTTTCATAGGCATATATGAGCACACATTCCAGTTAATAAGCACGAAAGACCCATGATGGAGTACAGGCATTGATTATATCAGAGCCTAACAATTATTCTGTGTTGTATTTTTTTGTGTTCTTTTTTGCTGATGAATAAGCTATTAGGCTTTCATATTGCATTGTCTAGACTTCTTTTTTTCAGAAGAGTTATTATATAAAGGCTGTCTGTGCCTTCTTTGTAATATACTGATGGTCTTGACAGATTTTTCAGGAGACATGTGGGACTCATTTGTTACCCATCCCAGGAGGGATGTCATGATGATAAGTAATGACTGTATCAGCCAGCACTCTCTAGAGCAATGTTCCCCCTGGAACAGGGGTGACTGGAGAAAAAATGGCTAATGGCCCAAGCTGCACTGACATACAGACTGAAGTTTCCATGTGACAATATACTGAGCTGAGGACAGGTCCTGCATGTCAGTATACATCACCTCAGATGGGAAGGCTGCTGTCCAAACGGTTTCCTGATTTAGTTTATTCAGCAGCCTTTCCCGCTTTCCTCTGGCCTTACTCCTGGCTACAAATGATACAGTACCCATTTGCAACATGTGTGATGGAAATGTCTGGCTAGTAGGCTGTACCTGAAAGTGTATTAAATAAAAACACAACAATGCCTGAGGGTCACAACCATGGCAGTGTCAGGTGGAGGATACTGGAAACATACTTTCTAGTTTAGCTGTCATTTGAGATGCACTGAAAATGAATAGTGAAGTTGACATTTATATAAATATCCTATGTATTTTCTGGGATATCCAGACTCAAATCTTTCCACGTGCTCATACATGCAATGCGTTTTACAGCCTTCCAGGCTTTACACTGTCATACACAGGTAGGACATTGTTGCTGAAGTCATAAAGAGCGAAAACCATCAGCGATAGCTGTCCAGGCAGGCAGCCAGTGTGATATGCTGAAGGTGAACAAATATTAGAAATGTTTAAGTTCTGGAAATTAATTGCTTGATATCCACAAAGTGCATTTACAGACTTGAAGGAAAAAAATGAGATTAGAAATGTTCCATCTTGCAGGTTTCTATCTTCCAGTCACCTCTGTGCTGGAGTATCTTCCAAGAGAGCAGTCTCACAATTAGTTCTCTTTAATCAAATATTTGTCCTTTCCAATGAAAATAATTGTATATTTTGCTGCCAGAAAATTGTTTGAAACATCATTTCCTCCATTGTCTATTTCCACTTATTCTTGTGAATGCATATGCCTGTGCAGGTATTCAGAATACAGAATCTGTACACTAGATTGAAAAGGGAGCTTCAGCAACAACTGTGCATAGCAATGTGAAGTCAATAAGCTTCATTAAGAAAGAATCATTAGCAAAACTTATTCCTGTATCTCTGGCAAACCTACAGCATTCAGTCAGGACCATCCTTTCATGTCACATTCTGCCTGGTTAAACAGCGGATAGAGAATAAATTGTGCATTGCTCTGCTGCAAACTAGTTATGGACTAGGTCTAAGACTCAATAAAATGCATACTCTTTAAGATATTTCATGCTTAAAATAATAACAGCAGTCTTTTTTAGGATTATTGGTTGGATTTGCTGTTTTGTGTTTTTCTTTTAGATGTTTGGGCAAAAGTTATGGAAAGCTTTTAATTAATGTAGGAAAAAAAGCATCTGTTTTGAAGCTAAAATGAATGTTGTAGATGCTAGATAAATCTTATTTAAATATTGGTGGAGGAGTGAGAGGGGTGAGAAATAATCATTGTAATTCTGCTAATGATTTTAATGTGATCTAGAAAGGCTGGCATCTCTAGAACTGTGACAATGTTTGCATTCTGCTCAGAAGCTGTGCAGAGCTGCAACTGGAGAGGACGGAAGTGGGAGATGCTGCTTGAACCAAGTAAAAGCCAGTGGTAGTAATGTAATGTGAAGTACTGCCCGGACATTCTGACCCCTTCCATTTGGTCATGTATGTGACGTGACAGTCCTGGTGGACAACTGGAACATAGCCCTCAGCTACAGTTCAGAGGACTTTCGAGCCTGCTCATCTGGTGGACTTGTCAAATTCACCACAGGAAATGTGAGGACTGAGGGAATGGGCAGGACTGATTGGTTTCAGGGTATCTATTTGGGTTCAAGAGCTCACGTGGTCCTTCCTGAATGTCCAGAACTTCTTGCATGCTTCTGCCTTTCCTCAGCAGGTGCCACCAGTGTCCCTGTGGATGCTCTACCGCTGTGAGGTGACATGAGGGACAAGCACACATTCTGCAGGAATGTCCCTTGAGCCCTTCCCCAGGAGACTGTTATACTCAGTGTGACAAACTCCACTTGTCAGCTCCTGTCATTTTTGGTATTTGATGTCCATAGACAGAAATCATTTGTTTATTTAATCATAATCTATGCCTGATTGGAGGCAGTGACTTTGTGAATGTTTTTACTCACTCTCATAAGCATGCTCATGTCCTTGTACCCTTGGGTCATTTTGCATTTAATTGGAATAATACATGTATGTGTTACATGCTGTTAATATTTAATGGAACTCTGAGATTTCCACCAAGATCATATTTTGAAAACCAGAGAAAAGAACAGAGAAAAACATTTAAAAAATAAAAATCCTGTAATAACAACAGTTGTAGACAGTGCCGTTTTCTTTTGTTTGCAGAACCTCAAGTGAAATAGGTTTCTGAACTGTTAAATACAATGGGGAACATATTATTTGTGACGTAGCCACACATCTTCATAAATAACTCATTTGCGGGGGCTCATACTGAGGACATAATTCCCGTTCTGTTTTACATAGTCAAACAACATATGCTTGGATGAGTTAACATGCCAAGATAAATCCAAGCCTTCCACAGAATTGTAACATATTTTAAACATATTTTAATTATTTTACAGAGAGAAACAAATATATTCCTTAGGCTAAGAGTTCACAGAGATCTATAGGCTCTACCATGTAGGTCCTACCCTTCACCAGACGTTATGGAGTGTACTGTCTGTAGCTAGCTTAACTGAATCAAGACTTTGAGCTGTTTGTATAGATGTGTCAACATAATATAGCCATGTTTTTCCCAAATCTTTTGCTGGAAAACTTGCCTTTTTTGTTGCTATGCTTTCAACACCATGACTGAACTGAGAATTAACAGACTTTGAGTTGCTGATTCCTGGCTCTACAGGTACTGTGCACTTTTCCAAGCTGTTGAACTGTGGAATAACATGTTTAATCTGTGCAGCTTTTGGATGAAAAAGGATTGCTATTTCTAATTTTGAGTGAGCAAACCTCTGACAGCACTTCAGTATAGCCAACTGATGGAATGAAAGGTGAAGAGTTTCTTCTGTTTATGTGTCAGCCCTGATGGATCTTAAGGTATTCCACTTTCTTAGGTTTATCTTAGTTCCTTCAGGCCACACATTTCTTCAGCCAATGCTAAGGTCAAGTCAGCCTGCTGTGCCAGTCCATAGGTGTGCAATGGGCTTGCTTACCCAGTGTCCTGCTCTTGGCACTGTCTCCGTGGAGCTGTACCACTGACCTGCCAGCAGCTCGTGGTTCTGCTCTACCCAACATGGCTGCTGCCTGAGGAGGGCCACCCTTGGAGATCAGCCCACCCTTGGGTCTGTCTGGGACGCTAGTGGGTGCTAACAAGCAGGAGGGGCTGTGCCCAGCTCCTAAGCTCCTCATGATGGAAAGCTCTTTGGGCAGCTGCGTTTACCCTTTCACAGGGTAGCATTTACCTTGCAGTTGCTCTGTGCCTTAATGACCATACCACTTCTTTTATCTTCCCCACTACTGTGTTTAGAATATTGTATGCATTACTGGCCAAAGCAACTCATTGCATGGCTGGTCCGAGTGTTTGTACTTCAGATTAAAGGCTGCTATAGTTTTGATAAGACATCAGCTGTGCCTGTATCCTCTTAATCTCTTCTCTCTTGGCAAAAAAAAAAAAAAAATCAAGCCCACAGTCTCAGAAATGATACATATATTTTTTTAATGGTACTTATTAATTTAAAAGTTTCTTAAAAGGATGCTTGTTTGGGAAATCTGGGCACCCCTAATATTCCTTCTTTTAAAACTTTTGTAACAGTCACAAACTTTCTTCTCCACCTTTCTTAAAAGCAGGAATTAGTCTATCAGAAACATAAATCAGCATTTAGATAGATCAGATATTTAGCAATGCCCTGGTTCTATCTTTCCTATAATGAAGATATTTTTTTGGATCTTTCTCTTTTATACAGACATCAATTTTTGCAGCATGTAAGGGCCTGATATCTCCACAACCTTTCCCTCATCTCTGTGTTTGGTGAATGATGAGTGGCTTTGAGGTCAATAGGCAGGCTGAGACCAGCCAGCTAGACCAAGCATACGCATAAATTTGTTTCTCTAGAACTAAGCTAAAGCCAATAGTCCCTTTTTTATTAGGATTGTCTTGTATTCACTTTTTCACCCACAGATGTGATTTCACATGATTTCAATTTGGAGAAGCCTTGCAAGTCTCCTGCAGGGCTTCCTTTGAAATGGGGCTCTGCTCTGCTTTCTCTCCTTATCTCAGCCACAGCTTCAAAACCCTTCTTCCACTGTGATTTCATGTGAGATGGCAGCTAAATGACTGGTCAGGCAAAGTCCCAAAATCAGGAAAGGACCTGCAGTGCTGAGTTTCAAGCACTTGAGAAAGCAAGCAGAAGAGCATCATGCAAAATTCAGTGAATGAATGTCATATGGATGAGTGAAACTTGGCAACCTCTCTGCACTGTGCCCTACAGATGTAGGATGTAGTAATGAAGGGAGAATGGATGAATGAGCTTATTCTTGAGATACACAGGCATCTTTCGTGAGAGTCTCTGTGAGTTTGATGAATCAGATTTTAATGTGACTTTTGAAACCAGCTTGATTGCTGAGTCACTTGTATGCTTGTGCAGGAGGATGGCATGAATAAACCCCAGCACCAGAGACCTATGTCCTGCTCCACCAGTGGCTAAAGCAACATTCAGCAATATTCAACATTCCCTCTGAGCATCCTCATGGCCTCCTTTTGATTCTCTCCAACAGATCTACATCTTTCTCGTGCTGGAGGTCCCAAGCCTGGATGCAGTATTCTAGGTGAGGCCTCACAAGGGCAGAGTAGAGAAGACAATCCTCTCCCTTGCCCTGCTAGCCACTCCTCTTTGGATGCAGCCCAGGATACAGTTGGCCTTTTAGGCTGCAAATGCAAACTTCTGGCTCATGTTCAACTTTTCCCACCAGAATCTCCAAGTCTTTCTATGTACAGCTGCTTTCAATGAGTTCTTTTCCCAGTTTGTGCTCATGTCTGGAATTATCCCGGACCCAGATGCAGAAGCTTATACTTGGCCTTGTTGAGTCTCATTAGGTTCACATGGACTCACTTCTCAAGCCTGTTCATGTTCCTTTTGATGGCATCTTTTCCTTCTGTCATAGAATACATGTATATATATTGACCACATGCCAGCTGCATGTGAGCCACAAACCATAAGCCACCTGTGTTCCATGAACCACAAGCCACCTGCCATCCATGAGTGAGCCCCAAGCAACAAGCCAGGTGCCATGAGTGAGCAATGCCCATGAATCACATCCCACAAGGCATGTGCTGCATGAGTCACATCGCATGAGCTGTGTGCCATGGGTCACATGCCACGAGCTACAAGCCATATGCCATGAGCCCTGTTCTCTGAAGAAAGGCTGAGGGAGCTGGTCATGTTCAGACTGGAGAAGAGAAGACTCTGGGGAAACCTCACTGAGACGTTCCAGTACTTGAGAGCTTATGATCAGGAGGGGTACCAACTTTTAAAATGGTCTAACAGCGATAGGATGAGTGGGAATGGTTTTAATCTAAAAGAGGCAAGACTGAGATTAGATATTAGGAGGCACATCTTTACTAAGAATGTGGTGAGGCACTGGAACAGGTTGCCCAGAGAGACTGTAGATGCCCCATCCCTGGAGGTGTTCAAGGCCAGGTTGGATGGGGCCCCAGGCAGCCAGATCTAGTGGGTGGCAACCCTGCCCATGGCAGAGAGGTTGAAACTAGAGGATCCCTAGCCATTCTGTGATTCTAAATGCAGCATGCAACTAAACCTCCTTCCACAGTGTCCTGATCAACTTGCCTTTGTTGAGGTTGCAGGAAGCAGAAGCAATGCTGGTCCTGACACTGTTGCTCTCCTCTGGGCTTTCTGGCAGCAGCATTCCTAGCCTGTCACCTCAAAAAAAAAAGGACATAGCTGTGTTCTACTTCTCAGAGCAGCTTTCTAACGGTGAATTACAACTGCAGGTGCTGTGGGAGCACTTGGCTTTTCCTGTCTCCCCAGCTGCAAAGCCAGTGCCTCCCTGAGGGCAGGAAGGAGCAAACACGTGCCCTATAGAAAGTTCAAGGGAGAAAAGATATAGCCCATAGCCTCTGAAGAGCTTTTCCTGACAGAAATGCTCCAATGAAACACTTCAAATGAAAACCTTCTGTCTATACCGACTACCGTTTCTCCAGCTGTGTGACTTCAATTTCAGTTGCTGAGAGGCTTCACTGCTTACTTTGTGGAAGTGTGGAGTCTTGTTTTCTGATTTTCTCTGGAGATCATTTAAAACTTGGGCTCTTTGAGAAAGGAAATGAAAGTGGCCTCAACAGTCTTTGTCTGAATGTGCCTCCTGAACCCCACTCAGGAAAGCATGTTCGTGTCACAAATGGATAAAAACTACAAGGGTTCATTCAGGAATGTAGCATTCATTTAACTGATTCATTCACAAATCACAAAATCAAAGGCAAGATTTATTAGGCTTTGACATATGGATTAAGCATGGTCCTTTTGTTCCTAGATGACATCTTCCTCCTCTCAAACTTAGTTAAAAATGAAATAGCCCCTCAGTTCAACACAGATTCACAAAACTCCTTTGTCCCTTCTTGGTCAACCATTGACTCTTTGTAAAGCCCAACAAGGAATCTCAGTCTCAGTGGACAGTGGAGTATGAAAACCGTGGAGTAAGAAGAAAAAGTATCATGAACTACTTATAAAGTTATTGAGATGCAGCCACTGACAAAAAGAGTAATGACTAGCTTCTAGGTTTAACTACTCTGTTTTTTCTCTTCACATAGGCTTTTATTACCACGCCACAAAGGTGTGAGTGGGCTGATATTGTGTCTTGTACTCATAGAGTGATGAAAAAGCTATCAAGTAACACAGAGCATGCACATTTTTCATGGCATCATGTTTCATTTGTAAGTTCCAAAATAACAGCTACTTCAGAAGAATGAACCTACAGGCTCCTGTGAATGTGGAAGATACTGCCTGCACCTCCTTACTTTTCAGACCACAGTTATTGGTCCTCTTTGAATCACTGAAATGAGGGGAAGATCCAGAGGGAGAAGATTAAGCAGGTCTCATTTAATTTTAGGGTTAAGAGGGAATCTCCAGATTCCTTAGGACATTTGGGTGAGCCTCAGTGCTGCATCTTGTAAGAGGCATTTGTAGCCTATGGGAAGCAGGTTAAGGAGGCCTTAAGGCAAATAAGAGCTTTTCTAAATCTGTTCTGTGCTAGGGGCTGAAATCAGAATGAATCAGAGAAGGAGAATGTAACCACCGTTCTAAAATATGCTACACTTGCTGTCACTGGGACACTGCTATAGAATTACAAGAACTCCCTATTTCTGCAGCATCAGGAGCTGCTAGTTGTGCTGGTAGCCATAAACTACACAAGCCAAACCGCAGAACATAAACAAAAGATCAAAATCCTTATTTATTCCTTCTTTTAAATTCTGCTGGATGCACAAAATCCCACCATTTCCTCAGATTTCATGCATATAATTTTCTTATACACCTAAGATAGCTGAGTACTCGCAAGATATAGCTGCTGGTAATGTGGGGTTCAGTTGAGTTACAGACCTATAAACCATAATCCCATTGAACCCTCTGCAAAGCACCTTCTCTGAAGATGCCTAGTAACTGCTCCTGGTAACTGTTGGGTGTTTTTAACCAGTTCTGCCCTCACTCCATGGCAGCCTCCACATACCAAGTGCATCTTGCTTGCCTCTGGATGAGAGCACTGCATATAGCCATGTCAAAGCCCCTAATCTTGCTTTTATGCTTTTGCATGGCACTTCCCTTAAATTATGTTCACTGAGCATGAACAAGGACATACACCAGATACAGAAGCCCTGTGCAGTGAGGACATGCACTAGATACAGGAGCCCTCCGCTTCACAGCCAAGGAGTTGTAGCCATTTCAGACACTGCCAATATTTAGGGTAAGCTCCTCAATTTCTGCTGGCTTCCTAGACATCAGGGAAGTGCTTTAATGGTCACTTGGAGGCAGCTCTCAGCCTCCATTCTATGGTCTTTCTTTCTACTGGTACAGTGCAGAGAAGTGATACATTTTCCAACCTTCATATAAAGGTTGAAGATTGTTTGAAACAGAGCCATTTCAGAGAGTTTCTAGTTCATGGACTTCTTCATGGCTAGCTCTAAACCTTTTGCTTAATTAACGATGTATCTTTCAGAAACAGGAGCAACTGTACTCAGTTCACTGAGTGAAATTCAGGTGCCCTGAATTTAAGTGCTTGTATGTATAATACATGCACAACTAAGCAAGAGCTTTGCCTAGAACTGCAGCCTCTAGGCTGTAATAAAATCAGATTTTATTTGGGTTAATTTTAGCTGGCAAAGTGCTTCCAAAAGGTCTGGCAATAAGATATTTAAGTCAAAGAAAAAAAAAAAGAAAAAAGTTCACCCCTAACCCTAGAGTACAAACCCTGCCTGCAATGTCAGTTCACAGCTGAAATAACTTCCCAAGAGGAAAGCAGATTTTTCCATCCCTTGAAGGATCATGAAGGGGAAATTTTTAGGAAATTAGAAAAATTACCATCACAGCTTTAAAATGATTGAACCTCACCTCACTTTAACATCTGAGCCTCTTCATTTAGCATGGCTAGTAATTAGCTCCTGCAGGCTTCAATTAGATGTACTTGTTTAGTAACACTTGTCAGCTCCTACTCCCTTGGCACCACTCAGTGGAAATGCTTGAAGCTCTTAGACTCAATCTGGGTGAAAGTAAGGCCAAGCTATTCACAGCCCTGAGTTTTGGTTCTACAGCATGCACTATGTATATACTGAAGCTGAAATCAGGTTCTGTTTGTTTTCTTATGAAAAGCTGTAATGCTTTGTCCTATGAACTAGTAAGTACTGTTAGGTTTTTTTTTGTTGATGGTGGTTGTTTTATAGGATGCTAGAGGTGCACTGGAATTTGTTTCTTTACAGTTGTTGTGACTGAACTCAAACTGAGGTCTAGAACTCTAATTCCAACAAAATGTAGAAAAGAAAGTAAGAAAAGACCTTTGAAAATATATATCCATTTTGTTTATAGCTTATGTTAAATTGTAGGCTCCCAAGTTGAAGTGTTAGCTTGTCTACTTTCTGTGAGATTTGTGTGGAGATTCTTTTAATTGATGAGTTACAGAAAGTATAATTAGTGCTTCCCATTGATTTCTATGCAAACCAGGTGTACATGTGAACTCTGAGATGGACAACATATGGGGGGGGAGGATTTACTGCCTCTAAAAAGTGTCTGAATGGTTGGTCTTTTTCCTAGCTATCTTGGTTATAAAGTCTTGTCGCAATACTTTTTTTTTTTTTTTTTTTTTTTTTTTTCCATATCTGTGCATTTACTTTTGCTGCACAGATTTATTTATTTTCTAACGATTATTATATATGCATTGATGACTTACCCCTATAAAATGTAGGAAAAATAATTAATGTTATGAATAATAATTTTTTCCTTTGTACAGACTGCAGCTATACCTGTGTTGTTTATACGTTAGGCTCCAGCCTGTAAATCTGATTTCAGGGGCAAAACTTAAGTGAAACGTGCTACCATGAGAATGGACTGGGAATTAAAAAGCCATTTTATTTATCAGTTCAGTATTGCTTTCCTCCTTCCTATATTATCAAGTTTACAGTCAGTAAATAAGGTGAGTTAGAATTCGGGAATTTTCTGTTTTCAAATCTCAATAAGGTGAAATAGTGGGTTGTCAGTGAATTTCCTTGGTCACAAGGCAGGGGCCTTACATTGTGTTAGAGCAGTGCTAGGACTGCAAAGCTACATCTAGACCACAATATTAAAAGCACACATGTCTCTCTGCTGATGGACGCCAACTAGCATGATGTAGCCTGCCCCATGTGTACTGCCTCATGTGAAACATAGTGGTCCCAATAAATGCTTCTAGGCTGTATTTTTTTGTCCATGTTGAATAGTGCATTATGTGCTGCTTGAATTTGGTACTTTGAAAATACTTCTTAATTATACTTTAAAATTATAATTAAGCTTAATTGTTGCTGAGTATTTATAGTACCTATTTTAAGGTATTTTTTTTTTTTACTGAATTTTTTTTATTTTTTTTTTTACTGAATTTTACTGAACTTTTTTTACTGAATTTTACTGAACCTATTTTTTTTTTTACTGAATGTGAAGAGTACCTGAAGAAACTTGAAGAAATGAATGTACTGACAGTAAAGAATAATAATGTTTCTGGCCAGCACATAATCTAGTATGTTTAGGGGATTAAAAAAAACTTGGGGGCAAAAAGCAGCTAGCTGCCTTTAGCCAATAAGTGGCAGGAAGTCATACTTCACATGGCACTAGAATAACACAAATGACATAGCAATGCAGAAGCTAATAAAGGCAGCCATTCTGCTGTGGGTGAGTAATTGAGAGGCACGAGAAGCACTTTTAGGGATGCCGAAAATACATCATTATTAGCTATTTGATGGAACATGTCAAAAAGCCACAATCAATCAGCAGAAAACTAAGACACATTTGAATAGATATATCTGTCACAGCTTGTACAGTATCCTACAGATATAGAGATAATGTCAAAGAAGGACATTTAGGTATTTACTCTACAGTTTAGCTCTCTTGTATACATGTAATGTGAGCAGCCCAGATATGAGCACTCCTCAAGCCTCAGAGAGACAATGGGATGTACTATATCGACTCTGCAACTCGGTCCATTGCAAATCCATAATGGTCAATATTGAATGCTGGGATTGCAAAGTAGACAAAAAAATACAGTCTCATAACTGCTCCATTCACTTTGCTAGACTGTATTGTGCACTGACTTCCACATCAGCTTACAGATAACAGCAGCAGAGGAAAAACAGCCATGACTATTGGGTTATACCATTATGGTGCTCTTAGAAGTAGAAAACTGTCAATAAAACTTCCTTCCAGTATTAGGCTATTTTTAAACTTACTGAGAAGTAAAACAAAAACAACAAACCAAACTTCTACAGTGGTAGTTTTTGCAACTTTCCTTGTTTGGTACATCTTCAAAATCAGTCCTACTTGGTTTTGGCCATGTACTGCTTACATTACTTATGATTACTCTCATTACCTTTACAACAGTGAAGATAAATTACAGTAATAGCATACAGGAGTATACACAGTAACAGTGAAATGAGCCTACTACTGGCTAGCACCTAGTAATGATGCTGGGTTTTGGTGGAATGATTTTTGTGTATGCAAAATAATTGCTACCTAGTTTCAACTATGCTGCTCAAGAGGAGTTTGTGTTTAATTTTTCATTGAGGAAATTAATACAAGTGTAAACAATGTAGGCTTTGACAATCTCTTTTTATATCTCCTGCCTTCTTTCTAAAGAATAAAGTACTTTTCTTAAGAGGTTGATGTTATGCACAAAGAGTTCTGAGTTTATGTAGGGATGTTGGGGCTGGATGGCTCTGGGTGTTAAGGAGGCAGTAACGAGGCGTCCTTGGAGATACCAGCCTTGTATTCTTGTATAATAAAAATACCATTTCTAATGGTGAGTCAAACATTACCAATGTTTTGTATTGATCACTGAGTGTAAAGGTCAGTGTAAATTGTGTCTGGAACATTTGAATGCTCCCCCTGAGCTGGCTAAAGATGAAGCAATGACCCTGTTTCTGTGATCTTCAACCCATTTCCTCCTCTGAGTACCATTACAAAGCAGGTGAAAAGAAAGATCTACGATCTACAGAAAAGAGCACAACTGTTTTGTCACCTTATTCCTTGCAAATATGTACTGATTTGCGATCTCAGGGCTGACTTGTTTTAAGGTGTCAGGACAGTAAGATGCCAAGTTTATCATGGCAATTGGCCAATTTCAGTTGTTCTATCAGAAAAACGAAAATAACACTCCTGAAAGAATCAAGTCTGTCATCTTCTAACAATTAATTTTCTTAGAACTGCAGTCCACATTAAGTGGTCCATAGTATTAACTTTGTAATGAAATGTTACAATTGACATCTGCAACCGAAGTATTTTTGTGAACTCCTTTAGTCAACCAATGCACAGGGTCTTAAAAGGAACCTCCTGACTCCAAATATGAGAAGATTCTATGTAGATGAAAGGGATACTACAGAACTGCTTATGCAGAATATTTTTTGAAGTATTACCTGCAAGTTAGTCAGCAGTTGTCACTGTAGTGAAATACGGTCACTGATTAGAAGCAACTTTTTATCTTTTGAAACTGCTGCCTCTGGACATAAATAACCTGACAATATTAATTATGTCATATTTATGTTTCATTTCATCCTGCAGTAGTGCTTTTTTTGTTGTTATTGTTGTTGTTTTTTAAACTTTAATGAGAGTTTGGCAAAAATACTATGTTAAAAAGGGAAAAGTATGTTCTGGTAGTGCTTCGTCATCTTGTTTAAAGCAAAAGAGATACTAAGTAATGCAGGACTAGACTTTTCATCACTGAAAACAGTAAGAAAGAAGGATGTCAACATCAGTATTAGATACTGCATAGGAAAAGAGGCTTTCATATAAGCTCTTCGCAGAATTGAGCAAGATTTTCAGATTTCAAGTTTAACTGCTTTACACTCCTCTGCTCGCATCTAAATCCTGCATATGTGGTACAGCATCCGTCCATTTCAATGGGAGTTCTAAACGGGAGGTGCCTAACAACTTTCTGTTGCTTCACCATTTATCAAGTGGTTGTGCTATTCAATTATCCCTCAGGAGTGCTGTGAAAATTAATAGAACCAGGCAATTTGATAATGAACTTAAAACTTGTCATGTGCTGCTAAGACTCTAAGTATTATTTGTTGTTCGAGTTACCACTTTCTTTGTTCACAGGTAGATTTGAGATAAAATGAAATAATATATGAAAAACATAGGAATATGTATCAAGCCAAATTTATTAACCATCCACTGCCAAACTAAAGTTGTCTCTGTCTGTGAACAGTAAAGAAGTCATTGTACTTTTTTTTTTTTTTTTTTTTAATAAGGGAGCATTCACAGTGCTGATGCTTTGAATGGATTCCAGCATGAGTAATTACATCCTACCATATCTAAATATCAATTAGATGCGGTCTTTCTTCACCCATTTCCTGTGCCACATTGCTGGGTTGTGTTGCTGAGCACCGTGGAACAGTAGACACATTCACCATAAAGTTGGCAACATCTTTGTGTCAGACAAAGTGATATCTTTATGTCTCAAAGATGAATCTTTGGATACTTCCTCAGACACTGGTTTTTGCTCCAGGGCAGCTTGAGTTGTGTCACTTTGGCTTACATCAGCAAAAGAGTGCAGGGATTACAGTACAATAATAACTATATTAGTATCAAATGATTAATACCACATTTGATACCTCATGTGAGCAGCTGATGGATACAAAGCAGAATCCTGTGAGGCTGAGATTTAACTTTTAGCACAATAAAAAATTAACTACTTCATACTGGCTGTGTGTTATTTACTCTCCTGAAATTTTCTTTATCAGGATGAATTGTGAATATGGACTTTCCACTTCAATTAATTTACAGAACATTAGGTCCCTGGTATTTATACTGTTCAGTGGTGTGGTATCTGAGTTATACTCAATAGTTACACCAAGTGCTATTCAATTATTCTTTTCATTGGATATTATGCCAAATTTCTTTGAGGGCAAAAGAAAAGATTCAGTGAACAAAAAAATTGTTTATTTATGAGACATGGTCGGGAGCCCTCAAGTAGTGAGGAAATCAAATTCTTTTTATCTGCTAGCAAGCTGACTTTAGCACCTCAGCAGGGTAAAGAAGAAAAGAACTACCTTAGCTTGTCTTTGTAAAATACCAAGCCCTTTAAACTCCATACCATGCCAAAATTCAAGTTGGTTTCTGAATGGCTCCAAAGGCAGCTGGCTGGCTGTCATACTTAAGCATCTAGGAGTCAGTTCATCTGCACTTTGGTCCTTAGCAGTAATTTCTGCACATGAAAGACATAAATCGAATTTGCTGAGGATGCACTCTATCCCTCAGCAAGTTTATCAGGAGGCTGTTCAGCAAAATCTGGATGGGCTGGAGAGTTGGGTGGAGAGGAACTTCATGAGGTTCAATGCAAATGCATGAGGTTCTGCAAATGCAGAGTCCTACACCTGGAGAGGAATAACCACATGCATCAGTACAGGTTAAGGGCTGACCTGCTGAAGAAGTGCTCTGCAGAGAAGGACCTGGGTGTTCTGATGGACAATAGGTTAGTCGTGAGATGTCTGTGTGGCTGAGAAGGCCAATGGCATCCGGGGTACATTAAAAAGAATGTGACCAGCAGGTTATCCCCCCCACTCCTGTCTTGGTGAAGTCACATCTGGAGTATTGTGTGCAGTTCTGGGCTTCCTTGTTCAAGAAAGGCAGGGAACTTTTAAGGAAAGTCCACCAGAAGGCCACAAAGATGATGAGGGTCCCGGTGTATCCCCTTTCAGAGGAAAAGCTGAGAGCCCTGCGACCGTTCAGCCTAGAAAAGACAAGACTGAGCAAGGATCTTATTAATGTTTATGAAAGTCTAAAGCATGGATGTCGAGGATGGGGACAGGCTCTTAGTGTTGCCCAGAGACAGGACAAGGGGCAACATGCACAAACTGGAACACAGCAGTGTTTCGTGGAGAGCTCTGTCCTTGTATCTGTTATGCCTTACATGGAGCAGAATCACAGCTGAGGTCCTTAGTTTGGGCTATAATGCAGGTTTGACATCATCACTGTCTTATTCTCTAGGCTGAAGAGCAACACCCCCAATGGGGCTGTTAAATATTACTATCTATGATACATGTAGCCTGTAAACAGAAGAATGTTCACAATCCTTCCTCAACTGCTTAAAAAGGCAAGAGATGAGCCCCTGAATGTCCTGGTTCTAAAACCGCTTTATCTGCTATTCAGTTTGAAGGTAAGAGTCAAGTATAACAATTATAACATGACTGAATGTGAGTTTTCTTTGTGAAAAGTGAACTCAATATTAGCAACCTCATTAACTGGATTTTTTTTTTTGTTTTTTTAAATAAGATCCTGCTTCTAGGACTAAAACATGTCTGATGCATGCAGGCACTTCTGTTTTCAGTGAAAACCCCTGTTAATATGGTACAAGCCCCCTTAAAATGCAGACATGCACTCGGCAAATTTGATAAGCCCTGAGATGAATTTAGACGCACAAAGATGGTGAAGAAACTTAATCCTTCCTACATAAGATAATGTTTAAACAAATCTATTTCATTCAATGAAACACCTGGGCAAGCTTATTTAATATAGTCTTTGCATTTAATTAGCTCAATTGAAGGGGCACCTGCCATATTTCAAACTACGATTATTTCCTTTCTTATTAATTACTTTAAGATCCTCAAATGAAACCTGGGAAGAGATGCAATTAAAAAAGAAAGGAGAAAAGAAAGAAGGGGGGAGTCTTAATTAATCTGAGCTACCACGAGTCATCTTTTTTGAATAGAGAAGATGGGATAAGGGACTGAAAACAAATAGTACTTTAAAAATCAAACTCTCGACATGAATAATGAGAATAGTCATTAAAACCTGAAAAGAGCTTGGTGTGAATGAATTGTTGCTAGGCATTAATATCAGAAACACACACTTTCATGCTAAACCATCATAAGGAGAAAAGTCAAAAATAGAAAAATAATTATGTGAAGTACTCAGTATGGTCAAAATTACCAGCAGAACTTGAGGAACTGTAAAATTATGATGTACCCAGAGAACAATATAGTCCACAGTCAGTGTCTCCATTCTTTCTCTCATTCTGCTCTTGTGGGATTGGCATAAACAAAGCTATTCCATTTGAAAAGAATTTATTCCCTAATATATATCTGACAAGCAATTTCACCAAGAGTGCTCTATCTGCACAATCCAATTACCCTTACATTTACAAAATGAATATGAATACACAACTGGAACTGCAATAGGAAAAAGATGTGGACACTTTTATTCTAGATAGTAAACTTGCCAACTATAATAACATGAGCACAAGTAATTATATCATTGGTGTTTTCATTCAGCATCAATATTACTTGAAAGGGTGTTTGCAAATTAGCAATGAATGTCATTGTGTATTGGTATTGCCTAAATTTGCTCTGCTTGCCTGGGTACAAACAAGAGGAGAATTTGTGCCCATTTTTGGCAATTAAGTACTAGTCATATAGGGTTCTCCTGTTTAATCATTTAACATGACACTTTGCTCTCTGAAAGGCTAAGTATGGTTTTGCAAAGATTATAACATGTGTACCTTAATCTTTACAAAAAAAAAACAAAATAGCGCTCTGTAATATTAGTAACAGATTTCCCTTGTATTTTCATCTCTCTACGAAGCGTATGTTCCACACTTCACTGATATGAAATCAATTCTTTCTGACAGAAACAGGTTTTTTTTTTTTTCCTTTTATTCCATCAAACAATTACAAACTTTAATTTCCAATCCAAGTGAATTCAGTTATCAGGTTGTACTACTGCTTCATCTAGTCAACAAATCAAGCTGCTTCATGCCATCATGAAACAAATTCAAAGCCAAATCTCACAGCTTAAGTAAGGCTTGCTTTTCCCTGGTTTTACAGGAGATATGAGATTTATTTCACTTTTCTGAAGAAGTATGTTTTCTCTATCCTTTGTTTAAGTGTTTTTACTGTCTTTTTATTGCTATTAGTCAATAAAACTCTTCTAAAAATACTCTCTTGGGCTCAATCTCGGCATTGAAAGCATGTGCTTTCTCTGGGAAATACTTAAAAATGATAGGAAATGCTCATGAAAGATGGGCAGTAATGAGGGGGAAAACATTTTCTCTCCCTTTTGTGTGTGTGTGTGTGTGTTCTTGTACCTGAAGATATTTTCACATTTGAACTAAAACAATGGTGTTTATTTGTTGCAGAATGTTATTCAAACAATATATTCCCAGAGACTTCATGCTGGGTGAGGAGCCCTCTTGAAACTTATATTCATTCTCTTTTTCCTGTCTGCAAAATGGCACTGAGTTCCACACCTCAGTCCTTTCCCTTCCTCAAGCTATCTCTGAAGCACTATGACACAGTGTTCACACCTGAGCCTGACCTTTGAGATAAAAATGAGGAGAAGTTAAGGTTTCTAGTTCACAAGAGGTTCACAAGAGAGATCAGTTACATTACAAGAGTTGTGGCTAAAAGATGTCATCCTGTAAACAGGTGCAATAGACAATAACTGGTAATAACTTCTAAGTTTCATGGTAAAATGATCTCATCAGAACTGCATAGAACTTAGTCCAGCTAAATAACCACCCAGTAGCTGCTCAGTCATTAAACTCTTTATATTGTGTTTATCTTTCTCCTATTCTGTTTGTTGTTGTTGTTGTTGTTGTTTCTTTTTTCATGTAGCACTGGCTTTTCCAGGTTAGAATCACAGCATCTTTTAAGTTGGAAGGGAACCTTTAAAGGTCATGCAGTCCAACTCTCCATCAGCCCAGGATTGGCTTTCTGGGCTGTGAGGGCACACTGCTGGCTCATGTTCAGCTGCCATCTGCCAGTACCCCCAGTTCCTTTTCGGCAGGGCTGTGCTCTGTCCTTATATCCCCCAGCCTGTAGTGATAGCGAAGGTTGCCGCAATCCAGGTACAAGACCTTGCAGTTGGCTTTGTGGAATCTCATAAGGTTCCCCTAGGCCCACTGCTGGAGCCTGTCCTGGTCTCTCAGAATGTCATTCCATCCCTCGAGTGTTGACTGCACCACACGGCTTGGAATCCTCTGCAAACTTGCTGAGGGTGCACTCAATCCCACTGTGAATGTCACTGATGAAGATATGAAAGAGCCAGTACTGACTCCTGAGATTTACAAGCAGTGAGTGAAATTCTTTGCTTAACAACTGGGAGGTTTAATCTCAGCTAGCAGTAGGCAGGACAAAGGCCTGCAAGCCTGCAGCGGAGCAACTGAGGTTTGTAACCCAGGGCTCGGCCCCGCACCTCGCGCTCAGCCTGACGTGGAGAGGCGGGGGGCGGCCGCGGCGAGGCGGGAGGTTGACGGCGAGAGGCGCTAAAATGGGGGTGAAAGGATGAGGAGGGGGAGGAGTGGAGGAACACCGAAAGGAGAAAAACGACGGGAGCGTGAATGAGCGAAGGGAGAAAGAGGAGCGAGTGGGAGCCGAGCGGAACGTCCCGGCCATGGCACGGCGGGCCGGGGGCCGCGGGGGGCCCCGCCTGCTGCTGGGGCTGTGGCTGGTGCTGTGCGGGATGCGGGGCGGCATGCGGGGCGGCAGCGCCCAGTACCCGCAGTACTCCCGCGGGGCGGGCCGGCCCCTCAGCTGGGGCCCGGCGGCGGCTTGCAGCCCGCGCTGCCTGCACGGCGGGCTGTGCCTCGGCAACGGCACCTGCCTCTGCTCCAAGGGCTACGAGGGCGAGCTCTGCCAGCACGGTAACGGCGGGGCGGGGAGCGAGGGGCAGGGCGCGCGAGAGGTGGTGCGGCGGTGCTGTGGTAGGTCACGTTTTCCACGTGAAGGTTGCCTAAATGCCCTAGGCTTCTGCATCGGCTTGTTTTTTGTCGTTTTCTCTATGGACGTGTAAACTTCCCTGAGCAAGGTGTTTTTGAGGCTTGACTGCCGTCCAGACGTGAGGAACGTGAACTGATGTTTCTAGGTAGGATTAGTGAGACGCGTATTAAGGAGAAGCCAAAAACGTGTGCAAAAGGCAGGTTGCTCTCTGCATCCCTTGCTTACTCAGGATGCATTGTGCTCGTAAAATCTCATTTCCCAGGTGTTACTGCCCAGCAGTCGCTGGCATGTCCCACTGCTGTGCCAGCAGGTGTGGAGCTGGGTTAGGTTTTAAAGCTTGTTCCCGTGGGTGTGCACAACACGGCTGAGTTCTGACCCATGTCTTGAGAAGTTTAACTATAGAGTTCTGTGGCTAAAACTCAGTAACCAGGAAAAGCTGCTTTGCCTTCGTCTGAAATGTAATTTTTTTCAAGCTTTGAAATGTGTGGCAGGTGCAGCAAATTGCATCTAACTGACTGTGTGTGTGTGTTGTGCTTTTTTTTTTTTTTTAAAGTGAATATCATGGTCTTGAAAGGGGCAAAAAAGAGGGTGATGTGTCTTACATTCACTGGCTCTTGAGAATACAGATAGAAAGGGGAAGATCTGTTCCATCATTTAAACAAACAAACAAAAAATTTTTTTAAAAAAGGACATTTTGGGGAAAGAAGTCTGATCTTTAAAATAGATGGTCTTGAAACTGTTGTTTAAATTTTTGATTGCAAGGTGAATGGACCCAATTAATATACACTGGTCTTTGCTTAGGGCAGGTTTTAGAATAGTTTTAGACATGGAATTGTATATCAGGAGTGTAACAGAGGAAAAACATTGAGCGACACTTTTTGTAGGGCTCATTCTCTCTGATTGAGTGAGGTGCTTAGAGAAGATTTTTACTACTTAGCTGTCTTGCTCCAAGTGGGATTGCAGAGACAGGCAAGGCTGTATGTAGAAGTTCTGGTGGAGATTCCACCTATGAGCTGTCCTTGGATTTCTGGACACAGGTATTGTAGAATACTTAAGATGCTTCTAGCATAATTTTTATTCTGGTGAGCAGCTGCAGATCAGGTTCTTCCCTATAGATAGAGTCAAGCTTGTTCTGGGAAGGCAAAGAACCGTTGCAGATATTTTGGCAAAGGGTAAAACTAACATAAGGAAAAGATGTGCAGTTTGTAGACTGTGGATTTCAGCATAGTATCTTTTCATCAGAGCTGTAGCCCGATGTTGAAATGCTTTCTGAAGCCTTATGGAGAGTCTTCAGTTCTATCCTATAAATATATCTAAGTACTTGGATGTCCAGATAGTCACAGTTAGTCGATAAGCATAGCGTAGAGTCCCAGCACTGCATAATACACAATACTGTCTTTTTAGGATCTCATTGCTATTCTCTTGGTTTCTTTCCTGTTTCACACCAGTGATTCCTACTTGCTATGCTTTCTTCATACTAGTGATACCAAATTTAACTGTTTGATCTTCAGGACAGAGCCACTCTTTCTGTCTGTATGCAACTCCACAGTGATATTTTGATACTGCTGCCAATTGTGGGGACAAAAACAAACACAATAAACCTATGAAATAACACAGAAATAGAATTTTCCTTAAATTGAGAGCTCTTCTGTGATGTTTCCAATTAACTAAGTATCTGATAAAAAAGCTATGTAGTGCTGAGTGCTGAATGGTTCTATCATACATGTCTGTGTCCTTTATTTGTATGCAAGTACTCATTCTACAGTTATTAATATGAAAAATCCTCTACTACGCAACTGGATTTTGCCCTCGCACTGACACCAAGCAGTGGTTTTATTCAGTGCTCGTCTTTTTTTCTTCCCACTGTTTCAGACTTCTCACTTATCCAGGCAAAGGATAAGGAAGTGTGATGGTGAGAATTCATCTCGCACCTGCAGTTAATTCAGATGAGACTCTGAAACACATAGGGTCCTAGAATTTGAGTGTGAATAAACAAATGTTTTCTCAGAAAGCTGATCTAATTGAGGGATGATTTAGGACTAGTAAAAGGAGGGCTGTGTGCTGAGTAATTTATTTGCAGTCAGACTGGACTTCCCTTGAATTCTGCTACATTGAGCTTACGCACATTTCTTCTTATCACCTCGTTTGTCCCCTGCTATTTCTTGCCTTAAATTATCAAAAACCTCTATCACAGTCAAGCTGTATTCTTTTTACTTTTTAATACGACCACATCTTCTCTCTGTTCTGTCTACAATGCAAATTTTTCTTTAGTTTTGAGTGTTTAAGAGCTTCAGAATGATGCTTTCTGTGCAGGGTTACCCTGTGCAACATGGGATGGCAGAGCAAACGTATCTTAGGAAACGTGAAGACAAACTGTGCATTTGGTGACTGAAAGAATGCGTGTTTCTTATGTATTTAAGCATTAGCTTCAGTAAGTTTCACCTACGTTTGCTATCTTTCTTATAGCAACATGTTATCCAAAATGCAAAAATGGTGGAGAGTGCCTGAGACCTGGAAAATGCCGATGTCCACCTGGCTATGGGGGCAGATACTGTCACAAGGGTGAGTAAAACACAAGTGTTGGCATGGAAAGGCTCAAAGTTTGAGAACAAATTAAATGCATTTGGGACTTCTCAAATTCAGACTGTAATGCACTTTGAAATAATGACCTTAATTCCCTAGACCTCTGACTTTACTGTCAAAAAATGCATTGCCAAAGCATGGATGTTCAGCCTTTTGGCTTGCTTGGACCACATTCAGTGAGAAGGAATTGTCTTAGGCCACATATAAAATACATAGGTTGCTCTGAACATAATGCCTCCTATTTATTTTCAGGAAAACGACAGTAGGTTCAAAGAGCACAATCACAGTATTTGATAGGGCAAATTCTCAGCTATACAGTCACCACCATTAGCTATGCATTTTTGCATTTTGAAGAACAAAAGCTTGCATGCAGTGCTTGTAAAAATCTGCACCAGTGGAGATGAGCACCTGTTGCCACTGCTGAAACACCACCCATCACCTCACTGTGCTCACATCCACTGTTTGGCCTCCATAAATCTTCAGCAAATGCTGATGAATGTCAGTAGATGCCATTTTTTTTTTCACATGACAGAATTCAGTGACACACCTTTGCTTCATACATGCTTCCATGTCAGATGCCGTTTTGTCAGACTGGCCCTCTGCTGCCATCTGACACATGGCAACAAATTTAAGGGAACACTGGAAGGTTCACCCTCTTCTGCCATATCAGCAACATGACATTTCTGGTGTCATAGGCCAGCATAATAAAACAGGAGACATTACTTTTGGAACAGCCTTTATATGTAATATAGCTAATGTATAACAGCAAAAAAAATTCCATTTTTTTTACATTTTTTAAAATTAAAACTTAAAAGAGAGCAACAAAATCATAAAACTAGTGAGATATTTGACCTTGTTTTTATGAAACTAATGCATCAGTCTGGCTCAGTGGCAGTGGCTGCAATTCTTAGTGAGTTCTCAAGGCGTTTGTCAGAGATTTTTTGATGGAATTTTACTGTTATTGTGCTTCATCCTTGAAACAGTTGTTCGCAAACCTACGTACTGCCAAAAAATGATGACATGAATATTGTGAAGCGAGGGATATTTCCTTCTGGTAAGAGAGATCTTATAAAGGTCTCATGAAAAAAAAGTAAAATAAAAAATGATCATATTTTTGAGTCAGATATCTGATTGCATGTCAGTATACTCCATTTGAAAAATTGCAGGTAATGTAGTTATGTTGACTGAAAATAGAGTTGGAACTATAACAAAAAATTGATGATCTTAACAACAATCTTAAACCCTATTCTCAAATTCCTTTATGAAAACAGAAAGCATGATTGTATATTTTTTGCTCTTTACAGGACTGTGTTTAGCTAACGTATCAAACTGCATAGAATTGTTTGCCATAACTTGAGCTGGCACTGCAGAGCACCCTCCCCATGTTCCCCTTTCAGCCCAGACAGTGCCAATCACACAGCGGTGTTTGGCTGTTGCTGAGCAGTGAGTGTGTGCCTGGGCTGGGCCACTTGACAGGGAGGAGCCACTGCCATGATGGCATATGGGGCACGGGGTGGCTGCAGGGTGGGCTGGGCCACGTGAGTGGGACATGCCTGAACTAGAGGGTCTGTGTGCTTGATAATGGTGTGCAGTGTCTGTACTGAAAGTTATTGGGAGAATTTGAGATAATTTTGACTCTTGTAAATACAGTGTTGATGTGTTATGTGATATTAAATGATTTAAATTCTGTTCAATGATATAGCAGACTTCCTGAATAATCAGGTTTGAATAGATGGATATTAATGTGTTAGGTAGCTGAAAGTGGTGTAGCATCTGTAAGATGGCAGTATTGAGGGCAAGCTGCTAAAGATACACATAGCAAGGTCTTGGTGATAGTGGGAGATATAAAGTGATAGTGAGGAGTTATAAAGACCAATTTTTATGGTTTTTTGAAGCCTAATATATGCATGGGTTGGAAAGGGCAATCCAGGAAACATTGCTAAGTTAGGAACTTATAAGACTATTGATGATAATTCTTGAGTTCTAGGATAAAGGGGGAAATGAACTTGAAACAGTTTGAGGGGAAACCAGTGTAGTAAGCAACATATTCCAGAAAGTGAAGAAGAAATCATTGTTTTTCTTTCAGCAAAAAAGGCTGTGACTCTTAGAAACTTACCATCAGTTCTCGGTGAAGAGGCACTGTTAAATTATAGAATCATAGAATTGTACAGGTTGGAAGGGACCTCTAAAAATCATTGAGTCCAACCTCCAGATTAGTTGGGCTGTTGCTAAGAACTTGATGAGCATTCCGTCCAACCATGGTCAGAGCAGCTGGAAGCACCTTGCTGGAGTCTCTGTTTATTCTTGATATTTATCCTGTGGGCATTTGCTTTATCTCCTTCCTAATGTGAAATAGCTACAAGAGTTTACATGGAGTGTAACCTCTTGGAGACTTGAGAAGGAACTTGACTAGATTTTGCAGCTCTGAAATCCTGTTGGGCTGTCTGTAGGATTTGGTGTATTTTATGAAGAGAGTTTGACCTGAGCATACCTAGCAGGATAATATCTACATTTGCAGAACCTCAAACTATAGCTTTGGGATATTAATGAGATTGAATGGCAATGCAAATGCCACTGATAATGCATTGATATAAAAATTGTTAATATAATCTTCATCAGGAGACACTACTTTGTAACGCAGTACTGTGTAATGCACTGAGAAATAACCTTTTGTTTTGAGTGGACTTAGCAGTACCGACAGTGATGAGGTAAACTGGAACATGGTCGAGTTCATTTTCTAGCAAAAGACTTCAAATACTCTTTTATTTCTTAAAAGCCAACTGAAAGTGTAGGTCGGTGGGATCTGTGTAGCAGGGAGAACTTCACCTTTTCAGAGTAATCTGAATCAGAAGGAAGATGATAGGTTCTTAAACAGAGAAAGTAGAATATGAATTTAGTTTGTGCTCGTGCTATAGGCTAGATTTGGATCTCTACCTGAGCAAATGTACTACAGTTTCTGGTGGTCTCGCTGTGAGGCAAAGGATGTGGTGAAATATGATGGCTTATAGCTTGTGCAAACTTGCCGTGAAGTGCAATGTGTTATTAAAAACAGTAACTTATACTGTATGATAGAGGAACATGAAACAGGCTCTGAAGAGCTTTTCTGGTTATACTGGAGTTGATTTGTTGCCCTTGCAGTTCAGCATTTGTACCAGAAATCTGTTAGCTGAATTCATGCTCATAACTTGTGGTAGAAGAAAGATTTAAACTTAAGTGTGAAGTATTGAGCAGACATTCTGACTGTTCATTGTTAAAATGAAGGATAGTTGTTTCTTTTCCATAAAGTGAAAAAGTTGTATATATTTACATTCATTCTTGTGAAAAGATGCATTTGATTGTAAAGAACAGCAATTATGCCATGTTTCAGAGGCAATATTGCAGTCCACAGTTGATATTAATCATATGTCTGGCATAAATAATGCTTAATTAAGCCTTCAGGGCTTTGATATGTAGAACAGCTCTGAAATGAGGAGGCTTACTTAGTTGGCCTTTAGTAAAGCACCACTTGACTGGAGCATAGCCATAGTTTCATTTGTCAAAGTAATAATCCCTTCTTCTTCCTCTTGTTATATGTAGGAACTGGCAGAAAATTAAATATGTGAATCCAAAACCACATATTACTGACTTATCAGCTCTGATTTGGCTAGATTGATAAGAATACATGTCACTAGTTGCTGTGATGTAGCTGCTCAGCTGTTGGTTTACAGTTGTTTTTTTGGTTTTTTTTTTTTGGGGGGGGGCGGTTGTGGCACCGTGATAATCATGTTTGTTAGCACCCTCAGTACTCTTAAGAGGCCAACAAACTCATGCTTAATTTTAACTACATTTTGAGTTGGCATGTGCTGACATGGTTCTGTCACCCTTGCTCATTCCTGATGATGTGCCTTGCAGTGAATAGTCAAACTTGTAGTCGTTACAGATGTGATGAAATAAGTAATTGACGTACAGATAATTACTCAGTTACTTATGCTGCTCCTGAATGTACTGTGCATGCTGTTTCTCTGCAGTAAGCTGTGAAGGAGGCTGTCAAAATGGCGGGGAATGCATCTCTGTCAATGGGGTTGTGAAGTGCCTTTGTGCTTCTGGCTGGACAGGATCAAGGTGCCAGGAAGGTGAGTACTGCTTCATCTTTACCACAGCTGATTGAAGTGCTGACAGTCCCTAAACATTGTAAGTCCTGATGGCAGCCTAATGAGACTCAAGTAGTAAAAACAAAATTTGCTGGATAGATCACTGAAGTAGTTTCAAGTTTTTTTTTGTCTCAGGATATATCAATAAAAATGTAACAGCAGTAACAAAAACATTTTAAAAGGATTAAGAGGCTAATAACTATTGAAGTGTCACTACATTATGACAGAATCAAAGAACCTGCATTACTGGTATGTATTCAGAAAAAATACTTTCAAGTTATTCCACATTAAAGTGTGCATATGTTAACATTTAAACTTAAATACTTTGTATATGTATATTTTCTTTTTCCTTTTTTTAAATTAAAAAAAAATTTTTTTTTTTGTTTCCCTGGTCCTGGAGATGCCTTTGGAGTAATACTAGTTGAGCACCTGACCTGGAATAAAATGTATTTTGCCATTTTGATTTGTATCATTCTGAATATTTCATTCTGTCAGGATTCTTTTATATCAGTTTTATAAATCCTGTTCTCTTTCCCATTCTTTTCTTCTAGCAATTTGCCCTCAAGGTTGCCGGAATAATGGAGCTTGTGTGGCTCCTGGGATTTGTAGCTGTCCAGCTGGATGGGTCGGTGGAGCATGTCACTTAGGTAAATAACTTCTGACATTTTTCTTGTATCCCTTCTCTACTTGTTTGATTTATACAGTACAGTGTTCAAATCTTCAGTGCCTAACAAAGCTGCTAGAAGTGTCTTAGAACAGTAAATGAGAAGTTCTTCTGCATACTGGGGATCTTATGTATATGTGTCAGGAATAGATAGCTTTTTAGCTTGGTCAGAAAAACATAACTTTTTCACTTCAAGTGATTTCAAATTCAGATCTCATTTGTTGCCAAATTCATTACTTTGCATACACTGTATTTCTGAAATATTTACTGTAAACTGAGGTTCTAGTCTAAAGAACCAAAGAACAGCCATTATAGAAATGCTATTACTATTGATATTGTTTAGAAACTTCAGTAAATTTTACAGATCTGGAGAACTGAAACTTGCTTTTCACTTTGAAGATAAATTGGGAGAATCAGCTCTAGGTGTTTTTAAAAAAGCAAGAGAAAGTCTTCTGTACTCAAAATTCCTACTGAGCAAGTACTTGCCTTTCAGAAAATTTTGATTCACAAAAGCAGATGAAGGTTATAAAATCTGCTCAGAGCTGCATGGCCCTGTGTGCCTGTAACAGTGCTGCCCTGATGCCAAAGGTAATAGTCCTGAGGCTGAAAAAAGGAGAGCTTTTTGTTTGCTTTCTGGGATGCTGAGAGATAACTCACTTAAATGTTGCTTTTGACCTGGATACGGTAGGTGCAAGGTCTCTGGTTTAAATCCTCCTGCATATGTAATATATGTGTGATTCAAGGAGTCCAAATTTGCTAGTATTAGCTCTTCTGCATGTATGTTGTCCAACAAACAATAACAAACAAATGTTCCCATTTGATTGGGAAAATGCTTATTCTTGTATTCAACAGTGTATTGAGATAGAGGGTGATGTTAAAAGGTAAGTATGGGATGTAGAAATTGCAGAATGCCTGCTTCCACTCCCTGCACCAGCAATAACGGTAGAAGTTCTCAGGTTCTGAATATCAAAATAACAACTGTGCCTGAATTAACTAAATCTTTTTCCGATTTGACTTCTCTTAGCAAAGGTGCTTATAAGAAAATTGCAGCCCTCTTGTGTGTTATCTTGACTGCTGTATGACAAGAGGGTGCGCTTATGGCTGTGCCTGCTTAGTTGACCATTGCCTTTCTGGTCCTCCACTCCTCCTAAGGAAGGATGGCAATGTGTAAGCAGTACCTAGTGCATAGAAACTGTTTGCATGTGGATCTGTGGATCCAAAAACTGCCTTGAAGAAGTTTCAGCAGAAATTTTTATTGCTCCCTGTAGAGGAAATGCTAAATCAGGGCTTGAACTAGTGATTGAGCACCTGGTGTGAAGGCAGGGCCATCCCAGGGGGGCTCTGATGCATGCACCTAAGTAACTGGTGGGGTGGAGCCAGGATCCACCCCAGACCTCATTTAAGGGTTGGTAGTGGAGGCAAAAGTATCTCCAGTGAGAGATCTTTGTGTACGTGATGCCTTCCAAGGGTAAGCAGATTTTTTTTTTTTTCTCCTTCTTTTCTTTTTGTATCCATGGCTGCTTCATTTGAGCTTGTCCTCACTTGCTGCAGCCCAGGACTTTGCTACTCTGCTGTTATTGCTGCGCTTTCCATCACATTATAGTTTTACATTCCCTCGCTCTCATGGAGACATCCATCTAAAAGACAGTCTGAACTTTAAAGAACAACAGAAATGATGGTATTTCAAAAGGGGAATGGAGCACAAATAAGACTAGATGTACTGTGGCTGTATTCCAGTGAAGGCCATGATGCTATAAATTGAGAAGCATTGCTTTTTGGTTCTTCCATTGTGCTTTTATTTATGCTGTCCCAACATGGTCCACCAGGGAACAATTGTGTTAGTACAGTAAGACGAAGAAAAATGATCATGTGTTGTGCAGAAGATGTATTGTGTGTCTGGTATCTCATTTCAGCTGTATGTAAACTACCTTGTCAACATGGGGGAAAATGCATAGCTCCGAATGTGTGCAGATGTCGACTGCCCTACTCTGGTCTACAGTGCACAAAGAAAAGAAAGGAATGAAACTGCTTCAGCAAAGATAAGCTGTAATTTCTTGTAACTCTTCATGCAGAGATAAAATCTGAGGGAAGAGATAGGGAGGAACTTAAGTGGTAATTAGTTGAAGTCAGGTAGCTTTTTGTCTTTAGTATTCTGAGTAAATTCATTTCTCTATGAAAAGAGAAGTATTGCTGATAGTAATAAAGCTGTTAAAAATATCCAACTGCGTGTAGTGTATGATGCACTCTACTGTATGTGTAGTATATGTTTTTCTGCTGTTCTCACTTTTCTTTGTAAGCAGAGCTATTATGTCGTGGTTGATAGAGCTGAACTTGAAGTAAAGCTTACTCTTCAAATAAAATACTTCAGATCGGATGTGTGCTCTTCTATTTGATTATTTATTTTTCAGACTGGAATTGTGGTGTTTTATTAGCAATGTGCTTTTTCAAAAAGCACATGAAACAAAACCTCCTTAATTCAGATTATAAGAAGGGGTTGTTAGTGCAAGTATAATTTACTTTTGTTAAGATTACACAGTTGAAAAAGAAGCATGAAGTTTGCTGATGTTTCAGAAAGATGCAAATTGCAAGGCATCTTATCAAAATCCTGATTATTGATTTGTGTATACTTCCTGCCCCTCACCACAATCAGATTTTATCTTCATCAGTTAAGCTTTATTTAAATAAAAAAAAAGTACACGTTAAGACAGTTCCACTGTTACCTTCTAAAAGCTTAATCCATGCTAATACCCTAAAAGAGTCCTTATCTTGACCACTCTTACAACTATAGTATCTGATCATTTCTCTGCTTCCAATTTATTTCTTTTCCTTATCCGAGTAAGATAGGGGGAGTCTTTATCTTCCTTACAGAGACGTAGGCATTGATGATTCATGTTCAAGATCGTGTCTGCAGGAGCAACATAATGGGGATCTATTGGCCTGCAGTGAGGATGAGCCCTTCTTGCTGCACATCACCTGCACAGAGGACACTGAAGCTTCCCTCCTGGGCATTTTGGCCTCATTTGGGTTTTGCAGCCTTCTGAGAAGATTGCAGATCTGATTGAGACTTCAACAACCACTGTGCTGTGTTTTGTCTGTCCTATTTCTTGAAAGCTACTGCACAGGAAAGCTTTGCCAAAACACACAAGTTGAACCAGGCCAAACATGGTATCCCTGTCCGAGGGAAAATGAAGGCTGCGTTTTTTCAGGGATAACAAACTGACAAACATTGACTGGAAATAAAAGAAATGGGGCATTCATGTTTACCAAGCTTGTCTAGAACAGAAACAAAGCATAGTGAAGACAGATGGAAGACATTAAATGGTATATTTATAAGGCTATTTTCTTTTATGAAGTAGTTGCTGCTCTGTGTAGTTGAGAAGCCTTTCTCCACCCTTGCTTCAGAGGCTGTTGTAACTAGTTCACTTGAAACCTGCTAGAAGCTTTTCTTATGGATGATTTGCTGCCGTGAACGTTGGACAGAACAAGAGGAATGTATTTTTTGGTGCTTTTACTGTGATGCACTGGATGTTTCAGACATGCTGGTTAAAAAAAAAAAAAAGTGGCTTTCACAGATGGAACAAGATGACTTCATCAATACTACTTGAAGAGGTTTTATGACAGTGAAATTCTGTATCTGTATCACAGCTTGCTATGATAATCAAGTAAAAATTTAGTAATTCAGAAGTGAAGCTGAATACCTTAAATGAAATGCTAGTTGCAGGGCAGTGAATGAAAGAAATAAATGGCGTCAGCCCCAAGATTTCAGAGAAAGTGAGTAGAAATATGTAAATGTAAAGATATCTCAGCATTGTTCTTGAAAAACCTGACTATCAGCAGAGAAGCCAAATGTGACAGTAGTAATTAGAACCTAAGAGATGTATAACAGGCATATACCACAAAGGCCTATGAAGCAGACCTGTAGTTGGTGTGTCTGAGCAGGTGAGAACAACTGCTAATTTAAATAGTTACCTTTTTAGAAATAGTTAAAATGGATAAAGCAGTAATTTGATGAACACATCAGAAGTGATGGCATATTTTAGAAACGGCTTGGATGCAGCACCATCTACTGGCTGAAGAGTTTGCTGTGTTGTTTTTTTTTTTTTTTCCTGTTTTTAAGAAAATCCACTTAAATCTGCACAATATTTTTAGTAAATGTCCTCGTTATTTCAAAGTCGAGCATAATCATGATGTATTATAAATGAGATCCAAATGATTGTTTCCAGAGTTACTTAAAGAGCTGTCAGTGTTTATTCTCTTTTGTTTGTTTCTCCATTCCCTTCCACTCACTGGAAGGCTGAACATGCTTGCCAGTTACAGCATGCTGTTTTGGGGGCTAGATGTATCTTCCAATGAAAAGGTAATTTTGCATACAGAACAAGTTATTTTTTTTTAGTAGAGCTAAGCATACCACCTTGTATGGATGTTTTGATTCTTATTAAAATGACTGAGAAAATTGTAAGGAAGGTGCATTGGTTGTATTTCTATTATTCTGTCATTTTAAAGGTACACATGGAAGGCTTTGTTTCTTATGTAATGTATAATTTACCATCTAAATTTTATATTCCACAATCAGTGGTTGTACCAAGAATGAAGTTACTTGGTTCACTGCAATCAAATGTTTTTTTTCTAAACTGAGCTGTGATGAGAAGTTGAATAAATTAACACAACTATGCCACGTGCTGCCCTCTTAGAAGAGAAACAGCATAAATCTCTTCAGTCATTGAAAACCTCTTCTAACCTACATGATTCTGTATGTGTACCCTGGTGTTAATGCTTAACTGAGAATTTAAACATTGTATTTTCTCATTTGGGCAATAGGTATTCTATTTGATAAGAAGGTAAAGCTTTTATACTCATATACTACCATTTGCATTGGTTACTCTTCAAGGGTTTGCTTTTGTTGGAAATGCAAACTCACTTTCTGTCCTCAGCTATAATAATATTAATGCCTGTAAAAAGAGTGAAACTTTCAAATGTGACCCACTTCATTTTACTTTTTTAATTTTGAAATCTTGGGTAATATGAACATAGATGTAGGAAGGTAAGTCCTTGCAAGGTCTGTAGTTTCTTCTGTGATATAAGTGACTACTTCCTTCAAAAATACTCATTAAACAGCATTTTAAAGATCATGGGCAATGTTTAATGTGCTCTTAGGAAAGGAACTTCTGCCTGCAGAGCAATTTTGGTAGTTAGCAGACATACATAGTTACCTTCAGTATATAAGGAAATCATGCAACAAAATTCAGTGAACAATATTCTTGTACGCCGTATTGACTCAGTTTACCTTCTGCTGCTCCACATTTTCTCTGCCAACTGACATCTGATACTGTTCATACCGATGGAAAAACTTTGTATGTACACTATAACAGTGATTTACTTACATGAAAACCTTTTCCTGTTAATGCAGCCTTTCCAATGTGCTAAGAATCAGCATAAGAGATTTCAGCTTGGCACTAGTTATCCTGCAGCAGACCCTGTCATCCCCCAATTCCAAGCCCCCAAACTCTTTTTGGCCTACCTTGAGACTGTGCTATGCAAGTTTAGAACTTTTTTTTTTTTTAAACCAGTGTATATAAACTCTGCAACTTCTGCTGACTAAGTTTCTGTAGAACTGAGCAGCATTACTGCGTTGTTTCAATATGCTTTCTAGTTACATTTAGTAAATAGTATTTCATGTATGATGGACTGTAATAACAGGGAAATTTTGAAGTATGTGTCCTTACGCCTGTACTAGTAATTTTCCTGCTCTGTGTGCTTAAAGGAACACAGCATAGATTGGCACCGAGCTTTTTACTAATGTTGCAAAAGTCTGGATGTGCTTTTCTTCACTCAGCTTGCATTTGGAAGACGTAAAAGAAGTTATTTCTGCCTTTAGCAACAAGGAAAGTCAGTGGGAAATACTAGAAGTTATTAATTAGAACCCTTTATTCAGCCTGAAATCCTAGAAGGGCATTTGTATTGGTTCAGTTTTGTGAACAGAAGGTTGCACAGTCATTAACCAAAACGCTGTTGCTGGCACCTCATCGTTGAGAGCACCACTTCTGTAGCTAAATGATGCATGGAGTGGAGGCTGTTACAAAATGAGCTTATGCAATATCAGCATGCCCACGTTTAGAAAATATTGTGTATTCAAGTCTTCAGCTTGAGGCATCAGTTACAATAGCTAGTCAGGTTTTGTTCATAGAGATTTTTGTGAGCTGTGAGAAAGGAAACAGTTCAAGTGAAGCAGGTTTTAAATAGTAGAGCAGTTCCCAGCCACCTGGACGCTGGATTAAAAATAAAAGCCATGGAGCCACTGAAACTTACAGTGCAAGTGGAAAACTGAAAACATTTTTGAAATACGCACGAGGCACTTAGAAATTATCATTCTGAAATGGTGCTGAGCTCTGAAAATGCTAATTTACTTTGCAGAATGGATTAAGAGGGCTATGGAAAGGTGAGAAATGTAAGCTCAGAGAGCTCTTACAACCATGAGTGGCAGTTGGCATCCCATAGTGGCAGAAAATAGCAAGAGGAACAGGATTTTCTTTCTATTCAGAGTTAGTGCATATAAATGGGATATGGTTCACGAGATTAAAAATAATGAGGTTTATTTTTTTTGTAAGAAAAACAACTCACAGCCCCAAATGGTAAATTCACATGCTTAGCTTAAAGGGAGTTTTATTACTAGAACTCATTTGCTGAAGGAGAGGCAGAAGGAAGAAGGAAGCATAGAGTAAACTGAAATTTCATTTGTTCCAAAACTGTCTTGCTGCTGGTTGGTGATAACAATTGGTTGGAGCAATAGGTAATGGAAAAAGCACCCATATGGATTGCTTGCAAATACTTTCTGAGAAGATGTAAACAGATGTCATGATGTGCAGCAAACTCCCACTGTTACTAGCTCTTATTTTAAGGTTCAGCACAAGATCTCTCTGGGTCAAACACTGTCACATTTCTCTAAGAAACATTATTTTCTCACCTTTCCAAATGCTGTTTCAAAATAGGAGCATAAAAGAGTCTTACAGACACAGCAGTCATTCTGTAATCACATGCACACATGTGAGTGTCAATAATGAAGAAGAGTCAGAGTTTGGCTGCTGGATACAAAGGCCTGCCACAGATAAACTAGAAGTAGTCTGCTGCTGGTTGACTGTTAATGAGCCATATGGCCCTGCCTGCACTACTACTGAAGTCTTGTTTTAGGCTGCCCCTCCTTCCTCACTACTACACAAAAGAAAACAAAAAGTTAAAAACAAACAAACAAAAAAAAAACACCTGTGCTCTTCCTTCTATATGCTTCCAAATAATACATATATGAACAATGTTTAAAAACAGAACGTACAATTCCCAAATGATTGTGTGCCATCTACTTTCATAGAGGTGCTCAGCAGATATTGCAGTCTTGCTCACACGCAGTATAGTTGACTACATTAACAGACTGCGGAATTCTGGCTTTGCATGATGCATGAAATCTCTCCATCTGGTGAAGATTCAGAGGCTCTGAGGTAGCTGAGAATTGTAGAAACATACATGTTACAATGACTACAAGTTTGTTTTACTGAAGCTTTTCAAAAATTCACAATTAACATGATTTTTTTAAAATATTCTGAATATTTTCCTCATTTAAATTAGATCTGGGAATGCCTTCAAATTTCTTGCTATTTTCAAGTGTCACAGATCCATGCAGCGTTTAATTGATATACTTCCTTTCTTCAATTACAATGTCTTTGTACCTTGGAAGGAAAAATAAGTAAATATAATAGATGGACTTTTTTAAGAAACAATTTTAATGAATTTCTGCTTTCCTGACATGGAGAAATACAACATAAAGTTCTGGTTGTGCATAAAGCTTGCTCGTTTATTTGAGAAAGAAAACGTGCCCATTTTGTCAGTGAGAGGTATAGCACTGCCCGACTGATCAGCAATGTATTTTATGGAGTAAGAAAAAAATGCTGATGCTTTGAAGGATGTATTTATGCAAGTACTTAAGACTAAATTATTTCATTTGTTATGATGTGTTTTGGAAATCCATGCCACAAACATTACAGTTTTATCTTTACAGTGATCATGATGTATAGCTTTATATTTTCAAGGCACATAGGAGCAGTCATTTACTGTTCTGATTTCTTACACATATTTACTCCTTTGGCAAATTATCTGACATCTAACCAGAGATGTTAATGGCATTGTATATTGTACATGATAAAGAAAAAAAAAAAAAAGAAAAAAAAAAGATATGAGCTAGGAGAAATCAATGCTTGGATGAAAGTAAAAATCTGTTGCTGTTTTCCCTGTATTTAAACTGCTTCTCACTAAAAAATACTTGCATTGCTAGAAGTCACAGTATAGATTTTACATTAAAAGACACTGGCAAAGTACTAAAAAGAAAAAAAAAAAGGAAATATAGATTACATTGTTTTGGTTGTTGCAGGAGACCGAAGAGCTGAATAGTTTCTAAAAGAAAACAGTGCAAGCATGAACAGTGGCATGTAATTAAAGATGAATGCAGAGGAATAGTACCAGCAAGCAGTGCAAAAATTAGGTATGTTCCAGCTCTTCGAAGTGAATTCTGCATCATAAAAGTATTAAAATCTGCTGGAATTAAAAGGAAAATCATAGATGATGCAGACAGATGTGGAATGCTTTCTACTTCAGAAGTCCCAAAACAGTTGTAATAACACTTAATTGAATAACTTTCGGAAAAAATAGTCAGTGCCCAAACATAGGAATCTGACAAAGCAGAGAAATGGTCGTTGTTCACTACCATGCAAAAAATAAGTCTATGCCCGAAGTTACACTTGGCAACAGTAAATGTTTGCATGAAAGGAGGATACACTGAGTGACTGTGTAGGCAGGTAGGTAGATAAAAAAATATTAGGGCTTGACCTGACACCAGCTGAGAAAATCAACAGTGGGATACTCCTTCCCAAAATGGCTGTGTTTTAGAAAAGAGTTATGGTTGAAGTCATTTCCAAAATGGCTCCACTAGGAAAAGAAACAACTTAATTAAAAACAAAGGAAATTTACTTCAGGTGTTGGGAAAAATTGTCAAAAGTACTGGAATGACTAAAATAATAGAATAAGTCAGGATTTTTAGGACCTTTCCCTCACTGGAGACTGAAATGAAGAAGTAAGACAAAACACTCCTGGTGTATTTGGTGCTGCTTTTCTGGACAGGTGGACTAAATAATGGCTTCCAAATTGCCACATCTATAATGGCATCTTGACACTGCAGTTACCTGAACTTTCTTCCCACAGAGGACTCCAGTATAACCAGGACGGCAGGAGCACACATTAGGTGACACACACTTGCCTCCAAACAGGCACTTCTGATTGCACACAGCTAGATCAAGAGACAGGGATATGTGGCTTTAGTTATCTAACAATTCAGTGAAGGAAGCTTGTGGTCCTGTGGAACCAACAATACTCTTGCCAAGCCCATCTCCATATACAAAGATGCAGACATAATACGGGAACATGCTGACTATATCTAATAATAAAGGAATAAATGAGATAGAGAGAGGGACACGAGTAAGGTGTGTTTAAAAGCAGTACATAGCAATGGTCTCTCAGGGCTACTGCAGCAGCATATCATCTATCCATTTGCATGCGTGGTCCGTGACTATCTTTTTATTCTAGAGAGTTTCAGAATGGGCACAGAAATCTGTACTCTGTCCTGCCTTTAACGCAGATTTCTGTTAAAATAAGCCAAAGGACAGGATTTGCAGGTATTGTGCACTTCTGAAGCATTCTAAACTGTGCAGAAATAAAAAGTTTACATTGTAGACCACATCATTCTTACGTGTTTGACACTGGATTCCTTCCCACTGCGGAGGACAATGACACGTACTGGGTCCATTGCACTCTCCACCATTCTTACATTCCTGAAGACAGACTGCTACACAAAAATCATCATCACAAGGTTCAGTTATATCTCAAGTGATTATTTTTTTTTGAGGATGCTCACTAATTGTTGACTGCTTTCTACACAAAATAGTCACATCATCTTCACTAAAACCCTAAGATCAACAGAATATTAGACAGAACCAGAAACAAAAAGGCCTGCACTCAGTGTATGCATTGAGATTTCTGATACAACACAGTCAGCTACAAAAGCCTGAAATATTAAGTCAATGCCACTACACCATTTTGTTGGTTTTTTTCCAAGTTTACCTTTCCAAAATCCAAACCTCAGGGAAAGATCTTTCTGTTATGCAGCTTAACTCACAGAGAATCAACTCGTGAATGTTTGATCTTAAAGTATTTTCTATTTCCACTTTTCTGCACATTCTGTTTATTAAATCATTCTCTAAAACACTACTATTTCTCATTGGTTAACAGATTTTATGATTATGAAATCTCTTTTCCATGGAGTCCAAAAACATCTAATCCTTGTAAATATGGGTGATTTTTTGTTTGTTTTTTTTTTTTCAGTATGCCTTTCCAATAATTACAGAAAATAACATAGGGAGAACTGTTTTTCATCCATGCCATGAGAGACCTCGTTGTCTGTATCAGTATCTGAGCCTCAGGTGTGCTGATATGACAGACACTTATGTTTTATCTACTGTATTTCTATCATCCATACTCATGCTGATTTTCACACAAACTGTGCCTTTATCCAAGCTGCCACATTTTATTTACATGCCATCTATAACTTCATCAAGATACAGCGCAATCCACAGCTGTGCTTCCATCACAGTCCTATTTTTATCTTTCCTAGAGGATTTATGCCTACTGCATTTTTTATTCCAATCATTTCCCACTGTTTCCACAGCTTTCCAATGTTTCACTGTAGATCTTTTTCTGTGATATCTTTTTTTTATGTCCTATAGTACAAACTGAAATTCTTTCTGTTCACTGACCCAGTTCTTTGCAGCTGTATGTATTCAAAAATACAGATGCATCTTGTTTAGACAAGAGTGGAGAAAGAAACAGAAGTATTTGTCATTCAAGAATTAAAAGGATATTTTGGTCTCGTGATTTACCCTGAGCTGCGTAGTATTAGTTCCCCATTCTGCATTTTGCTGCCAAGTTACAGATCACTATTTGTCAATGTGTGCATATTTAGGAGTTCTTTGGCAATAACTTCATATTATCTGTTGTCAGAGCTGTCCTTTAGCCATACATTACTTTTAGGGCATGGTTCTCCTGTTAACTGCATGATACTTACGTGTGTTACATTTTTTTCCACTCCACCCTGAAGGACAAGAGCAAACATTGGGCCCTACACACCTTCCTCCATTCATGCAGCTTGGCTCACAGACACCTTAAATTAAGAAACATTTGCTGTTAAATACTTTTTAATGGTTTACAGAGCAATTTATTAATTACTTTCATATTCTGGAAGGATTTTAACACTATCTTACTTTTTTCACATCTTCTGCCTGTATAACCACCAGGACAAGTACAAATGTTGTTTCTCATACAGTGGCCACCATTCTTGCAAGGCGGCCTGCAGACAGCTAAAAGATATAAAGGAGAATGGCTGCTGTTTGCTTTTTGTTTGCAACATACTTCCAGGAAATTAGTGCAACACTAAAATCCTGATAGTGCCAAACATTGATATAAACTACCAAGCCTGTCTATTAAGAGTCATATTAGTGGATTTACTACATCAGTACCAAATACAGAATAAGATAAGAATATGTCAAGGTTGGCAGTGTATGTGTATGTGTATGTGTATAAAAGTGACCAGACTATATAATATATAAAGCAGCTGGTCAAGTGGCTGAACACTGCTCAAGAGTTGAATGCAAGAGAGAATGTGAATTTTTAGTATCTCTTTTTGAACATTGACTGAATCAGCCATAAAAGCTTTACATATATATATGTTTGTACACTACTTCTCTCAAGCTTAACAATGCTTTCTTACTGATTACCTCATAACAACAGGAAGAGAAAGAAAAAAAAAAAGATTACCATTCTGACACTGGGTTCCATAAAATCCATGTGGACAGAGGCATACACCTGGCTTAGTACAGGAGCCACCATTGAGACACACAGGGTCACACATCGCTGCACAAACGGTGAAGAAAAGGGAGAACCATGACAACAAAATAAAATCCATAAAATATCTACTTCTGTTGCAAGGATTGTGATTAAATGCCTCACATGAGTTCAGATTATGCCGTTCACTTAAAATCTCTACCCAAAAACTTGAGATCTATATTATAGAACTGCTACTTGGCATCAGAACTAGCATGCAGAAACAAGAAGGGGTGTGGGGGCACCCCAGCATTAGGCAGCCACCCAATGCTGCTGTCTGAGTAACATGGTTACAAATTTCAGATTATGAGAGGCCTCCCAGGAATGTAGTAGAACTGTAGGAGTCCCCTGTTACCTGTACTGCACGTTGGTCCATACCATCCAGATCTACACTGGCAGATGTCTGGAGTGAGACATTCACCGCCATTTTCACAGTGCCTGTTGCAAATCACTACCATCCATCAATCAAAGAGGGAAGAAAAATATGTTACAGAAAATCCTTCATCCATTTTTCAGTTCTTTCCCAGATATTAATACTGGAAATTAGGCACAATTTCACTAGAGGAGTACATCAGATATTTAAATTATAACTTGCTTTGTTCCCAAAGAACAGGAAGAATTTTCTGTATTTTTTGCGTATGAATTCTTACTTACTTGTATCACACCTTGGTCCTACAAAACCATAGGGGCAGGTACAGAGATTTCCGGCCAAGCATGTGCCTCCATTTTTACAGGGTGGTTTACAGTGTGCTGTGAAAATAGAATTCAGTTGTTCAAGAAAGCACATCTAAAAAGATGTGTGTATTGGTTATGCTTTAGCAAAAGGACACAGTTAGTAATTGACAGCGGGGAAAGAACTGGAAATAAAATGAAGTAACGTGTTATGCCTTTTTACAAGGACAAACAAGAACTGAATTTCAACAGAGCACACAGAGTTCCACCATTGGTGGCCTCCCCCAGAGAATGGAAATGTGAGACAATTTCCAGACAGGACTGCAGTCCTCCAGCTTTTCAGGAACGTTCAGCTTAGAGGCGGATAGAGTTACAAGTGAACTCTGTTTGCTGTGAAAGTTACCCTGGCCACTGTCTTTACATAATTTCACGTTATCAGAATAACTGCAGGAAAATCTGTTCTTATCTCTCATCTGTATCTTTATTATTATACAGGTGTAAGGAAGCACTCACCATAAATCCACCTGAAAAGACTGTGGAAGCCTACAAATTAGATGTGACTGGCACTACAGTTAAATCAGTCAGTCATTTTGGGTCAGCACACAAACAGTCCAGACCTATCCACAGAAGAGGTCATGGCAGCAGGGTCTTTGCAGCTGGCAGCCCTAATCACTGGGCTAGACCAGACTTCCTCTTCCTTTCCTGCTGCCTGTCCTTGAGAACATCACTCACTTCAGCAGAACTGCTAAGTGCTCTTACTAAGAATATCCTAATGCATGGTGACTGGGAAACTGTTGTGGAGTGATGTGTCTGGAATCCAGATCTCTCTTTCACTTGAGAACATCCCAAGCATCACTGTGACAGAGAGCTAGGTGCCACCATGATGTGCCATTGGGAACTCTTCCTAAGAGGACACAGTTAACAGCTGTACTTTCCTGTACTTACAGAAAAATAAATCATAAGTAAGCAAATTGGGTCACCACATGGACACAACTTGTATTCTCTAAACAGTCAATAGAGAGCAGAATGTATTTACATTAAATTATTTGGGAACAGAATTATAGAGAATTCAGGCGGCTGTTTGAGACATTCTTTTGTATTCTTACCCTCTTCCTCAAAGGAACTGAGAAATTTAGGGATGGGAATACCTAAGCAAAGGCACCTAGGTTAGAGGGACTGGATTCTAGCCAAGGATCTGTTGGAAAGGCGTATGCACACCTATGAAAGTGAACTGCAATTTGTTGACCTTTGTTTTCTTAAAAGATTCTGAAAGGGTGAAGTGGAGAAGTGCAACTCTGAACAAATGCCCAGTGGAAAAAGCACTGCTTCCTCAGATGTGATAAAAAATAAATAAAAACCAATCAATCAAACTATTTTTTTCATTAATTTTAGATCAGCATGCAATGTCCTGATGATGCAATAAGTTAAATCAAAGTATGATATTTTGCTGTCATAACTTAGTAAACATAGGAATCTCTGTTAAAGTAAAAATCAAATGAACTTGCATTCCTATCAGAACGAATGGTTATGGGAGTTACTGACAGCAATCTTCAGATATTTATGAATTCAAAAGTACAAAATATTCTGTTTACCTTCTTCACAAGTGGAGCCGCTGTAACCTGGTAGACATTCACAGACATTGGGCTTAATGCATTTTCCATGGTTTTTACAATCAGGTCTGCATAGTGCTGTGCAAAATCAACAGTGATCTTACTGATTAACTCATTTATATGAGCTATCATGGGCTAAATCAAAATGCCATACCCACCTGTCTGGCAGTTATAACCAGCATAACCAGGCTTGCATTTGCAAATATTTGGTTCCACACACTCCATATTTTTGCCACATGTTTGTCTACATATTGCTGAAAGGCAATTAAGAAAAACAGTGAAAGGAATAAAGAAACAAACAATGGCATTTCAGCCTAACTATGTCCTATTTAGCACAATGAACATACCACAAAGAATCAATCTGATCATGATCTGATCATAAGAGGGAAGCCTGAGATACATCAGAGAAAAAATGTTTTTAAGTGCATCCGCCCAAATAAAAGCCTGTAAGGTAAATATTACTAAGAAAATTAGGAAATTCAGTACTATGTGAATTTTACCAATCACACATCAACAATGTATTCTCATGTTATAAAAATACAAGAGCTGTTCTGAAAGTAATGCCTTCTATTGTATTATGTTGGCCCACAATGTCAGAGACAAATTTTGGTGGTGTGGCAGTAAGGCTGAACTTTCCTAACAGTATTCCCTCAAATTTGCTGCTGTGTGACAGATGGCAGCAGAGGGGCAGTCTTACAAAATGGTGTCTGGCATGGAAGTGCATATTAAACAAAGGTGTGTCACTGAATTCCTCCATGGAGGAAAAAAATGGAGCCCATTGACATTCATTGTTTGCTAAGTGCTTATGGAAACCAAACAGTGCATGTGAGCATAGTGAAGCAGTGCGTGGTGAGTTTCAGTAGTGTTACAAAGACATGAGACAAGCCATTCTGGATGTCCATGCAGAGCTGTCACTCTAGAAAATGAAGAGTGTCTCAATCAGCTCATGCATGTGAAGACGTATTGCAACCAGGGAACTGTGTATAAAGCTGAATATTGGCTTCTGTGTGTTGGAAGTGATGGTGGCAATGTTAAAGTATTGCAAAGTTTGTGCAGGGTAGGTCCCACAAATGTTCACATAGAACAGAAAGACCATTGTATGCAAGTTTGTCAGGACCTACTGAACCAATACAAGACTGAAGATAACAGTTTCCTGCAGTGCATCATTACCGATGATAACAACAAAACTGGTGAGGGGTCTGGAACACAGGCCATATGAGGAGAGGCTGAAGGAGCTGGGAATGTTCAGCCTGGAGAAGAGGAGGCTCAGGGGAGACCTCATTGCTCTCTATAACTTCCTGAAGGGAGGTTGTAGTGAGCTGGGGGTCGGCCTCTTCTCTCGTGTCATTGGTGATAGGACCAGAGGGAATGGTTTCAAGCTACGGCAGGGGAGATTCAGGCTGGACATTAAGAAGTATTACTTTTCAGAAAGGGTGGTCAGGCACTGGAATGGACTGCCCAGGGAGGTGGTGGAGTCACCGACCCTGGGGGTGTTCAAGGAAAGGCTGGATGTTGTGTTGAGGGACATGGTTTAGTGGGAGCTATTGGGAATAGGTGAACAGTTGGACTGGATGATCTTTTAGGTCTTTTCCAACCTTGGTGATTCTATGATTCTATAAGATATGTTGTCACCACTATAAGCCAGAGTCAAACCAGCAGTTCATGGAGTGGCAATACATGACTTCTCCATCGAAGAAAAAATTCAAGATGCAGCTCTCAGTAGGTAAACTGAGAGTAGGTTCACTGTCTTCTGGGATAGGAAAGAGGTGGTCCTTCTGGATTTCCTGGAACCCAGACAAATCATCAACTCTGACCACTATATCATAATACTGACTAGGTTGAAGGCTCAAAATTCCAGAGTAAGGAGAGAGAAGAGAACCATCTTTCTCTTGAGATATGATAACTGTAGCCCCCATACCAGTTTGAAGTCCATGGAGCACATCACCATTCTTGGCAGGACTGAGTCAGCATACCCACTGTATAGACCAGATTTGGCATCTTCTAACTTCCAACTATTTGGGCCAACGAAGGACAACTGTATGGGCAACATTTTCCTAGCAACAAAGCCCTCAAAGCAGCTGTGAAACAGTGGGTCACCTCCACTTGTGCAGATCTTTATGAGCGTGACATGCTTGTTCATCTTGAGTAAAATCTTGTTCATCATGGGCAAAAATGCATAGCTAATGGTGATGACTAACTGAAAAACTAGTGTTTTGTAGCTGAGAATTTGCTCTGTCAAATAGTGTTATTGTGCTCTTTGTGTCTGTTGTAATTTCCATGTTCCATGGAAATAAATAGGAGGCATTACTTTCAGAGCAACCTATATATAAAATAATCCTCAGCGAAGAATTTAGTACAGTCATTTGTCATACCTCTACAATTGAAGCCATCTCCATAGTAACCATAGGGACAACGACCACACTTGACTCCATCATCCTGACTTGGCTCACAAGGTACTCCAGGAAAACAAGGTAGTTCAGCACAGGTTATTGCTTTAGGAAGTACTATTTCATCTGAATCTTCAGGAAGCATTTCTGGTGGGATAGTCACTTCAGCAAGAGCAAAAAGTAAAGGATTCATTCTACGCTTGGCTAACAAGTGCTGAACTCTGTGAACATTTCCACCTTTAAATATTTTGTGAGACGAAGAAAGCCCTTTGCTTGTATTCACTGAACTGCTAAGAGAAGCTTTCTTGCCAGTCTCCCAATGACTGTAGGCCTCAATTCGTGTCCTTGTTTTCTTCTCAGTTGATACAGCATGGCTCCTTGAAGAAGCTGTAATCACTGTGTTTTCTGGAGAAGCCCCTTCTGTGTCAGTAAGGTGTCCACTACTGCTACCAACAGCATGAGCAGTGTTTTCAGATACATCTGGTTGTACAGAAGCACTTCTCTGAGAATTATATGACTTCTCAGTGGTGATTGTTTTTGGTCTGGAGAGTGATGGATTACTAGTATTGTCCATTTCTATAGAAATAAATCTTCGGGGGACATCTATAGAACTGGGAATAGAGCTCAAGACCTTGTCAAATGATGACTGTTCAAAACCTACAGATGTTAAAGAAAAAGGAGAAATATTATAAAACTTTTTTTCTTTCAAGGATGGAGAATGTCTTCTGAACAGAAAAACATATGTTCCATTCATTCCTCTCCCCCCATGTGCTACACCAGAATAAATGTTTGCAGTAGGACATAAATCTCAACTGGCAGACAAAGGTACTCTGTCTACATCCTTTCCCACTCTCACCATGGCCTTTTGGAGCAGGCAGCCAGGGATTTTCAGATACTGGGTCAACAAATAACTTTATTGGCAGAACAAATTACCAGTGCCGCACAACTAGATTACTGTAATGGTGTTTAAACAAAAAATACTGCTTACTGTTCACATGTATGTCTAAATGCAGATAATAAGCCTAGAGTCTGGAAGCAGATACTTAGTAACAATATATTCTTACCCACTTACATCACATGAAGTACTTTGTATGAATAATTCACTACTTTGTAGCAAAAGTATATTTTAGTTTACTTAATTACTTCAGTTATCTCAGAGCTCTCAGATAATTCTCTGAACATTTTTCTTCATTTTGATAGTTGTATATTTTTTATTAGTGGAATATTACATATATGTTTTCAATGACAAAGATGGATTCAGCCTTCTCTCTGATAGCAATGCAGAATGAATGAGAAATGCTCCATATTCTGAAAAAAAGTGGGTGTTCTGGTGGACTGTAGAAAGGAGTATGGCACTGTAATACAAGAATGGCAGAAGGCTTTCAATGGGCTTTTTAGCATTATGGGTTTGAGCAGGAATGAAGTTGGAGGAGATTGTTCAACTTAAGATCTGTCCTTTGAAACAGTATTAGAAAACTGTAAATAAAAGGTTAAACTTCCCTGAATCTTATTGCGAAGTGTTATGCTTCCTACTGCTGAAAAACAAAGCATTAGAAGAAACTGATAAAGAATTATCCAGCACTGGCAGTTGAGTGAGAGTGCATTTTCCTCCCCTGCTAACAATTCAGAGATGAAGAAAAAGACACCTGAGGAGAATTCTCTGTGAGCAATACCTCAGCAGACACAGAGCTGGAAATGCCAGCAATAGAGTTTAAAGAGTTTTGGAATTAAGGACCTTCATTTGCCATACTCTTCACCTTTCTTTTGAATTGAAGTATGAAAATGGCATTCAACATAATGCCATAAACTTTTGCTTATCTCATATAACAGATGTCCCTATCCCCATGTTACCTATTGCACATCAGTGGTTAGTCACAAAAACAAAAGGCAGCAGTAAGAATGTCATATATCACACTGACAATGAAACGACTTGACTGACCTAAGGGATTTGTTGATATTGACATTTCAATGTCATTTATAAGATCAGAAATAAGAATGCAAACCAAGTCATTAATTTCATTTAGTTAAACTGAAAAATTAAAGTGAATAACATAAAGCTGACTAAAACCTTTAACTTCCCAGCTATATTCTTATCAGTGTGTGAATCAGAAATTTCACTATCTTCATGAAATAAAATCACCTTTATTCTCTCCAGCTTCCCCTATGAAATCTTTTCTTTTAACATAAATGTCGTCAAAGGTTTCTGAAACAAAAAATGAGAGGGCACATTAACAGTTACTTTTACTTCAACAGCAAATAGATTACAGAACTCCAATAGAAAAAATAACTCAAAATTCAGACAGCAGATGAAGAGTAAAAAATGTTTCTTGAAGATTTGCAACAGACCACGTTAAAAATACCAGTTACTCAGAAATTGCATAAGAGGACACCTTATCAGGTGTTAGGCACCTGATTTCTCGAGTATCTTTATTTCAATAAATAGTTCTATGCTGAGCAGCCTAAAAGCAAAGCATTTTGTCAATAGTTACTCGTATTATGAAAAAAAAACAGAAAAAATACACTGCACAGATTCCTAGTATTATGTGAAAGAATGTGGGCATTTGTAGCTATTTTTTTTTCTAAACATTTGGAAGAGGAGTTTACAGCTGTGTGACCCACTACATTCTGATATTGTGACCATCTGAGATTCTGTCTCTGTAGCCAACAGTCAGAGAGTTCTTTTCTGCTGACTACTCTAGAGTTCTAATTTACTGTTAGGAACATAGCACACCCAGTAAGACAATAGTATTCTAAAAAACCAGATCATATTACCGTAGCATGACTTCCCATCTCCATGTAGATTTTTTGGGCATGAACCACAATAGTAAGAACCAAAAGTATTGAAGCAAAATACTCCAGGGAAGCAAGGGTTGGATGCACATTCATCTATATCATCTTGACAATTTTCACCTGCATTCAAATACAAGTTTTTATAATACTGTTGTCACCAGACTTTGACAATATATTTTTAAATGATAAAAGTAGAATATATGTAGATGCAAAAATACAAAGGAGTGCATACACTAAGTACATCAAAATATTTCTGTACATCTAATAAGTCAGCTCACTATGTTTGTCGCATACATTTTTTTATCATATGCCAAGTTTCTTGCTTATTGCAGAATCCGAATAGAACGGGCTCTGTGGACTACATTTATCTGCTGGCATTGGAGGAGCCATGCTGGGACCAAACTTATCATTCTTGTTTTTCACTGTATTCACCAGAGGAAAACAGAAAATCTAAATGAGAATATATAATGTAGTAGTTTACCTTGAAGTTCAGGTGGGCATTCGCAGTAATAGCTGTTTATTCCATCTACACATTTGCCAGTACCACACTGGTTGAGTTTGCAGTCATCAGTATTCACTTGACAGAGATCACCTTCAAATCCAGCCACACACACACAAAGGTATCTCCCACTTCCAGGTGGGAAATTAGTGTTTGTCACACATGAGCCATTATTCAGGCAATCACATGAATTTACTCTGATCTACAAAGCAAGACAAATAAGATAGTTTTCTCTTTTTATGAACTAGCAATGAATATTGTAATTAGATATTGTAAACATCTTACTAGTATGAGTCATTTTACTGTAATATTAATTACCTCTATTTCTACCTTAGTCTCCGCATTGCAGTCATCTGTCAAAGAAAATGTTAATTTATGGGGATTCTTTGACACAGCTTTCCACAAAAGGAGACCTGATGGGGAAAGACTGGCACCTTCAGGACCAGACTCCAATGTGAAAAGAATAGCAGAGCCCTCTGGATCTGAAGCCAAAAACTGATATACAAAATCTTCTCCATAAAAAGTCCGTAGCATACCCTGAAAAGTTTCAAGCACAGGAGGCTGGTTGTCTGTAACAAAGGAGATATTTTCTCTTTTAAGCAGAGTTACAATATACTTATAAAAATTTTAAAGGAACATATCTTTCTGTTAAGGAAGACATATGTGACTATTTCTTTTAAGTTCTAACATCATTTCAACAGTACAGGAAAAAAAATAGATATTTTCGTTATAATTGTAACATTAACAAGAAATTACTTAGAGTATGTAAGAGCTTGTAAAGATTGATTGCATTTACATAGAAAAAGGCCTCAAAATTTATTGAAATTAAAAATTGTTTTTATAAACTGTAGCAGTTTAAAAGTGAAAGTACAGAAAATCATAAAAAGTTAGAACTAGGAAGAGATTGAGACAGTCACCAGAAGTCCCATTCATACAAGAGCCATACTAATCCAGGCAGAGTCATGCCAGCACTTCCCCCATGAAACATGATGGGATTCTTGTATTTGAGATATGATGGACCTGGGTTGATGGGGAAAGCTGGTTGATGGGAAAGCTGAACCAAAAGAGCTACAGCTACTAGGCTAGAATTTTGTACTATGGAGAGACAGAAAATAGAAACTCTAGATGATGGTCCTCTTTTCATGGTATGGTTTCTAATTGGACTGAACTGAAGTATGAGATTCATAAATATACACTGAAGTATTTGCTTAGGCCATACATCTATGCAATCAATGTGAGTTATGTCCAAATATTAAGTGGTTAATTAACATGACCTGCCTTTTAATCCAGTTTCGTGTGTTCACCTCTTGTTTGGTATAAGTCAAAGACTCTATGGAACAAAATCTTGTATTAAACATCATTAGTAGGTCTATGAGGTGTTAACAACATTTATGCAAAGCTCTTTACAGAGCATTTTCATAGACGTATGTATACAGAAAAGCTGCTTGTTGCCTAGCTTATGCAGAGCTACATTGCTCACATTGTAAGTTAGATAATTTATACAATTTTCAACTGCAATTTCAGATTGATTTTCATTGCTCTGCCTGCAGTTGTGGACTCACAGGTTGCTGAATCCACTGTTTGTTGATGAGGAGATCAACAAAATGCTACTAGTGCTACTAGTAACACCCTAAGTTAATTAGTGATTGAGTACAACAGAGCTCACGGATGACGTTTAAGCAGGAGGATGGACTCAGGCATCCTGAGACCCCTTCCACTCTGAATTTTCCAATGATGAAATTATGTGTATACAGACTATTCAATATCTGCACATAGACTGCCTGTTCAAAAAAGTGAAAGAAAAACCTTGCCTCAGAACATGCACCTGATTGGGAAAGGCCTTTTATTCCTAAATGTTGAAGACAAGCACTTGTGGACATGGCTGTACCAAAAATCAAAATACTGTTAACTGCTAATAAGGCTCAAAGAGTTGTTAATTTCAGTAGTTTCTTGTTAGTTATTGTGAACGGGGAAAAAAAAAAAAAGAAGAAAAAAAAAAAACAAGTCTGTCTTTCACATGTCTGGTCTGGAAAACATCCTTTTCAGCAATAAGGAGAACTGCAAGATGAAAAACAAGATCAAATTACAAACTGAAATAGTACCAACTGAGCTTTAGCTGAAACACTTAACTAAGCTCAAAACTTCAGTATATTCATTTTGAATACTATTCATTTTGAATACTATTCATTTTGAAACTCAGTAGAACCTAAACTTTTTGCTACTTGAAAAAAAAAATCAAAGAGATGACAATCAGAACTATTTAGAACTTACTTTCAACAACTGACCAACTTAACCTTGATGTGTCGGGTCTGCAGAGTAAGCAAGGGCTGGTTGGATTCGTGTCACCTTCACCGTAACAGAGTCCATCTATATTGCACGTTTTCTCCTTTTAGAGAAATGACAATGTGACTCATTAATTTTCAGTTGTCAAACAGCAAATTTCAGAATTGTCTATTTGTAAAATTTTGCATTTGTAGTGTCCAAATCTAATAAATCTAATCCTAATCAAACCTAACCCTACATTGTACTTTTAGAAGTAAACAAATAACAGTATGTTTGGTTTTACTTGTTAATTATATACAGTGTTTTTTGTTGTTGTTGTTATTGCTTTTTTCCTTCAAATTTTTCTCTTCTGAGCTTCTCCTCTGGTGCTTTTCATTTCTAGGCATGAAAAATTCCTGTTGTAAATGAGTACAGGATGTGTGTTTTTTCTACCTGAAGAGATGCATACTTTAGTAATATACACAGAAGAATGAAATATATACCTTTAGTGCACATAATCCAGATTCCTGTAGTTCACATATCTGACAGGCTCCATCGTATATTATCATTGTTTTAGAATTGCTGTAAGTTAATCCATCATTAGAAATCTGCAAGACGTAGAGTAAAAGTAGTTTAATCAACATAGGTATCAACATCTCAGCAGCACTGACTGCTATCCTGGGATTCAATTCAATGACAGGCACTACATTTAGCTGTTTAAACTCTTGTAATAGTCAGCAAAACTCTAATCAATTACATCAACAAGATTAGGCAGGTATTTGACTGACCACATGTAGGTGTCTATGCTAGGATAGAATGACCAGTTTTTAGGGTCTATTGACCTTATTGACTCCAACTGCGTGATACCTTAGATGTCTACCTCGCACAAACATTCATGTATATACATTGAGCTCAACTCATTTTTTCTGTCAACATATTGAATGTCATTTGAAATGCACTAGGGTAACTACCTGGCCTTTACCTTCAACTTTCGAAGGATGCATCCTTCTATAGGTTCTAGGGGTAGCCCCTTATAGGGGGCAGTCCCCTTGCAGGAAGCACTCTGTATTTAAGCTTAAGAAGTTAAATGAGATGCCATGTTAAGCAAGCTGAATTCCATCCACTGTACCATTAAAAAATAATAGTTATATACACAATGTAGTTTCATCTTAGTATCTGTAAGTGAATATTTGAAATTTCTGCAAGTACCTTTATTTTCCACCAGACAATGGGTTTATCATCAACCAGATCCATGACATCAGACTGTGGGCCGTTATTCGGTAACTCGCAGTCGACAGTCCTGACATTTTGGAAGGCAGCTGACATAATTAGAGGCTCTCCAGGAATCCACTGGTTATCAGTATACTAAATTTTAGGACAAATAATTTGTTTTTCAGTGAAATGGAATATGAAAATATTTTTATCAGAGAAAAAAAAAACATGTATTGCTTAGTGTTTCAATGTGTCTACTTCTCTGGATTAGAATGATGTGGGAAATATGTCATTTTTCCCCCCACAAATAGATTTCTACCTGAGCCTGTTAAAATGAAAGAAGTCTTTCCTGGTGCATGGCAATTTGGCATGGCATTACCAAGAAAAATTCCTCAATCTGGAGAGTTATGGAAGAGTTAAGCAGTGGGTGATCCTCTAAAGTATCACTTTAAAGTATCACTATAAAGTATCACTGATCTAATGTCTCAATTACTTTATGCCTCTCTATCTCTGCTCACAGAAGTGGACAAACTTTAGTCAAATGAACAGATGAGGTTCTGGCAATACTCAGCTATGATTTTGGGTGCCAGCAAATACTCGCAGTTAGCCACTAAACTTCTGCACAAATGAACAGATTACAACATTAACCCTGTAGATTTCTTTTCTATACTCCAGGAAGGGAAGTTACCCAAGGATCTGTCTTGGGAGTTCAAGATAACAGAATAGGGATGGTAATACTACATGATAGAAGTATGGATTGCAATAGGAAGCAGGGTCAAATGTATAAAATAGGTAGATAAAGAATGGAGAGAACAACAAGATCAAAATCATGTTGAGCTTAACTAAGTTTTACTGAGTTGGCTATTTTTTTGAGTTACTGTAACGAAGTGAAACATTTATTTAATCCCAACCCTGATGTAGGGACCACAGTTTTGCACTTTTTCAAATAAAACAAACAAACAAACAAACAAAAAACACTTTAAAAAATGCTCAAAAGACAAATTAACTATTTTTGTTCAAACCAAACTTTTTTCGATATTCTTTCATCCTGTGCTAATTAATTAATGGCAAAGGTAAGTAAAAATGTAAAAACTAAGCATTCATGTATATGCAATTTTGAGATCTTTGACTCTTTGAAATGTGATGCAGTCTATTTTTCCAGAAGCCATTTGTTATCAGCTGGAGACACATTCAGATATTTTTTTCAGAAATATTATCACTCAAAAATCAATTAAAAATCTCCAGATCTACTAGAACAATGTAAGGGGGTTTATAAACATTCCTATCTTTTGCAAGATCTAAATAAATTCTGGCATTAATACTTAATGTGTAATCATTAACTCCTTGGTCATGTCCTGCCCAAAGCTCTACCAAGAGATGCACACTAGTTATGTATCTGTGAAGTACTCCAGTGCAAAATTCTCTGAATCATCTCTTACAGCACTGTGCATGGTAGGACAGCCTGTAGACAAACGATGTGATTTAATCTTTCAGAAGAGCAAGCATTACAAATGAGAAATGTGAGTGTACTAGCTTTAAATTCAGCAAAAATGCTTCTAGGAAATTTTGATCAGTTGAATTTATCTCAAAATACCCACAAGAAGTGCTATGTGTTGTAACTCCACTGGCATTTGCACAAAGCCACCATTATTCCAGTCAGAAAATTAAAAGGAAACAAACTTATTTTCTTTGGTAGTTTCAGGAAGAAAATTTAAAAAATGCAAAATAAAATTTAAAAAAAGAAAAAGGACAACAACAAAGGAGATAACAATAAAAGAGATTATCTAGAATGTTTGTGTAGTTCAGAGCCATGTATTCTACCACAAACAGTGTTGTATCGGAGTATCTTGTCATGAGTTAAGACAGGGGCAATTCGAATTATTGCTATCAAATTCCCAATAATTATCTGTGAGATGGTCTGAAACTCTTTTAACCTATACTCTTAACTTTCCCATTTCAAGCCAACTAGCAGATGATTGGATAAATGTGCACAAGAAAAAAACATCTATAACCCCCCACACTGCTTAATTGTAGCATCTACTAGAACTAAGGAAAGCATTTTTTGGTTTTCTCAGGAGCAGAAGATTCCTATTGAATGTTTTCCCTTTTGTCATTCTCTCCCCCCAGTCATCACAAGTGAAAACCAGTTTCATTTGGCAGGTTTTTTTTATTCTCATGTATGATATGATGTAAAAACTTGTAATCACAGATTGTTCATTTCAGGCTAACACTTGTAAATGGCTTTTAATTTTGCCTTGGGCAAATTCTAGGTCTGACTAAAAACATTCTGTCTGTACAGACTACTCTGACATTATAGTACAGTATTTTTAATCTTCTGTTCGAACCTAGGCTATAAAGCTGACATATTATTAAATAGCCACAGTATTCTGCCCCTGGGAAATGGACATCTCAGAAATGCCTTTTTCTTTTTTTGTAACAGATTTATTATGTTTTTAAAAAGGCTATTTTGAGTATTGAGTTTGAAACAGTAATCTAGTGATGTCTTTAACCTTGCAGTCCTTTTTCAAAGAACTGGTACTTCACTTCCTCTCCATAAGCACTTAAAAAGAAAAAAAAGAAAAAGAATGGAAAGAACAAGCAACATACTGGTTGCCACCAACAGGACTACCTTTGCCCTTTCCAGATGGATAGCCGCTGTTTGCTGTTATCTCCTTTTAGCTGCTGAACATTCCCATTATGTTTTGCACTTTTAGCAGTGAGGAAAGTGCAATCTTGCAAAGACTTGAGTGCCTGCTGCAAAGTGCTGAGTACCTCTGCTTTTAGCTTCTACTAAACCATTGGGTTGTACCAACATAAAATGATTAGATGTTTTTTACTTATTCACAGAGAAATTTAAACAGAATTATTACTATACAAGGAGACCTACTTGCAATCTGATAATTTCACACTTCATATTCGATGACTCTCTGAAGCCATGTCCAAAAGCCCTCACTGATGTGCAGTCATACTGACGAATATCACATAGCCCAGCATTTTCCAGCTCTATTATTTCTGGAGCTTGGTCTTTGAAGTAGAGATTAGAAAATAAAAGTCAATATAATGATCTCATTCATATAGAAAATTACTTTAGGCAACACATTTATTTCTCTGCCCAACTAAGAAAAGTGTCAACAACGAAATCTGGAGCAAGGGGAAAAGGTACAACAGTAACCTTTTGTGTCATTAAAATGAATTTCACCTTCAAAGCGAGGCTTTATATCTTCTCTTGGAACTTCAGATTTATAAAGCAGATAAAACATTCATGCAATAACAAACTCTTGTGAGTATGCGGTCTATCGCCTCATCTATGACTCTTTACATCACACTTGCAGTGTAAAATGTAAATGAAGCTCAGGCTTTAGATATAGGAACTTGAAAATTACTTGCAATAATTTATAATGGATTTTTTTTTTTGTTTAAAGAAAGCAAACACGTGGAGGGTGGTTCATGAAATAAACTGACAAAATTTAGAATACTCAAATATTTCCTCTGAAAGCAAAGCTGTATGGGAACTGCTGGATCATGGCCTGAACCTCTGATTGATCATCTGAGGTGAGCAATGAGTCAGCCCTGGGAGGCAATTCACCTGTGCTGCCAGAAGAGGTGGAACCTGGCTCCACCTTTCCTGGACCCATTTAAGAGCTGTCTACCACTAGGAAAGGGTCTCTTCTGAAGATCCCTCCTCTGGAGTTTTGCAGCAAGCCCAGGATGTAGGTAAGCATTCTATCTATTCTCTTTTTGTTCTTATAACCTGCTTAGCCAAGCTCTCTTGTTTATTTCATAATTACAACATTTTTATATTTGTTGATATTGATTATACACAAGTCCATCTATTTGAGTTTAAGAGGAAGCAAATATTCCTGTTTTATTACTTTCTTACTTCTTCCTCCATTTATTTTAAATACATTAATGTAACAAAAATACTACTATAAAATATCAACAGTTCTGAAAGACTTGAATTTTCAACCACACCTCATATTCTCACTGTGTTATCTGCTTATCTGCATTTTCAGTCAATGTCTTACTTACTGAAAAAAAAACTTGCCTAACTGTATTTGGTAAACTTTTTTTCTTCGCCATCAGTTCTGCTTCCACATTTAACAGTTTACAGAAATGTAACATTGCCAAAAACATCCCACTTCCAGTTAATAAGCAGGAGTGTATGGATGTGGCAAGATCTCCCTGAAGAAGACAGCTGTGGAAACACACTAATCTCTTGAGGCAGTACTCTGGATTGCAAACTCAGTAATAAATTTTTAAAATCTGATATACCATAAACTAAGCCCATGTTTTTCCCTTGGGAAACAAGAAGGCTAAATAGAAAACAATAATGGCTGTATTAAATTGGAACTAGACTGCTGGATAATGAACAGGCCCATCACAGGGAACCCTTGTCAGTGCATGAAGAGAAAAAAATAAAAGCAGGATAGAAAAACAGTGATGTAAAACATATGTTGCACAAACACAGAGACTGTTATTTTAGTAAATCTCATTGTTTTTCCCACCTACCAGACAGTATACTGCAGTCGTATGAACCATAGCCTTGAAAGCATGCACAACCCCATTCTGTACATTCTCCATTACCACTGCACAGACTGGGACACTTCAGTGCAGTAAGCAGGTTTTCAACAAACCCCTGAAGTTCCTGTTGACTGTAGTTTATTTCTTCTAAAACTCTCTTCTCACATTCATTCTCTAAAAGAGCTAATGAAGCTTCTGCCCATCTGAGGTCATCTTTCAACAGTAAATCTTTAACACAGATACTGATTGCATCTTCCATTCTCCTACCAAGAAGGCCACCACAAGCTCTTCCTATACTGGAATTGGCTATTGCCTGCTGGCACAGTCTCAGAGCACTGGACTCAGTGAGGCCAGAAGGTGTGGGCCAAGAAGGAAGAAACTTCTTGTCTTTGTCAGTGGTGTGGTCCTCTGGGAAAAAGTACCTATATGCCTCTAAATCCGTTTGGCTTAGATTTTGGAATAGAAATACTGGATGATATTTGTAATAACTTTGGCGCTTCCTTCTATTTGTAGCAGATTGACTTTTCTGATTACTGTAGCCATCAGAAATTCTTTTAATGTCTGAGCTTGAAGTTCTTTCTTTTTCCATACCAGAACTTATTTTTGAGGTTGCAGAGACATGTGGCTTTACTAATGATGATTTGTGAAGTTTGGTTTGATTATCCTCCTTTTCCAGAAGTGCAGCAGAATCCATTTCATGTACAGATGAATGTTTGTTTAAGCCTTTGACAAGATCAATAGGGCTGAGATACTCAGCAGTGACATCCAGTCCAGGTATCAAAGAAAGAAATCTACCATTTTCACTGTCTTTACAAGACAGGGGAAATTCTGATTTAGAAACTGCCTTTAGTTTATGTACTGATGAATCTAACCCAACATCTTCAAATGTGCAGTCACAGAAGTTTGTTTTCCTAGAAGATGGTAATGAAGAAGGTGTCTTGTCAAACAAGCTACCTCCTGGTGGAATTCTAGAGAAGAAAAAAAGAAATTTTATCTCAACTTATCTATATATTTTTGTTGTTTTAATAATCTGTGCCAGTTTTGCTTAATACTTCTACAGCATAAATTACAGAATCTACATATGGTTACAGATCTCAGTTAAATTGTGTTTAAAAAAAAAAAAAAAAAAAAAAAAGGGAATAAGGTATACTGGAAAAAAGAGTTAAGAAGGCAGATCTTTTCTGATTTGTTCAAAGCAAATTAATTTTACATCATAATCCTACTTAAATACAAATTTGGCTCTTTGGTCTGTATTTACTCAGATATTAACTTAAAAAGTCTCTTTTATTTCAACAGATTTTTGAAGAGCGCAAAGGAGAGATTGAACCGAAAACTGTCATTTGATTGAAAAAGAAGTATTTTGTTACCTCCATTCCTTTATAAACAAAAGAAGAGCATCAGAATTGTTTGGAATTTCCACACCATTGGCAGTGTGATAGTCATTCTCTGCACTTCCATCGAAGGTGCCACAGAGCCCCATTGTATTTCTGTAATCTGAACTGGGCGCCCTAAGTGTTATGCTCATTCCCCATTCACTCACATCAGCACGAATGAAAGCTCCAGAAGAAAACAAAACCTAAAAAGATATGGACAATATAATTGTGAGAACCATTATTCTTATTTTTCCCTAATAAAATCGGGTACATTCATTGATAAGGAATGATTTACAAAGGCAGGCATATAAAGATGTCCCATTAAGTTCTGGTTCTAACTATTCTGAATCATACAAATTTTATTTCTTTTGGTGTAGCACTGTAGATACAAATCCTGTGTGCCCCCAAAAGCACCTAGATGGCACATTTCAGGCAATAAGCTTCATCCATCATTAGTAGGTATAGAGCAGAAGGTCAATGACTGCGAAACCACAGATAATTAAAGAGTAAGTGAGCAAAGAAAAAGGGCCACTCTCTCTCCAGATGGAAAGGGATAATTCTAGTAATATAAACTGACTTGTTGGGAGCATACCAGCTATATGATTCTATGTGCTAATGCTATGTGCTAATTCTATGGCTCAATACAGAATTATCTACCTGCAAATGTGATCCAAAGTGTACCAGATAGCCCAGAGTACTCCCTAAAACTCACTATTTTATTTCATAATGCTCAGCAGAAATACTGACATTTTAGAAATAAACTGAGAAGAATTAAGATTTTCAGTTTCTTAATAAGAAGAATTAAAGAATACAATTCAACAATGTTTTTACTGAAAGGAGGGGGGGGGGGGGAAAAAGGCATAGTTAAAGAAGAATAAGCACATTTGCACATAGAGGAGAAAGAAAAGATAATCATACATGGACGACTGAATAGGTGAAGTGACAATGTAAGATTTTCACTTCTAAGTTTAAATGTTTCTATGAACTTGGTGTGCAACTTCACATAAGTCACTTATTTTTTTCTGTTTTAGCATCCTTGCCTCTAAAAGTGAGGAATTTCATTTCTCTGTTGCCTGATGTTCTCTAAATATTTACCAAGTATTAAAAACACATTAAATATACTAATAGACAAATCCAAGCTGAAATGGTCTGTTTTTAGTGCTTGCATTTCAGACAACAGAATGATAAATAGCAGTGGAGTGTTTCATTTTAAAATTCTGTGTCATTTCAAACATCGCTTGCAAGCAAAGCACTGGCCAAAGTACTATGACTATAAAATAAATGTTGTTGTGTTTAATTGCAGAAAATAAAGCATGTTTTAGTTCTGAAGTTGGTATGAATTGGTAAAAATAATTACTGAAATAGCTATTATATCCAAAAGTAGTATGAACTTACTGTTACTTTTCTTCCTAGGTAGGATTCAGTGATTCTGACGTTGCTTCCTGTTGTGTCTCTACTTATTATGGATAAGTATGGCTGTGACTCATGTAGCTGACTACTGCACATATCATATGCAATTATATCACTTCCTTCTTTGGCAACAAAGCCACAGTTACAGGATGCTGGATATTGAAGACTTCCACAATCCCACTGGCGAACATGAACTTCAAAATCTCGAGCTGTACTCTTATAGAGGACAAATGTTCCTGTTTTAAAATTGTCATAGAGTCTGGTGTCAAAAGAAAAGCATAATATCACCAGGTGTCAGTAACTTAAAACAGATTTCTAGTATTTGGTAGGATTTGATACTATAGTACATTTTTGTGCATCGTGGGGAGGGAAAACAAACAAACAACAGGAGTACTGTTCACAAACGCAAGTAACTTTGTTCTAAACAAGCAACACCATATCTCTTTTGCACAGCTCTAAAACAAAAATTTAAAACCTGTTCTACAGCAGAAACAGAAGGAAGAAGAGAAGGATCACAAACGGAATATGTAGACAATGTTTGTGAATGGAAAGATAATCATGAAGCCACTGCTGTTCTTTGATGCATTTTAATTGTGCTTTTGTCTATTCTAACGGGCAATCAGGGGATGCTCCTTAGCCTTTGTGTTTCTACTGCAATGCAAATATCCAGCAGGAGCAAGAAGATGCTTAACTGTGTGCATGTGAGGTGCAGATGCTGAAGACTGTACAAGTACCCTTGATGAAATGATTTAGAAAGTCAGATACTTTTAAAAAGGTCTGCTTTATTAAGATGGAGAAAACCTATTCCTAAAGGTTTGAAAATGATTTAAGATGAAAACCATAAATAGTGACTTCATTTTTTTTTTTTTTTCCCTATGGGTTAGCCGTCTGTTCCCTGAAGCAAAGTTAGAATAGCCAATTTAATGATTTGGTAGCAAGAAAGAGAGGAGGGGGGGAAAAAAAAAAAAAAAGAAACTTTTTCTGCAAGTTTAACAGTCTCTTGGCTATAAATGGCATTTGACAGTTAATTGTAGAGTAGTGATTTGCCTTTTGTTTAATAGCCTAGCAGACAAACTGCAGATGGCCTGCATGCGATCACCTGTGATTCCGCAGGGGCAGTTCCCTTTCTGTTTGTTTCCCATGTTTTGTAAAATAAGCTAGCAATGCTATTTATCTTTAAAAAGAAAGGTGCAGCACCATATTCCAGCAGGAATATATTTCAGTAGGTTGTTACATCATAAGAAAGCTTGATCACAATGTGGTGATGGTTAAAAAACCCACTGAAGGCATCCCTGTAATTTCGAATGAAGAAAGAATCGCAAGTCAGCATAACTCCTGTGACTTTATTACGATTGTTAGTAACAGTGCTCTCAGAGCATCCATTACAACCTGTTCTTCCTTTCAAATTCACAAGAAAAACTGTGTTGTGTGTTGAACACACTTATGTGCAGGCAACGTATCCTCTTTCTCTCACACTGTCATTTGAAGAAATGTGTTTCTGCTGAGCAGGGAATATACAAGTCCCATGTGTGGAACTTGTATTTGTTTTGAACTCTTCCATGATTTAGAAACAATTAGAAAGACAGAAGCATACAAAAACCATGCCAGCTGTGGCTAAGGAAGCTGTCTTCACTTTGGAAAGAAGGTTTAGTGAGCTGCAAGTGACAGAAGTGAATAAATTGCTGTCAGTGACATTAATGAACTCATCACAGTGTCATACTGACAGAAGATAGCTTCCAGCAACTTGATCCTTACAGGGATTCAGATAGGTACACCAGAAATATGGGAGCTATGCTGAAGACTGGAAATACTTCTGCATTAAAATAGTTTTGTCTATTCAACCATTTATCACTGATCATATTTAATAATATTTCCATCTTTCACATTCAGATTCTACAGCTGTTATTCCTCTCTTGGTATATTCCTCTAGAAAGCATAATAGTCTACTTACTTGTCACAACCTAAAACTTGTATTTTCAAACATAAATACTATAAATATGACTAACAAGCTTTAACCAGCTGGAGCATGTTTATCCTATTATCCAAGAAAGAGCATGAAATACATAGCACAACTGAACTGTAGAGAACTACAGCTTGCATCACTAGCATAGATTAAAAAAACAAACAACAGCAACCCTTGAAATTTAAAGCTTCAATCAAGTGATTACCTTCCATCAAACGTTATTATATGAGGGTCAGTAAATGAGTAGCAGTATGCAGTCGGTAGATCCTTTACAGTAATCTTCAAAACAAAAAAGTGCATAGTAAATCATATTAGGTTAGACTTAGGCACATTATTTATGTTCTTGATTTATTTCATAATAAGCAGGTTGTATTATTTCTAAGTAGTTATGTTAATATTCAAATGTAAGAAACTTAATCCAAATGAAAAGGCAATGTTTTAATGGAAATAAACCAATTAAAAATTGACTACTTCAAAATCTTGGTGTAAATCAGCATGCCACAACTGAAATAGAAACTCAGTTTAGATCAGCCACGTTCCTGGCTTGTTGGTTTTACAGATCTTAACATTTAGATTTTCAACCTTTGCGCTTTCTGGAATATAGCCATTCCACAGGAAATTCTCACTGGATATTGGTTCGACTGCAATTCTGGTAATTCTGTCTCCGTCCTGCATAAAGTCTGTCACAGCAGTGAAGTAAATTATTGCTTGACTACAGATTCCATTTCTACAGGGTTTCTGGAGAAGATCCACGTGACAAGAAGAAAGAGCCAAGTTTAAACCTAGTTGTTCTTTACCTGTTTTATTGAAAACACATCGTTAGTGAGTTTTCATCTAATCAAGACACATTTTGTATATTGCTGTTAATATAAATGCTAACTTACGTACAAAGTGATGTACACAAAAAGTGTGGGTTTTTTTTTTCACAAATGCAAGTGAGCATTTTCCTCGACTATGATCATGGAAAACCCTCTCCCTACACACATCCAAGAAAATTATTTTAATTTTCTACATTGATAGCCAAATGAAAGTCGTGGAAGTGCTGCAGGGGGGACAAAAATGCCTGCCTGAATAGGCAAGGATCCCCTTGATGTTCACACGACTTCATGTTCATGCGACTAGGGCGTAGCAGAGCACTACAGACAAAGAAAGACTAAAACCTGAGTACTTCATGATCGTATACAATACTTAAAACGCAGTACATTAAAAAAAAAATAAAAAATGGATGATGGACATATTCTTCCATACTTTCAACAGCAGTACATACGGCCTTTGAGTATTTTAATAATTTAGAAAGTATTTTATAATACACCAGATTCTCCAAAGAGGCAAATCAGAGGGAATATTTAGAAAAACACAATAAGCATACAAAATGCAACACACACAGAATCAGGATAATACTTGCCTTCATCAACAGTATTCAATCTTAGTGATATTCTGCAGTCACTTTCAACCTGGTTAAATTTGGGACAAGGAACAGGGATTCTGCTTTCTATCGACAGTCTGTATTCCTTGCCATCTTCTGATATATCATACGCTTCTGGATGTATCTAGCACAGAAAAAAATATACTTAAAATGCAAACATCATTAGTGAACTACAGCACCCCTACTGATCAGGAAGGAGTAAAGTACGAAAAACTAAATACACTGAATGGTGTGGCGCATGGCCCACTCTACTTGTTATCTAGATGGTCTGAAGTGCATTTGCGTACTGGGAGAAGATGAGGACACTATAACAAGAGTGTGGAAAGAGTGCCAATAACAGGCTAGGATGAGGTAAAGCTAGTAAGAAAGGGATTAGCAAGTACGTTAACACCATAAAAATGCATTCTTTGGGTAGCTTCTGGAAACCAGCATATAGGCAATTTGTCGTATTGTACACAAAAAAAAAGCTACCTAGGAGCTTCACATAAAAAGGAAAATAATGCATTCATATTTTATATTATGTGCTATAAAATGACTTCCACTGACAAGAGATTAATCTGGACCCTGAATCTGCAGAAACATAAGCATGCACTTAGCTTTATGAGAGGTAAATCTTTACTCAAGTCAATGGAAATTTTCACAATATGTGTGTGCAGAGTCCCATTCCTGGCCAATAAACAAAGTGGTACCTACAACTAAATCTATGGTAGTTTCCTTTTGGACCTCTTCTTCACCTTTAACCAATTGGCATGGCACAGCTCATGCCTACATGCTATAAATTTTTCCCAGCATCCTAGTCTAAGCCCAAAGCAGGTTGGTCTGACCCTTCCCTCATCCCCGTGGCGATATGGGAACAGACCCTGATCTCTGTCAGCCATATTCTGGGAGAAACAGTTGGCATAGTCTAAAATTGTGCAAGAGAGCAGCTAAGTGGTCAAAAGCAAGTCAGAGCTCAAGTCTGAGCCATGGCCCTGGTTAGTTTACAATTACAGAGGATGTACTGGAGTCTACTTTAGCTGGTGGAGATCAAGGTGTTTACTGGGTTGTTATAGCTTGCATAAGATGTTGATTCAGTCTTCCTGTACCTCAAGAGAAACACAGAAACATGTTTGTTTCTTCCACTACTTGACCAATCTGAGTTCACTACTGCTAACAACATGCTTTGTTAACTTGATAATTATATTGTGAGTACCTTACAGTTAGAGGACTCTCTATCTACTGTGGCTATTATGATTCACTTGCTTTTGTTCAGCATCCTACATGGTCTTATCAGAGCGGAACATACAATAATTACATAAATGTTCAAATTATCCACTCATATGAATTTTCTAGCATACCCAAAAAAATGCATGAATAGCTACATATCTGCTGAACTGATACTCAGAAAGACTCCCACCACAAAAAAGTAAAACATTGTTTTCTTTTCAAATGACCTTAATGCCAGCAAAAAATTCCTTGCTCTCAACTGGACTGCTATGTATGCTTGGCTTCTCCATGAAGAAAGCAGAACTGCTACAGTAGACCTGTAGAAAAAATCAACACAGTACAATATATTTTTGGTAAGAAGTGAATATGAAACTCAGACATGATGTCAGCTTGATGAACTTGTTAAGCCTAAGCTTCTGTCTGCATCCAAAGTTACCAACTGTCAATGGTGCTGTTTAATTGACTGAATGAGACAAAATATTCCAAGATCTCCTCCTGGCATACAAATCATCAAGTTTAACAAGCACCTAAATTTCCACACGTTTAACTAATCGCCTCTGGAATATTTCTGCACATCATGATATATTGTGGACATGCATTCTACATTTTATTTTTTTTTAGTTCTTTTTGTCAATTCTATGTTTGTTGCCTTTTAATTTTGTTCAATACCCATTTGATCATAGATTACACAAAACAATCATTGCCCCTTCCTCTCTTCTCGCTGCCATTTCTTCCCAGTGTTATGGGCCTGAATTATCTTTTATGGGATAAGTTTATTGTGATTTCCCTCCACTGACCCAGCACTGTGCTGCTAAATACTGTTTTAGATGCTGTTTTTTTTGTTTTGTTTGTTTTGCTGTATCCTTTTTTGAGATGTGATGATGCTTTAGCTTTTCAAAAAGTTACCAGGTGAACATAGATATTCATTCTGCTACCCATGAAATTTGCAATTAACTAATGCAGTTACTCATACTGCTGCTTTTGATGGTGGGTATCAAAATATTTATATCTGATCCTTGGCACAAAGTCATCAAGCAGTGGCTCATTACTGATTCTAAGCAATCTATCTGCTGAATCAACAGCACAGTTTCCCACAACTCACTTTGCCACTCTCTTAAGATTGTTACATTCCAAATCCTCTTAATTCACAATATCAAGCAAAATTCTAGTGGAAAGTAAAAAAGATTCAACTTGAATAAACATCTGTTGGAGGCATGGTATAGTGTACTGAGACAGTCTCAAAACATTAATAGTAGTGATAATTACTGATATATTCTGTGACATTTCCACATTTGTAGGGGCAGTGTTGATGTAAATAAAAACTAGAGGCAGTACATTTCTGCCAAGAGAAATCATACAGCAAAATGCTGGCACTCCATCTTTAGCAATTGTTAGTATCTGCTGAGCGTTTATGAAATCATAAGTCTTTAGACAAAGCAGCTGTAAGAGATAGTAATAGTAATAGTAATTTTTAACATACTCTTTCTCCAAGTCTGACACTTGTCCCATCTAACTCTAAGAGTGAGAACGTATGAACTGTTCTCTCATGTTTCAGTTCTTCTTTGATGCCTTCAGGAGAAAGTCTTGACCAAGTCACAATGAATCCAACTGAGCTGTTTGCAAAAGGAATGCCAAAGGTACACCTTAGGTAAATACTCCCTTTGATCAACTCTGCTGCAACCTCAGGAATGGCTGGTAGTGGTGGTGACACAGATGGAGACATTGAAGGAGCCACCTCACCTAGTCAAACAAAAATGTCTTTTGTGTTTTTTATTCTATGCAAAAAGAAAAAACATTGGATAAGGCAACATTTACATATACTTTATCAATTAAAATCCTTATAATAATATTTACCTCTCTTGATGTATGGAAATCTTAAGTAGTTGTTTAGAGAACCAGAGAGAACATGTATACTACATTCATGATTAAAATGAGTAAAATGGATTACTTTCTAGACCATACAAAGGTGCTGATGAGGAAAAAATACTGAGGGAATTAATTGCAATGAATTGTTTTAACAGATAGAAGAGAGCTAAGGAAACAACCAAAGGAATTTGGCTGACATAGAAAAATATTTTCTCGGCTTACAAAGAAGAAAATAGAATGGGCTATGCAAGAAGGAAAAGAATAAACAACACTGTGATTCATCAGGAGTTCATCTGCAAAACTTATCTGCAAATCAAAGTGACCTAAATTATTTTTAAAATTTTGGGTAATTATTCTGAACATTCGGCTGAAAAACTATTTTTGCAATTGCAGTTCTGCTGTCTCCAAATTGAGAATTTTACATTAGACCAAGTTGATAACATGGACTTCTTTTTTATTAAAGTCAACATATAACTAAAAGTTGACGTTTCTGGGTCATGGATGCAAACAAAAATCTTTAAAAGAAAATAAGTCAAAAGAAAATACCTACTGCTGCAGATGCCTTGAATTTCTGTCTCCTTGGGATCACAGGCCTGTGGCTTTGCATCTACAACAACTATAAACTGTTCCTAACCCACATATTTACACACTTAACTATACCAGTGCTCTTAAAATATTGCCCCATGTTAAAAAAAAAAAACAACAAAACCGTATTAAAAAAATCAATAACAAGAAAAATAAACATCAAATATTACAAGAACTAATGAAAGTATAATCTACCAGAGCAGAAAAATGTTGTGATCTGATTCATATACAATTACAGTAGCAGTCACTACAAAACCTAAGGCAGAAAACACAAGTTGAGTGACTGTATCTAAGAGCAAGAGTACAGAACGTTTTACCACTTCTACATCTTTAATGCAGATATATGCAGCAGATACCTAGAAATGTTACTAATGAGTAAAAAGGAATTAAGCTATTCTTTCAAATGCATACTTTCTCTTTTAGAACCCACATCTAAATACTTATTTATTAACTGTAACCATGGACAGTCAAAATCATTGCAGACCTACTTAGGAGGAAAAAAAAATGTCTTTCCAACATGGGACTCAGCAATGTCTGTACGTGTACTGTTTGCTACTTTGAACATCATTCATATAAACAAACAAAACAACAACCACCAGTGGAACTTTGATTAAACATGAAAATATCAGTATATTTTGAACAGGAATAAAAGGAATTTAAGTTAAAAGCAGCAAAACTGAAAATCTTGTTCATTGAAAAGAATTTAAAGCATATTTTGGTGTTTCATGCTTTGGTATTGCACAGGAATGACTGCTTGAAAATGTGCATCAAGTGTACACAGCTACCCAGCATTAAAAAGGAAATACAGTACATATGGTAACCTAGATATAAAAAGCAGCACAAAAATACAAAATGTGAAAAATATCATCCTAAATAAAGGGCTTCAGAGTTGAGAGAAGTCACCAGAGCCAATTCAGTTTTTTTTCTTCCCTGTTTTGTCTTCAAGCAGTAAAAATTTGCTAGCCTGCTGCCTATCATTTTTATTCTCTTTCTTTTCATGAACGCATCACCGAAAGCAAATGCAAAGTCACATACTGCAAGATTTCTTTATGTCTTCAGCCACTTGCATTCTGAAATGTCTTATTTCTGGCTTTTTTTTCTTTCTTTCTTCTGCCAATAACCTCTCAGAGAATTACTTAACAATTGATCCCAAAGGGATAATGATGGGTCATAAAGCACCATAAAAAACACCACCAGTTTTGCTATTAAGATTTTGCAAGCAGTTGGTAATAGAGAGCATGACTTAGAGCAAGACAATATATTGTGCATAAAAGTATTGCAAGTATTTTCACTGACAGTGTGTTACAGGAACTGATAAAAATCTCTTACTACACAGACTTGTCAGTAACAATATCTATAACTTCTTTAGAAGAATTAGAATAAGAAAAATATTCCTAATAAAAATAAACATGTATATATGTATAATGATGTATATATATTTTTTTTCATCAGTTTATTAAAGAAAATGTATGCTTACACATAATACCAGAGACATTCAGTAATGACGATACACACTATGTGAGTGCCAGTGTAGGCAGTCTAAATTTTGACTTCTAGATGTGTCTTACATCTCCATCTGACTATATGGAAAAAGAAAAAAAATATCCTTATTTTGGGGGCTCTGAACTATAATTGAGCATCAACTGAAAATTACACAGGTGTAGTGTGAATTCACACATTGTTTTATCACATCAAAATTAAGAGTGCAGAAAATTTTAGTACATGTAGCTATTGCCAGACATAATCAGCAAAATATCTTACAAAATACCACATTTTCACAGAAACATCACTTACTTGCTTTTATGTTATTTTCAGCTATTTTTGAATAACTATAAAATGACCAAACACCAGAAAACATCTGGTGATATGTTAGACATCTGAATACGTATCAGACTTCTGTTTAAGAAGATTAGAATGAAAGAAATAGTTATGCTGATATTCAGTTGAAAACCACATTTACTAATAAATATATGCTCTTAAATGCGTCTGAGTACATACTTTCTCACCTTCTGCACAATAACCCATGCATCCTTGTGTGGGTTGTAGTAAGTAAACAAAGAAATCTCCACAGTTCCTCACACTGACAGGGATTCGAAAAAGGCAGCAGTCTTTGGACATGCTGAAGAAAAATTTCCATGTTGCACAGGCTGTGAGCTGCTTGATCTCACCAGGTCGAGGCATGGATTCTGACTCCTTCAGAGACAACCAGACAGGGGCTTGAGTACCACAGTGATTCATCTGAAACACCAGAGAAAAAATGTCAGAAAATAGTTAATGTACATTTATACTTAATCCTCATATTCCTGCACTAGCTTCTAGCAAAGTTCAGATGGTATAACTGAGAGCTTGCTTTTTTACATCCTCAAATCTGAACACAAATACACATGAAAGAGACTTAAGTGCTCATATGAGTATCATGAAATCTCTTTCTATATGCAAAATACAATCTAGTGCCTAAAGAACTTAACCAGGAGCCACCACAACTTCTGCAACCGTAAATCTGTTTATGTTTATGAAGCAGAGGACTCCACAAGGACTGTGGTTCAGATGCCAACACAACAGGTGATGAAGGAGAGCTGGTGCTCCCTCTCTCCCATACAAAAGTCTTGCTCAGTGTTTTTTTGTTAAAGTGTGAAGAGTACAGTGCTGTGGAATAGCCCTCCATCCTCCTGACATCACGGTGGCTATTTGAGGTCTTCAAATTAGGGAAGCTGCCATGTAGCTCGAAACAGTCCAGACAGTAAAACCTGGTCTCAGACCATGTTGTCTTTACACTTCTTGATCTGAAATCTAAATACAACTGCATGCTCACTTAGCAATTATTCACCTCAAAAGTATACTTTTTTCTTACTCCTGAGCATATCTGTGTCCAATCTACTTGTTTTATGTTTTTGTTGCTTTTCTTATGATTTGGCTAAAAATATATATTTTTAAAAAGAGGTTCTATTAGTTATATACATTAACTATATTATATATTTTATTTGTGGCCTAAGATAACTCCTCTTCACAAAATTCAACTCGGGCAAGCCAAAGGTTGGACATCGAGTGAGCCTGAGTCCTCTATCAGCCCTCTGAGTCCTCTACTGAGCAAACAGAATCCATGAGAAGGATGATGCATTGTTTAAGCAGAGCCAGAACCTTTGACAAGGATTAAGTATAGTTATAAAACACATACAAGAAGGAAATTTCCTAAACAAGATATCCATTTTAAGTTCAATTTTAATGCTTTGATTTTGATTATTTCAAAATAATGGCCATGTTTTTCCTAACAGTTAAAGAAGAGTAGATATCAGGGCATGAATTTCATTTGCTGAATAATATTTGAATCAATCTCTTGCCAACCGTAATTACCTGGACTCTTCCATATATGGATGGCAGCCATTTTTGACTGCATATTTACTAACCACAGAGAGACTGGGTGAGATTTTTAAAACTCCTCTAGGTTATCTGAGTGGCTATCTTGCTGGACTACTCTGTGTTCTGAGAAACAGACTTTTTTTCCCTGCTTTATCATCCTGATTCTCTGTGAAGAAATGTCTGTTTTGAGAGACATACTACTATTAAGTCAATTTGTTCCTATTAAATCTAACTGAAGAAGTCCTTCAGGAAATACACTTTGCTCAAGGTTTTTCAGCGTAACAGCCCACATAATAGCAGCCTCTTCAATAACGTCCTGCACTCAATGTACTTTTTGTACTTTTAACTGTTTTGCATTTCTTTTAAGAGAATTTTTTTTGTTTGTTTGTTTGTTGTTTGTTTTAAAGAGACTGAGCCCAAGCAATTTCAATTCAGTATACAATCACGGGATCACAGATAATACATCCTGATGACACAGTGACACTTTTTTAAAATAAGGAAATGTTTTCATATAGGAAGCTACAAAGATGTATCTTCTTCAAATGTAACTGTTAAAAAGACGTTGAAATAATTCCAAAATGAAGCATCAGAAGTCTAGAGTACCACATGTTCTAAGTAGTTCTTGAATCTCAGTGGACTCACAGATGACATGGAAACTAGTCAGTTAGCTCTCTTAGTTGAAGTCATTTTAGGAGTAATCTCCTCCTTCTAGAATAATCACTTTAAAACCCAGATAATTACTGGGATATGTCTTCTATGCTTGTATGTAGGTTCAGGAGCAGACTGCCCATCACACAGCTGCAGCTTTAAAACAGGACATCCCTCCTATGTTGCACTGAGACACCTTTAGAAGGGACTAAAACAACAGTTTCTGTGTGCTTTAAAAGATACATGAGTTCTTTGCCGTACTCCATTCAGTGTAACATTTTTCAACACATAAATTTTATTGCCTGACTAACATATTTTAATATAGTCTCATTCAGAGACATTTTTTCACATTAGTCTCCATAATTGTAATTATTCTTATGAAAAACATGTACATTCTTCATAAACAAACAAGGTGCAATAATACCTCCACACACTTGGTTGGCATCTCAGCAGGCTTATCAAAAATCATAAAGCGATACCATCCTGGTGCTAGGGAATGGTCACATATTAAATCCTGAATAGCTGACTGCTGGAGGTGGGATGAATCAAAATCTACACTTCGGTAAGGGCTCTGCAGGATCTGATGTCCACCAGGATGGCATTCAAGAACTGTAAAGCAAGAGCATTAAAATGAAGAGCTTAACAGATATGTTAGATAGTAAGGGTGTTTTTTTTATCAGACAATAAGGAGATAGGATCACTATGAGATCACTTTTACAGAGCAACACAGTGAAAACTTAATAGCGACAACAAATAACTATGTTAACACCCTAAAATTTAATAAATTCATCACACAGTAATATTCCCTTGTTTACATGGACAATAAATGAAAAATAAATATGCATGTTAATTTGTAATTGAAAAGTGTACACTTTCTCTCTGGATTTTGCCATTTTACTGGCTATGAAACCTAACAACCTGAAGAAAAATGGCACATTTGATACATAAGGAACAAAATCTTACTTCAAGATGAGAAAGGTCTGCCCAAGGGTCTTCCTTTTGCAAATAGGGTAACACTTCACAGTGTTCCTATGTATTAAATGAAGAATGCCCTCAAATGGATGGATGCTGCAGTTACATATAGTTTGCATGTATAAAAGCAGATTATGGTATAAGAATGGAATTTGATAGATACTTAATCATAGATTTTAAGTCAATGTGCATGATTGGCATGCACTAAATACAACTGACAAACAGATTTTTGGACATCTAAGTGAACTTAAGGCCTCAAAATAACCTCAAAATTGCTGGTAGGTAAAATTAGGGATCAGAATCTGTAGAAGTTGTAGCAATTTTCTAAAAAAATGCAGGCTCTTTCAGAAATGAAACTGCACCCTACAATTTGTAAGATCAGTCTTTGGAATCAGATTACTCCTTCCAAAGATAGTGACAGTAGAAGTTCCAGCTAATGGTGCTTTTGCAAGTAATGTAATGGTAATGGTCATTCTTGCTCAGAAATATGTTTGGGAAGTCAAAGTAGGGATGAATTTAAAAAATTCAGCTGTAATTAAAGCTGTGTAATATTACATTTTGAATATTATTACTCTATTCCGCAGGTTCTCACACCCAGGGTTTTTAATATTTGTCCCATGTTTTGCATGGTGTAAATGTGTCACTGATTAGAAGAATATTCTGGTTCAAATTGCACCAGATGCGTTATTGAGCATTGTTTCATATCACTGTTCAGAAAACTACAGTTTTAAGATAGTTTCTAAATCGAACAATATTCCCCTCTGAATATAGAAGATGCCCTAGCTAAACAACAGATCTCATTTCTTTCACGCACAGCATGAGGTTCCTATAGACTTTCAAAGACTAAAGATTTAATCTGATATGGCTTCAGGCTACCCAAGCAGGTAACAATAGCTTTATCTTCTACCCTCTAAGGGCAGATGGAAGTCAATGTGATTGACTATGCCACCACTGTGCTTCTGAGTTGCTTGTCATAGCCTGTAGGCAATTCGTGTCCATACATGTTGACCTTATTGAGAATTTATCCCTCACTGGAATTTGAAGAAAAGCCCTTGAAGAATCAAAGGTCAGTCATGTGTGTTATTGAAGTGTTTTTCCAAGCAAGCTTCAGCTCAAGCAGTTTACGAACCACAGCGAAAGTTTCTTCCTGTCTTCTATTTTTTTATTGGAATTCTACCTTCCATACAGCACTCTCATTAGTTTTCTTTCCTGTAACTGAAACACTCCAGAAACAATTAATATCTCTTATGTCTTCCATCAATAAATCAAGTGAGACATGAGACAAGTCTTTATTTTTTTTCTCTGCAGTTTAATTAGATCATCGTTTGATAGATCTCTAAAACAGCTGACTGTACTCACTTGTAATAGGGTTATAAATCTTACTAAAGATCAAATTATACATTTTTTATTATTATGCACATCACTTTAAAATGTCACACAGCTCCTCATATATTTTTCTCCCTTTTTAGCTAGCATTTTAATAGCTATTTCTTTTGAAATCTCATGTTGTCTAGCACTGCTTCATTCCTTTTCCTTTTCTTTTTCCTCCTTTTCTGCAAAACAACTGAAAATAATTGCCATCATCAGTAATACAGTAATCAGTAATACAGACTAAAATATTCCTATCTGAAGTATAACTGATGAGCTACCTAACTCTACCAAGAGCAGATGCAAGTACAACTGTTGTATTTATGGGCACATAAATACAAAAATAACAATGCTATTTTTGCTGTGAGAAAGTAACCCCTGTAGACCAGACCCGCTCATATCACAGACACTTAGGAGGAGAGCTGGTTCTCAATTGAAAGATGGAGACCTGATTATTAAATCCACTCCTGAGTTATGAAAATCTGAGCTGTAAATAAAACCTCAACTCTAATGTATTGTTTTAGTTAATGCATCCCTGCTGTTTGGTCCTAAACTTCACACTATGTTACACTGAATTATTCTGAGATTTTCCTGGTTGCTTTCCATATTTGGTAGACTTTTCCAGTTATCTGTCTGAATAGATTACAATGCAAGTATTTTCAAGAGACAGATTAAATCTCTGAAGTGCCAATGCCAACTGTTTCTGGAGCACTGTCTTCTAAGCACAGTCCAGACACAAAATTTAAATTTTTAGGCAGGACACTTGACTGAGTTTTATTGGCAGGTCTTTAGGGTCTTGGTAGATGAAAAGATTGACATGAGCCAGGAGTGTGCTCTTGCAGCCTGGAAGTCCAACTGTATCCTGAGCTGCAACAAAAGAGGGGCAGCCAGCAAGGAGAGGGAGATCATTGACCTCCCTCATGAGGTACTCCCCCCTCTGGAGTACTTTATCCAGACCTGGGGCCCCCAGCACAAGAAGGATGCAGAACTGTTGGAGAGGGCCCAGAGGAGGGACACTAAGACAATCAGAAGACTGGAGCACCTTTCCTACAAACAAAGGCTGAGGGAGCTGGGCTTATTTAGCTTGGAGAAGGCCCTGGGGGGAACCTCACTGCAGCCTTACAGTTCTGGAGGGATGCTTATAAATGAGCGGGGAGATTTACTTTAGTTGTTAAGATGAAATTCTTAACTCAGAAGGTGGGGAGGCTCTGGCATAAGCTATCTGGAGAAGTTGTGGATGTCAGGACATTGTGAATGTCCTGGCAGCGTTCAAGGCCAGACTGGACATAGCCCTGGGCAGCCTGATCTGGTAGGTTGCAAACCTGGCCATGGCAGGGGGGTTGGAACTGGGTGATCTTCAAGATCCCTTCCAACCCAAGCCTTTCTATTATTCTGTGACCACCTACAAAGCACTGAGGGAAAGGCTGATATAAGGTTTCCACCTGCTCTCAGGCTTGGCGTGAGCTAGGGAACTCTCAGGGGCTCTTTGGTGCAAGGGCATTGGCACCCAGGGAGTGCTGCCAAACAGGGACTGGTGGCACAGCTCTTCAGGTGCAGTTTGTATGCTCTGCTCTCCAAAGCCCAGGATATAAACAAATAAACACAACCAGTAAGAGTTAGACTCAATGATTCTCATGTTCTCTTCCATCTCAGGGAATTCTATGATTCTCTGTGCGCACTCTGATCCTGAGTGTCCTTTCTTTTGCAATACTGACTGCAAAGGAAGTAGTGTATCTGCATCCCACAGCAATTTTAGAGCTTAGGCTGTTTCTAACAAACACATTTGTGCATTTAAAACAAAATATTCAATTAGAAACGAGGTGACTTTTTGAAAGAAGTTATCCTGAAATACTTATTTAGGGTAACATTTTTAAAGTGAAATATAAAAATAAATGTAACCACCACAAGCAAACCCTTAGTTTGGATGAGAAATATAAGAAAAGCATGATTACAGACATTTTAGCAACGAAGAATATTGCAGTGCAGGGGAACAGAAACACTCCTGCTCAAGGAACGGTGAAGGAAACAATCAGCATGCACACACTGACACAGCATTATCAGAAAGGGTGTCAGAACACTTTTCACCGGTCACATCTACACTTCAGGGGCTGCTTTGTAAAGTTTGTAAGTAGCTGCACAACAATTTAAAAATATATATAGGAACTATCAGCATTCCTAGAAAAGCGAACAGGGACCAGAGGGAATGGGAGAGCTAAAGCCAAAGCCCAGGCAGCCTCACTCCGCAGGTTCTCCCGCAGGTACCCGGTACGGCTGACAAGGCTGTTTGTCAGTTCATGAAGTTACGCCTACTGCAGCGAAACGCGCTGCACGCATCTCGAGCACCGAGGGAGGACCTGAGCCACTAAGGGGAGACCGTGTTAAGGGCTGTTTTATTTCTCTGCTCTCCCTGCGCTGAGCAGAGCGGAGCATCCGCCCACCCGGCGCTCCCCCTTGGCCATGTACCCCCGGCCCCGCTTACCTCTCCGGAGGGGCTTCGCCGCCGCCAGGCAGCACAGCACGGCCGCGCACAGCCACAGGCGGGCGCCCCCCAGCATCGCCCACTGCTCCCCGCTCCGTTGCCGTCGCGGCTCTAAAGGCTACGGCCTCCCATCCCCTCCTTAATGCGGCCCCTCCCTCGGGGGTCCTCGGGGGGGCCCGGCCCTCAGCCCGCCTCCATGCCGGCCCCGGCCGGGATGTGCTGGGGCTGCTGTGCTCTGTGAGCCTCGTGGTCAGCATCTTCATCTCCTCCAATACATAGTTCTGTCTTCTAATGTGCAGTTAAATGCTGGAAACAAGCCAGTTACAAATTATTTGCTCTTTATGCTGTGACCATTTCCTTAGGTCACCAAGAGCGCTTTATAATGGTCCTTCGTAATTCCAAACTCCTGGGATGGAAACCATTACCTCAGAATGAAGCCCATAGCTTCAAGTAGCCAAGTTGCAAGGCTTGCTGGGAGACGCTTCTCTTTGGAAATGTCTGGCAGAGAGCTCAGAGTTTAAGGTTTGGTAAGTTTTTTGGTATTTTTCTTGCTAATCTCCAGGCTGTGCAGGCCCTGAAGTATTTTGCACACTGTGGCTGTAGAGATCTTTCACTCGTTTGAATCATAGCATAACAGAATATCCCAATCCCAATCTGAGAATGGACAGACAAGGATCACAGAGTCCAACTCTGGGCTCCACACGGAACCATCCAAAAATCACCCACTCTCAGACCCAGTGTCTGAGAATGCTGTCCTTCAACTCCGGCACTTGGGGCTGTAGCCCTGAGCAGCCTGTTCCATGCCCACTGCCCTCTGGTGCAAACCCTTTCCCTAACCCCAGCTGCCCCTCACCTGACACAGCTCCGTGCCATTCCCTCGGGCCCTGTTGCTGTCACACAGAGCAAAGCTCAGCGTTGCCCTCCACTCCATGTGAGGAGCTGCAGCTGCCATCAGGCCTTCCCTCAGCTCCTCTGTTCTGGGCTGAACAAACCCTATCTTCCCTATCTTTGTAGCCCATGTTTGAATGCTCTCTAATGGAAAGCATAGACCTTGCTCAAAGAAATGACATTGACACAGGGGAGTACACCCAAGCCCCTGCACACCCGCAGCGTACTGCAAGCCACTGAAACTCTGCAAGAAGTGTTGGGCAAGGGCTGCCTCCAGCAGGTGCAGGCGTGGGTACCCTTTGTAGAGCAGTGTCCCTTCAGAAGGCCCTAGGACAGGAAAAGGACAGAGGTACAGCACTGTGGGATGGGCCATCTCCATCCTCTGCTCTGGAAGAAGCCCCATGAAATGAGCAATGGCTAAAAGGCAGTGCTAGTGCAGTCTGAACGTTGAATTCTGTCTTGCATTTCTGTCAGTTCTCTGAGGCAAATATGTTCTTCTTAAACATTCAGGCAATTTTAATGGTTAGTTTTCATATTTACCTCGATGATTTTCTGGGTTGCTACCAAATATGATATACTTTTATTCTAGAAGGCTGCATTTGTCTGAAATTTTCCAAGTGTGTATTTATAAAAAAGACAAAAGGAAAGCAAGAGGTATTTTACCAAACAAGTTACAAAGTAGAGAACTAGAAACAGAGACACTGTGAAGCTTTGACAAAGTTTAAACACTGAGCTGCTTCTTTGACCGCTGCTAATCATGATGGAGTGGTATTTATGGAAGGATTAACACCTTTAGTCATGGATCATACAGGAGACAAAAGAGGTGGCAATAATGGCTGCTGGAGTAAAGAAACCTTTCATCTTTTCTGCCTGTTTTTTCTCTGCCTGATCCCTCAGCCACTATCAGTCTTGCAGACTCTTGCAGTAACAGCAGAGCAAGAACATATTGGGTTGGAATAGCTGATAACTTGCCAGATAGTATTCGGCTCTCACGGGGACAGAGTTGTTCCAGAAAAAGTGAATTTCTGAAAAAAAAAGAAAAAAAGAAAGTAATTCTAAGTCAGGCTTATAGCAGTATAAATCTTTCCATCAGACTGCAATTTCAACAAGCTTTACACAGTAACACGTTTACATTGTTTTATTAAAGCATATCAAAAGCAGTGTAAAACAGATTTGTGCTATGGAAAACACCCTTCACTCAAGATGAGCTATGAAGTCACGTCACAGTTTAGCAACATACTATTATGTAACAGAATGTTTGGATGGACAAAACAAAGTTGTAGAATGGAGAAAGAATTTAAGCTGATGTGCATGTAGTCCAGAACATCGCTACTGTAGACAGTTAACAGTGTTTTAAAAACACAAAGTTGGCAGCAATAGTATTGATGCGAAGGAGCACTTAGACTTTGTGACACAAAGCCACATTTTCAAAAAATGGATTGTATGAGTAATTATACAGAGAGGGAAGACTAGCTCTGAAAATTACGCCAGAGCTAATTTTCAGCAATGTAAGTCTGTTCCTTGAAGCTTTTAAATACATATTTAATTTAAGATAGACTCTTCAGTTCCATCTATGAATGAGCTTTACTTTGCTTGGAATGAAGCTGGAGCAGAAGTGCTTTCACTGGTAGAGGACTGATTTATTAAAGAGAGAATGGGATAGTGAGAAACTGGAGAAAATGGACGTGTTGGGTGACAAAGAGCATGGACTTAGTGCTGCAAACAGAGTCATTGTAGAAGTTTAAAAATTCAGATTAGAAAAAGAAAAGTGGCTCTGCTTATACTAAGTCTAAGGTATTGCAGTTAGGTTGGACTGATTTAATGGTTATCTGTGTAAGTAAGTTACTGTGCAGCTCCAGTGTGTGTTTACATGTAACTGAACCCTTCACAAAACATGAAAGAAAAAATGGACTTTCTCTTCATACAACCAGCATAGCAACTTCTTACTGTATCTGCCACTTCTATTGGCAACATGCTAGTGTGAGCTAACTGTGCACCTTACATCACTAATATGCAAAATACTCATCGTATACAGTATTTAACAAGATTGTATTATCTCTACTTGCATTTACATTAGCCTTAAGCATTTTAGGTAAACGTGTTAGGAATACCAATCAGCACTATTTGCCAATTTATGTTCAGTTGTGAGCTGGAAATGAACAAAATGACAAAAGCTGAGAGCTGAGGGCAGCAGTTGAGTGGGTGGATGTTGTCTTGCGAGAGGAGTGCCCTGCTCTGACACTTACATGTTCTTTGAGGTGTTTTGTAAATAAAGGTGAACAATTACAGAAGAATCCCATTAAGTTTAAGATAAAATTGCCGACTGCATATAATTTAATATAAACCTTTTCTTTCAAATTGTGAGCACGAATGGAAGTCGTGTTAAATGAATCTCTGTGCTGTACCGTTAATCTTGTCTGCTATGGTAGGCAAAGTAAATCTGAATAAGCCCTTTAAGCCTATGTTGCCATGTTTGTTGTCTGTGCAGAGACAGAGCATGGATAGTAACTCCAAATAAAGTTGTGAGCAGAAATTGGAAGCTGGGAGACATCTCCCTGCAAAGCTTCAAAGGGTCTCAGTAATAATACAAATGCTGGATATTTGGAAGGAGTTGCCTTCAGCAGATAACATCCCTCCTGTAAGGAGCAGATGGCGAGAGATACCCCACAGTTCTGGCGAGATCCAAAACATCAGAGAATGATGAGTTTTCTTGCATTTGCCCTTTCATGTTTTCCGTTCTGCTTGTAAAAATCATTTCTTTTTCAATTGGGCCAGTTTATATACATGAATGGTAGGTGAACTTATCCTTCCAGAAAGAATAAATTGCTAACATTCTTCATCTAATCTAATCAATTCTGTCATTAAAGTCAAATTCCACACTTCCCTTCAAACTGAGGGTTGTGTGACTTTTCACTTAGCTAAGATTCATTTGGTTTAAGAGTGGGGTCTAATAGTTCTGAAAAGAATGTCCCAAAAATCACTATGACACATTAACTGACAGTTCCAGTTCAGAACAAGATGTTTGATTCTGTCTCCTATTTCTATATTTGTCAAGCAAATAGCATCAGAGAGTCAGTAAGAGTCAAACGTGTTTATTTATCTTGATCATACTGCAGTGAACTTTACATCCTTGCAAGAGGTTTAATCTGCTCGTATTTATTCTACTGGAGTGTTTTGTTGTTGGTTTCCTTTCTTTTTCTGTTTGTTTGTTTGTTTTTTCTTTTTTCTTTTTTTTTCTTTTTTTTTTTCCTAAAAAATGCAAGGCTTTTGGGTGGCATTTGTTTTTCTAATGCATTTAAAAATTGGAGAGGGGACTTTTAAATCTGCCCTGTAAATGTACTCAGTGTTGACAGTCTGTTTAGCTTTCAGAAGTAATGACGTATTCAGTATGTTTTAGCTCCTAATTCTCTTTCATATTTGACCTCCTGCATATGCTACATTTGACTTTTGCAGTAAAGGACTTCAATATAAAAATCTAATGTAAATTGGTTTGTATTAAGCAGTATCAGGTTTAATATAAATTAGGGGAAATCTGTCTCCAGTACTTAGAGAGGCTACTGGGAGCCAAATAAAATCAGTGGTAGGCTTTCCATTAACTTCAATTTCCTTTGAATCAGCCCCTTACTCTTTTATGGTTCTCAAGTACTTTTATGCTGTTTTTTACAACATGACTTGAAAGTTAACTCAAAGGTCTATCAGCTGTATTTGTTCAGAATGCACTGAGTAGTTTGAAGTCTGAGAAGTGCCTTCATTGGTGGAGTATTAATGAATTAATCTTTGTTTTACCCATTCTGAACTGTAGGAATAATGTAATTATGTTGATCGCATAGGTGTGATACAATTTTAACTATTTCTTCTCTTTCTATCTCACATGATGTATTTGTGTGCATACAACCTAATAAGCTGTAGTTTAAAAAAAAAGAGAGAATGTAGAATTAGTTCTTTAGCCTGCATAGGATAAGCAATGTGTGAATGTGACCAAAGAACTGTTTTTTTAAGTAAGTAACTGCATACTTTATACTTGTAATCTTACTGACTTGTTTATTTTTGCACTACTATATTTGATGTTTGTTGAATAAAAAATAATATGAGTGGATAAAGCTAGTGATTAAATCTAAAACGCAAGTGAGAAAAATTATTCTTGAATTATATAACCTATTCATGAATGATGATGAACAAATAATGAAATTTTTTTCTCAAATTCTCCAATTACATTTGTTAGTATCAAAGGCTTTGGTTCTCCAAACCCTAAAATGTGTTTTAGTGAAATCTCTCAAGAAGAAGGGGGGTTTGAAACCAAGCCTCTCAAGCTGCAGTGTTAGAAGCTCTCTTCTTTCTTTCTGAGCATATAATTTCTTGTCCTAGTTTTCACCTTGTCTGTACAACTGGCTTATTTGGTCATACATCAGGAAGGTCACAGAGCAGGCAACTCTAGCTGTGGCCAAACACCAATATGCACCATTGGTAGTGATACTTGCTAACTTGGTGGTTAACTAATGACAATGAATATACAAATAAATAAAGCATTATTAGCTTGGCAAGGAAAAGAAGCGTTCTCCAAAGCAGAGAGAGCACATTTTTCACTTTGTGTTATGAAAAGGTCTGATTCCTGCCTTGAGGAGGGAGTGCACAGCTGAGGATCATGAAAGAAAGTAAGGTTTCCTCAGCTTTCGGTGCTATGCTGTTAGCTTGTGTCTTGTGTCAAGCCTTTCCTGTACTGTGGAGAAAAGAAATACCTCCTAAAAGCTCAATCTGAACTGTAAGACTGGAGATGTTAATAATGAAGTTTACGCATATCTCATAGAAATCTCACTTTCAACGAAACAGTACGTTCTGCTTTTTGAAAAATGTTTTGAGAAACCATCTGAGCTGTTCTAGTTAGTGTATACGTGTTTTCTCCCTGCCTCACAATAACATTTCCTGTCTGTAAGATAAAATTATTATTATTATTATTATTATTATTATTATTATTATTATTAATAGGAGTAAGATATTGAATGCAGATGGCACTTTCTTGGCACAGTTTTTTGTTGTTTTTTTTTTCATCTGTTGTTTAAAGAAACTGGATACGCGATCTCTGGTGCTTTGTTAACTTCCTTCTGATGATTTGGCTATCTGAATTTTTAGGTTAACACCATTGTTTTTAAAATGCTTAAAAAAAAAAAGGATGACTAGAACTGACAGAAATATACTGACAGAAGAGCAAGGCGTAGACTTCATACCAAAGTAGTAATAAACAGTATGTTCAAAAACTACTTTACAGAGCTGTGCTAGGTAATGTTGCTAGTTATATTATTCCTTGTGAACTGAAGTGTATGCGGCACACTAGGAAGGATTACAGGTGGGAAAGGAAGAGAAGGAGTTCTAAATCTGAATCTGAAGGGAGAAAACAAAGTAAAGCTACTAACAAAATCCCCAGTCAAACCAATGCATCTTGGGATCAACATTTGTAATCTTTGTACAGACTTTGTCTAAGGATGAAATTAGTGCTAACGGTCAGATCATGCCAACATATATGCACAATTTTGTATCTGAGGATAAGAGAACCCTTCACCTGCTGGGCTGCAAAGCCTCTAGCATCAGGTCTCCCCTTTTTTTTTTTTTTGCCATGTTTGTCAGTTTGTCATCTTTATACCTTATTCATATGTGTTGTGTTTTCTGACCCACACACAATGGAGAGTAAAGAATTAAATGTCGCTACCAGTTTCCTACTGCTGAAGGAATTACAACCATTACTCCTAGTGCTGGTTTTGGTTTGTTTTCTCTGTGTCTCTCCTACTGTTCTTTTCCTGTGGAACGCCACAATTTTACTTTTACTGCAGATCGAAAGTTTATTAAGTGTTCAGTGGATTTCTCTGGACTAAAACTCTATTCCATGATCATCTTGTTGGTAGGTGTGTTCAGGGCAACATCTTTAATTTTTTGTATACCTGTTTCACCAGCTGAAGTCTGTAGATCTGAATTGGCAACGTGCATTTAATATTCAAAAGAGCCCAAAGCTGTGGAGCTAACAATAAAAAGCAACAGGAAGTTTGAGAATGGAAAGCTATAGGAAGAGATTCTGGTAGGGAGATTAATTCTCATTGTATTGGTACTATAAGGAACTGTGGTAAATGTTATCTAATTTTTAATTTTTTCTTCTCTTTTAATGTGTAATTTAAAGTTTCTGTTCCTTTACCATCCTACCTTTGGTTAAGAATTTTGATATGAACTGCATGAGATAATGAAGTGAATTATGAAGATCTGAGTAAGGATAAAGAAAATATAACTACTGTATTCAGATGTTTAGTACTCTTGATAAACTATTTTTAATCATTTTTGAAATACATAATAAGTAGATCTGAGAATAAAAGTTGGATGATTACTTAAAAAAAATAACCTACTTTGTATCTTCATGTACAGCAAGACTATAGTCTATCTAATTAGACTTCCCTCAAGCTGCCTCTTCTATATGGTCTGTAGCATTAATCTCTGCCTTAATCCTTCTCCAAAACCCATCATTGTAGCATCTTTTTTTTTCCAAATTAAAAATGCACCATTTCTGAATCAGCTCTCTGGTTTCAGAGCTGCTGTTTTTATACCTATGGTCAAGACAAAGGGAAATCCTGATTAACTTGTTACATTTGGTAGGATATCATTTGTATTTGGTAAGCAGCTCCTTCTTTGTTTCCCTTATGCAGACACATTATTCCAGCCTGCTGGGGCTATTTATCTCCTCTACAATAAAGAAAATATTATCTTTATAGACCATAGATTTTATATTTACAGTGCACCGAATAGTTTACAACAGTATGTCAACTAATTGTATTTAGGAATAACAGTGTATTACTTAAGTAAAACTATTTATTAAGTAAATGCATATGTAACTGATAAAGAGGAAGAAAGTGAGTGTCACTGCTGGAACAGTAATATTTTTATTTACAGTATGGATGTCCTTGACTTAACCACTAACTTCACGTCCTCATCTGCTTAGTAGCATACAGCATTCTTTCAGACTTGAAAGTGTTCAGAAGACTTGTCAGCAGCTCATGCTTTTTCTGGTGAAGAAATGTGGTTTTGACAGAAATCTGCAGTTTTTGTCAGGTGAACAGAACAAAACCATGAACCTGTATCTTTTCTGTCAGTAGTAGAAAGACTAACTGCTTGTGAAACAAAGTCCTATTTCCTGCTGTATCTCAGACTTTCCATTAAGCACAATTCATCAGCTGGAACAACTTTGAGCTGCTTTATTTTAAGGAGATACAGAAATACTGTGTTACAGTCAGCAATAGAACATTCTATTTCTGTTTATAATCCAAATATACTTCTTTATGGGCCTGAAAAACTAAAATTATGTAATTTTATTATTACTAATAATCTCCAGTTAAGCTATCATTTCAATTTTCAGCTCCTTCAGTATATGGCTCAGAGAATATCCATGGTCATAGAGAATGCACTCAGAAAGCCATGGCTGAAACTGTTAGATGAAATCATCGTAAAAGATATCAGAAAAATTGGAAAAAGCAGAGCAAAATTATACTATTATATTACCACAGTGTCTGAAGGCAAGCTGAGAAAAGAAAGTGAGAAGAAAGTTCAAGGAGAATGGTAAATGCTCAATGTTGTAGCAGTCCCACTGATTTGGTCCCACTGAACTACATGGCTTTGTGCTGATAGAAACTGGACTTAAGGCAGAAATAATAGGATTTTGTACAGTTGCAGTAATTGAGAAGGCTTCACATGTAAGTGGGTTTTCTTGAAGCCCTGCTTGGATGTTCTTAGTTTTCTTCTGCACATAATTCTTTCCTTTCACAGAGTCTACTCATGAATTTCAAATACAGTTACAAATATAAAAGCAAAATAGAATCTAATGTAAAACATTAATAATAACATTATATATTAATAATAAAAACATTAATAAAAATATTAATAATAATAATAAACATTCTCCTATCTTCCAAAAGTTCTCAAACACCTCTGAAAATTTTGTTTTGTAGCCTGCCCTGAAATGTGATGGGAATTAATGCTAATGAATACCTTGTCAGAATATAAAAAATCAATTTATATCTTAATGTACAGATCAACAGATAGAATATATCTCAAAGACAACTACTCTGTCTCACTAAGACTATTCCTAATTGATGCCTTCTGCATACAAATAAAGAAAATTGTCCTGCTCAGTGTTGTTCCTTAACTTCATCTGAAAGCAAGTCTGATGTGATTATTTATTAACCTAAAGTGACTTGCTCAAAACTGGACATAGAGCTAAAGTGATCAATATAATTAAAAACGTCCTGTCTTTCTATTGTATCTAGAAACACGTGATAAAGGAGCAGGTCATTTAAGATCTCTTCATTTTTGTCTACACAGTAATTTAAACTTACTCCTTGGAACATGGAGACTTAGTTAAGAAGAATCACACTGAGATGATTATTTGACTTGTGTGTAATAGTCTTAGAACTAAAGATACATGTTTTAGTAGGGGATGTCCTCTGTAGCTTTTTTTGTTCCTACTCAGTGCTTGATAGCATCCTTGGCTTCTCTTCTCAATGTACCCCTGCATATATAGGAGCTAGTTTTTCTGTATTTTGAAGATGAGGGGTCATTTCAAACTCCACAACCCATTAAGAGCAGGTTTACTGATTTTAAAACGTCCAGTCTCTGAGCCCACTGGAGAGGCGATATAATCAGTTGGTCCTTATCTAACATTTTTCCCTTTAATTATACAGATTAAGGCTACATATATTGCATGTATCTGCTTTATAAAACTAGGAATTCCTCTTTAATGGATCTATGACTGTTAGTGATGCCCTTACCTCTGTTCCCTGCCTTGCTGCTGTGCTAAGAATGAATGTCCTGCTGTTCAACTGGAGGCTTAGCATTTTGTATTTGAAGATAATCATTACACCATCAACATCTTTTTACCATAAAGGTGGACATAAAGGTTATGACAGCTGTCCCTTCTGAATGTAATCTTAGATTGTACAGGAATTCTACTAAAAGATTTTCAAGCTGTGATCATCTTTTCCTGCTTTGTGTGGTATTGCTTAAGGAAAAAACACAGACTGGATTTTTTTTTTTTTTATTTTTATTTTTAGCATTACATTCTGTAGTGTTTCAAGACCTTAAATTTGCAACTAAATGATATGCTTAGCTTTACACACTTGACTTCTTTGGACTATTTAACAGCTTACACTGCAGCACATTTAAGTGTTTGCAGGATTAAGATCCTCACCCTTTCTGAACCATTAAACGTTTTGCAATTGAAAAGATGTTAGATTCCCCAAGGGGTTGTCTTTCATGTATAAATGGAGAGCATCCATGGCTTGCATCTGGGATTTCTCATCTTGTTTCAGTGATCTAATCTCTTTAGCGTGTATGTGTACTCATCCACTTAAATAAGTAGACATGGTAGTAGCAAGAATGGACTTGGCATGGGATGGGGTGGGAGGAAGCTGGAGAAGGAATTGTCAGATATTATTTGTCACCAATGTTGTGCACATTTTAAAACGTTTTATTTTCTGGCCAACTGTATAAATTGCCCGCTGTTTCCCTGTTCTCTGCCTAACAGAGGTCAGGGCAGTTTTGAATATTCCACCATTGTGCAAACTAGAAAACAGTTAAACCTCAGGAATTTTTCTTTTATTTTCCTGATATTATATTTCATCTCCACTTCTTTGAGCCTCCCTTCAGTGCTTTATGGTCTGGCGTAGTTCTTTATGACTTATGTATACAAATATATATGAAGCACACATATATGCATGTATATGTTTGCCTTTCACATATATAATGATATACATACTCATATGATATAGTCATAATGATATAGGTAGATAGAGGAGATTTATTTTTTGTCCTGTGGTTTAAACTGTTAATCTGCCTAAAGCATTTATGTAGAATTTTTACTGCATAATGTTATGCAATTTTGTGTTTGGTGTAGTCACATTGTAGGCACCAAATTTTAATACATAGCTTTCTTCGTTGGTGACATATGCGAACTGATACCATCAACTCACTGCAAATACAGAGCTTTCCATAGGAAAATTGTACTTCTTTGTAGCTTTTGTGAGTCACAAAATAGTTATATCATTAGCTCTGAAAGTATTAATCCAGCATTTCAGTTTCCACTCTTAATGTGGAACAGAGATAGGAATGTGGAACCAGTTCATTCTTCTTTCCTTGCCATCTTTGAAGTGAATAATGCTCAAGTGGAGGCAGCTGCAGAAGTCAGAGATTAGTTGCTATGCCACTTGAGATGATGTTCATTTTGCTTGACTGAAGATAGCTGTGTAGACACCAATCCCCACTGACTATGCTTGGTCATGTTGTCCTTGATGAGTTTCGAAATGGTTTCCAGAATGGCAGGTTTCATCACCTTCTCAGGAATCAAGGGAAGGCTGACTGGCCTGCAGTTGCCAGTTCATCCTTCTTGCACTTCCCAGTGACAAGAGAGACACTTGCATTCTTCCTAACCTCAGAACTCTCCCCTGGTGGCCACCACCTCTCAAAGATAATTGAGACATTGGCCAACTCCCTCAGCACGAGACTGTATCTCAGTATGTCCAATGGATTTGTGTATATCCAATTTGTTTAGATTTTCTCTAATCTGATCTTGCTCTGGAACAGAGTTCATTTCAAATTAATTGACTATTTGCTTGGCTTTATTTGTTAGATTTTGAAAAATTAGCTTGCTTAATGTTTTCTATAATTGTTTCTGGACCTTTCAGTATGTTAGTAAAAATTATCAGTTATTACTAGATAAAATGGCTAATATTCTAGAAAAATATGAAATTTCAAATATTGCAGATATGTTGTCCACTGGGAATAAAAGTGGTAGATCTTCTGATCCAGAGGCTCTTTCTTTCAGCTGTGATTTCACTTTGAAGTTGTTATCTCTAGATTAAATGCTAAGGCTGCATCTCCATTTTGTGGAAGTATGTCTAGGAAAAAAAAAAACATAGATAACGTGATATGGTAAGTCTGATGTGGAATATTAGTGACTTGAAATTGTGAAAAATGTTGCTGTGCAAAAGTGCAGTAATTAAGTTTCACATGAGACCTTGTGCCTTGTTCCAAGGCAAAATTCACATCTTTCAATGAATGCTAGCAACTGCTTGCAATTTCCTTTGAGCTTAATGTATAAGTGCAAATTCAGTAGTTTTAGCAGTATTTATAAATTTGATTGATTTTTTCATATACCTTGCAGAATAGTAATAGCTATCTAGACATATATCCACAAATGAAGACAAAGTACTGGAATATGTATGCAAAATGTTTGTTTCTAAGAAATCCCATCATAAATCGGAAGACAGGTTTTGTAGATTTTCACTAATATTCTGTCAGGGAATATTGTGGTTTTCTTTTTCTTGACATTTTTTAAATATTTGAGTCAATTGACTAATAGCAATTGCCAAAACTGTTTAGAGGTACATTTTTCAGGTGTTGTAGAGGGTGTGTTTTGGCAGCAATTCAGGATGTAGAGATGCTCTCTGACCTTGGCTCTACATCACCCAGAACCCAGTAGCATTCCTGTTTGGCACAGTGGATGTAACTGAAGACATTCCCCACTAGGAGCCTACAGAGACAGAGCTGCGCACACATGCACATGTGAATGGGCATTTGTGGTTATTTGTGTGGTGGCTCTAAGGATAATTTTCATTTTAAAAGTGCCACAAAAGCTTGGTGAATAAACATTAAAGCTGTTAAAAATATATGTATGTTGATGAAACAGCTGAAAGACATTGAGATCCACTTGTGCTGGAAGATAAAGCATCTTTTTTTTTTTTTTAGAAAGCTCTGATATTGTGGGCTTTTCAAATACACAGTCCAGAAAATGAACAACAAAAACAAAAATACAAACCAAGGAGCTGGAAGCATGCCATTTCTCATAGCAGTACGATAACAAAATAAAAGCTACATTTCTGTCATTGATAGGATTAGGTTTTTCTCTTATTAAAATTATTTATTTTTGTGTTAAAATTTATTTTTAGTTTATTTCTGTGTTAAAATTTAGAAGAGAACCTTTCAGATGGAAAGCTTAGTTGCCTCTAGGAATACTTGCAAACAGAATAACTCAAGGCCAAAATCTGTTATATTTTCTCAAGCAAAGAGATGCTTTGGGCCAAAATTCTATGAAAATGTAAGAACAAACATTCTTCTTAAAGCTTTCCAGTTCATGTTAATCGTGCTTACAGAGCTACAGTAGCATCCTGCCATGAAATAATTCTTCTTCCCTTCCAAGTACTTCTTACTAGAGATTCATCAGGCTGCCATACATCTCAAACTGAATGAACTCATTCCCCACTGTCACCCTTGTATTTAGATTATTTCCATATAAGCAATTATGGAGAAAAATATTACCATCACTTAAAGAATGAGATATTTGAAAGAATCTTGAAGACTATGAATCCCCTTAAACAGATATGTATGAGATGTGAAAGAGCTTTGTTTTTTTTTCATTACAATTCAGTTTAAAGACATTTTTTGTATCGCAGTCAGACAAGATCTTTTATATCACTTGCACAGGAATCTCTCTTTTTTTTTTTTTTGTGAATTTCTAAGCCAGACATAGTTTAAAGTGGGCAAAGAAGTGACTGTGTACAATTTATTTTCCTAGAAAGCAAAAATGTGCTAAGTTGCCATAGTCTAAATTAACTTTAATAGAAGTCTTAATACTTTGTAAATATGAAAACCATTCTTTAATATTGATAGCATTCTTAGATGTCAGTATTTAAGCACATCAGAACCTTATCCTTGAAGAATAAAAACACTCTTTAACAATGTTTTCAATTTCTTAAAAGCTCTTTCTAAATAGGACTAAATAGAAATACAGAAGACACAGAATGCTGTGAGGTTTCAGAGTGCAAGTATCTTCTTGCGAAGGATGTTGTAGCAAAAATGCTAAGTCAAGGCTTGAAGCAGTGATTGAGCACCTGGTGGGAAGGCAGGGCCATCCCAGGGGAGCTCAGGTGCATGCAATGCTTCTGAGTGACTGGAAGGGCTGAAGCCAGGATCTACCTCTTCCCAGAGCTCATTTAAGGGTTGGCAGTAGATACATGACTATCTTGGTGGAGATCCCTGTCTACTTCAGGCTTTTCAAAGGTAAGCAGAATTTTTCCTTTGTTTCTGTGTCTGCAGCGTTGAGCACATCCTTACTAGCTATAGCCTAGGACTGCTACTATGCTGCCATTGCTGTGCTTTCCATTGTGTTTTAGCATTACTAGTGTCTTTAAAAAAAAAAAAAAAAAAAAAAAAAAAAAAAAAAAGCTTTAGTGATGACTTTTCAGCCACTAGTGATAGCTTTCAAACTAGCTTTCCTTGACTAAGTTAAAGGAAGAATGTTATTCTATTGTGCCATTTATAGGTACAATAGAGCAAGAACAGGTGTTTTGTGTTTGGAAGCATATTAGTATAACATATTAGTATGAAACCACGCTGTGATGATGCTTTCACAAATACTATCAGAACTATTTAGCTACCCAGCAAATGCTGATGCTTTGTTCCCCATTTATTGTTTCTAAGTGTTGTACTTATGAGACGACACCTCTAATTATGGTTTTTGTGTTCATTAAAAATGTGGTGAAAGGTACTAACACAAGATTCCTCTTAGTCCAAATACATATTTCAGGTTCATAAGGAATGTGTGTAACTACATGCGCTGTTCTTATTTCTCCATGTTAGCTAGTTTAAAGCGAGTAATAATGTTTCAATAAGGCAACTGCATTTTTTTCCCTGAAAACCATGGTAGTGACTTATCAGAAGTTCTGTACAGGAGTAGTGGGTCTTAAAACAGGGCTAAAATCTTCTGATAAGTAATAACAGATCTGAAGTGCTTCAGGGCTAGAAGCAATTGTCAAATATTCTTTTGTCTCTGCACTTTCAGATGATTTTTCTGATTTTGAATCAAAGTAAAATAAAATCTTTCTTGACACCTGATTTATTTGTATACGGCAATATGCTCCTCAGTATATGAAATCTCTTGGTTGTATTCTTGACTTCATCCACGAGTATATGTAATTATATTAATTCAGCCATTTCTTAAGAGAATAAAAAGTGTGCGGGTTATATTTCTGCCTTTTAGTTTCTGTCTACTCCTGGGTTTTGCTAACCAAATTTCGAGCAAATCTGGCAGACAATTAGATATCAATGGTTCTGAGAAGATATTCAAGATAATACCTCACTGCAATGTAAGTGATTATTATTTAGTTTCATATATACCTTTTGGGAAGAGTAGCCAGCTGTGCAATTAGCATTTGCTGAGCAGTCTGCGGGTGAAAAGCTTTGTATCAGCCATGGAATTGTTGCCAATTGTCTAGGTGAGAAGCCAACCTTATGAGGAGAACTGGTGGGTGGTGAAGGTGCTTTGCTTCCTCACACGCCAGCTCAGCTTCTCATTCTCATATAATTACATTTTTGAGAAAAGAACATGGTACAAATAATCAGGTTAGGGGGAACTCTTATTCAGATAATAAATAAAGTACATTGACATTAAATAACTGTCATGAAGAAGTAAGTCAGTGTCTCCCACAGGGAAGGTGTTCTTTTATCTTGTCTTGGAGATTAATAATTTCAGAGCTGTGGACAGGTCTCATCTTCTTTTCCATGTTTCTTCATTTACATATGCTAATGGCTATTCTGTGTGTATATGGTACCGGTTTCCTAAAGCCATTGTTACAGAAAATTAGATTTCTCAGAATTGATTGATGACATAGTTTAAAACTTAATTATACTTCTTAATTAAGTTAGTAACGTGTGAACTAAGATTGACACAAGAAATACAACGTGAGGAGTAGACTTATTTTTTGTGATAATACTTGTTTATATTAAACAATTATTTTTACTGTGATCCCTCAGCTGTTCTGTCTGTTTATGGGATCTATTGTATCCCTGTAAACAGCATCAGAGTTTTTCTCCCCAAGAAAAATCAAATTGTTTCTTGATTCTGCTAAGTGGAAATGTAACTTATCTTCAAGTTTTAATGGGAATATTTTAAGCCTAATGTACAAGACGTAGATGCAGCACAGTTCATGTTGTTGAATAAGAAGGGAAGAAACGTACCACACGAATACTTCTTTCACTACTTACAGTGTTCTTTCTAATTCCTGTGGAGGGGACAATGTATCTTGTGTGCACAATGAAGTGTAGGTGAGGAAGTGAACAGTAGGGCCTTGCTCTTGCAAGTAACTGCCTATGTGTATGTATAGTTCAATCTTCTACTGAATCTGTTATTGCACATGTATGAATTTGAAAGAGTCTTAGGAAGATGCTGGCATGGAGGGAGACAAAGTGGTTTAATTTTTCCTACTGATCTTCAACCTGTAATAATTTTCTCTCTACAGTTCCTATATTTGAAGCCCTCCTGTTGCCCACCTCCAGAATTAAGAACAATAGAGCGAAGTTTCACTGTTGATTCTGTCCTGATTGCCAACTCAGCGTTGAGTTCAAATCTTGTTTTATGTATGAAAGTGTAGGTGATGTTTAGAAATAGCTACCAAATCAGTAGCTCAAGGCAGAGCAGAGGGGAGCAGAGCGTGAAAGGATGTGAGCATTTAGAATAGCCTTTCACATAGATATTTTTGTATTGTTTTAGTCAAAATGTCTTTCAAATATGAGTGCCAAAAGCCCTAAGATTTGACAATGCAAGAGCACAGGTGACGTTATTCAAAGAGACTGAGCCAAAACACCTGGAAGAAAATGAGTTGAAGTTCATCCATAACCTAGTAAAACTTTGGGGCAATAAACACATGTGCATGTAAGACACATGGTTTTACATCAGTATGCTAGTTTGTATATTCGAAAGTCCTTATTTTTTTTTTTTTTTTTTTTTTTTTTTTTTTTTTTTTGCAGAGTGAATGTTTCCATACACATGGATGGCTATCTTAATGTGCAATGAATAGACTCCCGGATACTCACACTCAAATAGACCAATAACTTGGCTTTCCCTGAGCACATTCCTATGTTTGGTAGCCATGTTGAAAAACATGAGTACTATGGTTCTATAAGGAAAACAGTAGTTTTTCCCCCCTTGTGGTGGTGTTCGTATGATTCAAATTGAGTGTCGCCACTGAAAGAAATTTAATTCTTTTGCTACATTGTAGTCATATGGTAAATACTTATAGCTATAACTGCTCTTGCTTTATTTGCAATCCCAACAGGGTGTGACTGAGATAAATAAGCCAACCCTGCTGTGCAATATTCTAACAGAACATTTTATGGAGAGTTTTGAGCTATCTCCTACTAATCAGATTTCTCACCAAGATGACCACTCCCCCAAATCAAATGTGGTCAGTGGACATGGGAGGTTACCACATCGAAACAGCTTAATGAATATCTGCCCATTTAATTTTGGTTAAGAGTCAGCAGGGTTGTTGCACAGGGTGGGATTATTGCCTTTGCATCCTATTGTTCTTGACTGTGGGTTTAATTTCTGCTTCTGCAATATAATTTGGTAATTATAATCCAAGACAGTACATTTGATCATGCTGTTTCTGGCAATGGAATCCCATTGAGCCACCTATTTCAAAGAAACTGTGCAGAGGTTTCTTAACTACTTCCTGGCGTAAAATAGTGCATCTAACTGTAAAGCAACAGCTGGTATGCTGGGAGTATATTCATCTGCACCCTTCTGCACTGCCTCAAGCAGATACTGCTACACATAAAAGAATTGTAAGATAACATTAAAAAATATTATATGTGGAGAGGATACTTATTTCCACAGCTGCTTTTTCTTATTCTTTATTCCTGTTTTGCAATTTCATTCATATTCTTGTCTCTCTATTGGTACCCGTGATACAGTTCTGAAACTAAAATGCAATATTCTTTGCAGAATCTTCCATTTGGAGTTGCCATTTGCCTCATAGCTGTTACAATATAAATAATTGTTTACTTACTAGGCATATTATCAGACAGTTTTCTGGTCCAAAGCATTAAGAAATGAAAACGAGCAGGTGAGAACAGAATGGCAGACTGCATGGATATCTATTATTTTTCTCCCTGGTTTGTGCTTTAGATAGTAAGGGTAGATGAGAATCCAAAGTAAGTTCTGTATATAATGATAAATTTTCTTGATAGTTTTGTTCCAACTTTAAAGACTGAATTCTGCTACTGCTTATGAACAAAAATCTTGTTTATTTTCCTGAATATTCAGGATTATTCAGCATTCAGATTATGGAGGGAGAAAATGGTCTGTAGAAATATTATTGCAAACACAGCTATAAACAGGTGGGCTACTTAAAAGTGTTATATGAAAGAAAACACTTAGCCTACAGGTTTTCATCTAATCACAAGTTCCTGTGATACAGTAAAGGTACAGCTGTCTGTAAGATGTTTACATTTTCTCTAAAATGAAAACAAAATGAAAGCTTAATTTTTTTTTTTTGTTTTTTTTTCCTTAATCTACATTGTTCAGTTGAATCTCTTTCCATTTTGCCTCTTTCCGTGGTCTTTGTAGGATGTTACTTTGCAAACATAACTCTCAGGAATTCCTGAACACATTGTATTGAGACAAAGTTTGCTTTGTTGATGGCTGAATTATCATATGGAAGTTCTTGTCTCAGGACAGTTGAACTTAGATCTTGGACTTTTTGGAGTAGAAGAGTGTTTTAAACAAAGATCAGTCAAAAAAAAAAAAAAAAGTTGAAGAGATGCTACTTTGGAAACAGTGAAACTGCACTAAACATTTATCTTTTAATTGCCACAAGCAGTGCTGAAGCCCTGGTGCAGGAAACTTTGAAGCTGTATGGTGAACAAATCTATCATGTCCACATGGATAAAATCTGTCTAAGCTGCTTCTGCAGGCTAAACAGCCCCATCTCTTTCAGACACCTATCATACCAAAGATGCTTTTGTCCCTTAGTAAGCTTTGGGGCTGTTCATTGGGCTTCCATCTGTGTCCTACACGGGCACATTCAAAAGTAGACACTAGACACATTGGTATATCATTAATAACTAGCAGGCAGATAAGAAGGGTAATATAGCAGAAGCACCAAGTTTTGAAACTATCATGTGCAACTGCCTGAATTAACCTACTAGTCCTGTAGGTTCAGGAGCTGCAGAAGTTTAAAAACAAACAAACAAAAAACCCCCAAACAACTGCTGTTAGAAAGCATGAAATATCTGTTTTCTTTAAGAGAAATTTATGTAAACCAGTAAGCATTTAGGTTTTTTAGATCATCTTTGCTGCATAAATCATTAAAAGTGATATAATATTATTATGCTGGTTGCAAAAGCTACTCTACTCATTTTTACTCAGTATTTTGTCTTTTCTAGGTGCAGCAGGTAGGGAAGTATAAGACAATAGCTAGTCTACTGTACTCCGGGGATAAAAATCTGAGAGAGAAATAAAATGGAGTTATTGAACTAGTTAATGAGTATGCTGAAAGTGTTGATCTTTTTGGTATTTTTATAATTTCTCAAAGGAATGCTAATGTATTTTGACATGGAAGGATGGATGAACAGGAAAAACAACACTAGAGCACTGGAAAAAAAGGAAACAAATCTCAAGAGGAATGGGAAATGAGAAATTTCATATTCCTCCATAAAGAGAATCACTCTTTATCTGAAATCCTAAACCTTAGACTGGCAAGCATAAAGTAATGCTTTTAATTTCCTGTTAACAGCTAGTCACTTATAATGGATCATTGGATCATCTTGGGGTATATTTCCTGTTAATGTAAATGCTGAGCTTCAGAGTAAATAAATGGCCCCTCCCAGGACCATTTTCAAAGGATGCTATTGAGAGATGCTGTCAAATCAGAATGTTTGGTTTCTCAGCACTTGGAAAAGAAACTCTTTAACTGCATGTATCAGAATCTGATGGTTAACAATAATGAATACCTTTTTTTTTTTTTTTTTTTTTTTTTTTTTCTTAAGGAGTAAGATTGAATCTTTCCTAAGGCTGGAAGATTTACATTTTTATGCTGAATGGTCTGTTCTGTTCAGCGTCAAGGCAAATCCCAAGTTAAGCTATCAGAGCTGAAGAACAACAAAACTGTTGCCTTATCTAAAGCTTTCCTTCAGTAGATTCAGAAACATTTGGTAAACATTAACAAAGTTAAGTAGTTCTCTGTGAAGCAGATAGGCTTCTGAAAAATTTCACTGTAAGTGCTGGGAAGTCATTAGCTCTCTACTATCAAAAGACATCCCAAAGTGTAAGCCAATGAAATACAGAGTATGTTAGAAGGAAGTTGGTTACATATTGCATGCTTTTACTGCCAGAAGTGTACAACTTAAGAAAAAGCTGATGTGTAAAGTTAGTTTCCTTTCAGGTTCTGCTTACTAGTGTTGATAGGAATTCTTTCACTTATGTGAGACCTGACTCCCAAATTCAGGAAAAAGATTTCTGAAATTGAGTCTGACCATTTTAATGAAAGCATCAGAGAAGTGGTGTTTTTTGACTCTAGGACTGGAATCTCACCCTTAGTCATATATTAGGCAAGTAATGACAGTGAGGCAGGAGCCATTCAAAATCTTTAGTTTTCTGGCTCATATGCTAAGCCCCAGCTGAACTCTACCCTTGATCATTTAGAGGTTAAGAGAACTTCTTAAAGACCGAACACCTATCCAATTTTGTTGCTTCTATAAAATAAGCATTTTTAGTGGCAATATGGCTGGAAAATGAATTAAGTCTCAAGTCTTCTAATGACTTGTTCTTACTACATACTTCCATGGTGGTTGGTTATTTAAATTCAGCATCTGAACTCCTTTGGCACAGCGTAAATAACATCTCTAGTGAATTGTCATTACACATATTGGTTTTACTCCCTCTCTATACCTGGTTGGTGTAAAATAACGCCATCAATCTTGTAAAAAGGATCCCTTGTTTCCCTCCTGCTTCCCAGTTACCACTGCTGTCTCTCCATAAGTCATGAATACTCCTAGCACAGCAGGAACACATTAATGATTTATTTTTTCTTGGCAATATCCTTATTATAAACGATTATTTTTTTTACCATGTTGGGTACTCTCACTGCAGGACTTTGCTGCTAATAGATCCCCTTGAGCATCTGCAGTATATACTCGTCATTCAACTAGATCCCAGGTGCTATGCATGCTAAATACCCCATCTATAATCTTTAAGCATTAGGTTTCTGTCACAATCTCTTTTGTTGGCTGGGTAATTTCTGGCAGCAACAGTAGAAGCAGCACAAGACTTATCTAAAATTGAAGTGAGAAGTTGCTAGTTGTATTTATTCACAGCTGTCTGTGGGGATGGGTTCGTATTTGGGAGAACATCAGTTCTGGCACCCCTTATCTCAGTGTGGCTTCTCAGTTTTATTACTTTCAAGATTTTCTGACTTCCTTTCAGAATATCCTGTTGTTTGCTCATACACCTCTCGAACTCTGACATGGAGGTTTGGGAGCATTAAAACCCAAGCAAGCAAGTGGAGGCAAAACTGCATGACAAACCTGAATTCTTTCAAGAATTATGTTCTTCATGCTTTCTTCAAGATTTTGTTGGCAGAGTTCTACTAGCATACAAGAATCTTTTAACCTGGGGAAAATGCTTCAGTGGTGAAAGGACATAGGAAGTGGCTGGCTGGGCTATCAACGTGGTACTGAAAACAGGGGTACTGGGCTGTGTAAGGTGGAGACTGTCTTGCATGGTGGAAGGGGAAGACTGAAAAGCAGTGAGATGTCACTTGATCGGAGAAGGAGTGAACCAGGAGAAGTGGTTCTGGGTCCTACAAAAAGAGGACTGTCTAGTGGACTTGCAGTTGTTTTATCTTTTGGTTATTTAGCAGCTGCAAGGAGAATACAAAACTGTGTTGAAATTAATATTTCCTATGTATCCAGAGTGTGTAAGCCCCTTGGAGTTCATACAGGAATATAGGGCTGAGAGAGGCTTGTGCTCTCTTTCATCTTTTAATATATACACAACTGATTTCACTGGAGATGGTTGAAGGTTTATTCATAATTTTTCCTGGGATATTTCTTTCATGTACATATTCTTTTGTGCTTTAGCATGCGCTCCTTTGTAACTGTAATTAGCTTATGTTTGTGTGTGATTAGTCAACCATAAAGGACCAACTTCTGTCTTTCTTATGTACTCTCTTATAAAATAAGATCTTCATGAATCTAAGTGCTTGAACATTATATTGCTGTTTAAGTGCAATATTTTGTAACTTTTATTCATTTCATGGAAAATAAGAAAATGTTTTGAATTGATCTTATTACGCTTATGGGAGAGGGGTATGTGGAAACAAAGAATATACATTGACAGCACTGCAGCACTATTCATAAACAAACTGAACAGTAAGTCTTCTGTTTTTTTGTTGTTTTTTTTTTTTCCAAGTGAATGTCAATTCAATTAAGTGATCCACTGTGATGTTTAAACTACAGTAATATGTCTGATCATAGGTGGAAGATGAAACACTGAGTGCCATATTTCATCTACAGCATAAACATGACATCTTTATAAAGAAGTCTCCTCAGCCTTGCAGGTCTCACTGAGAAATTGCTAACAAAGTTCTCCTGATATTTTAGTCTAATTCTAAACTGCTGATGCACTTAGATTTACTTTGAAAAGAGACAAGAAAAAGAACTGGATGGAAACCTTCCCAGAAGGAAGTCATTTTGTTTACGTGCATAATTTGTAACTTTAAATTATTCCTTTAAACTTAGGTTGCTCTGAAAGTAACACCTCTTATTTATTCTGTGGAAATGACAACATGCAAAAAAGCATGATAACACTATTTGTTAAAGCAAACTCTCAGCTATGAAATACTATTTCCCAATGTAGTCATCACTGTTAGCTATGCATTTTCACCAGTGGTGAACTAATGCCTTCATGCCAGACTAGTTTTTCATGTTACTGTCACCACTACTGAAATAAACCACCCACCACCTCACATCCATTGTTTGGTCTCAGTAAATGTTCAGCAAGAATCAGTGAATGTCCATGGGTGCATGTTTTCTGCATGAAGGAATTCAGTGACACATCTTTCCTTCATATGCAGTTCACAGCATACGTCAGCCCTGCAGGGAAGGACCTGGGGGTCCTGATGGATGAAAAGCTTAACGTGAGCCAGCAGTGTGCTCTCGCAGCTTGGAAAGCAAGTGGTATCCCCGGCTCTATCAAAGAGGGGTGGCCAGCAGGGACAGTGCGGTGATTGTCCCCCTCTACTCTGCTTTTGTGAGGCCCATCTGGAATATTGTGTCCAAGTGTGGAGCCCCCAGTACAAAAAAGACAGAGAGCTGTGGGGGAGGGTCACAAAGATGATCAGGGGACTGGAGCACCTCCCCTACAAAGACAGGCTGAGGGAACTGGGCTTGTTCAGCCTGGAGAAAAGAAGGCTGTGGGATGACCTAATTGCAGCCTTTCAGTCCCTAAAGGGAGCCTATAGATAAGAGGGGAATCAACTCTTTACAAGGGCAGATAACAGCAGGACAAGGGGAAATGGTTTTAAGTTGAGGGAGGGAAGATTTAGGTTGGATATCAAGGAGAAGCTCTTTACTGTGAGAGTGGTGAGGTGGTGGATCAGGCTGCCCAGAGTGGTTGTGGATGCCCCATCTCTGGAGGTGTTCAAGGTTTGGATGTGGCCCTGGTCATCCTGGTCTAGTATTAAATGGGGAGGTTGAAGTCCTGCGTGTGGCAGGAGGGTTAGAGATTCATGATCCTTGAGGTCCTTTCCAACTCTGGCCATTCTGTGATTCTGTCAGATGCTATTTTGTTATTTTTGTGTGTGCCAGCTGGAGAGCAAATTTTTGGCTGGAAATATTTTCCACTAAAAACATTTCCCTTTCTTAATGGAATATAGGTAGAAGGTATAGGCTAAATTGCTGGAAATCTACAGAATAGCATAATCCTTGAATATTGTTGAACACTATTACAGTACTGACAGTGAAGATCATCCTAAAATGCCTAAAAGCAAAAGTGACATGTTGACTCTTCTGCATCAGAGAGCTGCTGTAAACTTCAAGTTGCTTAGGAAAATCTTAACAGAGGACTTTGAGTCTTATGTTCCAGGGATGAGGTCCAAACTTGGCTTTATAGCCAATGTTTATGTAAACACTTACTTGAAACTATCTCGTTCTTGTCCTGGACTTTGCTCAATATTTCTTCCAGTGACATACCTATAATCCATATGTTCATTAAATAATTTTTTCTGGCCACATAACAAAGTTGAAACTACTACTATATTGCGTAGGGAACCATATCGCAAAAGCATGTTGGGGCATGTGGGAGAATATCCAGCAGATGAATCCCAGCAGTATCTTAGCCTACCAGTGTTCTGTGTTTCTGCACTCTCACTTGGAGGTGGTTGGGATGCCCAACAGTTCATTTCCAAATGGACTGTGAAAATGCTGAGATGTAGTTTTGTAGGTTTATTGCCATGCAGAACTCCTCAGGCACCTGGAAGTAAATGGCAATTGAAGCTGAGAAGCAGATTCTTGTAACTGATATTCCGGACTTAGGTCCGGATGTTCCTCCAGAAATTAAGTTGTTGTGGAATAATAACTGTTTAAATACTTGGAAAAAAAAAAAAGAAAAAGCATTGGGCAAAAATGAGTAGTTATTATAAGAAGAAAAGGTTTATCATGAAGAGAAAAACAGAAATCTGCACCTGCGCTGTTCAATATAGGCATAAGTGACTTGGGGAAAAAAGTGAATAGGAAAATGAGAACTTGCTGAATATTCAAGTTAGTAAAAATGAAATGGGCCATGAAGTGGTACAGTGAATGGCTGGGTTTTAAAGTGGCGGATGAAATTTTACTTCGATAAATGCGAATGATAAACATGTGAAAAGGCAATAATCTTAACTATATATGAAGAGCTCTTATTAGTTATTACCACTCAGAAAAGATAACTTAGTATTGTAGGTGTTTCTCTGGAAATATAATCATTTTAATACTCTGCTGCAGTAACAAAACAGCAAGCAGAATGGTTAGCTTTATTGGGAAAGGAACGGAAAACATTGCTATGACCCTACACAACTCTGGGGTGCCTGTGTCTCAGAATCTGTGTATGCTCGTATAAAGAGAGGAGTGGTGATGGTGCTTGTGATAAGGAACAGTTGTGAAGCCAGGGCTGATAGGAAAAATGTGGTACAGGTGAAGAATATGTTAAGCATTTATTAGACTTGTGGGGCTGAAGAAAACAAAAAGAGAAGTAGGAGGACGTGCCAAAGTAAGCATTAAAGTGGCAGTTTAGACTCGCTCTATTCTTCCTTGGTTAGTGGATTTTGGTGTTTTGTTTGTGGGGTTTTTTTTGTTTGTTTGTTTGTTTGTTTTTTTAATTATAGCTGCTAGTTCCTGCAAGAAACCAGACTCTTCTGTAGGTATGTGTAAGTTTGCTGAAATTCTGCTTTATGCTTAACCTTAGCTTATGTTTATCACGCTATCTGATCGAAACTTTCTGTATCTCAAATGCTTTTTTGTAAAATTGTATGTAGTTTTACTTTGTTGTCAGGGCACCTTGTAACAATAAGGAGTAAGACAGCCAGAGAGCACGAAGGGAAGTATCAAGGAGTGAATGAACTGCCCCATATGGATGCTGTTACAGTCTTAAGCTAATAGAGATGGAAGATTTCCTACTGCACCTGGAGGCTTTGCTTGAGATAGGCTTTGGAAATTGGAAAAAGTGCAGATTTTAATTTCAGCATCATTTGATAGTAGATGTCAGTAGTACTGAGGCATTAGGAGTATCCATTTGCAGAACTATTACAGAGAATTAAAATAAATGAATCTAGTTCTGGAAAGCCAGCAGCGTGATGCTTTCTTTGATTTACTGATTTGTGCTGTGACGTCATGTCCCTGTACACCCTCTACAGAGTGCCATTTTCTCTTGAAAACAAACAGCTGCTTTTGTCTTGAAGACTAAATTTCAAGTTGCAAGCTCTTTCTTAGGTCTGCTATGTTAATTTGCACTTGTCCAATATGTATTTTATTTACTTAATTTACATCATAGATAAAAGTGAATAGTATATAATGCTTCACCTTGGAGCAAACAGCAAAATTATTTCACGGAGAAATACAAACTTTACACTATATGTTTTATATGTGTGTGTGTGTGTATATATATATATAAATATATATATAAATATATATATATAATATATAATATATAATATATAATATATAATATATAATATATATATAAATATATAAAATATATAAAGAAGACAATTATATATATATATAATTATAATATAATATAATATATTATAATTATATATATATATATAATTGTCTTCTTTTTTAAACAGGAATTAAGAAAATAAGGAAGTTTCTAAGAACAAATTATTTAGCAGATCAAAGCAGAGTGGCTTCTCTGTGAGTTGAAGTTTATCCATGCATACAATCATAATCAAGCTTGGAAAAATAACTATAACAAAAACAAAAGTATTTTGTTACTATTAGGCCAGAATTAGGAATAAATCGAAGAGTATTTTTCAGTGAAATGCCATTTCTTTTATGCAAAATTGAATATGCTTATTTGACATATTTGATAAGAAGCATAGGAAAGTTGACCCAGGGAAGTACCAACCTGCTAGCCTCACCTCTGTGCCAGGAAGTATCTTGGAGCTGGTACTCCTGAAAGTTATGCTAAGGCATATGGCATAGAAGAAGCTGATACAGGATAACGAGCGTGGCTTCAAGGGCAGGTCCTGCCTGACTGACCTTGTGGCTTTTTATAATGGCATAACTGCATCAGTGGACAAAGAAAGAACTACTGATGTCATCTATAAGGCCTTGGACATGGTACCCCCACAACATCCTTCAGTCCAAATTGGAATTGATGGGTGCACTGTTCTTTGGATGTGGAATAGGTTGCAAAATTGTACCCAGAGAGTGGTGGCTAATGGCTCTGTGACCAGATAGATGTTGGTGACAATTGGTGTCCCTCAGGGGCTGTGCTTTAACCAGTGCTCATAATGTCATCATGAATGACATCCACAGTGGGATTGAGTGCACCTTCAGCAATTCTGTGGATGGCACCAAGCTGTATGGTGTGGCTGACATGCCCAAGGGGTGGGATGCCATTCAGAGAGACCTAGACAGGCTCCAGAAGTGGGCCCAGATGAAGTGCAAGGTCTTGCATCTGAGTTACGGCAACCCCCACAGTAGTACAAATGAGGGGATGAAAGGATAGAACACAGATGTGTTGAAGAGGGCTTGGGGATACTGGTGGATGGCAGCTGAACGTGAGCAGCAATGTGCCCTCACAGCCCAGAAAGCCAGCTGTATCCTGAACTATATCAAAAGAAGTGTGGCCAGCAGGGTGAAGGAAGCAAGCTGATGCTGCCACTCTGCTCTGTGCTGGTGAGACCTCACTTGGAGTACTGTGCCCAGATGTGGAGTTCTCCGTACAGGAGAGATGTGGACCTGTTAGAGCATATCCAGAGAAGGGCCTAAAAAATGATTCAAGGGATTGAACACATCTGCTAAGAAGACAGGCTGAAAGAGCTGAGGCTGTTCAGCCTAGAGAAGAGATGGCTCCAGGGGGACATGACAGCAGCCTTTCTACATCTAAAGGAGGGCTATGAGAAAGAAGGGGACAAATTCTTCAGCAGGGTCTGTTGTAATAGGGCAAGGGGAAATGGTTCAAACTAAAAGAAGGAAGATTTAGACTGGACATAAGGAAGAATTCTTTTTTTTTACAGTAAGTGTAGTGCAGCACTGGAACAGTTTGTTCAGAGAGGTGGTGGATGCCCTGTGCCTGAAGTCTTATGTAACCCAGTGACCTGTCATAAATGTTTTAAAAAAATTAATTTTAAAACCTTTGACCTGGGAAGCTACAACTATTCAGTTGATTCAGTATTAAGCCTGAAAAACTTCCTAGCTTTGAATGAAGAAAGTTGATCTATTTTGAAATTCACTCATGATAAAGCCTGTAGTGAACTTAAAAACTGCTTAAAGATTATACTGTGATTTTTCAACTTGATTAATGTGTAAGTTTCAGAACTCATTCTTTTCTTCTTCATAGAACTGAAAAGCATGATCCTGCCTATCTACGTGCATGTGTCTTGTCCATAGGTATTCTATCTAAATACATTCTGTGTGAGATTCTGGATTTATTATTCAGTGGAAAGGAAGCTTCAAGCCCTCTGCGACGGAAAACAAGTTGTGTTCCTTTTTAGAGTCATCCTATTAACTCCTGACATAGTAAAACCAGAATTTCAGGATGTGTTGTTTTAAGAACTTCCTGTCCTTTGAGTTGTGCTGGGGTAGCTGTTGTGCCTGGGTTACTAGAATGAAAATGCTAAAATAACATATTCCAAATTTAAGTTAAATTTGATAAGAACTGGCTACCTAAAATTGAAAGGCACTGAACTTCTCAGATAATTTGATTTTTAATTGTTTTTACTTTACATGAACTTAAGATAAAATCCAAAATTGATTTAAATCTGTGGAAAAGAAGTGTTCTGGGTCAAGCAATGGGACAAAATAGGGGCCAGTAAGATTAGTTAATGTATGTTAATTGCTGTGGGATTCTTCTACTGCTATGCTATTCAGTTTTCCTGGACTAGTCCTGTAAATGTTATACAAATAATATAGACCTATCAGTGAACTTCAGTTCACTCTGGCTACTGTGTGTTTAGCCCTACCAGCACAGATTTGAGCGTTCCCAACTGATTTCCTTTGTAAAGACCTGTATGTGCTCTTTTGTAAGTGAGGTATAGTATGTGTAAGGTCTACGTAGCTCATGTCAACTAACAGATGCAAAGGAACACTTCTATAAACCCTTGGCTGAACAATGTCAAAACAAATGTTATTTCAGTAGTGAAAGAAGTGATGCTGATTTCTCCTTAATTACACTTCAGTTATGATTGAAGAGACTTAACTGAGTTGGACCAAGCTGATTGGGGCTATATACAGACTTTAAAATTTCAATTACTTTGTTCAACTGCTGCCAGCAGCAGTCAGGTGTAGCTGGTAAATGCAAGATGGTCTGCATTTATTCAGCTGTTGCATTTGAGATGTTCTTAAGCTCTGAGTGGAATGGAAACAGCAGTATGTCAAAGGGGCATTGAAAGCAGTGCTAAACCACAACCATCATCTCCACTGATTTACCACAAAGAGGACTGATATATTATCTTATCTTATTTCTGTCTATTACTGAGTAATCACAGGGGGAGCATATTTGATATAGCTCATTTAGTCTTAAGTGTTGGACTCTGTACAAGAATAAGTTGCTTCTGATTATGTGTGAAATGGTATAGAGATACAGCTGTGTGTCCCATATCCTTTTGACTGCACTTACATGCCTGATTAAGACAGAGAGTTCATAAGGAGTACAGGGGAAATGGTGCCCTTGAATGTGTCTGAGTAGTAGGTGCAGGAAAAAGATGGCACCAGTGATTCATATGGAGAGACAATCTCAGTAAGGCAACCCACAGCTTCATTTCTCAGGATTGTGACCTTGACTGAGTGAGCCTGCTACTACTTTCATTCTTGATTTGTTGGTGGTCCAACCTCACTAGGAGAAACTGTGTTGCCTTAAAACACTTCTCTAAGAATTAGTAGCTATCATTTCAACTCTGCCCTTCTTCCCTCCCTGACAAATGAAGAGGAGGCATAGCAAGTTCTTTGGTGGATGCCGTATTTGTTCTTTACATTAATGTCAGCATCACATATCCAGTTGCATTTATATTTTCATCTGAGCCTAGTTCAGACCTAGGTATGAATGAAATAAATTAAACGAGCTAATGATCTGACCTTTCTGAGACTCACAGTTCTGCAGAACTCTTCACCTGTCTCAGCATCCCGATTTAAAAAATAAAAATGAAAGATCTCTAGAACTGTATTTTGCAGCATAGATGGAGTGGAGAAGTGAGAGGATGCTCTTTGCCTAAAGTGTTATTGTTTAAATCTGTTGTTGCTGGTGTTGGTTGGTTGGTTGGTTTTGCGTTTTTATTGTTTGTTTTGCTGAGGTTTTTTATGGTTGGTTGGTTGCGTTTTCTTTTGAATTTTCTTGGAGACCAGAATCAAAGCTGGAAATTGGTCAGAAAGTAGGTATTTTACTAACAACAAATAAATTAGGATGGGAGTGAATATCTTTTTCAAAATAGAAAAAAAAAAAAAAAAAAAAAAAAAAAAAAAAAAGGAGCAATAGATGGAAATTCAGTCCATCTGCAGTGTGCTTTTCAGTATCTAACTATACAAGGAGAAATGTGTCTCTTGCTCCAGGCAGAGAAGAGCCAGTAGTAACTCCAGGTGGCAGCTGAAGGCAGTGTTACTATGTAGAGCAAAGTCTCTTCAGCCAGATTGTCTGAAATAGAGCTTCAGGAATTCTGCATTTTACAGAAAGAAATGAGAAGAACTGAGATGGAAGTATAAGCTATCAATCCTTGAATTAATTCTTACTGAGCACATCAGCAAATGAATTTGTTGTTGTGAGCTTTGTAGATTTGGAGACAAAAAATATGTCCCTGTGACTCTATCCTGGTTATTCTGTGGCTATCAAATTTGTTCCAGGATGGTGCTGTGACTGCAGGCAGCTTAGGTAGCACATTCCTTATGGATGTTTACAGCGTTTCTGTGTCCTCCAAAGTTAATATTCAAAATAAATCTGTACTTTTCTGCATATTTCAGATCTGTGATATATAAACTGCCTCTGCATTGTTTACTGTTAAGATTGCTAATTTCTAGTTCCCTACTGTTGTTCAGTTAGCTCCCTCTGATTAAGTAATGTGTTTTTCCACTCAGAAAGTAAACACAGTTATTCTTGCAAAAGTGAACTAGAAATAAAAAAGTGTTAATATTCATTCTGGCAACATTTAACCGTATGTCCATATTTACAGCTTTTCTTAGCCACCTCACTCTGCAGGCATGCTATGCAGATGAAGAGTAGTTTATCCAGTTGCAGAAACCTCAACACAGAAGCCCATAAAAGAACACTTTAATCTTTGCTCTCCTCTACTCTCTGATTTATTTTAAGAGGGACAGCGAGAGTCTCCACTTCATTTCAAGAAGGAATCATTTAGCTCTTCAAATCTCTGGCAATAGTTTCTCCATCTGTACCTTCAGCTATCCTGGTTCACATCAGTTTGAACCCAGAGCAACTCTGGGCAGCATTCTCTGCCATGCCAATTTCTGTTAATTTCTTCATTAAAAACTGTTTTGAGTTTCCAGACGATTATTTGTAGATAAACAGTGATGATCCTTTTCTAGTTTTACCACTTTTTTTTTAAGTTTTTTTTAGTTTTACCATTTTTTTTCTGAGACAGAGCACTGAGTAAACATTTCAGAGTATTTGAAATATCTGAAGCCTCGCAGAACAGAAATTGCTTGCTTCTTAAATTGAGGGATATTTGTAGCTGATCACTTGATGGAAGAAAGAACTGCAGCTCAAATTACATCTAGGGAGCGGTACACACCCAGATAACCTTTGCCAGCTGACACATCTCAGTATGGATTCAGGACTTACTGTGATTCCACTCTCAGCTTTCACTGATCTTTGCCATGCCACTGTAGCTTTCAACATCTAACCCTCTACATCAGACCTTATTAAAGGTCATCTATTGGACAGTGAGCACATAGGATCTAAGCCTTCTTGCTACCAAAGAATCATGATTTTTCTTTTATCTGTTATTAAGAGCTTGTATCATCGTTTTAGTTACAATAGAAGAATTTTACTTTTTGTAGTATCAATATGCAGTCTTTTGTGTGCCAAAGATGCTATCTGATTTTATTTCAACATAAATAGCTTTCATAACATTTTATAAACAAAGGTGCCCATCAGATAGCTCACCCTTCTGAAATTTTCACTATCCTTTGGCCAAGACATCTAAGAGTCATGTTGTACCTGCATTAAAGAGTTACATGTGGAACCAGATCGCATACACAGAAACTGTATAAAGAATGCTATTATCAGGTTAGAACACCAAACACTAGTCACTGTACTGTGCATATTCATATTTTACTGACTCAAATTGCTTGTCCTAAAGCTTTTACCTGTGTAGCTTGCATTTATTCAGAAAATGTCTTTGATACATGCTTAGATTTCAGCAAGCAATAAGTTTGATGTCTCCTCTCATAAATCAGTTACTAATTGCTATGTGATCCTTAGTTAAACAGCAAGTAATAGTAATGCCTTTTTGACTCTTGTTATAATCAAATTATTGATCACTCTAAGAAGCTGTTCCTCCTTTCAAGGAGAACCATTCAGCTGATGTGAAACATCTGAAAGAGTCAGGAGAGACATACAACATTATTAAGGTGTAGCAGATACACAGTTTTATATGCAAAGAAGTGTTCACCAGCCCTATGCGGCATCACTGTCTTTGAGATGGCACAAGAAAAGATCAGAATCAAATGGCTTCCTACAAGGTGCACTTGGAACAGTTGTAAAATCTGTTTTTCTTTGAAAAAATGTCTTGAGCAGGACAAAGTACAAAGTGTTATGAAGGATAGGTTCCTATATACTTTCCCTTCCTGCATCTTTAATGGTCCCTGTACTCTGAGCCATGAATGTGGTCTCAGAAGCTGTTCTTTAACCAAAGTTGTATACTTAATTTCTTAATATTATGATTTCTTAATGTAAAGGATTATGAATATCAGCCAGAAACAGTTAAGAGAACAAAAAGAAAACAAGAATATGAGTGTTTGCTGAAAAATATTTCTAAAAAATTCAAGGCTTCTTTATGCACCAATCCACCTCACCTGATCTGATTAATTATCATTGTTTTCTTTTTTTTTGTTTGTATAAGCATATTGAATAATTAAAGCAAACTATCCACCTTAAAAATATATTGAGTCTTACAGTGTGACACATTATTGTAATATAGCTGTTGAATTAATGATTTCAATTTATAAATGAACAAGTGATTTAGAGCTGTGCATATAATCATCTATTTGAGTTGTTACTAGGCCTTTGGAAGCAGTGTGTTTTTATTAGCACTTGTATAATAATGTACATTGTACTTTATTTGGCTTCTGAAATGCTGTACAAAGAATCTTGGGAATTCAGAACTTTTAACACCTTACTGTGCAGTAAGTGGTGTGTTAGAAAATGATTAGTCAATTTACCTGAAAGAGTCCTGGCTAATTGAAATAATAAGCAGCATCTAATAGTGGAATTTTGTATTTACAATAAAAACTATTCAGAAATGCAGATCTTCATTACAAAGTCGATGTTCATTTGGCAGTTTGATAGAACTATGCTTAACTACATTAATGTAATGGCTTAAGGTTATTTAGCAGAGCCAAAATAATTATTCTCATCTGTTAGAGAAATGCGAGGATTACTGGAAAATTAATTTGAAGGAGTAAAGACTCTGTTATATAATTATTTTCTTTATTAAACCATTTACTGAATTCTAGTAAATTTCATCTTCCGTTTAAGAGATGAGCTTCCAGATAGGAAAAATAACCCTCATCTTATTTAGCAAAAGAGAACAAGGTAATAATTAGAAATTGTCTTTCAAGCACAATTTGCAAAAATATGTTCTAGGTCCCTACCTCTTTCATGGAACAAGTAGGGCTTTATCCTGTTCACGGAGTGCATTAAGTTGGAATACTGTGCTAATCAAAACTGAGTCAGTTACTTCAACCACAGTATACTACTTTGTCTATTATGCTCTCTGGTACTACTACCTTCATTGCTGTCTTTTTCTGCAGCACATTTTCACATAGTTTTGCCTCAGAATCTAGGGTAATGTTGGTGGTGGAGCATCTCCTCTACAAAGACACTAAAAGAACGGGAGCTGTTCAGCCTGGTGAGGAGAAAGCTCTGGGTAGACATGACAACAGTCTTTCTATATCTAAAAGGCTGCTGTAAGAAAGAAGAGAAACTTTTTAGCAGGGTCTGTTGTGAGAGAGCAAGGGGAAATTTCTAACTAAAATTTCTAATTTCTAACTAAAAGAGGGGAGAAGATTTAAGCTGGACGTAAGGAGGAATCTTTTTATTTTATTTTATTTTTTTTATGATAAGGATAGTGAATCACTGAAACGGTTTGTCCAGAGATGTGGTGGATACCCCATGCCTGGAGACATTCAAGTTCAGGCTAGACAGGGCTCTAAGCAATCTGTTCTAGCTGTAGATGTCCCTGTTAATTTTAGAGATGTTGGACTAGATGACCTTTTAATGGTTCCTTCCAACTCAAATAACTCTACGATTCTATTCTATTAATATGCAATATGTCTCTTGAAGAGATGACCCAGAGAAGTTTGTAAAATTTTTGACTTTGGAGGCTCTCAGGACTTGGCAGTAACAAGGCCAGAGCTGATCTACTATTATATGAAAATCCTGTTTCAAGCAAATGGTGGAGTAGAAGTTCTCCAAAAGTCTCTTAAAAACTACCTATTATGATACTGATCTGATTTCAGAAGGGGAAAGACTTAAGCTAAAATTTTTGAAGAGTGGAACAAGGAAAATAAATGACATATGTATAATGACAAAGTTAGCTAGCTTGTAAGAAGTATGTTGAATTATTTAAACAAATGCACATATAATCAATATAGGTAGAGCCACTGTTGCCTATCTGTTATAGTTTCTAGGATGTGATTAATTCAAAATTCAAGAAATCCAATCCCACTGGAATCAATCTCAGAAAAGAGAACATCATGACTTCAGCAAAAATTGCTATAATGATCTCAACGGAAACCCTGTTTTAGTTTTGTCAGCAGTTTGGGCAAGTTAAATCCCGTTAGTGAGAAATTTAGAATTTCGTGATAAAGGCTGAGGATGTAACTTGATTTATTAGACTGAGACTATAGAGTGATAATAGTTTTAAACTACAGAAATACCAAATATGTGTAAGCTGACTTCATACATATAAACACAATTACATTTGTGATTCTTAGTGAAAGGGGAGATGTAGGAGGTGGGAAAAATTGCTGTCTGACTTAATTTTGGTTTGGAACAATATTACACACTGTAAGAATGAGCTTTATGCTTCCTGTTGCTGACTGCTCTTTGTGTCATTATTTTCTCTTCAGTTTTAAACAGCAGAATGAAAGAACCCTATTATAATGAATTAGAAAATACAAAATAAATTTTATGATTTTTTAATTGCACTCTAAATTTTATGGAAAAAAATCTGATAATTCTCATAACGAAAACAAGTGCGGCTTTTAATTTTGTATCATGTGGTACTTTAAGGTAAACTATATTGAAGACTTTTCAAGGCGTAGCCAGATAAAAGAAAATATTTATGAGGACTAGCATTTGACAAGTGTGGGAGATAGTTTTGGATTTTGAATTAATACTTTTTTTTTTTTACTGGTTTTGCTATTCCAGGTAACCACCTATTTTTTGCTGTCTATTGTGTTTTTAAGAAATGGAAGTTGTCCCTGTCTTGTTTTGAGACTGTTTTCTTTCATCTCTGCAGAAGGAATGGTGGTAAGGAATTGTCTTCATAACTCCTTGAGTAATGCAGAGAAGCCTGAAATAACTCTGAGCTGGCTTGCATTTCTTAACTCCAGCACCTGAATGCGATAGGGTTGTGTTTGCATGTTGCCCAATGTTAGTTAGCTGAGATGGATGTGTCACACTGACCTGGATCCGCAGGCATTGATCGTGGAGTTTTCTGAGATCTTTCATAGTTGCTCTGCAGGGGGCAAACACTCCCTTAATTCCTGTGCTTGATGAACAGCTACTCTCAATAAGGGAAGTGAAACAGCCATTTTAGTGTAAACCAGGATTTGTTCTACTCAGTCGCTAATAAGATTTCAGAAGTAAGAAATGGATTAATAAAATCTGTGGGATTGTTCCTTGCTTCTGAGAGTTATAACAGGGAAACACTAAGCCAACATTAACCCTTAGGCACCATTCTATGTCCTTATTGAGGTAAAATGGAATATTTCCCTGTTTTCATGTACTGATCACCATTTTATGCAGTACTGCAAACCTTTGTAATCTGATTTTCCTTTCTGTTGCTTCAGCAGTGGTTTTGAATAATTATGATTCACACTGCTTTTACACCAGCTTTGGTGGACATGCATTCTGAACTACTGTAAGAACTACATTAGAACTGTAAATACCTACTGGCATCTTCCTGATGTTCTTCAGTTATCACTGGCACATTGTTACAGTACTTTGAACGTGGGCCCTGAAACTATTTGGCTCAGCTGCCAGAGAAATACAGGGAAAACATAAGTCATTGTCCCAGAAGTCTGACAGCCTAAGGAAGGGAAACATTCTATTTCCACCATGGGCTGAAGACTGGTGATAAAGGTTGTTTGTTTGTTGTCAAAATCAGACATAAACCTCCTCTATCTTTCAACCAATGGAAATTTTAAGTAATTAAATTAAAAAAAAAAAAATCCTAGAAGATGTTGAAGAACACAACATGCTTAAAAAGTCATGTTAATGATCTTGAATGATTTTTTTTTTTTTTTTTTTGTGATTTTTCTTATAGTCTAGGTTTTGGTTAATAGTGCTTCTTTGTGATACGGCAATCGAATGAAGTATAAATGGTAAAAGAGAATAGGATGAAAAATAAATAGTTCATGGTCAGATTTTATTTATTCACTTGTTATTTATTTATTTACAATCCCTTTTTTCAAGATAGAATGTACAGCTACTGTTGGTTTTCAAGGTTAAATCTGGGTGTGATATTCCATCTGTGCTTGCTTGTCACTAAGAAGATTCTGCAGCTCAGGCTAGATCCTGGCTAGCTTTACTGCTTTTCCTAGCTTGTACTTTTAAGGTCTCCTTAATCTTATTTAAGTCTACGAAGGGCTTATATTTAGCTGAAAACATGAGGTGGTGTTGTGTAGGAAAATTCCAAGCCTTCTTACTAAGCAGCAGGAGTGCAGAAAGGATTCCTGTTCCTTGTAAAGCAGGTAGCATGCTGCCATCTACTGGCAATGAAGCATGATTTTATTTCCTCAAGTCACTTTTAGGAAATAAGTTTGACATTTTCCCTTCTGTAAAAATGTACATATGTCAAGAGTATAAACTTGAAAAAGGATCATGCAGATATACCTTACCATTTACTTTAGGGTCACTGTGAGGGATTTCTGTAAATCTCGCCACAAATTTCAGCCTCTAACTTAATCTCTAGCTTCCTTTTCAGCTGAAACCTAAAAAAAATGTTCACTGCAACCTTAGGAACATTTAAGGAAAATGTTCCCCCCTTCCATTTTCCATATTTTTCAGAATAAAAAACAAGGAAAAACAAATGTGAAAACTTCCCAGGCTGCAGTTGATTTGTCACCACCAATTTTTTCTTTCTCTTGTGTCTCCAGTTAAATTTACTATGTACAGTCACATCGCATAGCTAAAGAATAACTCTATGATTTCATGATGAACCACCAAAAAAGAAAAACAACTAAGCCATGTTTACTCAGTTGAGAATTATAACTCAGCTCAGGGTTGGCTAACTTTGGAGCTCTGGACCAAGTTTCAGCTGTGTAATGTAGCTCTGCAACCAGGGGTAACAGATTTTATAATGAAATAGCTGAATAAATGAACACATTTTCCAATAGCATGTAATTACCATATGTTAAGGCAAAAGGGTACTCTAATGAATTTATATACTTAAGTTGTGTTCTTTTTTACACTTAATTTGCACATAAGCAAATACACAAAAGCCGACTGATGTAAATACACGCAGTTAAATAATTGCCCTTAGTTACAGTTCATACCTTCTTAACAGCAATCATTTCAAAGCATGTGCAGCAGCTATTCAATTATTCTTTTGGCAGAGTGTTTAAAAACTGAAATAGAACTGGACAAGAAGTCAGCTCTCCTGACTCATGTTTTCATACTGCACATACCAAACATTCAGGAAATAAGACCGTAAAAAGCGTTGCTGCTTTGTATTCACTGATTACAATAAATATGAACTTACTCCGAGTACAAAGTAGCAAAGCATCAGATCTTATAAAAGTATGTTTGGAAAAAAGGTAGGTGCATCCCTAAGGATAACTGGTGATACAACAGCTCTATTTTGTTTTCAAATATATTTTTTTTCCTTAGTAAGATTTTCCTTCTAATATCCTTGTTTTCTAACATGTAAGAGAATCACATTGAACTTGTGGCCTTGTTGCTAGGTTTCAAGCTGATTTTATGCAGTCTACTGAGACACTATTTTCATTTTTGAATTCTGAATCAAGTCCCAAGGCAACAAGGCCCTGTTTCTTAGCAACACAGATGGGTAGACTATATATTCCACTGCTTTTGTACAATGGAAAAATAAACAACTCCCTGAATAAGGGTGTGCTGCAAGTTGATCTCTTTGCTTAACTTCTCCTAGAAGAGAAGAAAGGGAAGCATCCTGCAGTACAGAATTTGAAGTTTGTCAGGAAGTCCCTGTTTTTGCAGTGTGGTGAGTAGTATCTGTCTTTCCTGTGCAGTGCATCTCCCTGGGAGTCTTTGTTCATCTGCATATGGATCTGTATGTACTTCAGATTAAGGAGTTTCAGTTTCTAAGCTACAGAAAATATGCATGGAAAATCAATAGTAACAAAACTAGTAGAACTGAGAAGTGTGAAAATACACAGCCTTTTTGCAACTGTGAAATTAGTGGGAAAGTGGGGAACATTTTAGGCTTGGAGAAAAAAGAAAAAAAAAAAAAAGATATTTCCTCTGACTGTAGAACTTTGCTTTTAGAGGAAAACCAGGGCTGGAGAAAGCAGATGGAGGCACTGAGACATAAGGCAGTAGAGGGTATACATGTGACATAAATTCAGTACACATGCTGGTGTATGAAAAGAAGGGTTACGTTTATGAAAAGCATTGCATGGCTTTGAGACTTCTTGGCAGTGTAGGCAAACTTTAAATTTTGTTGCATCCAGACTGTGGGTTTGCTGTTGTCATAGTGAAAGAGGAGTCCTGAGAAGAAGGGAATCATACAATCACTAAGGATGGAAAAGACCTTCAAGATCACCCAGTCCAATCATCCACCTATTACCAGTGTTTCCCACTAAACCATGTTGCTCAGTACCTCTAAATGTTTCTTGAACATCTCCAGGGATAGTGACTCCACCACTTCCCTGGGCAGCCCGTTCTAGTTCCTGACTACTCTTTTGGAGAAGTTTTTCCTGGTGTCCATCCTGAACCTCTCCTGGTGCAACTTGAGGTCATTCCCTCTAGTTCTATCACTAGTTACATGGAAGAAGAGGCCGACAGCCATCTCTCCACAACCTCCCTTCAGGTAGTTGTAGAGAACAATAAGGTCTCCCTTAAGCCTCCTTTTCTCCTGACTAAATAATTACAGTTTCCTCAGCTACTCCTCTTAAGACTTGTGCTCTAGGCCCCCTCACCAGCTTCAGTGACCTTTGAACACACTGCAGGACCTCTGCAGGTCTGCACCTTTCTGCCTGATACATGTATAGGAGCAGATGCATAAATGTCCTTCACACAGTGCCAGCAGCAGTAAAAGTGCATAGTCTGGGTTATTTCAGTTTTGGCACAGGGTGGAAGCATTGGCTGTTCTTTCACACAGCTGGTTGCCAACCTTGGCAAGTCTCTATTTTATTTGTATCTAAATCTGGCCTGGTGAATCTGCTAGCATTTCTGCTTAGATGCAAAACAAGAAAAGGCTTTTTTAAACTTAGACTTGAAACTGACTCTGCCTTCTGCAAGCTGCCTACCCAAAGTCTCATTCAGAAACACAGTTTTGTTGGTAAAGTCATATTTCCATTTGTTTCTTATCCTTTAGTGAAAGATTTTATTTTAGGAAAAAAAGATATTCTGTTTTCAGAATGAATTAGTCCAAGGAGGAGAAAGCTGTAAAGCTATGGCTTTACTTCAAGTTTCCTAAATGCTGAATATTAAGGGAAGTAGGAAACAAGTTTGTATTGTATTGGGAACCATTGTATTACCTGTGTTTCTCAGGGCAGAAAAGAAGCGCTTTCAGGTTAGGATTGCAGATACAGTGTAAGAAGAAATGTAACAGGGTCTGGGAGTAGCTTCAGGATCAGTAAGAGGAAGAACTGGGGTAACGTAGTTTTTGCACAGAGCTAAGCACTTTGCTGCCCATTAAGGTGTAACAGCTGCTCCAGCAGTACCTCACAGGATGAAGGGACTCACCCTGCCAGGGGCATCCATGTGTGTGGCAGAAGGGTCCCTGTCTCTCACTCTAGGGGAGGAGGTGAAGCTGATGAGGAAGTGGTGGTGGCTGATGAGACAGCCTGGGGCAGTACACAACATGTGAGAACACGTTGGCATAGCAGCATGGCAGCTCTAATCAACATTATGGCCTGGGTGGATCCAGTAATGCAGATAAATATGAAAAAGTTTCAGGAAGGCTACAAACTGGAGTCTCAATGTTCCCTGATCTGGGGTCTATTTTGTCACTCACTCTTGTGCAAAGTGAGACCAGTGTGCACCCAGGTCTGCCCACCTAGCATCAAACCCCCATTGTGCTTTCATCCATATGCACGAGTATTAGCACAGGTTTAAACTCCTCTCAAGAATATGGTGTTTAATGAGACAAATAAAAAAGTGAAGGACAGGGCGTATCTATGTTCCTACTTAGTGATAGGTATTTCAGGGAAACGAGCAACAACAATGAAAAAACAAAACCACAGCAAAAAAAGAGGTCATATTCCACTAGGCTGATATGAATATGTAGATTCCTGAATGTTTGTAGTTTGGGTTTTAACTGGGCTTTCTCTAGGGCTTGGAAGTTCACTTTTGCAGGTTACCTTGCAGAACTGCAGAGAAAAATGTCTGACGAAGCAACCGTTTTATTTAGCACAAGTACTAAATAATGCTGAAATACCAGTACAGGTAGGTTATACAGATGAAGCTAGCCAGACTGCAAGTTTTTTTATGAATGAGTGTGTATGTTTTTGATTTCTTTTTGCCAGGGATTACAATGTCTGAGAATAATAACATTTACAGGAAAGGTTTATGTTCGTATTCTACCAAAGTGATTGACAGTTTTTGTTTGAAAGTCAAATGTTGTGCAAGTCTCGACTGGGCTTTCTCATGATAACAAACTGTAGTGCAGCAACCCAAAGTTAATTTATGGCTAATACAGACTCTGGATCCTACCTACGCCCTATATAGATTATCTAACCCTTCTCAGAACCCACAAGGAAAGGAAAACTGGCAAAAAGTGACCTCTGTGTACAACGACATGCAACAATTTTCTGAGGTTAGGTCCAGGCAGCTTTTTCTCTGGAAAGAAAAAGGACTTGCCTCAGTTTGTCATTTGTGTTCCACCAGTCAGCTCTTATAAGGTGAAATAATGCTTGTGAAGAATGATAAACGTTGGTGCATATGAAGACCCCAAACCACATAGCTATAAGTGTGTACTTTCATAAAACAAACACTGCTTGAAATTGTTTAGGGATCAGTTGATAAAACCACTAGATGTCAGTCTCACTAGCAGAAAAGAAAAAGGAACCTAACAAACAAAATCCAGAAATCCCAGCAGCTAGGATCTAACTTTGTTACATAACTCTGTCTTAGTCATGAATTATTTCAAAAGGACTTCCTTTAGGAGAACTGATTGGAGCTTTCTCTTTTAATCTGCTCTGTAACTGTCATAGTAGCTTTAATTTTGGCAGAACTGAATGAAGTGCAGATGTCAGAGCTGATTGTTTCATTTTTACTTTGCTCTCTATGGCACATTTTCCTCTGCTTTACAGAGATTAATAGGTAGCAGCTGAATTCTTTGACATGCACAGTGGAAGGATTTTATAGTTTTTTTTGCATTTGGCAGCCCTTACTCAGACCAGTTTCTTGTTGTATTAACTACTGTGCAAAACATGACAAGCAAAAAACCCATTTTCAAGACGAAGATCAAATTATGTTCCGAAAACTCGGAAGGAAAATTGAAAAAATAAAATCCAAGCTACAACTTATATTTGTGCATGCAAATAAATAAGTAACTAAGAACTTGTGGATTTGTACATTTAACATTAAAACTGTTAAGGATAAGAGATTTTCTATCTAAAGGATTTTTTTTCAAATCTTTTGAAGATTTTTTTTTTTTTACAGTATATTTTAAAATCTGATGCCATATAAGGAGAGAGAAGAATCTTTTATTAAAATTCAGTATTCTATCCACACTGAATTAACTTTTAATTATAGAGCTTCCCATCTTCTTCTGAGCCCTTTTGAGAATTTTCCCTACAAAGCAATTCAGCAAATTTATTATTTCTAAAGTAAAAAATGTATCAAAGAAAATAAGGAAAAAAATTACTGTTCTCCAAAGTAAACATTTATATCTGGGCATATCATTTATTGACAAACTATATAGATGGCGTATAGCCAATTTTATGTTTCCGTGAGAAAAAAAAAAGAAGTATTTTTTCTTCCTGTTCTCCTTGTGTGAGTTTTCCAATTACGGTTCTCCAATCAGAAAAAAACCTGGTGCTTTTGGGCTGGAGGAATCCCAGGAATATGTACAGACTGGGAAGAGCAATCCTTGAGAGTAACTCTGTAGAGAAGGACTGGGAATCCTGATGAATGAAGAGCTTAACGTGAGCCAGCAGTGTGCTCTTACCGCTCAGAAAACAAATGGTATCCCCCTGGGCTCCAGCAGAAAAGGGGTGGCCAGCAGGGACGGGGAGGTGATTGTCCCCCTCTACTCTGCTCTTGTGAGGCCCATCTGGAATACTGTCTCTAGGTCTGGAGCCCCTGGTACAAAAAAGACAGGGAGCTGTTGGAGAGGGTCCAGAGGAGGGCCACAAAGATGATCAGGGGGCTGGAGCACCTCCCCTACAAAGACAGGCTGAGGGAACTGGGCTTGTTCAGCCTGAAGAAAAGAAGGCTGTGGGATGACCTCAGTACCTAAAGGGAGCCTATAGATAAGAGGAGAATCAACTCTTCACAAGCGTAGATAACAGCAGGACAAGGGGAAATGATTTTAAGTTGAGGGAGGGAAGATTTAGGTTGTATATCAAGGGAAAGCTCTTTACTGTGAGAGTGGTGAGGTGCTGCAACAGGCTGCCCAGGGAGAGAGGTTGTGGATGTCCTGTCTCTGGAGGTGTTCAAGGCCAGTTTGGATGTGGCCCTGGTCTAGCCTGGTCAAATGTGGAGGTTGTTGGCCCTGCATGTGTCAGGGGGGTTGGAACTTGATGATCCTTGAGGTCCTTTCCAACTCAAGCGATTCTGTGATTCAATAAGTTCCAACAGCTGATTCCAGAAAGTCCAATAACTACATGACCAAGGCATTTAGCTGTGAATGTGAAATCCATGTTGAGATTCTCATTATACATCAAGCACTTAAGGGATTTCAAGGCCACCTATCAGTGTTTAAACAGTGCTGGACTAGAGATATCGCTTGGTGTAATTCCACTTGAGTGAAGCCAGTGATAATAAATAAGTCAGACTGAAAAATCAGTAACTGAAGATGATGGTAATTATTTTATTTTGTGATTTGTAGTTATGCAACAATTTCTGTATTTGTTCAGATGGCAAGTCCCCTTTTCACTTTTCAGGTCAGTGAGAAATGCTTGATAAAATGATGATAATGTGTATTTGAAAAAATATTTCCAATGTTAAATGATCCCCTTGTTTTAGCCTTGCTTTTAACATTCTTGGGAGCTCTCCAGCAACAAAAATCTTTTAAGCTCATTATAGTGCACCAGACTGAATGGTATGTTAATAATTAATTAAGTTCATTGGAAAGGTTTGAAAAATAATGCAAAGAACTCCATGAAGGAAAGAATGCTATATATTTATTACAGGAAACTGTTTGCACTATGTTTTTAGTATGACAGCTCATTTTTCTAGAAGAGTGTTCCATTTCTATTACTATTTCTCATCTATGTTTTAACAGCAGGCCACTGGACTCCTCTGAGATTGGGGCCACAGTGACAGGAGCTGTATAAAATAAGATGTTTGCAGATGACACCAAGCTGGGAGGAAGTGTTGATCTGCCTGAGTGTAGGATGGCCCTACATAGGGGTCTAGATAGGCTAAATCGTTGGACTGAGGTTCAACATGACCAAGTGTCAGGTCCTGCATTTTGGTTACAACAATCTTGTGCAATATTACAGGGTTGGGAAAGAGTGGCTAGAAAGCTGGATGCGGGAAAGGGATCTGGGAGTATTAGTCAGCAGCCATCCGAACATGAGCCAGCAGTGTGCTTAGGTGGCCAAGAAAGCCAATGGCATCCTGGCTTGTATCAGAAATAGTGTAGTCAACAGGACTAGGGAGGTGACCAGCTCTGTGTAATTGGCACTGATGAGGCCTCAACTTGATTACTGTGTCCAGTTTTGGGCCCCTCATTACATGAAAGACATCGAGGCCTGAGAGTAAGTCCAAGGAAGGGCAAGAAAGCTGTGAAGTGTCTGGAGCACAAATCTCATGGGTGTGCCTGAGGGAACTGGGATTATTTAGTATGGAGAAGAGAGGGTTCAGGGAAGTCCTTCTTGCTCTCTCTATATATTCCTCCCTGGAAGGAGGTTGCAGCAGGCGCGGCATGACACTCATTTATTAAATCTTGTGGAAAGTTATTCCAGAGATCCTTTAAATTTGCTTTTAAAATAACAGCTTTTAAGCACAGGTAGGTCTCTGCTGACTTGTATATTCAGTTAAAGAAATTAGATATCAATATGTGAACAGTATGGAGTAAGGAATATGAGCATAGAGTCCCTATACTGCCATGTAGCAGGGATAAATGGCCTCAGATAAAGCTCAACTACTCCACAGCAAAGTTTTCCCTAAATTTCAATATTAGAAAAATAAAAGTCCTCTTTCAAGCTCTAAATTACAGACTGGAGCTATTTCACAGAACTTATTCAAATACATTTTGTTTAAAAGATACTTGATATAAGCAGGACTACTAGCTCAAAAATCTCCTTGCTGATGTAGAAATGTACACTGCCAGTAAGATGTCAATTTCTACCTTTTAATGGTGGCTTATTCGTAGGCAGCTGGGCAAAGTTCAGTGTGTGCTTCCTCCTTGTAGATAAAAAATCCATGTTTGCAATCCTGCTGTAGTAAGGAGTCCATAAATGGAATATCTGCCCATTACAGTAGTTGCTATAGCTTCAGCTCTTCTAAGGATAGCGTAGTTGCAAGTAATAATATGCTATATAGTAGTTAAAGTACATACTCACCTGTGTACTACAAAGCATAAACACTGCTACTAAACACTATATTGTACTGTACAGGAAGACCATAGACAGAGTAAGATTTTTTTTGCTTATGATCTTTGTGATACAGGTTGGAGTGCTCCTTTTCTGCAATCCTATCTGATTAATAATAAACATTTTTTAATAAATAAAAGTTTTATAAATAGAAGTTTAATTAATAAAAGTTTTTTAATAAAGTTTTCAAATCCTAGAATCCAGACAGCTTGCCCTGTAGGTTATAAATATTGTTTGCTTAGTCTTTTCAGTTCTGGGACTTGAACAACAAAAAGGAAAGTAAAAAGACTCTGAAAGGAGATTTGTGAAACATTGTGAATGTAAGTGGGATCCTAGGCTTCTGTTAGTAAAGAATCCCTGGCCACCTTAATCTGCTTCATTTACTGTTAGATTAAAATACTTTCTGCTTTTCTCCTTCTCAAAATATTTTATAATTATTTTTTATTATTGTTATTATTACTTTTTTTTTTTTAAAACTCCTGAATTACATTAATTTCACAATGTTTTGGGTCAGTAGGTGATCTTTATGGGACAGTTGAGAAGTGCTAATGAAAGTGGCACCATACTGGAGAAGTAGGGACACAAACTTTCAGTTTTCCTCAGTGTTTCAGGAATATAACTTTGATTCTAGCTCTTATTAACTGTAATGGTGTTTAATGTATCTCTGCTTTTCTGCTCTCAAAGATGCAGTTGGCGATGTGGTGCAAACACTGTTTTTTTGGATCCTGTGTAGAAAAAGCTGTGCCAGCTGCAGCAGAAAGAGGCATGCAAAGATTAAGCATTCATTGTGCTAGAGAAAGGGCAGTGGATCCTGTGTTATCCAGAGGCCAAATATAATTGTTGATCTCCAGTGAGATCGATTAGATTAGATGAGGAATGACTGCTGGGTGCTGTCAGAAACTGTAATGGAGGGAGGGGCTGAATGGACACTGACACCTGGTTAAAATGAATAGACATAAGCCTTTTTTTCAGCCAGAGATAGAAGTGCTAGTCCATAGCATGGAAAGGTTACCAACAAATGAGAGCCTTGCAGCATCCAGGATGACTAACTTACACAGGCTTACTATATCTATGCAGGGCAGTGCAGTATTGTCCAAGAGTCTATGCTGCAGTGTTAGTAGGAACAAGACGAAGTAATAAAAATATGCTGGTTAGAACACTGACCTTCAGTGGAATCAATTATGTTATTTGGAAAACTACACTTGTCTGAGAACAGCTTTCTGCTCTGATAAACAAAACACTCTGTAATTACCTCTTGTTAAATCTCTTGAATGGCTCTATTTTATGTCCTAGTTTTGAGCAATGACATTCCCAAAGGGTGAGAAGTGAGGTGAAGAAAGCAGTTCTGAATACTGTGGTGATGAAAACAAAAGAAGTATTGTCAAACAGCTTTGTTTTCCAGAACTGGTTCTTATTAGTTTAATACCAACTTGCATTTGGCCAGAATATCACTCAAAGTACTTAACATAAACTATTCATTTTGCTTACAGGCTTACTTTTAATACAGGTATTTGCTATTAAACTGAGAAAGATGGGTAATTTGTATATTATAAAACAATATATATTTTTTTAAATAAAATGTATCTATTTATTTTAGTCTGTTTTATGTTCAGTTGAATTCATTTTGGATCATTTTGCTTGAAATGTTTCTACATTGCTTTGAGAGGGAGAGGGAGAGGGAGAGGAGGGAGAGGGAGGGAGAGAGGGAGGGTATTTTGAAGCAATCAGGATTTTTTTTCCCAATCACTCTAGCACCTAAGCCACAATAAATGAATGGTATGTGAGATAAGAAGCAAAATTTTCTGCTTGACCAAGATACTGATTGGATCATTAAGGCTGGAGTGCATAGTACGGCTGCCTCACTCTCTGGAAGTGGCCACAGGTGGTTGTGTGGAATAGCCACTGCTCAAAGCAGGGCTGTAAGGAGTGGCATTCTAGGCAGATGAAAGCAGAACTGCTTTTTAATACATTAGGAGATGAGTTTTCAAACTTCCATCCCTTCAGGCTGCTGATACTTTATGGCAGACTCCAACATCTCTCATGCCTGACTGCCAGAGTCCCAGAAGGAATGGAAAACTGTTTGTGAAATGCATTTCTGCTTCTACCTGGTCTAGAACAGCCACCTCAAAGGGGGGGCGCTGATCTCTGTGGTGAAACCAGTTTGCTCTAGTGCTTGTATTATTTTCTTGCATGGTACTTGGCACTTTCCCAGTGTGACTTTAGAGGGTGATGACTGTATTTAAATGACAGTCTTTCCTTTCATAGGAATCCCAGACTGAATATCAGATGTTGAAGAGAAAGCAATGCAGCAGAGACTCCACAAACATCTCCATGCTAATGTACCAACCTTCTAGTTCTCTGAAATCTGTACATCTGTAAGTCTGCAGAAGATACTATCAGCCCTGAGCTCCGTGTTATCCTGTCAGGCCAGTTATGAGCTCTCTAAGAGTGCTGACCCACCATAACAAAGCAGGTCTATGTCCTTCAAGCACCACAAAAATTGACACAGAGAGCTCCCTTCATGAATGACTTTCAAATAGGTTAGTGAAATATTTGAGGGTGGGGGTTTTTTTGGTTTGTTTTTGCAAATACCAGCATGGAACAGAAACACATGAAATACAATTTAGGTTTATCAGAGAGTATTTGATTTCTTTCCTTAAGCTCTAATACTTCAAATATCATGGAGGGCAGTGTTACTAACTCATAAAATTGCTTTTTATATCTGTCTATATACATTGGTAAAAATTACTTACTGATTCTTCTAATTGATTAATTCTTTTCTGTCTCCAGTCACTCAGTCATTTGGAGGTAAAACAAAATGACACAGCCCGTCATACTCTTGAGAACTGGAGAGCCTGAGTACCACCATGAGCTTGCTTTGGAAACTGCCTGCTGTCTCTATCTGTAAGCTGGTGATTGACAGACTGTGTCAAAAATAACCCTCTTGTGCTTCCTCATCTTTCAGTAGAAAGATTTGTTTCGATCTTGGCTCTGATTGAGTGTTGAGTCTGGATTGAGTGCTGAAGCTCAACACAGTCAGGTAATTTCAATTCCTTTCTGAAAGAGTGTGTAGGGATGCTGAACTTTTAAGTCACAGTTTGCATTGCGGAGGGGTCTGGAGACATACCCAGATCCAGATTTGGATTCAAATCTCTAGGTTTAGACAACTGATTTAGTAAGTGAGCTGCAGAGAAAATACACTTCTGATAGTGATTTAGTATAGAAAATTGTAGATTGGATTGTTTTGTCTTTCTCCAAAAGACAGTGATTTATACACCATTGTAAAAATCTTGGGATAGTAGAGAAAAATCCTTAAGCAATGATCTCATTGCTGTCTGTGTTGTGGAGTTCAGCATTTTTCCAGAATTTGCCAGATGCTTAGTCTCCTTAGTGGAGACGAATTTTTTTTAGGATGTTAATATTTAAAAAGATATGTTCTTTGTTAAACACATCTTCCTTCTTGTCAGGGAGGAACTGCATTTTATTTTCAAATACTGATTTAGTTTCAGATTTGAAGTTCCCCAAACTTGGGTTTTGAAAGAATAAAGTCCCTGGGAAATTTCCCTGCCTTTGAAGTTCCCTATTTTCTGAATGCCAGACAAACCTGTTCTAGCAGATGGTGCTTTCTCTGCACTATCATGCATGGTGCATGAAAGATTTAGTACAAATTCAATTTCTAGAAAATTTCAGAGGGTAGGACCTGGATCTCTTGTTGGTAGACATGATACAATAGCATTGCATCAATGCTAATTATAGGTAATGATAGCAGGTATTAGCTGAGCTTCCTGATAGTAACAGGGGAGACAGCATAATGAAGTAGTGCACGTTGCATTCCTTCAAAGGAATACTGTTAACATTGTATTTTTATGAATGGGAAAAGGGACGCACAGAGCAGTTCAACAAATTTCCTGGGAAGTGCAAGGGAGAAGTCAGTTTCAGTCAAACTCTCGCAAGTAAACTTTGTTTCTTAGATGCAGAGGCATTTCCAGGCTCCTGAGGAAAAGGGAACTTAGCTTGCCCTTAAGCTCTGTACATTTTAAAAAATGTAGATAGATAACAGCAGTCTATCTTTGTTCTTAAAGATAGAGTCAGCCCTTCTCTTACTGGCAGTGGGGAGTGAGGCAGATGCAAGTTACAGATGGGTATTTCCTGGCTTGTGCAACTGCTGTCTTTCATTATGGAAGCCAGGAAAATTCACAGGGCTGTTCATAAGTGTGGAGGGTGCAGGTTGTTGGAGCCTCTGGATACAAAAGCTATTAAGGAAACTAAGGTACTTGCAATAAATCTATGCCTGGCTAATGCAGTTTACTGCCAAATGCACTATAATAGATATTCCAAGGATCAAAACTGAGAGCTGTGGACCTAAGGTTCCTTGAAAATGCTGTCTCAGTTTGTTCAAGTACTTTGATATAATTATTAAACATATTTTATCCATTTAATATATGTAATATATATAAACAAGAAGAAGGCAACAACTCCTGTTAAAAACACTGTAAATTTTCCATTTTCTCAAAAACTGCATGGGTTTAACACTCAGTATTCACTCCCAGCACTTCAACTGTGGAAGGAATAATGCCTCCAGTCAGCTGTGCGTGATTTCAGGCAGCTCCACTGCACTTCCAGGCTTACCAGAACAATGTGCTGGCTTGGTCTGGAGCTGGTGATGCTGATGTGTAGCATTAAGATTTAAGAATTAGTTTTGCCTCTTGCTGGGTCTCTGAGGCCACTGCCCACTGCAATGGTTTGTAGAAGCAGAGGGAAGAGGCACTCTCCGTGCTGCCCCCACTTAGCATCTTTCTATCCTTCTGCTGCACACTTGAGTGACTTCAGAGCATAAAGACAGCCTGAGATATTTACTGTTCAGGCTGATCTCCATCTCCTCTGACATTCTTCACGAAGTTCTTAAAGCTCAAAGAAAGAGCGTGGTTTTTGTATCTAAGGCTGGCTTAGAAGTTGTTCTCGGCAGTTGAAGCAAAATCTCTTAATTCTTTTTACTTTCTTCTTCTCATTAGGGAGTGTAAATGCACTGTAAGCATTGCAGCTTTGTTGGTCATTTAGGCACACAGTCGACTGCAGCATGGACACCTCTTAGCACAGCATGTGAGTAATGACAAGTATCTGTTTACCAAAACTCTAGCATAAAATCTATAAATGGGCAGGAAGATTTCCAATGTCTCTGTTCAGGACGCTGTTCTCTCCCCAGTAATATACTTCAAATTCAGTGTTACCTTTAAGGCTACTCTGGGGCTGCATTTAACCTTGTGTCCCTTGGTTTCTGGAATTGAGATCCTACTCATGTGAATTATTACCACGGTTATTAAAACCAGTGTTTGAATTATCCGCAGGGCTCCTAATTCTAAACAAAGATCTTTAAACTTTTCTTTAACTTTTTTTTTTTTTTTTTTGCCATGAAGTATACCCAAATTCAACTATGTGACTGTTCCATTTATCTTCCCTTCATCATAAAGGCATACATTCAAAAAACTGAGCACATACACAGAGTACATAGATAGTAAATGAACTGTAGGCAGGTATTAGTGGTCACATTTTAAGAATCAACAGCCTTGTCAAAACTGAGCCTTTGAAATACCAAAGTTTATGCCTTTCCTGTTGAAGAAAATAACTTCAAAATAAATAAATAAATAAAGACATGAAACAAACAACTTGAACAACAATGAAATGACAATCTTAGTTTAAGTAATTATTATTAATTTATTAAGAACTTTTTGAGATCTGATTTACAAAATCTGGTAAACATAGTGGATTTTTTGCAGTAAGAAGTCTTGTACTGACCAAAATTGAAATCAGCATTACTGGAAAAAAGCATAAATAATATTTTTCTGCCAGGTGTTTCTATGCTCCGTAAAACTTTTCTTTGAGCATTATACCTTATCATGCTGTGCTGATAACAGTGGAATGATTTTATTACCTAAGTAACACAATTACAGTTACCTAGCACTATACAGACATATACTATTTATTTTATATAAGGAAGGAAATTATAATATCCTGTAAATAAGGAACTTCTTTTAAAAAAAGATACTAACTCTGCATTAAAAACCACACAGGAAAGATGTGGAATAGTAACTGAATGAGAGAGACCTAAATGAAAAATGTTCTGGGATGACTTGTTATTTGCATAAGACCAATGTCTTCTATTTTGCCACCTATAGCAAATAGCTCAGGAAGTGCTGAGAGTGTTCTGATTGAATTTTGCACATATTATTGTGAAGTGCAGTAGGTAAAGTGGGTGGCTGGGAGATGGGAGTTGAAATCCTCGGGAAGAAGGCCTTGGAAGAAGCAGTGGGATGCCTTCAGCCGGAAAGGCTGCTGCTGCTGCAGGATGCCTGTAAATTGTTCTTTTAATAAAAAGACTCTTCAGTTTTACTACCATGTGATTTCCTGAAGTTACAAACCAGCAGGCATGGCGTGATATACACAAGGCCTGTTCTGCCACTGTTTAAAACAAAAATATTTATAAACATTGCATTCTACTTTCCCATCACAGAGGCTTTTTCTTGGTTGGAAAATAAAGCAAGGAAGTGTCTGTCATGTAGGCTGCACTGAAATTAAACTTATCTGTACCATTTTTCTTAGCTGTCTATTTTTACCTATTATATTTTACTTTGGAAAAAAAAAAAAAAAAAAAAAAAGCTACAGCTTATTTTCATTTGCTTCCTATGTAGTTGTGAAAGATAGTATGTAAGTAGTGCTAACATTCCTTGAATGTTCATTTCAAGAGGTGAACGAGAGAAGACATGGCAGACACTGGAAAGTCAGAAGAATGGCCATAAATAGATGCATTCCTGTATGTGTTCTCCTGAGAAGATAATTGTTTCTTTCGAAAGTTAATTGCCTTTCAAAATGAAGAACAAACAGTGTTACCAGTGAAAAAACTGTAGCCAGAGAAAGCCGAAGAATACCTAAGGGATTTTTGTTTTACCAATTTAAAAAAAAAAAAAAAAAAAAAAAAATCTGGCCTTCTAGAAAAGGCATTGAAGGAAAGGCAATATTGTGGGCTAGTGTATTTTAAAATACTCTATCAATGTGCTCATTCCTGTCTGATCACATCTCTAAAAGCTGGCTGGTACACCCTATGTGAAACACAAGGCCAGACGTACAAGAGCTATGTAGTCACATAATGTTGGCTACATTGTACTGAGTGAGCAAAACATTTGTCTTGAATCCAGGTAAAGCTGGACAAAGCCTTAAGTGAATTGCAGATCTAGAATTTCAAGCACGTAGCAACATGTATAGTGCTGTGTTGATGTGTTATTAAAGGACAGAAGATTATCAAATGTGTTTATTGACAGTATTGATCTTCTTTATCTATTTATTCTTTTATTTTTTGGCACCACACTGATTATCATAGGTCCCCTAAGAGAGAACATCCCTCAGTCTCCTGTGGGGATCTTTTGTGGAAAGTGGAAATTTCAGAAAAGGGCTCCCAGAATTCATGTCTACAAAAGAAAAGGAATAGCCGGGGTAGAAATAACATTTGTTTTATTTCCATGCAGATTGAGTCAAGAAAGCTGTGGAACAGAGCTTGGAGATGCTGGACAGGAGAGCACAGAAACCTCAGGGCATTGCACCAGGATGGTGGGATGGATTTCCACTAGCAGGATAAACAGAAGACCCAGGGGAAGAGGTACCTCAACTACTGGTTTGGAGGAGAAAATAAAGTGCTTTGTAGCTGTTAAAATTCTGGGTTGTTCTGGAAGGGGAAGTCTATATATTATTAGCAACGAGGAAAAAACAACAACAACAAAAAAACAACGTGGGGTAGGTAAATATTGGATTAATTAGTTGTTTTTTGTTTGTTTGTTTGTTTTCCAGGTCAGAGTTTCTATTTTGGGGAACTATGCTTAATGGTAGCTAGGATTGAGGACAGATAAATAATCTGTGCACTTCACTACCTCACATCAATCCTATTATTCTACTTCATGCTTTATTTATCTGGTATCTGCTCATTGCTAGGAAACAGGTGTGTTAGAATAAGAGTCAGGAGAACATGGCCTGCCAAGATAATGCATCTGATCCCAGAAGACATACCTTTGCTAGAAAAGTAGTTCCTTAAAACCAGATGTTAAGAAAAATTGATTTTTACCTTGGAGTCTAGTGCTGAGGGGGTTGCCTGATTTGTTGTTCAGGCTGTAGCTGATATGAAATGTGTTCTTCAGACCTTCTTATCAAAAAAACCTTCCTGATGCATGGAAAAAACTGTGTTGCTTCATGACCTTTCTTGTTGCTTGGATTTAAGAAATTGGCTTTGAAATAAATGTTACATTTACAGTATGACTCTTGATGTTGAAGCACCACCAAGCTTTCTATGCATGAAAATAGAGGTTGAGTCCTTTTCCAGTAAGTGCGTCTCAGACTATTGAAACAGGAATCAGTCGCAAGCTTTGATTTAAAATAGATTCTTCTGTAGACTTCTTGAGCAACACCAAGAGCTCATCTTGAACATGCACTACTGAAGGGTGACTATTTTAGAAGCTGTCTCCAGCATAATCCAGATCTCAGCAGCTTTTCAGAGAATTAGTATACTTTCAGTACTTCAAAGAAAAAGGAAAGACTGAGTTTTATAAATTAGGTGACTGAGGTAGAAACTGAAATTGATGGGTGTTTCTGGTCTCCTTCAGACTGCTTTGCTTTTGCATATACTAAACTCAATGGGCAGCTCCCCAATAAATTTCAGTGATTGTATAAGCTGCTCTATTTAGGATAGGTGATGAAGGGTTATTTCCTGTCCTCTTTAAAAATGAAGAAATGCTGAGAGTATTCATTTAAAGAGATTATCATGGGACTCTTGTTAGTGATGGTAGTGCTTGCTTAGTGCTTGTATAATTAAACTTGGATAATTCATTATAGCTGACAATGGCAACGAAATTCTTAAGTCTAAAGTGGATAATATGAAACCATTTTAGCCTTTAGCTTACTCTATCCAGACCTTCAGATAAGCCCTCCAACAGTTTTAAGTCTGTCTTGTTGGAGAGTAGATCTATGAGCTTAATAGATGTTGAATAATTAATTGATAGGTCTAGAAGATAATTGTGCTTTCTTGAAATTATTGTTGATTTCCTAAAGATTTTCTTCCTCAGTTTTACTTAGATGCATTTAGCTTTAATTATTGCCGTGATGTTAAACGGAACTGTGGCAGGTTGCTTGTCCATCTTTTCCAAGAATTCAAAAATAAATCTGCAGCATAAGAATAGGGAGCTTCACTTAAAACATTTTGAGATTCAGAAGGTTATTCTGGAATTATATACGAGACAAAAATGACATTATTGTCAAATAGGAAGTGGATTAATTCTACTCTTTGATACTATAGGATGTCAGTCTACTCAGCAAAACTCTGTAACTAACTCAGACATAGTCCTTTTAGGCTGAAATTTGAATTTTACACAAGAAACAAAGAAATCAGGGGATTTATATCCCTTCTGCTTTTCATTCCCTGGAATGCAAAGTGATGCCACGCCTGTGTTTTGTAGTGTAAAAAAAGTCCACAATCTGACACAGATGAGACGTGATCTTTCACTGGCATCTGCCACGTGACACTACAACCTTTTGTGCACTGTGTAAATGACATGAATGGAAATCATTTTTCATGGGGAATTTTTTTTCACAAAGCATTGGTCAGTCAAATGCCAGTAATACTTTTGAAACTGATAAAAGACAGAGAAAGAGTTTTCAAAGCAATGCTCAATGTTATCAACTGGTTTAAAGTCATTTATGTACCTGATATAAAGCTTAGTCTTAAACCTTCGGGGAAATATAATTATAGCCCTAATATCTATGAAGCCTTCTTAATAGAGAGTGGCCTCTCCTTTTTCCATTTCCAATCAAAAAGCACTGATTCTTTGCAAACTTGAATCTTCATCTTCTCAAAGAGCTGGAGTTTTTCCCCTTCAAACTTGGGACCACTATATCTAAATATATTGAAACAACTAAAGGGAAATAGGATTGTATTGGTGAAATATACTGAGACGTGTCTGTAGTTTTATTACTTGGTAGAGCAAGTAAGAAGGAAATGTGGGCAGACTGATCTGTCTAGACAGCCAAAGAAAGTAAAATGATGAATCTAAAAACGTTTTTCTAAATCTTGTCTACTCTTATGACCATGCAATGAAATGCCAGTTCACACAAACATAAAGGAGACCTTCTGTCTCTTGGAAGATAGGAGACAGGAGGGCTTCAATTGCTTGTCGCTCACTTCCTGAGATAAAATACCTTGTGACTTAGGGACAAGTATATAATCAGAATTTCTTGATCAAACTGTTATGCTGCTTATTTAATATTTCAGGGGAATAATGGAGATAGAACTATAAAATACCTAGTAATGAACATTTCACTTCTCTGCAGCCCAATATCAAAACTTTTTTCCCAAATTCTTTGAGTGAAGCCAACATCCATTTTTTTTCCCTGGCATGCCATTTATGACATCACCACTGATGAAAAGTAAATTTGAAGTATCAGAGCTCTTCTCTCAATGTACAGCAGCAGACCTTATCTGCACAGCTGAGCATAGTGTGTGCCACTGAAGGATCTCATGCTGCCTGTGCAGGAAGCTCAGACACTGCTGTAGTGAGTGAGAGAGTGCTCACTTGAGCAGAGCATGTTGCAGATGAAAACCAACCAGTTGCCAAGTGGAACACACGATGTAGCTGTGATCTTGGCCTCTCTCTGCTTTAGATATATGCCTTAAAGCTCTGGATATGCAGCAACTGAATTCCACTCCTAAGGGAAAGGGGGATTTGTTATTTTTATGTGAGGAGACTGGCTGGGATTCTGCATGCCTCTCATCTGGTAGCCTCATGACTAGAGCTTTGCCAGTTAGGAGGAAAGCCAGCTTTCAATCTTGCTTTAGAATATCATGGCTTTGTTAAAGCTTCTCCTATTGAAATGGGGCTTCTGAGGGACTGATGAGAGAATGGAAAGAATTAGCAACAGGAAACATAATTCTACAGTCTGGTTTTGATAACTTGGTTTTTAAAGCTGCATGGTCCAGTTCTCCTTCCAGTTACAGTTTCGTACATACTCCACTTACACAATTTCAGTGATTTTTTTTAAAGTACATTGGAAATAAAAACATAGATCATATCTGTGAACTGGAATGTTTGCATTTCAGGTAAAACTGAAATAACTTGATTGAGTTGTAACTTAGGATCAGGACAGATGAAAACAGGGGCTGACCTCAGTGTTGGCTTGGACAATAATGCACTTTTGACACACACATTTTGTGTACACCAAACTTTGTAACATGAAACCAAATGACAAAATAAACCCATGTAATCCTATTGTTTAGGAGAGGTCACAGAGTTCAGGAGAGTATTTAGCATATGTGGTGAAGAGGATATCAGCTTTGCAGAAGAAAATAATCGTGACATTTTAAAATATTCTCTCCTTGGAACTGGATATAAGAAAAGTGTTTTTACAGCAAGAATAGTGAAACAGAGGAACAGGTTGCCCAGAGAAGTGATGGATGCCCTATTTCTGAACAGGTTCAAGGTCAGGCTGGACCTTGAGCAACCTGATCTATCTATAGATATCCCCGTTCATTGCAGAGGAGTTGGACTAGATGACCTTTAAATGTCCCTTCCTATTCAAATGATTCTATGATTCTGTGAATTCCTCTTTGCTTCTTCCACTGTTATTTCCTTTAACTGTGATTCAGTGCAGGGCATCTGAGCTGTAGAAGGACATAAACTTAAGCTGTCCATACTGAAAGATAATCCTGCTGGGAAATATACTTGAGCTCAACTTCTGGGAGCCCTTTTGCCTCCCATCATCTGGAAGTAATGCATGCTTTTTTGAAATCCTGATAGCCATAAAAATGAGAACTTGGTACATATTTTACATATTTTCACCTGTACGCACCCATGCCCACATCCTGCATGTATGACAACAGTAACTCAAGGCACAAGTAATGAATAAATTACAAAGTTTTTCATAAGACCTCAGATTCTCTGTAGTCATACCAAAGCTGTAAGCTCAAAACAGTTTTGAATCTCTGATATTTTAATTGCTCGAGGAGGAGGAAAACCTCCTGATACTCCTTTGTGATGTATTAGGATGTTGCACTCTGGACGTTTAAAAAAGAGGCATTTACAGATGGCCATACCTCAAATGGTGCAATCAACGAGATAGAAATATGTGCTACTTTCTCCATGACTGCTCCTAGTCAATTAACAGTTAATTGCTACATCCATCTTCCCTCTGAGGAAGACTGTATAGGAAGCAAAAGTATTTCAAAGAATCATAAAATCATTAAGCTTAGAAAAAACTGCTAGGATCATCTAGTCCAATTGTCAACCCATCACCACGTTCTCTATGTCCCTCAGTGCCACATAAACCCTTTTCTTGAACATCTCTAGGGACAGTGACTCCACCACTTCCTTAGGCAGCCTCTTCCAATGCCTCACCACTCTTTCTGAGGGCAATTTTTCTAATATCCAACCTGAAACACCCCTGAGTATTTCTCCCTATTACTCCAATGCTAGAACAGCCCTGTGCCTTTGCCATCCTTTTGGCTAAGACATAGTTCATCAGCAAAATACATTCTTTAGGAAATTAGAACAGAAATCTTCATGATGTCTAAAGAATTCTGAAATTCCTTTACAATGCAATTTCTAATGAGTGTAGTAATCATAATTTGACCTGTGACTTCCATGTCAGAAAAATAATGCTGTTTTTCAGACAAAACATATTAAAAGTAATTTTAAAATATTACTTTTGAAAAAATGAATTCTAGGATAAATCTCAATTCTTTTTCCCCAAAATATCATTTTTGACTAATTGCATGTTGGAAAGCTTTTGAATATTTCAAATGTTGAGAAAATTGGTGCAATATTAACAGTGTCTCTGCTTAGTTTTGCTACAAAAATTGATGGAAATGTATCAAGACAAAAGACAGCAAAGCTTTCATAAAATTACAGACTTACATAACAGAAGTGAGTTTCAAGAAAAGCAATATTGAGCTGTATAAACAAACATCTTTGCACTTACAATACAAACAACCCGAGATTATTTTGTTAGCAGTCATTACAGAGCCCATAATCCTGGTAAGGCAAACAAACTCGAGAAAACTCTGCCATCAATGCTGAAACCCTTTGTGTGTGAGTAGTGAGACAGACTTCGCTCCAAGACTAAGTAATTAAAATATTCTTGGGTCTTTAACCTTTGTCCATTGGTGCATGACACTGAGCATTGCCAGGGCTAAACAAATAGCATCGATGTGCATCTAATGGCAGCAACAGGGTTACAGCTGAGAAAATGATAGAGACAAGGAGATGTTAATGAGAGTTGGCTGCAATCAGTGCACGACATACCTTACTTTGCAAAAGACAAGCAGGATAGGCTGAAGACATGAGGCTGCATAGTGCTAGGCTGTTCTGAGCTCACATTTGGGCGAACTCAGCACATTTCCAAAGTACAAATTGCCAGATTCAGAAGAAATAATAAATGCATTGAATTAATAGTAGTGTTTGTGAGAGTATAAGTCAAAAGAACTGAGATAAGGGGAAGGGTGAGTCTGAGAAATCAGTCATGAATGTTTTGAAAGATCTGATAATGTGTTGAAACCAAACCTGTTAGATTCTTTATTTTCTCTTCTTCACAAAGCAAGTGATCTGGAGAAAAGTATTTCATTTTGGACATGCAGTGCTTTATCAGACAGGCTCAGCACCACCAGATCCAAAGCCCTAGCAGAATGAAGGTTAAATACTTGGCAGTGAGCTGTGCTGTGCTCAGCTGGATCTTGAACAAAGCAGAGTATCTGAGGTTTCTTTTCATGACAGTGGGGATAAAGTACAGCTGTCTGACAAGCTGATGGAAGGATGCTCACCAAAATGGGAGATGGTACTAGGCACAATGTATAACAGCATCTTCCCTCAATAGCTAAACCGTACATCAGACAGTATGAAAAGGAGGCAGGGAAAATGGTTAAAAAGGATTTCTTACTGTTTTTCTTAATGCTGCTTTTAACTTGGTGCCGGTGTCCAGCTGCCTCACTGCATTTAGCAGTGCCTGATCTTGATTACTGTGTTAGCTCCAACCTGCCTACAGGTAAATACCTGCCCTGTTCTAATAACTTGCCAAAACAAGAACTCCTGAGCTTGAGAATTCAGCTAGCCGGATAAAATTCTGCACCTAAACACTAGCCTGCACTGGAATACATATTCTGGTATACTGGCATGATTTGGATTTGATAATGCTTGTCGGTCCCTTCCAACTTGGGATATTCTGTGATTCCATGACAGCGTGAACTTTATCTGTATCTCATCCAAATTGAGCTATCCCCTATCTATATCAGATGAAAGCAGCAATTGCTATAATTTTCATGCTATAATGATCTGCCATCATGGTAGCAATTTATAAGACAGACAGACAAGTAGGAAATAGGCTTGACCCTTTTGGACTGTTGTTGTACTATGTGGAGAAACACCAGAAAGGGAGACACAACCTCTGGGATTCACCTGGAATCTTCAAACAGATACCAGTATTTTCTCTTACAACAAACTTCTTGGCAATACTGGACACACAAAATAAAACTGAATTCTACATTTAGAATGGAGAAAAATTATCCCTTTGTAGCAACGGAGACTTTGGTTCTGCAGATGGTGGTCTGGCCCTGGAACAGTCTCTCCAGTGCAGTGCTCGTGGTCTCAAGCTGCCGGATTTCAAGGAGCGTGTGGACAAGGCTCTCAGACGTACGGTTTGGATTTAAGCGCTCCTGTGCAGAGCCAGGAGTTGGACTCGATAGTCCTTGCGGGTCCTTTCAACTCTACCTCCGCAACACAGCCACATGAACCGGAACGGCGCCGGTTGCCTACGGAGGAGGGAGGGCCGGGCCACAGCGTTGCGCTCCGCCTGGGGGCGGCCCCGGCGCTTTAAATGCGGCGGGGACGAGCAGTGCTCACCCAGCTCCGGCAGAGCTATGGCTCCTGAGCGGCCCCCGCCGGCCTTCGAGGGCGCCGGGAAGGAAAGCGGGCTGCAGGTATGGCGCGTGGAGCGGCTGGAGCTGGTGCCGGTACCTGCCAGCCGTCACGGGGACTTCTTCGTCGGAGACGCCTACGTGGTGCTGCACACCGTGCGCCGCGGAGCCGCCTTCGCCTACCGCCTGCACTACTGGCTCGGTAGGCAGAACTACTGGCTCGTTCCGGGGGAACGGAACGGGGCGGGGTAGGGGTACCGCCTCCCTGCACGGAGCGTGCCCGGGCTGCTTCTGGAGCATCCGGGCTGAAGCAGGAATATGGGGTATAGGTGATGCTGTGCCTGCCAAGGGGCACTGGGGGTGAGAACGCTGAGTGTGATGGGGAGGTGTGTGTTTGAGTGCTTTGTGGTATGGGTTTGGAAAAGTGGTGAAGGATCAAATTCAAGTCTTAGCTGTGTCTCACCAAGAATGAAATCCTGCCTCCACCAGGATGAAGAAGTTTCTTATCTTTGTTTCTGCCAAAACTTCAACTTAGCCTTCTCCTTATGGTATTGCTGCATAGTTTGGTGTCTCCATGCTGCCTTTTCCAGCCAGGCTGATCTTGCTTTCTAATGCTAGAGATTGGAAGTGAAGTCACCGAGCTTTCTGTAAAACCAGTTCTCTTTAACATTGCTGATTGCCTTGTAGAACCCCTCCCAAAGCAGCCAAGAAAAAGCTAACTGTGAAACAGATACCTGTCATGTGGGTAGACTAAAAGAGGATGTGTTTTAGGTCTCTTCCTCGTCTGCTGAAGGTTAATTGGACTTCCTTGTTAGTCATCGCCTGACCACGGCCTGAGGTCAGTTTCTTTTGCCGTTATTGTAAGGTTCGTGTGTGGGCCATCTCTGGATGCATGTAGAGGTCATAAAATTATTAAGATTGGAAAAGACCTCTAATTAGGATCATCTAGTCCAACAGTCAGCCCATCACCACCATGCCCACTGCACCATGTCCCTAAGTACTATGTCTACCCTTTCCTTGAACAACTCCAGGAACAGTGACTCCACCACTTCCCTGGACAGCCTGTTCCAATACCTGACCATTCCTTCTGGGAAGAAATTCTTGCTAATATTCGACTTGAACCTTCCCTGGTGCCACTTGAGGCCATTCCCTCTTGTCCTCTTGCTAGTTACATGAGAGAAGAGGCTCATCCTCACCTGGCTACAACTTCCTTTTAGGTAGTTTTAGGGAGCAACAAGTAGTGTTGCAGAGATGAGTCAATGTATATTAGTACTGCCATATCTGAGTCCCTGTGGGTCTCATTGTGCTTTATCTGCTGGGATTGTTTCTGCATAAATGTTTGAGGCTTGTTCAGCTTTGCATTTGTTATTGGTTATCCAGTTGGTGCTCTGGATAGATCAGGCTCTGGCAAGAGTATGATCAGAGATGGCAGTGTGAATGAGTTTCTGGCAGACGAGTCTATGTCAACAGTGCTGTTAGTCAGAAGCAAGGTTTGGCTTGTTGTGCCATTGCTAACAAAGTTAGAAGTACTTTAACTTGGGAGTTCAGGTTTATTAGACCTGTGCCAGGGCAAGCTGCAAGGACTGCCACTGGATATGAAGCCGAAACAGTGACTGATACTTGCAGTAATTATGAGTTGGCTGAAGACCTTTGGTTGTACACACTGCATATATCATTCTGATAGGTGTTGTAAATAGCTTTGGGCAATCTAGGCACACATCCCTATACAGCTGGCAGCTTGGCAGTAGTGTGGCAAACTGCTGGGAAATTCCTTCCTTCTCATGGGACACTCCAGTAGTGGGTGGAGATACCAAATGCTGCTGCAAGCTGTTAGCTCTGATCTGCCCTGCAGTGCTTTGTATTAGGTGCACAAGTAAGGGTAGTCACGTCTGGGGCAGGAGTCTGGGTTACTTTAGTAGTTTTGAATGATTCTTACCACTTCTTCCTTATGATTCTCACAAGACTTCTTCCTTATGAGCAAATGTTTTATAACTTGTGGGTAAAGAAGATGTCAGAGCGTCTTTCTGATGTCTTCTCATAAGCAATCCGTGAACAGTACAAGCAGTCAGTAACAGGCTGAGATGGAGAGAATTCCTGTACATTTCTGTATCTTACTTGTGTCACCCTGGTAACTGTTACTAAAAACGTTGTTGTTAAAGAACTCAGTAAATGCATAGCTGTTCACACTCATTTACAATTATATACAACAGTAGAATAGATATGTCCATAATAAAAGACAATCATAAACTTGTCAGCCAATGGGAGATCTCTTGGTTTAAACAGTGCTGTCATAAATATGGATGTAGGCTGAGACACTTCTGCATTTCTTGTTTTATATTTTCAGAGAAAACTTGCACTTTATCTCATAATAATAGCAATAAATTAAACTGGTAGGACTACAATTGCTCAACTGCACAAATTCACTGGACCTGGACCAAATTTTATGCTTTGCTTGAAAATTAAACCTGAATGCTGCAGCTGTAACATGCACTCAGGCTGGGAACCAAAAAATGTTCTCGGCCTCCCAGGTGTCTCAATTCCTGTACTGAATGGGGGAAATGTTTTCTCTTGAATTCATATGGTTATAGAGCCTTCTTTTTAGGACCATGGGGGACAGAGGCATATGCCCTAGAGAAATGTAAATTTTGGAGTCTGGAATTAAACAGCAGTCAGTTAGAAAATAGACATGCAAAGAGAACAGAAGTTACAGAACCTCTTCATCAAATATCTGGCTGTTGCCTGAGATCAGAGTCTTAAAGAATCACAGATCCCTCTTTCATTTACTTTCTAATGTTTAAACTTCCTACTCAGCTCAAGTGCACAATCTGTTTTAATAAGGGGATTTTGTATGTGAGTGACCAGTGTTGCAGTAAAAGGGTTTATTTTAGGAAAGAAAATATCAGGTATATAATTTGACTTAACTAACATCTCTTCACAGCATTTTGCTTAGGAAGACCTGGTGTTTGCGATTAAAGTCCAAAAATTATTACTTCTCTCACTTATATTCACTTAAATTATACTCTTTTTTAAAGAGAGAGAGTGCAAATAATTTTGGCTTTTTTTCTGTCCTTTTAAAGATAGATCTTCAAGCAGCAAATAAATTGTGAGTGACCTTGCGTTTGGTGGTCAAGGTAATGTGCAGTGCTTTCTTTCAACAACCTACTGGAGGCAGAATGTCACAATTTCTACAACAGGGTTCTAAATTATATTGGTTTTTTATAGACATAATACTTTATCTTATTCCAGGGAAAGAATGTACCCAGGATGAAAGTACAGCTGCAGCTATTTTCACTGTTCAACTGGATGACTACTTAGGAGGAAAGCCTGTACAGAGCAGAGAAATTCAAGGATATGAATCTAATGAGTTTGTGAGCTATTTCAAAGGAGGAATTAAATACAAGGTAAAGAGCCACCTGTCACATTGTCACTTTTTTTTTTTTTTTTTTTTTTTAGAATGTTTTAATGTTATTTCATCCAGATAATATGAAATATTTGTTATTGAAACATTAAAAATTGTTTCTTTAATGCTTAGTAGTTTTAGATCTACCTACTCTGAGCTGTTGAGTCCCTGTATTTGCATAGAGTGCCAGCTGCTTTATCAGTGCTCCTTCTGTTAAGTGCAGACCACTCCCAGGCATGCTTTCCATAATCCCCAATCAACTGATCATGAAGTTGCATACTCTTGTGTCTAAGGGAGCTCATGGGACACTGTTTAAGAGACAGCAGATCTTACAGAAACCACTTCTGTTCTGTAATCTGAATCATTTTCTTCAAATGAAGATCCTACTGTGTGTAAGTAGCAAAAAACATGAACAGTAGAGCAGACCCAGACCTCATTTCTGTCTAAAAAGTTAGCCTTTAACTTAGTTTATGGATTTTTAAATCAGTAATTTGGTCTTGCTTCCCCCTAGTTTGGTGGCTAGCTTATCTCCTGAAGGAATATTTGCAGCTTAGAAAATTGTAGATCTGCTATTCAATTACCCTCTCCCTTTATGCATATCCAGACTCTCAAAGCACTGGGACTGCTGAGATTTAAAGAAGTTGAGAAAACTATGCAGGACTGCACATTCCTTTGTTTTCCTTCAGTTATGTGATAGACTACTAACTTTTTCCTTGGCAAGGTGGTTAGGATTACAACATCTTCTAGTTATATAGGAGAAGGTGGTGAATCCTGTTCTTTCCTTTTCTGCACACTTATGAAACACCTTTGAAGCAGGGTGACATCTGCTCCCTCAGATTAAGACCTGACAGTTCAGCAACAGAAGTGTTCCCCACGTCTGTCTGGTCAGTGGTCAGCACTGTTAATATGTTTGCAGTTCTGGCTTACTGCATGAACTCTTTCCTGCTTGCTTCTCAGCTGCAGCAAAAAGGTAAGTTCAAAGAAATGAAGTAAAGCTTGGTGCTTTGTGTTTTTACTCAGGCAGGTGGTGTTGCCTCTGGATTTAATCACGTTGTTACTAATGATCTGAGAGCCCAGAGGCTTCTCCATATCAAGGGCCGGAGAGTTGTGAGAGCCACAGAAGTCCCCTTGACTTGGGCCAGCTTCAACAAAGGAGATTGTTTCATTATTGACCTTGGAAATGTAAGTCTTTTCCAAAGCAACTTGCACTGAAAAGTAGATGTACATTTCAGGGGAGAAAAGATGCTGCTGTAGGATGTAATTTTTGTTGTCGCAATGCTTTCAAAGCTCAAAACTGCTTTGAATGGTTTCTGAAGTATACACAGAGTGCTCAAGAAATAGTTATTTCCCACTTGAGGCATTGAGGGTATTTTTATTCATGTTTTAAGCATAAGCTGTTCATAGTGAGTCCTTACAGTGCTAAGGCAAATTGGACTTTTCCCTTAAGAGTACTTCCTTTTTTTTTTTTTTTTTTTTTTTTTTTTTTTTTTTTTTTTTTTATTTTGATTTTGACAATTTAAGAAATAGCTGCAAGATATGTTATCAAAACAAGCTAGTAATAAAATGTGTTGTAAATCTAGTTTTTCATGAGATTGCTTCTCAGAATCTCTACTCAGGTATAAGCACTCCTGTAGGACTTTCTAAAGGCAGTTAGGGAAGCTGAGTGCAGGAATGTATAGACAGGTAAGGGAAGATAATTCTGCTTGCTTCAGATGACCTAAGGGATTGTACTGTCACTTTAAAACTCATGTTAATTTTCTGATGCCACAGGTAGTTCACACTTTTTAGATACTAGTTATCAGTTTGAAGCTATTCTCATGTCTGATATACTGACATATACAAAATGCTACCTTGTAGATAATTTTTTTTTCATGTGCTTGTGCAACTGCAATTGGTCTTAGCTTTAACGCTTCACAAGGAAGTGGTCAGTGGCATCAGCAAGGTTTGAGAAGTTACTTAATGCACTGAGAAAAAAATCTCTTCTTAACTCATGTTACAAGTTCTACTTTTTGCTCTGAAAGCTCCCCACTGTTGTGATGAACGAAGATATTGTTATCACTTAGCCGTATTGATTATCTGTTACATTCTAATCATACTGCTTGCTGTGTTATCTGAATGCTGCTAAGCACTTCCTCCTGTGATGGTGTGGTCTGAGCATCTAAAACAGCCAAGTGATCAATATCCAAAATATTGTCTCTGAATGTCACTTTATATTAAGGAGGCAAAGAAGAGCTAAATTACCTATTCCTTTTCAGGGCTAACCCATGGGAGATGGGCAATTTAGAACTAACCATCAGTAGGAAATGCCTGCTTTTGCAATCAGGCTCTCAGGCTTGAGTTTTGTAGTTTGGAGTTACCCTTCCACAAACACCTAATGAAGGTGGGCGTGCTCCAGTCTGACTTCTCTTGGCCCTTACTGTGCTGGAGATGCCTCGTTCACCTAAAGCAATTGCTAAAGACACACTGCAGACATGACAGTGATGCTGAAATGTACTGTGGTTATATGGATGTACTGTGGGTGTTAGATATATAGCTTGGTGAGATGTATTGAGAGGAGAGTGCTGTCACTGGGCAATTTAAATGTAACACTTCAGATTCTTGTTTTTTTAACACGAACATGCATTGTGAGCCTTTTCTGGTTTCTTAGTATAACATCACTTTGGCTTCTGATTTCCTGACTGATAAGACATGTTAAGCAGCTATGTAATCCTATGCCATTTTAGGAAGAAAGATTAGATGTGCAAACATTTAGATCTTTACTGAGCTATGGAGAGCCAGTTGAATCACATGGCCAATAACAATGCTTAGCCTTGCTGAGCCAGTGGTGGTGTAAGGATTGGTTTTCTTGGATGGATAAAAAAATAAAAAGTATTTTGACACCTACTTGCAGCAATTTAATTATCAATTACTTTGTAAACCAGACCTTTCTTGAGAAGTGAAAAGGCAACATCTGATGTACTATAAAATGAAGAAGCAAGTCTACCTGAAGTGCCTGTTGAGAAATAGATGTGATACAAAACTTGCCCAAGATTTCCGCTGAATTTTTTTTTTTTTCTAAGAACTATATTTCAGGCTGAAGTAATTGTATTTCAGGTTGAAATTTTCCACTACTAAAAGTCCTTTGCAAATGGGTGATTCTTTTAAAGGAGCTCTTAATTTAATGTAGGAGTCCTTTAAAAAATATATATATATATATATTTTTTTGGCTCAGATTACTTAATAGAAATAAAATGAATCATTGATAAGGTCGTTCTTGAGTCTTGGGACTTATTTCAGGGCACTACTGGATCACTGTCTGACATTAATGGGTAGTAACTGCATAATGAGCTTATTGTCAGTGCTCTTACAAGCCTGTCAAATAAAAGGAGCTTCCAAGATGTACTTCTTCCAATCTCACAGCTAACTAGAAGGATGATCTCTGTGGTACTGCAAAACTACTCATGCAATACATTTTTTGTTGCACTATGTCAAGCTACTTATTTAATATAAGTCACCTCAGTTTTCCAGCTGAGCTCAACTAGTATGCTATTTTTGAACCTGTCATTTGAACAGGTAAGGGAAAGTTAAGTTAATAACAATCACAAATAAAACTGTAACTGACCACTAAGTCTTCCTTCTGATGATAATTCTTTGAGTTGAAAGTATTTGTGTGCATTTCCAGATAGCTAGATATGAGATCACAGTTCAGTTTGTGATGGTTAATATGAGAAGCTGTGTTGCTTACTAGATTGTGCTTGTAGTACTTAAAATATCCTGCCCAGGTCTTACCTTGCCTGCTTTGAACTTCCAAGGCTGGAGAAGGAAATAGCTTCAGATGTCAGAGAAACTCTGTCTTTGACAGGAGGAAAGTCAGTAGCCAGTGGGTATAGCCCTTCTGTTCAAACAGTCTTCTGGAAGCTTTCTTACATGAGCTATGTGACCACCACACTGATTCCTCTGTGCAGTGAGTGATCCAGGAGCATGCCTGAGGTGTCAGACTCTGACTTTCTTCTACAAGGAATGCCCATGCCACCTCCATGCTGAACCTGGGAAGTTATCCTGTTCCAGCAGCAGCTCAGGCAGGAAAAGTACAAGGCAGCTGCAAGAAGGCTTTGTACAAGCCTGGAGTAGAATGCCCCTTACCCTGTTGGCTTATGCTTCTTAGTGCATCCTGTCCAGGCACAGTTGTTCCATAGGCCTCACAGAAGCCATGGTGTTCTGCCGCATTACCCATCCAGTTTCTGGCCAGAGAGTGCTCTGCAGTTCACTATGCCCTGCTTGAGAAGCAGAAGGACAGTTGGTGATTCCTAATGGTCTTAACTGGTTATGTTCTGTGCTGTCCCTCTTTACACCTGGCACAGCTTGCCTACCTCTCAGCTGCTTTCATTAGGCACATTTTTTTATCCCTTCATCACCAAGGCAAGTGATTCTTTAAGCAGCATGACAGTGTGAAGACACTTTTAAAGTGGACAGGAAACTCCTCAGTATTGTGATGTTTACCATGTGTACACTGGTGCATAGTGGTGATGTACAAAGTATGAATGTTGAGGGGCACTGATGGTATGGGAAGAGCTGAAACATCTGGTCAGTGAGGGAGAGAGCAGTTAGCAAAATGCAGCAGAAGCAATGTGAGTAGCATACAATAAAACACGGAAGTGGTTGGGTTGTTGGTGGTGGAGGGTTTTTTTTTCCAGTTTATCACTTCAATTTTAGAAGCTCAACTAGAAAAAAGCTTTTTAAAGTTATGTCACTAATGACCAGCAAAAACACTCCCTAAGTTCAAACAGAGCTTTTGGAGTGTAACACTTGCTTCTCACTGGCAGCAGTACAGTGAGCTAAGTGTCTGCAGGGAGAGGGCTGCATGCCACTTGGCTTCTTGGAAAAAAAAATGCAGAGATGGTTGTTAAAAAATGTGCTGGTGAGGTGGTGAATACCAAGCAGTACTGAGGCTGGGCCTGATCTACGTTGGAAAGTTTCAGCAGCACAATGAGAGTTCTGCTAATAAAATGTTACCCATCTTCCCAAAGGAAAGAATGTAGAAGGCTAGATGATATCTATACCAAAAGTCAAGTAAATGCTGCAAGTAAACTGTACTGTTGTCCATCTTTCCTATTACTATGGTAGTGCTTATGTATTGACTTGTAACAGCCAAGAGGTTACTAATTTGAAATGTGTGTGACTACACTTTGTTATACCTTACAGCAGTCAATGCACACTGCTTTTCAAGGGCTCTGTGAATCAGAAATGAAAATTATGTTAAAAATTATGATGTCAAATACATCACAATACAGTGAGTAAAGTTGTCATGTATCTGTTTGGATGGTCTCACATGACTTCCTGACATAATTGGTATGTCAAGTGTCTTCTATAAAGGTGCTCGAAGGAACGCATCTAGCAGGATCACTTCTATATTGCAATTGCTTTTCATAAAAACTGAACTTTGTATATATATTAAAACAAATTTACAAGAACAAAATTATTTTTTTTTTTAATTGTTATAAAGCAGAACACATGCTTATAGTGTTATGACAGCAGGGTATGATTCAGCATCACATTGCAACTTTAACAGTTTGAGTTTTGCTTCTGTAATCTCCTTCCTTCTAGCCTATATTGTCTCTTCTAGGTGACTTTTCTCTCCCCTTAAAGAAAGCAGTTCAAAATCAGCATATGTATTGCTTTATAACAAAGTCACTGTTTGGGAATAAACAGGACTGGAAGAGCAGATTCTTGCATGTGGGAGTTCTATAGGTTTCTCTCTAGTTGCTTTTCCTGGCACTGTCACATTCAACTAGTCATGTCCTTTTTTTCCATGTTTTTCATTCATAGTTTCTCCTACAACTAACCTCTTTCCCATTTTCACCCAGCTGAGAAAACAATGCTTGTGTCGTAGCAGGAGGCTGTTAAACAAGTAGCAGAGGTTGAAGAAGTAAACAACTTTAGTGCTTTATTAACATCATGGACTTATTAACAGGTTACAAATGTGGCTGTAACTATGCACAGTGTATGTTAGTATTGAGTCATGTCATATTTTTCTGTAAATATGAGGCAATTATTTTTATAGTTTTAGTACTTTAACCTTCAGAGTTCTGGAAGTTCATCGGGAGAAAAAATAAATACTTCAGCCTTTTCTTCTTTTCAGCTGGAGTATTCAGGGTTTGTAGTTCCCCTAACTTTTCAGGGGTTGGAAAGCTTTTTTCTTTCCCCTTTCCTCCTCAACTTGTACACAGAAAACTGAAACAGAGACATCACTAAGACTGAGAGAACTTCTAACACCTTCAAGTTGAGGGGACTCACAAGAATTCAGTTAATTTTCTTCCTGTTGCTGTAGGAAATTGAGACGCCTTGCTGCTTGAGACACTGTTATTCAGAATGAATGTACTCCTTTCACTCAGTCTTTTTGCAGTGTGACGTAGCAACAGATATTCCCAGAACACGATGTTAAAACAAGCGTGAAGGAAAATATAGTGTAAGTATGCCTGTGGTACTTATTTTTACCCTGATAGTTTGTTCCAGTTGAATCAAGTGGGAGACTCCTAGATCGATTACAAAGATGCTGTTGTAACCCTACTAGGGCTAGGCTTCTGGTGGCCTATGCTGCATTCTGACTGAATGAATTCAGAGTGTATTTTGGGTAATCAAAACTCCACAGCTTTCAGAGGTTTTGCTGTATCACTGTTTTAACAAATGAAAGGCAGATTCAGTGTCTATCAGGCAAGGGGAAAAAAAACAATTTCAGTCTAGTGAATTTAACAGCCAAGACAGGAAAATATATTGAATAATTTAAAAACTGAGAAAAAATTTCCAGAAGCCTACATTAGCCTGGTTCAATCTAAACCTTCTTCTTGATGTATCTGACCATTCCTGAAAAATGTTAGTGAAGAAGTGCTGTTTGTAGTCGATTCTCAGTTTTACTGCTCGGTTATTTTTCCCACAATTTGAACTTGTTTTCTTGGTTTGGCACATGTTTATGGTTTTAAAGCAAAACAAAACCTCCACACTATTGCATTAGGTCTCTCGGTTTCCCAAGATTGTTTGCAGGTTCCCATTTTGTACTGATATCTTTCCATTCAATCTACGAACTTTAAGAGACCAAGACTTAACAAAGGACTGCTTCAACTATCATTAATGCTTGCTGTATCAGAGCAGCTGTTTATTACTGTATGTGAAGAGGATGAATGGAGCCTCAGATGAGTGCAAGCCAATTATTTTGATGCAACTATACAAGCATAATAAGATATGTATTGAAACTTTGCCAATATTTTTGTGTCCAACCTATCTCTAGCCACACTCAATATAGCAATATTCTTTTTCCAATAGGAGTGTCACCTCCTTTGGTCACTCTCTCGCCACAGCTCATCTCCTGCTGACCTCCTTCTTTACAGGCCTCATCAGACTTTCTTCTACACAGACTTCCTTCTACTGAACCACTGCAGTACCTTTGTGATGTGATTATTTGCCCAGGCTCTGGTCTGATCGAATGTATAAAAAGAAGAAGTTAAGCCTCAGAGAAAAAAGGAATTCAGGGAATAACAATTTTACAAGCCTTCTTTTCTTGCCTTTAGTCATTTTAGGGGTTGTGGGTGTAAAGATAACATAGTATCATATTCTACATGAGTAAGCATATTTGAATGAAATGTTTTTTCTTACGCTAAGCCCCTCTGCTTCATAGTTATGTCTCTGTACTTAATATCCTGGTTTACAGGAACATCCTGACTGATGAAATTCAAGTCAGAATAAGCTATGTCATGCAGACAAAGCAGTATCCACTCCATAGATTTAGCTGACTCTTAAACTACGAGTGTTATTTATTGATTTATTTTCTTAAGTGAGGTATAATTGCATTATGGGAGCATGTTTTAGTGTAGATGTGAGTGAAGATGAACAGGTTTACTTTACATCAGGGCCTGCCAACGAAGAATGGAGACGCATTGTCTGACAATACTTGGCTCCAAGTCTTTCTTTAAAACTTATATTTTTAACTATTTTAAGATCAGTGAGACTTGATATTTTAAATATTTTTCTATCAAAATTGAAGCTTTGAATTTGTTTTAAATTACTTCTGAAAGCTCCTTAGCTTAGCTGTTTAATGTCCATTCCTGTAGGAGAATGCAAATCAGGAGTATGCTATGGACTATGAGGTAGTTGTACTAGACTATATTACTAGGTACTTAAGAGAAGATATGGGATCGGAATGTGTATGTTCAGGAAGTGTTTATAGCCAGAATAAAAGTGAATTTTTCACCAATATAAGCTTTTTGGCTTTTGCTTTCTTCTCCTGGTCAAAATTCATAAAAAAGGCGTGTTTTTCCCTTGTGCCAAACTAAGCTGGCTACCAGTCAAATACAGAGGTGGCTGTGTATTAGAAGGGAAAGCTTGTTTTTACGTTACCTCTGAAATAAGTAAGTTTCTATTTTTCCTCTTTTAGCTCTATATCCCATTTGGAGCTGGAGCAGTGGGGCAGGAGTTGCGCTTTCACAGTCCCACTCCATACAGGGAAAAGTGCCAAAGCACTGTTACTCAGTTACTTGACCCAAAAATAATCATCCTGCAGCATGTTTCTGTACAGAACTGGGGTCACTCTTTTAATGTACTCTTTTAATGTGTATATCTAAATCTCATGATTTTCTTAAGGTCACTGTGCAGCCCAGCAACTGTCAGGAGTAAAACCCTTGACTCCTGATTCCTGTTGCTACTTCATAATTAGGAAACCCAACTGCCCTCCTACAAATCTTGTAGATGTGACGGGACCTAGCAGTGACTGCAGAGCCCCTGGCACAAACCTGTTTTGCTTTCCTGATCTCTCTCAGGAGCTATGGAGTGGTCACTGTGATTATTCATGGCAACATTTTCCTCAGTAACTGTTATACTGCAATCCCATGAGGATATTGATATCAGTCATCAATATCAAGTAATAGAATAGGTCTCTTCCACAGCATTTCTTTTAAACTTTGTTAAAGAGATTAAAAAGAAGAAAAAAAATGCTGCTACTGTAACCTTCTGAAAATAAACTGGGCTTGGCACAGGAATTACTGATGAATGAATGAAGTTCCTTTTTTTTTTTTTTTCCCCAAGTGAACTCTTGGTGTCTATTTTCGTTATATTGGAAACAATTTCTGTCAGCCTACCAATTCAAAATAAGGTTAGCAAAACAATGCTAAAAATAGGGAAGGTATAGTACAGCTAAGAAATTGTGAAAGCACTGAGTGAGTTAAAGGCAAATACCATGCCTATAGGGTTACCTATAAGATCTACCCTAAAGGCCATGCTTATATCTATACCTAAAAATAAATGTATGAATAATAACATAATACAAGCCAAAAGCTCAGTGGCATGTTGGATGTAGGAAAATATAAATATTAGCCTTGTCAAGAAGTTATTATAGCTTTTAAACTTGTTTTCCTCCCCTCTTAGAATAAATAGTTAAAACCACAATCTAACTAGAGACAGAAATGAATAAACTGTATCAAGAAGACAAATGTGTAAGTATCCCCCCGAACTTCTATCATGAGCCCAGAAAATGAGATATAAATTAAAATGATTGAGAAAATGATTTTACTTTGAAATCAGAGGTAACTAAATCAAAATATCAAGGGGCTTGTAGCACTGGCAGTTACACACTTGTTTAGTACTTGTGGTTATTATAGTAAAATGTTATGGTCTTTAGGACACTTTTATGACTTCAAGCTTCTCACTTCTTCCTATTAAATTACATGCTCAGTACCCAAAGTTTAGATGTCAGTATTAGGAGAGAATGCTATCTTTATTCTCAAATGCATAAAACTTTCAGACTCTCCCTTCTCTAGCATTTTAAACCTTTAAACTGTTATTTTTTAATAATGAAGGAAGGTGGAGCTTTAGGGATGGATATACTATTTGTGAACTCCTGGTCTAGGATGTTTTCAGATGCTGCTTGTTGATCCAAGTTTTTTATGCTGCAGGAGAAAATTTACTACATGAAGTTTCTTGAGGTTTTATCTGATAAAATTTCATACTTATTTTAGTTAAGGATAAATATTTAGGCCACATTATTTTGTGAGACTGTTTCCATAGTTTAAAAATTACCATTCCCCTTCCAAATCCCAGAAAATGAAACAACTTTATTTTGAAAATTAAAGTGCATAAATTTTATTGTCTTTTGCAAAGAGAAGTTTGATTATTCAACATTATTCAAACTGAGAAAATACTGAGTACTTTTAACCTGTAGTCTGCAAGTTGGGCCTTAAAATTAGCTCAGGTTAATGAGATTAATTTTTGTGTGTGTGTGTGTGTTTTCTCATGTAGCAATAAAATAATAAGGTTTGCAAGTAAAAAAACAACAACAACAAAAAAACAACCCAAATCCTCTGTTGTAGCTTTTGAAGGTCTTTCTCCTTCCTCCAGCTGATCTGAAGCATAGAGCTGTTGGTTTAGAGAACTCAGTTTAGTTGCTTATTGAAGGCAAAGGGGAGAGCATACTGTGAGTGGGGGTTAGCCAGGACATGCTGTGCAAGGGGACCTTTAAGAGATGCTAAGAAAGGAAAAGGTGTATTTATTGTCTGAGATGTAAAGGTCTTCTTAATTTGCAGTGACAATTTAAGTCACGCAATATCCTGTGTAGTTAGTAAATATTCATTTTGTAGATGAGAATGTTTTTCTGAGGTTGCATGGCTGGTTACCAAAAGACCAAGAGAAGGCTGTTGAACTTTTAACCTTTATGAATGAGTGATCTCTGTGAATTTCAGCATACACACTGAGATAAGGCAATATTTGCCCAACTTCTCTGTGTCATCATCTTCCTTATTTCTTAGGGTGTAAGAAATAAAGAATTCCTGTTACATCACTCATGGCTCTTATTTTCTCATAATTCAAATATGCTCAATTAGGAGGTAGGCCAAGATAAGAAGTAATTAAGTTTGAATAATGAAATTCTCCGAAGCTAAAAGTCTGTGTTTTGAGAAGTCTTCCAGAACTTGGGAGAGGATGGCTGAGGCAGTGTATTGCTATAAGAATGATATTAAAAAATCTGTTTGAGTTGAAACTTTTGTCTTTTTACATATAACCAAGACAGTCTTTTATTAACAACTTAGAATTCTGTTTCCTTGAATCTGCACAGATATTCTTTTGTGGAAATGTCATAATCAGATTTAAGATAGGTTTCAGACCTGAAGCCAAGAATGGGTCTCAGATTCTGGACACTTAAGTGTGATAGTTATTTAAACCAGAATTTGGAACTTTTTTTATTTTGTCTTGAACCTATAATCAGAAGATTGATAAATCCGGGGTGAAAACCCTATTGCTTTAACTGTGTAACATCTGCAAGTTGAAAGCAATGTAGTTCTGGGAATCCATGTAATCCTGATGTAACCTTAAGGCATCACTGCTGAGAGAAGCTTCCTAAAGGAAGGGAAGGGAATTTGGCTGTGAGATCAGTCAGGTGTTGTTTTTATTTATTTATTTATTTATTTATTTATTTATTTATTTATTTATTTAGGAGCATTTCCAAGCTGGTTTTGGAAAGTAATTATCAGAAGTTACTAGTGCTATTTTGTGTACAAGTGGCATCATTGTTAGCTGTCTTCTAGAAGTTTGTATCTGCTACTGCTGAGTAACAGTACTTATTCTCCCACTCATTTCAAACCACCTTTTCGAGTACTGTTATGTAATGATAATAGGAAGTACTATTAAATGATGATAATAGTATTAAATTAATACAAGTAAATAGTGATAATAGGGAAAAAAAATCTCAAAAAGCTTTTATGAATTTGATTTTCATTTAAAATGTAAGTTTTATAGAATTGTATGTATATAATAAAACTTAAACATCTGTAAGTTATTCCTTATTATTTTCAGTGCAGTTGAACACAAACCAGTTCACCCTTTTTAATGCTGAAGACAAATGTTTACCTTTATTGTTGCTATTGGACTATTTGAATCATGGCAAGAAGAATCAAATGACTTTCTTCCAAAAGGATGGAGGAAAAAAACTCAGCCAGCTGAGCTGATTCATATATTTTGCCTATCTTCTCCCAGCTCAGCCTCTAGGGGACGTGCAATTTATATTCTGCGTCTTAGCAGTTTTCATCAAGGCTGAAATTTAAATTCTGTATCCTGAAACACTTTGTATTTAGGATGAAGCACGGGACATGCCAGAACTGAGGCTCCTCTGTCTGCAGTGTGGCTGGGTTTGATGACTTGTCTTAGGCTGCTTCTGGTGGCCCTCCTTCCTGAGAGGTGCCTCAGTAGACATGCTCGGTTCTGAACAAATTACACTTTCCGTGCTATGTGGTGGGCCTACCTACTCACTACCTGTTCAGCCAGATGAGATGAAGGGCTTGAAAGCCCATAAGATATTTAGGAGGGAGCTGCTACCTTCAGAGTGTTTTCTCTGAAAAGTGAAGACCCACTGCTGTGGTGTTTGAGGAGTTCCCTTTAAAGGTGGCAATCCCAATTGGGTGATTGCTCTGTGTAGTTTGTTCCTAGCTGCTGCATTTTTTGCATGCAGACATCTCTTACAGATGTGACTTTTGTCTGTGCTATAGTCAGTTCCTAAGGCAGGAAGGTATACATCCATCTTGTTTTAAGTAACTTGATTACAGTAATAATCACAAAAAAAAAGAACTATGTATTTCTAATCTGTAAATCTCTGTAAGTTGTCTATAACGTCAATTGTGATAACTACAGTAGGAAGAGCTCATATTTATCCAAGGTTAATAAACTTTTATGAGCACTGCATCAGCTGTACCCCAAGGACAAATCTCCAAGGGAGGAAGCCTTATTGAAAATGCCTGTGACATTGATTTGCACTTGAGCTGGAGTTTTGATGCAATGAGTGACAAATTGAGTTGAGTACATTACAAGTATTGTACAGTAAAAGGTCACAAAAAAAAAAAAAAAAAAAAAAAAAGATTAGAAATATACAACTTTACTTTTGAGGTGCAGATACAATGAATTTTCCGAGATTTTAAAATGATTTTGTTTCTTGCCAGAGACACGAGCTGCCACTGTTAAAATGACATAGAAGAGGAATTGCTGTTGTAAAATAAAAACACTTTACAGCAGCAAATTTAGGTGTTTTGGGGTTCTTTGGATAGTTGAAGATATATCTCTATTTCGGGCAAAACTTGGACAAATCAAAACTGACTATTGTGAGATTGAATGATATTCTAAAATGTAGATACTGACTTACATTATATAAATATCTTGCTTATTGCAGATATCTACATGACTTAGAAATGTTAAAGATCTGCTGAAAAATATAACTTCACTGATATTCTGCTGGTTAGCTGCAGTCAGATAATTATTAATAAAATACTGATTTCATGATTTTGCTGTGTTGAAACCTTGCTAACATATACATGCTTTGAATTATTTTAGGAGATCTATCAGTGGTGTGGCTCTTCGTGCAACAAATATGAGCGCCTGAAGGCCACTCAAGTTGCTATTGGCATTCGGGACAATGAACGAAATGGGAGGTCCAGATTAATTACGGTGGAAGAAGGAAGTGAACCAGATGAACTCATAACGGTATTGTATTGTATATATGCAGTTACTGACACAGCTGTGAATAAGAGTGCTGTTATACTTCAGGAGCTTAACAGGATTGGGTTCAAAATTGGGTTCTGCAAGGAGTCCAGGAGCTCGGAGAGAGTTAAGCTGCAGTACACCAGTTTAGATGACTTCTTGCTACCTTACCCCAGTAGTAGTAAGATATCAGGCAGAGGAATAAGAGATCATTAACTAAAAATATTCTTCTGAGAACTAAATGTTTGCTTTTTAGAATTATCCATAGGGTAACAGAACTAACAGCAGAGCTCATGCCTGAACCAAACTGTCTGCTCTGTGTGAGGAAAAAGCAGCATCAGGGTCAAGCAGCAGATGGAAGTTCTATTTCCAGAATGTCAAAACGTAGCAAATTGCGTGAAGCTTCATAGGGTCAAGCACACTGTGTGGCATCACCATTTCCACTATAAACTGTTATGTACCTGGTCTCTAATAAGTCTAGGGAGTCTCCTCCTCATGTTTAGACTAAAGTTTGACCATATATCTAAAAAACAGAATTCAGATACCTTAACAGAGATGATCAAAGTAAGGTGGAGAAGAACAAAATAAAAAAATTAAAAAAAACAATTTATGGAATTTTCAGATTTTGGAAAACATTAGCAAGTGCTGGTGAGCTGTTCCTCTTGCATGGTAATAACAGCATTGTAACTTGACATTTGAGTGCTAAGTTAAGCTTTTTAATTCATTCTCTGACAAGAAGGAAAAGGTAAACAGGGTCATAAAGCAGTCCTTCAGTAAAATGGAAAATGTTCCAGTAGAATATTATCTCACATTTCAGATTAACTTCAGGAGGTAATGCTGAATGGTTCTTGCTGGTATACCTTTATTTGTGATGGTGTACATACTCAGTTTTGGCTCATGGAATGTGATTAATATTGGTTTAAGCAGTAAAGTGAGTAGTATATATTTTACTTTAGTAACAATGATGAAAAGAGCACAGACTGATGATTAGAACAAAAGTCCTGCTCCTTATTTGCAATGTGTGCTCAGTTTGCAGCCTGCCTGGGCTGGGTGGCACTGCAGGAAAATGCTATCAAGCACATTCCCTCTGACCCAGCCCATCATGAGGTTGCTGCTGGAGGCCTTGCATGGGATTTCTAATAGGCTTATGATGAGTTGGGAGTGTGGATCAAAACAGCTGCACTTTGCACCTTTTATCTGGCTCACATTCAACTGCAGACACAATGTTAGCTCCAGCAAGGACATGGGTGGCTGAGGGCTGCTGCCAACACCCAGTAAGGATGTGTGTGGCCAGGTCATGCTGGCCCCACCCTGGTACCTGCTTGCCAACTGTGTGCAACTTGTTTTGTAGAGCCTTGAGAGTAAGAGCAGGAAAAATGCCAAGGTTGCGTTTTAATCTTGTCACATGTTGTTAGTGTATGAGAATAAATCATTTCACTGCTTGGTCAACAATGTATGAAGAAACTTCAACTTCTCCTTTTGGGAGAAGGCTTGGCTGCCTTGGTTATTTGAAAAATCAAGTGGCTAAAGTGGAGAAACTGCTGCTGCTCCTGCTCAGTAACTGTGACTGCTCCCCGCAGCTGCAGCTGCCCATAGTGAAATCCACTGACTGCCAACTCTGTGCACTGATTCTTACGTGTAAACAGCTGAATAGTTGCTCATTCTGCTGGGCTTTAGGCCTGAATGCTCAAATTGTGTTACAGGAAATTTTTCACCTGCATGGGACTAATCTAAAAATAGGTCTTGGCAATCATGAGTCAGTTTGGTCACTGTAATGTGACCACGTTAGAGTTAGAGCTAACTCCACTTCTTTTTTTCTTTAAACCAAAAAGAACACTAAATATATTACTTTAAAGCTAATTTGGGACCAAATCCTCAGTTTCTAGCCCAGTCAGAAGTTGCCTTGGGCCCTGCTTTGAGACCAAGGCTTGTCCTGACTGCTTGCATTAAAAAGCAGGGATTTCATAGCACTGCATTTGTGTACCAACAGATCACTGAGATAACTGAGTGTGGCCACAATAACAGGTACCTGTGTTGGGGACAAACAGTTTTCTAATTGTTTTTGAAATGCCAGCTTTAGTTCTGTAGAGAGGACTAATTGAGAGAGCTAGATTTAAAAAAAATAATTTCCCATTTACTTTTTCAAACTATTTCCCATAACTCAGCATGTGGTGAGTGGGATGAGTGAATGACTGAGGTACTCTATTTCCTTTCTTCAGTAAAGTTATTGTCTGTGTATGGCAAGTGAAGTGCGAACTGTGCCTGTGCTTTCAGAGCAATAGCAAGCAGGTGAAAGAAGAAATCAGAAATGTCAGAAAGTTTTGTAGTGGGCCAACAAGCTGATGCTGCTTGCAGTAATGCAAGGAGCAGCATTCTGTTCCAAGTCACCCAAGAGAAAGATGGAAGACATGCAGTCCTCCACACATTTCTCATCAACAGCTTGATCTGATATGCTAAGATGGAGTTGAAGAGAAAGTCTTAACATGTTTGCTTTCATATTTTAGTGTAATGTGAAATATTGCACACCTGAAATATTTTTAGATTGACAGTGTTCTAGCTATATAGCTGCTCTCCCCAGGCATCTCAAGCAACAGTAACAGTCTCTGTGTGGCAGAGCAGAGTAATCTGTAGGGTATAAGAGCCAATTAAAGGATAGGATAAACTGAGTTTTCACTAAACTGTGCATTGATCCTGCAACTTCTACTTAACCATCTGTTCATGAAAGGAGGTTGAAGCGAGGTGGTGGTCAGTCTCTGCTCCCAAGTAACAGTGATAGGAGGGAGAGGTGATATCAAGTTAGGCCAGGGGAGGTTCAGGTTGGATTTAGGAAAAAATTATTCTCAGAAAGAGTAGTGAAGTATTGAAACAGGCTGCCCAGGGAGGTGGTAGAGTCACCATCCCTTGAGGTATTCAAGAACCATGGAGATATGGCACTGAGGAAAATAGTCTACAGTGGACACAGGCATGGGTTGGGGGTTGTGCTAGACAATTGGAGCAATCTTTCCAACATTAATGATTCTGTGATCTCACACTTTGAGGATGGTTCTTGTTTCCTACATGGTCAAAGCTGTCTGATCCTTTGGGCTGTTTTATTATTTTCCTACAAAGAATTTCTTTAAAACTGTGGAATTGTTGCAGTTTTTATTGCTGACACTTTTGGTTTTTATTTTATTTTTGTAATGGCTGAAACAGTGAAACGTGAGAAGCTTCACTGCTGGGGTCTAAACCCACAAGAAAATGAAATTTTGCCTTAAAAAAAAAAAAAAGAAAGAAAAAAAAAGAAAAGAAAAGAATGACTTCTGTGTTTTTATTATTTGTGGTCGTCCTGTGCTTCTTTTTGTTAGAGTTCTATGGGCCTTACATCAGATGCATGTAAACTCAATTTTCATAAAATATTTCTGTAAATATTCACCTAGTTTAAATGTTTTTGAGCCACAGAGGATCCTCTTTGTCCTTTCTGATAACACAACCTACTTCTCCTTCTTTTCTTTAAAGCTCCTAAGAAATGCTTACTGCTCAGAATTCCTGAATGCTATTGTGTTCAATAATGATAGGATGAGAAGGAATGGCCTTAAGTTGTGCCAGGGGAGGTTCCAGTTGGATTCTATTAGGAAAAACCTACCTGAAAGAGTGGTTGGGCACTGGCACAGTCTGCCCAGGGAGGTGGTGGATCCACCATTCCTGCAGGTACAAGAAATGTGTAGATGTGGCACTTAGGGACATGGTTTAGTGGCAGTACTGGTGGTAGGTGGATGATTGGATTAGATGATCTTAGAGGTCTTTTAGAACATTAATGGTACTGTGAATGATGATTGTTACATAGGAGCAGGATTGTTGCAAGGAGCAGGGAGCAATGAGCTCCCCTTATCAGATGCCTGTTCTTTTCCTGGAAGACAGCAAGAGCAGGCTCTGCAGTCACAACACTGTAAAAACAAGCACTGCTACAGCTGCTCGCCTAACACTTGCATTTCTTCTTGTTCCCTTGTTCTTTATTATATTTGTTTTGTAAACAGAGGAGTGGAGGAGCTGTGGGGGTGAGGGTAGCACAAGAGGAAGAAGAAAGGTTATGACTTCTCTATAAAACAGACAGCAGGTGTTTGCTAGGTATCATATAAGCATTTAATTGCTTATAGCTTCTGTGTGGTTTTACTGACAGGCTGTATGCTATGAATTGAATGTTAAAAAAAAAAAAAAGAAAGAGAAAAAATGTTCACAGTTTTTTCAGGGAATTCTGTGCACAAGTACAAAGAATTGGCTGGACAGTGAGATGCACAGAGAAGAGAGACAATAACTAAATTTTAACACCAATATAAAGGCTTAGGAAAGCTGATGGACGGAAAACAGCAACAGCAATGTTACTCAGACCCAGAGACAAATTTGAGTCAAGTTCACATCTCGGAAAGATGAATGCACTTCCTCATGAAGTGGTTGGAGTATACGCACATGTCTGCAAAGATAGAATTCGGGTCTTCATCTCTTGAATGCTGATGGAGAGGATATGAACTCAAAATATTCCAGGGAAAGTTAGCACACATGCATGTGTAACTTTCAAGGCTCCTCCTTTCCCATCTGAAAAATGGAAGCTTAATTTTTACACTGTTATATTAAATTTGTGAGGACTGTGGATGTGAATTTAAAGTTCAAAACCCTTGTCCTGCGGGGAGCCAGAAGCAATGACATAGTTTATGTTCACGTGGCAGAGCATCTCTCCTTCATTAAGGGCACTCCTGTTTTTTGCCAGGAGTTTTTTAATTTGCCTAAAATTTGCCCTGGCAGGACTCTGTTGTGCAACCTGCACTCAGACTGCACATGGCTTGGATCTTCCACTGACTTGACTTCAGAATTGCTTAGCAAATTTCCAGGTCATTGCTTGGCCCAGTGTTTTCCCCAGGCCTAAATCAGCAGGGGTTTGCCCTGAAGGGCAGAGGCTGGCCAGGAGGACTCTTCAGGAGTGTTGTGAGTTACCAATCATGATTTTCAAGCTGCAGTTTTCAATCTTGGCTGTCTGAAGGCAGGTGATTAAAGGGAACTAAATGGGAGCTGCAGGTGGCATGTACCTCTGAAAGTCAGGTTTGTAATCATGCCTCTGAATGCAAATTTCACTGCCTGCATTGGTAACTTCAGAAAATGTTCAAGAGTATTGCACTGCATGGCATGAGCTAAATTCTTTATGAACTGCTTCAATAATAAATTGTTGAAAAACTGATTTCTTATGCTAGAAAAGATGCCTCTATACAAGTATTTCAGTGAATAACTAGAACCAGCATGAATTGCTGCAAGTACTTGCAATTTAATTATAGCTTATCTCATTTACATTCTTGTAGGTGGGAAAATTTCTCATATTTGTTTTTTTTTTCTGCAGCTATAGCACTTGCAGGGTTGCCATGTTAGTCAATTACAATTTTATAATTACATGTTAGAATACTAATGGAGTTTGTAACAGCTTTTTTCTTTTGTGTGCTAGGCTATTAAGAAATCTACTGATGAAGAAATGCTATAATTTTCAGTCATTAAATGAGCATAATTAAGAAGACAAGACCAAAGGAAAGAGTTTTTAGCAGTTACTTTCATGCACTTTATAGCATCTGGAGATTTCATGGGGAAGAACTGAAAATTTCTTTACTGCATAAAAATCTCAGAGATATTTGTTCCTGAAATCCAGCATGTACCCAAGAAATAGGCACCTGAGAAGAATTTTTTTTTTCCTTTTTTTCTTTTCTTTCTTGCAGGGACCTGTTTAGTATTTCTACTATAACCAATGTGTAACACTGTAGATATAGGTGAACGTAGTTACTGCTTTTACTGCAAAGCTGGTTTTTAGGGAAAGGTCTTTTGCTCACATTACTGCTTATGACTTTGATGCCACCTGGTTGTAACTGTAAGAACAGAAGACAGGTCAAATCACATGAGAGATTTGAATATTTCAGTAATCAGGTATAGAATATCTGACTTGAAGAGCAGGAAGTAATACCCCCTTCATTTAACACTTTGGCTACATCACACAAAATTTGAAGTGTAGGAACTTGGAAATCAGTGAGTGGAGGGCACCTAAACCATCAGGGTAAATGGTTTCCGGAGTTGAGTAGGCTGTATCTTCGGTACATCTATCTAGGGATAGAAATATTCTAGCTTTCTGTTTTTGTGTTCTGACACATATTTAATTTATTTTAAGTGTCAGTAGGAAGCATTAGCAAAACTCTATCAACGCACTCTGATTTGCTTTCTTAAAAATTAGGATCAGAGTTTGTGCTCTCTCTCAGGTGCAGAAGTCTCATTGTCATTCCAAGACATTCCCCTGGCACAGTTGAGCTATTGGGCTGTATGGAACTGGAAATGCTCTTTGTGAATTCAGCAAGTTGGGTACTGGAAAAACATATCAGTGCTCTGGGCAGCTTTTTCCATTTTTTGTCTTGAGTTCTGAGTGCTGAAACGCTTTGCTATAGCTCCCACTGCTCACTGTGATGCTGTGTATCACTCTTGATCCTTTCATCTGCTCTGCCTCTCCAGGGAGTCCTCGTTTTCCAGCAGGGATGCTAGCTGTTGCCTGCACCTTTCTCCCTATTCTGCTGCTTCAAGCTCCTTAGGGAAGTTGCCAGACTCCAATTTTCAACCTCCAGTTCAGCCTGGCCTGTCGCAGCCTGGAAACCAGCCTGCATGGTGGCATTGCAAAAGATTGCAAGTGTGTGCTTAGAGAACAAAAAAGCTGAATGTAAGCAGTGCCTTATGTGCCTGAGGCTTTCCGTTAGCATTAGTTACTGATTTATTTCCATTAGCTATTTTCTAGTACACAAGCATACAGTAACTTGTGCAGCACACAGAGCTTTAAGACTGAAGGCTTACAATTCAGGTCTGCAAAGCTCCAAAGACTTCAATGTTCCAAGAAAGCAGCTAAATCTGGCATCTCTTAAGTCAAGGATGTGTGAGGGTCTCTGTGGGTCTCAGTTGTAATGCCTTTGCTGGTATTTGAGGAGGCTTTAACAAAAAAAAAGTTAAAAAAAAATATAGAAAGGATTGGTATAAATGGAAAAAAGATGCAGGGGTAATTACTTACTGTGTTTATAATTATGCTGTGGGTAGGTGGGTGGCTGAACAGCTTAATTTTCAGTGTTCAGTGATGGTAACAAAGAGTTTCCATATTTGTTATTAATGTAGTGTGGATAGAATCATAGAAAAAGGGTTGAAAAAGACCACAGTGACAATCTAGTTTCAATCCCCCGCTATGTGCAGGGTCACCAACCACCAGACCAGGCTGCCCAGAGCCACATCCAGCCTGGCCTTGAATGCCTGCAGGGATGGGGCATCCACAGCCTCCTTGGGCAACCTGTTACAGTGTGTCACCACTCTCTGTGTGAAAAACTTTCACCTAATATCCAACCTAAACTTCCCCTGTCTCAGTTTAAAACCATTCCCCCTTGTCTTACCACTATCCACCCTCATTTGCCCTCCCAGTTTCTCTGTCATGGGTGGGATCACTGTTTATCTTGGAGACATCCAAAAAGCTGGGTGTTTGAAGATGACAGCTGCAAGAGTTTCCCCAGCTCATGGTAGGAACTCCCAATCTCGAAGGCCCAGTGGGACAGAGGACAGTTTGCTTTATCTCTGAGCCAAACATGATTCTCTCCAGACTGATCTCAGTGAGTTCTTGTGAACGTGTTATTTTGTGGCTGTTTCACAGAGTAGAAAATTGATGTTAGAACAGCATTATCACATGAAGTCAAGACTTCGTATTCAAATGATTAGAGATATGCAAAATTGCAAATACTACATGATAAGCTGCCAAAGCCTAATGCCCTATTTTTACGAGTTAAACACAGAGCTATGAATAAAATTACATTTTGCATTTGAAATTCCTGAGAAAACAGAAACTGGAAAAAAATGTAGGCCATAATTTCTGCATCAAAAGTGCCACGAGCAACTGATGTGTTTTGCTATTATGCAACATTCTGAATGCATACAAATCAGGTTTAAACCTTAATACCATGAAGTGCTTTTGATAAATTACAGGGTAAAACCAAACAAATGATCAAAATGCCAGAACTGTGTGCTAACAGAAAGCATCCTTGGTGGTTGTCAGCACCTTACAGCATTTTCATCTTACTCTCAATCTTTGTTGGGGCTGGTGGGAGGCCCTCTGCTCAGGGTGAGCATGTAATGACATCTGTTGTTGCTGCAATTGCTGGTGAGTGGCAATTTCAGGCAGAAATTCTGCTGACTTATCTGGGAGCAGTTAAGCGAAAGATGTTTTGTTCTTCTTTAGTTTGATTGAAGTATAATTTTTTGAAAGATTATGTTTGCTCAAATAGATTGAAAGAGCTCTGGGTTACAATATTAAAACAAAAACAAACTAACAAAAAAAAAACAGTGAAAAAAGCATATTCATAACTGACCAATGTCAAAAGTAGTTTTTGTCTGGAGCAGATATCTATTGCAGTCATCATTTGCTGGCATGACAAACATAAGCCAATGTGATAGAGATGAACTGTGGCCAGTAATGTTAGCAGTGAAGCCCTAAAACCACCTTTGCCCAAAGGTCCCCCTGGATACACATCTGTACATCCAACTCAAGGGTCGGCCACTTTATGTCTTCCTCTTTCAGCTGGAATTTTTTCTCTTATTGCTTATTGGAGTAGATACTTGAGATGGTATTTATTTCAGAGAGGCATTCCTTGTAATATTCTTCTTTTGTTTTGAAAGTAAATATAAAAACCCACTTTCTTATCTGCCATTGAGTTCACGCTGTGCCTTTAGTTCAGAGCCATCATTCTGCATGAAAGATTTATTCTCTGTGACCAGTACATGTGTACCTAGAGCTGGTAGTAGCAGATGTATTTACTTCTGTCAGAGCACGTAAGAAAGTAATTGACGAGCTACTAAGCCTGATGCTTTCTGAAAGGAGCCTTAAGCTCTGTAAATGTCTCACTTGCTTTTCTTTCTACTGCTCTTAGCGCTTAAAGAGGGGAATTTGAATTTGTTTGAGACCCAAGCTTGGGATCACAGCCACAACAAATAGTTCAGTTTCAGACCCAGGAACCTAATCCAAATTGTGCAGTGAAATGAAACACAAACAGAGCGCTCGTGTACACAGGTTAAACTGTATGAAACTGGTTTGCTCTCTTAATTAACCTTCACATGACTTGTTCTTTGAGCATTGTTTTACTCGTTGGATTTTCAGCCTCACTGAGCTCTTTTAAACTTCCTGCTCCCATTTAATCAGTGTCACCTTCTCCAGTTGTGAAGACTGTGTTTACTAAATTCCTTCTTTTGGTGTGTTTATTTAAAATTACCTTGTCTCATTCTTACAGGTTATAACTTTTGTCTGTGATTCCTTCTATCCTTTCTGAGGGTAAGAGAGTGGAATTTCCATTGTCAGAAGAAACTCTGGCGCTGTATTCTATACTTCGTTGAGAGGGTACAGATTTGTGCAGAGGAGATGTGCACACAAGGAGATATAATGGGATTATAGTTTTGCAGGCAGGATAGACTACAGTGCAATGACTGGAAGATAAGAATGAAGTTGGGCAGTTGAAAAGGAACTGTTGTTTTCTTGGTCTCCCCTGAGATATTCTTGCACTAACCTACCATTGTCTACAAAAAAGTTTAACAAAACTTACAAAACAATGTGAAAAAAAAAGTTTTTAAAAATAATGCAGATTGAGTTTCTATTTTATTCCATCCTCAGCTCCCCTGGCAGATTTAAAATGTAGCATGAGAGTACCTGTAATATGCCCAAGTGCTTTTCTCCAGGATACTGCTAAAACTGCAGGAAGCAGTGATGGGGAGAGAATGGGTATTGCTCTGGGATGAAGCAGCAAAAGGTGAGGAAGGGTTTGACAGTCTAATATGTCACTGGCAGATCAGGTGGAGGGATATGAGGAGTCTCTGTGGTTCTAAAATCAAGCAAGATTTTAAAGATCCCAAGCCCAGAGAAGGAGGCAGCTATGACACAACTATGCTTTCAAGCCCCAGTTATGCCTTAGATTATTTCTATTATGTAGAAATACTAAATAATAATAACAATAATAAAATTAAAGAAATGGTTACAAAGTCTTTGTGTGCATCTGTGTATTTTGAAAGTTGTGGTTTGGTGCTGATAAGATGGTTGGAAAGCCCAGGAGTGAATGCGGCTGAGCCATCTTGTGTCCCCAAGAGAGCACTGCTGCTTTGAGATCTGTACATTTGATCTACACATCTGCATGTTAGAGCCCCAAATCTGTGAGCAGCCCAAGAGAACCAGCTCCAGGCTGTCAGCACACTGGCTCCTGAGACGTGACTCTGTGGGCTGTCTGCACAGGGATAACTGTGTGAGTAAAATTCGGTGTTGCTGACACAGTGTGTGAAACTAACAGTGTATGTAGATAAGGACCATAAGGTTCAGTATCCTTTAAACTGTTGATTTAGTTTCATTTTATCAGGGAACCATGCTGAATGGTTTCAGAAGCCTTTGACTCTGCCTCAGCTGGCATGTTCTCTTTTATTTATGATGCATCACATGAGGGGTGGCTCCATAAAGGTGAAGCACCTGGTGCTGCACCTCAGCCAGCCATATCCTTCTGTAGTTACATGACCCCGTTCTAGAGTACCACCTAATAACTCAATAAGCTCTTCGTAGTTTTATTGGTAACATTTATCAGTTGTCTCCACATCCAGGCAGATATGTGAGTATACATGGACTCAGCCATACTGCAGACATTTCCATTAGAAGGAAGAAAATCAACTTAACTGAGGAGGAATGTCTTTGGGACAAAACTTTTTTTTTTAGCATAAATTGCTTTCTGTTTAGACATGTTGTTTTTCCTTCTGTTGTTTGTGTCCTCTGACAGTCTATAGAATAAAGCATCTGAAATTGGTGCATGTTGGGAATGACATAAGTTGTCCCCAGTGTGCTGACTTTGTATTTCAGACTGTATTGTTTCACAGACAGATTGTGTCTGTTTCACACCATGACTGGTGTCCTCGTCTGCCTCAGGTTATTTCACCTTTGTCTCATCTCCTGTTTCTGATATGGGCACACAGTATTCCAACAGGGGTTCAGCTGAAGGCTTATTCCAGTGTCAATGCAGGCTGCACAGTCCTCTGTACCAGCAGATCTCTGTACCTGCTGGGAGAAGCAAATCATGGCCCATCCATCTTAGCAATGGTAAAAAAATGCTAGGATCTATGAATAACTGTGACTTCAAATACAAGAAAAGAGGACACCCTTTTCTGTTTGTTCCTGTGCTCCTCTGCAGGAGAATCACAGAACAGATCTTTCAGTGATACTCCTTTCTGATTGCCTGTGCTGTAGCATGGGGCTAGCTTCGGCCAGAGAAGCTGTTGTACAAGCTGCTATTGCAGAAACAGAATTTCCACTGAGATAGTTGTCCCTCTCATCATGCCAGTACTGATGAACTGAAAAGATTTAGAGGGTCTGGTAGTAATTCTAGTTTAGAAAGAAAAAGATGCACATCTTTGGACACCAGTAGGTGAGGCCAGCAATCTGAACTGTGTTGGAGCCATTTTTAGAAATGAATTTTTAAATTCTAGAACTTACTTGATTTAGCTGCTGCTAGAGCAGAGTGCTTAGCTCATGCTGTGGGCTGCTTCTGTCACGGTGCTTTCAGAAGCAGCATCAGTGCTTCCTGACCCAGTTTTAAAAAATATTCAGAGTGGCTCTTGCATAGCTGTCAAAGACTCCTGTGCATGCACAAATTGTAAGACTGGTAGATTTTATATTAATTTAAGAAGCTTACAACAAAGCATAATAACTGTGGTGCAGTGAGTATTCCATATGCATGGCAAGGGAAAGTGCTGACTATAACTGTCAGAAACCACAAGTTGAGTGTGAATGGGATTTCTGTTTTTACTGGAAGTAGCTAATTAAGCAGAAAAAATAGCAAGTATGGACTTCTGGAAGTTTTATTAATAGGAGTCTTTCACCCATTTAATAGTCACTGAAAGTCAAATCTTATAAAATCCTTAAACCCGTTTAGTATGTGCTCAGGCAAAGAAGCATGCCTGTTTGGGCATTTTCTGCCTTTTGCATTACAAAGGCAGGGTTATTCTTGGTGCTCTTCAACTTGAGTGTAGGCTGCTGTTAGTGTTCAAACCTAGGAGGGGAAGCATTTTCAGAAAACTTGTGACAGTATGCCATGTCTGCCCATTCTCCTTTAGGTGGTCGTTCACCAGTTGGTGCCACTGCTATGACAGTCTGGCCCCACTTGGCCTCACATGAATAACCTGCAGCCACGTAGTGCATATTCAGGGAAAGCTGAACTAGCTACTGAAGAGCTCCTAGAGATGCCTTTCTTATACTTTGAGGGAACAACTTTTTGAACTACAAGTAAATTATTTTAGATTAAACTGGAGCAATCACACTTAATAAGGCCATGTATTTTACAAGCTTTGCTAGGTTAGAAGATTCCACAGATGGCAAATTTCTGTAAAACACTTGTGCTACACTTGTTTTTTTTCATATTCCTTGTGGCTATATGCTTTGTCAGGCTTTCTTGTTATTAAATATTTAGAATGTTTTTGCATGCAACTCCATGTTATATGCAAATCTGCTATGTCAATAGAAAGGCTGTAACATCACTTGTACTCGCGACCTAATTAACTATCATTATCATCTTCACTCTGAGATGTAACTACATCAAAATTCATACAATTCTATGCACAATATTTGGATCTGGATATTCTTGCTGAACCTCTGTGAATTTGTTCTAGTAATGGTTGCTATAATGTTGTCATTGGTGCAACACCACAATGACATAAAACTACCACAGTGTTAAAACTGATCATCTAATGGTAGAACAAGAATATATTTTTCTCACCCCATGATTTTTTTCCGAGATCCTTGCTAATTTTTTTCCCATGCAACCTGTAATTTTAAAGATTTTTGAACTCGTAATCTGATATTTGATAAACAGTTGAAATATTTTTGAAGATAACTTTAGTTCATATTTTTCATTTTGCTTTAATTTTATTCTCAAACATTTCACAAATGAAGCCATCCCAAAAATTGTAAGAAGTCATCCATGAGTTTAGATTTAAATCAGATCGAGGGTAAAGATGATGCCAACTAATTAATTACTGGAACAACACATGGAAGTATTTGTGTATTTATACTGTAGAACCTATACTCTGTCTGATTTTATTATTCTCTTATACAGGTCTTAGGGGACAAGCCAGAGCTTCCAGAATGTAGTGATGATGACGATGAGATGGCTGATATTGCAAATCGGAGGAGTGCTAAACTCTATATGGTAAGTAGCTTTATTCTGGGGGGTTAGGCACACTCCGCAGTTATCATGCACACAGAGCCTTAGTACATGGAGTTCTGGTTTCACCTAAAGAACCACAGTTGTCTTGGGTGATTTGCAGCCAGTGGCCAAGATTCTCACACAGTATCAAGATAGCCCAGCTGAAATGAGGAAAAAATATTGATTACAGCCCTGTTTACCAGAAAATAAATTAAGCATGGCCTGAGACCCATTAATCATAGGTCAAAGAACAATTAGCTGACTTAAATCTGAAATCAAAATGTTTCCTGTCTTCTTGGTTTCAAAAGTGATAGTTTTTATAGTTGCGTGTGATTTATCCTTAACAGAGTTTGAGAGATAGGCAGTTTTATTTTTCTAATTAAAATCCAAGGAAATTTGAATGCGGAACTCTTTTCTTTTCAATGTTCCTTTTCTCTTTTCTCACTTCCCATGGATTAACACTGATTGGGACTGTGCCAATATCAGAAAAATTCTTCATTACCAGTGTCAAAGCAGAGCCAAGTTTTGGTATTTGATCATTTCTGACAAAAGAAGCCTGTTTTGAAATGAAAATATATGGACATTCCATTTCATTGCAGGAAGCTGCAGAACTGAAACAATAAATTATTGATTTTCTCTTTTTCTTTCCTTTCATGTCTCTTAACTTTCCTTCATGTTGCCTTCTTGAGAAGTGAGAAACTATTTGGAAAAGGGGGTGTTTTTAATGAAATCTAGAAAAGACTTTTATTCTCTTAAAAATAACAAGATCTCTTAATCTCTTATTCTCTTAAAAATAACAAGAAAAAAAAAAAAGTTATTTCTTCCTGAAGACTACAAAATTTCAATTGTTCTGTAATTTCAGTTGTTCTTGTTTAGCATGTAAGTGTAGCTTTGGCTTCAGTGAGGGTGATGTAGTAGCAGAAGATGACACTAATTCATAGGATAGGTTGATATAAGCATATGTTTATAACTGTGAGATGTTCACTGTATACACATTTGAACCCAAAGTGTAAGAGAAAATTATTTGCTTTTAAAAACTGAGAGATCACTAAAATTAACACTGTATCTCCCTCTGCTGGATTTAACATTAAACAAATCTAAAAAAGTCATTGTCCTTACTTTCCAGCAGGATAAAAATTTCAGACATAGGAATAGTAACTAATTTTTATTGTAATTTGGAGAATGGAAATTAGTTTGATGACCAAAACCAGAGTTCATGTGAAGTTGCAATTATTGCTTCCTTAGGTGTCAGATGCAAGTGGATCCATGAAGTTGTCAGTGGTAGCAGAGGAAAACCCCTTCTCCATGGCTATGCTTTTGTCAGAGGAGTGCTTCATCCTGGACAATGGTGCTGCAAGGAAGATCTTTGTGTGGAAAGGTAAGAGGACCCTTCTGTTGAAAAGGCAGAAGAAACACAGTTCTGAGGGATCAATACAGCATCCACTGAATAGCCAAAACTTTATACTGACTGGACACAGTATGGTCATGGTTCTGCCTTGGCATGGTCAATGGACAAGGATTGCTCATGTCAGTAAAGGCTTTAAGAATGTGTCTTGTTTAAAGATCCTGTCTATTTTTAAGACATCTGTAAGCTTAATGCTTAAATGTTTATCTAAGTAGCAATTACAAAGCAAACATAAAGAATCCTGCAGATTTTGTGTATTGCCATCAAATATCCATCTTCTAGGAAAAATTGGGCTTTGAAGGTTTGATAACAAGTAGGTATTATATTTTCATACCTTTATTGGTGGAGATGTGAAACTGAAAGGTGAATAATAATTACAACCTCCATCTTCCAGGGACCAACTGAAAACTTGCTTGTTGTTTTTTCTCCTGAATATTTCTCTGTGTTATTATCAATGGTGCTAGGACTGTCTGCAGTCATTTTAATGGATCATTTTCCCAGAGAGGAAAAAAAAAAAAAAAAAAAGAGAATTAGGTCTGGACACTGTACTTGGAATGCTATGGTGATGCTATTGCATTTAACATTGAGTATCTCCTCCCCCCCACCCCCCCCTTTTTTTTTTTTTTGTCTGAGGCAATATATTAATTCTTCTGTGACATTTGCATTTCTTTCTGCCATGTGAAATAGCAAATAATTAATCAATGCAGTTGTCAAACTTCTGAATCCAGGAAGTATTAGGAAGTATTGTAAGCATCCTGCTTGAGTAGTTATTTGCATTCAGGGATGTAACCTATAAAAAATAACATATGGGGGGATTGTGCTCAGAGTCCTGAGCCTGACTCCTGGTTTTCCCTCAATTATATCCAATGTAGGTCTTGTGAACGTGGACCTACTTGTTCCTTTGTGTATCCTCACTTTGCTACCACTGATAATGATAATGTGTCAGAAAAAAAACATTAATCTGCAAGTCTCACCCTTGCACTGAGAGGCTGCAGTTATCATTGCTGCTGGAAATCTTCAGCCCACTAAGCTGAGGAGTGTGAATTACTTTGCTAATAGTCTCATTCAAAACTGAATACAATGAATAGCTTATCAGAGCATCTTGGTAGACTAAGAAGTCTTTAAAGCATAGTCGTTGACTGCTGGAATGCAGAACTGATACAAAAAAAATCATCCCACTGAGGCTTTCAGAGATGTCTAATACTGAACAGGGTAGAGGAAGGAGGAATGGGTGGGGAAAAGTGGTGGTAAATTGCACAGCACAGCCAGATTGAAAGGGAGTTTCATTTACTTGGAAGTAGTAGAATTGTGGTGGTGCCTAATGAGGGGAAGGCAGTTCTAGAGAGCAGCTTCAGTTAACACACTGCAGCACAGAAGACAAGGATTCACACACACACAGAAAATACCCCGAGTGTTCTTACTGGATGTATACCTCAAACCTAGCAGAAATTTTGAGTAGCCTTTTTCTTTCTTTCTTTCTTTTTTTTCCAACCAAAACACACAAAGCAAAAGGAATAACGTTTCTTTTTTTCAAAACCATTAAGGTACTGTTTTGGCTGTTCAACGTTGTGTGGATCTCATTTTTCGTGTTTGGTCAAGATGGAGGCATAAGCAATGTTGAAGAGAATCTGGCTCAAGGGCATCTTGTTTTGACAAAGTCGGTGAGCTCACTGCCTTTTCTCATGGATTGTTGTTCTTATCTTTAAACCAGGCAAAGATGCTAACCCACAGGAAAGAAAGGCTGCCATGAAGAATGCTGAAGCATTTATACAGCAGATGAATTATCCTGCCAACACACAGGTGTGATCTGTTTATGAGTTTATGAGATGATACCAAGAGATAATGAACTCTGTTAAAGGCTTTGTTTTTAAATCAGAAAAAAAAAAAAAAAAAAAAAAAAAAAAGAAGTATTTTTTTTAAGGGCATATAAGTCCATAAGGGCAATGTTTTATTGACAGATAATTCAGAAGAGTTTTCATTTCAGTAACCATGTCAGCCTTGTTTTCATTCCCTCTCATGTTTCCTGTTTCATTTCAGATTCAAGTGCTTCCAGAAGGAGGTGAAACGCCAATTTTCAAACAATTTTTCAAAGACTGGAAGGATAAAGATCAAAGCGATGGCTTTGGCAAAGTATATGTCACAGAGAGAGTGGCTAAAATTGAGCAGATTGAATTTGATGCTACCAAGTTACACGAGTCTCCACAAATGGCTGCACAGCATAACATGATAGATGATGGCTCAGGGAAAGTACAGGTACTTTTTGTGTGGTTACACCTATTCCAATTTCCGCCTACCCAGTTTCTCTGTTACTTGTAATAGGTTAAACTGCTACTGTATGTTTTGCTATGTAAGATATTATGTTGAGTACAATTACATTAATGGTTATTCCTACAAATAGACTTGAAGTGGAAAGTGAATCTCTTTGTCAGCAGTATGCTGGCATGTAATGTTATTTTTATGCTCATGAAAGATGTAGCAGTCATCAGAAGAAATCAAAAAGCAGAAATATCTCCCCTTTTATAAAATAGTTATACAGGAAATACTTTAAATACGATCCTTATAACTAAAGGAATGCTTCTATCCCACATCATCTTGAAATCTGGAATGGGAAAACTTGCCTTTGGAGTCAGAAATTTAATCCATTTATCTACATATGTCTTGTTGTACCTGTCCTGTCTGCTTCTTTGTCCCTAGTGAGTGTTTCGGGTAGCCTGAATTTTGAAAGAATATGATGACTTTAGAGTCTTTTCAAATCTATCCATATCCCATTGAAATCTCTTTGGATTAGTCTTTTGTATAATCCAGGGAATATATTTGGACTACACAGGGCTAGCTTGGTACTGCACCAACGCACCTTGTTGGATACAGGTCTGAATGTTGGGATCCTGAAAGTAAGAGGAGGAATAAATGTCCACAGTGTTATTATCTTATTTTTGCATTTCTGACGTCATACTTGGAATGGTCCATGGATTTCAGCCACAGCAGCTTAGACCTGGAGCACTTTTTATTTATAATTTCAACTACATGTTTATGAAGGGCAGCTGTTAACTGAGTTGCGCTGGAGTGAATCAAATACAAGAAATCTGCAAAACTGTATCTTGAATACCTCTCCCAAACACTATTATAGTTCTACTGGGAGCCATAATGTTGTGACATTCTTGTTACACTATCATCTTAAGACGTTAAGAAAGTAAGTTCAAATATAGCATTATGAAATGACATTAAAGCATCAAGACAAAGAAGAGTGTACTGCATGGCTTGTTGATCATTATTCATTCATTCTCTGGATGTAGGGTGCAAACATATCTTTCATACAGTCTTTCTTGGTCATATACTATAACATTTGAGAATAGAAGAAAAACTGCTTAAGGTATGATAGGACAAATTGCCTCTTGAAGAGACTGAAGATGAAGTTTAGCATTTTGCAGTGATTTCTGTGTTTCCCCAGATCTGGAGAGTGGAAAGCAGTGGCAGAGTTCCTGTGCAACCTGAGACATATGGACAGTTCTATGGTGGTGACTGTTACATCATCCTTTACACTTATCCTAAAGGGCAGATCATCTACACATGGTATGTGTTGACAGCTTTGCACAGACCTCCTGTATGTGGATATTATTTTATGCTGACTTTGTATCCTGTTGAGAAGAGTAGAGAGTCACATGTAAATGCAGGGTTATTTACTATATCTTGGACATGCAGTATAATCTCTAGACCATTTTGAAATCAGGCTCAATCATTGTTTTTTTTTTTTTACAATGTCTTCCTCAGGCAAGGAGCCCATGCTACAAAAGATGAACTGACTGCTTCTGCATTTCTAACTGTTCAGCTAGACAGGTCATTGAACGATCAGGCTGTGCAGGTTAGTGTCTTTGGGATGACCTTGAACAGAGAATACAATATGGATGCAGAAACAAGAACTGAAAGGAGGAGATAGTGTTTGAAGACAGGGAATATCAACTGCTAATGGTGATCCCTTCTGTGTATTTGTCATCTATCAAGATATTTAACTTCCATTCAGTGCATAAACTGCCTGAAATTACTTGTGTTTTATCACAGCTTAATGGTACAATGATTAGCCATGAAGCACTGTAAATACCTCACAGTTCACTCTGCAAGAAATTGTGCATGTTGCCATACTGATCTTTTTTCATAGCACTTAGCTTAGTTGCAGAAGATAGATGTATCTCCTTAGTTGAAATAACAAGAGTTTGTATTCACACAGTCTTTTTGTCACTGACCCGTTTGTACTGATAAAACCAAGCTGCCAGTTACTTGAACTCAGTTAAAAATTGTTTTTCCAGCTTTTCCCTTTTATTTTCTTCATACAACTAATACTGTTTTATCCTCATATTTGTTTTCAAATACATTTCTTACTTGTATTGGGCATTAACCAACATTGGGTAGGAGGAGCTGTGGAAAGCCCCTTATTTTCACAGAAGTGCTCAAGCAGGAAGATGGCTAGGGACAGGCAGGGATTTTCTAGGCACTAGAAGGTAATTATTCATTTCCCATCCTTTAGTTACCAATGTTAGGGTTTCCCCCACCCACCAATGTACACTAAACTGAAAAGGTAGATTATACTTCTGCCTATTAATCAGTTATGATTTATTACTGAAAGTATACTCAGGAAAGTTTAAAATACTTCCAGTTAATTATTCCTTGAAGTATTCCTAACATATGTTCTGTTTTTGGACACAGCTTGGCACCATACAGTTTTATCTCATACCTACGATCAGTACTGCAGGAATAATAACATTACAATTAAATAACTGCAATAATATGATTAAGAGGCTGTTTTATTCGAGCTGTGTGTTTAAGAGGTTTAGGTTAGATACTAGAAGGAAGTTTTTCACCCAGAGGGTGGTGACGCACTGGAACAGGTTGCCCAAGGAGGTTGTGGTTTCCCCATCCCTGGAGGCATTCAAGGCCAGGCTGGATGTGGCTCTGGGCAGCCTGGTCTGGTGGCCGGCGACACCGCACAGAGCAGGGGGGTTGAAACCAGATGATCATTGTGGTCCTTTTCAACACAGGCCATCTATGATTCTATGATTCTATCTTAAGTACAGGTAATATATTCTAGGTAGGCATGTATATGCTTATAAATACATACGTATATGTATATGTATGGATTTGTATGCATATACTCGTTTACCTAAAATATATCACCTGTACTTAATGTGTAAAAGCATTATCGGAAAGGTTTGAAGTGTATTATTTCTGCTCACTAGATGGCACTACAGTACAAATTAGTATTAAAACGCCATGAGACCATTTGTTTTGCTGGAATGTTTCCCTCAGTGCATTTCTTCTGTGTTGTTTTTGTTTTTTCATTTGTTCGTTCTTGCTGTTTGTCATTTGTAAAATCCTGCCACAGTTTTGCAGCTTGACATCCACAAGCATACATGTTAGGTGTCCCAGTCAGGTAATGTTCTCAGTCTGTCCAGCAGTGCAGCAGCTGGAAGTGCTTCCTTGGCAGCCCAGCACAATCTGCTGGCCTGCAGCAGCTTTTCCTTGGCTCTCTGCTGCTTCCAGCTTGACCAGGCATAGCTCGGGGCCTTGTACCTTGTACCAGAGCTCTGCAGCACGCTTATACTGAGCTCCCCTGCCTCTGGCTGAGTACAGCAGTATCCTCAGCCTGGTACTGCCATGTCCCCTGGGTGTTTTGCATAGGAAGCAGAGCCAGTATGACCAAAAGACAGGCATGGTTCCTCTGTGTGCAGCTGCCTTTCGCTGCCTTCCTAACAGGCAGCTTTCCATTTATTTGCTTTTCTTCCCCCTGCCCCCCTCAGCTTTTCTATCCTGCCATTCTTCCTTTTGCCTTCATTTCATGCAAGATGTAAGTCACTTTTCCTTGTATAAAGCAAGGGGAACTTGCATAAAAAATCCATATACAATATAGTCTTTAGCTGTTGCAGCTTTTGTTTCCTTAGGTGGGAAAAGACAGACGATACTCTCATAAAGGAAGAATGAACAGAAAGTATACGAGTAACTTATACAGTACATTAATCTGTAAAAATAGCAGTTCTTCATAGCTCAGTGTTCTTTGAGATGGTAACAATTTCTTCTGTATCTGTAATGGAAGTTCCCTTCGGTCATCCATGTTATTCACACAAGATGGATTTATGCTCATCTTTTTTATCGTACTACAGATAAATGCACACATAAAAAACCAATCAGGAAGAACAACTGTCTTCTTGTGTTTAAATACACAGCCCCTAAAATTTCAAGTTATTGTGTTAGTGGAATTAAGTGACATGCAAAACTCCATGAAATGACAGTTCTTTTAGAAAAAAAGCAGTTTTCTTATTACAGTAGATAGTAGACATTTTAATCAGTGAGACAATATTTTAGAGGTTTAAATCCTATCTCTGTGTTAACGTGATTAACAACAAATGTCACAAACACTCTAATGTGTCTGGACCTATATTCTTACATCTTCTGTTTGCCAGTTCCTGCACTTGCTGACACTCCTGGTTTTATTAGCTAACATCCTCTATGCTATTCAATAAAGGCTAAAAATAATTACCCATGTCCTCTTCTTTCTTTTATTGAATTTTGTTATGTATGTACAGATTCGAGTCAGTCAAGGCAAAGAGCCTCCCCATTTACTGAGCCTCTTCAAAAATAAACCACTTATTGTCTACAAGAATGGGACGTCCAAGAAGGAAGGTCAGAAACCTGCTCCACCCACACGGCTCTTCCAAATCCGCAGGAACCTAATGTCCATTACAAGGATTGCTGAGGTAAAGTCACCTGCTAAATAATATGGTATAGCTGCCATGAGCTGCTCTTACTATCTCTGTTGAATAATCACATCTGGTATGAACACAACTCTAAAAAACACTGCTCTGTGTGACCAACCTATCTCAAAAATCAAAGCGAATAAAGTATAACTGGCTACAACCAATCTGCTTGTTGCAGAGGAAAGTGTATGAAAATGTGTAGTGAGCAATCAACTGACAAAGAACCGACAAGAAATCAGCAACCTTAATGAGACAGTCCTTCCTAGTACCTAAGATTTGTCCTTCAAGTCAGATCCTAGTTTCAAGTGAAGTTCATCTCTAATTTATGTCAGTGTAAATCCAGGAAAAGTTCAAATTAACAAAGCATAGCTGAATAACATCTGTATGCATGTTTTATAAAGCATTCAAAATAGTGACCTGTGTTATTTGAAAATGGGAAGAGTGAAACAATTTTTTTCTTGATGTTCTAGGTTGATGTTGATGCAATGTCACTGAATTCCAATGATGCCTTTGTTCTGAAACTTCCAAACAATACTGGTTACACCTGGGTGGGAAAAGGAGCAAACAAAGAAGAGGAACAAGGAGCTCAATACATTGCCAGTATTCTTAAGTGCCAGACTGCTAAGATTAATGAAGGCCAGGAACCAGGTTGGTTTCTAATGGGCAGCTGTGGATATACAGTACTGTATGGAAATACAGCATAAATATTTTTCACAATTACATATTTTGTAAGCAGAACCATGTGCTCGCTCTCTCCCTTTGAAAATCTAACTCAACATTTTACAATGGAAATCGATCTGAAATTGGCTGATGCACAAGTAGTGCAATGCCCTGGAAGTCTGTAGGACAGCAGCTGGTGCTGCAGAGCAGTGTGATCCTTTCTTAGCCCTTGGTGACCAGGAGGGGAGCAAGACATTGCTCTGTGTAAATCTGCAAGTGAGACCTTTATTGTTATGCTGACAAACTGGAGGAAGAATTGTAAGAAAATGCACTCATCTTTGAGGCAGCAAATAAAATGCTGTTCAGGGATTCTTGAAATAGTACCAAGCAAAACCATTAAATGTTAAATCCACTGCTATATAAATTATGCATTGTGTATTTCAGAGGAATTCTGGAAAGCACTTGGAGGTAAAAAAAAATATCAGACTTCATCACAGCTTTTGACAAAGGCTGAAGATCATCCTCCTCGTCTGTATGGTTGTTCTAATAAAACTGGCAGATTTATTGTAAGTGTATAATGGATACTTTCCTCTTTCTTTAATAGTATAATTTCTGGCATGTTTTATCTTGGGAACCAACGGGTATTCAATTAATTTGGGGACCTGGCTTTTCTTTGTGTAGTTAGTAGTGCTTAACAAGAGCTAGAAAGTTGAGGCTTGATGCTTTGAATCATTTCAAGTGCAGAGAATAGAAGAGACAGAAGAATTGATACTGGAGATGTCTGCATAGCCTGCTCTAGCTGCGGACTAGAGGCTTGCAGATGCAAAAAGATGAGGCGTTTACCTAGTCAAAAGCACTGCGTTCTTGCAGAGCATTGCCAGTCTGCTATCATTTCTCTGAGAAAGTGCAGGTCAGTGCCTTTCCCTTTATGTGTCTGACAGTGGGGGTGAGGAAAAGAAACATCCTAAACCTTTGCCAGAAAACCTTATTAGCCTGAAATTTTCTGTAGAGATTCAGGACATGTAATTACCTCTAAGGTACTGGCCTCTGCTCAGGAAAGTAGGAGGACATATTTCCTTAGCAGAAATATCCAGAACTGTGTGCTGGATATTAAGCGTATGGCATAGGCTTAATTACTTACCATATTCTGGGAAGGTGTTACTGTTCAGAAAAGATAAACTAATTTTTAGATAGGCAAAATAGTTGGCTACCATCTCTGCAACTTCCTTAAGAGAAATCTCATTCATACCGAGAGAGATACTAGAAATAGGATCCTTTAATACGGACTTTAAAATCTTGTAACAATAGTAAAGCATATTGTTCTAGCAAGCTTCTAAAATACTCTTGTGAAATACAATAGGATAACCAGTCTCACTATAATATCCAGCTGGCAGCTATGCACTAGCTTGGTTTTCTGTTTTAAATCCCCTGCAAATCTATGAAATTCCATATCTCCCATTTCATTTCCTCAGTACCTGACTCACCATTAATAAAGCTCACCACAAGAAGGGGGTCAGATCACTCAAAGCTTCTGGCCATCATATTATGGTAGAGAGAAAAAAGGATTGACTTTTGCAATTCTGATTCCAATCCCTCTAGTACTCCTGCACGACCAAGCATAGCCAAATGCTTGATAGACCTCTACAATTAACAGGCTATCTATTAGCTACATTATTAGCTCTCCTGCTCACACAGATGAAAATTAAACTACTTTCTTGTCTGCCTGTAAATCCCTGGAAGAAGCAAGCAGTCTGCATTTCCTCTGGGGGCTAATCCTTAATGGCTTAGTTAACTATCATGTCTCATTTTCAAGTGACTGGAAAGCATGCTTGCATGTGTATTTCACCACTGATCTTACCCAATGCAAATCAGAATAGTTTCTTTATAAATGAATGTAAGCTGCTTGAATACATCAGCTGTAAAATTGGTTTAGTTAGTTTGGTACATGTCACACTATGGAAATCTCCCTGTCTTCTCCTTCTGGCAAACTTCAGTCCTAATTCACAATGGTCACAATTCCTATTATCCTTTAAAAAATTTCTGTGGTCTGTCCAAAACTGGAGAAGTCATTAAGGCAAAAGCAAAAAATACCCACCAGAGTGTCCTTTTTAGATTGAGGAGGTCCCAGGAGAATTCACTCAGGATGATTTGGCTGAAGATGATGTCATGTTACTAGATGCTTGGGAGCAGGTAAGCTGCGTGTTTTACCACTGTTGTTTTTTTGTGGTAACAAGAATTTATTCTTAACAACTTTGCATGTAAGATGGGAGGAAAGATCATATTTCTGAGAATGAAAGAGGTTTTATTTTCTTTGAATTGTATCACTGGGAGTTGTATTTTCTGAGTTCTATGATGTTCTAGTGTGAATATACGGGATTGAATTTCTAAGCGTAATGTCACACCACAGCAGACACTTCCCATTAAAACCAATGGAGGCTGCAAGAGTATAAGCTCCAGGATTGAGGCTCTTGAAAATGTTCTTGACTTCATCCCTAAGATTTCTTAATTTTAAGAAAGAAGGTTATTGCAAAAAAAAAAAAAAAAGCCACAAAATCAATGTAGCAGCATCACCTATGAAAAAAAATCTTTTTAGAGAAGGGGACAAACACCAGACCTTTATATAGATTTCTTCAGAAAATCTGAGTTGAGGGTGAAGAAATAATCACCATTATTTTGCTGGATTCACAGAAAACTGAAAATATTGAGAGATTTTTACATGGCAGGCAAACTTACTGTGAGTGTGGAAAGCACATCTGTGTCTCACATTCTCTCTATTCTTTCTCTGCACCTTGGAGGCAAATGGGGAGAACATCATGCTTTACCTGTCTTCTTTAGCCTAACTTTCAAGGGAAAAAGGCTGAAATTTTAGGAAATGCAAAGGAATGTGCAAGGCCCATACAAGAAGGAGCAGAGAGGAAGGCAGTATTAAGAGCTGGGTGGGAAGGTGTTGGGATATACTGACTCAGATATGAATGGAAAAGATCTGGGAAAAGAAGCTGATTTCCAAAAGGATCCCAGCAGAAAGAAAGAAAAGAAAAAAAAGAAGAAAAAAGTGGAGATTGCAGACTGGGGCTCCGGAAGTGGGGTTATTCAGTGAAGTATTCAATACTCTGAGTAGCATCTGTCTCAGGGCACCAGTGTTGATGCATATACAGAGCCTGATCCACACTGCTCCTGTTCAGCACTTTCACCTGTACCCAAAGAGCAATCTCCTTGCAAACTTGGAAAAGATGATCATGGAAAATGTAATTAGAGTTCCTTTCATCTAAGTGCATCAAGTCTGGCATTCCAGCGTCAAGAGAGTGGTGAAATTGTTGAGTATAGATCTACATTCTCTAGCAAGGGAAAAAAACCACACATTAATTTTGGTTTATGAGACCTGTGTATCTCTGCAGTACTTTCATAGAATATATTATTTCTCCTAGTGGAATCAACTGTTTTGTGTTTTGCCTACTGCACATAAAATCCTAATAAAAACACAAAAGCTTTCTCTCCTCTGTTTGCAGGTTTTTGTCTGGATTGGGAAAGATGCTAATGAAACAGAACGACAGGAATCCGTTAAATCTGGTAAATCAAATCAATTTGGCAGAATTGTGAGGGAAGTAGCATCAGTAGTGCTTAAACAAATGAAAAGATATTGAAGAAGAAATGTAGCTGTGTTTACAGTATTGTTTAAAAGAGTTACTGGGCTTATTAGAATTTAACCCTGGGTAAGATTATTTTCTCCTTTAAATGTAATTTAAAACTCATATATCTTTCTTATCCGTAAATTTATGGAGAGAAAAATTAATCAGAGCTTTTTAAAGTGAATATAGGAGAGGTCAATGAAAAGAAACTGCACTGAAAATAAAATGAGGTATTACTGACCAAAACCATACAATGTATAGTCAAAGGAATGCCAACAAATCCCCAGCTGTCTGTATTGCTACCCTTGCAGGAGGAAATTCCTACTGCAGGACAAATCAAGACAATTTACCTGGAATGCACCTCCTTGAAAAATCCTCTGTCATCTTTGGTGTGATTTCTTATACCTGAGCCTTCCTGATGGAATTCCTGCTAAAAATGCTTACAGGCATTTCCTCAAAGCAGCTAAGGTTGCCTTGTTGCATTTCCATTAGGTACTGATGTTACACTGAGACGTCAGGGGATCTGTACTGAATGCAGATTTGAAGCTTTTACATGGCAAAAATGGGACTAAAGCTTGTGAATTTGCAAAGCACCAGTAAATGTATTCTCCTGATCAAAAACCAAAACACGGTTGTATGGCAGTGGACTGACTAGAGTAATAATCACTGTTTGACTCTTGTGGAAAATTCTTTCACTGGCAACTGGGAGAAATCAGCAATTACTTGACCATTTCATTGCCTTTGAAATAATGAATGGAATACCTTATTGTAATAGCTCTGGGTTCTTTCTCTTGAGCTTTCAATGTATTTTTTATGCCAAAAGAATTAACTAATATTTTACATGTTTCATTTCCCCCTGTTTTTAGCCAAACGTTATATTGAAACAGATCCTTCTGGCAGAGATAAGGGGACCCCCATCGTTATTGTGAAGCAGGGGCACGAGCCCCCAACCTTCACAGGCTGGTTCCTGGCTTGGGACTCCAACAAATGGAAAAACTGATTTACCCAAGAGATCTTCAGCTTCAAGCCAAAGAATTATCAGTGCACAACTATTTTCTAGTATTTTCAAGCATAAGCTTATGCAACAACACGATGCAAATGTTGTTAGCCTTTCCTGAGCTTCGATATATTTATATGAATAACGTAGCAGCTCTCAGTGCTGGATAGGATAAATGATAAGTGTCAGGTGAGGTGGGAGGGACTTTTCATGTAGGAAATATATAACCTATGAATTCTTCACAGAAGTGGACCAGTTTCTTTTACTGTGCAAAGATAGGCCAAATTATGCCTTCCCTTAACAATTCAAACCAATGCCAAAGAAACTCCTTTAGTGTAAGGTCAGCATAATGTTGTGCATTATTTGGCCGGTGTAGAATTTCAGACGCTGCCTGATCCACAGCTTTGTCTTGCAAGGGGCAAACAAGAGATGAGTATTTTGACAAAGCTGTTCTTAACACGTTTGTTTACTATCCTTGGTTTAGATATTATAATTGGAGCTTATGATATGCACTCGTAAGAATATGAAGGTGTTTTGCGGTGGATTTTTTTTTTTAGATTCTAACTCATTTTAATATATTTCTTTAGGTTTCTCTATGCAAAGCATCTCCAGCTCCAGATCTTTTTAACTGAAGCTCTCATGGACATTTTAGAGAGCTATTTTTTAGTGGAAGCATAAGTAACAGCTTCAAAAATACTTACTCTGACTTAACCAGACTGCACTTAAGCCATACTTTGCCTTGGTTGCCTTACTTAGCAGTCCCTTTGGCTTTCGTGCCATGGAGTTTGTTCACGTTGTCAGTTATAGGATGTGTTCCCAACTCATTTTCTAAACAGGTCTCAGTCAAATATCAGCATGGAAACTCCTTGTTTCAGCAGCGTTCCTGGGAATTTGGAGTATGAGGAAGCACCACATTATAATTTTCTCTCAGCCAATCATTTGGGATTTCTTTTTTGTATTCTGGTGAATTTAAGAGTACATTTTCAAAGTATGTTTTTTTAAGTTGTAGTTTTGCCAGAAAAGTCTCCTTAGGGGCATTAGGAAAAATCCTGCTTCAAATCTATATCGCTGTTTTAAGCATTTATCCTAGAATGCTTGTTTTAAACAATTTGTAGAGCAGTAAATCAAGTCAATGTGGCTTTTTAATGAAGGCTTTTCAACACTTTTGTTGATCTCATAAGATTGTTTGGAAAGTGAACATTTTAGTTATTTTTTACTTTTTTAAAAAATGATTGTGATTTTGAATCTGAGAAATGCAAAAGAGTGAATTTTGTCTGAGCTAATAACAACATTGGCAAAAAATAAAGAGAAGCTAAATCAATTAATTCAGGGAGTTTTTTCAGCCTTAAACATTCATTTAAATCCTTTCTTAAAAAACTGGGCTGTATCTGGATGTCATTTCATTTAAAATAAAATTATGAAAAAGTATGTTATATGCAAAATTGATTTTCTTATCTCTGACATTATTGCTCAGTGCACCCACTGACGTCTAGAAAACCTTCTTAAAGAACAGTAGATACTTTCCTCTTTAAGTAGACAATCCAGTGAGAGGCTGAGTCAGGGGTTTTGTTTGTTACTCTGAAGCTGTTTTACCCAACAAAGATCTAATTCGTCCCAATAACTGTGAGAATTTGGGAACAGGGCACTTAGAAACATATTGTTTCATCTTTTAAAAAAAGAACTACACCCACTGTTATTAATTGTTAGGCTTTACAATTCCCTGCTTGCAAAAATGATTGACTGCAGGAATGATTACTTTTTGGTGAGAGGAAATAGGATAGGTCTTGCATTTTATTTATAAGCACAGAAGAGATGTCCTTCTCCTCCTGGAAAGAGCACAAAGACCTTTCAGTGACTCAGCTAGCACACTTCATACAGCCACTGAGCAGTCTGTGATTATCTCACGTCTTTGACACATGCATGCAATTATTTTTGAAAATTAACAGTTATGGTAGCTCCTTAACCAAGGATTAAACAAAATTTGCTCTCATTGTACATCAACATCTGCCAGATTGCTGGCAGCTCTAAACTGTACACAGGCTGTCAGCATGTGCTGCAGCACTGTGAAAGCCTGTTTTCAGCTTCCATGCACAAGACAGAGAAGCTTTTGTGGTCTCCTGGCCCAGGCATTTTGGTCTTCCATGCATTGTGCTGGCACATTGATTGCTGATGTTGAGAAGAACATCGAGAGCTCATAACTGAACAATGTTTGCAATTGTGCTTTGAGCATGAGAGCTGCTCTTAACGTTGTTTTTGGTTTTACTTGGGAGTGAGAATGTTTATTTTTCATATACATCAGCGCGTGCAGTACATACAAAGATAAGTTTCTTTTCTCTCTGAAGACAGAACTGTGACTGCTGGGAAGTAGTGAAGATTAAGCTATTTTCAAGAAAGTAGTTAAGCACGTTACCTTTAGGGATACACATATCCAATACACATATTTATTTCAGAATAGAAAAAAATGCACAATATATGCAGTGAAGTTAATTCAAGAATAAGCTGAGTTTTGAATTATTATCAAAGAGTATCAGTATTTTCAGCCTATTTCACATAGCAAATTTAGACCCTGAGTTAGTTACTGTTTCATTATGTTTCCAAACAGCAAGTAGTCACGTGTACTATTGGTCAACAATACAGCATCATTTTGATGTTAATACAGTTTAATTGCAGAAATAATATAAAACAAATAAAAAACAGAGGTAGATCACACTCTTAACACGCTGACTTTACAAACAATAGCTTTTTCTTTTTTACAGAGTGTAGTTTTATCTAAAAAAATAATATACCTTTCCCTTATTCTGGCTAAGAATTTTACTGCTAAAATCAAAGGAACTTTGATTTAATGGAAGTGCAACCAGATCTTTAATCCATTACAATCCATAAGTCCTTCATGTCTCATTACATCCTCTCTAGACTGCTCTAAGGATACTCTGACCTCCTCTGACTATTAACACTAACTTCTGTTTAAGATCAATAAACCACACTCACAACAATTAAAGCGTCCAATGTTCAAGAGGAAGAAGAGCAGGCCAAAGGGAATTAGGAGGCCTGCTATAACACCAAATTAATTGATGACTACTCTGGCCCTCATCCTGTTGACATTCAAGCCTGTAAAAAACAAAACAACAACAACAACAAAAAAGTCTGCTCCTACCAAATAGAAAACATAAGCTTTTATTTTTTCTCCTCAGTACTAGTAAACTCATTCATTCCAGATGAGCTGTTTTAAGGGGAACTGATCTTATCCTAAATACATCCACATTTCTACCCTGTATGTGCTCTCCTTAAGACAGAGTGCTGTGAAGATACTCAGATCAATAAACTTAAACATTTTGCCACCATAATTCATGTGGCCTGCCTGTAAATGAAACAAAAGCATCAAGTGAAAACACTGCTTTTTACTGTTTGGTTTCACTACAGATCATTTGTTTGTTAAACAAGCAAATGTTTCAGAACCTGGGTGGAGGCATGCAGGACTAGGAAAGGAGTGTGCCATGTTTCTCTGGGAATGTGCCAGGCACTGGGACACTGTGAAGGTATCCCATAGCAATGCCAAGAGACAGGCACGTTTGCTTTAGCTACAATAGTGCTTTGATATATTCTAACACAATCTCTTGACCAGTTCTAGACAAACAGTTTTATTTGATGTTCTTTACTGGATTTCAGCGGAGTTGGAAATATTTAACATCAAGGCTGAATGCAATCAGATGACTTTTACCATAATTTACCTAGTGGTTGACCCTGCTTCGTTCATCTGATTTCCTTCCTACAGCAGAACCAGCAACAGGCTTGAGTGAAATAGATCATTGCTAGGACTGTAATTTCCCTCTAGGCTTAGATTTTCACAGAGGAGATTCAGAAATGCCAGACTTCTCCATTTCACCAGCTGAACAGGGCCATCTTTGCTGGTGCCAAAGATGGCTGTCCTTCCCACATCAGCCAGCTTCTATTCTACTGGTCTTCATCAGAGATTAGTCATTGTGATAGGGGAAGAGAAGAGTGCTAGTGACTGCCTTGTCAGCAAGAACAATAGATGGGCACTGAAAATCCTATGTTTCCAGTCAACAATAGGTAACGCCTTATGATCATAAAATCATTAAGGTTGGAAAAAAACTCTAAGATCACTTCTTCCAACAGTCAATCCATCACCACCATGCCCACTGAACCATGTTCTTAAGAACTACATCTGTCCTTTCCTCAAACACCTCCAGGACTCTACCACTTCCCTGGGCAGTCTGTTCTGATGCCTAACCACTGTTTCTGAAAAGAAAATCTTCCAAATGTCCAAACTAAACCTCCCCTGGCACAATTTAAGGCCATCTCCTCTTGTTCCACCACAGTTACCTCGGAGAAGAGGCCATCCTCCACCACACCATAACTGCCTTTCAGGTAGTTGTAGAGCAATTAGAAATGTTGTAGAGATGAGTCAACACGTACTAATGTTGCCATGTCTAAGCTGCTGTGGATCTCACTGTGCTTCTGGATGCACTGAATAAGAGCAGATAAAGTTGGGATCATCTTGTTCAACCATAAACCCATGCCTGTGACCACTCTAGACTACGGTCCTCAAAGCCACATCTACACTCTTCTTGAACACCTTCAGGGAAAGTGGATTCATCACCTTCCCAGGCAGCCTGTTCCAATGCTTAACCATTCTTTCTGACAAGAAATTTTTCCTAACTTCAACCTGGCAGATGTTTGCTCATAGAGAAGCCATGGAATTGCCCCAACCCAGGATGAGATGGGAGCATCCCTAAGGAGGTGCTGGGGCACTGCAACGTCCATTACTCATCCTGTGATTACTCTCCTTCCTCCAAGTGTTGCCCTGCCCAGTGTGCTGCTCTACTGCTGGCTCAGGGATAATGAGATCTTAACATAGGCTGCAAGGCATGTAACCAACTTTCTTAACGCTTTTTCTTAAATCAGTTGTTCAGCTTAGTAGAAGGGCATGACCATGAGCTTTTAATGTACTCAAAACTTCAAGTGACTTTTACCAAGACTGTGTGAAGAAAGGTGGTAGAAAATTTTTGCACATGTAAAACAGCAGACAAGGACTCTCATAATCTGTATTTCCTGTAAATCCCTGTGTAACCTGAAATAAATCACTCAATTTCTGTGCTTTCCCTCTCTACCTATTATAGGAGGATTTCTTCCATCCTTCCACTGTTTATTTAAACTGCGCTGTCTTTTATCATGTGTTTGCACAATGCCTGACCTAACAGAGTCACTTCTCAGTGCTGTCACCCTGTATGTACTGATCATAATCCAGACAGCTGCTGGGTTATTACTGTCAAGCAGCACAGACCTGCTCAGAGCAAAAACAGACAATGCAAGATGTCAGCCCCTTCCTGGGGAATTCTCTATGCTGCTAGGCAGGTTTGTTAAGAGAACTCTGGGGCAGCAGGGAGAAGGCTGGAACAAGTTCAGTTGAGGAATAAAGACTTTTTGATATAAACCAACACAAACAAAAACTCCAGCAACACAGTTCATGTTGCCTTGTCAGAGCACCCTATAAGTCATAACTGCAGGTGCATCTGTTTAGGTCCAAATGAATTCCTCCCCAGAACAGAAGCAGCTGTTTTGGGAAAGGTGAGCGTGAGGGGATGAGGCTCAGCTGTGTTTACAAAGGAACAGCAAAATCCTCAGGCTCCTCTTTACTTTGACAGGGGAAGTAAGAACATTTGCTTTTAGTATGTCAATTTTTCTGTTCTTCCATGTCCTTAAACTTTTCTGATGCTGCTGGTAAAGCCAAAAGGCCTCTCTGTAGCGCAGCTAACGTTGTTTCTGGCAAGTGGTATCTTTTGGGCTGCTCCAAGACTGGCTGTTAATAATTTACTTCTTTCCTCTCTTAATGCTGAATTATACTGGGGAGCAGACGTCTGGTGACATGGCTCCAACTTATAGACTGAGCGTCGAGGGCTTCTGTTTGCTGCTACATATATGAAAACTGAGAGCACCAAAAAGTGTCTACTGACTATAGATGGAAGGATTAAGATGACTGCTGAGTATCTTGTTCATTTTCAGGCTTTGTTTTTGCATTTCAGTGGTATCTCCACCATTGAAGTATCTGCTAGCTGCTTTATTTCACATAAAAGGGAGAATTCCGTGATTCTGTAACAACAAAAGCTTGGAACTAGGGAGTACACAGTAATTACAAATGGTTCTCAGTTTTATCTCAACTATGAATTTTCACAGGTCTGAAAGACGTAGGAGGTGTAACTGTGTTAGAGTGCTGGGTTTTCAATCTGTCCCCAGCCAAACAATGATCTGAACTGCAGTGCTGCTCCAAAAAAAAAAAAGTTTATGTGGATTTGTACTGAAATGAAATGCCAAGCAGGTGTCAGCAACCCTAAGCAAAAGGGCTGGGTTCTGAAGCGAGACTTAATAGGTGGGACCTCTAAGAATAACATAGTTTTTAAAAACAGCTCCACAGTTTCAGAGGTGTTCCACTGTTAAAATGGGAGAAGGGTTGCAACCATTGGTACTCTACTCTTTAATGCCCTCTCATACTTTTGTTGAAGATTCCAATTGGGCTTGTATAAATTCACGTGCTGCATGCATCATGTATCGCTTTATCAGAAAGCCAAAGAATTCCAAGCATGAAGAACTCCGTAAATTCTGTTCCTTCTTTTCTCCTTATGATATGTTTGTGCTTATTCTTTTCCTTATGTAGAGAGGTTTTATTTATGTTCCTTATATAGTTTAAGAGTAGAGAGGTCTCAAATGGAATAACTAATTAAAAACATATCTATACAAATCTTTACAGCATCCTGATGCTTCTTCTGTTTCCATAATTTCTATCTGACCTCTTCCTAATCTTCCTTCTGTGCCCCATCTTGGCAGAAGGTGCAGAGGAAAACCTCCAAAGACACGATGGCAATCATGGGGTTTACCCTTTCATAAATCTGAATTACCTGCTCTTGTACTATTCTCTTCATCCACTATCTCCACTTAGTGTGGCAGGATTAAAATTTCAGCTAAACAGTCTGTTTTTCCCTGAGTTGATATACCTGCCTTCCTTACTTTGTTTAAACCCTGTTAAGCAGTGTGGCATGGCCATGAGAACCAGAATAGGCGAAGCCTAGATTCCAAATAAAAAGCTATGATGTCAACATAAGGCATAAAAATATTTTGGCAGTTTTCTACATAAGTAGATTTTATAACTCTGGTGGCAACAACTGTAAGGTGGCAAATTCTCTGAAAGACATCTGGTCTTTCTCAATATTATGAAGCTGTAATGTATAATGTGGTCTGTTTGAATCATATTCTAAGATGAAAGCAAAAATGGCTTTGTAGAGACAGCTTTTATAAGGTCTTCAAAGTGAGTTTACTGTTGCTTCGATCCAAAAACTGAAACCTTTGAGAATGAAGGAAAGTTTTCTGCCCAGCACACCTATGATTGGTTTTCAAATCAATTTTCAATTAATTTAGGTTGTAAACTTCAGCAAACAGTAGGCCCAATCCTGCATTTGATTGACAGATTTACTGTTAATGTAAAAAGAAATGCTAACCTGATAAGACTTGAAATTCTAAAGTACAGATGAGCAATGAGCTGAACTTACAGCTCCCCACCCACACAGTGTTTGTCTTCCCTGCTCTTTAATCCTCCTTTTTCTTTGTTTGTTTCTTCTTCTTTTTTGTTTGTTTTCTTTTACTTTTTTTTTTCACCTAAGTGATCACAAGCTTGTGAACACCCCAGGATAAGGACTATTTTTCTACAGCACACAATAATAGGCTCTGCTTTCTCACTAGAACTCTCAGTATCGCTATTGAGAACAGTAACTACATTTTTCGCTGAAATCTTAGAAACTGCAACAAATATCCTGTACTTCCTGAAGTATCAGACACCCACTGTGTCCCGCTGTAAGAGATTGAAACCTTTGTACAACAGTTTCGGCTAGCTGGTGAAACTGTCAAGGACCCTGGGGAAAGAACTCCTTTGGTTGCAGTTCTTATCACCTGCAGCCAAAATACTTTCTTCAGCTTGAGAAATATCCCATCTAGAATGCTTACCTGTGGTTCACGTTCTGCTAACTGAAGTATGATTTTAATGCTAGCAATCAAAGCAAAGGGGGTATTTGCACTCTCTTCCCTCTTGTAAAGCTGATTTTTAACACTGTTCTGATATAAAATACAATCCAAAATATTGGTTAAAATCCAAATTTGTTCAGAGACTGGATGCAACTGCCATATACCTATAAAAGCTGTAGAGTTGCTGCTACTACATCATGGCCTGTGTGTGTTAATTATACCTTGGAATGCAGTTGGGTTGGAAGAGGGACAAGGAAAGGAGGCCTTGGCTCAGAACTCTTAGTCCCCAGTAAATCTGCAAATGAAACACTAGTCCCTGAAAGCAGTGAACTGTAATACATACCACTGTGTGTGCAAATGTATAGAGATGTTTCACTGGCCCCAACTAAGTATTTCCCTCTATGCTCTTCTTCTGTTCTCTACTGATTAAGAGAGACACAGGTCTGCCTAGTGATGTATTTTCTGAAAACTCTTGTACAAATGCTGCACAAAGACAGTGCTGGAGGGAAATGAAGCAAGTGCTGGTGAAGATGAGCCTAGCAGACTGCTCACAGAAAACTGATACAGTCCATTGAGCATCTATGGCTTACACCACTACCTGTTAAAGCAGATCTTATGCTGTTTATCTTCAGGAACGTTTTTAATCTATTAATTATGTTATAAAATAAATTACAGCTACACCTGTAAACAGTTATGACTGAAATTCATAATATATTGTTGCCTCCTTTGACAAATTAAAACAAGAGGGACTGTACCCTCTTGTACAGACCTACAGAGGCAGTAGGTATTTTTTTGACTGACCTAAGAAAGAGATGCTTTTAGAATGCCAGAGAGTAGCTAGATTCCCTATATGTTTTTTCTGTAGATAACCAGTACTTATCAGGAGCACTAGTAAGCTCCTATTATTAGGAGAACTGGTAAATCATACAATAACTGGTCTAGTATTAGAGATGGAGCTTAGCAGCCCTGCCTGCGGCAGGAGTTGGAACTTGATGATCCTTGAGGTCCCTTCCAACTCAAGCCATTCTATGATTCTATGAATAATTGGAGATCATGAAATAAATTTTTGGTGCACTTATTCATTGTCTCAGTAGCAATTTATATTAGTTGTTGCCTCTGAATATCTAGCTCAAGAAGCTGCAACATTATCACTACATTACATATAACGTTACACACTGAGGCAGACAGAGCAGATTTTTCAAAGCCCTCCTGAGACTTTAGACATATCTTCCACAAAATATTTCCATTAACTGGTACAAAGTTACTACAGATGAACAGCTTGTTTGTTTTTACAATGGAGCCTGTATACTGGATTCCAATCTTTGAGTTTCCTTTTGGATATGTGCAGTACAGAAACACAAAACTCGTATTTTAAAAAAGTGACCATAGCAAGTGAATGGATTATTATGGAATAAGTGGTTTAAATTATTGTTTCATCCTACAAACTACCACTTAGTTGTACATGCTCAAATGATGAGATGCTATATTCCTTTTTTGCTTGACTCCCGGTGGAAACAACCTTTCATAACACAGCAAGTGCATATTTGTATGTCCAGCTCCTCATAATTTATTATAAGTATTAAACTACGTCTTAACAGAGACACTGATGCCATAAAGACAATACAATTTCTGCAAATCTTGTGAAAATTCATGGTTAGCAACTACGTGTGCCCTGTGCTTACACCATACATTAAGCTAGTGAATCCAGAGGAGCAAAACCCTTTACCATTATCAGTCTTGAAAAGCCTCAGCCACAACTTCCATCCTTCCTCCACTACAATTAACCAACTGAAACACAAATTCATAGAAGAATGAATCTTTCATTCTCTACTAAGAATCTGTTTATCCCATCTTTTATAAATCCAGCAAACTTCACCACCCTTTTAAAAGTTTAATACTAAATATTTAGAAAGTTCTCTGGAGAAGAAAAAAGTAACTGCAGTTTTCTGTTTAGTTTTCTTCGTTGTTGCTCTGTGCTAGCACTAACAGAGCAAACAGCAGTATCTGATTTACTCCAGGCATCTCCTTTACTATGGAATTTGGAAACTATCTTCATGTATTCAGTTTAGTTAGGCAGGAACACAGTAAAGCAGATATTACCATTTGAAACTGTAGTACTTTTAATCTGCTTGCAAACTGCTTGTATTATATTAAGGAAAAATGATATGCTTAAAAACTGTGCAACCTTCTTCAAAGAAAGCATTGTGAGGAAATAGTAGCATATAGTGATGTCTCAACTTGATAGGATTTTAAATAGAGTAACTCTAGCATACAAAAATAAAGCTCTAAAGAGCACACAGTTTTTGTGGGGAGGAGAACACTGGGGAAAAGATAAATCTCTTGGAAGCAGTGCCATAACTGATGACATTTTTGAATGGCAGCATTCAGTAGCCCTGGCTGCCAGCAAGAGCTTGTCTGCCTCAAGTCAGTAGTTCCAGGAAACATGAAATGGTGGCACAAATATGGTGGATGTGGGGGAGTAGCAGGTGAAATGTTTGTTATTGTGGTAAATATACGCGCAGTCCTATCAATATGAGGCCACTGAAGAAAATGTGCAAGCCAAGGCCGTAATGCTTGTATATACTATCACACGTAGATTGGTCTCTCGTGGTCTTACCTCACAATCCTAGGGGTTAAGGTAAGAACTATTTTTTTTTAATTTCTTTTTTAGAGGTGGCTGCCTTTTAGTGAGGTAGGGGTATGGAGACTGAAAACTGGGGGTACCTGCAAAAACAATGTTTTTTTCTCCTCCTTCAACTGCCCCCCTAACTAGCTGTATGCCTGGGTTTAAATACTGTGATTATAACCTTTGTGTTTATAAACACAGGATCAACGTTTAACCTTCAGTTATTTGCTCCCAGTAAATGAAAAATCAGTACAGTGAGGGTGAAATCACTGAATTGCACATAACGCAGAAGCTGGAGATTATAGCATCAGTCACTCTGAGACATATCACCTTCTCTCTAGGAGTAAGAAAAGAGTTAGTACTGTTGTGTTTTTGTGCGTATTTTTTTTCATCTAACACACCTAAGCAGCATTCAAGACGCAACTCGGAATCAGAATCAAAGAGCAAGGCATTCTCTTTGCTAGCCAGCTATATGGCATGATGTTTATCTGTGAATATGAAAGCTGCAAAGCGCAAATGTTAGACTTCATGTGAAGGTATGTATGAAATGAGAATAGGTTTAATTAATTGGTCTAATCAGAGTTGTAACTTAAACTGTAACACACAGCAATTCCATCTCCTGCTGCTCTAAGCTTCGTTATTTATTGTGAAGAAATAAATTAGATTTTCTACCACCAGCTACTTTTTAATCATCAAAGCAAAATAATTCATGCAGCTTGCAAGTAATAAAATAATTCAGCAGATGTAGGAAAGATGATAAAAGACTTCTTTGTGCAAAACATTTTGTATGTCACTTTAAGAGACTCTTAAGAGCAGAACTTCATGTTTTCCAATGTCAGCAATTTCATTGTTACTGTTTATTTTCAAAACCTATGATAAAACTGCTATAATATTTTAAGCGGGAACCAGATCTCTTAGAAACAAAGCAAGTCACCTCAGAACAGTACATTTTAATTGATAATCTTAGATTTAGGGCATAACAGAAGAGAAATAGGTTCAATTTTTGAACATATATAACTAAGCTACACTTTTAAAATGTTATTTTGCACTCTCATGTAGGTGTGTCATATCATTACACTGAAACACAGTCGATTTTATTTTATACACATTGCTTGGCTTTCACACATTGAGAATTCATTCTTTGTGACTATTGATGTGTCACAAGGCAGAGGTGTTGGGATCCCATTACCAAATGCCAGCCATAAGTAGCCAGCTGTACCTGGCAGTAACATCATTCTCTTAACGAGTCAGAACAAAACTCATAGTACACACAGTAGATATGAAGTGAAAAGTTAAGGATCAGTATGTGAAATATCCCAACACAAAATCAGGGTAATTTGTTCTTTTGTACGACAGGCTTCATATAGCTTAATACTTTTCCTGTTCATGTTTTACTCATAAATGTACTTTGCAATTATGGTCACTTGTTTAAATAAGAGACCCCATTCAACTACATACTAGAAAAGGTAGTAAGTGTACTTCTTGCCATACACTTTCTTCAGTCTAAGTTTCTACAGCATAATCAAAGCCTTGCTTCACCATCACCTTCAATTATCAAAGGTGTCAGCTTTCTTACCCTCCCATTAATTTAGCTACCATTACTCCATAGCACCTGGAACACCTGCCCAGTCTGCACGTTTGACTTCTAAAGAAGCATGAAGTGTATAGGAGGAGCTGATCAACTTGGATTGCAATTTAATAGCTGTTTTGCAGTAATGCCTACAGGCATTAATTAAGATCAAGGCACTAAACACTAAGAAGACTCACAATGAAGAATAGTACCTGCTCCAAAGAGTTCATAATTCAGTTTACAGCAAGTTATAACAGGTGAATAAAATAAATTAAATGTAGGGGAAGAGAAACAGAACAATTGACTTCTCCAATCAATTTTTAGACGGCGGATCATTTTCATGTACATACTTATAAACATAGATATGCTCAGTTTGCTATAGATGGTCATTCCTCTCTAATCTCATTTAATTATTGCCCTGATATCATAAAATTCTTCTTCCAAAAAAAAAAAAAAAATATATATATATATATATAATCTTTTAAGATATCAGATATGCCATGCTGTAGAAAATCATTGGTTCTGCATCACTCCATTTTCCAGGGCACTGAAATATGTTCTTATGTATTAACTTTTTCAACAATAGATAAAGGCAGCATTATTGGATTTCATGTTAAAAATTGGAATATCTCTAATAAAGGTAGTAGATAGCCCATGTTTTCCTTGTGGGATTCATTACAAATGGTTATTATAATGCTACGTGGAAGTGGTTTGAGGTTTCAAAGGCTATAATATCTTCAGGTTGATTAAATAAAAATAAGCAAACAATTTTATAAGAGGAAATAAAGGTCAATTCGATTTATTTCAGATGGTCAGGTTTTATGACTAAATCCATTGTTTGTGGTAATATTCCTTAACAAGGTGTTTTCACCTGGCTTCCAGCTCTTTCAAATCACTGAGCACTGTCCATGAAATAACCAAGGCCGGGTTCTACTGATGCTTTTCTGCCTGAGCTCCATGTGCTATTTTAAACAGTACGTGAAAATGTTGCTATTTTAAACAGGATTCTAACGGGTGTTTTAGCTCGTTAATAACATTGATCCACGTGTCTGCAGCACGCTGTGGCATTTCTGATGCTATACCACGCCCCGCTGTACAACTTCGCTCTTTTACACATCACAGTCGCGATTTAAAATGTAAACCGCAATGTTTTCAGCAGAGAAATACGGAATTGCCAGAACATCCTTAACAGTCCTCCTCCTCAGCAGCTACATCAACGAACCCGGAAGCGCAGGGCACACTCTCCCCACGCTCTGACGCAGCTCCCATCCACACGCGCCGCCAGGAAAGCCCGGCCTCAACATGGCGGCGGCCCTCAGGGGGGGCGGGGCGATGGGTCACGTGGGGAGCCCCACGAGGCTCTCCGCTGGGGGGAAGTGGGGTGGCGGGGCTGCGCGTGCAGCACGTTGCTAGGCGACGGGGGGCGCGCGATGCCACGGGAGTGGCCGGCGGCAGGGCGGGGTGACGCAAAGGCCAGGCGAGCAGAGCGGAGCTGCACGCCCGCCCGCCCACCCACACCCCGAGGACGCCTTACGGCTGCCGGGCCGAGCCTTGCTAACGGGTTTCCCCCCGGGCGGCGCTAGGTGAGCTCCGGTGCGAGGAGCGGACCGCGCACTGTGAGGCGCCACCGAGCCGCTTCTCAGCTGCTTAGGGCGGGGCGCCGGCTTGAGTGACAGCAGCCGCAACCCATGAGCTTATGCGGCGCAAGAGAAACGGCGAGATCGCTGCCACCGCCCGCGCACTGTGGGTGGAGGGTACAGAGCGACCGCCAAGGCCCGCAGCGCTTCACCTCCCTGTTCGTGGGCTGAGGGTGCCGGAACGGGGTCCCCGATGAGTGGCCGGAGCCGCCAGCCAATAGGCGAGGCGGAGCACGCTTTTATCCCCGCCCCCGCCGCACTAAGAGACCAATGAGGGGCACGGGGCGGGGCGAGCGGGGCTAGGCGCGGGCTGGGCGCTGCTCTGCTGCCAGAGGTTTGGGAGTCGTAGTGGCGGCGGCAGCGGCGTTGGCGGCACGGAGGTGCGCGGCATGGAGGCGCTGGCGGCTTTAGCCTTGCTGCGCTGAGGGACGGGGCCGAGCGGTAGGCCGGAGGGGCAGGGCTGGGCTGGGGGCGGTGGCGGCGGTAGTGGCGGCATGCGGTAGGGAATGCGGATGCCCGCCGCGCCGCAGTGTCGGTAGCGGCCACCGCAGCGTTGCGGGGCTGCAGAGCCCGTAAGGCCGGGCTGGGCGGGGAGCGGTTACGGTCTCGCTGCCCGCGGTTGGGGCGGTGGCAGCGGCAGCTCTAGGCCGGGTCAGGCGGGGGTAACGCTGCGTTTGTCGCCGCAGGATCGGAGCCGAGCGCGGCCGTTGGACCCCGCCCGTGGTAGTGGCAGCGGCAGCGCGCTGTCACCTCGCCGCCCGGCGATGGGGAATGGACTCTCGGATCAGACGCCGATCCTGTCCAGCCTGCCTTCTTTCCAGTGCTTCCATATCGTGATCTTGGGGCTGGATTCTGCTGGGAAGACGACCGTGCTGTACAGGCTGCAGTTCAATGAGTTCGTCAACACCGTCCCCACGAAAGGATTTAATACGGAGAAAATCAAAGTGACGCTGGGCAACTCGAAAACGGTCACGTTCCACTTCTGGGATGTGGGCGGCCAGGAGAAGCTGCGGCCGCTATGGAAGTCGTACACGAGGTGTACCGATGGTATTGTGTTTGTGGTGGACTCTGTAGACGTCGAGAGAATGGAGGAAGCCAAAACGGAACTTCACAAAATCACGCGGATATCTGAAAATCAAGGAGTGCCTGTCCTTATAGTCGCTAACAAGCAGGACTTGAGAAACTCTCTCTCTCTTTCTGAAATCGAGAAGATGTTAGCGATGAGCGAGCTGAGTTCTTCGACTCCCTGGCATTTGCAACCAACCTGTGCAATCATTGGAGATGGACTCAAAGAAGGACTGGAAAAGCTATACGATATGATAATTAAGCGAAGGAAAATGTTGAGGCAGCAGAAAAAGAAGAGATGAGTTCTGTTTTGACCTTTCTATTTTAGGGTAGTTACGTGGTCAAAATTTGACATAAGACAGCTTCCAAACCCAGGCCTGCTTGTTTGGATGCCGTTAAGCTTAGTTACATTAAACAATCAGTTGCACAACCTTGCCTTCTGGAAGGCAGTGTGCTCATGGAACTTTTATTTTTTTTAAATAGTCTCTTCTGAGTTTATGGCTCTGCATTATTTCAGAAGCCCGAATAGATGATGTAATACTATCAGGAAATGGATGGATGGGTGGGTATATGTGACATGGATATCTAAATAGCCAAATATGACGAAGGTTTTCTGCTTAGTGTTGTACTCCTACGTTTGAGGGTGCCTCTGCAAGCAATTTGCATTGAAGGTGTTCTGTGTTTTTGAACTTCTAATGCTCACAAGTGGAGTATTTAGGTGAACATTATACAGCTTTAAAAACATGTATGATGCTAGTAACCCATTATTTCAAGAGGCTGTTTTTTATCTTGTTTGGGGATTTCTATGGAAGCTTGGCTACATGTGTAGGGTGTTTTTTTTTTAATTTGGCACTTTTTGAAATTGACTCATGTTCAGTTCAAATACTTGAAGCTTAAGTGCTGTGGGTTTTTCAACTGATAGAAGAGACTTTTTTGACAAGTTAAAAAATGTAAACAGCACGTTGGAGCATGGAAAAGTGATTTCCCAATATACAGCATGTTTTTCATATATAAGGTTTTTTATTTTTTAGAGGTAGCTATTCATCCTTATACATTAAATCAGACTTAAGCTAATACTCAAAATTAGTAATTTATTTTTGAATGATAAGTATTACGTCCTCGATCTATCCAATTAAAAGTAAATTAATTGCAGTAAAGAAGCTGTAAAGAACAACTTAGGCTGTTGTGGTTCTAGCAATCGCAACATGTTTGCTCTGTTAGTGACTTTTTTGGCAATAAAAATAAATCATAATGAAGTAAAGATGAAGTTAAACTTAGCAGAGCACTTCTTGTATCTCCCCAAAATATCCCATTTTATTAAAGTGGTATTGCTGTGTCACTTCAACGTATGCTTTTTTTTTATTATTGTGACTCTAATTATTAAAGTATTTTGTGGTTAGGAATGTAATAATGCTTTATACACTCAAAACATATGACACTACTGGGAGGGAGGGAATGGGGGAAGAAGATTTTCAAGATGGGCCTGTGTTCTGCTTTAATTATGCTTTAAGCTGTTCTTGTTTACAGAGTGTGCAAACAGTGTTAACTGGGCAGGATAGTGCTTGACAGAAAAGGGAGGGTAGTTTTTCTTACTGGTACAGAACTTCAAGTGACTCTTTAGATACTTGGTTAGCAACTAAAAGGGCTATAACAGAGCCTGGATTTTTAGGACTAACTTTAGTGGTGCTGTAAAAATTCATCAGAATGTTAGATTCTCTTTAAACTTTTGTTGGAAACATCAAATTAAAAAAAAAAAAAATCTATTTCCTCCTCTTAGTCAACCAGCAATGTTTAAAAAAAAAAAAAAAAAAAAAAAAAAAAAAAAAAAAAAAAACCACTTTCTTACATGCTGCCATGTATCAGGAGGGTGACAGCTACAAACCTGAATGTCAATCAATATGACTTAAATATGTTTTAGGGAAAAAAAAAATCAAATGTTTTAACCAGCAGCTGTTTGTCCCGGAGGTAACCAAAAATGCACTTTAGTGTCTTCAATAAATGAAAGTGACAGCTGTTTTTTTTTTGTTGTTGTTGTTTATTTTATTTTATTTTTTTTTAATACATCTCGGTCCTTTTTGAATAAACTGAAGTAGCTTCCAGTGGAGCTTTTGTATGTTGGTTATATATGTACCTGCACTGGTGACATTGTAAGTCACTTACTCAAGTAATGTTTATATTTATAGAAATGTGGATGACTTCTTAAACCTCAATAAACAATTCAAAACAAGTCTATAGAGAAGGTGTCTGACTTGTGCTGCAGTGATATATTCTCCTCAACCTCTGTGCACATATTGATCCTATTAGCCATAGAACCATTTCTGTTGAAAACCAAAATCTTGTAAATGTGGTAAGGGTCAAAAATGTTCCAGTCTTCTAAACTGTAGGTACCTCATTAACGCCTTTAAATCAGTGATGTATCAATATGCTCATGGAAGAAATATTAATTGTGCTTTCTGTAACCCTTTCTGTAGTGATGGGTCTTGCATAGTTTGAAAAAGCCTTTATATATGTGAACCTTTCTTGTGTTATTTTTGGTATTGGACAGATAATGTTGGGCATTTATTGTGTATGCACAGGTTGTACTGATTTTTGTATAGACAAGTGCAAATATCTGAAGCTGTCCGAAGGATTCTTAAACCTTGGGTGAATTTTCTTCTCAGATTCTATGGTAAGGAGCAGAATGTAGAAAAATTGAAGTTCTGATTAGTTTTAGGCCTCTAACGAAGTCAGAACGCATCTCATTTAGAAACCTACAAATCAAAATTTAAGTTTGAATAAGAATGTCCAAACCTATCTCACAGTTCTTTCACATCACTGATGGCTCATCAAAGTGGAGGTTGCTCACAGTGGATCTTGAGAAAGAGGTGCTTGTTCTTTAGCCCTATGAATCTAGGGTGCAATTGGTATCATCTAGCTAATGCTTTTCTTCCTATCATGTGCATATCACTGTTAGGTTAAGGAAGCTGGTGTGACAGGTTGGCTTGATTTTTATTTATTTATTTATTTTATTTTGTACCCAGAAAGCAAACTATAAAATACAAAGTAATTATTACTTCAAACTTTCATTAAATTTTTACTGGGAATAGTTGAAAAGGCACCCCACCCAAAAAAAAGCCAATTATATTTTGTTCTGCATATTGAACCTGCTAGTCTTTAACAGTGACAGTGTCCTTGAACTCCTGTGCGTATAATAGCTTCAGTGCACGATTTTAACTACAAAGACATGACTGATCTTTACCCAGCACTTCTCTTTGGAGGAAATGGTCAGAGAAAGTGCAGAAGGTGTGTTCTTTGAGTGACTTGCTTGTTATCACGTAGTGTTTGATGCTGGCTTTGGAAGGGGAAACAGCAAATGGGGGGTGAGTTACATTGAAGATATACCTGTATCTGTGCTAGGACTATTTGGCTGTAATATTACAGTAACTCCTGAGTAAAGTAGTCAAATATGATTGTAGTGGTACCTCCAAAATTGTGTTCTGCGTTACTATGACAGTTACCAGTCATGAACAAAGCAGTAATTGCAATAGAGCATTTAATACATTACTGATGTGTGTCAGAAAATCTTTGAGAGAACAAGTAGATGTAATTTTGTTACAGTGCTGGAGTTGTGCTAAATGTTGCAAAAATATGCTTCAAATGATACTCTTTTCTTCAAGTTACTGGCCGTGGTAAACACCTGAAACTGCTTCTACCTCTAGAAGGCATAGGATTGTGTTTAGGTTGATGCAGCACTGTTAGAAACAAGCCATAAGCTCTTGTCTTAATGCTGCTGTTGTGGAATTACAAAGGTTGTTATGCCATTGCCTCAGCTGTATACAGATATAAAAACATTTAAATTTGGCTTGTCTTCAGGGTCTGGGCTCTGTTTTCTAGCTGAATAACTGTATATTGACTTCCAACCCTTTCAACTGAAGTAAGTTGTTGGACTGAATGTGTGTTTACATTTGAAAAATACAGATATTGTTTTCTCCAGCAAGGTGATGGATGAAAAGTTTCTCTCCGAATTTTCACCTTTTGTTGAGACTCAGTTGATCCTTTCCATGTGGCAAGCAGTGCTCACCCCCTGCTCCTTGAGCTGCCTTGGTGAGATGCTCCCTGGTGCAGCCTCTAGTCCTGCAGGGGCTGCTGCCTGTGTTGCGGTGCTCACAGAATGGCAAGCAGCTGTCAGTGGCTGATGAACTCATCTGGGTCCCAACAAGGCTGTGTGATGGCAGCTGCCTATGTCTTGGGTCAGTTGTTTACAAAAGAGCAGGGTGTTAATTAGCAGCAGGCTGAAACTTTGCTGAAGAGAGTGCAATTCGTGGCTTCTAAGGAGGATCTGATGCTGCACCGATTCTATAAAGAAGGAATTCATACGGCACAGTGGGTATAATGTAGGCAGTTTGAGTATACCATGTATAGGTAGTTTGCAGGCTTAGTTCAGGGAGGTTAGTAATGCCTGCTCACAATGCTATGTTCCTTTGGCTTGTTTTGAGAGGGAAATCTAAGAATGGCTGAGTGCTTTTTGGAGCATTGTTGTTACTGTGATGTGACTCATCAGAGATGATCACAACTCATGGCCATGCTCTGGGAGCCAGCAGCCTCATGTTCCTGAGACAAAGTTGCTGCTGCTGCTGCAGGAAGGGATGTCTGGGGAGCTGTGGATAATATGGTCTTGTGTGCATTTAGTCTGAGTGATGAGGAAAGCATTTTGTTAGATTCCTGACTGACCTATCGATGTGAAGCCCTGTTCTTCTCACAGAATTTTGCAGGCTGTGGTTATTTTTAGAAGCAGTATAGTGCTGTAGAACTGCGTGGACAAACCATGTGTGTTTTGAAACAGAAGGGAAATATGCAACTGAACTTCACAGCAGGGTGATTTCTGGGGTTACCATATGGGCTACATTTGTTCCCTTCTATTTGAGAACAAAATCAAGTGCACAGCTGCTAGGGTACCCTTCTTGGAAGTGTTAGGTGGTCCTCTTAAATCAGTTGTAATGAAGTAAAAATGCAGTTCCCAAGACCTAAATGGGAAAAAGGTGGGAGGGGGGTGGGGAGGATGAGCAAAATATCTGGAGCAAGCTAGATACAGGAGCATCCTACCTTGTCAGCTCCTGTTTCATTGTGACTGATGTGAGGTATGTCATGTTCACTGCCTGGCCAAGCTGACTGCACACTTGTTCACTTTTCATATGTTGAATTTATTGAAAGATAAGCCCAACATCTGAGAATCTAGGCAAAGGGGCCAGACTGTGCTTCCAGACTACATGCCTGCTTGTAAACAGCTCAGGAAGGTAAGATGCTAATCCTTGAGCCACCAAGGTTATCCCTTCTTAGTTCCAGCTATATTTACACAGCTGCTCCTCCAGACTCAAGAACTGAAGACAAAAAGCTGAATGTTAGAAAAGAAATGGGGATCATATCATAGAATGGTTTAAGTTGGAGGGGATCTTAAAAGCCGTTTAGTTCCAACAGCTCTGCTGTGGCAGGGTTGCCACTCTCGAGATCAGCCTGTCCAGGATCCCATCCCAGGGGAGGCTCGCTGCAGTTGTGAGCTGGGGGGCATGCAGGAAGGGAGTATTTGAAACTGTTCAACCTCACTAGTTGTTCAAGATATTGAAAACTAAGGGAAACATATACTTCTAGGCTGCCTAATTGGTTGTAAATCTTTATTTCATGCACTGAAGTTTTCCTATTACTGAATGAAACAATGCCCTATTTAAGAAAGCCACCTAATCACTCATTCATCTCTGGTCAAGTTGACAGAGGGTAGGCCTGGGGGTGTAGGGACACTGGCTGGCATACCAGCTGCCGTGTCTGGGGTTGCTTCCAAGAACAGCAGGAGTCTGGTTCAGGCAAGGTGAATGCATGAAACCTGGTGCTATGAGGTGGTCCAGAACAGCCACTAGCCGTGCAGCCCTGGCACTTATGTTCTGTTACCATTTTATGAATGATAAACAAAAATAATTTCTTTTAGACTTTTCCAGCTTCTTTTGCTTGGAAATGCTTCTTTTGCAGCATTTCCATCTCTTTCTGTGCCAATGTCATTTGCCCTGAAAGCTTTGGCAGGCTTTGATGTTGGAGATCTCTATGTTGGCTGTCATAGGGATGAGTTTGTGGGTCAAGAGGGTCAGGAAAGTGTGTTCACCTCTGGCTTGTTTAGCTAAAAGCAGTCTTTTAGTAAGGCTGGTCTAATGTGGATGTAGATAAGAGAAGGAAAAATTCTAAATATATTCTAGTTTCTAACATTAGCTGAACTCTGTGACCTTCTGATTATTGGATATTGCTGTGTGTGTGGGCCACTGGTGTTTCTTGGCACTGGTTTCATGGTGATCTCCAAGATGCAGTCCTCAGACAGCCAGCATAAGGTCTCCACAGATTTAAATGGTAATACTGAATTTATATATCCATCGTGTATATTTTATCTGGGCATCTGAGGTGCTTCTGTGGGTCAACATGTTTTCTCAAAGATAATTTTGATTTTTTGGGAAATATAAATTCATGTAACAATGTCCCCACAAACAGTTTATCCTTGTTTTGTCCTTGTTATATCATAATTGGCATAAGTTAAATGACAATCTATGGACTATTACTATTTCCATTGAATTACACCTAATGAATTTCTATTTGAATTGGGGATATATATTCTTTTTTTTTTTTTTTTTTTTTTTTTTTTTTTTTTTAATCAAAATTTATTTTGCGTAGGAACTGAATTATGCTAACCTTGGGACTACTGGCCTCCCTCATTTTAATTAGCTCAGAAAATTGACTTGTACATTTAAAGCCTCTGTAATTCAGCTGTAATCACTCATGTTAGGCTGGAGATAAAGGAGTCTCTCAGACTGTGGCACACTGATGCTTTCTGACAGATCTCCTATTGCCGCATCAATACACTTCCCTCACATGGTGCTGCAATAGGACTGGCAGGGACAGAAGTATGGTGCAGCAGCTGCATTTCTGCCACTGTCTCGTGTAACTCATTTATATACAGCATTTCCTTATGTCCTGCTCTTGCTGTAATCACGACAGGAGATGTTGGAAAAGAGTCTGTACGAAGACTCAGCTGCATGCTGCAGCTTGAAAACAAATACTTCAACTTGGGTAATTTACCTGTAAAGCCCTGGAGTGAATGCTGGAGGCCAGGGCTGCAGTTTGGTGCCCCTACCCACTGAGAGCTCAGGGCATTTTATTCCTGCTAAAGAGCCGTGGTGAAACAGAAAAGAAAGAGTGCAGCAGTAATTTCAATTCTGAATTTCTTGTGATGTGTGTTCAGAAGCAGGATGTTAGGAAATCATATTGTTTCAATGATAATACATTTGAGAGTTTAAAAATGAAAGTTCAATATACTGTATTTTCTGACTCCATGAGCTGCAGCTTCAGAGAAAACAAAAAATATTTCCATAGCTGCAAATAATAATTGATTTTATATTCATCAGTAAATAAATATTCATAAAGCCTATCGTCTCTACCTGATTGTTGTTTGCATTTGACTAAAGCTGTTAAGCAAAAGTAGTAAAAAATATTTGGTTTTACGTTTGAATTCAATTGCAGTGACTATTTGGCCTTCCAGAGCAAGCATGTGAAAGTTTTCTAACAGAGATCTTGAGTTTAAATAATGCATCACCTTTCATTTGGAGTAGTCAGTGACAAAAACGTCTGGTAATTCCTTGGGAAAGGTAGCCCAATTCTGCATGGTACGGTGAGGAAAGTATCTCACGGTGGCTTCAGACCTTGGGATTCAATGGGTCTCCTGCTCTGTCTGCTTCTCTTGGCTGCAATGAATCAGTCTGCACAGGATGTGGCTGCTAGCAGATGATAATGCAAAGTGAAGGGCTGGGCCATGAAAAGCCCCAGGGTGGCTCAGCACGGTGCTGAGTTCTCACGAAGAGCTGATTGCTTTCCAAAAATAAGAACAGGAACTAGGGCAGATAATCCATGTAAAATGCACTTCCCACCTTACACATTCACAACAATTTATTATTTTCAGCATTGTGGAGCTTAATGTGTTGATTACATACATAATCTCCGTAGGCACACACACACCTACACGCACTTCTTGTATCCTTGCAGGCCCCATTTGCAAAAATTTCTCTAGGATTCTGTTCTGTGGGTGTAACTCCAGAATATATAAACAGATCCATGTTTTCACATCACTTGAACCCAAACCTGACTGCAAACATGACAGCACTAGAAATACAATGGTTTGGAACTTTCTGCTCTGTTTTAAACCCTTCAGTTTACTAGGACAAGGCAATCTGGGCTGTTCACACGACTTGCTATTGTGGCAGCGTTACCACTGCTCGGAATTCAGGTTGTGTCAGCATTTCTTCTACAATCATAAATCCTTGTTTCAAGAGCTTAATAATCCAATTAGTCTTGAAATTTCACACTTGTCTGAAACTTGGCACTGAATATTAATTTTGCTTTTTACCACATTAAATAAAAATACGTATTAGAAGTGAATGTAAATAAATGAAAAATAGGCTCATTGTGTTTCACTGCCTTTTTCCCTTTCAGTGTTGATTTTGTTTATTGAAATGAAATGGCATGAACTTACTGTTCCAAGTGGAAGCCTTTGTAAATTCTTCTTAAGTTAAAAACTGCAGTCATTAGCATTTGCAAATCAGCTTTCATGAGCTTGTAGATCTCACGCGCAGCAAGTTGAGTTCTCTATCAGTGTCAGCACAGCAATATATAGGAAGTAGCAGTTGTGGGAGAGGACATGCGCAAAGAATAGAAGCATGGATATGATTATCCTTAGCTGCTTTCATATGTAATTTCAAATCCTGTGATTATGCAAGTACATTTTCTAGGCAGTGATGATATATAATGTAAATCAAATGCAGGGTTTCTTCTGTCCTGTTGAAAAGCCTGTGTTTGTAAAATTTCCAAGCTGCTGGATTTTTTTTGGTTTGTTTGTTTTAAATGAACAAATAAACAGAAATCTTAGGAGAAGGCTCTGATGCGAGTCTTTTAATTTTTGCTCACCCCTTCTCTATAACTCTGAGATTATCCTGGGGGTCACTAAGGGTATGACTTGTCTGTGCACAATATCTTTTTGCATATAAATGCTTGCGTGGTTTTTTTTTGTTTGTTTTTGTCCTGTTTTGTTTTTGTTTTCAGAAAGGTAGCAGTAACACAAAGATCCTGTATTAATGGTTGCTCTGCTCTGACTTAAATCAAAAATAAGTCTTTTTCCTTGTGCATTCACTTATCCTCTGCACAGAACATGTAGAATCTGCCAGTTTGAAGCCACAATGCTTTATCCTCCTTTTGCACTCAGTGGAGCCGAGCATACATCCCTGCATAAAGCAGATCTTGCACATCAGGAGAACCAGTGCACTCAACTCTGGATGTGCCCTCCACTCTTACTTCACCCAGCCCATTCTGAACAGAACAGAAATATTTTTTTCTTTCTTCCCTTTCAAATGACCTTCCGGCTGAAAGCATGAGTAGCTATAGCAATCTATTGTGTGTCAGAAAATGCATACTCACTTTGAGAGCTTTGGGTTGAGCTTAGCGTACCTTTCCACTCCACATGGCTTTTTATTTACTTCCCAAAGGAAAGCTTTCCTTATGCCTAGTGCTTTTCTATTAGCAGCACCATGCTTTTTTCAGTGTAACACAGGCACAACAATCAGGATTCCTTTTATCCAGCATTCAGCCTCTAAAAATTAGGTATTCATGTCTGATCTGTGCACCTCTAGATATTTTTCTTGTCTATAGAAAGACAGGTGTTTGTTTAGGGCATACTTTATCCTAGTTCAGGAACAGGATCTAAAGTAGGTCAGAAAAACCACCATATGAGTGAGTCTATCTGCCATACAGAGGCATAAGCTGATTAACTCAAACGTAGACACCTGTCTTTTACACCAACTGTTTATACTTATATCCTAAACGATAGCCCCTAATCTGTGGGAGCTACCTTGATGCAAAACGCAGGTGTCTGCCATTTGAAATCTGTGTCAATCTGCAGCAGCTGAGAGCCTACTGCAGTCCTTCGTAACAAATTAACCATAGCCCTTCTGCATGCTATGAAATCATAGTCCTCTTTTCATAAGAAGAAAATGTGAGGACTGATATGTTAAGTAATATCTATACACTGAGAAAAACGAAAGTGAGAGCTGTTATTGAACACAATGAGCATACCACATTTCAAAGTCCAGATATTCTCACTAGAGAAATCAGTAAACCAAATTACTTTCTCTTAGGACGTTTTATGGCTCCAATGAAGCTTCTTGTATATGCAAAGGTAACTTTTCATTGCATTCAGTGGGAGTGAGATAAGGCTGTAGAATTGTGCAACAAACCTGCTAACTATAATAGCTTTTAGATAATAAAGTGGGTTTTTCTTTTGTTTCTTCTTTTTTTTTTTTTTTCTTTTTCTTTTTTTTAAATGCAAGTAAATCCTGACCTACCACCTGATGCTATAATTTGGTCTAGCAACATCTGTGTCAGTTTCTGTAGGTGCTGGGGGTTGCAATCAGTCATGTGACCATCAAAAGTCTATGAGCAATCACAGTCTAGTTGTTAAGAGAGTGGAAGAGGCTTGCCAAAAGGAAGTTCCCTGTGTGGTGGTATTGTGGAGGTGGCCTGGATAGAGAAGCATAGATGTGAACAAGGAGTAATGTGAGCAGAGATTGTGAACTGACTGATGGCCTTCAGTTTCCCTTCTGTCTAACAAGGTATGATTAAGTGACATGTGTTTTCTCTGAGGAATTTCTATTTTATGAGAATGCAACATGAGAAGGGGTTTTGCTTGTGCTTATGTTGTGAAAATGGTAAGGATTTAAAGTCTTCTTAAGTATCTAACATGGTCAAACTCTTTGTTGGCTGAAGAAATTAAAAGCCATCCTAGGCAATGCCCTGAAATTGCATATTAGTGATTTCCTTAGGAAATGAAGCTAAAATGGTGGGAGGAGTAGGTGAGGAAGGAAGAGGCCTAGAAAGCAGAGATCTGGGATATGGCTCTAAGAGCTTTGGAATTTTTGTGAATGAGTAAATTGGGCATATTGCGTATGTTTGTAGTCTGGGAAAAATGCTAGACTTCACTTAGCCTCTTAGCCTTAAGAAGGAAGTTTGTATGCTGAACAACTGAGAGATCTGCATTCCTGAAATCACCATATCCTCCTGTGAAAGCAAAGGTGTAACTTCTGAAGTTTTTCTCTCTGTGATATGAGACCAGGTGCTATGATTTCCTATCAGTTATCTGTGGTGAGAAAATAACTGTATATGTACCCTAAAGGAGATGTTATCTGCTTCCCTAAACACTCTGTTGACTCTCTGTCTTGTGTGAATTAATCCTTGATTGCAAAGACATCCAGGCTGGCACTGAAACATTTGCTGAAAAGCTGTGTATTGCCTGGTTGCTTACTTTCTCTCTTCTGCTATGGGTGTCTGTAGAAGGTTTATCTATTGTTTCGCAGCGAATTAATAATATATGACATGGCACAACTGCTTAGCAATGTTGATTTTGTTACGATTCAATGAGTTTTCAGTCCTCTGAAGGAAGACGAGAATGCTATAGGAGCTTGTTCCTACAGAGGACTAAAACACCACTATCTTGGGGAGAAATACTTGGAATTTCTCGTTTCTGTGATGGAAATCTCGTGAACACTCATCTTGCTTTTAGTATGCAAAGTGGTCTTGTTCACTGAGCCTTTGATACTTGAGCTTGCTGTGACTGTTACAAGCTGAAGTGTGGGGATATGCGAACAAAAGAATAATAAAAAAAAAAAAAAGTGGCTTACTGGAAAATACTACAATGTTTCAAAAAATTATTTTTAAAAATGCTACTGAAAAAGGTGGTAAATGTCAGTTGGTAGGTGCTGGGCTACATTTAGTTACAGAAAATTTTAATCTGTCTGCTAGGCTGTGCTCTGCTCTCTAATAAGCTAACTTCAGTAAAGTGACTCCGGGTTTTGTTTGCAACTAGTGGTACCACATAGCAGGGTGCAAGTGGATTACTCGTTTCTTGTGCAAGGTGAATTACTGAGGTATGTCTTCCATTGGACTGCACCTCTTGGTGGTTTCCAGTAGCAAAGTTCCTACAGCAGGTGGTGGGTTTGCAGTCATTTGTTGCATTTCTGTGATTGGTCAGCAGCACTGCTTTGAGATAATCCCCCTGGAGGCCAGGACTGTGTTAGAACCGCTGTTTGGGTGCCTGAGGAGAAATGCCATCCTCATCACTCTTCTGTCTGAGCAGCCAGGGGCTGTCTCTGACCTTTGAGGACTTGAAAATGTTTTACTCCTCTGATAAAACCTCTCCTGATGAAAGAGATTCTAGTGATTTTGACATGGGCCTTCGTGTTAAGGGAAGAAAAAAGCAGAGTGAGGTTTCTGTCCTTCAAGGATTGGTGGTTTTGGAGGTGAATGTGACGAGTCACAGGTGTTGATACTTTGCTTTTTGTGTGCACCCAACTGCTGAGTGTCAGTTCTGTGATACAATCCATCTCCTGATGGACTGGGTGTGGAAAAATTGAGTTAGTGGAGTTAAATCCAGCTGGTGAACAGTCATGAGTGATGTTCCCCAGCTGTTGATATTGGGGCCAGCTCTGTTTAATACCTTTACTGATGACCTGGATGAGGGGATTGTGTGCACCCTCAGTAAGTTTAACATGACATCATGTTAGGGGGAAATACTGATCTTCCTAAGGATGGGAAGACCCCACAGACGGGTCTGTGCAGGCTGGATCACTAGGCTAAAGTCAATTACGTGAACTTAAACAAGACCTGTTCTTGTTACAGTAAGATCCTTCATTGTCTATTAGGCTTTCTTTTGGCTTACAGTTGTTTAAAAACTGTTCTTTCCACTTTAATTCTTTCACTATGATGGAGTGAAAGAAGACCAATGGGATACTCTTTATTCCAGGAGAACATATAAGGCAATCCTGTAGCCAAATTTTACAGTTTTATTTGAGAATATATTAGAATTTCTTTTTCTTTTTCTTTTTTTTTTTTTTTTTAAATTGTTAAGAATAACTTTAAGTTCTTGTTTGGGTCTTTGGATTATAACTTATCAAGCTGTTCTCCAGTACTAAGGCTGGAATTTCTTTGAAAGTGCAATCTTGGACTTAGATTCGTAAGATGAGGTAGAAGGTATATAGAAGGTATATTCTTATGTTTAGATGATAATGTTTAACTTTTTGCTATAGCTTCATAGCATGAAGTATTTGGTTTAAAAAAAAAAAAAAAAATGTCGCCTTACATCCTATAGTTGTGTTGGTACAATTGCTTGTACAGCTGTATTAAAAACCTTTCACTGAATTTATCTGGTTTCAGTAAAATTTCCAGATTATCCTCTCCCCCCCCCTTGCTCCCCCAGTATGTCAGTTCAGACTGCAGCTGTCTCTTTGTATGCCAGCTCAACTGCAGGATGCCATGCACAGATTCAAGTGGTGCTGAATGGTGGCAATATCTTAAACTAATACTACTACTGAAAGAACTCTAATATTTGAAGCTGGAGCTATGAACTTGCCAAAAAATAAATGCACAAAGCATACAACTCAATAGAAGATAGTTTTGATTTATTTTGAAATACTGACAAAGAAAAATTAGAAACTCCGTAAGGATTCCTAGACAGGTGTCATCAGTTCTGAAATATAGAGCTGAAATTAGTTGAAGGAGAAGCAGGAGCTGAGGTTCACCTCAGGAATATCTGCCTTAATCTATGAAATTTTCCCATAGTTAGTTTCAGTGTCTTGTAACATATACTTGATACTGGTATACCAGTGTACTGATAGCATATTATTTCAACCTCAAAGCAAGGTGTTTACGTTTTTTGGAAATTCTTGGTTTTCTAAGCGTGTAGCTGCTATAATTCTTCACATGGTGATTCAATCTGATCCATCAGTCTATCTACAATCTTGTTTCCTCAGAACTAATGGAGAGTTTTGTGTGCTATAATGTTAAAAGCTCACAGTAAGTTTTAGAACAATTATCTGGACAGTAAAAAGAGGGACAGTGGAGTGTGGAAAAACCTTTTTACATATGACAATTTCTGGGGGTACCAGGAAGTGTGAAATCAATTAGAAGCGATGACTCTTTGAGTTGGAAAATATGACAAGTTATGTGTTCCTTCTCTCTCCCTCACCCCCCTCATTTCGTAAGCACAAAAGGATGAGAAAAGTTAATCTCTCTGTTTTATTTGCTCTCTGAAGGTTGGCAAATAAAACCTGGAGACCTTGTACTGGCTGAGGACAAGAATTAATTGCTCCTTGAGTGTCATTGTCCACTGACAACTCTTTGGTCAACGCAGTCTTCACCTGGAGAATCTTAGATGGGTCTGAGAGCTCATGATGACAATAAGGCATACGTCACTCTTACTTCCAGCTTTATCATGTTTTTGAATCAAATATTTAAATGAGCCATTAGTTGCTTGGTTCAAATTATGTTTATTCTCCTTTCAGGAGGAGGTGAGCTGTAGCTTCTAATGAGATAAAAATAAATTCTTTAAAGTCTTGGTAATGGCTGTCAGTCTGTCTTACTCTTAGTTTGGTAATTAGGTTACCTAATAACATTAAGGAGCAGGGTGCAATTGGTTTTTCCTAGCAGCCTTGCTGTTTTCTCCATCTTTCTGGCTGGGGGAGGGGCAGCAGGAGGCGCTTGCTGGGCTGTGTATAAACTCCTGGCCATAAGGGCACCATTTTCTGCAAGGTGTCTTGAGTTCAAGTGCCTTCCCTACAGCAGGAGGAGATGCTCTGGCCAAGAGAGCTGTCTGCTGGGTCACCTCTAACCCATGGGAACTATGAGTCATCAGTCTGGCCCTTACTGCTCTGGTGACTACATAAACTGGAACTTAGGTAGAGGAGCTCCCTTTTTCGTGGTAAACTATTGTCTCACTTCCTGTGTGTGGATTTATTAGGGTTCAAAAGGGATGTGGGTGTGTGTATTTAAGGAAGCTTCAGCCTCTTTCACTCCTTTATAAATTAATGCTGTTACCACAGCACTGGCAGTTTGCGCTGTCCTTGTGGGGTGCTGCAAGTTCCCTGACTTCCCTGGTGGTTCTCCTAGCCAAGGGGACTGCCTGTGGTACACGCCATCCTTTCTTATCCCCTCAGCAAGACCCCTGACTTGGGGCATGTACCCTTGCATCCCATGGTGCTGGGAGCTACTCATTGTTTCATTTGCTCAGCTTGCTCTGAAAACCTTGATTTAGACATGGAAAACAAAATCATGTTTTCATTCAAAATGAAAACAGTTGCAACTTGTACTTCCTACCCCTTCAAAACCTTTTGTCCTGTCTGGCTTGTTGTATATTTACCTAGACAGAAATAGATAAACTGTGACATTTTGTTGCATTATCTAAAGCGAGAACAGTCTTAGTTGAAGCATGAGACCTGATTTTAAATCTGACCGGTTGTACCATGACTTCTTTCGCTTTATTTCTCTATCCAAAAAAGATCCTGACATGACTGAAAACAACCCTGCTGTGACTTAAAATATAATGATAAAAGCTTTTGTGATTCTCTTTATTATCTTAATCGCCTGTCTTATGATATACAGACAAATATCTTACAGTTCAGTTGAGCTATGTTCTGCTTTGTCTGCTATCATATTAGGTAATTGTTTTTCTGTCACCCTTTGTAAATCAAGACTTTATTTTCAATGGAATTGATTAATAGATGCCATGATCTTGCTGCTCACACTTGCAACGTGTCTTAAGCAAATCAGCAGAAGACTTTGCCATCTCTGTGTACATCACCACAAAGAACAGAAATTACAAGTATCTGTTAATTCTTTAGTAACTACTTGGTATAAAGAGATGTTCACATGCAATTTGTAAAGCAGGACCACTTTCTCCAGAGCACTAAACTTCTGAAAGCAAAATCTATTAACAGTAGTGAAATGCATAAAAACTGCTGCAAATGGAATTTCTAGAAACATTCCTGTTGCCGACAATTATATTCAGGTTTATCAGGATTATATGCTCTTCTAGTGTTTACCCAGCCCACACTAAAAAGACGCAGTACGTGCTTTAGGGTTCACATACTGCTTTTCTAGCCTTGAAATTAGTGGGAGGGCCTTGAGAAAAAGCAAGGATAGCTGAAGGAAGGAACAAAGGCCATGGCTGTGTGGTTTACGTCACTTCATTAAGTAAACAAGGTGGTTCAGCTAAGCTTTCTGACCGTAGTTGTGAGGATATCTGCCTCTTGTACCATGCCAAGCCACTCTGCTTGTTCTGCTTGTCATCTTGCCAGAAAAACAATGTGTAAATTATGACGTGGGCATAAGATCAAATATAAAGAATCAGTATTGCCTTTGGGGATATTTCCCATATTCCTTCTCGTGGGAGACTTACCTGCTTTCTGTACCCAGCCGTTACTCCATCGCTTTCAATCTCTTAGTATGTTATATCCCTGTCCTTCTTGTAGTTTCTTCTATAGCAACCATTCCGTGATAAGGAATATTAAACAGCCAGATCCAACAAGAATGTAGTTCTTTCTGTTTCTATTGTTTCTCACGTGCAAGGCTTGGTGTTTCTGTCTTTGAAATTCTATCTGACTAAACACTGGTGCAAAATGACGTCTTAGCATTGTTGTTACATGTACCAGTGTTGTAGACTTGATCACAACAGAGCAAGGGTTTCTGCTAGTGTAATTATGCTGGTGAGTGAAGTTAGAGCACTATACCACAACAAATGCTTCAGTTCATAACTTGAAGTTGCAGATAAGGAAGAGCCTTCCAGTTTAACTAGTCTATCCTGAGTGTGTCTGTGATTTTTAGTTGGTCTTTCTCATCATGCCTGTTCTGAATCAGATCATATAAACTAATAGTGGTAAACAGTTTTAAAAAAATTAATTTCAAAGGAAAGATTGTCACTTCTCCTTGAAACAAATCTGATCTACAAATCTCTTTCCTTCTAATGTTTGTGTAGGTGTGTAGAACCAATGGTGCATCTGTAAGAATGGCTTCTTGTGCATACTGATGAGTCCTCTTGTCACTGCCTAAGAAGCTGGCTCTTTCTTTTCCAACATCCTCAACTTGTCATGTGTTGTGATGCCTGTAGAGATGTAGTACTATCAGTTGTCAGTGTCTTGGTGTTACTGCTCCACTGTGTCTACTTGCTTCCTGGGATGGATACAACGGACTCCAGCCTTGTATCTAAGTCTTATTTACTGACCAGATCATTTATTACTCACTGGAATGTTCTTTGGATGGCTGAGGCACACCTGGATAAAAGACCTGGCACACCTGGCCACCTCCTCTACATGCATGCCAGGGCATAGTGAAGGCAAGGCTGTTTCTGCAACACCAAAGGATGGGCTCAGGCAGGTATGATGGCCCAAATGGAAGATCAGTTACTGCAGGAAGGCACGTGGGGACAGATCCAAGTTTGCATTGGAGAAAGGTGATGCAGCTGGTCTCTAGAAAAGCTGTGGACTTAACACTGTTCCTCAGTACGTTTAAATTAGTTAATTTGGGTTAATGTTTCCTTTAGATGAACAGTATATGCATATTGTCTCTTAGCTTGAATTTTGAGGCTGCCCTTTTTTGTACATCTCCAGTAGACTCTGGACTGATGCCTTGGACTCCTACCTGCTCTGCCTCATGCAGATGACTACTAATACTGCCCAGCACTGTTTGCACAGTCAGTTTTAAGTTAAGGAAATGATCCTACAGCTGTTTAGCTGGCTAAACCTGACAGTAAGATTACATGCATCAGCATTTCTTGCTTAATGAGTACCAAAGTGAGTTACTGAAATTATCAGTCATGCTGCCTGATGCCACCTTAGCTAATATGACCGCTTCTTTTTGGATGCAATCTGAGCACTTTGCTCTGGCACTTGCCTGATGATATGTTTTTTTTTCCTTAACTGTGATGAGGAACAATTATGTATTATGCTAACTAAGTTCTACAAAGAAGTTATTAATCTTGAAAATTATATTTATGTATTCATGAATAGTTTCAATTTAGCTAAGACCATTTAAAAGTAAGTGCTTAAATTTATTGCATTGGAAGATATGTTCTTGCAGCTCACTTGATGTTATTATGAACAAATTTTGCATGTGTGGAGGCTCTTGAAGAATGGTTTTTAAAAGCCAGTTAAGTGTCTGAAATGCCTTCATATGCAGCCAAACAATAATAATTTAAAAAAACAAAAAAAAAAAAACCAAAAAAAACCACAACTATTAAACTATTTGCATTCTTGCTTCTGCTAAGGAAAACAAAATGAAATATACTGAAGAAGCCAAAACTTAAATTCTGTGTCTCATTCAATATGTTCAGCCCAAAATAAAACTGGTCTCTTAATTCTTTGAATATGCCTGGATCAAACTTCAAGTTTAAAAGGAAAGCAGGGAAATGAGTACAAAAAATAGGAGACTTTCCACTGACTTCAGTGGGTGCCAACTCAGTTTCTTGTTCCTTCTTAACTGATGTGAGAGAATCTATCTGCTAAGGAGGACCAGATCCTATCATCTTCCATTGCATCTGTGCAAAGTATCTGAGGCTTGCTACAGCATGAGAAGAACTAAGTAATCTCACTGAAGCCTGCTGGCTATCACCTTGCTAAGTAAATGCTGCTTATCACATAAGGTTCTTGAGGCTATTAACCAAGCTTGTTTAGTACTGGGAACACCAATAAGCAGCTGTAGTTGACAAAAATGCAGATAGTTAAGCCAAAGAACTCAGGTTAATGAAGGCAACAGCTAGCTTTCCTTGGAAGGGATTTTTGACTCTGAAATCTTAGCCCTGTTGTCTGCTGACTAAATTGATTTATTTTCCTAAGTTAGTTATCTTTCCTTTTATTATTATTATTTTTTTAAAGAGAGAAGAATTCTATTTTTAGAATGTGAGATATTATCATCTTGCAGCTTTGTGTTACACTGCTGTAGATTGATAGTCAGAATTGGGCAGTAGCTGAATTACTCTTACATATGAGAAAGAAGACGATGTTAGAATTTGAAGTAGAAACAGTGTGGTGTGGATGTGAAATCTGCTGCCTAATTGGTCTAATTTGCACACTGATATGCTGGTTTTTATGCACAGTGGGTGTTCACACAAAGGGCTGTGCAAACATAGACCAAATGTCCGTACTCAGCCTTGTAATGTAAATGAGATGGGTAGAAAAGACCAATACGGGATGAATGAAAGTAGAAGAAAACTAAGAGTGGGATCAGATGCTGCTGCGTTATGTAGCCCTGTGCAAGGCCAGCTTCCTTCAGAACAGTGAAGCAACCATAGCTTATTGGTAATAAAAGAAGATGAAGGATCGCTTCTGACTGCTGAAATTTCTTATTGATGTCATCTAAATCAGAAAAACTCCAATGGGCATACTGTGTTGTGTGGTTTTTTGTTTTTTTTTGTTTTTGTTGCACTGAATTTTTATTTATTTCATGCCACAAGCTTTAAGTGTCCTAGAAAACCATGCTGCAGTTTCTTTATTCTTTGTCCCTTGATGATTAGAATGGGTGAATAAATTTCAGAGGAAGTACTGAAGGAAAAAAAAAAATAGAGGACAGTTCTCGCTGTCAGCAACTTTAGTGTACAGGTAACTTTGGAGAGAGTTTGAAGGCATTGAAAATTTGTGCAGTTGCAATGGTTCTACTCTGTCCCCTGGGAAATATATATCAGTGTCTTGAAGCAATGACAAACAAAAGCACCTGCCTTATACCATAGCAACTGTTAGTAGTGCTGCAGTGGGAAGGTTATAGGTGAACAGAACTCTACAGTCTCTTTCTGTCTTAGCAGAACGGGACTGATTGCAAGCAGAACACCTCTTCCCTCCAAACTTCATAGTTGAGGATTTGTTTGACTGACTGTCTTGCACTTAAATGGTTCTGAGTTCATCTTCAGAAAGTTCATGTGAAACTGTAAGGCAGAAAAGCTGAAAGTTCAAGCTGTTCTGCACTATGCATAGTTTAAGAAGTACACTTGGCAATTTATGATGTATCTGCAGGTTCTGCTCGGAATCTTCAAGAGATTGGAATTTTGTTTTAAAAAATAAATGGAAAGTAGGGGAAAGTGAGTACAATCTTGCTGCATGTTACTTCTCTCCTCCTTTTAGATAAAAGATAGCTTATATGTGGTTGTATTTGAATATCATCTTGCCTTCTGAATAAGAACAGCCTGGATCTTGACACTCAAGATCATAAAATCACATTTTTTCAGGTTGCCTGGTTGTTCAGAGCCTTGCTCAGAGTCAAACTTGTTATTTACAAAGGCTTAATTTCTACCACCTCCACAGCTAGCTTAGAATAGTGTTTGGCCGTGTTTATTTTGCCCTTCTCCTTCCTAATTTGATCTGAATTTCTGTCGCTGAACCTTGTGCCTGTCAACTCTCATCCTCCCTTTCTGTACCTCTGATGCGCTTTTTCTTTATAACCAGCCATTAAAATAGGGGGTAACAATTCCATCCCCCCACTCAGCCTAATCTTCAGGTTAAAACTAACAGCACATTTTTTGGCTTGTCATTGTAAGCTAGGCCCCAGGGTCAACCCTGAGGATTGCTGCTTGTAACTGGCTGCCAACGATTTTGGATTACTGACCTTTTTGAGCCTAATGATTCAGCTACTTCCTTCATATGCCACCCACCCTGTCCATACCCCTACGACTGGCTAATCTGGGTACTCTGGGAGACCACTGAAAGCTTTGTTAAAGTCAAGGCATATTACTTCCATTGCTCTTCTTTTGCTCAGAATTACTATTTTCTTCAGTGTAAGAGACATCAGTCAAGTAAGGTTTTTTTCTGATAACTCTGCTGCCTGTTTCTCAGGACGTCCTTGTACTTGGAATGCTTGAAAATTGTTTTGAAGTCTTGCTCCCTGGTCTTTCCAGAGACTGTGATTAGGTCAGTGGTTAACCAAGAGCATCCTTCTTACCCTTCTTGAGGAGTACTATGACTCTTTTTTTTTCCCACTTTCTTTAGCTATTACAGCCCTCCTGCAATCACCTTGAACTTTTAAAGATTTCTTAGAGTGGCTTCTCAATGGCATTGGATTGCAGATTTTGCACTCATTTGTCACACAAGTCCGTGTGACCAGACAGGTGTTGTTTGCTTTCAGACTCTACTTTTAGACAGGAGTCTCAAAGACTGGAGAACAAACTATGTCAATCAAGTTCTCTTTTGCTTCTGTTGCCACACATTCCCCTTGTCCATTTAGCATAAATTCATGTTTTCTTAAAAATTGTCATTGCTGTCTTCATACCGGCAGAAATTTGTTGCCTCGGGGAGCTCATGCTGATTTTTTTAGCTCAGGGAAACTTCACCTTCCCTAGAGCCATCCCTATGTATTCAGGCACAGTTCCCATTTCCCTTTCACTGTTTGTATGTTTCCAGAAGATCTCATCAAGTAGCACATTCAGATTTGTCATGTAATCTTTTTAAGTCCCAGGATAAACTGCCTTGAGAATTTGTTTAAGTAAAGATTTTCTTAAGGCAAAAATGGTGCCCTACTCTCTCATATATGAATATTCATGACCAATGTAACAGGTGGAGCTGAAGAAGAAAGTCTTGTGCAGGTTGATAATGTAATCACAGATATATGTATATCTGTTCATATATATATATATATATATATATATTTTTTTTTTTTAAAAGGACCTAAAAATATTATCTTAGTTTTGATGAGAAGTTATGAATATTCACTCATTTCCTTCTCAATTTTAGTAACTTCTTTCTGTTGTGTATTGAATTGTTGGGGACATATTTTATTCCCACTTTTCAAGTATTGCCAACTCTCACAAAAAGTCTCACTTGAATTAAAGGAGTTGCTTGGCTATGTTTCCTAAATTCTTTTAGACTTCTTCATACTAGCCTGAAGGGGAGTAGGGGGAAGCATATATATAGATCTTAATGACCACTCCAAAAACTCACAAAATCCTTAGCAGGTGCAGTTGTATCACTATGGTACAGGACAGCACCAGGCTTCTGATGACTAGCTGGGAATTCACTCATTTACTGCACTACCAATGCTTTCTGCAGCCCTTGCGAGGTGGGATTTAGCCCATGTACTCCTTAACCATTCTATTTCAGTCTCTGCAGAACTTCCTGAAAAGTTCCTTGGTGCACAGTTTCCTGAGAGAACACGATACAAAAGTAAAATTACTCAGAGCTAGAATGAGTATCAAACAAGGATGCATGTTACTTCACAGTTAGCTCTGTTTTGAACTGAACAGCTGGACTGGTGTCTGGAGCTGTAATGCAGTGCTTAATGTATGGACACATTTCACTGGAACTGATTTTTATTTTTTAATTGATTTTATGCTTTTATTACTTATTTATTTATTGGGGATGGGAAGGACAGAATACTTTTTCCATTTTCTAAAGCTTTTACTGCAGCTATGACTCTTTAGCTGCTGCTGCCTTCAAGGATATACAGGATGAAGCCAGAAAGATCATAATCCATTCAAATGTGAGGCTGAAACAAATTTGCAAACACCAAAAGTGAGGAGAATATTCTGCTTATGAAACAAATCACTACAATCTCTGAAATAAGCCACTGTGATGAAGCAGCAATGAATTTTTCATGAAGTACAGCAGTAGCACCAGATGGCTACTAGGTCTGTGGGAGAGTCTTCCCATTTCGCATTAATTCTGAGAAGTAGTAAGCTATAAATGACCTGCAGCAACTAGCAGGTCACACATGATTTAGTTGCTGCTACTAACCTAAAATATATGCTTGGAGTTGGATTTGTTCTTAATAGACTATTTTTCCTTGACTTCTCTCTGAGGTCTAGCTCCAGGAGTTCTTTTTCACACAGGTCTGTGCAATATGTATGTGGTTGTTTTGGGAAGCAAATTGCTCTGTACTTATGCAGTTGTCATTTTTGATTTTGTCACATCCTGCTTTCAAAGTAACATTAATCCAACTTGGAATGGATGAGATCGTGTTAAGTTTACCCATATCATGTGGGTTAGAGTGCTGTAGGCAGCCTTTTTGTGCTGCATAGCTTTGCTTGTCATTAGGAAGTCCTGTTAGTTCAGCTTTGTATTTAAGCACTGCTGAAACAACACCTTTGTTAAATGTTGGCTTGTACCCAGTCGTATTTTTTTCTGTTACTTCAATTTATGGTAGCTCCAAACAAAGCTATGCTACATCTAGCATCCTCTGTGCTTCTTCCAGTGTCCTACTAGAAATGACATAGAGCAAAGCATGTGTAACAATTAGGAATACTTCAAGGCTCAAACCTGTAGCCTCGGCAGGAGCAAGCAGTAATGCCTGCTTAAGCATTCTTCTAACAGAAAATTTATTTCCCAAACCATGCCTATTTTGTGCTAATGTAGAGCAGACTTCAACTTCATGTGCCAAAAACCTTGCTTTTATTTATTTTTTTTTGGTAGTGGCACCTGAGCTAGTTAAAGCCAAAACATGCTCTTATCTATCAACTTCTGACCAATGGAAAGTAGATAGGAATATATATATGCATCTGTACAAACAGTGACCCTGCCTTAAACCACTGAAAATTAAGATTTACTGTATGCTGATCCATCTGACGTTAACAGTGGTTTTGTGCTTTTTTTTTTTTGTTGTTGTTGTTTTTTCCCCTTGGCCAAATGACTTTTATTTAGTTTAAGTACCCTGTGGGGTTTTTAACCTCAGTGGAAAAGCTTGGTGAATTCAGAAGCCTCTCTGTAGAAGATTTAACTTCCCCAGTGTACTTTGCCCTCCTCCATCAGCAAACAGTAATTTGGTGCAAGCACCTGGGTGTAGCCCCACTTGGGAGTGAAGTCCAGAGTCCTTGTTTGGCTTCGAGGTGGCTGATATGGCCACATATCATAGTACAAGCCATGTCAGCTCTGCTGACAGCCACGTTAAACTGATGATATTCCTCAACTAATGTCTATGCTGGTAACATATAAGTTGCTTGACAGCTCTCTCCCTCGATGTGCTCTAGTTGATCGGGATGTATATTCCCAAATACATATTGAACTATGCATACCAATGAATACATGTGTATCAAGGCAAGGTATAGCTTATGTGCTTGTTTATAACAGGGATATCATCTTAGAAATAGTGTACGCATCTTCTTAGCTCTGTTGAAATTTCTCTAGGAGGAAGAATTGTGCTATGGGATCTTTCTGGTAAAAGACTGTAGTGCTTTTTAATGCCTCTGTAGACTATTGTATTGGGATATTATGGAAACTATTCTTTGTATGCCCTTAAATGTGTAAATAAGCTATGAAGCTGGGTTTAATCTAAAAACAGACTGTGGTAAGAAGTGCTACTGGGATACTGCGTCCTCCCTTTCTTTTAGGAGAATGCTGTCATTCTCTTGGAGGTGCACACTGTCAATGGAGCCGTAATCTTGTTGACTTCACAAAGCAGCTCTTATCTGAAAACAACTGTGATGTAAGTCTTTTTATTTTAATTAGCCCTCCTCAAATGTGAACCTGAAACAAAATGAACAGGAAGCTTTAAGTGAGAACTTGAAGCACCCTTTTCTGTATATAATAAATAAATAAATAAATGAAGTGAGAGGGGGAGGAGAACTGAAAATTTGCCAAGAAGTTGTGGATGGGTGAATGGATGAAAACAAGAGAGCAGTTTAAAGGAGAGGAAGCAGAGCATTATGCAGAAGCAGACTTCTGAAGTACATAACATTACTGCAGTAATGTGCAACTCGAATCTGGCTCTGCAAGATTCCTGTACAACTCTGAGGTTCAGAATAATGCTGCACTGTGACATTTTGGTGAAAGAAGAAAAAAGGCCTTTTCTGTTACAGCTAGTGACCACACCTGTATGTATTTATGCTGAAATTTGCTTATATAAAACCTGTCTGGATGTCTAAAATTGTATTTCAGCTGTCTTGATTTTTTTTTTCAATATGCAAGATTTTAATTGTGTGAAAATTAGTTACAATAAAACTGTTCTGTGCCAAAGTCATTCCACCTTTTTAAAAAAACAAAACAAAACAAAAAAAACTACTGCCTTCCTCTGCCTGAGCTCCTGGGGTATAAACACAGCAGCTGCTTTTCTGGCCATAGAGCCTCTATGGCTGCTCACAGCATTTCAAAAATCTCTTATTATCTTCTTATTAACAGACCTTTCCTTTTGATATGAGACAAAAAGATCACATATCTAGAAAGAGACAGATAGGGAGAAAGGCTCCTGAGAGATGCAGTGTTTCTATTGTCCTTTCTTCTCTTCAGCAGTCACTCCAAAGTCATGCTGCTGATCGACAAGATTTTCATGAACAACCCTCTTGTCTTGTGAAAACACCCACTGAAAAGCTGCATGATTTGGAGGAGAGGAAGATAAATACCTCTAGTGCTCTTGCTGCTCCCTGCTATAGTGTTATACTGATGAATGCTGATTAGCAGGACCTGAAAATGGTGTTCTGCTGAGCAAAATAGATACAGACAGAAAGAAATGTGAGGTTATATTGCTCTCTTATTTCCTGATGTGGGTTTTTCTTTCCTTGAAGAATTCTGCATCTGTGTCTACTTGCATAGTATATTAAACAAATACTGTACTTCAGAGGAAATATAGGAGAACACAGACTGCCTAGCAGCCACTGGGTAGCTGTCTGAACCCAAAATGAGATTTTATGGAGTAACACTGAGAAAGGTAGAAATATCTTGACCCTATATTTCTGATCTCTGACAGCAGTGTGCTAACAGGAATTAGGCTGGTGCTGGGGCAGCTCAGTTTTCCCCTCTTTGGAACCCATGTCCAAAAGCTGCTGAAAGCATAGGAAGGAGCGGGTTCTTGTCCCTGCTAGGGGGTGGAGGATGTATGACTTCATCCATCCCCCCCTCCTTGAGTTACGGTTATGCAAGGCAAGCTCAGCTTGAGGTCAAAGAAAGTCAAGTGCTCTGATGCTGTGCAGTCTGGGTTGGTTTTCTTTTTTGTTTTGTTTTCCTCTAAAGTAACATTTTTTTTCCCCCTCTCCTCTCTGATCTTTTCTAATTATTATTATTGCTTGTATATGTGTGTTCTGGTGGAGCCTCTTTCCTCTGACAGCAGCAGGGAGGGGGTGCAGGGCTTTGGTGGGGTCTGGAAACCCAAGAGCACGTTTCCTTTCCCACTGCTTTCTGCTGAGTCAGTGCAGCAGAGGGGTGTTCCTGCCAGGCGTGCACTGCCTTCGTATCTGTGCTTCTACAGCACTCCTGGACCGCACCCAGCGGCCAGATAAACAGAACACTTTGTCTGCTTATGAATTCTGTACTTTGGCTGGTTTGAGGCATTTTTTTCAAAGCTGTGCTATTGGCGTCTTTCTTTGATGTGCAAAACAGAGTGTGAGCCATGTGCTTCTACAGAGGAGAGCTTTGGAGATAATGCTATCAGAGCATTAGATGAATATGTGTGTAATGCTGTTAATATTCAGATAACGCTGACTTTCAGGCAGTAATGAAAGTCTTTCAGGCAGGCACTGCTGCTGGTAACACGTAGGCTGGGCTAACCCACTTAGAAAAAGGGGTATATGTGAAATTTGTGAGCTTTGTTTAAGGTAGCTGGAGGAAAAAAAAAAAGCATGCAAAAGGGAGGCTCCACATCAGAGAGCCTTGTATCGCTGCCCACAAGTAAGCAAAGCACGTACAAGCAGGAGGAATTTGGCTGGTGTTGTTCTGAGAAGTTTATTCCTCACAAACAGAGAAGCTGAGAAAACTGGCTAGGAGAGCCGTGGAAAGTGTATACGGCAATGCTGTTTTTTTTAATTACAGATGGAGAGAGGGAATATTTTTGACTGTCTTTATTCTTCAAAAGGATTGAGGCGGGATGTGTGGGCACCACCCTAAGCAAGAATAGAACCAGCTCTCTAAATCTCTAGGATAAAATACATGACCTCATGTTCCCTGGGTGGATGCAGCTCTTTAAAAAAAATCCTTTAGCCAACAGAAGTTAGGTGGAAAAACTGGATGACAATTCAGAGTTTGCTCTTAGTACCAAGAATGTGGAGCTTTGCAGAAGGATGCCATCTCTGCTCTTGGAAACCACCCGCACTTTGGGAGAGACACTTCCAATTTTTTTTAAAATTATTTTTTGCCTAGCATACATCATGCTGCAGAGACCCTACATTGTCACTGTCTGCTTTATCATTTATTTATGTTACTCTTCAGTCTATGTACAATCTGAGAGCAGAGTAAGTGTTTATAAGTAGAATAGATTTGTTGTTTTCACTACAGGTGTCGTTGGTGACTTAGATGAATAGCGAGGCTATCAGAAACAACAACCTCGTGCTCAGTATCTGATGATCTGCATTTGGTGTTTCATAAAGCTACTGGAGCCTTTGTAGTTCTCGTGTCCTTTGGTACAAAAGTCAAGGGGTTGAACTGGGGCCCCAGCCTCCAATATTCAGTATAGACAGAAGATAATTCTGAGACACTGGAGTCTCTCAAGTCTTCTGTGATCCTGACAGAAATGTAATACTGTCCTGCAGGATATCACTGCGTGAAGTGCATGCAATAGTTTTGGATAGATTTCAGAGAGGAAGGGAGTTGTTAGGACTATACAGTCAGTCTGTAACAGACATTATCATTAATAATGTATTAAAAAGAAGGTTTACTGTCTTGAGGCTATCATCTCAGTGATGCATAATCTCAGAAATGTCAAGGTGACTCAGGGTGACGTGATGGACTATGGCATCTCAGGACTGTTCTGAGACATGTGCACTTCAGAATAGCACGTGTCCTGAAACGCACATGGTGCTCACACACAAAGGCTTTGGTGCCCTCTGAATCATAAACTCTCCTCGGCAAGGATACAGAGAAGCAGCAGTGCCTATTTTCTTTATCTCCTGAACATTTGCGTTTGTATGTACAGTTCGTAGCCAATTCAGAATATGAAAGATTCTCCAGGTAAATAATTCCTTCCTTCACACACACAGAATCACATGCAGAATGGCCCAGGTTGGAAGGGACCTCAAGGATCATGAATCTCCAATCCCCCTGCCACAGGCAGAGCCACCAACTTCCACATTTAATACTAGACCAGACTGCCCAAGGACCCATCCATCCTGACCTTGAACATCTACAGGGATGGGGCATCCCCAACCTCTCTGAGCAGCCTGTTCCAACACCTCACCGCTCTCATATAAAGACCTTCCCCTGACATCCAACCTGAATCTTCCCTCCTTTAACTTAAAACCATTTCCCCTTGACCTGCTGCTATCTACCCTTGTAAAGAGTTGATTCCCCGCCTATTTATAGGCTCTTTTTAGGTACTGAAAGGCTGCAATTAGGTCGTCCCACAGCCTTCTTTTCTTCAGGCTGAACAAACCCAGGTACCTCAGCCTGTCTTTGTAACTGAGGTTTTTCACCTCCTGATCATCTTCGTGGCCCTCCTCTGGGCCCTCTCCAACAGCTCTCTGTCTGTCTTGTACTGGGAGCTCCAGACCTGGACACTCTGGAGGGGTCCTCACAAGGGTAGAGTAGAGGGGGGCATCCTTTCATTGGGATACAAATATATTTTTCCCATGTTTATAGAAAGGGAAGCTAAGTATAGCTGAAAAATACTATGGTTCTGGTAGGGAGACTTCTTACATAGCTGTAGTTTAGCTAAAATTTCTTGCATTTACCAAGACGGGTTTGTTTTGTGCATATTAGTTTTCTGATGTGTCACCTTACTTCAAGTAACGTTATTCTGTTTGTGAGCATGGCCTCTTTTCACACATCAGGCTAACCGCTGCCATACTCTAGTTTGTAAATCATGTTAAAGCAGCTCTGAATTCTTCCCTGGGGTCAGTGCACATCAAAGTGTAGCGCTGAAGCGAAAACCTTATGCAAAGCTGCTCTTTGATCAGTGTTTTTGTTTTGTTTTACATTGGATATTTTAGTGATACTGTATGATTCAACAATAAAAGTCATAGAAGATGTAATGGGAGATGTAGGAAAAAGTGAACTGGAATTCTTCAATTAGATTATAGCAGAATGTCATCAAGATAGAGTGATTCTTCTGACTTCTGTCTTCCATGGGAGCAGGTAGCTGCAAATGCTTAGGGAATAGTATTCCAGTGGAGACCAGGTGGTGTAGTTGCTACTCCTACTCCCATGACCTGAAGTATTCGCTTGGTTTTTGTGGAATCTTTTAACAATAGGCTTTTATTACTCATTATGGATTTTTAACAATGAGCCAAGCTTCTTCTCTACTGGTACATTAACTCACTTGATTATTACCTAGGAGTTTCTCTCAAAAATCTCTTAGATTACATTGTTACTTAATTATTGCTCTGTGCTTGGCATTCTGAGTGGATTTTCCCATTTTGGCACCAGTTGTCTGTTTAAATTAAAATAACCTCTCTAGTGCGATAGTACAGATGTAATTCTGTTGGTTCTTGGATGAGGTTAAGACCATTGCTACTTCTCATATTTATGCTACAGGATTCACACTGAAGTTGCTCTTGGACCCCAGCGTGGTCTAGCCTGTTCACCTTGAAAACTACTTCTGTTCACTGTGCATTATGTCATCATATTGTCTTTGGATAGTACCAACGCAAGTAAGAACTTGATTGTAAAAGTCTGGCTTGAGCTGGTAGCCAGGCTCTTATTTTCAGCAGCCAGGTTTGAAAATCTTGCTTTTTTTTATCTGTTTTCCAGTGCAGGGGCAGATATGAGCACATCTGTCTGTACATTTTTAACTTTAAAACAAGTGACTATGTTAGCTGAGATATACCATGCCTAAGGCTACAAAGTCATGGTGAAAGGCTTTTTCTCTTCAGTCAGGCTTGATGCTGCCCTAACATGCTCACACAGCTTACTTTTTTTTTCCAGCGTGGCACACGAACTGAAAAAACTTTCATCTGCTTGGCACATGCCCATGGTATTCAGTGTAAACATATCACTGTGTGACATCTGAACAAGTTATACCAAGTGTGCATTCCTTAGTCTATCTTTCAGTGAACGTAGGGTAACTCTTTCCTCTGTAAAGATGGTTTGGGTGAAAGGTGCTTAATTGGAGTAAAGGGTTACTGTTAGGAATGTACCTCATCTCTTCCAGCTGTTCATGCTGTTAATATGCTGTACATTCTTTTCCCTCTTAGGCACTACACCAGGGAGAGAGAATGAGTTTTGGCTGGTCTTCATGCAGCGATAGCTCTGAGTTCATGGCTTTGATCACAAGGGTGGTAAACCAGCAGCAAGCTCAATTGTTCTAATGCTTTCCCTAATCCTGACAATCAAAGTAGCTCTCACTAATGTCTGTCAGCATTAAACATATATGATTCACACACAGCAAAGCTTAAACTTCACCCTTAGGTGAATTTCCTACCAAGGAGGACAGCTGTTCCTCTCTGAAACATTGTCTAGTTTATCTAGCTGATAGCTTTGTCTTTTCTGATGCTGCTCCTTGAGGTTGAGGAAGGCATCTTGTTCTGGGTGATATCAATAGTCTTTCCTTGTCTTCAGCTGTGAACAAAGCTGCATCTTTTTTTTTTTTTTTTTTTTTTTTTTCTTTTTGAGCCAGGTAAGTTTTCAGGCAGAAAATTTCTCCTGTAGGATATAATGGGTGGCAAAACCACTAAACAAAATCCCATCAGACGGTATGTTTAGAGGGTATGTGCAGTAGCTCTAAGTACCTATCATGTCCAATTGGCTGATTTTAATCTGTGGCATGGATAGCTCCAGAACCTTTTATTTCCTATGTGTTTCTTACTCATAAAGGCACTGATGATAAAGTCAGAGGTCTTGGGGCAGGTAAGGTGTGAGAAATGTTACCTTTTACCATGGTAATTTTTATAAGCAGTTGTTTCCAGTCCTTCTCTTTTCTTTTCTTTTTCTCTTTTTCTTTTTTCCTTTTTCCTTTTTCCTTTTTTTTCCTTTTTTTTTTTCCTTTTTTTTTTTTTCCTTTTTTTTTTTCCTTTTTTTTTTTTCCTTTTTTTTTTTTCCTTTTTTTTCCTTTTTCCTTTTTTTTCCTTTTTCCTTTTTCCTTTTCTGCCCTGGCCCTGTGGCTGCACTGTGATGTTGTGAGACAGCTGCTAGGATTGCAAAGCAGCACTCCTCTCTTGGCAGGTCCCAGAAGAGCTTGATCAGAAGAGTCATTATCTAGTATCTGTCATCAGCTCCAGGAAGAAAGAAATGGAATTTGGGTCTCCCTGAAGGTGTCTGAATTAAGAGAAATGCTGCCTTCAGGTGCTTATTATGTATAATCATATAACCAAGGGTTAATTAGAAAAGCCCCTGTGGTATTTCAGAGGTTTGAGGGAGCTCTTAAAGCTAAGCAAGCCAGGCTTTGGGATGGAGATGGGAGTCATAAAAAATAGTCCTGCAGGGCTTTTGCAGCCCTAAGTGGCTCCCACTTTCACTGGCTTGGCTTGCTATTTTGTAAGCTGTGACGCAGATGCTAAAGCAGGAATAAGAAAATAATGCCTGATAAGCTTTGCAGCAATTTGCAGAGTCACCAAGTAATTGAATCTGAAGTAGATTACAATATTTATAGACCAAATGCTAGCATGTATACTAGTACATATACAAGATTGTATAAATAGTCACAGTAGTAACTAATTTGTCGCATACTTGGCATAGGGTGCATGTTCATACAGATTCCTCGCAATTGCCAAGCTTCAGGTTAGCTCTAGCAACACTGGATGTGTTAAAAGAATGGCTGAGGCTACACAGAGATTTTCCTTCACTGACTTGTGATGATAACTCACCATGAGTAGTCCACATGCAATTATACCATAGCCTTTGCATTTGGTCCACATCAGTTTTTGGAGCTACAAGCTGATAACTTTAGAAATGCTGATTATATTCTTGAAAACAGATGTGAAATAATAGAATCTGCATAAAAAGAAATATCACAGGTTTTTTTGCAGGAAAATACTCCAGTGGGTAGTAGAATTGCTAGGAAAAGAAATTGCAAGGCTGTATTTCAGAAAAAGATGATTTTCTTTCTTTCTATTTTTTTTTTTTAATAATCTATCCAAAAAGTCCCCAGATCATTTGCCTAGCATAATATAATTCAAATAGCACCAAGCACATAAGTTATCCCTGCTTTGCCTCTAGCTGCTGTCCCAGGATGGTATAAACCCGATTAAATTTGCAGCCTTAGGCACATGTCTTGGATAACCCGATGAAATTAGTCCAAGTATTTCCAACAAAAATCTAAAGCTTCTGGAAACTTACTTCCTGCATTAATATAGTCCTGTAGAAGGTTCTACGATAAAAACTACACTTTTATTTTGATAAAATATAAATTTTTCCATATTTTCATCTCCCTGAGTAGGTAGAAAGTTAGTTTCACTGGAACTATAATGTTTCCAAGTTTGGGGAAAACTTTATTTGTACGATACCAGACATAAGACTTATCCTCATTAACTATGAGTGTTTATCAATCACAAATTTATAACCTTTTGAGATATGATATTTAAAAAATAAATGACCAAGTAACTTAGTTGAGCTCTTTATTTGTTTTCTCAGTTCTAATCAGTAAGAAAAACAGTCATTTTCATTTAATTTCTCATTTGAGATGCATGTTATTAAGAAGTTCAGACTGCAATGTTGGCTGCCCTCAGCAGGCTGTGCTTTGGCAAGTCCATCTGAGAGTGCTTTGTAGAGAACATGACACTGGGCTTTCTGTAGTGCTGTTGTACAGATTGGAGCAGGACTTGGTGTTGTTAAACTGGAGATCTGGGCGGATGTTCTTTAACAAGTGGTTTGGTGTGTAGTATGCATGACAAGAAAGCTCATTTAAACCTGTGTTTAAAGTCAGTTGAACTTAGTTAATACATTTAAACCTTAATTGCACCTTCAGTTAGTCTTCTCCCAGTCTTCATGGTGGGGGTTATTTCTAAAGCAATTGATGTGAACTGGGGACTTTTCCCTGACTTTAAGAGAGCCTGGACCAGGCATTTTAAACTTCACAGTGCTAATGGAGAGTAAAAATTATATTCAAACTGCATCAATTAGCATCTACTAAGGATCTCACTGCTACCTCCTATTATTAAATGAAATAAAGATGCATCCAGAACAGGGGACATCTACTTGCAATCATTTTTATATGAGGAGAATTTAGTTCAAGAAGGATCATTCTTTTGTCAGTGTAAATTCTGCCTTCTTCAAGGTGTTATGACATTAAAGCTCTTTACTTACCCTCTTGAATTGAAACTATAGATAATTGTACTATCATAAATCCAACACAAACATATACTTCCAGCAGTACACTATGTAACAGGAATGTGATTTCCATCTTTTTTCCTTTTTTTTTCTTCCCCCCCCCCCCCCCCCCCCAAGATTTATTTGAAAAAATGAGTAAGTAAGTAGATAACAAAGGTAAGTTGAACTGAATCAGTCAGTCATTACAAGGTATGTTGCTCTAGGAGTGGGCTATAGGTGTCTGGTGATGGGAAATCCCTCCAAAAAGGAATTTATATAATTGCAAAAATAAGTGTACTAGAGAGTTGTGGATAAAAATAGAAGTTATTTTCTTTTTCATTGGAATGCAGAGATCAGGAGTAGAGCCTGCAAAATGGTGAGCTACCTCAGTAATGAAGACAGTGGATATTCATGAGGGAAGTGCTGAATGATTTTCTCCCCAAAATGGTTGTATGATCTAATGCCACAGGTTGAGGGTGATGATCAGGCAGAGCATTTTCAGATGTAGGCTGTTGCTATTGAAACTCATTGTTTTGTTAATTGCTTGCAGGTTGGAAACATGTACTAAACATTTTCATAATTACCTAGCCAAATCTCATCTCCATATACTCAGGGCAGTGCTTATCCCTCATGGTCCCCTGAATGCTTTCAGAAAATCTTAGCTTCCGTTTAGTGCTGTTTAATAGTAATCACTATTCACTTTTCTTGCTGCTCTCTTTCTTCATAATCCTCAAGATGCCTACTCCAAAAGCTGTGATCCTCAGCCTTTCCATCAGATTAGTTATTGTTTTTGGTGTTTGTTTCCAGGATCTTGATGCGTCTCTCTGTTCTGAGTCAGGACTCATTATTAAAGGCATGTCTTTCTCCTTGGTGTTTTCAAATTGGATGGTAGCCAATGGTAGATAATTTTGGAAAATATAGACTGTTTTTAGGCCAGCTTTTCCTGCAGAATGGTTGCTCTTATTGTAAATCTCAGTTCTTTAGTCCTTTTTCCACTTTTCCCTATTGCTCAACTGCTTTTCCTAAGGGTATTGCCTCCCACTTGATGCAGGTGTGAAGCAGGTGTTCCTTTTGACTGAAGATGGTCTATGTGGTGTAAGCATGTGTCAGCCAAAGTCCCCACCTGCTTGCAGAATGAGCCTGTTCTTCAATGTCAAAAACAAAGGATGACTTCAAGGTCAAAGAGTGTTTTTGTTTGGTCAGCTGGCTGCCTCCTTGGTACAGCAACTACAGAAGTAGAATTAGGGGAAGTACAGAAATCTGAATTCTTGGCAACTGAATTAATTCTAACACTGACTTTCTTGGAGTGTGTTTTTGTATGTTTGAATATGTATGCAGAAAGGCATTAAAATGAAAAATGAAGAATGAATCTGTGGAGTGATGAGAGTGTTCTTGAACCCCAGTTTTCTTAGGTAATATAAGATAGCTGCACCTGGTGGGCTTTCATTCTTTTAGACTAAAGACCTTTTATTCAGCAGGACTGGATTTCCTAAAAATTGATTTTTATGCTGTTTTATTCTTTTTTTTTTGGGTGTATGAATATGAATAACAGTGATTGTGGCTTCTAAAAGACAGAACTTGGGTGATGTTTCCATGACCAAATTGAGAGGACACACCAATTCTGTGAACATACAAAATTGTATCATTGCAGACTTATTCCTTTTACTTATTTTGAACCTCAGTAAGCTTTTTTGTTGTTGGTGGTGTTTTTGTTTTTTTTTTCACTCCTAGGACCTCAGCACGCATTATTCCATGTATGCATACATGCAACCAGCTGTATGAATACATAGGATTTCTTGATTGATTTTCTATGGAAAGTCAAAGTCTCTCATGAGAATTCTGAAGAGAATTTATTAATAGAGCTGAATAGAATTAGAGGCTGAAACACTGCAGTTCTACAGTGAGAGTAAATTCATACCAAGGACAGCTTCAAAATTATTTGCATAGCTTTTGTAGTTTTCTGCTACCTGGAAACCTCAAGAGAATGAAAACCTTCTCTCTTCCTTGCAATTTATGAATGCTATGGCTATCTCTAATCCATACCTTTCTCTTCGTTAAAGTTATGGTTGTCTATTTTTGGGTTTGGTCTTTTCCAATACTTGCAGAGCTATGTAGAGTTTATTATTTGGGTGTGCCTAAAAAAATGTTTTTCTTTGATAAATATTTTTTCTCATAGCAGCCACAGAAATTTATTTTCAATTTAAAGATGATAAGAAGTTGTTTATGTTCAAAAAATAAAGCAAAACCCAGCACAGTCATATATATGTCTACATTAATAGCATACATTTATGTAACATGTGTATTTTAATATTACAAATATATGTTTTTTTCAATTGCAAGCTGTAGTCTTCATGCAGTTGACTTGCCTGATTAGGGCCACAGAATTATGTGGAAGTGCTGAAAAATCAGTCTGGAGTACTGTGCCCCCTTCATGTTGCTTCTGCTCTTAGAGCATGATTGGCTGTGGTTCAAGCAAGCATCCCACTCCTGAAGCTGAGCAGGGTGGCTGTAGCACTCTGTGGATGGCACTTTTAGAAACGTGGTTACATGGGCTTCCTGACACAGCTCCAATATTTCCTATCTTCTTTGTGGTGAAGCTGCTTACTGGGGTGTACCTCTGGTAGCAGCGCCTGCAGCAAGGAGAGAATTCTCTTGGCAAACTCTCCTTTCACTTTCTTGTGCTTGGAAAGAGGAAGGTGGGAGGGAGTATATGAATGAAAACCCTGGCTGCAAGTCCTGAGCGGAGCTGTGCTGCGGCTCCATGTTTCCCTTGCCTCCCATCTCTTGTGCCTGATCCTCAAGAGTGCTCTTGTGGGTAGTTGGGCTCTGTTGGGGTCTCAGGTTGATCTGCTTCAGACCACGTGGAGCTTTTTCTTTAAAGTTGCAACCTGAGCCACTTTCCACAAAGAGATGGTCAATTCTCAAAGGTATTCTGTGACTTTTGAGAAAAGGCCTTGGTCTGCTTGCTGTGGGGCTAAAACCTTTGATATATGAAAGCTTAACTGCTGTGATCAGTTACATAAATCACATGGGTAGCTGATCAGAAGTGTCTAAGTGTTAAAAATGAACCACTTCTCAGCAATATTATCTTTCTCTGTCTTTTGCAGCTCAGCTATTAACAGAGTCTGGAACTTTGGATTTACATGCAGTAACTGTAAAAATCCCCTACATTTTAGCATCAAAAATTCTTGCTTGTGAATGATCTCTAATGTTTGCTTTGAATGTACTCTGAATGTCAACATTGGCAAACTTACTCTGCCAACTATTTATAAAATATGAATGCAAACAAACAAACCTCTTCACTTCAAACTGAAAAGTTTTTACAGACATCAATAAACTGTGTTTACTTTTCATTTGCCTTATATTGCTTTATTCCCCTTGTTTGAAGTTTCTGGAGGGATGTAGGTTGAAGGTGGTCACTGAAATCAATTTCCTTTTTCTTGTGTTCAAATAAAGTGAGTTATGGGTTTCATGACAGTCTGCAGCCTGAGCTGCCCAGTAGTTTCTCCCATTATAAGCACTTAGATGCAATACGGAGTCTCTGACTATAACAGATAATGATTTCTAGTACACTGCCATTAGATGCTTAGTTAAGAAATAATGTACTAAGACTTCAGGATCTTTATTTTATGAAAAAGAAAAAATTAGAACAGGGACAATGAGAAATCATTTGAAAAAAAAAAAAAAAAAACCAACAAAAAAAAACAACAAAAACCTTGCTAAGTCTAGGAGGCTGAATAATTCTGTATGGATTAACAAAATAAATTACAAAACAAATGCACTTGGGCACTGCATCCAGAGGGACTTCATTTTGCAGCTAATTTATGACTTGTTTTCATGTTAGTGGCCTGTCAAGTTGCTACTTGACTCCTGCGTGAGGTGTTATAATTCTTGCTACATACTGTTCTCTGCTAGCAGAAATAACACTTTCAAGTTTAAGAATGAGATGCTGCCAAGACCGCAGAAACGAACAACCTGATGAACAAACACAAAGCAGCGTGCCTTCTTGCTGTGTCACTATTGGGTTATGCTTTTCCTCAGTAGTACATGAACAGAATATTTCAGTGTTAAAATATGTGTGGCTGTAAGCACTACTCAGCATACTAGTGAAGGCTGCAGTGCTGCATGCTGCTGCTACTACCACTGAGTCATGGCTGTTTGGTTTTGTCCTTAAAGATCCCTCTTCCTGAGTCAGGCAAACATATAATTAGTGTAAGGTTTGGCTTTTGTCTTCCACTGCCCTGTTGGGAAGCTGGGAGTGTGTTGTTTCATTGCATCTAACTCCAACTCCAGGCAGTAAACCTGAGGTATGCTTGTAAAATGGTTTTTATTTTTCTTGAGCCTGATGAGGAATTCCTCATCTGTAGTAGTTGTAAGGAAAACACGGTATGTTCCAGAACCTGACATCCCCAGCCTGGTGCAGCGTTATGACTCGGACTCAAGCAGGAGATCTGAGCTTGTGTTTGTACTCCACATCATAAACACAACAGATGTATTTCAGAAGCAGTTTTGAGCCTTCACTATGGAAGCTCTTCTCATAAAGCATTTTCTTTAAATGATCAACAGCAGTATTTAGCCATGACTGCTGCTAAAGTGTCACACATGAGGGGTTGCAGGGCCAAGGTCTCATGTAAAACTTACATCTGATGTTGAATGTAGATTGCATCGTGATGGGGTGAAACTGGTGATTAAGGTAAAATATGGTAATTGGCAGCAGGTCAGACTCAGGAAAGCTTTTATCTTGTTTTCATCTCTAATCATTGCTGAAATAGTAAAGAGATTGGGATTTTTTCTTTTCTTTTTGCTGTGTAGCCTTGACAGTTTCTTCTTGTGATGAGGACCTAGATTTCCAATGAAGCAGTTCACCAAATTTTCCAGAAAGGTGTAAAGTCAATAAATGCATCCTGAATGGCCAGTTTACTGCTGTGTGTTTTTGTTTTTCATGCACACATGAGTAATCGAGTTCAGGCATGCTCCCTGCAGCCTTGACTGCGTGCCAAGGAGCTCCTGGCTGAGAGCTGTCAATAGAAACTCTTGTGCACTGAGTTACCAGTTCCTAGGCTGGCTCAGGCAAAGGTATGGGCTTTCACCTCCCTGCACCCTTGTTAATTACAGGGCCAGGTGCTGAGTGGCCCAGAGCTCTGTTAGAGCGATGCCACTCCCTTAGAGGTGGAATGCTGTTTGCCCATTGCTCAGAAAACATCCTTCACCACTATATGGCTTGAGATTTAAAAGAAAAAAAACAACACTCTTTCCACCCCCTCCCCCTCTTCACCATGTGTCCCAAACGCAGGCAAGAAGGATAAGCTAGGCAGGGGTGAAGAAATAAAGTAATTCTTTCTCTATTTTTATAGGGATCATTAGATCCCTATATGGTTTTCTTCTCTGTAAGCCATGAGGCTTTTGAGAACACTTGTGCAAAGCATAAATGTTTCATCCAAAAATTTGCTTTTGTTGAAGAGAGTCTTGATAAAAATATGTGCATCTTCCTTCTTACAGACACTCTGGATGATTCAGGTGTATATACTATGTTCTTTATTTTTGTACTGTAAATTAATTGATCTTAACAGAACACTAACCTCTCTTCCAGCTTCAAGGCTGGAACAGCTGAGGACATTTGGATCTGAGTAGCTGGAATAGCCATTGGTTTCACAGTAGTGACTTCCCTGGTGCTCACCAAACTGAAAATACATCAGCATTTTTTGCCTAGCAGAGCTATATTTGTGTTGGTATAGAGGGTATAAAAGCACTGAAGGTTTTTTTTTTTTAAACCCTATAAACATATAAAACACATATTAGAGTACTACACAAAGTTAAAGTGATTTACTTTAGCTATGAAAAATCTCTAATGTTAATAAATTTCTTAAAGATTGGATGCTAAGAATCTGTGGAGGTTTTCTTTTTCTTTTATAATACAATTAAAACAAAAACTGATGACTGGGGAGAGGATTGTGAGAAATATTACTCAAGATTTCTTATATGTCTGGAAAACAAGAAAAACAAGTTAAGTTATAAATGTCTGTATATTTCACACACAGCAAAATGTAGGCAAAAAGAGATTACTTTGACTTTTGGCCTCAAGCAGTTCTGTAACACTAAGGGAGACAACACTTTGACCTGAAAACACATAGTAAGGCAAAGTCTGCCCACAAAGAAGTCCTTTATGTACATGTATTTGATAGCAATCATCCTCAGTGCTGTCACTGTTTATGCAAAATCTTGCCTGACTCCAATTCTTGTAGTCATGCAGAAGTTTGCTCAGAAATGTAGCCTGGACCTGGACCCCATTGGAGTTGGTGGTGTTTTAGCCGCTGATGTGTATGCTGGGTTATTGGAGTGTGGAATTTTTCTTCCTGGATGTTCTCATGGTGTGGGATTTCACCCCTGGTGGAAAAAAATTCTCCACCAGTCTGGGAGCAGAGAAGGGCTGCGGAGTAGAAACTCACAGGAACCAGGAGGAAGCAGGGCTTGTGCTGATGGGGAGATGTGGGGATGGACTGAAGCTCGTGTAGGACAATGGAGGGTGACAGACCTTGTAAGAAGGGCTGACTTTTGGTGTAGGTGAATGAGATGGTTTGGAGCTGGAATTCCAAGAGAAATGCACATCTTCTGTGAGTGGTAAGGCAGAAGGTCAAACCAGAGGGAAAAGAGCAGCAAAAGGCATGAAGCCAACTGTCGAAGCTTGACTGGTGTTCCTCAAAGTGCTAGGAGCTGCTGCTGCAACAGATGGAGAAGGAAAGCAAGTGTTCTTGGTGATCCAGTGTAAACAACAAAAATTTTGGAAGTTTTGTTGGAAGGCTTCAGATGTCTTTGATCTTAAGTCCTGTTTGGAAGTTTAATCTGAGAGGTCTGGATGCTACTCCGGTTTGCTTAAGACCTCGAGACAATCTTCTTAATATCTTGATGAGATTTCACTACAAGCTTTGCATAAAAGACTTGTAGTTTACAATATAAACACGTACTGTATCTCTTGAACTATTAGGAATGTCTGGTAAAGAACACGACTTCAAATCAGCAGTAATGATCATTCTCTTCCCGCTACAGTGCTGGGAATTGTAATAATTTCTTGGCTGCTTTAAAAGGTGTCATAATTGCAGACACAGTCTTGTTGTGTTCTCTTAATCAAAAAGGAGGAGTAGGATCTTGCTTAGCTCTCCACATAAAGACAGTTTCCATTCTGTCTTTATACAAAGTCTTGAGCTTTGTATGATTGAGGGAAATCCCAGGAGCCGATTTGGCCATGCCTGCGTGCTGATATGAGGTCAAATGGATTCAGCCCTCCCTGACGTATGCTTTGCCAGTACCTACACTTGAAATCCTTCAGGCTCAATTTTTTCGGTCTCTCTAGCACGTCTAAATTTGTGTTTAATCTCTTTCTCAGTGCCTTCTGAATTTCCTTCTGTATCTAAGCTGTGTACTACAAATTGAGCTTAAGATTTTTATTTTCCTTCTGTTCTGTGACAAATAATTACTTGCTGACTACTTCTGATTAGAAAACTGATATATCTGCCTTTTGGCATTATTGGTTTCTAATCCCATTTCCACTGCCCCCCAGCTCCAATTTCTGCTGTTTCGTTCTCCCTGTATTTCTCACAACTGTCTTGGATCTCCTGACTGCAATAAGTCAAAAATGGTTTACTTGACTTTCTTTATAGTACAAGTGATTGTTGTGCAGGTAGATTATGTAATCAGCTACCACTGTGAAAAAAGTGTTAGCACTGCATTTAGTTTAGGTTTCCAGTCTTTTTCTTTTGCTTTGCTACTTTGCTTTCTCTTCTGTTCCAGTTTTTATGTTCTTTATTGGCACTTGGGAGCACTTACAGCGCTTACATTTTTCCCACTGCTGATATGTATTAAATCATCTACAAGGTCAGGAAATCCCCCAGGATATATGAGGTCAAGGTTTATCATAAAGCTTTAGCATTTGTTAGCAGCAAAATCAAAGATTCAAAGGCTGTCTGATGTAAATAGAGAAACCTGACTAAAATATGTTATTTAAGTGACTGTCTTTTCTTGACAGCATATCGTGCCTATTCATCCCTGTGTCACTGTGCTGTGAACAACGGCTGTAGTGAGGACAGAATATTCTAAGAATTTTTCTTGCAGTTCTTGGTGTTGAACTTCAGAAAATATTTCATTTTGCTGTGTGAGTAGAACTGCCGGTTCTTCCTCCTAAGAAGAATAAGGACAAAGCTGAGCTGAAATTACTCATTGTTTGTTGCATTTGTATTCAGCAGGAGAGCCTGTGAGTGGAATCAACGTTACTGAATCACTGATTGTGGTTTGCTTTCATACAATAGTGAGATGTATGAATAATGCTGAAGTCTAAATGTGTATAGTTCTTATGCTGTCTGTATTCTCATGGATATGTGGGACCTTGCCGTGTCAACAGCAATTCCCCCTTCTCCCCCTTCACCCAAGTCAGTCATTTCTCAAGCTATTTGCATGTGAATCCCTAAGGGCACCCCTTGCAACACAAGGGCCGACCTGCTAAAAGTAGGTCTCCAAGGCTTTCAATCATCTTGCCACACATAATAGCTAAATAATCTTGCCTGCCTGCAAGAAAATGACCTGCATTCTGAAGGAAAGGGCAGATGAATGTTCTTGTATCGGGAAGTAGCTCCAACAGTCATGCTGTTATGAGATGGGCTATGAAACTGCTCCCAGCTTCCTGACCTGTGGATGTGACCCAGTGAAGCACTCCAGGTACTGACCATACTGAGGGCTCCACTGGCAGCAAATTATGCTGTAGTGTGGCTGGCACAGTTTTTCAGGTAGGTAGAAAGAATCAGACAGTATCATGCTATACAGTGTCAAGGGTTTGGAGCTCTTATTTCTGCAGTAAGTGTAATTCAAGACACAGTCTGAAATAACAATTCTACCACAGGTAGTAATAAGAAAGCCACACCATGGCATTTGTCAGGCTGTTTTCACTTAGAATATGGCACTGTAAGTGCAGCCGTTGCTGGCAACTAGGCAAATTTGGCAAAATGACATCCAATTGAGGAGTAGGGAAAGAGAGGCATGACAAGTAGTTGTAGGAAATGCTGCTTTGGTAAATGAGTATTGACATTCCATCGCATACAACAGAATTAATACTCTCCTTGTGCTGAAGTAATTAATTGTGCTTATGTAACAAATACAGGGTTGCTTGACAGCATGTAGCGTTATTTCAGGAAGATGTTGACTCATAAATAGAGCAAAGTAGCTAAGAATGAGCTGATAGTTTTATATACTGCCCTTATCAAACTTTCTAGGCGTCATGCAATGCATCCCTGTTAATAGTATATGAAGTTAGGAGCAGTACAGATTGTTTTTTCCACTTTTAATTATAGTGTTAATGAGTTCTTAAAAATCTTAGTCAGTGTAGTATGCTCCTGGTCATCTTCCAGTTGAAGAGTGGCAATTGATGAAGCTTATATCTCGGAGTTCTCAGATAAGCATTTTTACTGCTTTTTGAAATATCATGCCAGGCTGCTCCAGAGTGTTGTCTGGGTGCAAATAATTGTGTGATACATGATAAAGAGTAGGGAAAAAATAGTTTTACTAGACATGTATGCTATCATTTCCTGGAGGAACCTATAAAATTACAGAATTCTGTTGGAGGAGAGATAGGGTGAGTGCCTAAATATCTGGGTTATTAAACCTCTTGTCACTGTACCTTTTTAAGTTAAATTTTTGCCAAGTCTTGAATGTTGAGTCCTTCCTTCTGACACTCTTTGCTGCTGGGGCTTTCGAGGATCTTTTGTGACACAATTCTGCCCAGTGTTATTTACTGAAATAATGCAACTAACTCTCCACTACTAAATTTTTTTTCCTCTTGTTCTTCTGGTTCACCTATCCATCTTAAAATATTTTGTAGAGGATTTTAACATTCAGAGGAATTGATATTCCTGGAGAGTCCTTAGGCTGGTTGTAGAGATTGTTTTGCTTCTGTGACGTGGGAGGTGTCTGATGAATTGCTTATTATGTCAATTTAGGGTGGGGAGGTGTTGTTCATAATAATTTAACTTATATCTTTGACTTCAATGCTAAAAATCCTATATGTTTCTTCTGAATGAGTATTCTTTTTTTGAAACTGTTACTTCAGTATTTTTGACTGGTGGATTTGTTTTCTTGATTTCTTCCCTGTGGAAGAAATTCTTCCCAGTCTCTTTCTCTGGAGGTGTTCAAGACCTGCCTGGACGCCTACCTGTGTGACCTGCTGTAGGGAACCTGCTTTGGCAGGGGGGTTGGACTCGATGATCTCTGGAGGTCCAACTCCTACAATTCTGTGATTCTGAGGAGTTTGATGTTGAGTGTTTCAGGATTTTCTTTGTTTGTTTTTCATCTCTATTGTGGCTGGGGAGTGAGACCAGCTGTTCTGCTCTTCTGAAAATTGTCTATTTGAAAAATGATAGCAAAAATATTGGAAATAAATTTGTAATAGAATTGCTGGCTTTGCACCTTTTCTACTGAAACAAATTACAATACGGTCGTGTAAGTAAATTATCACTATATATATATATATATATACACATACATATAAAATAATAAAATACATATAAAATAACTTGGAATACTTTCTTTTATTCCAGCTGTAGGCATGGCTTGTGGGGAATGACTATTGATCTAAGATTGCTCAAATGACTAAAGGACACTCCTATTTTCATATGCAAATGTTTTCAGTGACTTCAAATAAAGCAGGAACATGTGAAAGTTACAACTCTGTTAAAAGCTTTACAGAAGCAGTTATTGGTTGTATTCTTTGAAACCGTGGAGGATATGAATTCCACTTCTTTTCTAGGCAAACTATTCTAAGAGCCTACTATACTTGCAGTTAGATGTCAAACTTTTTTTTTTTTAATGTTAGTTCCTACCTTTTTTTTTTTTTTTTTTAATTCACATCAGAATTAACAGTACATTGTGGCAACAAATTTTAGAGCCATTACAATTTTTCCAGTTCTTCATTCCCTTCTTTCCCACTGCTCAATCTCACAGTCTTTCATAGATTAAAGAATTAGACATCTGCCAGACCTTATGTCCTTTATCCTGCTTGGGATGGGAAGGTAATAGCCTTACTCTATTTGTCTCCTTCACACTGTTGATCAGAACAGTGAATTTGATATCTCAAAGTCAGTTTAAGGGCTTTGTATGCTAAACTATTTTTTTAAACCATCAAAACAGAGAATTATATAATTGGTAAAATTTTCTAAAACCAAATGATAAAAATGAAGTAATTCTGTATTCTAACAATCAAGATTTAAACCTTGAAGTATTTTGTCTTGAGGACTTAAATCTATGGAGGAAAATAATGGGAGAATAGATGTTTTATAAATAAATTTTAATACAAAAAAACCTAATCTTAAATTACCAAATAGAATTGATTTCAATCAGAACTCTTCAGACTTTGCTTTGCTTTGTCCAATATCCTATTATGTTTAAGTGGACAGATAGAACATGTGGTAAGATCCTCTTAGAAATGGGGACTCCATCTCTTCTATGAGAAGAGATGAGTCTGACAGTTGTGAGACACTTAAGAATCGGTGCGACACAGGAACCCCTCTGGGAGAAAATGTGATGTTCCTTTGTGATTGAAGGAAGTAGTTCACGTTACTTTTGTGATTTGATTTACTGCAATAAATTTTCAGAGCTGAATAATCATAACTTTAGAATGTTAAGGCTGTATGTTTTCTTGTTTTTTTTTGTTTTTTGTTTTTTGTTTTTTTTTCCTAATCTTCTCTAAAATCTTGAGTTATGCATATATAATTCATCTTTAGAATGAATTATAGATGGGGGGATCTTTAAAGAAACCAGAATGAATCAACCCCACCTAACATGAGGCTCAATCACTGGGAGTTAAGCATGGTTGTTCTGATGTTGCTGAGTATAAGCAGGAAGCTCATTTTTCAATGCTTGTATCTTTTTTGACGTTGAAATAAAGGAATATGAGTAATATTGTAATATGACTCCAAAATGGTGTAAATGCTATTTCTAAAATTAGCTTATGCACTAAATAAGAAATATTTAAAAAATGGCTTCCAGAGTGTTGTCTCCAAGGGAGAAAGTATAGCTTGGGAAATGTTCTGAAGTTTATTTTTCTACTACTCATGTTGAAATTACCCTTTTGTTGAATAAAACACAGTTTTACATGGCTCATAACTCCAAGCCTTTTGCTAGAACAAAAAGTGAGAGGAATTGTAAAAATAGAAATACAAACGTAGTTTTAATTTTCAGAAACATACAATTTGTTGCTTTTGCTGTTTTTCTTGAAATACTTTGGTTCATATACTGCAAAAATAATTTATCTCCTTCACATTGACAAGACATTGTTGAAAACTTATTAAATTAGGCAAAGTGATTTAAAAGGAAATGCTAATGAGGCGTTTATACATAGCATTTAACTAAGCATCTAGCCACAGCTTTTGGATGCAGATGTTCTCCTATGTGTATGGAGACTCACACACAAACAATTCTGTTAAAATTTGTTCTGTCTTTTCCTTGTGAAAAACTGGATTGTTGTTTATATGTATTAATCTGGTTTACTTTAACTTCGAAATAAGACTGACAATGCTGAAATGCAAGGCTGCACTTTCTAAAACTCTTCTAAAATATCTTTTATTAAAAACAACCCACCTTGTTTACAATGATTTTTATTTAAATAAAATGCTGTGTATGAGAAATGAATTTTTGATTGGTGTGTGCAGAAATTCGAAATTCACATAAAAACTCAGATTGTATATATCTCAAAATGCAGATCTGAAAACAGGTTGGTGTTTGTCATCTTTTAGAAAACTCTCTTGAGTCCTCTTCTGTTACTTGTACCTGAAATGGCAATAAGTTGAATAGTAGGTTGCAGAAACATTTAAAGTATTATCCCCTTTATCAACAAAATGTCACTCATACAGAACCTTCTTGAAAATGTGTCTCCTAAAATTATGTCTGTGTTCTCTATGACTAATTTTAGCTGTGCTTTGACACCATTGTTTCCCAGTGTGCAGTAAGCCAACCTCACCCACGGAGGCGAGAGATTGATTTATCACAAAGCTACACAAGACTGGGTGCTAAGTAGTATTCCACAAGGACACCCTAGGATTTTTGATATGCTTTCTACATATCTTTTATGACTTGACTGCTACTCCAATACAGCCTCTAGCCTATGACTGGACAGTTAAATATTACCTAGTAGCTAGATATGCTAATTAACTACATGTTTTTTCAAGGAACTTCTATTTTCAAAGACAAGCTTAATTGTTGCACTGTGATTAAGAGTTCCTTTACTTGATCACTTTAGCAGTTTCAAGGATGGACATCCTGCCTTAGATAAAAGTACATATTTGCTATAGCTAAGGATACTCATAAAAATGTTTGTACAAAGATTAGTTCTTACTGACAACAATGCTTTCAAATGCCTCTTCAGGACTAAGAAGTAATAAAACTGAACATTCTTGTGAAGACTGAAAATAAAATTTTACATCCCGCCAAACTCCAGGTATCAGAAGATTAACAATAAAGTCAATATACTGTTAGCAAGACGTTTAAGGATGACTTTTAAGGACTGGTGTGAGTAGAGATCCAAAGTAGAAGCCATTTTCTACAGCAATCCTCAAATACATTCCTGAAATCAATAAGGATATAATGGATAGTTGTCGATATAGCTATTTAATATGTTTGTCTAGAACAATATGTGACAGGATGTGATAATCTATCTAGACCTATATTTTTTAAATTCAAGGTAACAGGGTGTTTGTGCTGTTTTGTTGTTGTCGTTTGCTTTTTTTTTTTTTTTTTTTTTTTTTTTTTTTTTTTTTTTTCTTTCTTTTTAAGCTACTGGGCATACTTTTTCAGCACTTGTTACCATGTGTTTGTGAAGGAATACAATGCCTTGCATTGGTATGTGGCAAAACAGCAGATTATGGCCATGTCCTGAAGGATTGTTTTTCTCTTGGAAATGTACTGAAAGCAGCTTCTTCTACTCTTAAATATCAATGTTTTGAATGTTTTGTATCTAAAGATTGACTCTTGTGTTATATGTGCTTTTCCCAAGATTGGCTGGGGAAGGATATTTGAGTTTGAAATACAGTTGTAAGTCTTGCATCCACTTTAAAAAACAATTCAACATCAAGCAGTGATGTCATGTCAGGTGGATAGAAATCATACGATATTATCATCTCATCAGTGTCTGGATGTAAAAAAAAAAAATCAAAGGATGAGATAAGAACTTTCTCTTTCTTGGTGTTTGATTACCTAGTTGATATGGACTAATTTTTTTTTTTTCTTAGAAAGTGGAAAGTTAATAAATACAGTCCTACTAAAGCTATTACACCAAGACATATGTGTGTGCATTTTCCCTTTACCAATAGAAAGAACTACAAAAAACTTCAGGGTAATTGTAACAGATTCTCCTACTCCAAGCTAACAAAGGCAGGGGAAAGTCTTGTAAAGCGTGCATCTTTGTGACAGAAGAACTTGAAAGACTGGGCCTGCCTAGTGACAGTCTGCAAACCCTCACTGAATGAATTACTACAAAGCGCTAATGAAGACAAACAGTCTGTTTAACGTTGCAGGAAAGCTCCTGTTCAGCTAGCAGCTGGCGTGGATTTTGTCAGGACAGAGGCAAATGACAAATAACTGAATATGTGGAAAAAAAGAGATGACAATGAGCTGATTTCTCATTTACACTTCTTTTCTTCTTCCTTAGATATTATAAACACATTATTCAGGGTTGGATGTACAGGCCTGCTAAATGCCAGTAAGTCATGGCCAAGGCATCGTGCAGATGGGATGTGCTCAGGGTGAGAGAATGATCCATCCACAGGAAAGCTGATTGTTTGCACTCAAGCTTAGTGTTCCTGGAATGCCTTCGCTGGGTCACCAGGAAAACAAAAACTTGTCTTGCACTGATAACAAAACGACAGCAGCAATAACAACAACAAAAAAAAACACCAACGCCCCCCCCCAAAACGCATGCATTTCTATGAAAGCTAAGGGAAGGATTACTGTCAATAGTAATGCTGACAAATTAAAGTGTTTTATCGATACATAACAATGTATTTTTTTCTCTGTCTTCACAAATTGTGTTCTCTTCTATAGAAAATAAGGAAATGATGAAATAGCTGTAAATGAGATGTTGAAAAAACAATAAAATTTACAGAATTGCCTGAGGAATCCTTCTGCCATAAAATTGGTCTCTCAGCATTTTAAGTGAGTCTAAGCTGCAGTGCTTTGAATTCAGCTTCATGTCCAGCATGAGTGTTGGTCTTATGGGCAACAGTAGATAATATTGCATTGTGGAAGCTGGAATCCAATATAGAGAAGACTTTTGCAGACAAACTATGATGTCGTCAGGTGGCTGAAAGTTGGCTGGTGTTTGGTTCTAGTCCATGTTGTAGTTAGTGCTACTGCTTTCTTTTTACCCCTTCATCCCTACCAGACTTGCCATGAGCAGTCACACTTTGTTTTCAGTAAGTTGTTACAAATTCAGACTTCTCCACCTACAGAATGGATTTGTCTATGATTACGTGGCATATTGATATTTGAAGATTGACCTTAAGAGTTTTAATCCTAAAGCAGAATGTGGGAGTTCAGTTACTCCAGCTGAATATGGCAATCTGTTAATTTTTAGAAGTGAAATATTCGTGTCATGTGGTTGTGTTTATTTATCCTTCTCTATCAGAATCCTTGGACAGCAGGTATCTGAGTTTTTCCATGTTATTGGAGTCTGTTCTATTTAACAAGGAAAGTATCCTCTGTGTTGTCTATAAATAGATAGGTACGTTTGTAGTCAAAATGTTGCTTCTGTTCTCCTGAGGAGAAGATTACAGTGATCTGCTTCTTCAATATGCTTCAAATCTACACAACTGATTCAAATTATCAGTCACCTGGGATTTGTGATGATATCTTCTCTTGTTGATTCCCCTCTCTTTCATAATCATTACATGCCTGTACCTACAGGCAATTGAAAATCCCACTTGGTGTTTATTTACTTTCCTGAAATCTTGTTGAAATACAGCCCTTAGCCTTTTTACATCTGTGAAAGATGGTAATATTTCTTTACCTCTCATTGCGCAGTTGGGCAATCCTGGGTTGCCCCAGAAATCAGTATCAGGTTAAAAAGCAAGCAACCAACAGGTATATTTTCCAGGTCCCTTGCAGAGCACTCAGCTGTGCCCAGGGCATGAGTCCTTTCCCCATGTGGTGGGGACACATGGCTTTACACACGCTGGAGATGCTTGCATTTCTCTGACTCTGAGGAGAATCTACAATTTTATAAAACAGGAAAGATGATGTAACTTCAGGCTGCTGCCAGAAAGCTCATTTGTGTCTCTCCTTCCCCTTCATTCAGGTTTCTGTCTGAGTACTGTGCTCCTGCTGCAGCTTGGGGCTCTCCATTTCCTAGAGGTGCTTTTATGGAGTGGCACTGCTGCCTGTGCCACTTCCCAGTACCTGCACAGGGCTACTGCCAGGAAAGAGAAACCTGGAGAGACCTGTTTGCATCTTTTTTGTACCTTTTCGCTTGGCAGAGTCCTATGCTGTCTCTTTCCACATTAGAATTGACGTTGGTGCTTCCAAACCTGGTAAATAAAACATCTCTACAATTTCAAGTTTATTTCTTCCAGCATGTTATGGCTTTAGAGACCTGAAGTGTCAGTCATGCACAATGACAAATCCTGTCCCTGCTCCCCCAACCCCAAAAAACCCCAAACACCTCAGATAAAGCCCAGTGTTCTTAGGAACCCAGCTTCCTGTTCAAAGATGCTAATTGATGCTATATGTTGTGCTATGTAGGGATGCAGTTCTCTGTGTATTTTAGTGGAATGCACACTGAATCATCCTGCTTCTTTCCCGAGTCAAAATATACAGTGACAGTCCACAAAAATAACATCTGCCAACAAGAAGTATGCTGGGCAGTAAAAGAAGAGACAAACTGCAAGCACTAAATTGGGTCTGGTTCAGCCTTTTATGTTCTCCAGTATGGCTTTTAATCATAAATTTCTTTGCATGGTGAATATTTAAGATATTTTCATAACAAGTAATGGCAGTAGTATTATTTTTTGAGGGTTCTCAGCTTAGTTGTGCATAATTTATGATAAACTGGGCAGCTGTGTATCTTTGCAACCTGTATTGTTAGCACACTTTGCCGTCAGTTTTGCATTAAAAATAATGTTTGTTTAATTATTTTTCAGTATTTTAGTACCTTGAAATCTCATCCATACTGGCACCGTAGAAATACACTTGAAGTAATATCCCTTCCTCAGATAACTTGTAACCCATTCTTCAAAGACTGCGGACCACTTTGCTTCTGTTTAACCCCTCAGGTTCCCATTGATTTTTAGAGTGCTATGTTCTGAATAGGAATTAGGTAGTTACATAATTTTATAGGAAATAGTATTGCAATATTAATCAAGAAAATAAAGATTGAGCAACAGGGGATAAAGATTTTAGAGCAAGAAGAATGGAAGTATAGTTAGGCACATAGAAGTTTAACAGAAGCAGCAAACTTGTAGCTTTGAGCTATAAAGCTATACAGCCTGTCAACGGGAATGCTGCCATAAAAATTAAAATAAATTTATCGCAAGAACCTTAACTGTCTTTTTGTAATGCGTGTTAGGTGATGAAGGATTTTCTTTTCTCTGTGTGGTCTCATTTGACTACAATGCCAGGAGTGCCTGGCCACATTCCATATATAATTAATTGCAGCTTTGGTTTCAGATTGCTGTGGGGCCAGGCTGCCTCTACCCCTTGCACTTGTTCGCATCTTTAGATAGCTTTCTGTCATGCCAGCTGGTGAGTGAATAGAGCCTTTCACAGCAAGCCTAATAAGCATGAATGGTTGAGTCATTGTCCTTGTTGGCTCTCTAGTTAATCCAGTGGCAAACAAGGTTGGAGCTGCTGCGGTTGACATTCTCTTTATTGCCTGTGCTTTCAGCGTAAATGCTGTGTGTAAAGGGATTTCATCTTCTTGCCAGTTCGTTTCTGCTTCTTGCTGGGCTTGGAAGGAAAGTATTTATTATGAGGTACTACTAAAAGCCACTTTGCTTTATATACAGTTGTTTACTTTCTGTTTCCAGTAAAACAGACAGTTGAATACCTTGAGTTTTATGTTCTGGTTCCAAGTTTCTTTTTTATTTTTATTTTTTTTCTAAGGCTCAATTCTCCCTACTCACACAAATGATTTCTGTGCTGCATGGGAGCCAAGTTACACCAAGCTATTGCTTCCATTCTTCATGCTTACTCGTGGGCATGTGTTTCTGAATCGTATTTTATTTATGAAATATGTAAGCTTAACCCACTCTCCACCAAAAAAAAAAAAAAAAAAAAAAAAAGCCTGTTTCTCACAGGGAAATGATATATGTATATGAAAATCTTACTTAGTCAATATCCTTTTTGACAGATGTGAAAATTAGTAGCAAATAGTCTAACTGTAGGCAATTCTGTAACAATATAAGATATTTTTGCTCTAAGAGATTTTCAATTTCAAATGTACCAACCATTTTTCCTGATACTTTTCATATTCATCTTACTAAATTCTGAAAGAATAATGTTAGGAGTTATGTAGTAGGAATAGTAGGAAATGCAAAGAACCTTGTATTTGCATTTTCTTGTAAATATTTAAGAAACACGTATTTTCCTAAATGCTATTATTGGTATATGGTTATATGATATGATTAAATGCTATTATTGATATTGATTACATGATATCTAGAAGATTATTTTTGTAGTCCTTTTCTTTGCTTGAGAACTAAATATACCCACTTTCCTTTTCTTTATTTTCTAGTTCTTTCAAAATCCAAAGGAAGGAAATGTAAGTCAAAAGCAATATCTAGCAAAACTGCCCACTGAGAACCTAATTGTTTTTGTAGCCAGGATAAATAAAAATGCTGTTCTGGCAGTAGATTTTCTTCAAAAATAAATTGTGTGAAGTCCAAAAAGACCAACTCAGTGCCACCTCCCAGTCTTTCTACAGCAGAAAACCCTTTTGCAGCAAGAAACGTAGGTGTTGCAGTAACCTTCCAGTGTCAGCTCAATGCAGTCATGCATGTGAAGAGAGAAAAGAGCAGCGGGGAGTTCTTGCCCAGCAGCAGTCTGGGAATGCCCAAGATTCTCTTCAATAACAGCTTTTATACACCTTCTGCTTCCTTGCTCTGACAATAAAACACCTTTCTGGAATCTCCCTGAGCCTCTGCATATGTCTGCAGTTGTAAATGAGACAGAGTAAAACTGGCCCCATCTAAACTTGCATAATGGAAAGCTGGAAGCTGGGGGGCTTAGCTGGGTCAGGACTGCTGAAACTGTAATGCAGAGGGAAGAGAAGCAAAACTCATTAATGCTGAAGAAGTTTGCTTAAATTGCTGCTAACCATGTTGAAAACCCCCAAGAGACAAAGCGTAGTAGTCATAATTTAATATGATTTGTGTTTAATATGATTAGCTCTGTTTGTTGAATTAGAAACCAATCAAATACAAAAACCAACCAACCAAAAAAAAAAAAAAAAATACCAGGAGAAAAGTGCTGTTAAATTCTTCAGTATTTGGGACACAGTGTGATACTTCGACAGCACACCAAGAACAGGAAGTGAACAGGCCAGTCTGTTGAAATTCTGCTGCATCCTGGGACACACACCTGTCAGTAGTGGTAATGGATGGATGGTCCATGTTGACTTTGCTGTCTGTTCCTCTGAACAGTATGCTGACTGCCTACAAGGGCAGTAAGAAAACAAGTCCGACTGTAACACAGCTTTGTTTTAATTAGACTAAAAGCAGCTTCCTCTTGACTCTGCTTGTGAATTCAGTTTATGACTGCCTTTTATATTGGTATTTTTTTCTTACCAAATAATTTGCAATTAAATCCTCCTTCTTCAGCACCTCTTTTTTTTCCCCTTTGGGTACACCATTTTTGTAGTTTTATAATCTCTTGGTTTACTAAAATGAGTAAATACGGCTATATTTGGTCAATTCTTGATGACCTTTAGACCTTTCAAAATTTTTTTGATCTTGAAGCTGAGAGTAAATGAAAATATTGCCTGATAATATTTTTATGTGATTTTTCATGTGTGTCCCAGGATAAAAAATGTCTGAGGTGAATAATAGCTTCTTGCTTTGTTCTGGCTCCATCTTACGTGCGGGGGCTTCTTTAGGAGTCACGTGTGATGAAGACATTGTGTTTCAAACTTGCTGTGTGACATCAATATTCTGCTTATTCTGGGAGTCTTTGTGGCTGAAAATATCATTCTATGTTGGGAAAGTATGATTTAGAGACTGACTAGAAGAAAAATCTGATATCCAAACTTAAGTAATGCTTATAGTGCTTATAGTGATTCTACATAGAGAGGATAAAATCTCATTATATGAAGAAAGTGTAATTATTGCTATTATTACTATCATTTTTTTTTAAGTTTGTATTTTCTGCAATAAATAGCTGCTTGAGTAGGCATTACACTCTGCATGTGAGTTTCCTGCAGAGGGTTCAGTGCAGATTTATGAGCATTAAGGAATACCTTGGAAGGATTAGGGTAAGACTCTTAGCAGACTAAGTCTCTAGAGGACATTCTTGATAACATGTGACTGGCTTCTGACTTTTGACCTTCCCTTTTATCCCCCTTAAAGTGTTGACAGTGAAATAATTATGAAGAGGTACTATGGAAAATCAAACATTTAAATAATTGTCTCCAGTTAAGAGGTTTTCTAAATGTATAAACAAAATAATGTATTTGTAGAAATCCCCAGTGGTAATTCTTCTTATAGATAAAGCCATAAAAAGTATTTTTCAAACCTGCTAAACTGTATCTTGATCCAGAGATTAATTTTAACTGGTTATTGATAAAGATTATGAAGTCTTGACATGAAAACCAAAAAGTACAGATTTCTGGATCTGCCTGCGAGCAGCTCTCTTTTGATTTCCATACCATACACATCACCTTTGCTTTTCTGTTGTTGGATGTCCTCTTTTCTTCAGTATGAGCACAGATGCGTCTCCACTACTGCTGCATTTGCCCACTCTGAGCACTTTCCTGTCTTTGTGCAGATGGGCCAAAAATGTTTACACGAGGTTTGGGGTTAAAATCAAGCACCAAACCGATACTGTTGCACTTCCTTCATTCTTCAAGCTGCTCCTGTGGTAGCAGCAGTGGGGATCGCTTTAGGAGAATGAAAATGCTGATTGTGCTGTAACCACACTTAGAAATTCAGAAGCGAACATTCTGATTAGCGCTCTGAATGCTGTTTTAAAAAGAGCTAGAAACTTTTTCCATCTCCTGCCCCCACCTTCCCCCCCAGCACACACTCAAGATTTTGGTTAGAACTCTTTGTGATTTTCTGCTTCTATTTCCAAATGTTCCTCCTTCCCAGCAGCGTCAGTTTGCAGGAGGAAATCACTTTGGCAGCAGGCTGCTTCCCAGACGTATCGAAGGAACCTGCCAAGTTTCTTAAGGTTATTGTATGTGATGCACGGATTCTCTTTTGTGTTTGTCATGTAATCAGTCAAAAATACTGGTACGTGAACCATGACTTGCCACTCCCTTATACTTTATCCCTGGCAGGGATGTTGTTTTTCCCTTTCCACGTCAGACTTGTGCTTGTTCCCAAGAGGAGGGAAGTAAAGCAATAGCGCAAAAACGTTCTTAATTTGCTTCCAAGTTCTCCTTATGACTGCTGCGCTGGAGGACTGGTACAAACCTAATCAGCAGCCCCCAGGGAATGTTCAAATGTATTTTTCTGGAACTTGTATTTGTTTTCTCAGTGGAAGGTCAGAAGGTCTTTGAACATTCAGTACTGTAGATCAGTTTCATCTCCAGTGGAGGACTGAGCATTTTCTTAGTCATATCAAGGGGCAATATGCCCAGCAGAGCAGCTACTGCTATTCAGTTAGTCAGTCCTTCTTGGAGTAGGGAAACAGTGATAGATGTTCCTCTTGTGGAATGTCTTAATGCTATTGGGAAAAAATACTTCCACAGCTTTGACACATGCTTATTTCAATCTGCTGATTAACTTCCTAATTCTGATTCTGACTTACTCTTTCAAATCACATCTGGAAGTTGCTGAGAAACCATATGTGGTCATTGATCATATACTCTTCCATGTAGAGTGCTGTTGTATCAGCTGTATCAGTTGTATGGCTGCAACTGAGATACATGCCCCTCTGTGCTGTGCTGAGTGTTTGTAGGGGACACTCTTGGGTTTGACTTGGTGGCATTGCTATGGGTGTTCACTTCTGCAGTATGGACAAGTCCTGAGTCCTGAGCTACATCACCTTGTTCTCGTGGTAATGACATTGGGGGAAAGGATGACCTAGCAACTTTTCTCACAAATCTGTTGTACTTAATTTTGGGGACTTGTATTGGTGAATACAAGTGGTAATTTGTGCCCAATGGCTGTGTCTTGATGTGTGGTGATTTTTATTTTTTTTTAATTACTTGCTGAAAGTGAGAGCCTACTCTGTTGATTCCATAGCTAATAGCCTGATTCATTTTCACTCATGTTTGGAGCTAAAGCTGCCGCAGTCTAAAGCCTGAAACATTTTCAGTTGTTCCTCAGAGGCATCCATTTCTTTCCACTCACTGTAGGGGAAACATATATTCCTAGCCTAAGTGCTTTGAGTTGCTCTGTTGATCTGTGTACCTTTATAGTGCTGAAATAAGTCATCTGAATCCTGCCTATATTTTTTGTAGTGCCTGATTTTAGGGCATTTTTGTTGCATTGCTCTTTTGCTTGCTATTTTTCTCCCTTTAGCATCAACAACAAGAAAGAAACTCTTATTTTGGTGTAATTCCATCAGTAATATATAGAAATAGAGCAAATACTGAGGAAATTAGGATGGATCTCAGAAGGGTCTTATGGCAAATTCAGCTCCAACTTCAAAACTTTGCATTTACATAATGCAACATCTTCACTGGAATGAATAAACTGTAACTTAATGCAAGACCTCTTGTATTTTATGCCTTACATTTAAATAATAGGCACATAAAAATATACTGGAATAATGATATTTGATTAAAGAAGCTATGAAATTGAAGCTTCTTTCTGATGCACAGCATCAACAGACATTTCCCTTCTTGTTCCAGTGAGAAGAAAGATGTAGGTTCTTATTAGCTGGTTTAAACCAGTCCAAATTTATATCAGCTTAATCTCAGTTTCTCCCCTCCTTAGTTTCAATTAGTTTCATGTATTACTGAGATCTATCTGAACTCCTCTCCTGCTTCCCTCTGCATAAGATTGTAGATAACTTGGATAAAGTCCCCTAAGACTACAGCTGTTACTGTAGTCCTACCTCCATGGACTAGCTTAAAGGAAACCATTTTCCAAAATGTTAAATGTTAGCCTAGCTCACCCAAGGCATATTTGGTATTCCATCTGTTACTGACAAGTATGTGGCTGCAGGAGAAGGAGCGCGCTGCAATAGAATAAATCTTTTTTCTTACTCTCTGCCACTCAGTGCTCTGCACTGTCTGCCCTATCATCGTTTTCAAACTGCTTCATGTTTCCTTTTAAAAACTGACCTTCAGTCTTTTTATTTGATTTTTAAAGACATGAGAATAGATGATTGCAGACATATAGGATGTTTGCATCTCAGATGTTGGTTGTATATACTACCCCCTAACTGAAAGATGTTAAGACCCTGCTGGGAAGAAGCAGAGGTCTCTTCTACCTTTCCAAGGATCATTGTACGCTTTGTACCCATTGTTCCTTCAGGCATATTTTCCAATTGTTTACTGGTAGCCAAGTTATTCCATTTCAGTCTCATTTTTCTTTATCAATTGATGCACAGATGAGGTTCATCACTAATTCTACTTGTCATGCTCTATAAATCCTAATTACAATAAATCTGAGGTTATTTCTGTAAAATGGGAAGTGTGAAATGGCATACAACTGCATCATGTTCTTTTGAATAATCTGTGAACAAAAGCTTAAAAGCACAAAAAGACTTGCTGCTTAACCTAAATCCTATCAGCCCAAACTCCTCACAGAGCATGCTCTGCATGTTATTGTAATTCAAGAGCCTCAGCTAGGGTAAAATGACTGTTGCAGAGATTAGATGAACTTTCTGAAGCTGAAGATCTGGAATCCAATATTTGGTTTGGGGGTGTGTAGTTTTTTGTATTTTGCTGTGTTGTTCAGGAGATGATATTATGCTGGTAAAATAAGCTAACAGAGCATGCTAAATGTTTGTATTAGACTGATTGTAACCAGTTTTTATAGTGATTCCACTGGAGTAACATACGTTTGAGGCCTGAAAAGAAGTATATAGCTATTTGCAGTTTCCATATTTGTAATCATCTTTAAAAGATGGATAGTCGGCCTTTTCTTATTCAAAATTATGCTTTGCTATTATTTCAGGGGTATGGAGGTACGCTTTTGGAGGTATGCTTTTGGAAAATCATTGCACTAGTTATACCAACTATACTGTAATCAGTGAACAGGTGAGTTGTAAATGAGATGAGAATCCTGAGTGTTATGCATACTGAACACTAAAAGCATATAAGGGAAATTATTATTCTGCTGTTACAGTAAAACTAGTATGTCATTAGGAGCTTTGCCAGGGGAAATCCGTATGTCCAACACTTAAGAAATCAGAGTTATGTTAGAAACTCTTTCGTAACTAAAATGATGTTGAACCTTCTTGACACAGACACGGGGAGAACAAAATTTATGTGGTATAACTGCATATTCTTCTGATGGTCAGAAAAGCTTAACACTGCAGTTTACTATACCTGCAGAATCTTTTGAGCTTTCAGTCCTTCTCAGGCTTCTGTAAGAAATAAATTATGGAGCAGCTCCAAATAAGGGAGAACTGGAAGGATGTTATTTCCTTTGTTTAGGATGGAGTCAAACACCATAAAAGGGAAGAATATTTCTTACCACTGCTTGTGAATTTGTAGCTCCCTTTTAATTTCTGGTATGTAATTTAAGATGAAGGATTAATTTAACTAGTATACTATATTTTATTTTTTTTCTAAATGTGGACTTGTGGAAATAAACCGCATTTCCTTCTCACGGGGATCACAGTCATCAGCCAAAATATTGTCACCGTTTCAATATTTAAAGAACTGCTGATGTCTTATTCCTGGCACTGGAAGTTCAGATGTGATGTTAATTGTGCTGTGGTTAAAAAATAATAATAACAAGCATGAGGATGGCAACACATTTTTACATAGCACTTGAAACTGGTGTAGAGAGCAATTATTACTGCTTGTGTTAATATTTGGTTTGGATTAAAGAAAAAAACATATATATGTAGCCACATATTGACTGATACTTAGAAGTTGGTCAGAAGACAACAGTTTCTGATATAAGACTTCTGTCAGTGAAAGCTATCCAACTATGAGGAAAACACAAACTGTGTTTCTACTTTACATAGGTTAAGGAATATGCTGATATTTATATTTACACTCTCTCAGAGATGGGATAAAGGAGGGAAAAAAAACAATTACTGTTAAGCCCAACAGTTCCACGAGACACAAGATATGTGTTGATCTGTGTCTTCCTAAGGTTTATGTCTCTTGGTTTTTCTGATGTTTGGGTTTTGAGGGAATATTTTTCTGTCTTTCAAGATGTTTGTCTCCTTCCTGTAAGGATCTCTGGGTTGTACTCATGTAATCTGCTTCAGTTAGGGTCTAATCAGCTTTTTTCTTTTCCTTTTCTTTTCTTAAACATGTAGGAACTAAACACTTTTCTCCCGTTCTGGCTGGTTTGGTTGGCACTGGCCACCAAGTCCTGGGACACACATGGAAAACCAGACAGAATGGTCATGCATAAACTTTCCAGGCCAGTGACATGATTGGGAAGATTTATATTACATTTAATTTTGCCAGTCTTGAAAAATGCTGTTGGGATTGGCTGGCAGCTTTAGCACTCAATGAAGCAATTAAGCAACTATAACTGAACCAATTACTATGGTTTTAGGGGGATTGGGCAAAAAGGCAGTCCAATTCAAACAGTTTTATTGGCATGACTTGTACTGCAGGCTTTGCCAAGAGGCATGGTGCCACGGGGGATTTGAGAGATTCAACATGTCAAAATGATTTTGGTCTTAAAAATAACCGTCATTTGATACTACTTTATTCTGCAGTCATTAGAACTGGAGAAGGTTTTAATCTTTGTTCCTAACCTTGGAGGTTCAGATAAATGGTCTTGGTGCTTTTATGTCAAACTACGCAGCTGTGGAATAAAGGAATCTCACTCATATCTAAAACCAAAGAGTGAACAGTGAGGCTCTTCCCAGTGTTTAGAGAGTGTAGAAAATACAACTTGGCCTTAGGACACAAGGCACAAATCCCCCAAAGGGGTCTTTTCTAAAACTGAAAGAAGGGCAAAATCCTTGCAAACAGTCGATTAATTAGTGAGTAATTGATGTTAGAGAAAAGAGCTCAGCCACTATTTAGAATGGCAATGCGTAGTGTTAAATCCTATTTTCTTTCAGTCCAACATTAAACCAATATCAAACAATGCTCCAGAATATGTATGTGAATTTTGAACGGGCTGTTTTCTATTTCTCAGCATCTAATGTTGTGTACTGGAAAATGTTAAGCTGATAAAGAGTAAAGGGTTGCACTATTTTAAGCTCTCTTATCCAGTTAGCTGACTAAAACCGTTTTATAGCTTGAACAGAGCAGCTGGGCTGGTACACAGCATTCACCATCGACTGTAAATCTGTGAAAAAGAGCAGGGAAACAAGAAGCTTGGAATAGATTCTGTCAAGCCCACAACATCTGAAGAATTCGCAGCTAGAAAACCCTGCTGATGCTCAGAAAGCACAAATATCTGCCAGTCCTCCCTAATTCTTTTGTGTGAGCATGTGCTGTTTTTATGAAGTTCCAATTTGCTTCCACTCAGACGCATACATATGAAAAAGTGAAAGGAGAGAACATGCTGTACTGACAAGCAAAGCAAAGAAGCCAGTACTAAGTGGAGGAGAAAAACAATTCAGCAGAATTCTACTTCTGTTATCTCCTGACTTGTCACACTTTACATGTAATAAGAATGTTAAGCATGTTTTTCTATTTTTCTCTTGAGGTTTTTAATGTCAATACTAGGTGACAGGTGATGATTCTGTTGCTCCCATCCAAAACTCCCAAAGAGGTCATGGAGTTTATAACAGATTGTCTGCCTGTGCCAGGTCATCCCCTGTCAGATGTAGCTTTTAATCTCATCTGTGAGATCTTTCATTTACTGTGGGAGGCTCATGAGTGTGAGAATGTGGGCCTCGGTTCCTAAGCCCTTCATTAAGACAGTACAAACCTGGACATTTACCTATTCTAAATCCAGAGCTTTTACGTACTGCTGCACTGGGACTTCACAGAGGTTTTTTGGCCATGTAACTATTTAGTAATATGAATGGAGGAATTCTGAGGACAGATCTGTATTCACAGAGTATGGAGTTGAGTTAAACCGAACCTAATTTAAATCAGAAATATTTTTATTTTGTTGTGGGGGGAGAACAAACAATTTTCTTTTTAAAAAATGGAGAAATATGTAAAGGAAGCAATCCTAATTTTTTTTTTTTTTTTTTTTTTTTTTTTTTTTTTTTTTTTTTTTTTTTTTTGGTTTTGGAGTGGCTGTGAAATTTTGGATGCCCATTTGTGTGGGTTTTCTTTTCACGTAGCAAGTACTTTTACAACACAAGTCAAATAGAAGCCATAAAGTACAAATTTTCAGAGAGAAGCCAACCAGTGGATGTCATGAAAGGGTTGTGAAATGAAAATGCTGCTAGCAGTGTGAAATCTGCTTTTGTCTTGGAAGCAACAGCACTCAATGGAGGAGCAGAACATGGTGCTGATAGAAAGCATGAAGGCCAATTTGTAGGGGTTCTCTTAAACTTCCTTCCTTTGTGGATTCATCCCTGGAGACATCTGTTCTGGCTTCTGCTTTCTGGACATTTTGGTGTCGGGAAACCTCTTGCTTTAAGGAAATTTCAGCATATTGCCGCTCAGAATTCTTCCCAATGCCTTGCTGTAGAGATGGGATGAGGAGAGGCTGCAGTGTTTTGGCTGTGTATAATTGAGCTTATGGACAATGGTACATGCCTTGCACAGGCAGTATCTATCATCTAGATAAGAGCACCTCCAGAAATTTCTGCAACTTGTGGCTGGGGCTGGCTTCAGTTCCTCTGAGCAGCCCAGGACCTACTTTCCTCTGGAGGTTTTGAGCTGAACCTCCCAATCTGACACTGGCCAGATCAGATTTCTGACAGTCTCCTTGCACATATGTAAATACAGACTTACTAGACTTCCTCCTCATTGAAGTTTTTAAAAGGGTCTGTTTTTGACTGGCACTTTTCTACTACAGAGTGTAGCAAAAGCTCTTCAAAGTGGTATGGTGATTCTACCTCATCCTATATAGCTTTTCAGTCCCCTAAGACAGAAGTCAGCTGCCGATGGGGATCCTTCTTAGTCGGCAGGTTTCTGCAGGGATCATCCAGCTCTGAGACTTGTCCTGTTGCAAGCTGATAACAAGTGACTCATCTAGGCCCTTTTTCCTGCCCTGCATCATTGTGCTGGTGCCAGCCAGCACTGGGAGGCACCCAGCCTAGGTGAACGTGGGAGTACCAGAGCAGTGCTGAAGATAACTTCTTCCTGGACTGCCCTACAACATGCGTGGGATGAGTGCTCAGAGCTGGCAGGCTGTTAATGTGAGTTGGTTTTCTTTCCAGCTTGGTGAAGGGGAAGGCATCACAACAAAAATCCACCATGATCTGAGAGCTTAGCCCCAGAGTAAAGCTGTCCCTTCTTATCCTTATGAATGCTCTGGGCCTGGAGATGTATTTTATGATATTTTTAAAAAGTAATTTTCTTCTCATTAAAGTGTTACAATTCAGAGTTATGGGTGGTATCCTTCATAAAATCATAGCTGGTGTGGTGCTGTGCCACTGAGCAGTGTGATTGTTGTGGCTGGGCATAGATGGGAGGTGTCCAGTGGCATGTCACAGCAATGAGGTGGTCATGGCAGGAGGAGCAGGCTGTCCAAGAGCCAAAACCAGGAGCTATGAAGAGGCTCATTGTCTGTGTGTACTTCACAGAGTGTTTGCTTTTTAAAGCTGGCGTGTTGTTACCAATTGCATTTTCCCCACCCTATTGTAGTAGTGGCTGCCAACCTCATTAAATGAGTATCTCCTATCTTTAGCCTGCTGAGGAGTGGGAGGACTGACTCCCACTGTGTCTGATCTGGTTAGTTTAGCAGTCCTGTTGTTGCCTAGTTAGTGCTCATTACTCAAACAACATGAGCTTAGAGATCTTTTATCAAAACGGGTTTTCATTCTCCTTGAATACAGAACTAAGTAAGAATTGTAAACAAGGTAACTATAGGTGTATGGGAGAGGTTGAAGATGGGGTATTATTAGGAAAGCTGTTTATGGGGTGACAAAAAATATAACTTGATCTTATGTCCAAGATAGAAATGGATGACCCCCAGCCTGCCAGTTAGAATTTGCTATTCACATATAATCCTGTTCAGACTGCATTTCTGCGCTGACATGAACCTGGAAAAGGTCATTCTTTGATCACTTTCCATATGTTCACAGGCTTGCTTCATGTTGGACCTGGGAAGGATTTCTTCTTTCAGCAGTGTTCTTGGGTAGAGTTTTTCCTTAACAAGCATCCCTCATTACAGACTGTAGTCCAACACAGGACTGAAAACTCATAGGCCCCTAGAAGCACGGCTATGTTTGGAAACTGTGGGTTGAATGTAAACTGCAAGATGGCCTTGGAAGCTTGGAAGATCTCTCTTCCGTTGAGGCTACAAGGTGAGACCATTTTATGGTCTTAATCATGAATATCAGATGTAAAACACAGTAAGGTGAAACTCCCTTTTTTTTTTTTCTTTTCTTTTTGTTTATTTGTGCATGCTGAGGAAATGTAAGACAGAGAAAGCAGTGAAGTAATCGCTACTTGGTCAAAGGACATACTTATTCAGACTTCTGCTGCTGCTTTCTGCTCTACCTCAGCACACATGGCAGCATTGTGGTCCAGAATAGCACAGTGCAGGAGGGAATTAACTTGATTCTACTGTATGGAAATTGGGATGTGAATTCTGTTGTGCTTGCAAGAGGAGAAATGAAGCTGCTTGTGACATAGCTATTAAATTCATTTTTTGCCACTTGTGCCTTTTTGTTATGGATTAATTGAACCTGGCATCAGCACAGTTTGGTAAGGGTTATGGAAATAGGAAATAATGGGAAATATCCAAAGCTATTCCATCAAAGCAAGTCTTTGCAGCTAAACGCCACGTGAACATAGCTTTGTCTAGTTTTGCTCTTAAATGGCTGAGACCTCAGAGTCAATGTAATTCATTGTTCTCTATGTAAATGAGGATGTACTAAATGAGAAGTGCATGTTATCTGTGTAGATCTGAGATGAGGTGTCTGGAGGGAAATGATAGTATATGGCTGGTAACAGCTACCCACCAGGGAACTCCCCTGCCTTCATTTCTACAGAGAGGCGAGTGTATGTGTATTATTGCACTGCTACAAGGCTGCAGGAAGGAGTTCCTCTCTCTGCCCTTTTCTAAGGGCACTCAGGTCTTCAGCTGCCTTCTTGGAGCCAAGAATAATTTTCATGGCAATCTGTCTTCTTGAGGGATTAAGTCAGTGTCAGAAAAAGGGGAGGCAGAATTGTTAATTGCTGGCAAATCAGTTGGGGTAAAAATGCAATTATAAGAGACATTTTTGACACTGGCATATCCCAGACATGGTTTATTTACACCAAGACTTTTAGTTCATGTGTTCAGATCTGCTAAGCTACCTACCCACTTGGTAAAGCCTGTAACAAAAATGGACTTACCCATGATTTTTGGTGAAGAAAAGCCTCTTGGGCATCTCACATCAAATTGCACGTTGATCACCAGCTAGTGCACTTGTACAAGGCTCCTTTAACCTATGCCTGGTTAGAAAAGGATTATTTTTAAATATATGCATTTTCTGGCAGTTGAGAATAACTGCTATATGAAAAAGACTGCAGAAATAAACTTTCAGCTGGGAATGCTTAAAGGTGGAAAGAAATAGTTGCTTGAACTGGATTAATTAATTGTACATCTAAAGAATATCTGATGCCTGAAATTTGTTATTAGGTTTGTTACTAGGAGAACTAATGCAGAAAGGATTCTATCTCTATCAATGCAACTTTTCTGCAGTATATGAGGGAATCTTGACCTGTTCTTGTCATCACCATAACCATCCTTTAGACATATTCTAATGCAAAATTTAAAGACTTCATTAAAATTCACAAGGAGTGAACTCTCTAAAATAAGTTGTACATGAAGATGGATCTTTTAGAATACATAAAATTTAACACACACAGCCAAAGTAGTGAAGCTTTCATGTCTCTTAGACTCCTCTCTCCCTTTTCAGTATTCACAAAGATATTACATATATTAACTTGATGTGGAGGCTGAAAACATAATTTCTGTTGTGGAGAAATTAATGAAAGAAAACTTACTTGTAAATAGGCTCCTTTCCAAGTTCTGGGGTATCTGGCTTCCTCAAACCTAAGAATCTTAGAGTTCAAGCTATCAAATGCAAACAAAGTTTTGAAGTTGAGTTCAATATTGATCTGACTAGAGTTGTAGATCTAGTCTGAAGAGATCCTGAATTGTTCACAGGTTCTTCATACTTAATAACTGCTTCCATTAAAAACAAAAAAAAAGGAAACAAAAAAAGTAAACGTCATAGCATTTGCAATCACATCTACCACCTCCATGTGTACTCTTTGAGATTGGAAAACAAACAAACTGTAGAAAGGAGGGGAGAACTGGTTGACAGTTGATTTCTGTGCTAATGAAGAGGAAAAATTTGGAGAGACCATAATTAACTGAAAGGTATGCAGAACAGATTTCCCCAGACAGGAATTTCAATCCTAAGCTTCTTTCAATATCTGCTTCTTGGTAGAGCCTGTATGAGAAATTTGCGTGGTATATCTGTCTCCTTTAAACAAAGTGGTAGAGAATAATGAAGAGATTTGTGAAGAGTTTGTAACTTGATCTTCAGATTAAAACAACTAAAACAAAACCATAAGCAAACTTTGCGAATGAAACTTAATGATTTTTAAACATACATGTCCTCAACCCTGTAGAAAGTGTCACCCTCCCCTCTGCTTCTCTTTTTGGATTATCTTTGCAGGTAATGCAATATCTCTAACCTGAATTGTGGTATTTCAAATCCATTTGTTTTACTGTGCTCTTCCTTGCACTTACACAATTCATACTGTAGTCAGAAGAGTGGTTACATGTTGCCCAAGAGTACCTGAACTAGATTGAAAGAAGCTGAAAAAAAATTAAGAAATAAGAGATGTGGCAACATTAAGCATTTTTAGCTTCCAGAAAGCTTTTTACCCTGGTTTCCATATGAACTGTACTGTAGTTGATGTGTGCTTGTAAGTATTGATAGTGCTTGTGGTGTGACTTCATGTTTGACTAACATGGATGGAAGGCCATTCCCTCTTTTTTTTTTTTTTTTTTGAGTCCAGTAGTGATTTTACAGATGACTGCATCCTGGTCCAGCTGAAAGTTAGTTATGAGTCTGGACTAGCAGCAGGGAGTGTGGCTCACTCATTGTCACAGCAGCATGGTTTCAAAGCATCAGTGCAACAATGCCCTGAGCTGGTTTCAGGCTGAGTCAGGCAGGTCCACACAGGGTGTATTTTTACTGCTTTAGTCTCTATGTTTACAGGCCTGAAGTGTTAGAGCTATAATGGCAATGCAAGAATAAAAATCCAACTTGAGTAGTGTTAATGATGCTGGGTTTTTGAGTGTCTCACTACCACAGTCAATTCAATGTAGGTTAAAAAGGAATTACACATTTCTTTTATCTGTAGATGAGGGAAAATGGGAGATCTTTCAGCTAGCTGGAACTCATGCAGTGCAGAAGCTATGGTGCAGGCACACATTCCTGTATGCCAAGGCAGGCAATTTTTGGCAGGGATGTGGAATATGTTGTGTAAGATGTAAAAGTTCAGCAAAGGTTTGTTTCCAGCACCTGTGGTTGACTCTGAAACTCCCAAGTAGTCAGTGCATGGAGTATGCAGCTGTCTCAAGCTGCCTGTGCTGAACTCCCAAACCTCCAGTGCGTAAAGTCAAGGAAGAGGAAATTTTGAAATGGCCATTCGAGAGTCTAGTTGGGATAAGAGGCTTCATGATGATAATCTGGGAACCTGCAGTTCAAATGTTGCTGAAGTCCTTAATTTTGAAGCTCTTCTTCAGGACTTCAGGAAAAGAATACTTGCTTGAGTAATCCACTCTGCTGCTCAGATAATTCGGTTGGGCACTAAGAGTCACACCAAAGCAGCATGAGCTAATACTATCAGGCAAGATTCATCTGGGAGACTTAATCGTTCTCTGTATTATCATTTTTATGGTAATAAAAGTCCTAGTAGTGTTTTATATTGATTTGTACTATTGGGATATCTGGTACAAAAATTCTTACTAACAACAGAAAAATTGTTAGTTTGCATTTATTAGAATAAAGGGTTTTCTCTGGTCATATTAGATTAAGATTAATAAAGTCAGTGACAGTATTTCACAGAATCTCTTGATTTGAAAGGGACAGTTAAAGACCATCCAGTCCAACTCCTCTGCAGTGAACAAAGACATCTACAGCTAGATCAAAGCCCTGTCTAGCCTGACCTTGAAGGTCTCCAGGGACAGAGCTTCCGTCACCTTTCTGGACAACCTGTTCCAGAGCCTCATCATCCTTACTGTAAAAGACAAGGCTAAACTTTTTCCTTATGTCCAATCTAAATCTCTCCTCTTTTAGTTTGAAATCATTTCTGCTTGCCCTATCACAACAGACACTGCTAAAGTGCCTGTCTCCTTCTTTCTTACAGCTCCCCTTTAGATACAGAAAGGCCACTGTCAGGTCTCCCTGAATCCTTCTCTTCTCCAAGCTGAACAGCCTCTATATCTGGACACAGCATTCCATGTGAGGTCTCACCTGTGCAGATTAGATTACCTCTCTCGACCTGCTGGTCATGCTTCTTTTGATGTAGCCCAGAGTACCAGAATACGATTGACTTTCTGAGCTGTGAGGGCACATTGTTGGCTCTTGTCCATCTTGCCGTCCATGAGTAATCCCAAGTCCTTTTTGGCAGGGCTTTGCTCTCAGCTTGTATGGATAGTGGGGGTTTCTGCTATCAGCTGAGTAGTTCTTTTTTTAGTATTTGATCATAACTCGACTAAATTGATTTCATGAAAGAAAAGGAGCAATCAAAATCTTAGATTTGGTAAGGGAAATGGCCTAGGCTGAATTTCTAACTGTAGTCTTTTATCTGCCAGTGAAAATAATGCCTAGTAATGCACAAGAGTAAGTTTTGTAATTTTAAATAATAATAATAGCAGCAGTTGAAGTATTCAGTCTAGTTTGTTTTAGGTATAATTATAAAAAAAACAAGGTATTCTGCAGAAAGACTATTTTGTTAGAATATAATTTCTACTTCTCCCAGCAAACATAAATATTAAAGTTTTCTAATATGATATATTAGACTTGGAGGAAAAGTAAAGATACTATCTCTTTTTTTTTTTTCTTTCTTGCTTCTCATTTATGGCAAAAAGTTTAAATAATACAAGTCACTCTATTGAAATAATGATAATTGTGTCTTCATGTCTGAGAAGTATTGAAGGTAACTTTATAATATGTAAGTGTGAGATCCTTAAACAGAGCAGGTTTCATTTTACTTTGTTAGAATTCTTTATAATCAAGGATTGCAGAAAATCATAGCAAGGATCAGTGTGTGTCTACTTGCCAGATCTGGCAGTCCTTAAAGATACATTATTCACTGTTATGGGTTTCCATTAGACCTACTCATACAAGAGTTGCATGGTGACTAGGTGTCCAGCATCTGAAGTGTTCTATAGTCCCCCTTGGCCTTCCCTACCTGTAAGTTCAAGGGGATTTCTGGCTAATCTTGACCTGGAAATTAGGAAATAAATCTTTTATAGATGGTTCAGTCATTTCATCCAATGACAGTGAAAATCATGTAAAATGCATATGCTGCTCCAGGAATAAAGATGGGCCAGCAGCCTGCCTTCTTGTAAGTGAATGTCTGACAAGAAATTAAACAGTTAATGCCCTTTTACTCCCATGAGCATTGCATTTTCCTCTGAATGAGAGGAATAGCTTCACCAGAATTATTAAAAAAAGATCTTTGTAGAAAAGCACTCTCATGAAAAACAGTCACACAGGTGTTAACTCCTATAGCATCTCTTAATTGGTGACAAATCACTCATCTGTTATGTTAAATGTAAGAACCACAAGGCTCCCTAAATAAATATCAGCAACTTCATTTTCTCTGAGGGGAATCTGAATCTGCCGGAATAAGATAAACATTCTGTTGGCTGACCTAGTGGGCAAGGTGTCGTGGGAGTTAGTGAAGGAGCAGTAACCTCTGTGCAGCCTGGATAGGGGCCTGGTATTGGGGTTCAGCCCAGACTCTCAGCAAAAACAGTGCGTGCAGTACCATTTTGGGTATGGTCAATTTACAGCTTTGGTTTTTGAGTATTTCTTTTGCACCTGCATTCTTTATTGGACTTTTCAGGAATATTCTGGAGACAACTATATATTTAGCTTAATTTAAACAAATATAAATTTGGTATGCAACAAGATTTTTTCACATTTTTCAGTTCAGAATTTAAAGTGGTATTTTAATCATACCAACAGAATAAGGATAAAGTTTTAACTGCCTCTTCAGAAAAAAAAAAAAAATTCCCTTGATAATACAACTAGAATTGTATTTTTTTTCCCAGACTTACTGTAGAAAACACAGAATCATAGAACTGTAGAGGTTGGAAGGGACCTCAAGAGATCATTGAGTACAACCCCACAGTGTTACTCCAAATTTTTTAAACATAATGTTATTATTTAACTATGTTTATTTTCTACCTTATGTACTTTCATACCACTGTTTCGTTAGTGCTACTGACTACAGATAGCTGGAGGGAAATCAGATACACTTTAAAATCCCTTTATGAATTATTTTGTCACATCAGTGACAGGAGTAACCAGATAAGTAGCATCAATTGGTTTGTCAAATGGAATCCAGAAAGAGGCTTTTTTTTATAAACACAATGAACAGATAAAAGATTGAACAGTTATCCTTAAAGATCCTCTCTTTCCACAATATGCAAGTTTAATGGCAGTCTTCACTCTTCAAGGATCTGTGTGTTGAGTAGCTACTCTTTAATTAAAGAAACCTAATTTCACCTTCTTCCACTATCCTGACTTAGCATGTCAGATGCCAGGTTATCAAGTGTTAGTCTTCTCCCTGCACCGTTAAGATGTTGAAGGAAGTGATACCTGAACTCTAATAGCAGAATAACTAAGCCTTATCTTTTAAACTTCAAACAATACGGACAATTGTTTTTCGCATTACAAGGAAGAGAATCGAAGGATTGTGTTGCAAGAAAGTACTTCAGGCTGAATTATAATGAAATGCTTAAGGACACATCTCCCCTGATGCCATCAGTGCTAAGGAATTTGTTTGTGGCATCTTCCTGATTAATTTACCTCTATTACACTGGAATAAGGTGGAGCCATCCTGGTGAAACTGGGAGCGAGCTGCAGCTATGTCGCACTACGTGCAGTGCCTCAGGAATGCTCTGAGGCCCTTTCAGTGCTTTACAGATTTCTCAGAGTAATCCCACTGGAACTGAGAAGTAGATTTTTTTTTTTTCTTTTCTTTCTTTCTTTCTGTCTGTCTGTCTGTCTGTCTGTCTGTCTTATCCTGGAGTAGAAAAGTCTTTTGGGAAAGGCATACTAGCTGGCATGTTATAGATGTGGGAGCTCTACAGGAAGCATTGCCATATCAGCAAGACTACTTCAAAGAGAAGAAAAAGTCTAGATGTCCCTAAAATGTTTAACATGTCATAGAGATTTAAGAGAGCTGCTAAATGAAGATGGTAAAAGGAGCCACGTCCAGATTATTACAGGAGTTTTGATTTTGTTCACTAAAGCAGCAAAGTTTTTTATTTTAATTCAATTTTCAATAAAAACACGCCTTAGAAATTGGAACGGAAATCTGATCTTTCTGTTCTTAAACATAGATCCTTGAAGCCTCCTTTCCACCCCACCTGCCCTTTTTTTTTTTTTTTGGTGAGATCATCTGGAAATTTTTGTGAAATAATTTATGTGAAAAAAACAAAGTAAAACAAAGTAAAACTTGAAAGATTTTGCAAACAAGAGGTATTCCCAGCTTGATTGTAACAGCAACATATTGCAAAAACTTTGCAGAGATATAAGTCTTTAAGAAAGGTATATGGCAATGGAGACCTATATCTTCTCCACAGCAATTTCATGCAACAGCTTAGATAACAAAAGTAGTTTAAGCAAGTTTCTGTACAACACTACCTATTGGTTTTCTAACCCCCAAACGATTTCCTGTGAATTGTACTATACAGTCAGTGGTGGATCTGGGCTACAGCCTGGATTGATCAGCATCCCCTGGTGTGTAACAAAGCTTCATAGCCTTTCACAGATCAGAGAAAATGCTGTGACATGGGTTGGGAGGAGCAGGGGCAGCTTCACACTGACCCTGGTGTTGTGTGTGAAACATGTAAAACTGCACAAAAAAAACAACCCTGAAATGCTGCTGGGATAAATTCTGTGGTGAAGAGGAAAGTGACCATGATATTGTAGATTTGGGTTCATTGAGGATTTGGTTCATTGATTTCTTGTCTGATTCCCCATGTTTATTTCTATTGGGAATAGGATGCACTAAGTGTATTGGGGTGGCTGGTACATATGTTCTAAGCAATTAGCTGCTTCACAGAGCAAGTTTAAAAAAAAAAGTCATTACCTACTTTGTCTCTTTCTGTGCTGCACTCTTCAGTGCAGAGTGAAGTCTATTCTTCAGTTTTGTGCGCTCTGGACAATTTGATTATTGGGGATGTTTATTTCAAAAGCCTTTTCAGGTGCAAAGGAATCATTTTAAGTTCTCATGACTCAGTGAGGGAAAACTAGTTCTCCCCTGCTTGAAAACAAGCAAAACAGTGATGATGCTTAGAGGAATGTTTCTCTTGGCTTTGGGTAGTTTGAGTGACACCTGCATTATAGCTACTGCTGTATACATGAGTCTAGTACACTTTCATACATCAAGGCAGCACTGGGAATGCTGAAGTGTAACTAATAAAGTAAGAAAGAAGTGGTCTTTCTTTTCAAGTGTAATTTCTACTCTAGCAGATTGCTTTCCTACCTGTCATGCAAAGAGAGCTCCATACAGGATGTTGTATGAGCGTGGGTGACTGTAAATATTTTTGAAGGGAATCTCCTGGAAACATCTTTTTTTTATTAATTTTTTTATTTTTTTTTTATTTATCTATTAGATATTTTCAAGGGAGTCTATGTTACACATGTGTGCGCTACAGCTCCTGATGTTAGATACATAAGAAAAAAGACTGAAGTCCTTTCTGGTGCCTTACTGTAAGTGCAGAAAAATGATGCGAACATCAAATCATGTAGTGGCTGTTACTGAAAGGTCATCCTTTCTTCTTTCTTTTGATTCTGCTTATCCCCTGCTCCCAGCCATAAGGATTTGTCTTCTCATCCTGCTTTGCTCTGGCAGTGGTACTGACCAGACTGGTTGGCACATTAATTCACTGTTCAGGTTTATTTAAGAGCTTTTTTTTTTTTTTTATATATATACTGAATTAGTGAGTTGAAGTTGTTTGGCTAAGTGTATTTGTTCTAGAACAGCTGCAGGGAAACCATAGGAACATGCAGCTGGAAGTAAGGGAAGAACATATGGAGATAATTTGATTATTATTATTATTATTTTCTGAATATTTAATGTTAAAATTTGTGGACAGTTAGAAGACAGTGTATATCTTGATCATTCTCTGCAGCTTTGAGACATTAGGTTTGTTCAGCCCAGGACTGTATAATGGCTGTATGACAATCTGGAACAAAATGAACTAAGAAATGCTATTTTTTTCCCCCAGTTTCTAGACTAGTTTCAACTCTAGACAGGAAAAAACAGAAAAGTAAAAAAAAAAAAAAAAAGAAGATTAAAGAAGGATCCTATTTATCTCTTCCTTCATGGTTTTAATTTCTTTACTGTCTACACTTCAGCCTCTGCCTTATAATTAGCATCTGATAGTTACTAGTGAAAGCATTAGCAAATATATTTCATGTAAATTGAATTTATTCCAGCAGTAACCATAGTGATTAAATTAGCACTTAGTAGATTTTTTTTCAAAAATGAAACCTTGCTAGTCAAATATAGGAAGTGGGTTGTGAGAATTCTTGTCAATATACCTCGGCATGCAAATATTTGTGTAAGCCAGTATATGCACAAGTCCCTGAACTAGAGTTGTTCCAGTCACGTTCCTGAAAGCTTTTTGAACTGGACAATCATCCATCCCAACAGGAAACAGTTACTTTTTTCTTGTGGTCATTCAGTAGCTGGTCGAAAACATAATGTTTGTGATGAATACTTTGCGATAATTTACTAGCTGAAAGATGTTTGTAATTATTAAAAGGCTTAAGGAAAAAAGATAGGAACAGCAGAAGGCTTTTAATAAGTCTGAACTCTACAAAGATCGCTGGCTTCGATAAATCAGTGTTGCTTTGTGTGTTCAAAGGGAGCAAAGTCAGTGTATGTCAACTGATGTCTCGATTTCACTGGCAATTAATATTTGACCAACTGTAGCTCTAATTATCATACATCATTAAAATTTTCCAAAATATAATGCACTTAATTGGCTTTTCAGCAATTTAGTAAATAGAAAATCAATGTGAACAATTCAAATATTATTTGCAGAATTCACATACGTGAGGAAAAAGAGAACACTTTACCCAGAGTTTGGATTTTAAGCTCTGCTCAGCAACGTTTGGTAGTCTGCTTTTTGCTCAACTGTCCAGACTGATTTGACATTCCAGTCAAACCATTTGAAAGTAATCTGTGGGGATTCCCAGTGAATTAACTAAGACTTTTCTTGCCTCACCCCATAAAGATTGGCTGAGATTGCTCACAGGCTTTCTGGCTGTCCCTTGCTCCTACTGCAAAAGTAAAATCAGGTTAAATCCTTGTCTAGATCAGGGTTATTAAAGCTTTAAGACTGACATGGAGCTTTGTCAGCTGACATGCTCAATGTGAAGAAGGTATTAAGTAGTGGAGGGTGGAGAGGGAGTTTTCTTGATCAGTTTGTTTTCATCTGAAGCCTACAGAGGAACAATAAATACAGTCTAGTCCTATCTTAATCTCCAGTAGTTTCTGTCTTGCCATCAGCTGCTTCATAACTTGGCACGATCATTTCAGTAGGAGACTTTGAGGCTTGGTCTCTGATGGATTTTACCAATAACAGTGAAAAATATTTTTCTTTCTCCTGGAGAAGGTTAGCAGAGAGAAATGAAGCCGGCATTGCAGTAATGTAAAAGCTTGTGAAAAGAGATCTGTGCACGCATCCTGTTCTGTCTATTCCCCTGAGCGAGCTATGTGCTCCAGAGAACATCTGATGACACTTTACATTGTGTTCTTCTTCCCCTGTAGTTATTGTCTCACATTACAAATATCAATTTAAGGCCTAACAGAAGAGACTTCAAGCAACATTTAATAACTCTGGAGGTCCCAAATTAACCACAAAATAAAAATGAAACATGTTCTGAGATATCATCTCACCAAAAAATGACATACCAGAGAACCCTCTGGTATAAAACTGCCTTTTTTTCTTCTGCCTTTTGGTTCTTCTTTCCTTCACTGGCAGCATTCTTACAGGTACTGTGGCTGTGAGGATGCAAATCATAACTCATGTAATTAAGGTATTATAGGTTTCGAGTTTTAGTGTTAACATATTTTTTACCCCAGGTAATTAGTTCCTCTGTAGAGAAGAAAGAGGAAAAAATTTCAAATATTGGGTTAATTCCTTCATTGATTTTTTAAATTATTATTATTTTCTGAATATTTAATGTTAGAATTTGTGGACAGTTAGAAGACAATGTGTATCTTGCCTAGGCCTTTGTTTGTTATACACATATAATATATTGCTAGCACTGAATCTTTTTTTTTAATTTGTGTAACATCTTTATATTAAATACAAGCATCAACTTTATAGATATAGAAGGAAAAAAAAAAAAAGTATGAACTTAGGTTTGAGGGAAGAAAGTTTCCTGGGAGACTTGAAGCAAGTTTAATGCTGTTAATGGGCATACTTGAAGGTACTTGGCCCTTTGAGGCAGTTAAAATGAGCGGTGCTGAGACAGAAAAGCATAGTAAATTGGCTTTTCCTCCTGCTCTGATTCCTCTGGTTCCTCATTAGCAGTGTAACCTTATTTGCAATCCTGGCTGGTTTCTCAAGCCACAATTGTCTGCTTGCTGTGCATATGCCCCGAGCTATTAGCATTCCGATGGTGCTGGAGGCATATTAAACTCTCCCCACCAATGATAACTCTGTTTTTAAGATTGCTCTCTAGTTGAAATAGTAGCCCTTGGGTTTCTGATGGAGAATCTTTGGAAATAGTTCATTGAATTCAGTTAATTAGAGTGGCTTAAAGAAAAAAAGCCCAAAATGTTCAGCAATAAAAATGAAAGATTCACAGCTGTGAGGGCTAGAACTGATAAGGATATGATTGCTGTGTTTGCTCTGCATTTTCAGCTGTACAAATAGCTTTGAACTGGAAAGATGGAGTTCAGGAGCAGCTGGTTGTGTGAGCCCAGGCCTTCTGAGGTTAAGGAAACGCGTTAAGCCCTCTGGTAAGGTAGTCATGTGTATGAAGATAACTCACATTTAGAAAAACCCAACCAGCCTTGGCCTCCTCCCCTAGAGCATATCCATAGATAAGAACCTTGCTCTTCTCAAAAATGAGAGTTAACAGCCAGCCTGAGGGGCGTGTAATATTATGAATTGTTTTTCAGAAAACAAAAGCTGCTTTTTGTGCTTGGACTATCTGAGTACTGGAGTTCTTAGGCCTTACTCCTCTTTTCAAGAAAATTGCATTTTAAGGTTATGCTCTTGCTTAGTAGAATCATAAGTTATGTCTTATGCCTTGTGCCTGCTCGATAAAGTGGAAGGGTTTGTATGTTCCAGAAATCTGTTCCAGTGATTCAGTAAAAATGGCTTAAATGGTCCGAGAAATGTATCTGTCTTCACTAACATTGGCATATTTAAACTTTGCACCCAGATGATGGAGTTTATGGAAACAGAAATTTCCTAGAATTCTCTTTCTTTCTCCATTATGTTGCTCTACTACTTTCCTTTAACTAACTTTGCCTAATCTTGAATGAGTAACTACCTTGTGTGGGTGTAACCACAGAAAAGACCTATCTGAATGAGTCCTACTGACTGATGGCTGTGCAGTATAAATGAATAGCCATTCATACAGAAAGTTCTTTGCTGCTTTATTAGAGGACCATTTCAAACATATAGTAAGGTGTGAATCCTATTTGAGGGAACACTTGCTACCATGTTTGGGTTGGTTTCTTGAAAAACAAGTGTAAGCCTTCCTTTGTCCTTTCCTCCTTTGCTCACATCCCTTGAGTTTTAGAGAAGGAATTTAAAAAAATGAAGAAATTGAAAAAATTGTGGGTTAAAAGATGTTTTGAGCAACTTTGATCTGGGTAGCCCAAACTCCTGATGTAACTGTTCTGGCAGCATTACAGGGAATTGTATCCTGCTGTGTAACAGAGTGTGATTTGGACCAGAACAGCTGGTCCATTTGATACGTGCTAGTGCAAACTGCTCACTGTGGGAGACAGAGTAAATGTGTCTGTCCAAATCTTGCATGATTAGAGAGGTCAGTTCACCTCCATTTAATCCTCTTATGAGATGAAACCAATCATCTTAATAGTGGCTGGTTTTCATGACGCTTCTTTGGTAAAGCTTGATTCGAGTCATAGGAGCCGTGTTCTTGAATAAGGTTGAGTGCTGTGAGCCTTTCTTGACACAGAGTTTTTTAAGGTATCTGTAGGCATTTGGTAGGAGAAATTCACTGATTGTTTGAGGGGTTCTAAGATTAGGACTTCCTGATGCAAATCTTTTGAACCGCTAGAAAAAAACAACCTAAAAGTGATTAGAATGTGTTTGGAGCTGTGCAAAATCTCTAGGGAGGCAGTGAGCATATGCTAGAAGTGTGCATCTTTGTAAGAGAAAGTAGTAACTGAAAACTCAAGAGTAACTGAAAACGATTTCTGGTTTAGAGGTGCTTTTAACAGGAAAACAAACAAACTGAGGTGACTGAGTTTCCTAATGTGTCTCAGTGCATGTCTGCCTAAATGCTAGTGCTTGCTGGTGGAAGGAAAGGGGTAATCAAAGGCATTAACAGCCAAATGAACAAGGGTAGCAGCACTGTTTTTTAATTTTTATTATTTTTTTTTATATCACCTCACAAAAAGACCAAAATGCACTCATTTAAAATAGTTATGAGACTGAAAATATAGCTGTAGAACTGCGCTAAGGAGAAATGACCACAGGCTGCTGCTGAAAGAGGCAGCCCTGCTAGTTGCTCCTTTGTTCTATGACATTGCTCAGCTGATTTCATTGCCCCAGTGCTCAGATGCCCCACCACAGACCTGTTTGGGCATCTCACTCAGTAAACACATAACACCCACAAAAAAATGAATAACTTGTAGCTTTGGTTTCCCAAACCAGTGCATTATAGGTGTAGGGTGAAGCAGGTAGTATAAGAATGCAGCAGGGCCACATGGTTTAATTTTAGACAGCAGGAGACAGAGGGATTTAGCTGTAGAGTAAAATGCAGACAAAGGGGATAGCTCAGCGGTTTGAGTTGAAGCTAGAATTGGAATTTGGGTATCCTACTTGCTGTTCAAGAATTTAACTATCAAATTATTAGCTAATTTGAAGTATGAGCTGGTGTGCATATTACAACTAGGGAAAAGATCTGTTTAGTTATAACTGTGCTATACTTTTGAGTAAGTTTAAATCTCTTTATGTAAAATTTCATACTCAAAGGCTATGATGTTTTATTATTTATGTCTCTCCTTGACACATAATTCTTTTTAAGGACTTGCATTTATGTGAGCTGCATGTGACTTAGAAGATGCTCATGCATACGATTTCAGTATACATTCTAGTCTCTGGTTGATTTATATTCTTAAGAATTTCCTAGCTATCCCTTTAGCTATTGCAGTTAAAATAGAAAAGATGTTAGATTTGAGGATCAAATTTTATAGCTTATGGTGGATCTGGGCAATTTGACCATTTTTTTTATTGCTACTAAACATGAAAACAGGAGGGAGTTCTTCATACTAGTGATGTTCTAGAATTCTTGTCAGAGACCTTTTGCATTAACTTGTTTTTTATTGCAGAGTTTTTTGTAGGACATTTGGTCTGAGCATGTCATGTAAGGTTTTCTCTTTAGAGATTATTAGCACCTTTTTACACTGCATCTATATTAACTGAACAAGCAGATGGACAGTTTTGTCCTTTTTAATTGCCTTTAGCATAAGTTTGGTTGCTGGCCAAGTGTTTATCACCTGTGGATCAGAGTTGGCAGCCCCTTTGTTACTCAGCCAGATATTTTGCTCACAGGATTATTTCCCTTTGAAAAACCATGCAGCTGAAAAGAAAACAAAGCACACTACTGGATCTCAAATAACAAAGATCTGCTGAACGTGTAATTTCTCTTGTTTTGGTCTTTTAGGAACTGTTATATGGTGCTTGTTCTGGCATAGTTGCCAAAGATTAGGACACGAACAATTAGCTGGAAATAATCTTTTTTTTTTTTTTTTTCTTTCCTTCCCTGCATGCAGGAAGGTCAGCACAGAACATCCAGTTCTCTAAGGATGGACCTCTATTTTGCTTATTGTTCTTCATTTTCGTAAATGATAGTAATTGGTATGTTACGAGGTAGTAACAGTTATATGAAACAAAAGCACTGATGTAATACAAAAAAAAAAATCAGCTTGCACTGTTACTGTAAAAGGACACTGGTTTGGGATTGGGTACAACTCTACTGTTTCTTACAGCACTCCAATTTCAATGAACTGAAGCTTCCTAACTCTTATTGACAATCACTGAAAATGAGTGAAATGTCTCCTATTTTCCAGTACCACTGTTTCTGCTCGCTGTAAAGCAGTTGCCAGTGTATCTGGAAGAAGTCATTAGCAATCAGGGACAACTTATCGGAGTGGTCACTCATCTAAAGCAGTGCTACAGCAGCTGATATGACTACTTTGTGTCTTTAGAAGAGCACTCAATGCTAGACTGAATCTCAGAAGTCCTGTCATGCTTCTGTTAGAATCATTGAATGGCATGGGTTGGAAGGAGCCTCAAAGATCACCAGGTTCCAACCCCTCTGCTGCAGGCAGTTTGCCAACTGCTAGATCAGCACTAGATCAGATCGTTCAGGGCCCCATCAAACCTGGACTTGAACACCTCCAGGGATGGGGCATCCACAACTTCTCTGGGGAAACCTGTCTCAGCACCTCACCATCCTCTCAACGAAAACTTCCCTGACACATAATCCAAATCTTCCCTCCTTTTGTTTCTTGTCCTATCACTATCTACCCGTGTCACAGAAAGATCACTCAGTCACTTGGTTTGAGTCATAGAGTGTAATTTGAATGAAATGAAGAAGGAGATCTGGACTTACCAGTGAAAAAACAATAAGGTATTGATATCTGTTTGAACAATGGGGTAAACATGACGTGTTTTCCATGATAGTCAGGCAGACATGAACAGTGAACTAATGCTGAGAAGCTCTCAGATCACTAAGAAGAATAATTTTGGGGGGTGTCAATTTTATTTAATTGAAACAGTTCTTATGTAGGAACAATTTAAACAAGTAAAGGACATCCTATTTTATTCTTTAGTATTCCTAGTTTATCAGTTAGAAAACAATCCCTCCGGATTTGGCTCATACCTACCATAGCAGTGGTATTATGTCAAAGTGATCTTGATTCTTTCAGAAAGTATTTGTGGACATAAGCCACATCTCTGGAAAGAAAAATATCCTATATAGGTGTTCTAGCCAACACTTCCTGGACTTCCTGCAGGCAGTGTTGAACAAATCTTCCAATCAGAAACAGGTTTTATAAGGCAGCTTTTATACCACACAATATGATGCATCTCATTAACTTTGGTTGTTGTATCCTCTTCCTTTTTCAAGTGGGTCTCACCTGGAAATATTGATCACTTAAGGGACCAAGACCTTTCTACCTATCATTAGTCCTTTACTTTGTCCCCGCTAATTCGGAGCTCACATTGCCTTATTAATTACACTCTTGTGACCTATCATGTACTTCACTGGAACCTGCCTTTCCATGGCCTAGCAGAAGCACTGCCATTGCCTACCGAGCTTTGGGATGGTCACTCCTCTTTGCTTTACCTTGTTCTGACAGCAGGTTAAATCTTTTTTATCATCTCTAAACCAGTCTTCCCAAAATTGTGTTCCCAGAATCACATCAAAGTTGTAAAAGACCTCTTGAAGTGAAACTTTTCTCTTAAAGAAGAGCTGTTTCTACTTCTAGGTTTAGTCAGTTGCAACTGTGCCTGAATTTCAGAAACTGCTAAGGATAGAGATTTAGTTCCCCTGGATAACCTGCCAGTGCTGAATGATCCCCTTAGCAAATAGCAGCTTTCCTAGTGCTCAGTGTGCAGCTTGTGATTTTTGTCTCTTTTTAGGTTGCTTACTGCAATCCTCAAATTATGAATTTTTGTTGTCTGTAACTGCCCTTCAAGCACTTGTAAAAACTCACTGTGGAGCCATTGGCAGGGGCTCATTATGGAGCATGCAGAGGGAGTAGCTAACCAAACTTATTAGATTTCTATACTTCAGCTGGGATTTGCTTGTGCCTTTAGTAATGAGAATCAGTTGTTATTTTTTGTTTTCTCCCCTTAGATTGCTAGTCTGTGTAGTACAAGCAACACTTAATCTCCACTTTCTCTAGATGGCTTGCAGCCAAGTAGTGACCTTGTACCATTCAAGATCTGTCTTTACTATAGAAAACAAAGATTTCTGGCTTTGAGAGCTTTAGCCATGAATATTTAAGGACAAAAATCTTGGACAAAGATGGTTTTTCAACAGAACCTGGAGCAAGTTCTACAAAAATGTCAATGGCAAAGTGATTCTACAATGGTCCTGGTCTCAAGATTTGGAAACCTTTTCTTTCACTGGCTCATGCATTTTCTCTCATCAGAAAGGGTTCACTTTTTGAAAGTGTACACCTTATTTTGCAGTAGTTCCTCTGCTAGTGAAATTAGTGAGTCATGTCATCTGGCAAACAAGCAGAGAGCTTTCAATGCTGTCTGGAATCTTTCTATTGCAGAAGCTGACCGATGAATGGTAACTGTCATAATAGCCCATTGCAAATTAAATAGATTAGTCAATCTTTTCTCCATTTGTCTGGGAAGATGGAATTAACCACAGTGGAATAGACAGCATGAAATGGGTTAGTTATTTACAGTACATTTAGCTTTCTATTTTATTATTATTTTTAGTTTAAAATAAAAGACAGAAGAAGCTTCCTGGGGAAAGAACCCAGGATTTTAGGTAACTGCTTTTAACAACATGCAATAGTTTTGAAGCAAGGGTATTAGATATTTAAGTGTTTTTGGAACAAACCCAATTAAAAAAAAAAAGAAACTACAAAAAAACCCACCATTTCAAAGCTGCTTAATAGTCTGTTCTTTCCCCAGATTCCTGTTTTCACACCTCCTTACCGACATAAGGATATGGCTGGGGTCAGTAGCAATTTGGGAAAAAAAAGCAGAACAAATTTCCTGATTGCCATGTGATAGTACATCTGTCATTTCATTTTAAGCCAGAAGCTGAAGCTATTGCATTGGCAGGCATTTGGCCAGATTCAGATCTAACTGGCATGAGATTTAGACTTGTGCAACTACTATGTAAAGCAGAGTAACTCCAGTATAGTCAGCTGTGTAAAAGGAGAATAACGTCTATTTTTATCGAATTAGCCTTTTTGTATAATATTTACGGAATCTGAGCAACTCAGTCCAATTAATCTTGGACTCTTTCTTTGTTGTGTCCCAGTTTACTTAAATGTTGGGTGCAGGAGAAGGACAGGGGTCTGGAGCAAAGGCCTAATGAGGCTGGGATTATTTAGTCTGGAGAAGAGGAGGCTCAGGGAGACCTTACTGCTCTCTACAGCTGCCTGAAGGGAGGTGGTAGTGAGGTGAGATTTGGCCTCTTCTCCCATGTAACTAGCAATAGGGCTAGGGGGAAAGGCCTCAAGTCCTGGGGAGAGTCAGGTTGGATGTTAAGAAATACTTCTTATCTGAGAGAGTGATCAGGCACTGGAATGGTCTGCCCAGGGAGGTGGTGGAGTTGCCATCCCTGGAGGTGTTCAAGAAACATTTAGATGTTGTACTGAGAAACATGGTTTAGTGGGAAATATTGATGGTAGGTAGACTGTTGGACTGGATGATCTTAGAGGTCTTTCTCAACCTTGGTGATTCTATGATTCTATGGTACTATCACTTGTCATCTGTATTTGGTGGCAACCATTGTAATCAATTATAGTTTGAAGATTAATTGCACAGAGTTCATGTAAAATTTTAATACCAAGTGTCCTTAGCAAGCGATTGAAAGATGTAGATGAAAAGTACATGTGAAAAGTGCTGTAACATGTGGCCCACTCTCAAGTCAACTAGGTAGCTGAGGTTTGTAAACTCCACAAATCTGCCATTGGCTATAATCCAGGATGCATGTATTGACTAGAACTAAGAGTATTTTAAGAGAAAAAAATATCACTGTTGTCTGCTTCTAAAGAACTATGTGTTGAAACATCATTCCCTTGAATATAACCTCAGCAGGGAAACTGAGACTACAGTCAGGCTTTCTGTATTAAAAATGAAGAAAATCTAACAGGGAGCATGATATGAAATATAACACAAACTTGATAGAGTATTCTGTCCAGACAACCAATGCTGCATTATTTAACAATTCCAAAGAATTTGATTCATTAGTTCTTTTTTTTGTTGTTTATTGATTTTTTGGATTAAGCCAAAAAATAAGAAAATACAGTGCATGAAGCTGTTTGGAATAAACAGAGTTGTGGTGCTGCAAAATATGTGAAGATATATCCAGTTTACAATACTATCCTGTGAGAATTAGACCAATAGCCCTTCTAGAGCTACTGATCAGGTCAGGGACATAACATCCTCTGTGCTGATCAACACAGCATGAACGTTATTCCAGGGAGTCTTTAAATGGCATAACTGTCTGAATCTTAAATGTCAGCTGATAAAAATGGCAAAAGCTGATAACGAACATTTCCAAAGGCACAAAGTAGCACATGAAAGAAACTGTTATGTCAGAAGGTAGTAAATCACAGAGTATTCTACTGCCATCTTTCACTGTGACATCTCTTCAGTTTAATCTTCAGTTAGACAGTTTTTTCACCCATACTGTCTACTGACACTGCAGCTAGAATAGAGCTGTGTAGATCTCTGAACATTTGAGGTGCAGCTCATTGTGTGTTCAGTGAGTGGTACATGTCACAAAGGTTTATCTTTTCCACTGATCACCTTGTTTTCTCCTAACTGTGAATTTTATGTTCACTTCTTTTATCATATCTGAATTAATTTCATATGGCATTAGGATAAGCAGCATAGATAAGGAAACTTTCAGTTATTTCCGTTAAAATTTTCAGTGTGCTGTTAGTGCTGTAACACTTCCTGTATTTTAGCATTTTGCATAGTCCATAATCTACTATGCAGAGATACCTGTAGCTTTACTTGTACGCTTCAGTTTTTTTTTAACAGGAAAGTCATATTGATCATCTTCCTTATTGTTGATGCCACATATTAAAAATCTTAAGATAGTTGTCAAAAGATGCTGTCCTCCTTTTCTTTTTTTTTTTTGTTTTGGTATGTTGTTATTCTTTCAATTTTGGTTTCTGGTCCTTTAATAAGACAAATTCTTAGTCATTTATTTGCAGTCAAGTAACGAAGTATGTACCTCTTGGGGAAAAAAAATAGCCAAGCTTTTCATATTGTCTCATATGTTCAGGAGCTGGCATCCTAAAGAAAATGTCAGAGAAAAGGAAACTGTGAGGTGTGTTTTGAGTTTTCATTTAAACATGAACTAATGGACACTGCTCACATTGATTTGTTCAGTGAACAGCTGGAATTAAGTAAATGAGAGAAGAGCCATTTCTATGCTAGGTAAAACACATTACAACATAGTTGTTGCATTGATTGTCCCTTTTTCTTAAATAGAATCAAGTAGATAGAAAAGCAGATGCTGTCACTAGCAGCATGGGGAGGCTGTAATACTTGAAAAAAAAGCTAGACAGACATTATGGAATTATCAGGGGCCCGCTACAGAGAAGACCAGAGACAGGATCATAACAGGATTGGAGCTGTGTCATGCTAGACACAAAGGGAAATTGCAGGAAGTTGAGTGATGATCACAGAGAAGTGCAGCTACTTAAAAAACAGACAGACTGATCCTGGCAGCTGGTTTAAGGACGTACAGAAAGAGCAGTTCCCTTTCTGTGACTGTAGAAACTGAATTTGTTTTGTTGGTATTTCCACCACATTGGGTTTTACCTACAAAGGAGAGGTTCAATACAGCCATTTACAATAAAAGTTAGTTTGCAACATTAGCATATCTTTTTCTTGTTTAAAAGACCAAATGATTATTTTAAATAGTTAGAGGCTTAGAATTACTTTTTCTTTCTTTGTAGGTGAGAATGCTCAAAAAAGATTTTGAAATATCTGTGACAGCAGTAGGGGTTTTGTTGTTGCTGTTGTATAGACATGCCAGAAACTTTATTTGAAGACATTCGGAATAAAAACCAAAATAAATAGAAGAGGTAGTTTATTTATATGAGTAAATACGTACTGACAAAATACGTAAGTATTCACTGGAGATTGAATATATCAGAATAGAATGGCCACAGCTTATATTTATGAGGCACATATCTAAAGCATCTGGTGTGGTCTTGGAAGCACCACTGTCCTTCAGCTCCAACTTCACTGAGAACTTTTGCTGTATTAGAGGGGGCTTCTGAAATGTTGAATTGTTTATTTTCACTAGAGCAAGATGTTAGATATAGTTGAATTAGGCCTGTCTTCTGCTTATGCCTTAGTTCTCTCAAAGTGGTGTATATTTAACAATTACCTTCACCTGTCAAGACACCGTTTCAGCAGGGATAATGTAGACAGCCATTGTACTATTACCCTAATTTACAAAGGTCAAGACCTGGTGCTATCTGTCCACAGAACAAGTAATTGCCACACAAATTGGGACAGATTGAGTGAGCTGAACTTTAGACAGCACCATTGATCTAGGCAACCATTACTCATCAAAATAATTAAACATAATTGCTTTTTTTTTTTTCCTTTGAGCACAGAACACCATGTCCATTATTTTTATGCTAACCTTTAAAAAGGCTTTAGATAAAAATATGAAAGTTATTTTTAAAAATAGTTCTTTATTGCAGTGGTGATGAAGAGCACCTCCAAATTAATTGGTTTATTTTCTCAGAAATGAAGGCTATTATGGCCAAATGTAGGGGAAAGTCATGACAGTTCATTTTGTACATCATGAAAAACACTTCTTAACTTGATGGTTACTTAGTGAGGCTGCATGACCTTATAAAAATAATCAGGTAGTTAATGTAGCAGCAATGCCTCTAATACATAATATGGAGCTATTACTGTATGGTACAGCTTCACTTGGAGTACAAAGTCCAGTGCAAAATGGCTCAGCATTTTGCTGAACAAACTTTTACTATGTATATCAATAAAAAGACCTTGAATTTGTTGGTAACAATTCTGTTCTATAAATATGTGAATTACAGAAAGTAGAATGTGAATGCAGAATTCTCAGTCTAGGCCTAAATATCTGAAAATGGTCTTTTAAAGCTTCCGTAAAATTAAATACTCAAGAGTTTGTTGCATGCTCATTCTGAAGGTACAGCTCCAGGAGAGTTATGCTTTTCCATGAATGAAAATGTTCTGTACAATGTAGGTTTATTTATGTTTCTGTTTAAATACAGTGTATTTCTGTCACCTTCAAGGGGTCAGCGCTGGACCCTTGGTAAGTGACCTGGTAGAGTAATTGATATATAACATTCCCGCTGCTCTGATATTGGAGACTGAAGCCTGGAAACTGAATTTGTAGAGTATTAAGAGTTCAGCAAGGTAATCCGAAGAAACTTTTGAACAAAATCTCCAGTCCCAATATCTGCACCCCATGATCCTTTTTTAAAGCACAGGGCAAAAGAAAGATACGCATAGGTTGCGCCTCTCCCCAGTATCAGAAATTTGCATGCATGTTCATACTGATAGTAAAAGTTTGTTGTATAGTGTACAGGTTTTTTTTTTTTTTTTAAAAGAATCCTTAAAGATAAAATCCTTAAGAAGAGTACTTCTTCTACTACTACTACAGCTAAAATATCAGGAAACACAGCTCTATTGCTTCTTGGGAGGTCTATCTGGGTTCACACGCCAGGAAAGGTTGCGTTGCCTCTGTCTGTGTGTTTCTGCCTCAACCCAACTATTGTGGCAGGTGGTCATCATGTTTGTTTCAGTAGAGTGCTGTGCCCTCATGCTTCCAGATGAAAAGAGTCTACCACTGATCACAGTGGAGCATCAGAATACACCTATAATTGCTTGCAATTGTCTTTGTAACACACATAATTTAAGTTTTATGTTTTCTGAAAGACCCGGTGATATCTAGATTTTATATATGAGATTATCTCAAATAAACGTGTACATAAGTATGTATTTATAAAACTACATAAATGCTGTTTATGACTAATCTATGCTTGTATCAGCCATTAGTGTAGTACATATGGACCTGTATGGCAAATTGGTTGTGAGATGTCCATAGAATGCACGTTATTTGTAGTTTACTTTTTGGTATCTCTAGTTTAGTCCTTTAGGCTGAACATTCAGTAGAGAAGGAGTGTATTATGTGCCCACCTGAAGAGCATCTTCCAGCTTATTTTCTAAGAAATATCTTCATAAGCTCTGAGATAGTTTTGCAATGCAAAAGAAAGCGCAGGAAGTGGGTATGACTGGGAGATGTGCTTCATAAGCACACACCTCATTTGAGTTACAAATGTGGGTGTATCTGCACTCCTATTTAACTGCCTCCCTGTCACAAACAAGATCTGTGTGAGAATAGATCTTGATGAGACTTGGAAGAAAGAAAACAGGTTAGCACTGTGTTTTCTAGCTGCACTGTTTTTCATGAATTTCCAGATACCCCCAACAGTCTCTATTATCTTTCTGTATCTGACCAATATTCTATGAAACATTTACCTTGGTACCCCAGGACTAAGAGCTACATTTCACTGTATGCATCTGCCATGGCAACTAAGGTTTATATCTAGTTTGCTCAGACCTCCTTTCATTTGCTAATTTCTCCCTTTAGGTTATGAGTCTAGGGACCTTAATGTTGAACAGTAAGGTACCTTTATTCTTTGTTTATCAAAAGAACCAATATTTAAATTATTTTCAATGCTACATATTACTATGTATCTAAAATAAATCAGAGAAACTGGGCAGGAAATGGTTTCCGATTCTACAAATTATGTTGTGATTACAGTTTTTCTGTTTCGCCACTCAGCATAAGGTTTACACTTTTAAAATGTTTTCATGAGAAACAATGTTAAGGGACAGTGACATTCTGCAAACTGCTAGCATCAGCTGTTTTTGTGATAAAAGTTGTTCTCAGAAAAGTTTTAGGTCCAGTAAGAGAATTTGATAATAATAATAAAAAAAAGAGTATCAGTTAAACTTTTTATTGTGGGTTAATGATGTTGACAAATTAACTTGTGAACCAAATGTCTTGAGATTTTTTTTTTTTTTTTGAATGTTGAGTGTTAATTTACAAAAAAAATCCAAAAGAATGCAAACCAGTGGTGTCGTGACATATCCTCAGTAAGACAGCACAAGAAAGACATGGACCTGCTAGAGCAGATCCAGAGGAGGGCCATGAAGGTGGTCAGAGGGCTGAAGCATCTCTCCAATGAAGATAGGCTGAGTGAGCTAAGCTCACTCAGTGAGTGAGCAGGCTTTCCATACTTAAGGGTGTGGATGTATAGTACCTTGGGCAAGAAGTAATAGTTCTACACTAAAAAGAATAAGTTTAGATTAAATATAAGGGATAAATTCTTTACTCAGAGGGTGGTGAGACAGTGGAAGTTGAGAAGCTGTGAATCCTCCATCCCTGGAAGCGTTCAAAGCCAGTCTGGATGGAACACTGAGTATTGTATACTAGTGCTCAAGTGGGAGATGTGCATACCTGCAGCAGGTGCATTGGACTGGATGATTTTTAAAGTCCCTTTCTAAAGCAAACTATTCCATGGCTCTATGATTCACAGATGTAAACAGGCAAACCAGCTGCCTACTGCACTCTGCCTACCGTCATCTGGTGCTAGAAACCCACACAATTGTAAATGGAAAGTAAAGAAAATGCATATGAAATGCTGAAGTAATTCTGACTTGCGAGCAAATAAAGTGAAATGCTAGAGAAATCTATTAGCCATTGAAATAATATTAGTACTGATGAAACTTGTCAACCATAGATTAAATATTTAATATATAACAATTATTAAATATTTAGTATATAACCATTGAAATACAAACATCTAATATAACTGTCTTGATAAATATGAAGACTCTCATCAAGAAGTGAATGAATCTTAACAATAATAAATTTGTCTGTAGAGTTTCTTCTAAAAGATATGTAAGAAAAAGGAGCCATAAGACCATCTATATTGCGTGGATGATCTTCATTTATACACAAGACTCAGTAAAAGCAGAGCTGAACATGTGCAACAAGGAAGTTATTTAACTATTAAAGTGTGTTGTTTGTGGGTTTTTTTTTTTTTTTTGTTTTTGTTTTGTTTTGTTTTAGTTGCTTTGTTAGTGCTTTCATCCCCTGCTAAATTACTTGCATTAATAATATCCACAATTGAGAACAAGTAGTAGTTAGGCTGCTGATGATTTCTTCTAGAAATAAAAGCATTAATACATGGGACTAACTACTCCCTACAGGAAAGTTGATAAAGATTTTGTGGTAGGAATTTTCTCTCTGCTCAGTCTGGAAATTCTTGCTCTTGTCTGTACTTACCAGAGATGACATCTATTTAAAATTATCTCAAAGGAATTGGAGATAAAAGGTGAATACTCCACATACATTTGAACTCACAAACTGTTAAATCTGTAAGTGCTGCTTTTCTGCACTGATCTCCCTCTATATGTTTGCCCTGAAGATAAATAAATCAAAAGGAAAAAAAAGTGCTGTGTTCCTTTCAGATGTTAAGGAATTCTCTTAACCCTTCGTTTTTGCAAGCATTTGTACTGTAAAGGTGGTAAAGAGATGAAGCTCACATTCTTTTTTTCTTATATGTATTTTTAAAAGTACTTGCATTATTTAAATAGAGTGGACTAGAGCCTTAATCAAGAAGCAGCTACACTTTGGCTTTGAAATGTTCTGCCACACTGCGTTTCAGTACATGTTATTTTTGTGTCTGTGCTCTCCTGAGGTCTCCAGTGGGGCACAATTGGTGACCCCTGCTTCTCATAATGTGTAGAGGCTACATGATTGCTACATTGCCTCTAGAGTAAGAGGCAAGAAGCATGTTTTCAGGTGTCATCAACCAGACTGCTCTGAGGTAGATATCTTTTGAACCAAGAGTCTTCTTGGAGCAGTGGTCCAAGTGGTGTTGTGAAGGAGTGTTCTAAGATGTTTCTAGAAAACAGCAACTTTTCCTTTCCTACTAGATGTGATAATGACTGTCTGTGTATTTACTGAGAAGAAAGTGCAGTTCAAAAATTTTATAGCAGGCACAGGTTACTAGAATGTTAAGTGTATGTATGTTTTTCTTAGAAGTTTCTTCTCTGGGTTATACAGGAGATAAAGTATTGGTACAGGATGGAACTGAAAGCTTCTGGTTATCTGCTTCATTTTAAGGTACTTCTGTTGTGTTGGCTTGTGATGAATTAATAAAACACATGCTGGGAAAAGCAATGTTTTAGATGGTTTGAAATAAGAATCCAGCCTAACTAAGTAGAATCATAGAATCATAGAACCACAGAATGGCCTGGGTTGAAAAGGACCTTGAAGATCATTTAGTTTCAACCCCCTGCTGTGGGGGGGGGGTTACCAATAGGAATATAGTAAGGGAGAAGATCTGATTCTTTGAAGGACTTGTGTGATTTCCTTTGCTAATTATGAATGTGTACTCAGACAAGTCTATTGATACGTTTGGAGCCTCCGGCTTTTTCTTTAGCTAAGCTATTTGAAGAGAAAGAGAGGGAAAGAGGAAAGAGGAAAGAGGAAAGAGGAAAGAGGAAAGGAAAGGAAAGGAAAGGAAAGGAAAGGAAAGGAAAGGAAAGGAAAGGAAAGGAAAGGGAAAGGAAAGGAAAGGAAAGGAAAGGAAAGGAAAGAAGGAAAGGAAAAGGAAAGGAAAGGAAAGGAAAGGAAAGGAAAGGAAGGAAAGGAAAGGAAAGGAAAGGAAAGGAAAAGGAAAGGAAAGGAAAGGAAAGGAAAGGAAAGGAAAGGAAAAAGGAAAGGAAAAGGAAAGGAAAGGAAAGGAAAGGAAAGGAAAGGAATTGATTGCAATGCAATGGGAAGGGCTGAGAAATGTTATTATGTAGAATGTTGAATCAGTGAAAATCTTTGGAGCATATCAAAATGGCTACAGAAACTTTTAGTTTCTTGTAGTTGTCTTTAGGCAATTCTTGTTTAGGAAAAAATACTGCTTTTCCTCCCTTGACTTGCACTGGTTCAAAACTGCACATCCCATCCTTGCTGTTCATTAGCACCCGTGCTGTGAAGTGATTACTGTAGGTGAGAAGATTAAATCTTGCTTGTTAGGTTTCAAGTGCATCCTCACACATTAAAAATCTTTTTAATTAAAATCTCTGAAAACTGTTTAGTCATTAAATCCAGCACTTAGCAGCTGTAGTGAGATGTAGGCCCTTTTACAGGAGAGCCTGTGAAGTTGAACTACCTGTGACATGGCATAGCTTTGAAAAGATTACATATACCCTAATAGGGCCACAGCAGTTTGCTACTGATGGAGCTTTCTGAAGCAGTATAAATCCCTTAGTTTTTTAAAGCCTTATTATATCTCAATCTTCTGAACATCTGTGGCAATGATCAAACAATATCTGAGACTTCCAGTGTCCTTGTCCTTCTCCACATTCAGTGGAGAAGATGCACAGCTCAGGCATAGCATGCTGTTGGTAAGCTCTTGTATCAAGACAATTAGTTTCTGACAGGTATAACATCAAACTGACTCAAAAAATGCACTCAAAGGTTGACTAAGACTCTGCTTGAATTTGTTGCCTTTAAGCTACAAGCGCATGAATTTACCTCCTACACCTTCTCCATTAATAGGTAAAATATCAGTAATCTGCAAAGTTCTTAGGGATATCTTCTCTCTGTGCTAAAGTGAGATAGATTTCATCAGTGCAGAAGACAGTTTGTAGAAATATTTTATGTTAGTATCAAGGCTGCAGATTAGGCATTAATTGACTCTATATTGACGTCTTTGCTATAATGAACACTTGCAATGTAAGTTAAAGAAGATAGTAACCTCCATGCTCAGCTTCAGCATTATCTTATCTTAAAAGTGAGGTGATATTACAGGGTGTCAATGGATTGACAGTAAGAAGAGGAACGCAAAAGAGGATAGAGAAAATTGTGACACATATTGGGAAATCTTCGCTGTTGACCAGAATGAGTTGCGTCCGTTATTATGTTATTTTTTTATTATTCTAAAAAATAAGATGTTGCAATGTGTCTTCAGCCACTTGGTTCTTTGTGTCATTGTAAATAAAATATCTATCTGACATTTCAGCACTTTCGACAGATCAGGCCACTTGCAAAAATTACTTTCCACCCTTTTCTTGTAGCCCATCGTTTGCACTCTTCACATTCTGTACCACATTCATTAGAAATTTTTGTTGTTATTGCTATTAATTTTAGGGAAAAAAAAGTGGATCTTTCTGTTCCCTTTCTTAAAATATGTTGCTTACAGATAGGAAAAAACAAAGCAGTTATTTGAATTCACATGTGAACTTGTGCAGAGAACTGAATAATTTGCTTATGTAAAATGTATGATTGGAACTGTCTGTCAGTGACAACAGTGAATCAACAGTATATCTTTTCTGTTTGACACTCAGCAACTTTTTTTGGCAGTCGCTACCTCACAGCCACACTGTCTCATGTCCTTGCTGACACATCATCGAAAATCTATCATTATTAGTGATCTGTCATGTAGAAATCAATGAATAAGCTTTGTTAATCCTGCTGTTATCCTGCAGTGTAGTATCATGTAATAAAATAAACAAACAGAAAGACTGCATTGTGCAGCATAATTATTAATTCTAGTGCAGGTTGTTGGAGCAAATATTGCAAGCTAGAAATGAAGCTGATAAAATGTGCAATCTTAATTCTGAAATGTTCTTGTTTTGAAGTGTCAGGATTGTTGCAAGAGGGCAGGTGCCAGTCTCAGGTCTTTGAGGATCCTGAAGGAGTTGGTAAATTCAGTGATTTTGCTACTTCATGCATCTGCTTACTCTTAGCTCATATTTCCACATAGGCACTGCAGGTATGTGCTTTATTGCCCAAGTCAGACCTGAAATGCATTGTATCTGGGGCTCCTACTTTAAGCGAAGATACAAGGCCTTAAGATACTTTCATACCAGTGCTGATTATGCTATGCTATGCATTAATATATGCTATGCATTAATATAATAGCCCAGTTTGATTTCCACTTTGACATCTAAATGTGAAGAAAAAGTTCCCACAAAATGTAATGAAATATTTCAAGTGTCTTGCAGTTTATGAATTGACCTTAAAAATAGAACAACAGCATTTTTTAATTAGAAAATAAATGACAATCACCTAAAAAGAGAACTGAAACAGTGAATAATATTTTAGTTCTGTATTCAAAGTCAACAAAAGACTGTGTACATTATATTGATGTTAAACTATACATTTCCATTTCTTTATGTCTATGTTTTCTTCTCAAAACCCTAAGAAACAAAAAGCTACTTATTCCTCAGTAAAACTTCCCTATCTTTTGGGATTAGATAGGTAATTTGTCCCAGTTCCCAAGCTGAAATTATTGAAGAAGGGAAGAAATATTGAGCTGGGAGAAGGATGAGAATGCAGTAGAGAGACACTAGAGAGCATGCAATGTGAAAAGAAAAATTGGCAAGGATAGTGAGAAAAAAAGAAGTGAGAATATTAATGAAAGTTGAAAAGGGTAATGCAAAACAATTGGAGACACAGAAATGTCTAGACAAGTGAGAAAAAGAGCAAGGAAGTAAAAGAAAAGTAGAAACTGTATGCCCCAAAGGTGAGATTTTCAAAGTGAAAATGTGTAATTAACTACAGTTAATAAAGAAAAATTGGACTGTTTGTTGTTTTTTTTTTTTTGAGCCTCTTAACATCTCCCTCATCTTTTCCACGGTGGTTATTATATCAGAATTAAAAGAATCTGATAGGAAGTCTCTGTTTAGTATTGCACTGGTTTTAATACATCTTGATTTATCAAAGCTAATTATTTCATTGAAAGACATAAAATCTGACAAAGTTTTGTTTCAATTTTGAAGTAAGAAAGAGAGAACATTTGGAAAGCCCATAGTTGAAAAATTAGAGTCTGGTCTGAAGACATGTCAGGATCTGTGCTGTGGACTGGGAATCCAAACTTGTCTACCACAATCTGAACATGTCTCTGAACTGCTTGGCTACAGTTGTGGGTTTTGTTTGTTTGGGAGTGGCCTTTTTGCTTGTTTGCTTGTTCTATTTTGACTTTCACAGAGACTATTAGGAAGGGACATCTCCAAACTGAGATAGAAAACCCTTTTTTTTCCCTTTTTTCTTCGTTTGTTTTCTTGTGTATGGATGGATTAGAGTTTCATTTTTTTATTGATAGTACATACACATAATCAAATTATGAGTTTTGGTATATATGATTTGCCACAATAAGACTTTGTTGGAAGTCTTGAGATACTTGGAGTTGGTGGTTAGCACCTTAGTGTTTGAAACAGAGAAGAGTCTCTGTTTCCCCTTTAAAGCTAACATTTTGTTTCCAAGATATATTGGTTTCATATGTTATTCCTTATATTACTCCTATTGTACGTTTTACTTCTCCTTAGATATTGAGCTCCATTTCTTGCTATTGCTTCATCTTCTTTTTTTATGACTTTTTCTTCTTTTTTTTTTTTTTTTTTCCAACATCCATTCTCTGGGCTTTTTATTTTGAGGTTTAGCAAACATTTTAGTTCATTTGTCCATCTTCCACAAGTGCCTGCAGGACAGGAGACTGTGAAAATTGATGCTTCTCATTATCCCCTTGTGTTTTTGCCAACCACTGTCTTTGGTCACAGACTTTTTGTCTCGACCTTTTGTTTGTTGTTTGAAAGGGCAATTTTTGTGTGTATGCATACGTATAAGCAAGTATGCTTATACAAATATACTCATACACACACACAAATATGTATACGTGTACGTTCACAAATTTAAATACTTCAGTAATTCTCAGTTAATAGTCTGCAGTCTTTGTTTTTTTTGATGAATGAATGCTTTGAACTTGTTTTGCTTTCACTGGAGTTACTAGAAGGGATGCGTACATATTTGGCTGCCCTTCAAAACATTGCCAAAACCCTTCTAATTACTACCATTGTGTCACCACCCCTGGCCTGCTGCCTTCTAGCAGAGTGGGTGTGTCCTCATTTGCTTTTGTTTTAATGCTATTAATAGGGAAAGCACAGAAAGAGATGAGCACGTACCAAGTATGAGTATGATGCACACACCAGGGAGTATGTAAGTATTGCAGTGTTAGACCCATTGTTCCTTAAACAGAATCATTTGTTTGTAATTGGAATAATAAACATATTTTGGCAATCTTCCATCTGAGGAACGTGTAGGAATCAAGTGTCAGGCCAAATGCACATGCTATTTGTAGCTTCAGAATAGACTTGACTGTGCAGTTATGAAAGGGTGTTTTGAGACATCTTTTGCCCAAGCAAAACTTTTCAGTCTCATTGGCTCAAACTCTAATTTCACCTAGAAGTTCATGTCTAAATTTAGTATTGTGAACTCTAAATTTATTCCATCATTATTATGATACGAACTTGCATTTGACAAGCTGGAATCACAAGATCTAATTCCACACTGTGTTAATGAACTTCTGTTTTTCGGTTTCTTTTGTCTGTGAGTGGGAAGTTGTAGATGAAGAAATCCAGCGCACTTTTGTACTTTTGAACTAAGTTGCAGAAGTCTTGCATCAAATCATGATGATATTGCATTGTGTTATTGAGTAACTAGATGACAGTATTGCAAAATGAAGGTACTGTACAAACAGAATGCTATCCAGCTTCCAGGGAAATGGTCAGGATCTGGCAGGTCCAGTTTTTAGGAAATGAATTACTCTTTCTGCCTTGGGGGAAGTCATTGGTTTTGCTTTGCTCTAATCACTCATAGATTTTTTATTTATTTTGTAACTTTGTAAGATTCTTAAATTCTTCTAGCTTCTGTTTCTCTTGGCTATAGTATCCCAAAGAAGGACAGTTTCTTAAGGGTTAATCCTGCTTAAATTCAGGTGGGGGGCATCTAGGAAGAGAAAGTTGGAAGAAGACAAAAGGCTGATAAATGCAAAAGAAAGACGTGCTTTAGAGCTCCTGAGCCATTTACAACCTTACAATGCTTAAATAGTGCCAGCTGCAAAGTAGTTTATGAAGACTCTTACTGAAACGTATAATTAGAGGTTACACAAGGGCAGGTAACATCTCAGAAGCAGGTAAGAAATCTGACCCAACACGCCTGCTTGCTAAAATGGAACGGCCTTAGGCTCTGCTGAGATCATCACACAGCAGCTCCTTGCATCTCGATTAAATGACTTTCCTTCAACTCAGTGCAGGTTTGTCCTTGAAGAAAAGGAAATTTTTTCTCAGACTTCAAGCTTCTCATTTTCTGTAAGTGCCCAATGTTTTAAAAACTGGCAAAAATCACATCCCAGGCTTGAAAAAAAAAAAAAAAAAAAGATTCTACATTTGGCCTTTCCTAGCCGGTGTGCTTATTAGCATTCTTGTTCTCACACCATGTTCTTTTAGTGACAACTCTTACCCCCCACCTCAGCTGATAAAATTTAGCTGTGTTCTTTTCCTTTATGCTTTTTGACAGCTGCTGTAGAGGCTTTAGAAATGGAGGCATTTATAATCACCTGTCAGCATTTCACGTTACTGGGCTTTAAATCAGACCAGTACCAGAATACTGGCACTTTGCATGCCTTTGGATCTGAGTTCTCAGAGTGCTGGTTACAGACTTCAGTGCAGCATCACAGTGCCACGTTACACATGGGTAAATTAAATGACCCATCTACCCAAGCTGGTCCAGCACTTTGTGATCTAACTTTAACTGATTGGAACAGGTAAAAATGCTCTTCTCACTTACTTTTAATCTTTTCAGTCTTTTAATTTCCTTTTGGATGACTGTGAACCCATCAGACCAGTTTCCTTGGCTGCTGACAGCACTGTTTTCCTGAATGAACGAAAACTTGAATTCTTTCAGCACTAAGAGGAGAGGGAGAGGATGCTATGGGCACCTGTGAAGCAGCACAGATGATAAGGAGTTGGCACTGCGTAGGGCAGAGCTCCTTTGGTGACTGTTTCCCACCTCACTGATTGCATGTTTTTAACGCTCAGATGTGTGTAAAATGAGGGACTGGTAATTCTCTCAGAGATTACGAGGGGGGAAATCTGCTTCTCTTTTGCTTTTTTTAATACTACCTATACAAACTAATAGATTTCACAAGTATGACATAAATAGACACTAAGGGTGAGATTTTATATGGTGGCTGTCCTGATCTGACACAAATCTGTCACTCTTTTTGCTATACAGTCTTTGCCAGATTAATGAGTTAAACCATCTCCAAGCTTCTGAAAGCAGTGGGGCTGCATCGTCGGGGCAGGGGAAGGAGGAGATCGGGGCCACCGGTTGGCAGCAGGTGATTCATTCTGAGAAATGCCTCTCCTGCCCCTGAGCTGTGGAAAGAGGCAATGAGCAGTGTCTATAGACTTATGAATTTATTTAAGCGTCATGGTCAGTCTTAAGAAAATCCTGTGCATACTCACTGTCTCCTTCATCCTCATATTCCCAACTGCATACTATCCCTCAATTGCAATTTGTTATGAGGGCAGGAAGTAAAAGGATGAAGAAATCGAAAGACTGGAAGAAAATGTGATAAAATATACTGCCTTTGACCCTGATCAATTCTGGGTTAAAAAGAATCTTTACTGCCATTATCATTGTTATTTTCATTTTCTGATTGTCTTCTGCCATTCCTCCCGTTTGCATAGAGCCATAAGGATCCAACCATTTTTCTTTTTTTAAATCAGTTTATGTTTAAACCTTTATTAGGTTTCTTACTCAAATAACATAAATTCATTCAGATCCGCTTGCCGGAGTTGTTCATCCAAGGCTGTATGGTTACTACAGTGGAGGCAGACTGAGGCTCAGCCTGACTGACCTTCAGGAGCTGTGTAGGACATGTTCTCTATGCAGAATTTTGGGTATCTAATTAGATTCACATGTCTTCTGGGAAGACTCCTTTTTTTCCTGAACCATCTGATGGTCCTAATCTGAAAGGAATGTGTTATGTAATTTGAATAATAGTCCTGGAACTGTCTCCATTAGGAATAATCAAGTTACTTTTTACTGATAGTGTTGTTTTATTGATTCATAACGTTTTAGGAAATCATTTATGGGTCACAGCAAGAACTTGGAATGTGAAGATGCTTACATGAAAGATAACACAGATTATTTGTGCTTGCAGAGGGGTTAATATCCTCCTTATTGTATTTTCTGAATTTATTCCAGTTTGAAGGAGATTACTTGTAACTTTTCTTGTCATTTCAAATGACAGCTGTGAATGTCAAAGAAATTCTAACTTTTGTATCAAAACAGTGTTTGACACATTGCTGTGACCTTGCACTAAAACTTTCTTTGGTTTCACACCTATGTTTTCCATATTATCACATTTCACGTCAACACAGATTCTGTAACCTCTGAAAGGCAAGACTGTCCTAGTAGATGTGTTCACAGAAGTGACAGCATTTCTGGATGGATTACTTAGTTTCTCACCAACATAAATGAAAATTCTTATTTTATACAACTCTAGGAGATGATCACATCATCTTAATTCTGCACTAACTCAAAAATGGGACAGTTTTATGGTAACTTTGTGAAATGTACCAAGTTAACTCATGGGATAAAGTTGCTTTTAGATTTCAAGCATGTTCTACATAGCATAATGTCAATTTGTGAAGTACACCGTCACAAGCAGTAGTGGAGTTTTTTTTAAAATCACAATAAAAAAATTTTCACTCTTTGAAGAGGCTAAATCTGAGATTCCATGAAAATAATACCTATGTGTTCATAATCCTATCAATGTGTGGATATCTGTATCTTCTTGTTATCTGTGCTTGTTTTCTTCCAAAACTTTTTTTTCTTTTTTTTTTTTTTCTCAAGTATAGTTGAAGAATTCTGTGCATTGGCTACAATTTCTAAATACCTGACTGATCTACAGTCAGCTGAAAATCCAGATCCCCTGTACTTGCACACATGATTTCATAATATTCTTTTAATGGATTTGTTGGTTTTGCTTTGTGTCAAATCTGGTATTTGTGTAAGTTTGTACGTGCCTTAGAAAGCTAGGGTTTGCAATGGTGTGCAGTCTGCCTGTATATTTAATTCTGCAAAATCCCAGGAAAAAAAAAGGAATTATATATTGACCTGAATTGTTTACGTGAATGAAGGGAAATGGAAATTTGGCTTACAAGATAAAGATATCTTGAATTTAATCTTCCAAAGGCTGAAGAGTTACCTGGAATGCTGAGGTTTTGTATTTCTGCTATTACTTTTCTATGAAGCCAGATCTTTTTTGTTCTAGGAGTCTATATATTACCAGTTACTTCAAAATGAATATGTAATTATCTACAGCCCTAGTAAGAGTGGGATGACAAGCAACATACAACATATAATAATACCTAATTATTTCTCAAGCAATTTACTTTTAATCTAAATTTAGGAATTGCCTCTCAAGTCAGCTATTCTCATTAAAATTGGAAAAATAGAGCTGATTTAGTGGCTTGGTGAACAAGAGTAAAGATTTACTAAATGTTAAATTTCACTGTGTTTGAAAATCAAATTTAATCTTCAAGCAGTCTTGCCTTGCTCAAAATTAAGAATGATAAAACATCTGAAGATCTGAGTGATGTTAGAGAAACAAAATCTAAGGTTGAAATTCATTTATCACAGAAGAACAGAAGGACATTCAGAGCTAATTCCTGGAAATATGTCTCTCAAGTAGTGCTTCATTGGAATGGAAATAGCGTCTTGGATTTGTATCATGAAAACTAGAATCAGTCACTGAAAGTGATTATTCTTTGAAAAAAAATTTCAGTCTTCACCATCTAAATGATGTAAGGCAATTCTGAAATGAGGTTTTCTGCCAATATGTTTTTCTGTGATTCGCTTTTCCTGTTAAGAAAGGAAAATGAACATGCATGGTATATAGTACATGAAGAATTGAGTTCCTGCTAAGTATATTTGCAAAAGACAAAAGCTTCTTGCAACGTTCAGTATGTTAAACAGCTATCTAAGCCATGATTGCTTTCTTTCTGGAGGCTCTGTAGTGCATAGTGCTCTAATACAAAATACTTAAGTAAGTTTTCAAACTTGGCTTGCCAGTGTATCAACCACCACAGAAGTATAATCAGATATTGAGACAGATCTATACAAGCAAGGATGCACAGCTGGCTAGAAAGCAATGTTATATCAATTTCAGCTCCTTAGACCAACTAAGTGACTAAGAGAAGGGTGTGAATCTATGCTCAGATACACAAAGAAGTGTGCTGCTTGTAGCAGAAGTTGGAATAGCCTGAGCCTTCTACAGACGTACTCCTGGGCAATAAGCTTGCACATAGCCATACTTTGGCTAAGGAGTGTTTTATGTATACATACGTTTATTTATTTATCTTATACATTCTGCAGACTTAGAATGAGGATCATAGAGTTAGCATGGCAGACTTCTCATGAAGAACATATTTCTGTAGAAAGGAAACATTCACATCTTTGGAAGTCTGGGGAGCTTCTGACCTCCCTGCACCTGCATGTAAGGGAGAGAATGAGGAAAGATATTTGAACTTGTGCCTTACAGAAGTGCTATTCTGAGGCATTGCTGTGTGGAGGTTGTTTAGTGTATTTGTGTGTTTATTTTTAATTAGGTGAATTCTACAGCAGTCTAAATGCCTACACAGGCTGTGCTGTTGCCTAGTATTTTCATGTTTGGATTTGATTATGATGAACTGAATGTAAAAGGAAAAACTGAAGTGTTTGTAGGACTATTTTCAAATAACTTGCATTTACAAGCATTATATTTGTCCTCATTACCATAAAAATATTAACAGGAAATTTAATAAAGAAGAATGGATTATTTCATTTCTTTCTCTTCTTGTAGAAATATTTCCTAGCCCCATTTCTCTGTCAGCTGCAAGTCTTTCACAATGAACCACATTGCATTATTGCATAATTTGAAATGTGTTCACCATCTTTTGCCTCACAATAATTTTCTTTTGCGCATTGATTATAGCACTAAGCCAAGCAAAACCTCTGTCTCCTGCAAGGCATTATTAGTCCTGCGGTGTTAATGAAGAGATGTTGAAATATTTGGAATCTATACAACTGAACCACCTGATATGTGGAGTTCACCATTCTTGCCTCTGCTGTTTACCATTGTGATAAATCATGGTAAGCATGTGGAGTATACAGACAATAAGACCGTGAATGGTCTACAGATACACTGGAAAGAATTTGGGATGATAATTAATGATAATCCACAGGTAAACAGAGAATCATTGGAAGTGGGTGTGTAATGTGGTCATGATCCAATTCTTTACATACTCATCATATATCCTATAATAATAGCATACAATACTGTAAGACAATCTAATCCTCTCTTAGACTGAATGGAGTCATGCTGCTTTGTGTTCAGTGTGTATGTAGTGTCAGACATGGATGACAAGTTCCACCACATTACTCCAAATCAATAGCTGATGTGCATTTCTTAGTTTTGTTTTGTTTTGTTTTTTAATCTTTATGCAGCCAGTCTGGACTTAATGATTGACACTGTGATGCATGTGAAAGAATAAGACAAAGGATTTTTTTTTTCCTAAAATGTCTTTCATTTCATTACATAAAAGATATTTTACGTATTTCATTTTTTATACAGCATTACAAAGCCAAGTTCAAAGTTGCCATTGCCCAGAATATCTCTCTGGATTTTATTGGACTACACAGGAGATATCTGCAGTTGGACTGAACAGCTGGTCCCTCTTAGCGTCCCTGTGACAGCGCTATAAGCCCTTGCTCAGATTTAGGTTCAGAACAAGCAATGACGTACAACAGGGCACAGGCACTGAACCTGGGCTTACCAGAAGCCTAAGCATCCTCTGTATCCTGTCTGTCCTGAGAAGAAAGGGCAGCATTGCTCTTGCCTAGCAGTTTTGCCATCCACTTAGAGGCAGCAAAAAGAGTTGGCTGGTGTTGCCTTTGTGTAGCAAGGGTGCTGCGCTCTGATCTGTAGACTGCCTGTATCTTAGCTTGTGGCCCTGCAGGACTACTGCAGATAAAATGCAAGATGTTAGTGTTTCTAGTCTGGCTACTAATGATACAGTATAAACGCAGACCTTGCAACTGAGTTGCAAAATTCCCCTTCATGGGGCTTGACTGGCTATACACAAAATTCCTTAGCCAAAGCCAGAGCTACATAAATTGTGGTAGCTAATCATGGAAGCTGATCATGGTATCAAAGGGCCGGAAACGGCATCATCCTTTTGTTCTACCAGCAACTTCTGACAGCTGTGAAGACCTTTTTTTTATTATTATTTTATCTTCATTCTGTTGAGTAGAATCCTTCTATTCTTGTATCAAATATTCTGCCATCACCAAGTGGCCATGATATACTGAAGATTGAGAATATTTTCTTTCCCACTTCTGTTTTTAACATAACTAAGTTGCTGCCTGTTGGAATACCATGAAATATATCTCCATTACACAGTTACCTAGTCTAGGTTTGAATTTTTTTTTTTTTGTTTGTTTTTGTTTGTATTTTTCATTGAATATTCACTCTTTTTATAACAGGCTTCTACAAGCTTGTAGCATTGTATTGGCAAAAAACATTACCCACAATAAATACGACTGTAGTAATTTTTTCTTAATTGCTATCTGAAGTTGTTCAGCTTGTGAAATGAGCACTTTCCCTTCCCCCCCCCCCCCCCCCCCCACTGTTCTTAGTCCCTGCAAAATTCAAGAACCTTCCTTTCTTCTTTTTCTTTTACGAAATGTTTCTGTTACTATGGTGAGGGAAGTATGTAGCATTTAGAGTTGCAGACTAAATATAGCTATTTTTATAACCCATTTAAGATATTGCTCCAATAATTTGCAGGAGTTATTCATACTACAGCAAGCCCAACAAATTTGCCATAACCATATACAGTACTGCTTGCCAATATCCTAGGAGCTAAAGCAGGAAGCCAGGACTGACATTAACCCAGTACTCTCTTTTCCCAAATTCAGGACTGGCCAGGTCTAAAATAGCATCCTTTCCACTTCTAGAAGTGTTTTCCTGGTAATTGCAGTGGAGACAAGAGATACTTCTAGGCTTCCATAAATTCTTCATTCTAGTCACTACTTTTTTTTTCTATATTTTCATATTGAGTATATATATATACAGAACCAGATTGACTTACCTGAGGGTTTATCATTTGAACACAGGTTAAAAGCATAGAATAGAGACAGTGAACCTGGAAAAAAAAATATTAAATTTAAAGCATAATTGGAATTCTATAGGAACAAACTGCTGAACTGTGTATCATTACAGTCTGAGAGCAATCACTTACTGATGATCATGCAGCTCCAAAATCATACTGTAAATAAGTTTTTCATGTTTTTCTGACCTGTTGGCTTAGATTATATTAGTAAATAGGGATGGCTAATTATGGTGGAGTTGTTTTATGATACGTATTTATAATCATTGGCAGTAATACACATGGATTATTTGGATGGATGATCTCTTAAGTTATAACCATAGTCTTAAATAAGCTAACAAATAGCCTTCTCAGTTAATGGCTGCTAAAAGTCTTTGTACATTACATAGTCTCTGAAATCACTCAACATTTTCTTATCGATAGTGTGGATACCAGCATGCTGTGAGCACAGAAATGTTTTTTCCAAGAGAACGATCAAGAGTAGGCTCACGAGGGCTCAGCTGACCTATTTGCATGCTTGGTCAAGTGCACTGAGAGTATCCGAAGGATCGTCACCTTAGATGGTGTGTAATATCAGTCAGGAAAGATAGCAGGTCTGTGTTGGTGCTTTTTATGCAAGGATTTCCTGAAAAATTTTCCTGTCAGAAGTCTGCAATATCCTAATAATGAATCAGACCTTGAGTTTCTGGGTGACACTAGTGCAGAGCACCCAGCTGTGTAGTTTTTGCAGTCACTGGGTGCTGAGGTGTGGGTACCCTCATCTGTGGGTTGTCTTCCCTGTGATCTCTTTGCAACAGCCGTGAATCAGCTATTACAAGGACATCAGATATCCCAAGGACTTGTCTGCAGGGTGAAACAGCTCGCTGGGTAATCAAAGAAGTTGGATTTTTTTTTTTTTTCTTTTTATCTTTTTCTCTAGCAGAGGGTTATTTTTTTCTTATAAATGGTTTTCTTTGCAGAATCAGAGTCCCTGGTAGGCAAGTGTCAGGAGAGCCTAGCCCAACAGAAAGGGAGAGAAAATAAATGTGTTTGGTAGATCTGGCTTTTTGTCAGCTTAGCCCTGGCATAAGCAGAGTGCTCTGCAACTTCTTCCTGCTCTTTGTGACATGGCTGTGTTTCTAAATACTGAGAAATAATGTAGGCAAGATAAAGTTGGATTTCAGGAGCTTCCTCATCAATCATGAAAACTTGCGGCATAGGTACAATGAACAGAAAGTATGTGCTATAAATGTAGGACTGTTTCCATTAGGCATACTTCACTCCTTTCCTTTGTGACCAATCTTGTTTGCAGAATTTTACTCTAGCTGGAGTTTTGGCTGGCAGTTAAGCATTATTCATCTAATTTGATGGGGTTTTTTGAGATGTATCTGAAATACAAGTTAGTATTTTCTCTTTTAAATTGTTAGAGACTTCTGAAGTGTGTTTTTCTAGTTTGTCTGTCTTAAATCCTAGAGATGCTGATGAAGATTTTGTTAATGAAAGTCACTCAGACTAGCAAAACCAAAAAGCAAATATAGACTGTATTTTTTGGACAGTAGACAGAGAAGTGCCATTCAGTGAGATAGTCAAAGGGAAAACAAATAATAATGATCTGCTTTACAGAAACAGATTTTCCTATACATAACAGCAAACCTGATTTGACCTGATCTGCACCTGTGATTTTGGCAGTGTAAAAGGAAGACATATTGAAGGTTGCTTAAAATATTATGTTTAATAAAGCTTTTATGGAAGAAAAATAATAATCTGTCTAGCTTTTAGAATGTGTATTGCAATGCTAATTCTACTAATATTTCTATAGCAGTCTTGTGACCATGCTTTCAGAGTACTAAGATAAAAATGTAGCTGTTTTGCAAATGCTGCGAGCTTCTCATTAATTATTGACTGTTCTCAAATGTACCACGGTGTTCCTATTTCATTTATTTCCCAGCTCATTGCTTTTAAATGTTTCACAACCATATTATATTTACCGATCATGTGAATGTACCTATAAGTGAAAATTTTGTTCCATTCTTCAGAAATAAGTAAATCTGACATGAAAACCAGGATATTCGAATTTGTTATTCTGTATCCATGCTGCATGCAAAGCTGATTTGCTAAATGCAGGTGACTTTCTGCTTTTGCTTGGCCAAACCCAAATAAGTGCATCAAGAAAAATGAAAGAAGACTGTGTTAGCAATGCATATCAAAACAATACTTTATTTGCTTAACGATGTTTCCCATCATATACTGGCAGTATTTTTATGTTTGTAGGTGTAAGTAATCACATTAATAAAGCTCAGACTTTGAACCTAATGCAACTTAAGTCTCTCAAAGGGATGAAACCATTAAAGCTCATGAACTTTTGAGTAATTGGAAACTGCTAAATAGGATCTCTCTTAAAAGACAGCTTGTATTTCCTGAACTAAGAGACCTGACAGAGTATAAGAAGAGTTTGCACTGATCAGTGAAATATGAATTATGGTTGTTGCCCTGTATTTATTTCAGAGGAAAGATGGTTAGAGTTAGGTTTAGGTTGATGTTTTGTGATCAGCAGAGCTCTTCAGGTGCTGCATTTCTGTTATGAAGAGAAGGTGTTGTTCTACATCTTGCCATTTCCTGCATGCTGACCCCAGTGCTCTGGCACTTGTAGGGCACTTTGTGATTCCATTGGTTTTGCTGGGTTATTTTTCAGTTTAGCAAGTGGATTTAACTCACAAAAGGGATCTGAGAAATACCAGAATGAATGCAAAGAAACTGCAAACTATTAAATAAACAGGCTAGGGAAAGCCCATCCCTTGGCTAGTGCTTCCCAGCTAAGAGTTTGCTAAATCACTGTTTCATGAGCCCACAGAATTCTTCTGAGCCATGAGTTTTGTTGTGAATACTATTGGAATGTAGTTTAGGTAGCAGAAGATGATAACTGAAAGGCGGCTAAGGAACGTGCTTTTACCAATCAGATTTTAATGTAGTTCTCAAATTATTGGAGCTGTCTTTCTGAGCAATTGCTTCTGGTGGTTTAGACACAGCTGCTCTCTATAGTCATGTGATATGTAAGCTTTGCAGCTGTGTTTTCTGTTGAGTATCGGTTCCTGTTGAAAGAACTCTCAGCTCTTTATATTAGCTCTCATGCCCGCAGAATTTTTAGATATGATTTTTTTTGTTTCCTGATGTTAACTAAAGGAAATATGTGCTCTTCTGAAGTCTTCTGTGAAGGAAAAACAACAAAATAAAAATATAAATAAAGCCAAATCCTTTCTAGTGTTGTCCAAAATAGAATTTCCTTATCATCTGAAGATTGGATCCAAGAACTCAATGTTTTCTCATTTTTTGCTCCTTTTTTTTTTCTTTTTTTTCCTCATTATCTTTAAGTCTTTGTCTACTTCAGAAGAAAGGATTTCATTTCACAGAATCATCAAAGCTGGAAAAGACTTCAAATATCATCCGGCCCAACCATTCACCTGACATCAATTTTGCCCAGTAAACCATGTTCCTTAGTACCACATCTATGCATTTCTTGAACAACTCCAGGGATGGTGGCTCCACCACTACCCTGACAGCCCATTCCAATGCCCGACCACTCTTTCAGAGAGTAAATTTTTCCTAATATTCAATCTGAACCTCCCCTGGTACAACTTGAGGCCACTTCTTTGTACTTCACGCAGTAGCCCTTAACAACTAAAATTTTATTTGAGTATCAGAAGATGCCTGATATGCTTTTGGCCAAATAGCTTAACAGATAAGCCTGCCTAGTGCTTGAACATCTAAAATAAAAAGATATGCACCAGCAGGAAAAAAAAATCCTTAAGATTTTTTTCCCCCTTTTTTTTTTTTTTTTTTTTTTTTTGTCTCAGAAAATTCTTAGATATGTATAGCATCATTTTTCTTATTTTACATTAATGTGAAATATAGACTTAAGAAGGAATATTCTGAAGCTGTTTAACTTGCATTTAAGGAGACCTTGTTGTTCAGAGTACATACAACCCCTGCTCCTTTAATAATTCCTTCAGCTGTGAAAGGCTTTCTTTATTACAAATATTTGCACAAATATTCACTAAATTATTCCCAAATAATTCATATATTTGTTAGGGCTACATTGGTGTGATCTTATGATTGTGATGAAGTCAGGAATTTCGGGAACTTCTTTCCACCTCTGCCACGTATTTCCTTTATCACTAGAAAATATGTGAATAAGGCTGTTTTTTTTCCTGTGATAATTTTTCATAAAGCTCCAATCATACTCTGGTTTTCTTGATGTCTTAATGAATACCTTCAAGTACACAAAAAACTTATAAACTTTAAGTATTTTGGACAAAACATATTGCAAATATCAGGCACTTCTTGAAAAAAAAATCTTTTTTACCCTGAAAAGCTTTACTGAAAAGCTGTTAATCTTTAGCCAACCCTACTCTTTAAGGAGCACCTTAAATGTCTAACCTATCAATCATGATAGTGCTAACTCAAACATTTCTCTGTGTGAGTTGTGGCTACTGGAGTTCTGTGACTCAGGTGAGAAGCAGAAAGTGCAATTCCTCCTTTCAGACAGAAGTTCAGTAAGAAAACGAAATATAAACAAGACTTTCTATTTAAGAGGGGCTGTAGTACCAGAGCATACAAGTGATTGTGTCCATAAGGCAATTGAGGAAGAACAAGAGACCATGTGACCATACTCAACTTTGGGTGCTTGAGAAAATTCACTGGTTTCACAGTGAAACACTATGACTACAACCTGGAATGAAAATACAGCTTGCATTCCTAAAATTCCAGGTGGAGATCTGGGAAGGAGTTAAAAGAACTGATGGGAATATTCTGCCCAAGTGTGTGAAATGCAACCTACCCCTTTTGTGAAGAGAACTTTTTTACACAGAAAGACTTAAACGTTACATAGATCTCAGGAAAAAAGTTTTAGCTTGAGTTTTATTACTTAATATGAAAGTGTTTTACCTGGTGAGCTGATTAATGTTTGGTATGGAGAAAGAACTAAGGTATTTCAACAACTTAGTTATTCATGGGATATTCCAATAAGCTGCTTGGAAGCTTGCTCCACAAAGCATGCTTTGGGGTATAGCTGAAGTTTGAAGATCTTGGGAGTGATAAGAAAGAGCACTTAAATACTGATGTTCCTTCATCCTAATATGTATTTTTACACTCGGAATTAGTTTTACTAAAATACTGAGTTAAATTTCCAAGTACAGATATAGCTCCTCCTCTCTACAAACACTGTGGGAAGGAAAAGGTCATAAGAAGTTGCTGCCAGGAGCAAGACAGTTGCCTTAACAAGACTCTGTTCACAGCTGTGACTCTCTCCCCCTTCACCATTCATAACATTTAAGCATGTCTTTCTAGAATATGAAATCTTTAATAGGTTCATCAAAGCCAAAGATATCTTAGTATGTCCTTCTGAAACTTTGAAATGGTTTGGAATTAAGGCTGGGATTCTACTCAGTCCTCCGTCCCAGTGCTTGTTGTCCTGCCTCTAAGAGGAACAGAAAGGGTACTGTGCAGAAGTGGTCTGGAGGGATAAGAACTGAAAGATAGGTGGCTTGTGCTCTTATTTTATTTAGTGTCCTTAATACCTCTTTTTTTCTTTCTTTTTTTTCTTTGTGTGTGTGTGTGTGTGTGTGTGTGCTGACTTGTGCATTCTTTTCATACGCATTTAAAGATTAATGGTTTCTTACTGGAGAGGGAAGCAAATATGCAAAGACAGACATTCTCATTAATTATGTGCATTTCTGTTTCTGACTCAGTAGTCTAACAGCAAAGCTTTGCATCTAATATTTAATTTATTTCAGCATGCATTTTCCTTGGAACAATTGTATAGGATTTTTTTTTTGTTGTTAATAGAATCTTTAATTTTACAGTCATGTCAGGAATGTATATAATGAAAGGCAAAGACTTAGCCTTTAAATTCTCCGCAGCGTCTCCGGTAGAGAAATTTGTCTCTGTTGAAGGGCAGAGAAACTGGAGAATGTGCAGAGGTGGTACTACATTCAGCTTTTGTTTTGACGGCAGTGTTGTTAGCATTGTTCTAGGTGTAATGCAAATGTTATTCTTATGCAAATATTAGTCTTATGCAAGTATTAAATAATCAAATTATATATATGGCTGATAGTCACACTGACCCATATTTGAGCTGAACATGAGGATATTAACTGATATTTTTCCTTACACTGCTTTAAAACGCATCCCACACATAACAGTAAATGTTAAAGTACAGTGTGCAGTTCAGTGCAATTGAGAAAGAGAATGCAGTGGGAGAGGAGAAGCCTAGTAAATTTCCCAAAGTCTGGATCGTGAGCTAGGCAGCTTTTGAGCGTAGCATCATTCTTATGAAATGTTCCCGCAGCACTTCTTTCCACATGACTACCACTGCTGTTATTTGTACAGTGTGCTTTTTTGGGAGTGTGAGCATAAAATGTGGAACTCTACCCCAACAGCACAAAAACAGGAGGAGACAAATACCCATGGTTATTCTCTGTACTCATTTTCTCCTGCCTTCAAATGTTTGTACATCCATCTCAATGTGGAGAATAGAAGTGACACCAAGAACCGAGGAGGAGTCACATGTTCTATCTTTTGTGTTTGGAAAGAACTGTTGGATCAAATACTGCTTCCCAAGAGTCTGGTGTGTCTATGAGGCAAAATACCTCTAGATCTTGCAGATGACCATGCTGCCTCAGTGGCACACTGATGGCAGAACAGCTGGTGGTTGAAGGCATCATTCCCATGGCCACATTATCATTTCAGGATGTGCCACCATAGATCTATGCCTGTGCCTGAAATTTCTGTGCCACTGATTCCTCACTCAAATTTTGTGAGGAAATTATGCCTTATGGGATAAATGAAAGAAAATCTCTCTGCTGCTGCTGGAAAAAGGATCCAACCCAGGGCCCTGTCCAAACAGGTGACTTATGCTTTGTTTGGCGGGGTGGGAGCTCTGCTCACTTTGAATCAAGGAGCACGTGCACAGATGTGGACAACTTGGCAAATAAGAATCAATAAACGGACATGTAGAAGCATTTTTTGGGGAGGCTGAGATCCTGCCAGTGATCGGCCAGGTGTCACCGAAGCAGTGAACAGTACGGGCACTTTCTTTTAGCCTCACAGTAAGGAAAAGCAGCACATCCAAAGCTAAAGCACAGGTGTGAGTTTGTTTGGGATCCCAAATTGCCCTTTGGTTAGTAGCTGTTGGCTACTGGCTTGTGAAGGCAAGTTTGTGTGTTTTCCTTTCCTTCAAGTCAACTCTTCAAAAGAACAGAAGGACATTTAAAAAATGTTGCATCTCTGAAGGTAATACATCTTCTATGAGAACAGCTATCACAGTGAATGTAATGTGGGTGTCACAAAAAACATTTCAATACTCGTTTTATTTGGAAAGTGATTACACATCCTTTATTCCTTCAAGAGTGTGTGTATTTGTCAGCTGTATTTTCCTTCTGTCTGCATGTACATGACTCTGGATGATGGTCCACAACTGTAAAATATGTTTCTCAAGTACTCTGAAGGGCTGTTCAAAAAGAGCATTGTAGCATGTGCTCTCTTACTGGTGGCGAAATCTGAATGGTGTTTATAAATAACTAGCTGCTGTGACATTTCAGTAATGAGTATTTTTTTTTTTCTATTCACACAGCATCTGGATTTGGGATAAAACTGTTCAATTTTTACTCATTCTTGCGACTCAAAATCTTATTCTCACATGTAGAAGGATGCAGAAATTAGAAAGCAACGTGTTGGTTCCTACCCTAACCTAGGCAGAGAACTTTACTGCATGCAAAATTAAATTGTAAGCCTTTGTTGTGGGTTTTGTGCATTAACTTCAATTTAGTGATTTGGAACTATTTAGGCCTCATTGAAAAAAAATGCTTTGAAGTTACTGGCAGGAATTGTTCTTTTTTTCTCTTGGACTTATGTTATGGAGGAATTGGGTATTTACTAAAAGTATAACCAGATGAACAATGAATGAGCAATAACAGCATTTTAATTGTCTAACCTTCCATTTTTGCTTTATGTACAATTCTCAAACTTATTGAGCTGACTGACTTCTTTGTATTGAAACACATATGTACAGATGTACAGGTATGGGTGTGTACTAATGTCTATACATACATGTGAGAAACACCCTATTTCAACTTTGCATAATAATGATCATGGGTTGTAACAGAAATGTTGTAACTTGCAGATGAATGAGAGCTAACATAAACAGACCTGTGAAAAGTGTGGTAATCATTTTTGCCCATGAAAAAAAGATGCTGAAAACAAGGCAACAGGAATGTGTCTCAATTTACACTTCATTCAAATATTTATTAAACTTTAGATAATCTTTAGTTTATCTTTTAGATAATCTTTACTAACACAAAATGCACACTTGTGGGGTTTCCCATGTTTCTCTTAAATTTTACAAGCAAGCTATTAGATAATGGCAGATGAAAGGGAAGCAAATACTCAAAATCTTTGTGGCTTTAATCCAACATTTATGGGTGGGGTTATGATTCTTTCCATCATATAGAGGAGCATTTCCCCTTCTGATTTGCAGAATTAGGTGCTGTCCAAATTAACTATTATGCATATGAGATAAGCATACTCTCATGATGTTTCTCAAATGAGGGAAACATAGTTTATGCATATGAGATCCACTCTGCAAAATAGAGAGGTTTTCCTGCTCACCTTTTGATCTCCTTCCAGTAAGTGACAAAGATGTATTTAGTTATAGTAAGACTTTAGGGAAGACTAAGTAAAAATTAACTGCATTTAGTAAGCATTTCATTTGCAAATGATTCCTGTAGATTTTATGTGATGTGTGGATTCGTAACAAGTAATTCTTATAACAAAATGATAATAATTGTACTGTATCAGAGCTCTTATATTATGGTACAGAATATATGCTGATAAGCAGGTGCTTTTTAAGGATTATGGAAGTCTGAAGGAAGAGTGAAATTTTTTAAGGCAATAAAAATATGAATGCTTCATGACAGCCTTCCTCATCTGTGCTGCTGATTTATGTTCTTTTACTACGTTTTATCTGTCAAATTTAAGCACTATCTCCCTTTTAAAAATAAAGTGCTTTTTAGTCTGAAGTGGATCAGGAATTAATTCTGAGAACAGCATCATTGCATGCATGTACTTACCATGTGAGCTCTGTGAAAGGAGGTATGAAGCCACTGGGGATGCTGGCCAGGGAGTGTTACATGACTACTCAGTGGTCTGAGTGCAGCTGCTGGGTGACTGTGCCTGTACTTTGGTCATTCATCAGAAGAACAGATCTTTACAGAATGCCTTTCTATTAAGACCAGACCTATGCTGTGTGGAGCACAGTGGAACCAGTATGGATACACACTGTTACCATTTATAACTATGAACTGAACTGCTGGGTATTGTCATTCTTTTTGATCTGATGCTATGTCATCTAGACAGGCAAACAAACTATCGTGGAAGATCTACTAAGGAATCTGAAATGACCTGCTTCAGAGGCTTCATACTGTGTATTATTGATGCAAACTACACTTAGTTTGGTGATATAAAAAGCATTTAGTGTACATTTTTTTTTCTCTGAAAGAAAATGAGAAATTTCAGTAGAAGCAGTGCCTGTATCTGCCTTGTCTTTCTGGGGTTGCCATGACACCTGCATATGTACTTCTCTTTTCAAATGTATTATTTCAGAAACGTTTTAGGATGACTATTTTAGTTTTAAGACCAAAGCTATGCTAAATCTGAAGCTGTGATCTTGAACATGAGAAGTTTCCAAGTTGCCTGTATTTATTTATGATTGATATTTTTGGTAGACAAACTGTGTTTTATAATGTTGTAGGTTTTCCTAAATATGGAACTTGGTTTTGTATAGTTTTTGAATCTCTACCATTAAACTGTGTTTTCTCAGAGGAAATATTTTAATATACTAAGCTTATAAAACTGATTTATTTTCATTTTAGTTCAAACTGAGTTTTCTAGCATGTAATGAATGGCACAGTGTGCAGCAAATTTATTGCCTGTGGCAGTTTTAGACTATCTACAGCACTGCCAGTTGTAAAAGGAGAGTTGATTTGCTCTGTGTATTAGCAGCACTATGCAAGTTTTCAACAGTATTGCCTCTCTCTTACCTACTTTGTCTCATACCTTCAGGCACACAGATTCTCCTCATGGATTAGAATGTCTGCATAATCAAAGCTGTTAGGAAATGTGTTCATTGTAGAAAGTTGTGGATAGGAAAAACACCTTTGCTCAGCACCTCCATATTAATGATGGGATAGAAGTTTCAAATACATGTTGATTTCTATGAATCTATAGCTGTCATCTTCATCTCTTCTTACTCTTGAAGGGTTGTTCTTGAATCAACTCACATGTTCTTAAAAGCCCAGGTCAGATTAGGGAAATAAGAATTTTTACAATCTCAATTAGTTGAATGGAGACATTCTTATTGGAAAAAAAGAAAAAGAAAAAAGAAAACAACAAAACATTTGTTTACCACCTACTTAAAAGTTAATTGTACTTTAGATAGTGGTTTGAGAGTTTCAGAAGCAGTCCACGTCCCAGAAGCAAGCTAACATTTTGAGCATTCTCTTATACCTGTCTCTCTCTTGGAAACAATGTATACTGCTATGGGGACCAGTTTTACGGTCTAAGTTCCAGCAAATGAGCTGTTGCAATGGATGGGCAAGGTTAGGGTTTGGCATTTTTGCTATACATTTCCATGAGGCAACAAGGCTTGAGCTATGATCCTGTGTGGTAGTACCTTTATGCTTCTGAGAGTCTGCCTTGGAACTGTCCATTAACCTCAGAGGCTGGTGTTCAAGGTGATACACCAGATACCTCCATTCCCTGCCTCTTTCACTTTGGTGACACGCTAACAATAAGCAGGGCTGGTGAGAGGATCAGGTCTTGAGATTTACTCATTTCTGGTGGAGCAAGAGCAGACTGAATGAAGTGGTGACTAGCTTGATTAAGTGTACATGCTACATAGGTAAAATATGAGGACAGATTATGGTCATTTAACTACAAAATGAGTGATAGGTATTCAGCAGGAGAGTGAAAGAATATGTACACAAATGATTACCTGTAGTCTGAATGAATCCTCTGCTTAAATGTCAACTCCCACATGGCAGCACAGAGGTTGCCCAGACTGGAACAGACACTACACTTAACTGCTGAGCTGAAAGAGGGGCAGCCTGCTGAAAATAGCTCAGCTCACACTGCGTCTTTTGCATACAGAAGAGCCTTCTGCTAATTCTGCTATCTCATTAGGAAACATTGCCCTACTTTTCTGTAACCTGCAGATCATAATGCTCTCAAACTGATGGATCTTTTGCATGGAATCAGAGGACAAGCAGTGACAGTAGTCAGAGTTCCTGTTTTGGAAACAAAACTGGATACCTGCAGTGCTATCCAGGGAAGTTTCTATGCCTGGGAACAAGCCTGGGAAATGGAAACTGAGAAAAAGGAAATATATGGTCCCAGAGGGAGCCCTTTAAAAACATGTGATTTTAAATGTGAATTGACAGCCTGAGTTTTGCTGAATTTCAGATTATGGTGGTTTTTTTTTGTTGTTGTTGTTGGGTTTTTTTGTTTGTTTTTCTTTTTGTTTTTGTTTTTTTTTTTTGCAGCTTGTTATTTTTCTGTTTTGTTTTTATTTTCCCATCCAATTCAATCTCCTTGGATTAATATCCATGATGACAAATGTATGTTGATGCATGCTGCTATTTGTTGCAAACTTAAAAAATGTTGCTGTCTTCTACAGCATTTTAACTAAACATGCTAGTCCAAGTGCATGGACTTTGCCAATTTGTAAGTAGAACAAAGCACTGATGTATAAATCAAAGCAAATGAAAGCAATCTAGTTTATGTTGCATAAACTTTGAAATGGTCTGCTTGTAAAACTACAATAGATTTGTTTTCTTTAGCAAATTGGCAAATAATGTTATGTTTAATGACTGGCAGATTATAATATGATACTAACTCTGCCAATTCAGGGACATATATGGACATTCAGCTGTGGGAATTTTCAGTACAAATCATTCCTTTTTTTTTTTTTTTTTTTAAGATAAATATTAAGTGAACAAGACATTTAGTGTTTAGAAAGCCAATTTCTTCTCTAGTCAGTAGAAAGTGGCATTTTTCTCCACAATTAGAAGATAGTACTAGACTCCATTCTACAGTGATTTTAAATAAATGTATCTAAATAATATGCAGAAAATTAGATTGTTTTCTGTTGATAATAAAAGGAGATGATGTGACCAGCTTATTTTAGATGCTGACATGCTTAAAAGAATTTACTCAAATGTATTCAGGGAAGTTGCAATCTTGATATTCTATAAACTTCATGTTCTCCACAAGATAGTAGTGGTTCATTGAAGTATCCCACAGAAAGTGTTTTCTGTTCTTGGGTTTTTTTGTTTTAATAGACTCTGTTAGAACTGTCTCTGGTTTTCTGCCATGTATCAGTCACAGGAAAGACCAAAATGAAAGCAGACTTGAGCAGAATAAAATCAGAAAGCTTTTTGTAGTTTTCTGACAATTTTTTTTTTGTCATTGGAAAATAGGGGGAAGAAAGAAGGAGCTTGGATTTACTTCATTCAGCAGTCCAGCTTCAAAGGCTCACAAGGTAGGGAAAAATCCACTTGACTGGCAGTCTGGCATAAAGGGAGATATTAAAGGTTGATATAATAAGTGTGTTTTGTATAACATCTTAGGAAGGCTGCACAACATAAAGATTATAAATCTTTGAGAAATTTTTCTAGACTTCTGTAGTCGTCTTCATATATCATGCAGTATTTATTATAACAGGCAAAAGGTATAAATTTTTCCCTCTCACAATTTAGTGTGCGCATTTGGAAAGAATTTAAAGTACACCCAATTATAATTCTTCAAAACAATGAGGCTAGTTTCATAAATGATTAATGGTCCTTCTGGAGAAGAAAATTAAAAAAAAAAAAAGATGACTCTCTAGCCACCTTCCCAACGTTTAACATTGACTCCTATACTGTCCAGCATCCAAAAATCATGTACCCCATCTTTGGTTACATTGAGCATTTTATCCTTGTACAGTGAGCTGTAGTAAACTGATATGGTATGTAGACATAGCATGGAAACTTCGTGCCCAGTCAATTGTTTTCAGTTTCCTCCCATTCCACCATGGGATGTGAGATTGAATCAGAAAGAGCAAAGATATGAAAAAACTGTAGGTCAGGATAAAGTGGGAATGGGAAAAAATAATAGTAAATACAAGTGATGCAAGAGCAATAACCTATCATATGCCACTAGCAGACTGATGCCCAGCCAGTCCTCAAGCAATGGTTACTTTGGAAAAACTCATGTTCCTTTTGCAGTACAATATACCATCTGAGCTAACGCTGCAATTAGTTTAGCAGCAGGGTGGGTTTATTTTTTTAATTTAATTTGATTTGATTTTTTTGGCAGTTATCAGCCATCATTTTTAGCAGTCAGAAATTGCTATCCAACTTATCAACAAACCTAGGGAAGTTTAGAGACATCTTGACATCAGTCTTTCCACTGTTCAGATATCCAAAAGTCTTCTAGAATGTCCAATTCTCCCTAAACTTCCATGTCTGAATTATTTGATTTTGGATCGACTATCCCCAAGCATGAATTGCAATTGGAAGAAATCCTGGAAAAATACATTTTTCATGCCAATATGGATCTTGATTTGCCAGGTTTCATTGGTTTGTGAAGACATTGATTACATTTTCTGGTTTGTAAATAGATTTTGTAAAAACTTCCTTGATATTTTTGGGGGGCCTGAAGAGATACAACTTCTCCGTCACACCTGAGGTGACTTAAAAATGCAGCAGTAAATTAGCACACAAAAATCACCTTGAAAGAATCTGTAGCTGTGCCATTTATTTATTTTCTTATTACTTGACAGGAGCTTCTAAAGCAAATCACCAGTGTCCAAGTGGTAATTACATTTAGACTTCTTTGTTCTCAGTTAAAAGTGATTTGTCATTAAACAGAATCAAAGACTGCCATTTAGTTCAAGTACAGACAAAATGTACTTGTATAATAAGCTACACATGCTCATATTTTAGGCTGTCTTTAATCACGTGAAATCTAGATTTATAAAGGTACACACATAATAGAGAATTGGAGCATTAGTATCCTTTGTTCTTAAATTTCAATTACATAATCTCATTTCCTTTTGATTCAGTAGAAGTAATTAAGTCTGTCATACTGGTGGTCAGTCCCCAGTCCCCCTAGCTTGTGCTGCTACTTACTTTAAAAATACATTTCACCACAGATGCTTAAGTATCTATTAAAAAATAGAAATTGTCACTCAGCCATTAAAAAAAAAAAAAAAAAATTAGCATAGGAACAAGAAGGAATTCATTATATTTTTCTGCTATACAAGCATAAACCTTGACAATAACATTTGCTTTTGTTGAATGAAACTAGGCCTGCACTGATGGTACAAAAGGAAAGATTGCAATAGTTTAATATGATCATTGCTTCCTACAGTTTTGGACCACTAAGAAAGCTATAGGCAGAATATTTTGTTTCCCTTGGCATTTCAAAAAAGTAAAATCTATTGTGATTTCTCCCATGAATGATTAACAAAAAACAGTAAACATAATAAAATTTACTTTGGTAAGTATCATCGCGAGTTGTAGTGCTGATGTTTACACAATGTACAGTTCACAGTTGAAAAGATGTTATTTCGAGGCAATTTATCCAGTGAATGAATGCATCATGCCATTTGAAATGTAAAGTTCATAGGGAAACAGGCTCGGTACTGTGTAACTAAACAAGGTCTGCTTCCTCTTTGCCTTGCTTGCATGCATACATGACTACCTTAAGAACATCTTTTGAAAGAATGCCGGCTGGTTATCCCTGAATTGCACACAACTTTCAAGAAGGTGGTTAGACATCAAATAAATATAATGCAAGGAACCAAAATCTCTCAAAATCTTGGCAACCCATAAATGTTCCCTAGGCAACAAAGTAAGTTTGCTGCTGTCAGTGAGTAATGTTGTAGGTGTTTGCAAATCATACAAATGTCTCTATTTTATCCATCTGATCAGAGTATGAGTAAAGAGAAATATCTCTGATCAAATCTCAACTCTTGTGAAAATGTTATTATAATTATGTGAAAATTTAGAAAAAAATATTTTGGTTACACGGTTTCTTCTGTGTTGTTTTGTCTTTTTTTTGGAACTGAATTACATTAGTATGATCTTTTTCTGAAGCTCTCAAATGCTGGTGTTGTACTTTCTGTGTATCACCACAGACTGGTCAATTTTTTTTTATTTAGACATGGATTTGATGGCCTCTTGCAATCTACCCTTTGTTAATATTAAGTAAGTAAACATGTTTTAGATAAGGTATATGAAGATATAACATCACAGTGTTATATTGCCCTTTTTTTTTCTACTAAACCTGTGGGGACAAACAAGATGATTAAAAATTATAATTCTGATATACATTCAAGACAAAGGTCAGCTGAACTTCAGTGTTTGTAACTATATATATAATATGTGATTAGAGACATATTAAAAGAAATTATTCTAGGTTATCCAAGTCTGTAAACAGAGGGAAAGAGTTCTTATTCTAGTGTTAATCAATTTAGCTTGTTTCTTTATTTTGTAGCCTATTTCACAAGAATCCAACAGCTTAGGAGTATTTTACTAAATACATTTTTGAGCCTAAAGGATAAATTAGTCCCAGGTAGACTAGAATCTCTTACGTTTTGTTTGAGATCTCTCAGTGGATTATTTTCTGCAGATTTGGGGTTCTTTTATTTATTTATTTATTTATTTTAAATTTTCATGAGAAATAACTTTACCCCTTACATGTTTGGGCAAAGTAAGCAAGGGCTTGAGGGTGATGACTGATATGGAATTTAATTCAATAGTGACTATTTTGGTTGGGAGGGTTCTGCCGAATCATGCAACAATTTAAACAAGATAGTCGTATGAATAAGGCTGGTTTCCAGTTAGAATAGAATCTAGAACTATTGTAGTAAGGACAGTGACTTCAGCTTGTTGGGTGACCTTTTATATGATCTGTGAATGGCCATGAGATTAAAGAACAAGTGGATCTTCCTGGAGCCTGGACAGTGCTAGGGTCAGTGTTGACAGCAGCAGCCAACTTTTTGGCTGACACAATCTATTAGATGCACGTCATACCTAATTATTTCTCGAAGTTTGTTCATACCTTTGAAAGAATACCTGAGGATTTACATTATTATTTTCAGAAAAGGGAACATTCTGCTTTTTCCCCCCTTTTTTTTTTTGCTTATTTCTTTCTCCTTCTTTATGCCAATGCACTAATTTCTGAGGCTTAGCAGGGAGCCAGATTGGTGAGCTGTCTTGCAGTGGTTACTGCTCAGACACCAGATTTCCAGATTTCTTTGGAAGTGTTGGTTGAGTTCCTAGCAGAACTGAGGATATTCTGGGCAGTGTGGGCCCAGGGCAGGCAATGAGGATAATTCCTGCAATATGCACCCTTCCAAGAAGTTGCTTGGTTTTGTTCTCAAAGAGATTAAATTGGGGTGCTAGAGACTGCATGAAAAGCTGTAGTGCTCAGCCAAACCCTTCCATACCAGGGAAGTTCTTGAAGAGCTTAGCTTGCTGTTTTAGGCTTAGTCACAAGGAAGTAGCTCAAGTAAAGCAAACAAGAAGTATGCAATGTGCTAGCAGGATTTTACCACATGTAACAAGAATATCTCTTAGTGTGTTTACTTTTTTCATACTCTGTCTTTATGTTAAAATCCTTCCATTCCAGGCAGTGAAACACTGTGGTTCTGCTTGGACTTTCCCGCTACTGGACCCCTCTCCCCTCTCTTCAAGCTCTGAAAAATGTTGACTGGATGTTGAGTGTCTGGCTGGAGTTCAGCCCAGGACCAGGCTGACATCCTTAGCACCCATTTTTCAAAGCTCTGATGAGTGTTTGCCAGATGCCTAGCTGCTATTCCATAGGCTCAGCAAATCTATCACCACACACCCAAGCTGAAGAGTGCCTGTCAGAATGCGTGCATAGGCAGTGCACTGTTGCAAAAATCTCTTTCACAGTGGCTCTGATTCCAAGATTTTCTAGGAAATTATTATTACCCTTACTAAATTATTTTGGAAAGGAGGTTTTTTGAGGATAACAATCCTATAGTTCTTTTGGATGTGTGACTGTCATTGATAGTTACATTTTCTGTCCAAATAAAATCATTAAGATAAAGAAAAAAGATCGAAACAACAAATCCAAGACCTACCCATAAACAAAGCATGTTCTCTGGTGTTCAAGATCTTAATCTCCTTTCACAGAAAATTTCAGGCAGTCTTGCCGTGGAAGGGGAGTGTGCTCTGCTAGAGAAATAAAGGCTCTACAATGATCAGCCCCTCATTATTCACACTGCTTGCATACTTTGGACTCTGGTTTATGATCACTACAGGGTAATGACTATTTGCAAATCAAAGCCACATATACATTCTTAAAATACACAGTTATACCTGAGGGCCAGTATGTACAGCTGAAACAAGCAACAAAAAGAAAAGGAATAAATTATTCTTAAGGACTTTCAGCATCATTGGGTACCTTCATCAGGATTCTTTTCACCAGTATTTTATAAATATATGCACGCTAAACATTGGTCCTAATTAAGCATTTTTTTAATTTCCTTTTTTTCCTGTTAATGAACATTAGTAATCTCAGAACTTTTACTGGTTTCTGAAAAGCCAAATAATCATTTCTTCCTATTGAAGGTGTGAATGTGGGATTTTTTTTTCTGCTACTGTTTCTGTTTTTCTTGTGGTAGGTAATGGCAGTAGTGTCTCCCTGGGGGTTCCCCAGGATTATATAGTGCATCTTGTTTTTTCTTACCTTAAGGAAGTGTAGTCATGTAGCTGCTGTTATTTTAATTTCAGTAAAGTAGTTGTAATCATGGTCAGAAATAATGTCAAAGAAACTCCATATACATTGCTTTATACACATAGTTTAACGGCTGATTTAACTACAATGAGCCTTTAATGAAACAGTTTAATTATGGACATAGAACAATTTATTCAACTTCCAATGCAATTAATTTTATTGGTGTAGGGGAAATGGCAAACTCAACAGTCCTTTTAAACCTCTATACACAGTTTTCAATATGTCACAGGATATAAGATGCTGGGTATGCAATATGCATAGACTTTCAGTAATTTAAACAGTATGCACATCATTAGGATTACTGTTTCTCATTACTTCTAGTCCTCTTATAAACAGCATAAATATCTATCCCTGTGCTATCTGTTCAATGAGAAGATTGGTATGTGAAATGTAATAAATCCATTGTCTTGTTATGGTTTCAACTGCACTCCTGTTGAGGTAATTACACCATTTGATAATGACCCCAAATGAAGTGAAATAAAGTCTGTATTGTTCTGCTGGCTTTCTCTTAGCCTGTCATGCAGCCTTACAAACACAAAATAGCAAGCTGATCTGAAGAGAAAAGCTGGGCTTCAGTAGCAAGCTGTACTGTGGGAGGGATGGTATCCGCAGCTGCGGAATAAAACCTATCAAGGGAACAAGTGATGCAGAAGCACAGCTGCAAAATAAGCTTGTGTGCTGTTCAACAGACGTCTTATTAAAGGCTGCTGGTTGGTTCCTAGAGCTGAAATACAAAAGGAAAATATACCTAGGATCTAAATATACAAACAGCAATGCTTTTTTATTTTTAATTTTTAATTATTTTATTTACTGTTTGTATCTGTTTTACAACAAATTGCTGTTGTTTTGGTATCTTCATCCTGGAAAAAGTAGAGTGCCTATAAACATCTTACCTTCCGCTGTGCAGGGTGCAGTGGTGAGAATGTTAATATTACAGCAGTACTGTAGACTTTACTCAAGGTAGTAGATTCTGAGTGCTGAGTAGTCTGATTTCCCATGGAAATTATTTTCTTGTTTTGATGGTTTGTTTAAACACAGGACAGTACAATGCCAGTAACGAGCTGCTCATGCAGGGCAGGTTCTGCAGTGGGCTTGGCTCTCTGCAGCCTTACGTGGTATTTGAAAGAATACATAGGAAGCCACCGAGTCTATGTAGAGCTTAATCCTCCTTGCATGTTGAAAGCTTTGCGGATGTGTGTATGTGAAGAAACTGCAGACATGCCTATCTTTGTTAGCCAAAGCCAATTTTAAAAAATGTGCAGTACCTACAAAACATTAACTTTCATTCAGTTTTTCATGTTCTTGTTAATACAATAACGATCCCAGAACTGTTTATTATTTTTTTTTTACACAATCTTATCTTCTTTGAAATTGAGTAGCAGTGAACTTTGTATGTTGCATTTACTCTGCATGATTTATTTATTGAATTTATTAGGTGAACAGCTTAGGAAAATCCTGCTGTTTGATACTGCAGAAAACCAAGGAAACCAAGAACCCTTTATAGAAATGTTTCAAGGAAGGATGGTTTGTAGATTAGGTTTCAATCCTCAACATATAAATCAGGATTGTGAGTCTTGCTTTATACCACCACAAAGTGTAGAAATGCTCAGAAACAATTTCTACCTATTGGTGTTTCCTCTCATACTTGAAGTAATTCCTTTGCTCATTTTTATTTTTTTAACTGGATTGATCTCCTATTGAAAACAGTAGTTCAGATGACAAAACATAGAATGTAGTTCTTTGTGCTGATCAAAAGTACTTGCTGCTCCAAGTATTCTTGTCCTGAAGGACACTCTGCTATACTATTCTTAACATCTCTTTATATGAGGCCTGAAAAACATAGTCCTTTGTCACAGCACATGTGTGTGCATACATAAGTACCTAAACTTGTATGTGTTTAAAGGGAGGAGGAAAAAATCAGTATATTTGTGATGTAGCCTGCTTTGTGTCATTCAAGGAGTCTGTTAGGAATGAATAGATGTAGGTCGTCACCCACATCAACCAAAATCTGCTATTTAATTCCAATATAAACTTATATCTCAGTTTGGCTTTGCAAAAGATGATATTTAAATTCTAATCCTATGTAGGTTCCAGTCCTAATTGAAGTCAATAGCTGCCTTCTGTGGGGTAGAACTCTTAATATGAGATCATCCTAGCAAATGAACTCACTAGTTCGTAGCAGAGTAAGAGTACTCCTTACACTTCATGCAAGTTAACTGATCATAAAAGACTGATGCTGCAGAATAGAAAGGACAGGGACCATATACTTGATGTCCTGTTTCCAGGCTGTCTTTCTATCCTCAGATGCCTTTCTGCTGACTTTAGGTAACTCAGTTTTTTGTCAGTGTGCTTACACATCTCCAAAATGTATGTCCTGAATGTTGAAAACCATGAATTTAGATACAAATTTATTAAGAATTAGAGATTTCTTTGGAAAATGTGTTTTGAAGTAGGGCTAATGGATATTGTTAACTGTAATATAAAAGAATTAAGGGAATTTGGACGCTTTTTTAATAAAAAAAGTAGGTGCTTGGTTTCCTCTGCTTTGCTTACATAACAACTATCATGTGATTGCAAGCATTCAATCAGATCTGCTCTTTACTTGCTTATATGCCAAACAGTTCTGTGTTTTATAAAACAGCATTAGTAAAGTACAAGTGCTAACCAGGTCTTGCTTGATTTGAGCAGCTGTACCCTTTTTTTTTTTTTCCTTGTAAATAATAGAGAAGAAAGAATGACTCAGAAAACTCAATGTCTGTATCCAGGACACAGCAGGAACAAGCAACATCATGTAAAAGGTGAAATGCCAAGAGTAGAAATGTTCTTTCCATCTGGCTAGTGCAGTGCAGGGGAAAAGTTTTAGTTTGGTCTTGCTGTACTGCTTCTGCCAGACAGACCAGTAATTACAGTACTCTCTGTCTTGAGCAAATTCTGTATTTTTCTTTGTTAGGACTGCAGTTTTTCCTAGCCTTTTCCAGAAGAACAAAGACACAATGCACACGAATTTTGGCAAGTACCCATTTCATTAGGTTTTTCTCAGGAACCACGTATCAATATATCAGTGTATGTAATACCCTTTTAACAGTGTGTCTTTAGTGCTTTGAAGCCTAAAATCACCACCTTTTTCTTGACATGAAATCACCTGAGATCAGTCTTATACCAGAGCCTGTGCACCAGTCATTGATATCATGGTAAAGAAACATTATGCCCACAACAATTGCTTTAGAGATGAAGCAGCTGCCACTTTATAACTGAGTAGAATATGTAGAGTGAGTAATTTTCATATGAATTAAAGTAGTTTATGAAAATACAGATCTCAAAATAGAGAAGGTTACTTACAAATCCAGATTTCTAATTGCCTTCCAGATAGAACAGTCTCTAGATCTTACTTCCTATTGTTCCTATGGATTCTGTAAGAGGAGATCTGTCTCAGCTTTTCTTAGATTTGACAACAGATTATTTTTATTCTGTGAAGGATCCCAAACTGTCCATTAGTCATTCAGTCCCAAAGGATATAGATATGACAATGCAAATAAGGGAAGGGAGCAGCTTAGCTGAAATTAGCTACTATTTTTTTTGTTTATTTTGTTTTCTTTTTCCCATAGAAATCTTTTTAATTCAGAAAGAACTGACTATGTGTTCAACAACTTCAGTGACAGTATGCTCTCTGCCTGGTTTCTTACAAATTCATATTCTCCTTATGTAGTCAACAAAACTATAAGTATTTTCTTTCTATGGTACTTCATACACATGATAACCTTTTCCTCTCTCAAACATCATGTTCAGTATTGGCTATTGAATTACCTTGTCTAGATAATTTCTGATCTGTACAAATCACAGAACCTTGAGAATAATTTATTTGATTGTCTTCTAAGGTTTATCTTTTGGGTGCGGAAAATAAAAGTGGATTTTATTTAAAATCTATTAGTCACTGGAAAAATAGTACATAAAGAGAGACAGAAATATTTAATTAAATATGATCACTGGAGCAGTGTCTATCAGATCCAGAAATATGCAAGAGTATAGGTGAACTAATTGGAAGATATTTGGGAGATCTTGTCTGTGAGATTCTCACAACAGCAGCTGCTGCTGAACTATGTGGTTGGAGTCAGTCTGGCCAGAGCAGCATTCCTCCTGGTGTGAAAAGTAGAGGTTACTCTAGTTCCTGCATTTTAAGAAAGCTTGAATGCTTCCTAAACTAGCTTGAAACTGCCCGCAAGTTTGTTTGCATTTTGGATTTCATACCTACAGAATAGCTCAGATGACAAAGATGACACAAGTCTTAAATGTTAAATGTTACTTTCTATTTAATTTCTGTACCAAAGCAACTTACTGTTATGGCATGAGCTAAGAAGAAATTAATGAAGTGAATGGTTAGATATTACACTTTATACAGCCAAGGATTATTAAATACAATCCAAGAAGGAATGGACTACTGCTGGTCAACATATTTAGGGATGATTAATATTTGCTTATGTTCACGGTAGGTAAGATCTGCAAATGCATGGAACAATTATTTTATAATTTTATATTGTGGTAGCACTGGAAAACTCATTAAATGTACTTAGTCCTACTGAGCTAAACACCATTCAGGCAAAAAGAAGAAAATGCCTGTCTGAAATGCTTTCAAATATAAAGAAAGAACAGCTGTATACAGCAAACATAAGGAAGGAGGAAGAGAGCTCAAGGTAGCAGTGCCATAGTTGTGCTTGATGAAGTAGGCGATGGTCACATTTGCCAATTGTCTAAATTTTCTCAAGTGGCAGATGCAGGCTTAAAGACTCTCTAAGTTGATATTTTGGGAGACAGAAAAACAGTGACAGTTCAACGGTGTCTGTCCAGTAGAGAAAGGAGATGAACAGAAAGGGAAGCGTAACTGCTTGAAGAAACGTTTTTCTGTTGAAAGTACCTTAGGTCTGCCATATGGATATGTCCCTGTGTAATCTTTGCCAGCTTTCAGCAATCAGAAATATAAGCAGTTAATACTTATAAATCTACGTTAGCAAACGTGAATATCCTTTACAAGGATATCTTGGATAAGGTAGATATACTGTGGGGTGAGGGTAGGGTGGAAAAAGATGGTAGGGTGGAGTAGAAAAGGAATGACATACAGAATTAAGTGATATGATTGCAATGCTATTCACTGCTAATGTGCAAAAATTGAACTCCATTAATTGTGACAAATCATGAGAACAAACATCCTTGTAGGTATTTACCTTATCTAACATATTTTGGAGTGCTTTTCTGCAACTAAAATCTTGAACCTTAAGAAGTTTATAAGGTCAGGAAAGGATGTGTTGAAAATTCACACTGTGTGTGGGTGCACTCATGTCAGTTTTGAACCCTGTTGATTTCATCTGGCTGCAAAGGGGCTGTCAAGTTCTCTGCTATAGTTTAGGTCCTTCAAAGTTTTGGAAAAGTGTGTTTCTAGGAAGAATAGATAAACCATATAATGGAACCACAAAACAATCTTCACTGAGTCTTGCATCTTTCTTCAGTAGCTAAATCAAGCAATCTATGAGCTGCAAATCCACGTGAAACTAGTCATGCTTGTAACTAGTCTTTAGACTGATACTCCCAGAACTTCTCGTTTAACCAGATGACTTTATTCATGGCTTCTGACCTGGTTATGACTGGACAATATTTCTTTCTTGCAGTCTTAGCTTGAAAAAGATGCTCAATCTCATATTTGATTGAACACATCGGGAATCAAAAAGTAAAGGCTGTATTTTCTCACAATTGTCACCCATTTCAACACGACTTTCTGCACTGCTTCTTAAACAATCCAGTCCCATGAGAGTTGCTGCTGCTGTCATTGTGGTTTCCATATTTTTCCTCAGAGACTTTTAGTCCCATTACCCAGTGTTTTGTGAACATGGTTTATGCACCTGCTCTGTCTGTCTTGTGTTTAGGGCCCTTTATTTTTTCTTGTTTATCAGCAATCTTGTCTCATAAAATAAGTTCTAGGCTTATTTACTTTTACATTCATTACAAACTAGTGCAAATTTTAAGTTGTTTTAAGCTGATAAATTTGTTAGGATAGAAAGTCTTGCTTAAGTTTTTGGAAGTGTATAGAAAAATCCTATTGCTGCAAAACATAGATGAGAACTAGTTCAGTAATAGCAGAAAATGAGATTTTTTTTTTTCCAGATTGCTTTAGAAGTACTTAGACCTTATTAATACATAGCGTATAAAAGCTGCTCGGAAATTAATGCCTTCTATTTTATTATGTATGCAACATCAGAAACGAATATTGGTGGTATGACAGTAGAGGTTGAACTTTCCCACTAATATTCTGTTACATTTTGTTGTTTTGTGACAGAATGCAGCAGAGGAGAAGTCTGACAAAAAACATATCCACGCAATCAGCTAACAGTGGTGATTGTTGAAAAAGAGCATTTTGTAGCTGAAAAATTGCTCAATCAAATAATGTTATTATGCTCTTTGTATCTGTTGTAGTTTCCAGGGAAATACTTAGGAGACCTTATTTGCAGAGTGACCTATGTATATTAAAATTACTGTATGAGTTCTGTCATATTTAATTAATAGCTATCATCTCACTTGTCAGCTGTGTTCTGTTTTCTGAAAAAAAAAAAACCACATATATATATATTCTTAGATCCACAAGTTCTTTACAGTTTTCCTTCACCTGAATCTATTGTATTAAATAATACTTGTGCTGATACACAATCTTTTTTTCAAAGTAGCCTTTATTTTGGCTAAACAGTGAGAACTGAAGAGAACTAAGAAAACAGTTACTATAGGCTGTTGCTACATATCTATACAACATGTTCCAAGCAGTTTTGTATGAAAGTATCATAGCAACAATAACACAGGTTTTAATTAAATGCTAGTGAACAAAACATATTCTGTTGTCTAGTAATTTGAAATATTTCTTGACTGTAGTTGATTATAAGGCTCTATAGAGTTTTGGCAACCATATATTTATAAATAAGGGAGTTGTATGTAACTTTATACAGTCACAGGAGACTCCTGAGAGATCCTGAGAGATCTCCTGAGAGATCTCCTGTTCTGTATACGTTTTAGTTCCCCAGTTCTTTTAAAATGGAGAAAGTCCAGATTGTAAAGAGGATTTTCTGAGTATTCTGCCGGACTACATTAGAAATACTTGCCATTTCACAGTACAGTGGCACTCTTAAGCTGGTCAAGTTCTTCATTTTCCAGAAAGTGCTTAGAAGATGTTCTGTAACTTCAGTGGAAAATATGCCATCTTTTGAAATAGCTATAAATATATGTTCCAGGCATGAGTTTTGTGGTTTATATATAGTATAGTAATGTACATAACATTCACCGTGAAGAATGAGTGAAGAATGACAGAAACGTTTAGAAGAGATATCAGAAAGCCACATACCTAAGGAAAATCCTAACCAGTTCTTCAGTGACATGGAAAATGCAATCTGTTTTTCATTCTAAATCACGGATAGAAAGAGATGAGCTTTGTCTAATTTTTCACTATTATTTCACCCACACGCTTACATTTTGTGACAGAGTTCATGTATTTCTCTAAGTGCAGATGATGTATGCAGAGTGGATATTTCGTGGAATAGGAGTCCATACTGGAAATCAGCATCTTAATGATGTTCTTAGTGGTTGCAAAATATTAGTGCATTATTTCTCAGTATTTGTTTCCACATTTTAAATGATGAAGTTACATGTTTGAATTATATGTGTTCATGCATTGATGTTTCAATTAAAATGTATTTGTCTAAAGTTTGAAGTTATTTAAAGTGGTTAGTGAAGAGCCAGGATCATATTTATAAAATAGGTATATTTAATGGAAGTGCCATGAACAAGCCAAAGTCAGCTGAAGACAAAATTCTGGATCTATAGTTCTTTTTTTGAACAAGGAAAGAGAAGTCCTGTTTTGTAGGATATGAAAGGATGGAAGACCTATAGTGTCAGGTAACTGGGCAGTTTGAAGTCAGTCTTGGAATCAGAAGCAGGAGATGAAGTTGACTTTTGAAAACAATGGAGATTTTTGTACCTGTCAAGTAGCACTTACTCTGAAAACAGGTCAAGTTGGATAAGATTTGGATAAAATGACTGAGTTAGTTCTGCACATGAGTTTAAACACTGACAAGTCTTTTCACTGACCCTTTATCTCAAATAATATCCAGTGAGTTTCAGCCTTGCCTTTGTTTTGTTCACTGTCCTTTTTTTCTGCATTATGTGTTCAGGTGTGTCAAAGACTTTTAATGCACTGGGCTGATCTACCTTGTTTGTTACGACTGCCTTACTAATCTTACATAACATCTAAAGAGACACAGACCCAGGAGATAATACAAATATGAAAGGCAAGAAAAGTAAATTCTAATGGTAGAAAGCAATTGTCTGTGTGATCCTTGACATTTGCAAGGCATGATGACGTCCAGCTTCAGGCCTGGTTAGCAATAATTTATAGACATGGAAAGAAAGTTACTTTACTGTGTCTAGCTTTGTTTTATTCATGACAAAATCCAACAGAGTATCGTTCTTAGTCTGTTTGTGTGATGGATTTGGATGGCAGGACGGTAATAAAACTTCTTGTAGAAATGTCATATTTGGAAAACAGGCTGAGGTGCCAGTGTAAGGTGTGGAAAAATGCTTATGCATAATCTTTGTGCTGGTTGTATCCTTATGATTTTCTCAAGCACTTAAAAGCAACCTGTCGCCAATAAGCTAGTCTTTCTTTTGCACTGCTCTGTAAAGACTGTTCCTTGGTGAACATGTTGGCTAACTCACTTTCTTTGCAATAATGGTGACTAACTCCAAAAGTTTTTTGGATATTTTTTTGTGCTGAAAAAGTCTGTATTCACAGTTATACAATGACAGTGTGTGGTACTACTGCTAGAAATAACAAACTGCCTTGTACAGTACTGCCTAGTTTTGTGAAACTAGATCAATTGTAACATGTGTTGATTTAATGCAACAGTAGATGGGCCTAAAATAACTTGAAAGTTGTATTTCCAAGTTGCTGAAATATCTCAAAAATAGACCTCCCTAGAACTATTGCCTTAACTGTGCCTTAATGTAGAAACAGAAACCACCCACCCAAAAAAGGCAAAATTAACCTAGTAGATGAAGCTCGACTTAGCCTTTGAAAAAATAGCTCCTTTTTTGTTTTGTGCAGGTACAGCGCTTAGTCCTGGTGTGTGTGTGGGGCTGCTGGGTGTTGCTGAAATATGGATGACGAACATCCAGAATATGAGAGCAATGCAGACAGATGAGTGAGTTGGGTTTACAAATGCTAAATCACACCCACAAACTACTTTCCTTTGTGCACTTCCTGACCTCTTGGCACATTCCAAAGGAGAAGTAAATGGATATGCCTGAGCTGATCTCTCTCACACTGAATGTGTATTAGTTGTGCTGGGAAAGTAATAGCATATGTAAGATACTTTTTTCGAGATTATACAAAGCTGGGTAATATATATTTTTTGTATATAGTGGAATCAGGATAAGTAATTGGTTATAATTAGTAAAATTATTAGCAGCGCAAATTATTTTGGAGGTAATTTATGCTGAGCACCAAAGATAAATCAAGCCCTATAGCCCTTTCTAGTGATATCTCAAAGTAAGTTTGTAGAAATACTGCCATAATTTCCTGCCAGCCCCTGCACAATTCAGTGTTGCTGTAGTGTGTAAAATTCCCAGTGCACCAATAAAAATGTAGTTCTGTGTACGAATGGAGGGAAGCTGAGGAAACAGAATTCTGACACCTCACCTCAGTCTAATCATTAAGAAGAGTGTAAAGGAAAGCCAAAAAGTCTTGAAGACATTGTCTTGAAATGCCTCCCTTGTTTGCAAGCAGTGAAGCTCTTTGCTCCTTGCTGCTTTATATAAAGCAAAGGTTTGGTTTCACACAGTCACTGCTCTGATGGTGCAAGTATTTCCAGGCATTCACATAGTTGTTCATTCAGACTGGGCAACTGGTGTGGGCTGGGATGTGCACAGCAGGTGAGGTCTCTCCAGCTGTGCATCTGATGGAGCCACTGTCATCTATACTGCAGTGAATGTAAATCCTACTGCAGGAGAGGCAGTTGCTCAGGAAGGGATAAATTGCTTTTAGGGCAAGGACTGTAAAGAATGCAGCTTGTGTGGAGGAGGAGGACATTTCTGTTTTGAGTGTGCTTCTGGGGTGAAAGAGTGGTGAGGTAGAGGGGTTTCTTTAATTTAACCTGGAAGATACATGGGTGCAAAACTACATTGTGGAGGATGTTAATCCCATGTGAGATATTTTCATGGCTCAAAGAATTACTAAATATCCTCCCCTAATTTTTTTTTTTTTTTTTAATTTAGTTAGATACAGTGTACTATGGAGAGCTTCTATGTAGTATTCTGAACAACAGTTTCATTTCAGGCCTTTAAAGTGTGAATATTCCTTCAGAAATAGCTTTTCAAGAATTCTGTCAAGTCTGGGATGACAGAGTGGTAACTCACAAGTGAGAATTCTTAAGATAATGCCAAATTAAATAAAATCACTGTTAAGGTCACAGTTACAGGGAACTAAACGTTTGAAAGCATAAACATAGGCTGTTTCAATAAGCTGTCAAGGGTTTGGTAAACTTTGCTGACCTACGAAAAAGCATGAGAATAATCATTAATGCTCACATTCTGGCTTAAGAGCCATCAAACTCCACTCATTCAGGACTACCAAATCATAAAGTTTCTGGTACAGATGTGCTGCCAGGCTATCTTTGCAGGAATGGGGTTCTGAATAAGCTTCCAGCTTCCAAGTCACATGTGTGGGAGAAAAGGGCTGCTGAACTTTAATGATTGCCTCCTTTGTGTTGCATGTCACCATTCTCCTTGCAAATGTAACTTGCTGTGACTGAACTGCTTCTTTCCACTGCCAGGGAGTTATTCCCTCAGAGGGGTGGGACTGCTAGCAGAGGGCTAACAGCACTTAAAGTTTCTGTGGAAGATTTTTCAGAAACCTAAAATGTACTGGAGGAAGGACTTGAATAGTTTTCTGGGAAGGAATTTAAATATGCCTGCATTTCAAGGAAGAAAAAAATCATTTTTTCACATTGTAGTTTCAATTCCTGCACAACAACTTAGGTGCATGTAATTTCTTAAATCTGCTTGTAAGTCTGATTTATCTGTTATCACTGTACAATGTTTATAGCAGATGAGCCACCCCTAAATATTGGTATTTTCCAAACAGTCTGATGTAGTTATGTACCCTACTTTTGTCAGTTTTTTATGCTCTCTAAGCACTAATTCTCTTGAGTCTCTTGGAGCTGCTGGGCTATGTTTGTAGTGCTGTAGTCCAGCTGCTAGGTGGTTAACATAACGTGATACAAACACAGATGTTTCCCTTTCTTTCAGAAAGAATAACACTCCTAATTGCAGCTGGAGAGCCAGAAATATTACCCATTATCAACAGCTCTAAGGGAGGTAGAGAGATTAGAAGAACTGGAGCTTGTCACTAAATAATTCAGATTGGCAAGAAATAAAGAAAAAAGTGTTTAATCCTGCAAAGCAATTATTCTACTCAGATACGACTTTAAATGTCTTTTTTGTTTGATTTTTTTTTTCCTTCCCCAAATAACACCCTAATAAATGTAAGAGTCTTCTTATTTCTGAGGTGGAAATGTTAGTCTAAAAATAAGACTTCCCAAGCAGTGCCAAGCCTTCTTTGTTACATCAGTGCTGTAAATATCTCACTGTGCCCTCTGTTGTTTGGCACTGGTCATGTCATTGGCATGACAGTATGAATTCTAAAGCTTTATTTTCTCTGCTAGTCCCCAGGTGTGGATAGGTGTGCCCATGGCATAACACTGAATAGCTTTTATGTCCTAAACAGCCCATTGAATTCTCAGTGAAGATCACAGGCAAACATAGCCTTTTTCTGTTGACTTTTTGACCTCATAACCGAAAGCATGAAGAGGAAGTGTGCACTGACAACACAGAGCAAGAGTTTCCATTTGCACAGTGATCTCAGAGAAAGCAGCAAAAAAGCAGCCTGAGAAGCTTAGGCAAAGTTGCTGAGGCAGGTCCTTTCTTGCTTCTCTCTCTGGTACACAACTGTTTTCTTTGTTTAAAACATTTATATATACATATGTTTAATTTAAGGCCCTTAATTAAATGCTAAAGAAGCCGTCTTTTTAGTTCACTTTAACTAACAGGAGTGAGTCATCCCAAGATGAGGTGCTGTAGCTGTACTGTGAGAGACGCTTCCCAAGGTCTGTCCCAGGCAGAGCAGCATGCTGCAATTACCTGAAGAGAAGGTGTCTTGTGCTTGCTGTGATTTAAAGTTAGGATGGGTGGTGAACATTGATCTACCAGCCTCGTTCTTCCAGGACTCTTCTAAGGTCAAGCCCTTAGTAATAACAAGAGAGTGAACTCTGGACTCTTCACTCTGCTGGAATATTCCCGTGAAATAAAGAGAGATGCATAGTGAGCAGTTATTTATATTTGAAGGACAAGAAAGCTAGAAAGATGTCTCTTAGAAAATAGTTTGTTTTGGTTTGGTTTGGTTTGGTTTGGTTTTTTTTCTCCCTCTTTTCACATTGTTTAGTCATTTATAGCAGGTGAGCAATCCGGTCTAATTTGCAGGTTAGATCCAACATCAAATTTGGCCCTGATCTAAGTGTGGGCCAACTCCAGAGGATTCTCCCAGACTAAATTATTGCTGGCATATATCAACAATCAAGCTAATTCAACTACTTCATCAAAAATAACAACAACAACAACAAAAGTGATTGAAAATTCATTTCTTCCTTTTTGGAACAGTTATTTTGCAATTTCAATGTTCTGTTTGTCACAGGGCTTCTCTTTAGAGTAGTTCCTGTCTTAATAAGCTGATTGATGACTAGAAATACTTGAAATCTGCAGTGCTTCATGTGTGTAGAAGCTACTGCCTGCTTATGTTTGATTCTATCCAAATTTATTCCTTTTGAGGTTTCCTTATGAGGTGCTGTGTGGATAGTGCAGAATTTCCCCCTTCTCATGGCAAGTTTTTTCTCTCAGTTTTGTTTTTGAAGGTTCCTGCACAAGCTGTCCTTAAGCTATTTGAGTGGCAACATATTTGGAAATATAAACAGTGTAACTATTAAATTGTCCACTGAAACTGAAGAAATTTAAGAGTGCTCATACAGGCAAATCTTCCAGTAGGTTTGCAGAGGAATGGCACTGCGCATCTGCGAACCACTGTTGTTTTCTTATGCCATTATCGCTCTCTGCCCAGCGCTCCTCTACCTTCATTCTTTGTCTTTCTGCCATGGTTTGAACTATTGCTGTGTCAGCTGATTTTCTTGGATATCTGTTCAGTGTTATATCCTTAAGCAAGGAGCATGATCACTCTGGGGTCTCAGAGGCTGCCATTTACACACAACCTTAAGATACCTGCAAAGGTCAATTTATTTGAAAACTACCAAATGGAGTGGCTGAGCTGAAGGCATGTATTTTGCATTTAGCCTTCACAAGCAAAGAGATAGAGGAGAAAGCAGTGGTCAGTAATATCTTCAGCCATTACAGAAGTGCACTTCAGTGAACAAGTCTCAGGACTCTTGGAGTGAAACCTGGGGAATAACCACACTAATGTATATTTTAAAAAAATTATTTATTTCACTGTCTAAGTGCAGAAATGAATGCTGTCTGTTATACTACTGACCTTCATTCTTCGCTGCCTAAATCTTTTGAGTCTTGGTGAATACAAGAGCATGTCATCCTCAGTAGCTGCCAAATTTAATTTGAACTTTGATTCAACCTGTTGAAACTTCTGCACTTCTTTTGGAAATCATGTTCTGCCTCATTAGCCTCTCATGAAGCTTTTTGTTTTTTAGATAATTCATGCGCTTTCTTGGGTAGCTCCAAATGAAAATATCTTAGAAGTTGGGATAGGCAACATGGAAGAGCTGAAAAGCAACCTTTAGGAAAAAGAATGAATGAATCCTTCTTCAAAAAAAAACAAAAAAACAGCCAGTACTAGAAACAGATAGGATATTGTCACTGAATTTCCCTTGATGTTTAACATTTCTATATGTATATAAGACATAAGTATGTCTGGATGAGGACCAGCTTTGTGGTGGAACAAGAATGAAGCATCTCTTTCTGTGCCCTGATTTTCATGAAAAAAAACTCAGACATAGGTGAAAAGCCTTTGTCTTCTGTTTTACCATAGAAAGTCAAGAAATAAGAATTTGAGATTAAAAAAACCCAACACCATAGATATCAATCTCCAAGTTTTTTCTTTCTTCAAAAGATTTTGAAATGCAATACCTCACACATTTTAGATGCATTATCTAAGTACAATGCTTCCTTTTGAGAATATGCTAACATCTGCTGTTTTCTTCTGATAGTGGAAGAGTACAAGAATCATAATTTCTGATTTTTGAGCAAATCTTTTCTTAACAAAAAAAGATTTGATTCTGCAGACCAAATATAGGAATCCCATGCCACATGGCCTGCCAGGGATTTATTTTAAGCTTGAAGTACTAAACAGATTTAGACTGGACAGACACTGAAGCACAAAACAAAAGTTGCAGTCAGCCACAGGCATAAATCAAAGAAAACAGTACTTTTCCATGAACAAGACAAATGAAAGATCTGCTCATTGCTCCTGCAAGACTTGAAATCTGAAAGAAGTATTGGACAAAGGTTTCTGCACATTCTGGAAAGTGTGCCAGGGCAGGACAGCAAAGAGTGAAAGCCAGGAGTCACATAACAGACAACATTATGTGAGACCTGTTTGCCTAGGACATTACCAAGGAATTGCTCTTTGAACTGGGAAACCAAGGAAACAGGGCTTTTGTCTTGTCTCCTTAACTGGAGTTAACTTGGTTGTCTGATTGCTTTTGAAATCACAGTATTGAGAGGAACTCTTGAGATATTCATATTTGCAATAGATTGAATGAAATCCCGACTGTGTTACATAACATATTTAATTGATCTAGAAGTTGATTTGGCTTAGTACCAACTTTTTCATCTCCCATTCATTGCCAAACTGGCTGCCAGAATTCAATTCAGGAAACTGCAAGTCTAGCAGAAACAAGGTCAGACTATAACAGGCTGAAGATCACAGGTTCCCTACACACACAGTGTCAGCTTCCTTTGTGATGGCATTCTGGGGTATATTTGTCCTTCCTTTTCGCACCTATTTATTATCATAAATCTGCACAGTCCTGCAAAAGAACAATAATAACAGAATCATTTATGTTAGAAAGTGCAACAGTCAGAGCTGAAGAAATCTCTGTGTGGCATAAAAATCATAAAAAAGATTTCTAACTGAACTTGATTTTGTTTTGTTACACAGTTCTCCGTCATCTGTTCTAGCTGACCACCCTTGCTTTCAATCAATGCATGCATAAAAGAAGTGGTGACACAGTATATATATACCTCCATTATCAGTGCAATGTGCATATGCAAAAAAACTGTAATAAATTATGCAAAAGCATTCTGTAGGACTTTTTGGGGGCGGGATTAGGGAGAAGGCTGTGATTTTTAAAAGTGTACTTGTGTCCCAATATCTAGGTGGTTTTGAACCAGAATTAATAGACTCAATATGAGCCTTAAGTCTTATGAGATCACATTTCTGTTTTCAAAATGGCAATTCTAGAGGCACATTCAATGCTTTTGTAGAGTGCACGTTATGTACTAATAAAGAGACAAAAGAAAAGGCAAATCCTACCACTGAGTTTGGGCCTCCCCCCTTCTACCTCTTCCTTTTTCTTACGCACTTCCTTTTTCAGTATAACATTACTGAATCCATTTTTGTTTCAGAGCATAGATAAATCATGAAGCTGAATCAAGCATAGATGATGTAAAATTCTGTCAAGGTTACCGACCAGGCCTTCACAGTACTTCCTTTGTACTTCACTTGAATTGTCACTTGTCTTCATGCTATAATGCCATTCTTTTTCCTTCTATTCAGGGGTTTTCTATTACCTCCCAGACTATTGTATGACTCCACAAGTAACACAAAGTCCTTTGTAAGGTAGAAATCCGGCACAAAATAAACACACCTTTATCCTACACTCTAAAAACCTTTCTTATTTCTGCGTATAAATACAATTCCTATTAAAAAAAAAAAAAGCAATAACAAACCGAGTTCTATGAATGTGGTGGTGTTACCCAACAGGGAAACTCTTAAAAGCACTGGGAGCTTTCTTCCATGAAGTCTGTTGCCTCTCTAACAAAGCTCTTCTGCAGTTAACAATTGCCCGGTAATGTGACTGGTCCAGTTTTCTACACTGACAGTCACAGTACTGCCTTTAGTCTTTGTAGCACAGGGAAATGATATACAGACACATGAAGTGAAGCCAGGCCTCTTAATGACACCAAGCTTTGGAATTTTCTTTGTGTGTGTTTTTTCCGTACTTTCCTATTCTTGCATCCTGCATAATAAAATAACACATTCAAAGGCTCTTTTCTGTCTTTTGGTTCTGCATGGCTACACAAATGAGGGAAAAGGGGAAAAGAGATTTTTTCCTTTGTACAGGATGCAGTCCTTCCAATCTCATCTGCCTAGTCATTAGAGAGGCTTTATGGGGAAAGGCATTGCTCCCAGGAGTCATCAATAGCCACTAGACATTTGTTGAAGGAGCTGAGGTTTTCATTGTTGCTTCTGGAAGTAGCCAAAACAAGAAGCATCTGTTTTGTTTTGTATTTGTCCTTAAGGATTTGCATATGTTCTAAGATACTAAGATACTTTGTTAACAAGAAACTTCTTTTGGTTAGATTTCAATTTAGAAGAACATAGATGAGGCCTCATTGTCGATCAGAGTGGTAGAAATAGAACTGATGACACGAGCATTGATACATAGTCAAGAATAATATGTTCTTTTAAAAGTAAAGTACAGTGGAAATGTATTATTTAAAAAGCAAGGGAAAAGAGTCCAAAAAGTGAATTTTGTGATGTCTTTGGATGGGCTATACTGTGGAAAGGAGACCTGATAACAAAGACCATACTTAGACCTATGTTTTGGTTTTACTCTGAACCTTAGTGCAGGAGAAAATCGAAGTGTCATATATTCCTCTATCTATCCAATATAGGCCAGAATAAATAACATTTATCTGGGACATAAAATCACTTCATTATTAAACTTCATATGAGCATACACATTCCTTTCATTTATTCATGTGTAAATTAATGGAGGATAGTTTGCAATTTTCAAAGGAGCTTTGTCGAAGTAAGTTTTCCAAATCTCATAAAAATTCATTCTGGACAGCATCTAGGCTTTATGCATTTCATTAAATTCACTGCTAAGTGAAGTGCAATTTTGCATTTTTAGTTAAAGCTGACCATCCTGACTATGGAAAATTATTCAAACAACAAATTTGGACAGTAACACTCTCTAATGTTTTTCTGAATTTTCCTTTCTCTCTGTAGTTTTTCATTAAGATACTTCTCAGTTTAAGTAAAGTGTATTTTTGCTGCTATATTTTTAAAATTAAAATTATCTCATCCAGAACATTCATCATGGACAACAGACTGAATCTGAAAGGGGGAAAAGTATGTTATAACTTTTCATCAATAACATAATGCAAATAAGAAATTAGATTAATAATAATAATTGTAGGAGAAAGGATACCTCTTTGGTTAATGCCTTTAAGAAATGAGTTTCCAAGACTGTCTGCCACTGACAGATGCATAGAATTTAGGATATTTTTGAGGGATTTTGTATTATGTTATGGACCCAGTAGAATGCAGTGAACATGGAGATGATATAAGTTGTTCACTGTAGATAACAGGTGGAATGTTTGGTTAGAAAGAAAGATAGTTCAGAATGAAGCCGGGAATTTTATAAAACAATTTTAGTTAGAAGGTGATTAACAACGAAAAAGGTTTTATCAAATCTAGAAACCATAGTATGCAAAACTTTGTTGGCTTCAAAAAGAGTATGAAGCAATCACGACAACCATGATTTAAGTTTCGGAAAATTATAGTGAACTAAAGTTCAGAGTTAATTTGAGTTTTGATGCAAAGTTTGGTAGGAAATACTGCTCTCTCACACCAGTATCAATATCCTCTGTCTATTGGGATAAGAGTAGATGTCTGGGATATTTCAAGACAGTCTTGCAATGAGAGAAAGCAAATGTATGAAACCTGAATGTATTTTAAGAATCATACTATATATGCACATGCTTAGATAAGTATGGAGGAAGTTAAATGTAACACGTATGGTCTTTTTTTGCTTGTTTTGTTCTCCAGTCAGTTTTACCTGGTTATTTTCCAGAGAGCAGCCACAGGTTTTGTCTCTGATTCAGAAACTAGAGAAAATAGAAATGTCTGCTTAATTTTCTGTTGCTTATCTATTTATTTATTTTTGCAATTATTCCATGAGCTTTCACAGTAAAAGCAAGTAACACCAAAATATATGTTCCCACGGCTCAACACTTTATCATTTCAAAAATGTGATAGAAAATATTCCTATGTCACAGACATCAACTCAAGTATTCTCTTTGTAATTGGCCAAACTCTGAGGCAATGAAAATTTGAAATTAATTCATATCCAGCTATTATATCCTGAAGTCTGGATTTCACAATTGGGTTTGAAACATGCTGGGAAGATGGATTTGCTCAAAAGTAAATCTCTAGAGTTTTGTTTTTACTCAACACTTTTATCCAGTCAGAACCTCCAGACCTTTGAAACGTTGCTGGTTCCAATTCAGAGACAGGAAATTGTGTTTCATTGTGCATAACATTTCATGTTATTGTTATTTATTATTTGCTTAAAACTGGCAGTGTGCTCAGTGCTGTGCAAATTGTAGATCTCATGCTATCTAGCTGAAAAATTTCATAACATAGAGAAGAGAATAAATAGCTTGAGGGATTTCTGGGCCTTAAAATAAAGAAAAAAATTGAACTAAAGTTCTCCATGGCACAAGAATTCATTTAAATTCACAATTTGGCTTTTAATAAATGTTCCCACTCTGTACAACCCTCCCACTCCTTTTCGCCACACATACAGTGGTAGGAAAATTTACCATATTTCATCCCCTGGTGAAATTACATGTTTTTCTGATTGAGGAGGAAAGAAAGTTCTACGAAACCTCTCTATTGATATTGCCTTTATTACAAAAGCAGTAAACAGTGCCAGGGTAGAAGGGATAGTGTGGAAGGAAAAGAGTGCCAAACAAAAACTCCAGCTGTCTAAAGAGACAGTTTTAGGTGACTGTAGTAGGAGCACATTGATTTATTCCAAGCATATTCATCTTCCTGTTTTGTAAGATAACATGGAGAGATCCCTCCAGCGTGTATCAGAGAGTTGCCTGTGCTGTTATTTATTAGCTGTGACCTTCACTCAACAGGTGGATGATCAGCACATTTCACACACGAACATTACCTTGTCCTCACTTCTACCAGTACTGAGAGAGGGATTTCAGTTGTGAGTGAAACTGGGGTCACGCATATGGAATCAGTCTGGGTTGGCCATCACTGAGGGGACTCTGAGAAGATGCCTAAAGTCCCCCAGTGATTTTCCCAGCCTTAGAGCTGGTTGGGATTGAGATGAACAGATGTGGCTTTCAGAAACCACAGCAGCATCTTGAAGAAATGCAGCACAGATGGGATTAAGGCTGCTAGGATGGTGAGCAAGGGTTTTGCTCCATGTTTTACTTGTTTCTTAAAGTGTTAATGGAACTAAGACCAATGAATCATTGTCTAGCCTTAAAAAGGAGAAACTTAGAAATTCCCCTATCCTGAAATACTATGGAACTTCCTGAATATGCAGAACTTTGAGCATTTTGCCACCAACGTAGAGTAGTATTCTGAGAAAGAGGTTAGAAATAAACAGTTATTATTTTATAGAAATTGGACTATGCGTGTTTTAGTTTTTTCCTTTATACTTCCTTCTAGAATGAATGACAGCCTCTTGACTTTTCTTCTAATATGAGAACTGCTCTGAAAGTGATGTCCTCTATTTTATTGTGTTGGCCCACCACATCAGAGGTGGATGCTGGTGGTTCGGCAGTAGAAGTTAAACCTTGCTGCCTTCCTTCTGTTGCTGTGTGACAGATGGCAACAGAGGGGCAGTCTGAAAAAATGGCATCTGGCGTGGGAGTTCATATGAAGCAAAGGAGTGTGACTGAATTCCTCCATGCAGAAAAAATGGCACCCATTGAGTTTCAGTGACATTTGCTGAATGTTTATGGAGCCCAAACAGTGGATATGAGTGCAGTTAGGTGGTCGGTGGTGCATTTTTGCAGCTGTGACAGAGGGTCACCTGTACTGGTACAGATTTTCATGAGCACAGCATGCAGGCTCGTTTCCTTGCTGGCAAAAATGTATAGCTAATGGTGGTGACTATGGTGGAGAAATAGTGCTTTGTAGCTGAGAATGTGCTCTGTCAAATAGTGTTTTTGCACTCTTTATATCTGTTGTAGAAATAAATAGAAGGCATTATTTTTGGATCAACAAGCTTTGTAGTCTGTGATGATAAAATTTATCTATTCCATATTAAAGCACATTAACAATAATTTATTTGGCCATTGTCAGTAACTAAAGATGTCAGAAACTGCTTATTCTGTTTAAATCCAACCATTTAATTTTCTTTAATTGTGGGAAAATCAAAGATCTGATGAGTGTGAGGGCTGGGAATCAGGGCTTTGGTTATTTCCAGATTTGCAGTGCTTTTTGTGGGTAACCTTGTGGGGTGGTATTTGCAGGTACTGAATTCTTGTAATTCCAATTCACTGGGACTGATAAGTACCCAGCCTTTGCAAAGGCTGGGTAAACCTCAGTTTCCTCAGCTGTATAATTTAGAATATAATGTGTGTGAGAATCCCAGAATGGGTGATTAATTAATGTTTTCAAAACATTCTGGAAGCTTCTGGTTACAAAAAATATAATAAAATGCTGTGAACGTGCAGGCAAGCCATCATTAGCATTTGTGTGCATTCTTCCTGGATTCCACTTTCCTAATCCTGCAAGATCAGGTTTTTAAATGCATGGACTCTGGAGACAAACAGAAAAAAGAGATGCTGGGAATATAATATCTATATGGCAGCTGACTAAAGAGCACTTCACTAAGGGGCACTTTGTGACTCTTGTATTTTTTCCCCATATACTTTTAACTATTAATTGAAAGCAGCAGCCTTACTACATAAAAAGCAAATGTGTATCTTTTCATAGCTTAAGGATGCCAAATGCTCAAAAAGAAAAGAAAAATGACAGAGCTGCATACCATAAGAAAAGAGAAAGAAAGAAAATAAAAAACCAAAACATCACAACAAACCATCACAAAACCAACACCCCAAGCTCCATCACTAATGGAAGGAGCGCTTCAGATGGCAAAGTGCTTAGCTGCAAGCCCAGGGGCACAGTTGAATTGTTCAAGTTATAACATGCGGATCGTAGCTAATATATTGTTAACATAGTGCTCAGGGCCAGATTCACTCAGGAGTATAATTTGAGACAAGCAGCACCCTGAGGATGCAGGGGTGGAAGGGGCCATAGCCCAGCACACATTTCTGAAGTGTTATGAATAAGAAGAGTGTTGCTCATGTTGGGACTGCTCTCAGGAGAAGATTACACAAATACAAAAAACGAGATGTAAAGCTCTCTCAGAACAAATAATTAGAAACTGCAAATCATATCAGGCCCTTTGGGGTGTCTTTGAACTACAGGCATAAATGCTTTTGTAATGCGAGTGTTGCAAGAACTTCAGCAGCCTTTTCCTCTGCTTTCTGTAGAAATTTGATCCAGGGCTCAGTGAAGTGCATAAGAAAGTACCACTGGATTTAATGGGTTTTGGATTAAAATTCTAGTGCCAAGGGGAATGAGCCTACAAGAACACATAAGAAATTTTTTAAGATAGGTGTACTTCAGCAGAGAAGTCACTGTGCAAAAATGTGTTAATGCAACACTAAGCTTTCTTTCTTTTTTTTTTTTTTTTTTTTTTCGTAAATACAGAAATGCTGCACTGTAGTCATCCATTTTCACAGTAAGTTTTTTTCTCCCATTCAGATTTCTGAATTAGATACTGTTTGTATCAACTCTTTTGGTAACTAGTTTAAAACTAGTTTTAAAAAAAAACTAGTTTTTTACTTTTAGTTAAGTAGAAAAGATATCTGGGATATTGAATGACACAGTAACATAACAATGACCGTTACTTTAGAGTCACTAAAAGGTACAGATTAACTACGTGTTTCAGAGGGCTTGTTCACCAAGGATTTTGATAAACATTTCATTTCTTGTTTAATGGACTGCTGAGGTGCCTAAGAAATTATCTAATTTCCACATACCTTCTACTTATGATATACAAATGAAAAATATATCCTTTTCCATATATACTGTTAAATAAAAATAAAACAAAAAGAAAACAAGGAAGGGAATGGGAGAAAAGGACAAAGAAACAATATGAACGTGAATAAGCTGTGCCAAATTTGTGGTCATTTCATAGCATAATATTTTTTGTTTGTTTTGTTTTGTTTGTTTGTTTATTTTAAGCCATGGAAATATAACTGCAGATGACCTTGTTCAGGTCAGAGTCTGGCCTCACACATTAAAGTTTACCAAGTCTTATATTCATGCATAGAAATACACTTTCCTTCAAATCAGAGGGTGGTTTTGAAAGAACAGTAAAGGTAATACAAAGTTATGATTTGATGATTCACATCTGCTTTGAGATATTTAGGAGATCAATTCTTATTGTTATTATTTTTTTTTTCCCCAAAAAATGTCTTTAAATGACTTGAGGAGTGTTATCCCAGAGTAATCTTCCTGGATTTAGATAGTTCTTCATATTTTAATCTATTGATAAAAAATAAAGCTGAGCAGCAAGATCTGCCTTAGAGCTAGTTAGACAAGTGTAATAATGGGCTCAATTTTAAAAAGTATACATAAGGAATCATCTGAATGACTTAGTGCTGAGGTGGATTTTCCATTATTGCACAAACTATGTATGCATCAGTGTTTTTTTTTTGTTTTTTGTTTTTTTTGTTGTTGTTGCTGTTGTTTTTGTTTTTTGTTTTCCCTAATGGATACAATTAACTTCAACTGAATTTAATGCTGAAATGAGGCTCTATGTGCTTATCTTTGGTAAGAGATCAGACTGTCAGGGTTGTAGTGATGATTTCAAGCTGTAAAATACATAGAATAATAGGAAAACAAAACAAAACAAGCTCACTCTGTGTTTGTTCCAATGGAGTTATACTAAAAGATGTCACGATCATCACCAATTCGGTTCAACTTAGGACATGATATTCATTTAATATGTTGTTTTAAAAAGCATTTTGCTCTGATTTACTCTTTCAACTCAGTAACATATATTTATGTCAAACTATTTAATAATTTCCTCAACTTCTGTAATGAAATGAAGTTAATATCAGAAACAGCATGTCCCAGAAAAGGAATTTACCCTTTCATCTGCAGTATTCCCCAGGGCTTTTAGATGTTTTATTTATTCTAAACAAAAAAACAGACTTTCTGGCTATATTTTATTACAAAATTTCCGGAAGTTCACCTCTTATATTTTGACAGAAAACAAATCTTCTTATTTATATGTTTCTATATAAAAGGGATTGTTTCTGTTCTCATTCATCTGTTGAGCTGCAAATAACTGGAGATTACATTATATGGTGATCACAAGACTTGTGCAGATTTCTGGCAAGAACTTCAGTGGTAAGGGGGAGTTTACAGAAGAGTTCTAGTTAGAAAATTGTGGGAATAAAAGAAGGAAAAAGTTACAAAACTTTTTCTTTCTTTCTTTCTTTCTTTCTTTCTTTCTTTCTTTCTTTCTTTCTTTCTTTCTTTCTTTCTTTCTTTCTTTCTTTCTTTCTATTAATTTTAAATACGATTTTGGAAAAGCTCAGACAAAAGATTGCTTGGAAATCTATTTATAGAACTGATTTGTCATTGCCTGCTATTTTGTCATCATTCATGTCAGTGCAAAGCCAGTCAAATGATACTCATCTTGTGCTAACATGAATATGATCTAAATATATTTATATAAATAAATTTTGCACAAGTGCACCGTAATGAAAAACATAGCTTTAGGAATGTTATGTTGATGCTTATACAGGGAAACAAAATAAAAAGGTCTTAACTGCAATTTTTTCTTGAGGCCGTATGGTAAATCCTTGCAGGAGGTTAGTCTTGTAATGGCAAGAGTAAACTTGTAAGCAGCCTGCCACTTAATTTGAAGCCTCAGCTGTAAATCAGTTGTCAAGCATGACATATTCAAGACATGCATTGGAAAATGCAGATAATAGTAGGTATTGAATCAAATATGGTTAAAGTGAGTAGACAGTTACTAAATATAATTCTAACCAGACCCTCTAGTGACCACAGCTTTAAGGCAGATCTGCCAAAATCATCACACCATAGAATACTTCTAGGAGACTTTTTAGACTAAAAGACATCTTAAGTAAAACAAACAACCAAAACAACCAAAACAAAACAGCAAAAAAACAACAACAACCAGGAAATAAAACCTTCCAAATCTGAAATTGCAAAGTAATTCAAGAGGAAGGAACATTGCTAAAGAGCTTATGAACTGCAGAACATTTCAGAAAGGTCCTTCTGTCCAGCCAACTCAACAGCTTTCTGTGTAGCAGAAAACTGTGCACAGTGACATCTGTCTTCTAAGTCTTCTCTGAGGCCATTTATAGCATTCAGTTCCCATGTCTTTGCTGCAAATCTCCTACCCAACCCAGCTTGCAGCCTACATTGCCTTGAGCAGACCAGAACTGTGGAATTTCCTAGCACCTTGTCAGAGCATTCCACCTAGCCCAGACACTCCTCTGGGGGAAGAGAGGAATAATTAGGGAGCGAAATGTAGATCAAGCAAACAATAACTCCAAGGCAAACAAATCCTATTGCAACATTCAGTAAATATAAGGTTCACAGCTCTGGTAGTCATCTGAATTTCTCAAAAGAAATGAAAAAGAGCTATTGTTGAATATAGAGTTGAGCTATTTTTTCACTCTGAATAATCAAAAGTCATAGTTCAGTCATTTCACTTAAACCTATGGGACTTATATCCAGCCTTTTATACAAAACTAGGAAAAATGATTATAAACATGGCTTATTTTAGAGAAGTCTTTGATCTTTTTTATTTTATGGTACTACATGCTGCAATCTTTGGAACTGCTGGTGAGGAGTCTGGAAAACAGGACTTATGAGGAGCGAATGAGTGAACTGGTATTATGTATTCAGGAGAAGAGGAGGCTCAGGGGAGACCTTATCGCTCCCTACAACTACCTGAAGGGATCTCATTGTGGTGAGATGGGAGTTAGCCTCTTCTCCTACATAACTAGTGATAGGATTAGGGGGAATGGCCTCAAGTTGCACCAGGGGAGATTCAGGTTGGGTGTTAGGAAATACTTCTTCTCCAAGAGAGTGGTCAGGAGCTGGAATGGGCTGCCTACAGAAATGGTGGAGTTGCTGTTCCTGGAGGTGTTCAAGAAGCATTTAGATGTACTGAGGGACATGGTTTAGAGGGAAATATTTGTGATAGGTGGACTGTCAGACTGGGTGCTCTTAGAAGTCTTTTCCAACCGTGGTTATTCTATGAATATATGATTCAAGTGATGTGGGACTTCTGAGTGTATTGACAATGCTGCTGGGACAGGATGCCTTCCATCAGGTTGTCTGTTAACTCATATAGGTTGTACAAAGCAGAAAACAATAGGAGGAGTTAAATACTGCCTTTCTCACACTTATGTAATATGTAGTAATTCATTCAAATTTTACCAAATCAAAAGTTTGCTTTAATTTTTGGATTTTGATCATACTGATGGAAATACATTTTCAAGGAAAATTACTAATCCCAACAATCTTGGCTGTAGTCCTAATGTAATGCTTGTGCTTAAGTCACTCAGCAGGAGAATCCCTTTAACAGATATTAAATGTCAACCTAAGTGACAAGTAGCCCCTGCTGAAATCAATATCCACTAGCACAGCAGCCATTTAATGGTTATTCATTAAAACAGCAGGCTGCTTCTTCCACAGAATTAAAGACAAAATCCTTTTAAGAAGTTTATCATTATGTTCTCTGCGTTGGAAATTTTGAAGCATGAAGACAAGTTTATTATTATTTTTGGCAGTAGATGACTTTTTCTATCTGGATGGTTACCAAATTCATAGGAATATGTCTGTGTAACATTATGAAAATACATAGGTTACTTCTAAATTTATGCCTCCTATTTATTACCGTGGAAACTACAACAGTTACAAAGAGCTCAATAACATTATTTAATAGAAAAATTCTCAGCTTCTAAACACTATTTTTTCAAAACAGTCACCACCATTAGCTACCATTAGCCATGTATTTTCATCAGCAATGAACAAGAGCCCGCATACAGCTTTGTCTGCACTGTGATGCAGTGGTCAGAGATGATGGCTTGTCCAAATGAATGGAGAGGAGACCTTATTGCTATCTGTAACTACCTGAAGAGAGGTTGTAGTGCGCTGGGGGTCGACCTCTTCTCTTTTGTAACTAGTGACAGAACTGGAGGGAATGGCCTAAAGTTGTGCCAGGGGAGATTCAGGTTGGATATTAGGAAATACTACTTTTCCAAAAGAGCGATCAGGCTCTGCAATGGACTGCCCTTGGAGGTGGTGGAGTCATTGACTGGAGGTGTTCAAGGAACGCTTAGACATTGTGTTGAGGGATATGATTTAGCGAGAACTATTGGTGATAGGTGGACAGTTGGACTGGATGATCTTAGAGGTCTTCTCCAACCTTGGTTATCCTATGATTCTAATAGGTATATAGAGGGTGGGAGCACCTTTCATGGAACAGTTCAGTAATAAAAGTTCTAATGGATATATTAGACTTCTTAATATGAACACAGAATGGATTTTCTTTTAAGTTTGTAAGTTGAATTTGAAAAGAAAGGTACTTTTTGTGTTTTTGTTTTCCCATCCTGGAGAATTTTATATACTTCAGATAATGATGATTCCAAAACACTGTTTAGTTAGTGTCCCTGCAACTATGATGTGTCTTCATAGTTTGAACTTCTCTATCAATAATCAACAATATCTATTTTTTAACAAAAAAATTTCAAGTGGATTTGGCAAACTCTGGATTACTTAGTCCTGAAAATTTTCCACTGTACCCTAATTACAAAGAAAAACAAAACCAATATGTCATATGAAAGAACGTAACTAAATTTCTGTAAGACTTTTGTAGGCTTCAATAGGACTGAAAGTTTTCCTTCAGCTATTGGAATGTGGTGTCTTTCTGACTGTACACAAAAGGAAGAGATATTTCTCAACTTCTTTGTAAGATGTCTGTAGGACAGAGTATGATTTTCTCTGTTAAGCTTTGGAAATATCTTTTAAAACAGAATTAGTACATCTTGAATAAAACAGAAGTGAGCTAATAAGGTTGGGAAGAAAACATGTCATTGGCATCCAGCAAGGATTTTATTTAGACTCAGGTAGGAAAAGAACATAAGAGTGGTGGCAGAGATGACGCTTATTTTCCAATGTCTAATTTTGATAAAAATTTTGATAAAGAGTAATCAACAGAGAACAAGGTGGTTTCTCTTGCACCAAGCCTGTGGGGGGACATTCTGTAGGAGGGATTACAGCTGTAGTTTTCTTTCATCTTCTGTCACCAGAGTCCTTTAATTAATCATTCTCAAGCAACAATTTGAGAATGCAGTTTTAACATCTGGTGGTTTAAGTGTGACAAATTCCATACCTTTGTTGTACAGATGCCTTGAATCAGCCCAGTGACATACAGCATCTTAGTAAAAGTAGCATGATTTTTTTTTTACATTCTTTCAAGTATGTAAGTAGGAGTCATGGATGTTCAACACTGTCGAAATTTAAGCCAATTTTATGCCTGAATATGGATATATGTGATATTGCATAGGTCTGAAAATTCTGATTTAATGATCAATATATTATGTTTTACATTTTAGACTTAAGAAATTTTTCTCACTGCTAACTATGGATGCAAAAGGTTTTTGAGAAACACCCAGATATAGAAATAAAGGTAACAAAAGAAATCTAAAGCAGATTACACATTTAGGGAAAAGTCAATAAGGTCTTTGTTTTACAGTAACTAGTTCTGTGAGTTCAGTAAAGTTATTGTTAGAAATATTCTTTGGATTCAGGCATCTTTGCTGGCTGAAATGTTAAATAAAACTTAAAAAAAAAAAAGTTACAGGAAAGTAATTTGACCCTTCTCTATATTCCTCCTCCAGATCTTCATTCAATTTTAAGTCAAAAGTGACTATGCTTTAGCATTCAGTGCAATTATTATGCTTGACTACTTCCAGTGATACTTGCAAAAATAATTAGAAGCCGTTGAATGAATGCATGCTATTCAATATCTGACCTGGCTGGCAATTTGTATTCTGAAATTTAAAAAGGGCACTACAGAGAAAGATCTATATGCCTGTCACACTCCTCTCATTAATACCAATCAATATTTCCTGTCTCAGGCTGGGTCTGTGAGAGAGCAAAAGAACGTGTATAAAACAGTCAATCAGAGAGATGATGCATTATTATTAGAAATTTTTGTTGTAAAGAGAGGCAATTTAGCACAATAATTCACTAATGATTCAGCAAGAATGCCTACTAATAAAATTTAGTGATGTAATAAGAATGGATTTAGGACTGGTTACCACGGAAGAATTACCAAAACAAAAACAACAGTATGATGAATCTGGACCCAGGCTTCACCCCTCTGTTAAAACTAGTTTCATTAAGAGCAGGCTGTATTCTGCTGATGTGCAACATGTTTGGCACCAGAAGTTATTGTAGAGATATCAAAACTTAATTTTTTTTTGATAAGTGGAAATGTCCCTAGTTAGAGTAGTCTGAGAACATTAATGTAGTATTGCAAGTGTTATTGTGAAGTAAAGAAGGAAAAATGTGGTGCTTTTATATAGATAAATTTTGACAGGTATTTTTTATTCTTACAAGAATAAATTTTCTTGGTTTTCATGTTATTAATCATCTAACTTGTTGCTGTTAAAACTAGCTGAATTTGCAGAAGTACAGGTCATGTCATGATGCACTGTTTTCCTTCAAAGCCAAAGGTAATCCAATGACAGAACAATGTATTGTAGCAGAATGTTGAAGCATGTCCAGTCTTGAGAGGATTTTGATTTTCTGATTTCTATTCAGAGAACTGATCTCATATGCTACCAACATGAAATGGGAAAAATTAAAAAAAAAAAAAAAAAAAAAAAAGAAGCAGAAATCAAATGGGGCAAAATAAATAAATAACTATTATCTCATCTGTAACTTAAAACGCATTCATTTTTCTTCCCAAGACAGACCACTGTAGGAAGAAAAACTGCAACATTTTATTCATGAGTGATACCAAACATTTTCAATGTCTGCCAAGATTTTACCAACAAAGGAATTGCCAACAGCCATTAGAATTAAAGATGGTAAGAGGCCAAATATTTTTTGCTTGAATGCCTTGCTTTATTGTTAGGCAGTTGGGAATGAGATAAAAAATGATCATTACACAGTATTGACAAGAGAGAGATTAGAGAAGGAATGCAAAGCAGATATAATATGCAACAGAACTGCACTGTCAAGAAGCTGAACACAGAAATGATTGTGACATGCATACCCCAAAAGGAGTCCATGGTGGCAGCATGTACTACTTTCTCTCTGCTATCTTTTTCCACCCCTCTGTTGAAATAAATTTGTTGTTACAAAATATGGAAGCAGAAGTAAAAAAAGAAAATTCTTAATACTGTTGGTTTGGCTCAGTGCTGAGTATTTGAAGTTATTTTCCATTTGGACAGCCTGATGAGTAAAGCTTCAGTATCTAAATCCAATTATGATACACCAGCTGATGACATTATGTGTGGATAGTTTAAGTGGAGGCTGGAAGGAACGTGGAGTACACCTTAGTTCTCCCGTTTTTCTCCATAAACCTTATGTGTATTGATAAAAGAGTTGTCTGGATTAGCTTCATTCATTTCTTCGTGGACCACACACATGTTGCCTGTAACATGTTCCTGTGCCTGGAGACAGTAAAGAAAAATCTTTAAATGATAACATGTATCATCATGTAGGTGTGTGTGTATGCATAAACAGAGACACACACTATATGTATGTATACATAGGCTCTTTGTGTCTGTTTGCTACAGTGTTTTAGAATGTTGCATATAGAAAATCCCTCTAGCTGAAGACAGGAACTTTGCTATGTCTGTTATTGGTAGGTGAATATTCCACTGGATTTATTCCTTCTCTCATTCTTTCCTTTCTATTTTTTTTTTTTTTTTTCCAATTGCCTCTCTGATTCACTGAGAGATATTTGACAAAAAGTAGGATGCATTTCAATCTTAACCAATTCACATCACTCCTAGATTTGGTCCCTAGTGTATTAAAATAGAAAATTCAATTAGATTAGATTGCTTCATTTCCCTGTTTATTAGCTATTATTTCTCAGTGTATTGTTTGTTTCATTTGTTTGTTTTGCTTTTTGTTTCCTGTCAAGGCTATTGAAGGCAGCCTACAGAGAAAGCACTTATTCAAATTGCTCCGTATGGAGGGAAGGCAGGTTTCTGGAAATGAAACTCAGAGAGCTAAATAGCATATTCTGACTTCTTTTTTATTTACAGAACCTTCACTGAACTTGTTGCTAGTTCTGTAAACAGCTGGGGGTTGATTCAGTACCTCTGCAAATTTGAAGTTGTGAACCAAGGGAAGATGACGGTTTTATCTCAAGATTTGGGAATTTTTTAATGTTGCTGGGGTACAAAACTGGCTTTATTCTAATACCCAGTGCAAATTACATTATTGCTCCGTTATAAATAGTAAAACAGAAAATGCAGTGAGGTGGCAGCTGTGATGGCTGAAAGAAGACCAACACAAACTGCAGAAAAATGCCAGTAATGTCATCCCCACCGTACTTCCAAAGTGTTTGGCCAAGCACTGAGGCTAAAACCAGACTCCTGTAAAATGACAGGCAGCCAAGGTTACTCTTATCCTGTTGGAAGACCATTATTTTCTCCAAGTGATGTACTATAAAAGTTTGAAACTTTAGATTGTTAAGGTATCCTGAGCATCTAAACAAGTTAGGAAACCTCTCCTGAACTGGTATCTCAAGTACACATATAGCATTACAGGATCCTAAATGCTTGGTTAAGTGCTTGCCTTTGAGGTGTGATGAGATCAGACCATATGGTTACAGAAAGTTTTGCTTTACAGATGTTTGCTTGTCAGCAAGGAGGATTTTGCCACTCAAAGGCAAAAATGTTCACCAGTAATTAGAGAAAGATTATGGCATGCTGAATGAAATGCCAGGAAAATGTTGTGTGTGTGGCCTTGTAATTATTCTCACAATGAAGTAAAGTAGCAATCAGTGGAAGCAAGCTTCCTGCTTCTCAGCACTGTCAAATCCAGTCTCAGAAACTTCAGTTCCCAGTCACTGTTTCCACCCTCTTGCCCCACACCCAAGGAATAACACTGGAATATCTGAACACCCAAATGTCTGATGCTCAAGTGGCACCTGTAGAAATGTTATATCTGGAAAAACAAATTATCCTCAAAGTGAGGTGACACCCGGGACTTTGATGCCTGTAGTATGGTATGTCAAGTTCCAGCTGCCTACTTTCTCTAGCCTAGCTGAATATTTTTCTCCTCATCAAGACAGGATATGCCTATTTTTTTTATTTTTATTTTTATTTTTATTTTTATTTTTATTTTTTCCCAATGAGTCTTCATTTCTGGAGGAGCTAAGTAAAGGTTCATATGCTTGTGTCCCAGGAGGTAGATCAAGGCATTATTTCAGAACTAGTAAACCCATTATCTTATGCATTCTTCAGTTTTGCAGTATTTTCTAGATAACGTTTGGCTTGTTAGTTATGACTTGTAGGAGATCTGAAAGCAGTATTTATATTCTGCTGATGTAGATGGGAGGAAAGATCTCTTTAAATTCCTCCAGAGATGTTACATAAATCCTGAATTGTCATACTGGGTTTCAAATCACCTGCTTTAAATCAATAAATGGACATAACTGTTTTGTAATATAGCTAGTTGAAGTCTGGCTTAATGAACAACAGTTGTACAAAATGGAAACGATCTTATGGTAATGAAGGTTAGGATGGGGACTAGTATGGAAAACATTGTAGTGCTTCTATAGCAATAAATCAATGATCTGATCTCAGCTATGATACTGTAATTCTTTCTCAGTCTCAGAAAGGATATTCAAAGTCTATGGAGAGGTGAGGCAGAGTTGAGAAGAAATGGCACAGGGAGAAACAGTTCAGTCTGAAGGCAGTTTTAAAACCTAGCTCTGTTTTCTTTAGAAAAACTCCAGATAAGAGTAAACTGAGTAGTTGAGTAGTTTACCTATTTTACTGCTTTTTATGACACAAAGTGAAACACTTTCATACATGGCACTGTTGCACTGTGAGTGATGAGTCCTTGAATTGATGGATTTCGCAAAGTCCAAGGAGGAACTGAATTCTATTGTAATGAACAAAAGCAAAAAATGCACTACAAAAAAACCCACAAAACTTTGTAAATAATGATTTGACCATCTCCAGCAGCTGATGATTAGAACAAATTTCTTTAGGAGTTGAAATTACCCATCCCAATTCTTCAGCACAGGAGCTTATCTCAGGCCAGAACCATGACTCCTTTTTCATTTGGTAGGGGAGTTTTAAGAAATTCTTATGCTGACAGTGTGTACAGATTTATAACGTCTCAAAAGACCTTCCATTTATTTAATACTGTGAACTTTCAGTATATATTATGATAAATTCTTCTTCCATCCTATAACTTCTTCTGCATCCACTATATTTTGTAGATCAGCATATTTGAAGAACTTACTTCTGTTGTCTTGGTTTACATTACTAGAGATTTTCAAAGTGATCTTCATGTTCGCATTTTCAATCAAGACTTTTTAAAGTTCATTATTTTAAAACTTTTTTTTTTTTTTAAACTTCAATTGTATCACAGATAGTATACAACCATATCTTTTTGCGTGATTTGCTTACAATATGTTAATATCATTTTCTTATGTAGTTACAATTTTAGGATTTGAAAATATGGAGGAATAACCTAAATGCTTATGCCTCTGTCTCCTTAAATCTGGTATTTCCTTACTATGACTTGTTGAATGTTGCCTCTGCTGCTAATTAGAAACAGCAAATCAAAGCCTAATTATGCATCTCATCTATGAAACTTTGCAATTCTGGAGAGTAGGTGGGTTCAACTCTTTAATCCTTGACACAGCTGGTAGAATAAAAAATGGAGCAGTGAAAGCTTATTCACAGAATTGTGAAATAAGGTTCAGATGGTACAAGCGGAAATCTGTTATGCTATTTAGACAATGCTGTCATGCTACCTTTTTTTACATTATCCTTTTTAGAAAACACAGATTTCCACAGTTGACTGTCATTTAAAAGGCATATATCACCTTTCATTTAATTTTATATGTAGTTTTTTGCTTACCCTCTCTGTCAATGTGAAAAAATCGCAGCGAAGTTTTACCAGTGTAACTTCATATTGGTTAAAAATGATTTGAATTAGTCCATCTAGAGGTTGCTCTCAGTTCAATCTTGGCATGTGTTGATTTAACCTGAGATGAATATGACTTTAAAAATGTCTGTGAAGTGTGAATTGAATTATAAAGGAAAACTTATCACATCTCTTGTCTTATGGAGTTGAAATCACACCTTTAATTAAAGTAGAGCATGTTTAACTAGAAAGAAATCCTCAGATGTAGTATGGAGCATTATCAAATCTGTCTCAGAAAAATAATATGTTGACTTAATGGCTCAAAGAAGAATTTGTGGAAATTTCACTATCAGCTCCTAAAAGCATGACATGGAGATGTTAAGATAACGTTTCTGTGTAGATAATTTCCCAGACAATAGAGGACAACCAGAAAAAAACTCTAAAGTTTCCTGACAAAAAAATTCTCATTCTAACTTTCTCTGATTCTTAATTTTCCAAGTTAGCAAGAATCTGAAGAAATAGTTGATGTTGTTTCCTCTTTTCATTTTTCTGTTCTACTCTAATACTTGTAACCTAGAGGATTTAGAACAGCTAACAGCAGAGGAATATTAAGTTGTCTTTCCACAAATATACAAAATTTTGAATGTTTTTGCTTTTTTAATGAACTCTTACTTGCTAGTGCATCTCATGGAGCAGCAAATTTTAGCTACTTTAAGATGTGGAAAACAAATTTAAAATTTATATTTCTTGTAATGCATGCCAGCAATATGATTCCTAGATTTCCTGCTTTGATGCATCAATTTTGCATGTTACCAGTGAATCCAACATACAAAGCTTCAATTACAAATATGAAAAGATTTAACTCCTTATAAAATGCCTTTCAACTTGTAAATAGCCCTAAACAAACAAACAAAACTCTTATTTCTTTGTAAATCTAAGTAAAAATGCAAAACTTCTCAAATTATTTTTAATGATGTGGCAATATTTTGATCTCTCCAGGGTCAATCTGTCCATTGTTTTTTCAAGTGTGGCAAATATGCTTATTGTTTTTTCAAGTGTGGCAAATATGCTTATATTTTTTGATACATTTTTCTGTCTTTCCAACACAGAGAGACTTTTCCAAGTGATAAGTATGTAGTTAGGAAAGCTAAACTTTGACACACGTCAGGTATGGTGTTCATTCATCTACTTGCTCAGTTATTTTGTAATATAGGATTTAGTAATTACATCTCAGGTAGGAATTAGCCCTTCCACTTGTCATGGTTCTACTGTTGAGACTTGAGTTTCTTTGTCATGTGTTGCAAATTCTCTTGAATGGGTGATGGCGTTCATGTGTTCAGTTTGGATTCTTCTGTTTGGAGTGAGAAATTGGTAATTCTAAATTTGGAAAAAAATGTATTTGTATGTTATGAAAGAGGAATAGAAATGTATGATTTCTTGTCACTCTATCACTTGGTATTAGCGTCAAATGTAAGTCAGTATGGCTGTCAGAAATAAAGAATACTGATTTATTCTAAGTTAAGACTAGGTTAACTGGATAAATACTACTCTAGAGACTGGTTCTGAGTTTTGTGTCATTGTGACCCATGACATTTCCTTTCCCGAAAAATGCATAGTTCTATGTTGTACTGTCAGACTCACTCACACTCCCCTTGCTTCACTCTCTCTTGAATTATATTACATACAGTATCACTGCTTCATTTAAAAGGATGGGATATGTTTTTTTCTTTTCTCCTTCTCCTGTACCTGCCAAACAGTATGTGAACTGAAATTTTCCTAAATGGAAAACTTCCTAAATGGAAACTGGGATCAAACCCTTCAGGATGACTAGCTGTTGGAGAGGGTCCAGAAGAGGGCCACGAAGATGATCAGGGGATTGGAGCACCTCCCCTATGAAGACAGGCTGAGGGAGCTGGGCTTGTTCAGCCTGGAGAAAAGAGGGCTGCAGGGTGACCTCGTTGCAGCCTTTCAATACCTAAAGGAAGCCTACAAACAGGAAGGGAAACAGCTCTTTGAAAGGGTTGATAACTGCAGGACAAGGGGAAATAGTTTTAAGTTGAGGGAGAGAAGATTTAGGTTCGATGTCAGGAGGAAGTTCTTTACAGAGACAGTGGTGAGGTGCTGGAACAGGCTGCCCAGAGAGGTTGTGGATGCCCCATCCCTGGAGGTGTTCAAGGCCAGATTGGATGGGGCCCTGGGCAGCCTGGTCTAGCATTAAATGTGGAGGTTGGTGGCCCTGCATGTGGCAGGAGGATTGGAGATTCATGATCCTTGATGTCCTTTCTAACCCAGGTCATTTTGTGATTCTGTGATGACAATGAAATTCATTCAAGACTCTTAATTTCAGTTGGAACTAACTACTTGGAAATTATACAAAATATGGAATATTATATAAACTGCATATTTTTCCTTTGGAATATTTTGGGCAGCTTCAGGGTGAATGTAAGAACTGTAGGTGAGTAGGCTGTTTTACACACCCCTGAAAGTCTCTTAATAGGTGTTAAATAGAGAGCCAAAGAGCCTACATTTTCCATCCAAGAGTGATATTGCCCAACTTTTATGCAATTAGAATGAATTCAAAAGCATATGGTCTCTCTCTAAGAGTTCACAAATGGTTCTTAGTTGATTTGTGTAATATGTCCTATGCTTCTATTTGTGTGAAGCATATACAAAGAGCAATATATTATCAAAGAAGTTAGTCAACTGGTTTGAATTAAGTAAACTCAAAAGGAGCATATTAGTAATATAATTAATGACAAAGAATTATCATATCTTAAATAAATTATTTCCTTTACCCCCAGAAACAACATCTGTTTTCATTGCTATGTCTCTTTGGCATAGAATGCCAACAAAGACTGTACTGGAGGAGACATTTATCAGGCTGCAGCCAAAACTCATCATCTCTGTTCACAGATGGGTTCTGTGCAATTAGGACAAGAAATGCCAAGCAAAGAAAAACAATCTAATCATGCAATAAAAAATGTCTGTCTTTTTCATGTGGTTTCTAAGCTTGTGAAGGAGATCTGTCTTTTCCAGTGAACACTGAAAAATAAGTGCTGTTATCACTTAGAAGCTCCTTTTATTTCTAACAACACTGTTGAAAGCTATGTATGTTGAAAGTTTAGATAGAAACAGCTGTCAAATAAAAGATGAAGGATACATATGTAGACAGAATGATGTAGAAAGTAAGAAAATAACTTCTAAACTCTGTTTTCTACTATAGTAACTAATAAGATATATGAATATTCTTTAGGCTTTCTGTTAGTTGACTATATAGTGAAATGATTATTTTAATGGAGAAAAATCCATTATAAAAGGAAAAAATCTCTTTTGTTCCTGTTATTAATAAAACAGCCTTCCCAGGCCTTCACAGCTGACTTGCTCAATCTGAACAATGTTTTTTTCATCCCTAGTTTGAATGTAATCCAATAAATGTCTGTGCTTAGTGTTAATTAATTAACGCTCCATTGATAGAGACTCTACACTTGAACTAAATAATATTTGATGGCTTGTTAGTCTCTTGCCTTCTGCTTTGATAACATCCAGTGAATATTTTCATCTGTATTTCTTTTTATTTTCAGACCACTGCTGATAGTAACAAATAGCTAAGTTTGGTTTAGCACCAAATCTTCTTTTCTGGTTCACTTTTTTCCCTTTTTTCTCACTCTAAAACAGTACTTCTATTTCATAAAAATTGCTACTGATAACTGTGAACATTAAGTCAAACAGTGTGTCTTCAACATATTAAAACAAAAAAGCTATTTTTACATCTATGTTGGCTTTTCATAAATTACTTTTTTAAATATTTGATATGGAATCACTCCTTGAATGACTTTTGCATTTCTGCTCCTAAGAGAGTAATCTTTCTTTTTTTTTTTTTTTACTAGCAACTGAGGTTGGTGGAATTCAATAATTATCTTGGTTTAACTCTTTTAATGAAAGTTTTAGTCCTTTTCTCCTGAGGTTATTGGTGTCAGTGAGACTGCGCCTAGATCTCCTGTCATTTTGTCTTTTTTTTTTCTCCAAACTCATGGCTCTAATTGTGCCAGCGATAGAAAATGTCATCTGAATCTTTCTATGTGTTGTTATCAAAAAGGCATTTGAAAACATAGTTTGAGCAAAAAGCAAGTGTGGGGGAAACCACAATTTGGGGCTTATCTTTCCTGCTGTGATCCTTAGTCAGTCTTGTCTCCAATGGGCTGAGTCCTACAGTCATGCCTGTGGTAGAAGCACTAAATGACTCCTATAGTTCATCACTCCAACAAGGGGCATAGAATCTCTTTATCCAACACAAACCTTCTCCTCTCCAAAAGCATCTATGGCCATGGTTCCCTTCTACCAACCAGTTCTGAGCAGAGAATGGGCAGATTGATTTGGAGGGACACAAAACATCAGAGATATACAATAGCTTTGATGCTTAGACTGTTAACTTTCGGTACTGTACACATCTAGTAGTGCTTCGTTTTTTTATTGCTGACTATGTATCTCCTGTTTAATGTAAAATCCTGACATATACATCTGTCATCTACTTGCAAATGTCCAGACATCAGCTTAGAGAAAGCTTAACAATTTTCTGAAGTCTGTCCATCCCTTCCTTTGTTATTGTGAAGAATATTAGCCATCTGTCACTAAGGTCTAAAACCTGGAGAACATGTTTGGCTCTGGTCACTCTTAGCTTGTATCTTAAATCTTCCTGATCCAGCTTGTATAATCACTATAAGGTATTATCTATTCCTAGAATGAAATATATATTTTCTATTATACCCATGAAATCCACTATGTGTTCTACCACCTGAGACATTCAGCTCATCTAATATCTTCAGAGGAAGCAGAAATAAACTGTATCATCCTCCTTAAGAAGAGCACTGGTCATTTATTTCTGAAGTACAGCAAGAGAAAAATTTGTCCTTTTGTACTCCAAAACAGCATTTAGAAAAGTTGGACAGTTCTGAATTCAGGCATGTACCCATCTTCCTCACTGTTCTGAAGCTGTTCACATCTAAATCTCTCATGTCTCAGGAGGATCCCACTCATGAGGATATTTTTTAGCAGCTGTATATACTATACTATCCAGTATTTTTCAGCAGCTTTCTTTCCTCTTAGCCAGAATCTTTCTTCAGGCTTCTGCTGTGGGGCACTGTCTCTCCTTGGCAGTAGACAGCCTAAAGCTAAGACACTATGCTCTGCATTGCAGAAGAAATGTTTACTGGTTCTAGGTTCAGGACCGTATGTAGGATGATGTTAGTTGTAAGAGGAGCAGAAGTGTGCAGCAAACTTCTTCTGAAGTTTATCTTGCAGGTAGTTTTTCAAGTTTCTTTGCTAACTTGGTTTATGGATGATTACATATTCTAAAAATCATGAACCAGAGTCCTGCTCATATGCTAACTTTCTGCCAATGACTTTAAATTTAATTAAAGTACACTGTTCTCCAGTCTGATTTAGATCCAACTGAAACTAATCTTATTCTTCCTGCATCAGAGACTGGATTAGCTGTTTAATCTATTACTTAAAGTACAGCAGCTTCTGAACATGTTATGAAGAATACATTTATTAAATTATTTATTTTAGTTCATTCCAAGCTGTCTTAGCTTGCAGTTTAAGCCTTAGTATTATAAGCAAAATGTGTCTGTTACCTACTTCAATCATGAATTCATTATGTAAGTGTGGAATGAACTTTTCCCCTTTCAGTTTGCTAATGTGAGAGGGTAGGATAGGAAATTCTCACAGCTGGCAGACAAAGAATTACTGTACTTGTAAAGTGGTTGGAAACACAAATGTTGATTATTTCAATGAAAGAATTTAATTAGGGTTCCTAAAGAACAGGATATTACTGACATCACTGATTGGCAAAATAAGGAAAGTAATACAGAATTTACTATTGCAAGATCTCTCTCTCTTAATGATGCCATTATTAGAATTTGGCTGGCATCCTGAAATGCATACAATAGCTTGGCAATAGAATAATGATTTGGAAATTGCAGATGTAAGGCAAAGATGTGAAAGCCAAGGGATTACTGAAAAGAAGTCCAGATCAAGCATTTTTAGTGCCTTTCAAATTCATGGATCTGTAGTGGACTGGTTCTTACTCAAAAAGATATATAGGATAATTTAACCAAAGCTAAAACAAAATAGTTGAGTTTTCTTAGTTTTAGTTTTCCATAGACAATCTTATATTTATTTTAGCTTTATATTCCGTATTTTAACAGTTCTTCTGTCTTGCACTGTGCCTGTTATCAACATTTAACAGGTGTCTGAGAAGTGTATTGGGTTTTGCACTGTGTTACATTGATTAAAAGAAACAAAAAAGACTGCCTGAACACCCGCTATAGGTTTCATTTTGGGTATTTTGTTTTTCAACAGTGGTCCATCCCCTCCTCTAAGGCAATTTCTGGGCTGCTGTAAACTGCAGTGCTTGCATGCATTGTTCCCTGGCTCTGATATGCTCCATCCTCCTCTGACACACTCGGCAAACATTCTAACAGTGGAGAGGCATAGGAGATACAGCCATAAAACCTGGCACTATTCATACCTCTGATAATTTTTATTTGCTTCCAGACTACATCATTCTGTAGTTTCTGAGCATTTTAAAAGTTCAATAGAATCTGATTCATGTTATGTGGTCTAAATAATGCTACCTTAACATAAATATACTCACACTGTAAAAAATATGCAGTTTATTTATTTATTTATTGGTTAGAATTCTCTTCGGTGATGTTCTGCTTGTTACTTTTTTGCCCAGGAAGAGAAAGCTGATTTCCTGTTAGGAGAAAGTTTAGCATTATTAAAAACAATCACATGTTAAAGAACAGGTTAAAATCAAAGTGAAATTTCAGAAACACTTTGTTGGACCAAACGTTTTTAATTTATTGCTTTATCAACCTTTTATGCACTGAATTTGAGTGGGCAAATGCAATTCCAAGCATTTCTATTTCCAGTTTTTAAAATAATCGTGGAGAGGATACAGCGGGTTGAATTAAAAAGAAAGATATTTAAATGAATGATGTGTAATGTGAGAATGAAAAGAGGATATCTAATTTATATTTTGAGTTTATAGTTTATCTCCTCTCGAAGTCTCTTTTTTTTTCCTGCTCAGTAGAGGAGAAATATATCGGTATGTTGGTATTTGAAACAACTGCCTTTAACAGAGCCACTTATAGGAGAGATTGCATTTGGGGCTTCATGTTCCTATGAAGATAATATTAGCCTTAGTAACTAGGAAAAGAGAAATGTTTTGAAGAAATTCCTGTGGTACGAACATCCCAAAATATTTTGGATTGCCCTTTGCATTGAATAGATAGCAATGATTCTTTGAAATTCATTGAAGTCTAATAATAAATTGCAGTAAATTCCCCCCTAACGCATCATTGCTGAATGTACAGTAATAGCAGATAGCAAAACTCTCCCAGTTCTTAACAGTATCTGCATTCAGCTTCAAATTCCTTTACATTTTTTCTATTGCTGAGATTTTCCAGAGCCTGACCATGCTGTGTTTGAACTTGCATCCTCTATTTTAGGGATGGAACAGGGCTGTTCCCTTCGTTCATTTTCCTTCATACAGCATTTTTCCTCTTCATAGGGTTCAGCAAGACCCTGCTTTTGCTGCCTCTTCCTCCCTCTCCAAATCTGAAATGAATCACCTTCAGGATGATCCTGGTTAACCAATTCCCAGTGTCAGTGAAATACTAGATGCTGTCTTTCCAATAACTAATTAATAACATGTATAACAGTTAATCATCTGTTTGTCAGTACTGTAAAGTCACAGAAAAATTGGATCAGTAATAATTTCTCAAATTTTATCTAAATAAACTCATTTTTACTCTCACAGACAGCTGCACAATTCTTGCTGAGGAGGTTATATATGTAGGGAAGAATTTGGGCCAATGTCTCTTTAGTGTCTGTATATACCTGAAATACCGACAAGCAGACTTCATGACTTCAGTTCTCTTTCAGTGAAAAAGTAGGTAGAATTCCTATGTTTTCTTAGATATGAAAACTGATGAATACATCTTTAGGACTCTGAGCAGCTGGATTGTTTGTTATATTTCATTGATATATTGAAATAATACATTATTTCATTGATACTCTGCTGTTATTTGTGTTCCTTCAGGTGGGGCTTGCTTATATTTTTTCTTGCTGTGCAACTGGTGGAGAAGTCTAATTAATATTACTACTCTCTCCTATTAAGTGAATGTAATCTCTGAAGCTATTAAGACACATTTTCAGAAAGGTGTGTAGAGATGTTGAGTCACAGTGCTTTGCCAACAATGAGGCCAGACAGTTCTAAATAAAGTAAAAATTTCTATTGTAATGTTTTGTTTTCCTTAAAAAAAAAAAAAAAAGAAAAGCTAGGGCCTTGAGTCATGACTTATCTGTTGCTTTAATACTGTGACCAGCAAAACACCTCGAATGATCCATATAATAGTTTAACGCATGACTGTTAGAAAAGCCGCACAAAGTTGACTTTTTTATTGACTTCAATTACTACTGCAATGAACTGCAACCAAGTTTTCAGTATTGTTGTCTAGCTAAGCGTTGGTAATTTTCACATACTTTACAGACATATAAAAGCTATGCAGTTGAACTACTGAAAACAACCATTGTTGGTTTTCTAATACTTTGAAGCGCTTTTGTTATTTCCACATGGCAAATTTTTTTAATCCCTTATGGCACTACAATCACCAACAGGTAATAAGTCAGTGCTGCCATTTTTTGCATCTGCCATTTATTCTAATTCTAACATTCTAATCTGGTTTCCAGGTGATTCATTCTCCATTCTTTTTGTCTGGGTTCCAAAGGTGCAAATTTATTTCTCTAAATGGTTCTCTCCTGAAGAGGTATGTACAACTCAGATATCATTCATATGAATGGTTGTTGTAAGGTATAGTGAGCAGTTTTTCCCCAAATGAATAAAGTTATATTACTGCTGTAACAAGAAGGTTTATAGTGTTCTTAAGACTGTTATTAAGATGTGGTAAAACTTAAATACATCTTTATGATACTTTTTTTTTTCCAAGTCATATTTAGAAGAATGAATAGAAAAATGAAAATATGCTGTAAATATCATATGGTGTTTTGAATGATTACTTATTTAAAGAAAGATCTCCGAAGAAATCTTGTTACGGAGCAAGTTTTTGGACTTCGATTTTTATTCAGAGATTTTCAAACCTGAATGAATTTGAAGTAGCACATTTACTTGAAAGAATGTGATTATAAGAGATCGTTCTTTAAAAGATCTTAGAAGTGCTTTTGTTTTCTAGAGTTCTACATCCTGGACTATACCTGGAAACATATTATTTGCTTTAATAGTAATGAAACTAGACGTGATATTGAGTGCAAATGCAGCTGGAATATCAGCTGTTTCAAACTATAAACATTTTCTCTTTTGGATTGAAAGACTAAAAATAACCCCAGAAAACAGAGCTATTTCTGTGAGCTGTCATTCCACATCTGAGGCTCAGTTGTTCCGGGGCTTTCCGTGAAGTTTCCAGCCTCTGCTTGGCTGGAAATGATTTATGTTTGAGGTGAGTAAATCCCACCAGTGGAGAAAAGGGCAAGGAGTTTAATTATAATTTAATGCATACAGCTTTTCTGTTCTTTTCTCCTTGGTTCAAATTTTATGCTGCTCTTTGCCAGCTGGTATCTGGTATGAAACATGCATCAGTATCTTCTTTGTTCCTCCTGGGACTCCCTTTATGATCATCCCATGGAGCTCTACCTCCACAAGCTTGTAACCTTTCCTTTCATTTAATTTCATGTGGATGTTTGGTTGAAACTAAATATTCCCGTAATATACTATAGAGCATCTTTGAATGTGCAACATTGGTAAGCACTATGCAGTAAGATTGACTTAAGTAACTTGATCATATGTGCATACAAGCTTAGGTGCATGATGAAAGATTAGAAGACATCTCCTGAGTGAGCAAGGCATGCAGGAGAGGAAGAAAAGAGACCTTAGCTCAGTGAAGCTTTCCAGGGACTTGGTGTCAAAAGTGCAGCGTGAGCCAGGGTCGTGGGATTTCCCTGGGGCTACAGCGCAGGGTGTCACAACCAACCTGCTTCCCATCAGCAGGCTAAGGACAGCAAAGCAGCATCAGCCCTAGACATTAGGCACCTCTCTGGGTATGTGAACGGCTGAAGCCAGACTGGAACATCATCCTGTAACCTAGGGCTACAGTGGGCCCAGGCCTGGTTGTGATTCTCAGGCTGGAGATCTTGAGCTACCCTGCTTCTCTTATTCTTTCACGCTTGGTCCCTGAAGGTTAGCAAACCTCATGAAGCCAAAGGTGGTGAATTATTTATAAAATGCTTGCTTTGCATATAGCATAATGTTTTCTACAGTTTTAGGAGTTCTGTCTGTTCAAGAGAGATAACATGATGGTATTGCTGTGGCCTGACTCTAAATACAGTAAATGAAAACTGCCTCTTATTCAGAACATACCAAATAAAATATAGAATAGAACATTTTTGTTCATTAATAAGATTATAAATCCAACTTCATTACTGTAGTGCAAATTCTTTTAATCACTATTGTGTGAAGTTTGGGTATTATCTAGTATAGCTCAGACATCAATAACACATTAATTGATCAGGCATACTATTTGTTAGTTTGCTGTTAATAGCAAATAGCATTTGCTATTAAGCATCTAATGGGACCTGTATTTTAATTTAATGCACATTGGAATTTGGAATTACCTTTTAAAAATGTCTTTAAGTGTTTACTTTAAGTGTTTAACCAGATGAGGTTTAACAAAAGCAAGTGTAGGGTCTTGCATCTAGGGAGGAATAATTGCATGCACTGGTACAGGTTGGGGGATGACCTGCTGGAGAGGAGCTCTGCAGAGAGCAACCTGGGTGTCCTGGTGGATGATAGGTTGGCCATGAGCCAGCAGTGTGCCCTTGTGGCCAAGAGGGCCAATGGCATTCTGGGGTGCATTAAAAAGAACATGGCCAGCAGGTCGAGGGAGGTGATCCTCCCCCTCTACTCTGCCCTGGTAAGGCCTCATCTGGAGTACTGAGTCTAGTTCTGGGCTTCCCAGTACAAAAAAGACAGGGATCTCTTGGAAAGAGTCCAGCGGAGGGCCACAAAGATGGTGAAAGGCCTGGAGCATCTCCCCTATGAAGAAAGGCTGAGTGAACTGGGTCTGTTCAGCCTTGAGAAAAGAAGACTGAGAGGGGACCTGATCCAGGTCTATAAATATCTAAGGTGTGGGGAGCAGATTGGCGAGGCCAGACTCTTTTCAGTGGTGAGTGGAGACAGGACAAGGGGAAACGTCCAGAAACTGCAGCATAGGAAGTTCTGTGCAAATGTGTGCAAGAACTTCTTTACGGTGAGGGTGACGGAGCACTGGAACAGGCTGCCCAGGGGGGTTGTGGAGTCTCCTCTCTGGAGATATTCAAGACCCACCTGGACACCTACTTGTGTGACACTTCTTGTGTAGGAAACCTGCTTTGGCAGGGGGGTTGGACTTGATGATCTCGGGAGGTCCCTTCTAACCCCTACGATTCTGTGATTCTGTGATACTTTTTTTCAGTGAGAGTATTGGAGAGATTCCAGATGTGCAGAATTTAACCCAGGTTATAATTTGAATTTTTAAAAAATATTTCCTCTTTGCTTGTCACAATCCAATATACATTCTATAAATTAGCATCTGTCAGCAGTTCTGTTCAACTGGAGAGGTTCCAGATGACTGGAGACTAGCTAATGTGACACCCATCTACAAGAAAGGTCGTAAGGAGAATCTGGGAAACTACAGTCTGTCAGCCTGACCTCAGTGCCAGACAAGGTTTTAGAACAGACTACCTTGAGTCCCACTACATGGCAGGTGTGGGACATCCAGGCCCAGCCAGCATGAAAGATCCTGCTTTACCAACCTGATCTCCTTCTATGATCGAGTGATCCACCTGGTGGGTAAGGGAAAGGCTGTTCACATAGTCTCTACCTAGACTTCAGCAGTCTTTGACACTGTCTCTAACAGTATTCTCTTGGAGAAGCTGGCAGCCCATGGCTTGGACAGATACACACTTTTGGGTAAAAAACTGGATGGATGGCTGGGTCCAGAGAGTGATGGTGAATGGAGTTAAATCCAGCTGATAAACAGTCACAAGTGGTCTTCCGCAGGGGTCAGTATTGGAGCCCACCTTGTTCAATATCTTTATTGATGGCCTGGATGAGGGTATTGAGTGAACCCTCATTAAGTTTGCAGAGGACACCAACTTGGCAGGAAGACTCAATCTGTTTAAGGGTAGGAAAACCCTACAGAGGAATCTAGACAGGTTGGATCAATGGGCTGTGAACAGTGAGATGAAGTTCAGCAAGATCAAGGTCTGGGTCCTGCATTTTGGCCTCAATAAACCCTTGCATTACTTCAGGCTTGGGACAAAGTGTCTGCAAAGTGGAGAGGAAAAGGATCTGGGTGTGTTGATTGATGATTGGCTGAACATGAGCCAGCAGTGTGCTCAGGTAGCCAAGAAGGCCAAGGGCATCCTGGCTTGCATCAGAAATGGTGCAGCCAGTGGGAGCAAAGAGATGTTCATCCAACTGTACTCCGATTTGGTGAAGCTGCACCTTGAGTACGGTTTTCAGTTTTGGGCCCCTCACTACAAGACATCGAGGTCCTGGTATTTGTCCAGAAAAGAGGGATGAAATTGATGAGGGGTCTGGAGAAAAAGCTTTACGAGGAGCAGCTAAGGTAGTTGTGATTGTTTAGTCCAGAGGAGGCTAAGGAGAGACCTCACCTCTCTCTACAACAACCTGAAAAGAGATTGTTGCGAGGTGGGTGTCGGCCTCTTTTCCCAACTAACAGTGATAGGACTAGAGGGAATGGACTCAAGTTCTGTCGGGAGATGTTCATGTTGGATATTATGAGAAATTTATTCTCTCAAAGAGGGAATAGACATTGGAACAGGTTGCCCAGGGAAATGGTGGAGTCACCATCTGTGGAGGAGTGTAGAGCAGCAGAAATTGCCACTGTGAAGAGAAAATCGAGAGAGTTCACTTCCAATAAAGAGTTATTACATTTTATTCAGATTGCCTAGTTCCAAATAAACAGCATAAGTTTAAATTCAGCATTACACAGTCCTTTCAAACATAGATTATGAACTGCATGAAATGAGCCCAGCCCAGGGAAGTTATGGGCCTGGAAGTCTCTGGGATTGCTTGCATTAGAAGTCCCTCCCCTGTCTCTTTTTTATTGAGTAGCATAATTGTCGGCATTGAGAGAAAGAGAGATCTGCCTGGACTATAAATCTGTTTGCATTGTGTACATGTTGCTGGTCTTTAAGTAATGCTCTTGTATTATGTTTTTATATGTTGTATATTATTTAAACAGAGCTGTCATGTAAATATAATAAATGTTACACATTACAACAATAGAAAAGACAGAGACTAGGAGATGACCTAAAGGATGATTGAAAGCATTTATCTTCAAAAGGTCTTAGCAATAGAAATTATTTTAATGTGAAATTTCTTGTTTGTGTTTTCCCTCTGCCATAAAATGTGCAACAGGGCTTTGCATGAAAGGTGACAACCGTACCAGTTTGAAGCATGTTTCAAGACTGCTACTGGAAGAATGTAAAATTTAAAAAAGCAGGATTGGGTTTACAGGCTGATTTTTTTCCAATTAGTGCTAAGTAATTTCAAAATAAAATTAACAACTGATATCTGACATAGCTGATTATCCTGCAGTATGTCTTAAGGGATGACAAGGCTACTGATGCTTTCTTGCAGACTATTTATTTATCAGGTGTCTACAGTTTGCTTTCTTAAACTTTTGTGTATTTAACACAACACTGTCTGAGGCAGACTGGACATCAGTCTGATAGGATGGTTCTTGTTTTCTTCACAACAAGCACTAACTTTTGGCTGGCCTCTTTGCTCCCCTTTGCTATTCCATTTGGGATTCCAAGGCATGGCATGAACTGAAATACAGAAAAAAACTACCAGATTTATTTCTTATTATTTTTATAAACTAGAAAAATAAAACAAAAATTCCTCTTATTAAGAACTATGTATTAATTGAGTACCTAATTATTCTATGAACCCAAGTGTTTTCTACTTCCTAAATTCTCACTGTTTATACTTGATTTGTTCAGTTGCACTATATTTGATTTCATCTTAAATTTTCTAATAATTTTATCTCTTCAGGTCAGAGGCTGGGTTTGTCTGTGGTTTGGAGATCCCAGAGAAATAAGGCTGAGAACCACCAAGTTCTGCAGTATAGGAAGCAATTGATTGGGCTGAAATCAGGTCAGTGCTTTCCCGATCAAGGGAGAATTTCTTGTGTTCTCATGTTAAGCTTCAATGATGTATAGGAGACCTTAATCAATAAATAACTTTGCATTTCATACTTAGTGGAAATAATACTAGATGTTGCAAGGAAAAAACAGAGAGTGGTACTCTGTTAATCCCTTTCCTTTGCAGCAATTTTAAATATTTACAAATTTTCTGTTATCATCTTGAAGAATGTTTTAGTCCAGCAAATGATGCTCATCCTTTCTACTTTATACAGGTTTTATAAGTAATTCCTTCTTTTCTACTTTCTACCAAACACATAAGTGACATAAATCATTATGCTGTGCTTCTAACAATCACTTCTAACACTTTAATAACAAATGTATACACTGATTAAAATGACATGGTAATTCAGAATTAAAGCAGAGAGTTCCTCAGAGATAAAACCCATTAATACCTAATCTCTGGCTGACTTACAGCATGGCTAACACTATGCAGTATGCTGCTGTGCTGTGAGAAGGCAGACAACTCAGGGTATATTCATATCAAGATTGTTCAAATATTCATAAAATTATTTGAAAATTATCTGAGCACTAAAAATTGAGTTATTTCCCCCTTCTTTGTGCAGGTGTATTCTTAACAAGAAACCTTTGACAGGTTTGTAGCAAAAGATCCATGGCAACTAAGCTTTCTGTATCCTATTCTTGTTCACTGACCTTATGTAAATGTAATCATTGATACCCATTTTTTAATACTAATTTATTGAAGGTAGACTTGATATTGTCAGACATGCAACAGAATAAGCTCCAGGAAACCATCTATCCAGTGGGAAGGTGACAAATGAAAAGGAAAATAAAAATGGATTTTGCAATTTGAAACATGGTGTGCTCAGCAAATAATGCATGGCCACCAATAATGTGATATGATTCATTTCTATATATGCATAGAAGGGTTTTGCACAAAAGATTTATGGGAGCTATGCAGAATATTTAAAGTAACATGAACACTGTTCTGCATAGCGGGACTTGTTTAATCTGTCACCAGCTAGAAGTAATCTTTGAATACTTTGTGTTTGCCCTCTCATCTTTCAGTACAATGTCACACTATGCCTTGTTCCATTACCTATTTAATCATCCTTGGTTGTGAGTTACGCATGTATGTTAGTAGGGACAGTTTTAAAAACCCAGCTGTCATCTAGGTGATTATGTAGGGTAGAAATTGTATGAAAACTCCTGGATGTTTTCATTACTGGGGACATGGCTTGGAACAGTTCTGTTGTTGATAGTGACATGAAGTGGTAAAAAATGACTCAATTTGTCCCTTTCTTGCTCTACAGCTAATGACACAAAGATTTCACATTTAGGACCATCACAGGCATGGGTTTTTTTCCTCCATAAGACCTTCTCCATAGGTTAAGCCTGAATGTAATTAGTAGTATTCAGAGTTTTCTGAACATTATTTTAGCTTCATTGAGTTTCTTTGTGTGATAAAAAAGTCACAGTTTCCCCAGTAAAGAGACTGAAACATAGATATATTGAGCAGATGGGTAGGAGTGCTTGATACTTTCTTCACTCACCGTTCCTCTCAGATAGTTGACTTCGCCTTCCAAAGACTCCTGATCTCTCTGTGAATTGCATGGGGAGCTGAAATCCCTGTATTTTGCCTAATGAATTGCAAAAACAATTTCCATGTAGTCAGTGAAGCTCACCCAGTGAGCTTCTAATCCAGAAGGAAAAAGAACCCAGAACCCCTGGTTTCCCCTGGTTTCTAAATCTGAGCTTTAATTTTGAGACCAGATCAAGCTGTTTTTGTAATCTTCCCAGTCTCTACTGGCTGGATTTAAAATATGGCATACTCCAGTGGGTTGGGTCTTGTGCTTTTTGAAGCATTTCTGTTATAATGTATTGTATTGATTGTTGTTGGGACATTTAGAGCACAGCAAATGACTAAATCTGGTTATATAATTTACTGTTACATATTAAGCTTTTAAACTGATTTTTCGTCATCTGGGAGTACACAAATTGCATTACTGAATCTGGGGGTTGAATCCCTAGGGTTTGACTAGCAGCCATGACCAGATACATTCTTAAATGTGTTGAACAAATCATTAAAACTAATGACAATGCACTCTCTATGCAGGATGGGAATTTTATACTAATGGAAGTTACAATCACCTGTTCTATCCTCAATTAGTGCTGCTGGATATACATCAGCCAAGGCAGGCAACAGTGAGTGAGAAAAACTGTCTCTCAATTCTCTGCTGTGAGGGTGACTGGAACAGGCTGCTCAGAGAGTTGTGGGATCTCCAACCCTGGAGATATTCAGAAGACATCTGGGCACAATTCTGGGCACTGTGCTCTAAGTTACCTTATTTGAGCAGGGAGGTTGGACTTCTATTATCTCCAGAGATTCCAACCTCAACGATTCTGTGATTCAGTGACCTGAAACTTGAAATATCTCCTGAAATATTTCTTAATATTCCAGACTGTGGAGGGTGGAAGTGGTCTCTTTTGTATCTTGTTGAGTCCATGTAGCCTCATGGAGATATTTTTTTGTTATATGAATCCTAAGTCCATCATTATAAAATTATGGTTATGGTAGTGAGTTAGAGGATGAGCAGCAGAGATTGTGATATGCTGGAATATCACGCTGAGACAATGAAACATTGAGGCTCTCAAGTGTCTCTAGAGAAAGGCAACAAAGCTGGTGAGGGGTCTGGGACATAATATAAATGGAGCGTCTGAGGGAGCTGGGATTGTTCAATCAGGAAAGGAGGAGGCTCAGGGGTGAGCTTATTGCTTTCTACAACTACCGGAAGGGAGGTTGTGGTGAGGTGGGAGTCAGCCTCTTCTCCCACATAACTAGTGATAGGACTAGGGGGAATGGCCTCAAGTTGTGCTAGGGGATGTTGAAGTTGGATGTTAGGAAAATCTTCTCTGAAAGAGTGGTCAGGCACTGAAGCAGGCTGCCCTGGGAGGTGGAGATAACCTACACAACCATTACGAGGGTTCAACTTCCCTAATATTTCTGTTATATATTGGGCAAATACACTTGATCCTGGAAAGCACACAAATGAAAACTCCTAAGACAGATAATTCAGATAATTCTGAATGGATGAATATACTTTGCATTACAGCAAATTTGATTATGCTTCTTCATCACCACCGAGAGACAAAACAAAGAGCAAGTACTTTGGTGTTACATAAATGTTGTGTCCTGATTCTTTTCTGCCAAGAGCACTTCAGAGTAAGTGCATAGCTATACATTAGGTTTGAGACTCCCACTCAATTTGCAATTTTTATACTTCAGTGCATCTGTATATGAACACAGTTTGTGCTTGCTCTTTGCTGGACAGTGTACCAAGCTGGGATATGGCTCTTAATACAATTGATTCAGTTTTTCTTTAAAAGGCAACAAGGAATGCCCAGAGCAGTCTTTGGCTTTCTGTGAGTTGTATAAAGCCTGAAAGACATCTTCTGCTCAGTTGCACAGGATAAATTCATCTTCCTTGAACTTGATTTTTAAGACTATTATTTACCCTGAGAATTCCTTTTGCTCATTCCATACTCCTTCTATGAATAGAAATTTAATCAATCTCAGTAGGATTTCTGTGTTTTAGGCATCATCAGAGTATACTGCAGAGACCAATTATACAGATAAGAGATGCACAGTGCCAATTGGAGAAAAAATATTCATCCGAAGATTACTCATCATGAACATTTATCTAACTTTATACATGGAGAGTGGCACTGAGCAGCTTAGTTTATGCCTCATATCACATTCAAGCTCCATTCATCTATGCTTCTGTGCATACTTAAGGTCCCCTTCTGCTTCCTTCAAGCGCTGGTTCTCTGTTTAACATCTGCTGAGACAAGTATCTAAGGCTGTGTGCTGTTTAAGTGTGTAGTAAGGCTTATGAAATTTGTTGTAGAGACAGAAAGGGACACTCTATATGTGCTTTAATATATGTGAAAAACATTTATATTCTTGGGTCATCATATTCTGAAGATAGTATCATGTGAAGCTACTGTGTATGCCTGTGCTGTTCCAGTACTGCTATGTAGAAGACTTTATAATTAGCTTTGCATCAGTGCAAGTAGACATATGTTTTTATAAGTACAAATAAATGAGAATAGGGAAATTTAGTTTGTAAATTGAAGATGAAATAGTGGCTCTCTGCAGTATTATTTCAGTCAAAGCATCTCTCTCATACTCTGCAATGTCTGAAGTATTTTGATGTGATTATTTTGCTTTACTTGTGTTTAAAGAATAATCCATTCTCTTTCCACTGTCTTTGTTCATCCACAAAAAACTGTTTAATAGAGAAAGATCAAAGGAGCTATTAGGGATCACTTTAGTGTTGTGGTGTTAGTCTCCAAGTCTTCTCTCATGTAGAGTTTATCTCTCATTAAGGTCTTTTTTCTTCTAAAAATATTTTTTTTATCTCGTGTTGCCACATGAGATAACATATCAGCAAGAAAAGCCATTCCTAAGAATACAGACCATTAACTGAGACAAAAATTGATCTCTCCATAGCTGCTGCTTGTAAAGTTCCCCAGTGTGAGAAAGGCACTAAACAGAAGGTAATATACTTTCCATCTCTCAAGCATTTTTACATTCTGACAAATGCTGGTTTTGGATTTTTGTTTTCATTAACTGCTTACTGTTTAAGAAAACATTAGAAATATGTTTCTCCCACTTTCTTTTTCAGTGCCAGATTTTAGAAACTTGCACAGTTACTGGGAGTCATTATTCCCTCTAATCAGCAGTGTTCTTGCCTTGAAATAATCTCTAGAGTGGTAGGAAAAAAAAATCTTTCATTATGAGCTTAACTGTAATGATTGTCCCTTACAGTTCACTCTGAACTGTACCATTACCATTGACTTACCATATTTCCTGCTGTGTTAATTGTTGTTACAAGTACAGCTCAGAGAATTTGGATAAGTCACCATACCGATTACCACAAAAAAAAATAAATCAAGCCTCAAAAACGGTTGAAGAAATTGATCAGTCTGATTTCTGTTACTATTTCTATTTCTCACTTGTCCACATGGTGAGGATAGTTTGGATGGAACAAAACAGACCAATCAAAAACAAATAATCAAACTCTTTTTAAGTTCCTCTGTTTTGCAAAGTAGAAAAGGCTGAAAATAGTCTTTCATTTTGAGTGTTCATACATCACCATGTCAGAAAGACAACCTGTTATGTTAAATAGTAAATTAATCTAACAGTTGTATAACCCAAATGAAGAAGAGAATGTCCTTGTATATAAGCACTTTCAAATAATATAAAAGAAAGCTGATAAACATACATACACCTGCTCTTGCCAACACACAGATGCACATGAATGTACATGAGTGCAGATCTGGTCTTATTACAGTAGGACAACTTGACACAATATTGGCAGCATTAGCCTTAGTATGAATCAATAGCTTCAACTCCTTCCACATCATCAGCAAGCAGCAAAAAAATCAGTTTTTCTTAATAAGAATCATCAACTTCTATGTGCAAATCATTATATCCTACTTTTATAATTGATTTTATGATTTAACTTTCCCTTTTTCTTTTCTACTTATTTTTGACAAGATCACTATGTTCAGTAAATTGAAATCTTGACAGTCTTGACATTTAAAAGGATTAGGAAAGATCATTTCTCACTTCTTTTCCATGAACACCTCTATGAATAATAGTTCTCGTCTTCAGATCAACTGACTGAATTTAGTCACCACACTGAATGTAGAATGTAGACCACCTGGTCTCCTCTTTCAATTAAGAGAGAAATAGACACTTTCAATTGGTTGTTCATCATGTCCTGGGATAGGCTTTTTTTTTTTTACCCTTTAATTTTTATAAATGAATTTCAAGAAGATTAGTTCACGTTTTTATGACTAAATGTGAAAGAAATCTACCACAAAAGTAGAAGTTCAGTAATATGAGGAGATCTTGTTTAGTAACCATGGAATTCATGTTAAAAGACATCTTTATTTTTGGTGTGGCTCTATCATTTACTCCGTTAGAGTTTAGCTCTGAGAGGGCATCGTCACTCAGAAAGTGAGTGTATGAATGTAATAGAAAACATGATTTTTCTAGGTGCAAAGCATGTTCAGAGATTGAAAGTCCATCTGCCATTCATCTTCAACAGTTGTTTCTAAATCTACTTAATTTTGTTGAGGCAGAGTCCAGCAGAAGTGGGCAGTCATAATTTCTGTAACAATGAGTATTGTCTAGAGAAACCAGCCTGAAACAACTCATTAAAGAAAATGAACTCATTGATTTGCTATGCTAAGTATTGCACTGGTATTCAAAGAGTGTTACTCTAAAAAAAGATATCGTTCTTATTGCATAGAGCCAGGTTAGTAACATCTTTTCCAACCTTTATGATTCTATGATTATTTTTGCCAGGTATCTTAAAAAAACATCCTGGGAGCTAACCTGCCAGTGCCTGAAAAGTAACTAATTTTAATATTAAGACTATAAACTGAGCGGAGTGAAACTTAAGAAATTATTACAATTCAGACTGGTACAGCAAAATCTTTTAATATGTCCTTAACCGTAATAATGGTCCCTTATGGTTCATTTTGGCAAAATAATGAAATCCTCCCTTTTCCTCCTCAAGAAATCCAAAGCACAGATAAACATGCTGAGCATAGTCTAATATCACAATTTATAACAAAATATACAATAACATGGCATGCTCGGCTTGGAGTTGGCAGATTTTCAGTAATTAGTACTATTTACTTACAAAGAACACAAAAGCCTTGGACTGAATGGTAGTGTACTGCTATGGTAATATGCTACTGGTTCTAGACCAGCCTCATTTCTCTCTCGCTGCTACCAAATATATACTATAAGCAGAAATAAACACATACATAGAATGTCTTTGCATTAATATAGTGGAATAATAAACAACTTTTTTTCTTACTTGGTAGGATGTGCCAGTATAGATGACTTACCAGAAAAATGCTGCAAATTGTTTATATTAAATATATGTTATTTTCTATCAATTTATTTGCAAATGTGCAATTCAAAGGCTGTATTCTTTTCTCAGAATATTGCCTCCTGAATGAAAACAATGGTTTCTGAACCATCACCAAAAAATGAAACCTCGGTGTTCCTGAACACCTTTCAATGTTCCTGAACATGAGGTTCAATTATGTTGCACCCAAATGAAAGTTAATTCTTACTATTTTTCTGCTTATGTTTTCACTTTTCTTATATCAGAAATTAGAATCGGTAATTCCTCAAGACTGTTTTTGTGGTCCATTTAAAAAATATTTCTTATGATGTTGTTAGAATATTGACAGAAGTTATATTATTTTAGGACGGCGAATAGTGCCAAATATTGTCTTCTATTTCTGTTGCCTCTTGTTTCATAGTTCAATAGTAAACACTTTGTTCTTTGGTTGTACAGAATGCATTCTTTTGCATTCCAGTAATTTGAACTCATAATAAGGGTGAAAGCAATGATAAGATGTTGATCTCTTTATGAAATTAATTTGTGTCTTAGGTTTTTTTGTTTCTTTGTTTTTGTTTGTTTTGTTTTTGTTTAAGTCATCTATCAGAGCCCTGACAGAGAATATCGGAATTCTGCTCCCTAGAGTGGATCCTATGTTATTTTCCTGGTATCTCTTATAACAATAATGTTGAGAGCAAACACAGGGAATATTTCTTTTGGTGAGTCATTAAGTTCCTTGTCATGAGAATCTATTCTTTTAAATGAATGCAATCTGCTGAGAATGTTATAGTTCAGATGGGTCAGAATCTGTAGCAATAGCATTATGTATAGGCAGGGAGTCTTCCCAACCAAGAGGAAGTTATTACTGAAGGAGGAAGAAGGGTTTCAAAGAAACAAGAAACTCACAATAAAAAATGTCAGAAAGAATCTTATGGGAAAGCTGGTAAACAAGGCGGTGTGCAAAGTGATCCAAGTTGCATCTGATTTGTGCATGGAAGAGCATTCACAGTTGGGCTATTGTTCTGAGTCTGAGATTTTATACAGAACAACTTAAGGAGACAGAGATATTTGCACAATCCCTGAAGATAATATTTTTCCTTCTGTTATATATAGAAGGAAGAAATTTATTGATTGTTTTGCACTACATGCATATTACATGCATTTTGGATGGATGAACTTAGGTGTGTTGATTAGCATTCCAAGTGAAGTTCATCACCATTCTAGTATTTCTATGAGTAGACAAAAGAAGTCAAACAGTAAAGAACAGTTTTCAAACCTGCTAAACACTTATTTTAATATACTGGGAGAGGAGGAAGAGGAGAAAAGTAGAAGATTTGGATTTTGTTTAACTAATTCCTTTTATTAGTATATATATATTTATTTTGCTGAAGTTTTACTTTAATAAAGTAATACTAGCCTGAGATAGAGGAACTGAGGGAATAGGTTTCTATGTATGTAATACTCACTCATAACTGTACCCAAGCGAATGAGTTTCCCTTAGGGCAATCAAAAATAAGTTTCACATTTGCCAGAAATACTACGTTTCCGAAAAGTGTCTAGAGAAAAACACAAGGAAAAATAGTGCTTAGAAGAAGAGTATTGCATGAGAAAATATACAGAATCTCTGACAATCTCTTTTTGGTAAGATACTTCAGAGATTTGAGATGCTTGTGCTCTTTTCCAGAAAGCGAAACATCACTTCAGAAATGCTAAAAATTATATTTGCTCACCTACCCAGTGATTACTTGATTAAATCAGATCTCTTTCAGCTATAGCCAGAAGGTTGAATTCTATTTAAAAAACTGGTCTTTTCACTGCAGTTTACTGCCAGATTTTTATCAACAAAGAGCTCCCTTTAGAATATCACCACTGTGATATTGGTACTATTCTGTGGGAATTTCCTTGACCTTATGTGCATAAAAATACCCAAAATTGTGGTTTATTATTGAGTGTGTTCCTAAACAATAGAACAAACATATGTAATACTTTGTATTTACTTACCAAACTGAAAAATACTGAGGTCCAGTCATCTTGATATGGAAACAAAGTAATGGAAATTTCTAAGTACATTTAATTCCACTATACTGACTCTTTCATTATTCAAATCCTGCTAGAATATTTTAATGTTTAAAAATATAAAGTAAATGAAACATATGTCTTCTCAAAATGAATTGTCAGTGGCAAATATATACTTCTTTCCTTATGGTTTTTTTTTTTTTTTTGGTCAAAAAAGTTTTCTTTGTGCAGTTGAAAAGCATGTAGAAGAAAGAAGAAAAAAAATGTCAGTGCTGTCTTCTGAAAGAAGACTAATTTGTACTTATGTAAAGGGAAAAATAACCAAAGATAAAATAACCCAAAGCCACCCCCTTTCTTATTTTTCAAAAATACCTAAAGCAAATATTTTGCTGGCTTATGTATGTGAGAAAGTGCAAGGTCCTGCTGGTTTAAGAAAAAAAAAAGAAAGAAGAAAGCCCAAGAATTTAAACTATTAGAAATATTTTCTTAAGGTTTATGTTCAGGATATTTTCCATTTCTCATCCCAAGCAATGTTTTCTAATGTAACTTGCCTTTTTTCCAAGATATTCTCAGTACTTCTGCTTAAAGTAATCTCTGGAAAACAATCTTTTCTTTTTTTTCCTCCACGTATACATGCTTAACAGAGTGATTCTGAACCCTTGGCAGTAAGATCAAGAAGATTTTCTACTATTCAGCTCTCTCGCTTAACAAATAACAAGTTCACAGCAACTTGTGAAGGTTAAGTACTAGCTCTGCCTAATACAAGTACAGACATAGAGAAAAGGAGACTGAGAGTAAATAAACTTGGTTCTGTTTTTTTCTCTTAATTTTCACAGTGAGAGGGAGCTGCTAACAAAGTTGTCAGGTTTTGCCTTTCCAGAAAAAATACTTAGCTAAAATATATGTTTACATTATTATCTTTCCGTCTTCCTTCCTATCCTCTCTCTCCCTTATTTTGCAGTAAGAACACAAAGTAGTTTGTGTTTTGTTAAATGCAGCTCAGAAGTGGCTTGTGTTCTCATGTCCATTTCTTGCCTTAAAGAAAATTGCAAGCAGTCTTCTATTTTGCTTCTTGTTCTTTGTCACATGTTTATTTTATTCTCCTTAAGAGTTGAAAGTAATTTCTGTTGCCCACTGTCATATTCTCTATTGTACTTTTTCTGATAAAATATGTCATTCCTCTGTTATCAGCTATATCAAATCTTCTTTTTATTGGTCTCATTAAACTAGTAAAATTAAGAAGCCTCTGTTATATGGAACCTGAATTTTGGTATTATGGGATGGAGTAGATTAAAATCCTTGAATTTTTGTCAATTTCAGAAGCTTAAAGTAGTGTTTGAGTACCTCCTTTGGATATTAGACTCCACAGTGTCTGATTTATTACTATACTGCAACTTGGAAATCCTAAAAACCTATATAGAGTGGATGCCAAATGTCATGGCAAGGTTGCACATAAGAACGCAATTCTTTTTCTTCTTTTGCACTATGGTGCAGCTTTAATGGGACAAAAAATTGACTGTGTCTTCTTCAAAAGATCTCATGTTTTAAGCTACCAACATCCACAGAGGGTGGGATACAAAAGCATCTGTGTTTAACAGCATTTGTTTCTGATAATGATAGTTATTTGCTTCAAGAAAATGCTCATTATCAGCTCCTGATTGAAAAGCCCAAAGAGCAAATGAGAGCTCATTCAGTAGTTATAAGTATTCTAGGAAGCCTAGAATTCTCTTACTGTACAATTTTTTGCCTAGCTCCTAAAGTGCTACCTACCTGATTCTTAGTTTTTTACAAAATGGCTCTCTGCCATAGGATTTTGAACAACTTCTGTTAGTTGCATTCTGGTCTAGGCTGTATTCTAATAGTAATGTATTTGGGAGTCATGTATTATAGTGTCTCTGAAAAGATGCATATACCGCAAAAATGTAGTTGAAATTGCAGTAGAATAGTAAGTAACTACACATTCCACTTAAGTTTTGGTTCCAGTCTAGAACTAGATAAACTCTATCAAATTTTACACAGCAAAATATTAGAAATTTGATCAAGTTAGTTACAAAAACTAACTTTGTCATAGTTGGAGAAACCTGGAGAGAGTACTTTGTCTTAAGATTGTCTAAATTACTAACTGGAGTCAGTTGCAGAGTCTAAACACAGACAGATGTTGCTCTGAAGTGGCCTGGGCTCCTGATCTCCTGTTTGTCTAAATAGGTGATTTTGTCAGAGCGTTTTATCTCTCTCTTTCAGTGCCCACACTTGAGTATATACCCTGTGGAAACAGCATAAAAGGTGTGACGACAGAGATACAGACCTTATCCTAATCAAGAATTAGGGCACAGAAAAGTGGTGCATCCAGTCATGTTGATTATGTTTGACCAGTCTCTGTTACCTATGCTACTTTGGTTTAGAATAGATAGTTTTTAAACCTTTAAACCTATGTAAAGTTAACATTATTCTAAATAGTAATCTCATGATGTCTTTTCCTTTGAGTTATGATTAGAATTTGGAGCTAGGATGTATGTTGTACTCTTTTTGCCTTATTATGTATGAGTATGAGAAAAGCTCTCTTGAAGATCTGACATCTGATTTCAACTCTCAGTGTAATCAAAGTAGATTCAGATCTCATTGTAGTGAGTCCCACCTTTGGGATCCTTCAATGGAAAGCTGGTTCAGCTGTCTGATTAATTCTGTAATCACCTCATCCAGATGATTATGATCCTTATTTCTTCAGGTTATGCAATACAGTTGTCATGATTTTCTGTACTTAGCTTTTAAATATTTAGGTGTTAGGTGTTATCTCTGTACTGGTGGGTGGGTTGATTAAACATGTTCCAAAGTAAGTATCCACTTAGCTGGCCATTTCCCTCCTTCAGAAACAACACCTATGAAATATTCTCCAAAGCAGTTGCATACAAAGGGGAAATGTAGTAATAATAAATAATTACCTTTTCCAACTCAATTTCTTTGTCTAATTTCTGTGCCAGTTCCTTTTGCCTTATGTCCCAGGTTTGAATATAATTATTTAAATTTCTGTATATGCTATATTGAAAAATTCTGTTAATTTCATGAAAGGATTCTAAAGAATGACCATTCTATTGTTATTTTCCCCAACAAAGGAGGGTGTCTTTTTTTTCACTTTTCTCTCACCACTGTTTACCATGATTTTAGTTGTCTGATTGTTTTCCATGTTTCTATCCATTTTTTTTTTCTGTCATATTTGGCATTTCTTTCATGCCACATTTCCTTTTTATTTACATGCTACCTGTTGCAATTTCTTGAACATCTCTGTCTCCTGTTCTTGAGGCATACTACACCGAAGACAGATTTGATTTTTTTTTTATATATGTTGTTTTATATTTTCCTGTGGATGTGGCCTAACACTTACTCTCAAAGTTCAAAGGCCACATATGGCAGCCTCATAAAGTAGCTTACAGGTTTATTTGGAAATGGCAAAAACCCCATGAATTTTTTTTTAAATTATTTTGCATAAGAAAACATATGACTGAAAATGACTGTGTGAAGAAAGTGGCTACTTCATGTTTTTATATGTGCTGATTTAGTGACTGTGTCATTTGCAAGAAAAAATGTGACCTCTACCATTCTTTTTTTTCTTTTTTTTTCATCGTCTTGGGTAAATATTAAGGAAAGGTTTTCTTCCTCCGATTATCTATCTTTCTAATCTAATTTCAAAAGTGAAATGTTTGGGGCATTAAGACAGTTTCCCAGTTTCCTTTGCACAATAAGGTAAAATAAATTTTAATAATATTCACTAGAAAATGGCTATTCAGTTTCACTGTATATTATTTAAATTGCCAATTCTTATCCACCAGTTCTTATCCAATGTTACTGTGACCTGCAGCTGACTTTCCTTCTTTTTTTTTTTTTTTTTGGGTGTGTGTGGTCTGCGTAATGAGCCGAGTCTATTATGATTAACTTCTAATTGCTGTTCAGAGTCCCAAATACAACAGTGCAAACCCTGTTTTCATTCTGTGCTTGTAGGAACAAAACACACTTCTCCTACCTATGCACCTAACTAGAATTTAATTCTGAGATAAAGAACATACAATGTAAATAATCACTTCATTTTGTTGACTGCTCCTGAAGTTTACTACTATCCGATGTTTACATGCAGCTCATAGCTTCATGTTCATTTCTGCTACTCTTCTGTAGAATTACATATTGAAGAGAAAAGAAAAAAAATTGTTGTTTTTATGTGAATTTCTCTTTCCCGTCTCCATATCTTTTTATACTCTTCTCTATGTAAAGATGGATTTGAGATTTAGCTCTTTTTTATTTCTCTGTATGTGTGTGCCCTCCAAACCACTGTCTTTCTGCCTGTCTTTGTCATTCTATCTGTCTGTCTTTCTTCCTGTCTTGTTTTGCTGTTTGTTTTGTTATTCTTTTGCAAGTCCAGTCTTTTCATGTCACAGAATGTCAAATACGCATCTATTACCTCCATATACTAGAAATAATATTCTTTGCAGCTGAGTCAAGAATGACAAATAGCAACCAAGCACTTCATTCTCTTGGGATTCAAACATAATATATCTCCTTTCTTTGCTGTACTCTGATGAATAAAGTGAGTTGGTCCTGCATATTGTGCATGTAATAGTCATAGAATACTGAATCAAGCAATTTGAAGGAGTCTCTGTGTAGATTCCAACATATGTGATTTCTGTATGAAAAAATATTTGAAGATAAAAAGATTTGAGGGCCTCTAAAAGAATGAACGTAGTCTGCATCGCACAAATAATCCTATCTTAGTTGTTCGCTAGAAACAGGTAGTGCAGTCTAATGAAGAACTTTATGTTGTTACTTACTAACAAACACTCTAAGTTATCCAGTTAGTCAAGTTGAAGTGATCAATAAATATCTATCTACCAAATATTGAACGTTTCTTGATTTAGGCTTAAACTACTAGGGAACCATTAGACTGCTAAACCTAAGAAGTCTGCAGACAAAACCAATTCTTTGATTATATTTGAATTAACTTCTCCCAGAAATTCATTTTTCTTAATTTCGCTGTTCTTACATGCATGAAATTAATAACACTTCTATGTGCATCTTAGAGGTAGTGCTATCCATAATTTCTCAAATCACAGAATCACAGAATCACAGAATCACCCGGGTTGGAAGGGACCTCAAGGATCATGTAGTTCCAACCCCCCTGCCTAGCAGGGCCACCAAACATACACATTTAGATCAGGTTGCCCAGGACCCCGTCCAACCTGGCCTTGAACACGTCCAAGGACGGGGCATCCACAACCTCCCTGGGCAGCCCGTTCCAGGGCCTAACCACTCTCCTCGTAAAGAACTTCCCCCTAACATCCAACCTAAATCTTCCCTCCTTCAACTTGGATCCATTTCCCCTAGTCCTGCTATTGTCAGCCCTTATGAAGAGTTTACTCCCCTCCTGGGTGTAGGTTCCCTTCAGGTATTGATAGGCTGCAATGAGGTCGCCCCGCAGCCTTCTCTTCTCCAGGCTGAACAAGCCCAACTCCCTCAGCCTGTCCTCATAGGGGAGGTGCTCTAGCCCCCTGATCATCTTAGTCGCCCTCCTCTGGACCCTTTCCAAAATCTCCATGTCTTTCTTGTACTGAGGGCTCCACACCTGGACACAGTACTCCAGATGGGGCCTCACAAGAGCCGAGTAGAGAGGGACAATCACTTCCCTGTCCCTGCTGACCACCCCTCTCCTGATGGAGCCCAGGATCCCATTTGCCTTTCGAGCTGCCAGAGCGCACTGCTGGCTCATGTTGAGTCTCTCGTCCATCAGGACCCCCAGGTCCTTCTCTGCCGAGCTGCTCTCAAGGACCACTCCTCCCAGCTTGTACGGGTGCCTGGGGTTCTTCCGGCCCAAATGCAAAACCTTGCACTTTGCCGTGTTGAACCTCATTAGGTTCACCCGAGCCCAGCTTTCCAGCCTGTCGAGGTCCCTCTGAATGGCATCCCTTCCTTCCACCGTATCAACCGCACCACTCAGCTTGGTGTCGTCAGCAAACTTGCTGAGGGTGCACTCAATTCCCTCATCGATGTCATTGATAAAGATGTTAAAGAGCACCGGTCCCAAGACAGACCCTTGGGGGACACCACTTGTTACCGGCCTCCACCTGGACATAGAGCCATTGACCATCACCCTCTGTCTGCGGCCTTTCAACCAATTGCTTATCCATCGGGTCGTCCACCCATCAAATCCACTTCCCTCCAATTTGGAGATGAGGATGTGGTGGGGGACCATGTCAAAGGCCTTGCTCAGGTCCAGGAAAATGACATCGGTCGCCTTCCCTTCGTCCACCAATGCCGTCACTCCATCATAGAAGGCCACAAGATTAGTTAGGCATGACCTTCCTTTGGTGAAGCCGTGCTGGCTGTCTCGGATCACATGCTCATTCTTTATGTGATCGAGCATGTTGTCCAGGAGGATCTGTTCCATGATTTTCCCAGGCACGGAGGTGAGACTCACCGGCCTGTAGTTCCCCGGGTCCTCCCTGCTCCCCTTCTTGTATATGGGAGTGACGTGACCCTTCCTCCAGTCGTCCGGAACCTCACCTGACAGCCACGACTTCTCAAATATGATGGAGAGCGGCTCGGCAACCACCTCAGCCAGCTCCTTCAGGACCCTGGGATGCACGCCATCCGGCCCCATAGACTTATATTCATTCAGTCTAAGGAGGCACTGTCGGACTTGCTCTGCCCTTACAGTGGGGAGGGATTTACCTCCTTGGTCCCCACATAGAGGTTTGGGGATGCAGGGCTCAGGGACGTGAAAAAGACTAGAATCCTGGCCACCAGTGAAGACCGAGGTGAAGAATTCATTCAGCACCTCAGCTTTTTCTTCATCTGTTGAAGCCAGTTCTCCTTTTAAATTTACCAAAGTAGGTACACCCGTTTTGGCCTGTCTCTTCTGGCCAATGTACCTGTAGAAGGTTTTCTTATTGTTTTTCACATCCCTTGCCAAGTTCAGTTCTGCCTGCGCCTTGGCTTCCCTGATCCCACGTCTGCAAGTCCGGACAGCATCCCTGTACTCTTCCCAGGTGACACAGCCTTGTTTCCAGAGCTTGTACACCCCTTTCTTCGCCCTCAGTTCTCTCAGCAGGTCCTTGCTGAGCCATGCCGGTTTCCTACCTCGCCTGCCCACTTTCTTATTCAGAGGAATGGAGACCTCTTGTGCTTCCAGGAGGGCATCCTTGAAGAGCAGCCAGCTCTCCTCAACATCTTTGTCTTTGAGGGCGGCGCGCCAGGGGATCTTGGCCAGCAATCCATTGAGTAGCTTGAAGTCTGCTCTTCTAAAGTTCAGCGTCCTGATCCTGCTCTTTGCCAGGCCCACATCGCTTGAGATCACAAACTCAACCAAGGCGTGGTCGCTGGAGCCCAGGCAGCCTCCAACTTTGACACCTTTGATGATCTCCTCAGCGTTTGTGAGCAGCAGGTCCAGCAACGCTTCACCTCTGGTCGGTCTGTCCAATACCTGAACCAGAAAGCTATCGTCAATGGATTCCAAGAGCTTTCTGGAGCTCTTGCAGCTCGCCGTGTGGTTTTCCCAGCAGATGTCCGGATGGTTGAAGTCCCCCACCAGGACAAGAGCCCGTGAGCCAGACATCTCACGCATCTGGAGCAAGAAAGCCTCGTCAACAGCCTCCCCCTGATCAGGTGGCCTGTAGTATACCCCTAACACCAGCTGACCTGTATTAGTCCCATCTCTAATCCTAACCCACAGGCTCTCAACCTGTTCCTGACTGTTTCTCGTAGGGAGCTCCTCACAGTTTATCCAATCTCTGACATAGAGAGCAACTCCCCCACCCCTCCTACCTCGCCTATCTCTCCTAAAGAGTCTATAGCCATCGATCGCAGTATCCCAATTGTGGGAGTCATCCCACCATGTTTCTGTGATAGCAACAAGGTCATAACTTTCCGAGTGCATCACAGTTTCCAGTTCCTCCTGCTTGTTACTCAGGCTGCGTGCATTGGTATAAAGGCACTTCAGCCGGGCTATCCGTCTCACCACCTTTATAAGGGATCTAGGATCCCCTAGAACAGCAGCATCCCCAGCATCCCCCTGCCCTACTCCTTCCCTGTGCACTCTGCCGTCATTGCTCATGGAGTTTGGTACAAGCCCTCGAATGACCCGTTCACCCCCAGTAGCCCCTATTTTGTCCCCTTCCCCCTTCGTTCCTAGTTTAAAGACCTGTCAATGAGTCCCGCTAATTCTTCAGCTAATATCCTCTTACCCCTCAGGGACAGGCTGCATGCATCAGCAGCCATCATGCCAGGTGCAGTGTAAATTGCCCCATGGTCAAAAAAGCCGAAATTCTTGTGTCTGCACCAGCTTTTTAGCCATCTATTTAAATGATAGGTGAGATGCTTGAAATTCAGCACAGAATGATTGCAGAGCATGAATTTATAAGCGACTCTATCCAGCTATCTGTCTTTGTTTTAAAGAATCAAAGCAAAAAAAAAAAAAAAAGTCTTTCAGAACACTTAACTTAGGAAGAGTCTACCTAATGAAGAGGTCTTGTATACTACGTCATGCTTGCAGTGTTAAAATGAACTTCTGCAGGAATGTAGAAATGATGAAATAACACTGGAGCTATTGGAAAAGCAGTATTGTGAGTTTTCAAAAGCAATATTACGAAATCTAAAACGCTGGAGTAGTTTCTAATTTCATTGCAAAATCATGAAATAGCTGAAGTACAGTTTGCATAGAAACTTTGGAGAACATGAAGGAAAGGGTCTTTGCAGGGGTGGAAAGGAAGTCTATCCCATCTTAAAAAAGAAAAAAAAGAGAAGGTTAGGATTGGAATTTAAAAAAATAGTGCAATTTTGATGTGAATTATGTTTGCAAGAAAATATAAATCAGTTGTGCTAATAGAGATTTTTACAGCATTCAAAAAATATATTAATCTCAAATTAGGACCTTGGCTTGGCCCCTCTGTTTTCAAAGGAAACATCCACCTACATTATTTTGTATTTCCTTATTCATCTTACCAATTTATATTTTCTTGACTTGAAAGTAATTTTTTTAAAAGTGAAGTTACCTTTGTTTATTCATGTAGGCATCTATGACCCTGAAAACTTGAAAGACTGGGGATGAATTTTGAAAAGAAATAGGAAAAATAATAATATTAATAGATTAATTTTTAGGTGAAACAGTGCCTGGAACGCAGTGCTCAGAGCAGTATTCTGATGCAAAACTTAAATAGAATTTACTCCCAAAACCTGTGTCTTGCCAAATTTCCTGTTATACATCATAGGAGTCCAAACTAATTTTTTTTATACTTCACTTTTGTATGACTAGGATAGAAAACAGTTTAAAAAGCCTGTAGCCATTTCCTTCTACACACTTGCTTCTTGTGTCTGTGACCATTTCCAGGGACACCTTTCACCTATATACAATACAAATTGATGCTTTGTTCTCCAAGCCTGAGATCTGCATTTATTTTTTGTCCCAGTGAGAAACACAGATGTTCTCAGCGGATTATCATAAATGTAGTCTAAACTGCTCTAAATCTTAATCCAAAAAATGCTTGGATCATTATGAATAGCACCAATGCCCATATATAGAGTAGCGTGGTTCCCACATTCAAAGTATCCTTTTTCCATTTTCCACTGCAAAAAGCTCTTGTATTCAATTAAAGAATAGGCACATTTGAGGCTTAAAATGTGCTTTCTTGCTTTATAAATTCAGGGAGAAAAAAGTTGTTATTCATTAACTTCAAGTTGCTAACAGACTTTTGGCCAATTCTCTTTGAAATAAATAATTGGTTGAGGAATTATGCTCCTTTGCTTTGAAGCAGAGACTTAAATTTTAACTTAGTTAATTTTCAGAATTTTGATTATACTGATCTCAAAACATAGTCCCTGAAAAATCAGAATTGTCAAAGTGGGATTCTTGAATTATATTAAGTACTAGATTTGCACTCAGTTGCCAATAACTTTTTTTGGTTGTTATTATTATATTTATGGGCATAATGTCTCTTTACCTTCCTTGTGATGTAACCATATCTTAAAAGAAAAAACTTAATACAAAAATAATTAACTTCAGCTGCAATGAATGTTTGAATTGTTGGCTATAAGTTAAGGTTGCACAACATGTAAACAAAATTTGAGATAGGCACCCAACTAAATACAATTCACCTCACCTGCACAATGAATGAGGCAAACCCATGAAATATCTTGTGGTCACCTAAATAAAACTTATTCAGTCTAATACATACAAAAAAAATTGATTTATTGTTTTCTCAGTTTCCCCCATTTGCTAAAATTGTGCCTGTTTTTTTTAACTTAATTTCTTGTAATAAAACTTGTCTGATTTATACAATCTCTCTCCCTCTACATATGCAGATCTGTATACATATTGCAATCCTGTACATATATGTCCTCATAATGCAGATTTATATTTACATAATGGAGATTTATAAAATGAATATGATTTTATAGTTTATGATTAGCGTGATAAATATTTTGAGCATACAGTGTGTTCTTTCTATCTCATAGCCATATGAAGATAATTAGCATTTTACCTTAGCAATATCACAAATTTACTTTGGATTTTGTGAATTTAAATGTAGAAGTGGTATTAATTTTACTAGAGTTTTATACAACTTAATATATGTGAATGGGAACATGATACACCACTCTTGCATAAAACATTTGCTTTCAAATATATTTCATTAGATTCTATGAATCTGAATTTTGGAAAAAGAATTCTGCTGGAGTTTAAAATGCCTCAGTTTCTATAGGGAAAATGCAGTTCCCCAGTTCAATTAAATCTATTGACATATGCATCAGTATAGTAATTAACCTAGTAAAGTAAATCTAAGAGTTAGTCTTTAAAAAAAAAAAAGAAAAAAATTGTTGTTGGAGGGTAGAGCCCTCTTTCCTCCAGTAGATTGTAAAAACCCATGTACTGTTTTGGAATATGATGAAAAAAACCCTCAGCTTATGTAGTCGGATTTAAGCTCTCTCAATTCCTCTACTTGATTTGATAAACACTGAAAGAGTAGCATGAACTGTTGAATAGTCATTATGCTGACTAAAGAGGAGGGAAATTTTTTTGTATTTTTGATTTAGATATTTCAGCTTACCTTTGGCTGGAATTCAGGTCTCCCATATGCAGGATGAGTGATCTTAATACCATCTGTCTCAGCTCTTTGGTTGGAAGGACTCTTCATCATAAACACGTGTTTATTGGGTGAGATCTTATTAGACTTGTGTAGGCTTGTATGCTGAACATGCATTGTATTCAGTAGACACAATTTAGACTCAACTTTTTGAACATCAAAGAGTAGGTTGGAAAAGATACAGATGGCTATTTGGGGAACAGAAAGATTTAAAGCATGCTAACCTTTTGTTGTTGTTTAAAAAATATACATAAATTTCTAGAAGGAAAATATAGTTGTACACTGACAACTATATTTATACGTTTTATATTTGTTTTTATATTTGGTTTCCTTCATTTGTGTTAAGGATGGGGTTGGAATGTATTCAGTTGGATGCTCAGATCTTTCAGTCACTAGCAGTGTTTATAACTAGCTTCTTCAGTACCTAGATTTCTTTTTTCACAAGAAAACCCTTAAATCAAAAAGTCCAAAAGAATTAATTACCATACGATTAAGATCAAATCTGTTACTTATTTTTTTCTTCAGAATTTAGAGTTATTTGTTCTTCAGCCTGTTAAGTAACTGTTCTTGAATGTATTCCAGATTTAAAGGGCTATTCTTAGGAATGTATTCAATATTTACTTGAATAAAAAGATGTTAGACCTGGTTCTTTTAAAAAATGTTTTTTTCATATCCTCATACTTTTGAAAAATTCCAATGAAAATAAGCCAATAAGATACAGGGCAAAGTCTTGTTCTATAAACAGATTTGACCAGTGAGCCAAATGATCAATTGGAGGGAGAAGAGTCTGAGTTTGTTTGCTGTTCTCTGTTTTCATAATGAAATGATGGATCACATAGTGAAAGAGAGGCTCACATCAAAATCAAGGAATATCAGTTCCTGTTATTTGGTCAGCATTCTATTTGTCTATGTATATTAATTTATTCTTTCCAGTTTCTTTGTTGCTTTATTCCATTACATTTTATTATTGAAAAAAAATAAAAACTGGAACTGGATATATGAAAAAGTTTTTTATGATGAGAGTAGTGAAGCACTGGATGCTCAGAGGGTAGGGAATGCCCAAACCTTGGAGATGTTCAAGGCCAGGCTGGACAGGGCTCTGAGCATCTGATCTAGTTGTATAAGCCCCTGTTTGTTGTTGAGGAGTTAGACTAGATGACATTTAAAGGTCCCTTCCAATCCAAATGGTTCTATGATAGTCAGCTATCAATGGAGAGACCAGAGAAATCAATGAGATTTTCTTGCCTCTAGGCTGGATAAAGATCTAAATGCCAAGAAAGTCACAGGTGTTAAGCTACTACAGAAACTAACTATGGCACATACCAGGGGTGTTGGAGCCAAATGATCATTGTGGTCCTTTTCAACCCAGGCCATTCTATGGTGATGATTCTATGTATCTTCTGCTTTGTAGTAGCTTTCTGGTCCAGGAGTAAATTAAAGAGAGCTTTGTTTTTTTCCAGTAGTAGGCTGCCTTGTATTTTCTTGCAGGATGGAAAAGGACAATTCAAAAATTACAGAGTTTCCTTCTAGACATAAATTCCCTTTTTTTTTTTTGTTAAGCCCCTGTTCAGCATGCTCAGTGTTTAAGTGCATCTCTCCTAAATATACACTTTGAGATACTTTGGGTTCTTTCATCATCAATCTGTACAAATATCTTCATATTCCATCTGCGAAAGTATTAACATTTCTTGATCTATTTCAATCTGAGTTGAAGGTTCATTAAAGGGGGAGAATTTGGACTCGTGAAAAACAGACAAGCAAAAAATATCTCCAAAAAAAGGACAATAATGATGAAGTAATTATTCTCGAGTATAATTCATTATTAAGAAAACTCTGTACACAGGACATCACTATGCTTAAAAGCTATGGAAAAATTCTTGTGGCCTAATCTGTTTTTGAGAAATCGTAGTGAAATTTGTGTCTGTGAGGTCTTACACTCATGACTTTGAAAGAAACTGCATGGTGGTTTTTTTTTTAATTTCTTTGGTTTTGTGATAGAAAAACAAACTTTTAAATTGCTGTGGGGAAAAGCTCTGTTTATTTATAATTGCACCTGTTCTTGCATAATAGGAAATACGGTTTGAGCCATGCTTTCCTGGAATTGTTGTCTGACTGGTGCAGTTGTTCACTAAATCTGATACTCTTGTGCTGTCTTTCAAGGGATGTTTTATTTCTTCTACTATATTTATTTATTTAAAACCTCTGGCATGTTCTTCTTTACATTAGTATCCTACTTATGTTTCCTGATCTTCCTTTGTGGGTGTCCTTCATGCCTGTACAGTAACATCCCAAGTCCTCAAATTTGCATGTCTTTATAATGCTGTCTTAACAGACAAAGGGATGTTATTATTGGCCGACTTGAAGGTAATGAAAACAGTGCTGTGCTTTTTTGGTTATTTAGCCTCTTTAGAATATTTTGTTTACTTTCAATCATAAGATCTGTAAACCAACCATATCATTTTAAACATTTACAATAATATACCCTTGCCTAATGGCATTTCCTTTCCTCACCCAGGAGGTTTCAGTTTTGGAAGGTTTCAAGAAATATTAAATATAGTTCATGATGTATATTGCCATGACCAAATAAACTGAATTTAAATGTTCAACATTTAACTTTTAAATCTAGAAACTTTAATGCATTTACCTCTGTATGGGAGAACTGCCCATGTTTAGTCAAACTCTTATTTAATTCCGTTAGTAAGAACTCATCGAGTCGCCTTGCAGAGAATTACTTCTAAGTCCTGGTGGATAGAAAGCTGGACACGAGCCAGGAATGTGCTCTTGCAGCCCAAAAAGCCAACTGTATCCTGGGCTGCATCCATAGAGGAGTGACCAGCAGAGAGACGGAGGTGACTGTATCTTTATCTGTATCTATGCAGTATCTGGAGTTACTACATCCAGACCTGGACTCAAACCCCCGCACCCTTGCTTCCCCAGGAAAGGCACAAGCAATTACAGTGGGTCCAGAGAAGGAGCACAAAGATAATCAGAGGGCTGGAGCACCCCTCCTATGAAGAAAGGTTGAGGGAGCTGGTCTTGTTTAGTCTGGAGAAGGGGAGGCTCTGAGGAAACCTCAGTGTGGCATTCCACTACTTGAGGGGAGCTTATAATTAGGAGGGAAACTTTTTTCAGGGGCAGATTTGTTGTGACTGGGGTTGTAACAAAGTCAAATTTATTAATGTAGAACAAAAGCAGCATTACTTATTGGTCAGGCCTTTGGACTTCTTTGTCAGGGAGATGAACACTGTTCTTATATTGCACAACATCTGCTAAGTGAAGTTTCTTGACATCTTTACTAGGCAAGCTTCTTGACATCTCTTAACATAGCATGTAATGATCTTTATCTCCTTTAAAAGACAATTTGATGAAATTCTACTGATGAATAGGTTTACTATTTTTATTTAGTGTTATATTAATATTAATAAAGGATAGTATTTTCTTCTCTTTAATTAAAAAATGAGTTGCATTATTCTTGATGTTTTCTTTGAAAATCTGTTTCACTGTAAAGTAACACAATATTTAGCTTTTTGCACATTTGTAGGTTTAGGGGAAAAAAGTATACACTAAACAATTAATTTAATCTCCATTAACTAGACAGTCAGATAGACCAAATGGAGGATAAATATGGAGGATAGTTAATAGGAGGAGCATAGACTAAATAATTAATGTTAACCAATGCAATATGCATTAATGCAATGCAATGCCTAATTTAGCATTGAAAGACTGCATTTGCTACTATACTGAAAAAGCCAAAGTACTTTCTGTTTTGTAACCAAATTGCTATACTGTTGAATGAGGAGCATATTCCCTGATGTGCTCCCTCAAACAGCATCCAGTTGGAGAGGAGAGACACATGATAGTTAGAATTCCCCCCAAAAAACTTGGAAGTTGCAATAGTACTCTGGGAAAAAGCTAATAAGAACTATCATGTTGCTTTAAAGTTTATGCCATACTTCATGTCCAAAGTTATTTGACTAACACCATCTGCCTACTATATATCCAGCTCATTAGAATTTCATGCTTATGATACCAACATTTATATGGATTTATTTGCTGCTTAGAAAGAGTCCACAACACTATGTTGCTGTCAAAGAAATTCTCTTCCTATTAGGGATAAGTGTGTGTATGGGAACTGTTGAATCTTGGCCTGAACTCCTGATTGATCACTTGAGGCAAAGACTCTATCACCCATGGGAGCACAGGTGAAGGCAATTCAACTGTGTGACCAGAAGAGGTGGAGCCTGGCTGCACTTGTCCTTGACCCCATTTAAGGACTGATTGTCAGCAGGGAAGGATCTCTTTCTGGAGATCCCTTCTCTTGGAGTTTCCTACTGTGAACCTAGGATGTGGGTGAGCATTTCATTTCTGATTGTCTCTTTCCACCATGATAATCTTTCTAACTATAAACCTGTAAAATACCATCCTAACCATGCCACTCTTCTAACTGTGCATTTGTTAATTGTGCAGTGTGCTTTACAGTGTGAAATGTTAATTGGTAAAGTGAATCCAGTCTTAACAGCGAGGTATAGCTGAACAGTACCTCACAAGGCTAAATCACAAGTACATAAACTTTGCTTAATTTTATTTGCTCATTGCTGTTCCATTGATCCTATCTGGTCAGGAGGGCAAATGGTCTCAAAAATGACAAAGTAAATGAGAAGCAGTGATTTTCATAGTCAAGGTGAAACTTAAGAGTTTTGTGATCTGCTATTATGGGCTCTACTATCCTATCTGGAGACAATATTGCTACAGAATATATTTCTAGAGAGGGGAAATACCTAAAAGGCATATCCCCTGTAAGTGCTGGAGAACTTTGCCTGTGTAGATCTTTACCATTTAGCTATGATTTCTGGACAGCTGTTACCTGCTGGTCTACTAACCAGTGAGTCAGTGGTAGAATTCAAGGAAGTCTGGAGCTACTGTGGACTCTCAGTAAGTTCAGTGTCCTCAGAAGAAAATTCTCTGATCTTTGATCACAGTAAGTGAATGGTGCCACTCTGTGAAGCTGGCTAACAATGTACTACAGAGAGTTTTTTTGCTGGCTTTTGGCAAAGGTAGCCCAAACTCACTAGATCCACCGTCTTGAAACAGCTGCTAGCTTAGGCCTATCTTTATTTCTGGATGTGGGTTTTTTTTTTAGTTTTTTTTTTTTTTTTCTCTACTTCCTAAAAAGAAACCCTTTTTCTCCTTCATCTGAATTAGGTGCTGTCTAAAATCTTGACCTAGAATCCAGAGTTTCACTGCAAAACAGTACTGTTCTCTATTGCAAAGTGTACTTAGCCCTCTCCTCCAGGGCTAAGTACAAGAGCTGTGAAGTTGATTTTCACATAGCTAGTAGTCATATGTAAAGAATTTCTGAACATATGGTGTCCTTTTTGTAGGTATGATGAGGCTTAAAAATCTTTGCTAAATAGCTCCAAACCTTAAGCTATACCTGGGTAACATTTTTGCTAGGAAAAAATATAAATATTCAGTAAAATTGAAAACCAAGTGCATTAAATTTCTTTAGCTTCCTAAGCTGAATCTCTCATCGGAACATAAGAACAAACTGATTCTTATAAGACTGTAAGTTTACATACCAGAGGGAAGAGGATTTTCAGAATGATGTCTTGGCTCAGGACAAATCTGCATCAATTTTTTCTTTTTCTAATACAAACACAAGTTGTACCTCAAACGTCTGTTGAGCGAGGAATTTGCTGTAACCTCAGGCAGGGAATTTTATGTTGGTTTACATAATGTTCAGAAGCTCTGCACTGAAGTGCCTTGAATAAGTATTGCAGCATTTCCCATGTCTTTGAAATATTGTGGCTTTTCTTCATGAAGGAAGTAGACTGAAATTAGTAAGAAACTGCTGAGGGCAAAAACATATCTAACACTTTAACTCATTTGATTTCTTCAAATTGCGTTACAATTTTCTGAAACAAGCCCCCTCTCCCCTCCCCTGCTCTCCTTCCCCCCCCCTCCCTCCCACAGCCCTAAAAACGTTACATCAATAATTCTTTTTAAATGGGAATGTTTTCTTATAATCAGATTATTTTACTCCTTACCACTTAAGGTTTAGTTGACCATATTGGGCCTTGTTTTCTCCTGATGCAACCAGGCTTTAATGTGATACTGTAGCTAGCAAAGTACAAAGTGCCCTGCTTTGCACCCTGAATACATGCTGAAACGTTAAATTGTCATGTCTGAAGTGTGAGACAAAACATTGTGTTGAAGTGCTGTAGGTTGGAGGAGAAATGACGCCATAAGACAAATTCAAGCAAGAATGTAGAAGTTATGCATTTCTTGAATTTGTGTGATATTTGTGGTATTTCAAAACGTGTGGCCATATCTTTAGGCAGCATCCCTTCATCAGGGCTATTGGATACTAATTGAGAGTCTGGTTATTTGAAGAAGCGGGAGAAGAGAAAGAACAGCGCACAGAAAAAAGAGTTCTTGTATTACTACTGGAAAACATTATATCACAATGTGCCTTCAGCTCTTGCATTATCTGAGATGGTGGTTTTCCTGTTTGGTGGTTTTCGGATTGTAAAAATTGTAATTTTGGAGAGAACTAAGAAAATTTGAAGAGTGATCAGTTTTGTCATGTTGATCTGAAGAGAACCAATGAAAGATGGAGCTGCAGGTAGAAAATGAAATAAGGGTTCTATTTTCAGCAAATAGTGCTGAATTACAGGCATGATGTCATAAGCCAGTACCAGTTTCAGAATCTAACTATTCAGTATCACATCACAGATCATTTGTAGTGTTTACTATAGCATTCAAAGCAACAGAGTAGGCTTTTTTTTTTTTTTTGCCTTGTCATCATTATGTAGATGTGCTTTCTAACAGCTGAGGAAAGCCAAGTCATTAGAGTTCAAGATGTCATAGGCTTGAATTATACAAAAAACAAACAAACAACAACAAAAAAAACAAACAACCACCACCACCAACAACAAAAAACCAACAAAACAAAAATCCTATTCTCTTTATTCTTCAGGAAAGACTATTCTTTTAAGTTATAAACAGATTTGAAATTGTATTTTCTCATCTAATGAGAAAACCATAGTAAAATACATTTCATTGACTTGAGGTGTACCGGCTTTTCTTAGATTGTCTTTGGATTCTCTCCAAGGATTTAATTCTATCTTTCTTAACATGAATACTCTGGAAATAATACCTGTTTCTTCCCTGTACATTTAGCTTTTAAATTGTGATATACTTTCTGTCTGTAAAGTAAATTATAAATGTTCTTTTGTAGGGATATTTCTGAATAGATTGTCCTTAGATCTTTTATGAATGTCAAAAGATTCACTGGCTTTTCTATACAACATTTCTTGAATAAGAGACTTTTAACAAGCTGAATTCAAACGGACTGAGTCTTCAGAGTATTCATGGCATTACACAATTACCAGGAATTTCCAAGATCTTTTTACTTTGCAGCTTCAACTAATATGCAAAAACAGTGTAGAATTCACGAAAAACATAAATTAATTTTACTATTGAATAAAGTTGCATTACTTTAGAGTATTAGTAGTTAGAAGTTAGCCAGGCATCAACTATGTGCTGTTCTCATGCAGTCCAGTCGCTCCTGTGATTAGAATATATCAGATAAAATAAATGCAGTCATGAAAAAGGTGGAGAGAAATATTATTGTATAAAAGCCAGACATAAGACAAAGAGTTGTCAGAGCACGCAAAAGCATCCTGATTCCTGTCTGCTTGGCACAAGTCATAGCAAAGGTGGAAGAAGCCTAATGGTGTGATGTAGTGCCATAGAGATGCCAGTCAGAGCTGTGGGTAGATAAAAAAGTGAAGGGGGAAATGAAACAAGGGGAATCAGCTGCGCTAGGAGGAAGATTGTCTGAGTGTTGCAACGAGCTGTAGATATCAGACGCAGGGTGGGGTGTCTGATGTCAAACATGAAAGTGAGGCTTGAAAGAATGATCAAGGGAGAAATGCATTTCTGATCACTGCTGATCTGTGTCCTGCTCGGTGCTGTAATCAGATGTCTGTAAGAGAAGACAGAGTGAAGTCTGGACTTCTCACATTTTATAGGTCACTACAGCTTATTTCAAAGGGCTGGAGAAGACTAATAAAATGTGTTGGTGCTGTTTTTGTGCTAGTGGCTGGAGCAGATGGAAGATGTGCTGTGCTTTGGAGATAAGAGATAAAGGAAAGAACAAATAGCTTCTGTGAAATGAGATATTTTATGTTCTTGCATCTGGTCCTATGCTGATGCACTATATCATGAATAATTTTGCCAAAAAAAAAAAACCAGTTCCAATTGTAACTTGAGTTTCCATGTAAAAGTGCTGGTTTCTGTGTCTGCCAGAATGTCTCAGATTAAAGATGTAATTTCGGTCAAATCCAAAAATGGTATGCCTGAGAATAGTAATGAGAAAGTTGAGAGAGTTAGCTCTACTATTAAACTCCTGGCTTGAATCCAGCATTGTGAAAAATGAAATCCAACTTTATTTTATAAGAAGTACTTTGACAAGTGATATAATCACCTACTCAAGGATGGGATTTCCTTGCTTTCTGTTTCAGGAAACAGCAATCTCGGATTTGTGCAATGCAGCATGGAAATGCTTCTTTCGCTGTTTTTGCACAAAATGTAGAATTAAGCAACAATTCCAACAGAAATAAACAGGACAAAGAAATGTGAGAAGCCTGTTATTATTTGAAAGGTAGGAAGTAGCCTACCAACTTCTCTAGCTCTTTTTGAAAGAAGTGCCTTGTAGACATGTATATTCAATAATAATTAGATGAAGAAATCACTAAAAAATGAGTTTTCGATAACTTTGTTAAGTAGCAGAAAGTTTCAGTATTAGAATCTGTCTGGCTTTGCCTGATTTTCCTGCTTAACCTATCTGCAAATTTAAATAAGTCTGCCAGTTACTAATATTTTCATGTGTTCAGTCATCATGATGTAGCTTTTATTTCGCAATACAACATTGAAATATGTAATTTAAAAAATAAAAAGCAAGCTCTGAAAATTTCCTTGTTCCACTCTTGTTGTCCAAGATGACAGGATAGTCATGATGAGACCTGCTGATACCTGAAAACTCATTTTCATTTTTATTCGTGCATTAGGCTTCTGGGGAAAACATAAGAGATGTGATGATCCTAAGTGAATCTGACACCAATTTCTGATGGTGCAGATAGCAATTCTTCTCGTTATTATACCCTTATATGCCTATAATGCCCCTGAGGAATGTCAACAACAAAATTTTTAGAACATTCTGGGAAATAAACACTGTCTTTTGAGCAGTTAAGATTGTAGAAAATGTTCCTGCAAAGCAAATGTTTCTAGCAATCTTCAAAAGGGTTTGTGAATGTGCTAGAAATCTCCACTGTTTGTTATGAAGTACAAGGTGTAGCATTTCCATTCCATTACTTAGCCTTTGCCTACCCCTTCATCCTGAACAATCTTTATTCTCTCTCTCCAAGCCTTAGTCAGTGATATGTCCTTATGTTTTGAGGGGAATATCTTAAATCACAATTACTAGAAGTGATTTTATATTTCCTTACTGAACTGTTACAATGCTGAATATCTTCCAAACATCACTTTTTTTTTTTTTTTTATGAAGCAAATAAAACTTTTGCAGCCAGATACTATCATGAGGATTAAAGAGAAAAGTTTTACAGGTTGGCCAACAAATATATGTTGATGAACTATTTTGAAAATAAGGGATTCAGATTTCTTTGCAGTATCAAGGTTTGTCATCCAAGGAAGCACAGAGTAGAAGACAGTTTAACAAGCTTCTGCTAGTAATGACAATGGGAGTCAAGTAAGTCTACTGAAAAGTTAGATCATTGTATCATTGTTTCACCACTGGAGTACAAAACACAGTTCAATGGTCTCATGACCATTCAAGACAAGTGAGGAAGTATATGGTTAGAAAATACTGCAACCCCTCCCGTCCCTAGCTTTATACCATTTTTAATTCTGAAAAGACCTTACTTTTAGCCCTACTTACATATTTTATCTTACTGTTGTTTTAAGTTTGCTGCAAACAGTAAGGGAGCTCAAACTAATTTTTAATGAAAATAAGAGAAACTTTAAGGGAAAATTAGCAAGAAATTTAGTAAGAATAAATGAGAAGACAAAATATTTTGTCAGAAAAATCCAATTCCTTTGTAATCTAGTTATTAATTTGCCTAGTTATTAATTTGCATAATATCAAAATATATGAAGGAAAAAGAGGATTGTCTACGTACATGACTGAGTCCCTTTAATGACTTGTTTTGTCTACAACACATGTAGCAGCAACAAAGACTTGGAAATTCCCAAATGTTGAGGGGAAAGGATGTATTGGAAAGAGGTGAATTATCCTATTTATATTTTATAATCAATGTTGGACTTCAGTTATATAGAGTATTAATATCTCACATTCCTTCAAATCCCTAAGCAGAACTAGTAAACCAATTAACTCAAATCATTCTGCATACTAGAATAATCAATGCTCCAACACTTTGAAAATAAAGACTTTCACTTCTGTCTTGTGCATTTTTGTGTGTGTGTGTATGCATGTGCATGCAGAACAACTTTAATATAGGATCCCTGCTGACTTCATTTTTTTAATTTTAGGAACTGCTAGGATCCAGCAAACAAATCATGCTGGTATACCTCCTAGAGGTATCAAATCACTGATTTCTTTCTAGTCTCAGGCTATGGAATTGGTCCTGATCATTACCTATTGACTTAAGATTTGAAGTGGGATTGTCTTGTCTGCCATCGTTATGATAAAAAGGTGAAAAAACAGAAGGTGTGTGTACATTTCATAAAGATTACAACTTCTTTAAAAGCAGGAAAATAATAAGGAAAATGGCTGTCATGAAGTGCTGTGGAAATAGCACAGGAAGGGAGGCAAAGGCTGGAAAAGCAGGAAAAGGGTCTGATTACTCTCTGAAGTGAGTTTAAGTCTTGCATTAATCAGCATCTTTATAGCAGTTTTTCACTGAATGTTGCATTGAAGTGCTTCAAGATTATACTTTTGCCTAGTGATTGTCATGATATGGATTGCTAAATCAAATCTGAATTACTGCCTACTTTACCCCATCTGTAAAGCCAGTGAGCTACACACCAACTTTTTTAGCAAAACTCTGGAACTCTGTTAACTAGTCTCAGAGTTCCTCTCACTGCTACTCCTAGTCATATGTAAACTACTTTTTGTGGCTGTTGTCTTCTGAAAAATGTTGGGATAAGAATCTTGGTGAAAAGGACTGGTTAACCTTATTCTAATTAGTCAAGAAAACACAGATTTTCTCATTTGCTAGCAGGCAGCACATTCATTTCATTAACTCAGAATTACAAAGCTGAAAATACCATGCTCTTCTGCTTGTCCATCCTCTTCTAGCTGCTCCTGGGTCTCTCCACTCTGTAGTGGCAGGTTTCATACATATGGGGGGCTTCCTGGCTCTGCCCCTGTGATATCAGAATGCTGTTGCCATGTGGAGCAAAATGGCACCATGCAGCTTCTCCCTGTCAGGGCTACCCCTCACCCAGCCCAGGCAATTGCCTACTTCAGCATGGCATGCATCTACTCCACTACGGAGCTTTGAAATGCAATTTAATCCATGAGCAGTATCAAGAGAAATGAGCAGCCACACCAATGAGGATGTGGAGTAGAGGAAACACTGGAAGATATGGAGATATGTTAAATTAGTATGTCATCAATAATTTTAATTAAATTTGAGGAAGAAATCGCTCAGTAGCCAGCAACTGTTGTTAGTTGTCTTGTCCATGATCTCTATTTGTATCTAAAAAAATTAACTAAAAATCCTGACAACAGTTTTGTAAAGCTTTAAAACATTCATGCACATGCAGAATTCCACATATATATATATATGTACAGCACATGTGAGATAAACAATCAATTGCTAAATGTTTTCAGTGCTCTGAAGAATCATAAATAATATACTGATTAAAAAAATAAAAATAAATAGATTGACCACAAATATTGTTGAAATATATTACCTCTGGGACTTCTAAGAAAATCACTGATATTATTTTATAGACCATAAACTGTAAATTACTTTCTCCTTTGGGCAAGAGTTTTATCCTTTTTCATTATTATCAATTAAAACTAGCAATATTTTTGGAGGAAAAAAAAAATATGTGGGCAAACTATGAAATACCATTTCCTTGGAGAGGATTGTGTGAAAATACTGCCTGAGTTATTTCCCTTGAGAAGCATTTTACATATATGAGAAATGCCAGTGATTAGAAATCAGTGACTTTATTAACTCTTAAAATGTATTTTATAATAACAGCTTGAGAAAATGTGTACATGTGCATGTATGAATAGTCTTGTTTTTCTTTTAGCAGACTTGAAACTTGACTAGGCCAAGTCAAGCTTTGATCAGCAGGCTGTGTTCCTGTGGAGCTTCTCCTGAGATAATACAGTTCCAGAGGAAGAGAGTATATATCAGTGTATCACTGAACATATCCTAATATGGTTATATGCCTTGAACTGCCAACTGATAAAATGAACTCTGTGAACTCTAAACTCGTCTGTGGAGTCTTGCTGTTGAAGTCCAAATTAGATCAGATGCCCTATTACATGGGTTACGTGATGCTTAAGCATTGCAAGTTAGGAAAGGTACTAGTATATGCTCTGTACTTACTACTATCTTTACCATTTGGTAAATGTTAGATTACCCTGTCTGGGAAACAATGAATTAAGGTATTATTTTAATAGGAAGAGAATTTTTAACTGTAGGCCTTTAATTTTCTGGACTGAAGGTGAACTTTAAAATCTGCAGATGATCTGAAGGGATCCTCTGCAATGGAGCAAGGTATAAGTTTGGTATAGGCATTTTCCATCAGATTTTTTTTTTTTTTTTTTTTTTTTTTTTTTTTTTTTTTATTAATCTCTGACTTCATAGAAGACTTCTGTGGGGGAATTGTTATTGGTGATCTTTATACCATTCTGGTCACTTGTTGAAATCTAATAAAATCTGAGCATATTACTTTTTTGGCTATGCAGAAATTTTCTGCTCTGGAAGCATATTTTGGAGAGTAAATAGATACAGCCAGACATAGTGGCGTTAATTCTATGTCTTTGAACTTGGAGAATCTCCTTGCCTTCTCTATGAGATCAGGGAATGTGATTCTATGATTCTGTGTTCAGTGACTAGTGCAGCAGCGCACAAGGGTTATTTGGGCGTTAAATAGGTCCCATTCAACATGTGAAAATTTATTCAAACAAATCCCTGTATTTACTGCAAGTAAGTAGCAGAGCAGGGCAAATGCCAAATTAAGGGCTATCACTTGAATATTTATTATTTACTTATTTAAACTCACTTTATATTTTATATGGTATAGTGGACTTGATGTCGGACAGTTTTTATACATGGTTTATTGAAAATGGTCAATTTTCCATAGACATGTGTTTCCTAAATACCACAGGCTAAACCTACATTCTGATACACTGTTTCTTTAATAGCACACTGAATCCTCAATTCAGCTACTCACCTATTTCTTATGTATATATAAAAACACTTTGACAGTCTAATCAGAACTTGAAACCTTATTCCTATTTTACCTCAGTGCTTTGTGCTTTTAGTATTCCATGCTCTGTGTTTTGAACTAGATGATGTCTTCGTTATTGGATGGAATTGCATTATGGTTATGGTATTGCTTTTACGTGCTTTTTCCTCTTTTCTAAACCTTGGTTTTCTGCCTTTGATTGGTAGATACCTTCAAAGAAGAGATTTGTAAAAGGTTACTAAGGAATGGTTTATATTGGATCTTTAAACAGGAAGAGGTTGAAAACTTCTCTAATCATTTGAGTAAAGAATGAATGCTAACAATAGTTAGTATCTTTTTTGTTTGGTTTTTTTTTTTTATTGGTTTATTGGTTTAGTTAGTAGGGGAAACATCATGCAATTTTGATCAATCGGTATTTAATAGTAGATGAACTGAAGAAAATAGTTTCAGGAAACATTTTGTACTCTACTTAAAATAGAAATACATTCAAATATTTTAGTTCATTGTAGTTTTGCTGGTTTTGTTAAAACACATTTCAAGAAAAATATTTTAAGAAGACTCACTTACAAACTTCTTTATTAGCAAATCAGTGAATCCAGGATGATTTTGTCAAAATTTTGCTGGCCTCCAGCTCCACTTTTTTTTTTTTTTTTTTTTTTTTTTTTTTTTTTTTTTAATTTGGTTAAGCTATTTAACCCTCATTCTTGCTTCTCTGAATCTCAGTTCAGAAAGTAAAGACCAGTGGATGGATCATTATAAAGATCATTAACCTGGATTGTCACGTACCACATGACTTCATGCTTTTATGTATCTCAAAATTCCTTTCAAGTCAGTTCTGAATCTGTTCAGGAGAATATATAAAAATATTGCAGTTTAAAATCTGGTGTGCTATGTGGAAATCTGCCATTCATCGCCCATGCAAGCTAGGAATCATGGCAAGATATTGATGCCTCATTCAACGTTTAGCATACGTAACTCAATTCTGGAAATAACTAGACTATGTACCGATACAGAAGGTGATAGAAATATTTTGTTTTATATAAGGAAAAGCATTTGACATACCTGTAAGTCTCAGATATATTTTTGCAGTCTCAGTGGGGATATATCTTTCGTTGGGGTAAATTATCATTTAATTGACCTCTTATTCCAACTTTATTCTCTGTAAGGCCATAGATAACTTTCTATTGATGAATATTTTCTAGACTGATTTTTTTTTTTTTTTTTTTTTTTTTTTTTTTTTTTCCATTCTTGCATGTTGTTCCTTTCTTGCCCTGGACAAGTGTGGACCCAATAGTATAAGTAGCACTACTGATATATATGTAACATTCCAGTAAAAATTTTTGTCCAAGATCAAAAACCAGATGTGGATAGTAGCATAAATTTCTCATTATAAAAAAAACTGATGGGTTCCTATAAAGAAAGAGTAAATCCCTTCACTGTGAAAAATAAGATGCAAAGTTGTACTCTGCATGCTAATCCTTACTTTACTCGGCACGTGAGGAATGTCTCCATGCTTTTTCCAGTACATATGGGGTGATTTGGATAAAGGCCATCTGCCCTTTTTATGCCCTGTGGCATAAAAAAAGATAAAGACGGCTGCTGCACTCAACAATACACACAACTAAAAGAATTTGAGCCCCTTGAGATCTACTTGGAAATGTGATTGTAAGGAAATTGGATTACTTTGCAGTTATTAACCATTGCAGAGAAAAAGCAAGGGAGAACATATGATCAAAATACAGATTGATAAGATTACTGTAGAACTCAGAAGTTGGAAAATATGTTTTTATTTAACTTTTTATTTAGTTAGTTAATTAGTTCTCTGTGTATTGCATTTTGTAAAAATGCTCACTCTATTTGTTTATGAGGTGGTTCAGACCCATTGTGTGCAACTAAGCGTTGTGGATGGACGCTCCCTCAATGGAGTAGACAGCACTGTTTCATTGTGAGTCTGCACCTCTTAGCTCTTCCTTTAGGTTTGTGATATCTTGGCTGCTTTCTTCTGTGGCATACATAATGTGAAGTGTATCGGAAGACTGGCTGTGTTGTCCTCAAAAAAAGGGCTCCTGTACTTGAAAGTGTACAGAAATCATAATTTTGCTCATAGCTTTAATGGACCTTGTATTCTAAAAGAGACTAAAAAGACTGCCCTGATTCAGTCAATACTTTGCATTGGGATGGTGTCTCAATCATTCTTTCTATACCACTACACCTCTTTCTGTTTTTCATTGAATTTATACTGCAAAGATGTAATAGACTTGGATGCTCTGGCTATGATTGTACTAGTAAAACAAACGTGCCAGGGTGCTCACTGTTGCAGAAGGCAGATGGTATGTATCAGACCACATCTATGCTAGTAAATTTTCAAGTGTGTGCTTGTACCAACAGAAGGTTGCTAGCAGAGTTCATGGAAGGGAATAAGTTTTTGTGCCTAATCACCTATTTGGTTGTCATATATGCCTTTTACCTTTACAGAATTGTAGAATCATGTGAATTGGAAGGGATCCTTAAAGATAATTTCATTCCACTGCCCTTGGAATGATCAAAGACATTCACTGCTAGATTAGGTTGCTCAGAGCCCCTTCCAGTCTGTTCTTGAATGTCTCCAAGGATGGGGCATCCACCCTCTCTCCAGGCAACCTTTTCCAATGCCTCCTTATTGTAAAGCAGTTCTTCCTTACAGACAGTATAAAACTACTCTCTTTTCGTTTGAAACCATTTCCCCTTGTTCTGTCACAGCAGACCCTGTTAAAGAGTCTGTTCCCTTTTTTCTAGCCTGTCCTTTAGGTAATGAGATAACATAGGAAAATTCTACATGAAATGACTGGATTCCTCAAAGTGATTGTAATAAGAAGGTAGACTGGATTTTTTCACTGACAGCCCTAACAGAAAAGCTGAGGAAAGAAAAAGCAATTTTCCTAGGTTTAAATGGGAACTGTCAGTCTGCAAAGATCTTGGACACTGTAGAGATGCATTACTTGTAATTAAGAATACAAAGAAACAGCATAACAACACAATTCTTTCACTGTAGCTGGGTTCATATTCATCTAGTCAGAGAGTGAGAACAAAAAAACTGATTGTTGATAAACTTCCCTCTTTATTTAATGATGAATATTTAGTGCTTTTAGATAGGAAGACGTGATGATATATCCACCACACATGTTTTTTTGTTTTGTTTTGTTTGTTTTGCATGTCCAACAATGTAATCTTAAAGTAAATTAAAGCAATTCCAAATCTTCTTTCCATTTTCGTTTTAGAAGATAATATTCATGTCCTTTTAAGGCTTGGGGGATAAGGCATACATAGAAAATATATCAAAGTGGATTTGAAACTGTATTAAAGGGTGAGAAAGAGTAGTGCCTAGAAGGTATTGTCTCCTGCAAAAGGATATATTGCTGTGGCCACAAGCAGCTGACATTCTGAAAGGGTGCTAAGCTTTGTGGGCTATTCAGTTTCCTATTAAGTGGTTTCATGACAGGTTAAAACATGAGAAATTACTTCTGGTATACTTCTAGTCATAGTGTTGTAGCTAATCTTGTGATGATACTGCTACAGAAGTATCTCAGTACTCCAGTTACAATGATCCAATAACATATAGATTGTATAGGTTAAGCATGCATGTTCACCCCAGTCAGCCTCTGGGTAAGTGCTTTGAGAGATTACAGTAGCACTCATTGACAAAGTGCTGGGGAGGTCATTAAAAAATGTGGTATGTGTGAAAATAGCAGAGAGTTTTTAATCTAACCTTAGCACAAAAGCTTGAGTTAGAGAGGAGTCTAAAATGCTTGCAGACACAAAATTGAGGAGAGAGGCAGGCCTTGGGAGCAAATAGGTACCTTCTGTCTTCAAAGAGAAGCAGCTGGCACAGTCACCTTGGCTGGTGAAGTGGATTATTCAGACATCCTTATGACAGAGTCAGGTAATATCACTGTATATTAATTAATTACATTTTCAACAGGTGAAGTGCCATGCAAAGCTATTTTTTCAGAGTCTAAATTTCTGATATAAAGAAATGAACAAGCAAATGGCATCTACTGGCTTATTTTGTAGTTAAGAAACCTCAAGTTTAAAGGCAATATTAGCTTATTTATTTTTGTTTGATGTGATACACTTGAATTCAACAGTCAGTTTTTCTGATAAGGATGTTTATCTTGATTTTGTTTTAGTCTGTTGGAAATTTGGTGATATTGATCATAAAAAGTTTTGAAGTACAGGTATCAGTGGTATAGTTTATAAATAACTGCAGTGGAATTTGGGTGACAGATTGCTCAGTTTTTTATCCACTCAGTTATTTGAATGTCTTTCTCTTAAATAGGTGCTAAATTAATTGAATGTTACTAGTTTGACATAAAAATTCTCTTGCAATATCCAGTTCTGCCTCAAAAATATATTCTTTAAAATTATGAATTAGATATGAATGATAATAACAATGTAGATTTTTTTTAAACTGTTTTTTTTTCTTTCTCTAAAAGAAAAGTAATAATCAATGCCCCAAATAGTGTATTAATTTTATCTGAGACTTCCCTTATCCCTTCTTTTAGCACTTTGTGTTTGATGTTACAGACCAAGGACAAAATACAAAATATATACTCATAGCACATGTTTCAGGAAGGTTGATTTGATGTTTTCAGTTAGTTTGTTTTTATCAAAATATTACTGTGCCATAATGTTGTCTAAATGCTCGGGACTACAAAGTGTCAAATGTTCTGCTTCTCCACATTTTGGACTCCAAATAAAGCCAGTAAAAACCCATGGCATGCCACAGGTGAGCTTTGTGAACTCATGGCCTGAGCATGAGTAGGACAAAGGTTTTGAGTCAAACCTGCTGGAAGTGACAAGGTCTGCCCTGAGATCCAAAAAATGCGAAATGGAATTCATAGGTGACAGTACTGCTACTCCATAAACGTGTGTATGCTTTCAGAGATGTTCTTGATCTGCGCTGTTCTTAGCTTTATTTTTTTTTTTAATTTTTTTTTTTTGTCTGGAAAGATCAGAGAAAATGACTGTACAGTAGCTATGGCTTCACCAACTGAAGATAATACCTCCTGATTTTACATACTGAACTATATAGTAGCTGCAAAAAGGGCTTATAGAAAAAACGTCACAGGAGGTTTGAGAAAGCATTGAGAGAACACTGTGAAAGAGCATAAAATATGAAGCACTGACCTAGTATCTGCAAAGCTGAGATTTGTCATCTCTGTCAGAGAGACAAATGAAACTGTTATTGTGGAATCAGGTCTCACTTTTTCTCTGGCTTTTCCCAAGAATTTCTACTTGACAAAAATGATATGACCACTACTGTGAAAACCAGTAGATATTCCAAACAGATATAATGAAAAGAGATATTCTGCCTGTCAGCTTGCATACACAGCTGGGGCCTTCACTCATTATGTGCCTTTCATAGTTTAAATCTGTAACAACTATCGGAACTAGTGTCAAATATGGTGTCAGCAGAGATTTTTGTCTGGGAGCTAAATGAGCTATAGTCCTTCAAACAATGTCAGCTGATACAAATATGTTCATAATCGCTGGCTAAATCTTTACAAGGAGGGTGTCATGACATGTCACTGTTGTCATGCTGTTAAGTGAAAGCCATATGTTTTAATACAACTGAGTTCTGGGATGTTTACCAATATAAGCACCATACTTTGGATTTGATCTCTTTTCCACAGCTGTATGTAAGGCCTTGGTTATTTTGCAGCATACCGCTATGTGTATTCTGAAAGTTTGCTGAGCTGTTTTAAATTCCTTAGCATCAAGAGCATGCAGCTGTACATAGTCCTACATCTGTGATATCCCATCAGGGCAAAGGCATTCCTGAATACTATGTTCTGCATGTTGTACTTCACAACAAAATGATTTAAATAAATAAATAAATAAATAAATAAATTAAAGATCATTTTCTATCTCTAATAATAAAGTTCAAAATATGCCAGCAAAAAGAAAAGAATAAATAAATTGAAGAGAGGGTGGAGGACTACTCTTTAAATAGGCATGAAAAGTTTTTTCAATAATTCTTAAAACTGTTTCAAAAGGCATTTATTATATTCTCTTTTCTAACCCCTGACTAACCTCCCAAGTGCATATATACACAAGAGATAATCTGGCTAATCTACACCTGTCATTCTGTTGTAGCCATACTTTGTATATTGTAATGAAGTAAATAATTACCCAATATCTGTACCCTGCACTGTTTTTATACTTATAAAACAGACATAATTCCCAGTTACATATTCCTTGTATTTCTCCCTGGCTTCAGCTCAAGACAAAGTTATTATTATGTGTGCATTTGGGTGGAGGGAGTCATTTTAAAGTGTTAATAGCATGAAGTAACATGAGAACTGTGTGAAACTCAGAATGCATGAAATATATCATGGGGTGTGGCATGCAGGCATATGGAAATATTTAAGGTATTAAATCCTACTGGAATACTGTTGAAGGATTATGCAGAGAGAAGCCCAAATTTGGTGTTTCCTTTTATATATTGATTTCTGGGGGTTGCCTTTAGCATATGGTATCCCATATGTGCCTGAGCATTTTTATGGGGGAAATCTTGTTGAGACAGGCCAGTATGATGTAGGAAAGCAAGATACCAGTTGAAGCTCAGGAGTTGAGAGAGTCCTGCTGATCCAGCTTGCCACCTAGCTACATATGTAATGAGACCAGTTATCTCTCATACAGAAAGTATGATAGATCTAGATAAAGCCTGGTATTTTAACAGTGATAGTGAGACTGTATGTGCTCAGGTGGTACAATCTGCCAACATAAAAACTCAAGGTAACTCTTTGAGTATCTTGTTGGACTAGGTCTTGCAATTACAGCTACGGGGTCTCTGATAGATAGATTAAACTCTCACTTTTAATGTGAAGTGGAAGTATTCAAGGCCAGAATGGATGAGGCCTTAGACAACCATACCTAGTGTGTGGTAACCCTGCCCATGGAAAGCTGTTGGAAATAAACGATCTTTAAGGACCTTTCCATCCCAAGCCATTCTATGATTCTATGGATTCTATGATTTTGCTGTGGTGTCCAAGAATGAAAACCCTTTGATCAAATATGAAAATTTCTCATACTGTTGAAGTTAAAAAAAAAAAAAAAAAAAAAAAAAAAAGAAAAAGATAAGCTGTAATAAATAAGCTATAATAAAGCCTCATTCTGAAGCTTCTGTAATCTTCATGAGTTGATGCTTCATATAACCTTTGGATAAACAGAACTGAAGTCTGGAATTGCAATGTTGCTATTTTTTCCAAACTAGAAATGTATAATTTAAAAAAGCTCTTGCTCTTTTATTTTCTACGTGTTCTACAGATTTCTTGCTGGGATAATAGGCTCTCTGAAAACTCCAGAACTGAAAAGTGCCCAGTCCTTTTTCCTTTGAGAATAAGCTTTGTTGGATAAAATATGTATTGTGTGACTCATGAGAATCTTTCTGATTGGATAATAAAAGAATGTGATTTTCAATCAAGGGACTGTGTTTTTTAAATAATATGTGGTGGTTGTTTTGGTTTGTTTTTTTTTCTGTGATTTAAAAACATTTTTTACACCTAATATGATCAGTAGTGAAGGCTGGTGACAAATAGGAACTATTAGGTGTGACTAACAGTTCTCCATTGCTACTTTTTTAGGCCACAGCCAGCATAATTTGTATATTTTTTTAATATTGTGTTTCTGTATCCATACTGTTATTGAAGTCAATGGCCTCAGACTATTAGCAAAATATTCTTGGAGCGAGGTTAAGGGTCTAAATTGAGCATACTATAGTTTTGTGGTAGCAAGATTATTGTGTGGATAGTGTGAAAACATACTGAGACATATTCATACACTTAAAATGAGTTTTAAGTGGAACTGAGCCATGGTACCTATGTAGATGCCACAGCCATCACAGATTGCTTCAAAGCAGTCTAACGAAACAAAATGCTCTCATCTGTTTTTTTAGTCTGAGACTAAGTCATCTGACTCTTCATAAATGAACTCCATTTAAGATATTTTATAATTGTGATTTTTCAAGTTGTTCTAGGTAGTATATTAGAAAATCTTATGACTCTTTCAATTGGAGTCTGTTTTGTAATGTCTTGTAAATCAATATTATATTAAATCTGGAGGAAACCAGGTTCCTTGGCTGGTATCAGAAGTTGGAGCCCTGTTTCTCAGGGTTAATAATTCAAAAAGCTTTCAAAATGGATTTCAGCAGCATAAAGGGAAAACAACTATTGAGCTATAACAAACATAAAATATAGGAATATTGATTCCTCAGGCTTTAAGCCTCAGTGGGCCAACAAAGCAATTTCTTTTTATGCCTTTTATTTAAAAATAAATGTTTTATCAATAGTATTTTGCTAAGATAAGAATAGATCTTTCCTGTGAAGAGGCTTCAGCAATAGGATTAGATTTTGAACCATATAATCTTTTTCGTGGTGGTGGTGGTGATGATGGTGGTTTCTTTTTTCCTTATAAGCCCATTCATGTTAACCAGTTCTAATTGAATGACTGCAGGGTTCTCAAAAATGTGAATCATTTCAACATGTGAAGTGGTTTAGATTTCCAGAGTAGCAAATGTAATGACCAGCTTAGGAAGGTAGGCTAAGAGATAATCAATAACCCCCTAGGAATGTGTGCTCAGGCTTAATAGATAAAAACAATATATTTTTTTTTTAGTGTTTATAGTTGCTTTTCACAAGGTGCTAAAGAAAATGTGTGCTGTCTCACTGAGGCGAACAAAGAACTCTTGCAGTCTTATTTATCAAATTATTTGTGATAACAGTTCTAGCTTTCTCAAGTAGGTGTGTTTTTTAACATATTTATCAGGAACGCCAGTGTGTGGATTTAAAACTTTGGGAGTGTTTCTGTGCATTTTTTCCACAACACACTCTTAAAAAATACATGAGACTTTTAGGAGGCTTTACCTAATGCGGAATACCTTCAAATGTGACTCTTTCAGCACTTGTAACCTTTCCTCCATTTATTTCCCTTCCCAAAGAAAATTTTAGTCTTGACTGACATGTCCATCTACTGATGGGAGCAATATCTTTCTTTGTGTGTGCTATCTGAAAGTTTGATCCTTCTACTACAGAGGCAATAGGTATCCTTATCTGTTAGGTATGTTGCATACTGTTGCTACAAATTAAGTACAGAATATCCGGTAATACTCTACAAAGAAGATGTAATGTGATTCGGAAACAGTCTTTTCTGTCCCAATGATTAAACTTATACTAATGCAATTGTATCCCTGAAAAACACCATTGGTAAATTTCTGAAACTTTCTGTAATGCCTTAGCACTGAATCATGCTTGGAGCATTTTAAGAGTGGCTTGATAGCTGCAGTATGGATGAAGCTGTAGGGCTGTGCAAATCTTTGAATCTCAGGACGTATTTGTAGACAGTCTAGGTGAAATGGCAGTATAGAGCACCCCAGTATGGACTGACTTTAGATTCCAGTCCCAGGATGGATAATGCAGACAAACCACAGGAGCTACAATGATAGTAAAAGGACTTTGTCAAAGGCATTGAAATGGTTTATGGGTGAGTGGCACAGCTAAGGCTGTATGAATGAGCATATATCAAATGCCTCTCAGGCATACTTAAATGTGGACATAAATAGATGTGGACAGCATACTGGGACAGATAACTTCTTAGAATCTGGAGGATGCTAGCAGAATTAGATCAAATATTCAGGACTCTCAAATGAAAGAAAAATCACGGCAGTTAGATTTTCAAGGAATGAACGTTTTCCCATTCATTCATTTACAGACCATTACTGTTAAAAATAAATTACTATACTATTTCTCAGTAATAGGTCCAAAGAATGTTACTGTAAGCTGCTTTTTGTGATTATTGAAGTCAATGGCCTCAGACTATTAGCAAAATATTCTTGGAGCAAGGTTAAGGGTCTGGGGGGGAAATAAACTTTTTGAGGTAGTTTCATGCTCCTCTTTACGAGTAGTTTTCCTTCTATGACCTTTATTACTATTTATTCCTTTATATTAACTCTTCTGCCACTGATGTATTGGCTTGCTCTTTTCAAATTTAGACAAGTCAACTTCATAAAGGGTACAAAAAATTCAAATAATTCCAACAGCAGAAGGGATCTTTAAATGTTTTGACAGTCCTGATTTTATTGGCGTTTCTGACTTATGTTTCTCAACTGGGTTCATTCTGATATGTTCCAGTAAAAGGAAATCTTGAGAGGTAATGTCCTCTGTTTTGTTTAAATTTGTTCTCTGTCCCCTTCTGAATGTTGTTCTATTTTGTCCTGACCTAAAGCAGGATAAGGGATTACAATGCATTGACTTTTGCTAAATGTTTTCTAATCTCTGCCTCTCTCCTAAGAGTTTTCTACTTGGCCTAGAGGAAAAAATCTAATATCTTGGATTAAAACTTTGCATTAAACATCTTAATTTTTTTTTTTTTTAAATAAGCAAATGCAAAATATTACAAAAGCACTGGTAGAACCTGTAATTCCTAATGTTATCATGTTTCCATTATGAAACCCCCTGGTTATTTTCTTTCTTGTTACGACTTTGATATACCTAAGGAGACAAAGCTTGCATGGCACTGAATGAGAGTTCACACAGAACTCTTCTTATTACAAATGTGCATAGCATGGTTACATCTTTCAAATAAATCAGCCATTCAGTGAAGTCTTTCATATTGTCATATATGATTCCTTTGCATCCTAAAAGAAATGCATTACAGGTGAACAGAGGCCAGAATAGCAATGAGCAGACGTAAAAGATATTAATCTTCATGAAGTCTGTTGTTCATTTTCTGCAATTACTCCACAGGAGGTAAAGACTCAGTAAAAAACAGCACAGGCTGTAGAATATTTAGAATGTGCAGTCAGTTTTCTGTGTAGATGTAGGCTAGATGCAGAACAGTGATTTTATTTATTGTATTTGGTGGGTGTTTTGTTTTGTTTTGTTTTTTGCTTTTTAACGGACAAACCAGTAGACCTGAATTTGGTTTCATTCAAAGTAGGATAATTGTTATTAGTGTGAAAACCACAGAATTCAAACCCAGGAGCTTCCTGTTGAGTTTTTCTCACTTATTCCTTTTAAATGCAAAATACATACTCAGAATACACAATGAAAGAAGAGATATAGCTAGAAACTGAAAATATCCAGATCCTTTTATTAAAAAAAAATATATGTATATATATATATTCTTTTTAACTGAAACTTAGAAACAAATTTTATTCCATTTTTTCTTTTTTTCTTTTTTTTCAGCTTAAAAAGTTATGGGAAAAATGGAAAATATAGAGGAAAAAAGCAACAAAATAAGCTGAAAGCAATTCTTTTTCTATGCAACTTCTCGTTCAAAAATCATTTGATTTGATATTTCTATGAATTATTTTTCTAGCTTTACCTTGAAAAAAGGGTTCTCCCTTTTGACTGTCTCTATTTTTGAGTATCAGCAGAATTCAAAAGTGATAGAGTCATTCTCCGATGTGATCCCTGAATCACTGATATCACTCTTGTTTATGACTGTTTAATAGTACCTCTGCTGCAGCAGAACTGTTCAGAGGATGGCATATCAATCATAGAACAGATTAGAGTTGATCATTTTATTCACCTTAAATCAGTGCGTTTAAGTGACTCATCTTTATTAACTATGGTGTTTCTTGGATTTCTGTTGCACCCTTTTTCTGCTGTGCAGTATAAATATGTTCAGAATTATATCTTTGACACTGATTGTTGATGTTTTTGAAAATAATTAATAAAGATATTTCCAAGATATACATTTTTATTAACAAATTATAGCAAATTTTCATTTATTCTTGTTAGTCAAATCTTTTAGAAAAGATACTTTCTTGTTCTCAAACACTGATCAGGCACTAAAAGAGCTTCTATATAACAGATATTGACATTTAACTATAATTGAAACTATGCATGTGAAGTTTAGAATTGAGTTAGTAAGATCTCACTGGGATATTTGAGAGAGGAAAATATCTTTGCAGACCTCAAAATGACTCATCTAAATGAGAAACTGTGGTCTGCAAATTCCTCACATTTTATGCTAATAGCACTTAACCCTATATATGATTTTGGATTAAACATGATAATATGAACTTAGCTTTGCCTTTTCAAATTTACCAGTTTCAGTTGCACTTGGAAGGATTTTTCAGAGATAAATTGTGGTTTTAACAGATGACTTGCTTATTAAATACGAGCTGCCTTTCTCATTATGAACTAATTTAGGGATATGCATGCAATTAATCATGACAATAATGTACTTTTCCTTAAATTTTACTGGCTACTGCTACATCTTTTATTAATCATAGATTTTATAATAGATAATGGGTTTTCAGATAATACAAGTAGTGTTCTCCTTTAACAAATGTGCCTGGTTAAGGAAAGATAGAAGCTAGACTGTTCATATTTTAGACAACTTTATTTTCTTTATTTCTCTCTACAGTCAATAAAGAGAAGAAGATTCCTTCAGGAAGCAGTGAAGCATAGGTTTGAACTCTCTGAAAATCTCTCCATGAAATCTCTCCTTTCAGTGTTGATGTGGACGTGGGGAGGCAAGCCTAATGCTAGCCTTTGTGTCTGCTTCTCAAGGCATCAAACTGACTTTAACAAGTAAGCATAGTTTTTTTTAAAGCTAGTTGGAATTCCTCCTAATTATAGCCGTAGTGTGTTTGACCAAGTATCTGAGAAACAGAAGGCATTAGATCTAGCAAATGGAGTTCTGCTGGCTGCCTAGCTCTGTCTCTACCCTTGGGAAATACTTTAAATTTGTCCCTTGGGAAATACTTTTAACATGTAAATGAGGTATTAGATCTATCATCTCTCTCAACAGAAGTACATTGTGCACTTGTGAACAAAAGATGATGCATCAGAGAGCTGCAACAGTGCTATTATTTAATTATTAGAATGATTAGGAACTAGCTAACATTTCTGACTGAATTTCTACTCTTCTACATGTATAGAAGAAAAGTGAAAAAGCTTTCATATTCATCAATATTTGTGAGTTTTTTTTTAACATTAATGCTTGCAGTGATAATTTGGTATCAGACAAATACATTTTCCAGACACAGATACACATCACTGTATACTTTACTAGCACATTTCCAAAAAAAAACAATTGCAAGCATGATGAGAAATTCTTCTTTTCCATTGTAAGAAATTTCGAGGGCTGCTGCATGTCTTTTTACAGATCAGCACTTAAAAAAATAATCCAAAGTTATCCCAATTTTTCAGTTCCAATTTTACAAAGCTCTTTGAGCATCCATTATGTTGTGCATGTAGAATTTAAAGGATTACTAATAGCCTATAGATTACCTAGAGAGGATATAGATGATAATATAGGGTATAATTATCTTATAATACCATATAGTTCCTTGTCATTATGATTTTAGTACTGCTTGGTAAAAAAAAAAAAAAAAAAAAAAAAAAAGTGCTACTTATTGCTGAAAAGTTCAGTTTTTCTCACTTCCTCTTATTGTTCAGTTACATAAGCAGTTTTCTTAAGTGACATGATCTCCATGGCAAATGATCATAATATTATAAGGACATACTTTATGTGGCTTCACTATCTGAAACTTGTGTTATGCATGGAAGGAACTTATGTGCTCTGATAGGATCTTTTCAAAAGCAGGAACTTATTTTCCTTGAAAAATGCTTTGGGTTAATTTTACCTTCGCTGGTGTTTGATTATTCTAAGAAATGTCACAGTGAATGAATCCACTGCAGATTGCTGGTAGCCAATGAGAGCAGATAAGTATCTGAGCTTTAATTTTTTAAAAAAAAAAAAAAAAAAAAGCAAACATAAGTATAGAGAGGACAAAACTAACTGGTTTCCATTCCACTTTTGTGAACATAACATGCCCATGTTGATAAAGATACTCACAACTTACATTAAAATGCCTGTTAGTATATTTAATAAGAAGCAGTGTTTGTGCATAATACAAAATAAATGAATAGGAATTCTAATTTGCAGTGTATCATTTTAGCTAATCATTTTCATATAGTTGTGTTTGTTTTAATTTTGAGAAAGAACAAACTAAAACAAAAAAAAAACCACATATTCCAGACATCTTATTGCAGTTGTGTGGGTGCACTGTCGATCTGCAAAATAGCTCAGTCACCTTTAATGCCTAAATTTGTTAGTGCCTGGTAGTAAAATTAAGTACTTTTCAGCCTCCTTATTAAAAAAAAACAAAAACCAAAACAATTGTGCATATATACAAATATGAAAATTCCAATGGAAAGGCTGTCCAGCCCGAGAGACCAATGTGCTTGCTTGCTTTAACTCCAGACTGCCACTTACATCATTTACAGAGAAAGTTAATGTTTTCCAGTCCTCATTTGTGATCACTCTCCACTGGTCAGGTCTTCAGAGTAGATTAAGTGCTGCATTAAATTGTTAAAAAACAATTTTACCTGTTCTCGAGAGCAGAAGTATCTAATGATCATGGTTGCTGTCTGCTGTGTGTCAAGCTGCATTGGGAGCTCCAGGCCAATAATGGCAGCAAATATAGAATAATCTCTGGGGGAGAATGCTGCTAAGAACTTTTACAAATCTTTGAAGTATCTGCCTAGGGCAGTAGTATATTGGAGTGTGTCACACTCATAGGAGAGAGGCCAAAGTGCAAGGCTGAATCAAGGAATCACCCTGACGACTCTGATGTCCCATGGAATCAGTGCTGCATCCCAGCTTCTCCCTCGCTCTCTTTAATACAGCATGCCAGGCAGCTACCCTTCTGTCCAAACAACTTGGACTGGTAAGGAAAGGGACAGAGGTCCAGGGACTGATTTGCAGATAGGGCTGAAATTTTGTACTGTGAACTCCATGGGCTGAGACTCAAAGACAATGACCTTGCTAACTCAAAAACAGAAAGCTTGACCCCATCCAGTTACCCTCATGTTATTTGTTGGTTTACACTAGTGTCTGAACTGTACATTCAGAACTCATGCAGTACAAATACACAAATAACTGCCATTTTCATGTTTCCTGCATGCTGTCTATGTATGTTTTTGGTAACCTCCACAGAGGAGCCACTGTGAAGACAGTCTAAATGCCATCTTTCTGTTTTTCATCTTTGTAGTTCCCTCTAGCAACCATAAGCTTTGTCATAAGTGAGGTAAGGTTGGAGGAAAGATTCTAGTTTGGACTCTTTTTTTTTTTTTTTTTTTTTTTTTCTTCTTCAATAGTGTAGTCTACATCTTTGACCATGCTGAGATCAGTGGCTTCTGAGAATCAGGGCATTTCCTGAAAGCAGCAGTTTGACCCTCAGTGACTTTGAGCAGGAGGGCTCTAGCTGAGTGTGTCTACCCAGAGGAAAGAGCCACTGCAGTCAGCATTGTCAGGATTAGACCTTAGATAATTGTCTAATAGCCTGGAGGTTTGTGTCATATTTTGATACTGTTCCTACTGATTTCCTTGACCTCACTACTCTCTTTTTGTAGAAACACCAAATGTGCAATTTGGCTTATTTACTTACGAAGTATAACAGGGACTGATGATAGAAAGGTCCTATTTTCTTCTGTAAAAACAGCAGCTGGAAAGTAGGTAAATGCTCCATAGAGTGTATACAATTACACAGCTGAAAAGCACTGCTGGCCCTTGCATCAGTCCAGTGGTCACAGCTGTATCCCCTGCTAATGAAAAAAACCAAATGCTCTTTCCTTCCTGTGTTGTTCTTCTGGAATCAGAGAAGAATATTGGAGATAGTGTTAAAACAACTACTGTGTTTTTCAAGTTTTTGTAATGTTGAAAGCCGATGAGTGTTTGCAATTCCAAAGAGCTTTTAGAGTGTCTAAACAGTGAAACACAGATTTTTTTCCTTCTACGTTTAGTACGCAAAGCCTGCCTAAGCAATTTAGTTCTTTTCACAGCTTTTCTGAAAAATGGTTGCAATCTGTGTGATGGGTGGGCGGGAAACAAGAAAAGTGATTGGGGAATTTTGCTGTTACAGCTCTGCCTGTTTTGTAGTCTTTGATTGCAGTTTATTGCAGAGACAAATATCCAAGATTTAATAAGAGAAGATTAATTTAATTGATATTTAATATAGCAGTTGCTATATTCACCCATGCTGAATTCTAAAGATTTCTTGAGAATTCTAGCCCCTGAGCTGTTGCCAACTAATTAATTCCCCATGGAGGGCATTGGGTATTGATGCCTATTGGAAAGATTTGGCTCATGAGAGTAACGTAGGGAAGGAATTATACCTAGCTGAGCAATTTTCACAAGTTTCTGACCCCAGGGGAGACCACTGTTAGTATTTTCTTGTTGACTTTCAGAATATTAAAGAAGGCCAAATATTAAGAATTGAAACAAAGATCCCCATTTTAGAAATTACTGAGTATGGAAATAGGCAGCAATGCAATAGCTTGTCTTGGCTGGTCTATGCCAGGATACTCATGGTGTCATATCCTCTGGAAGAACAGTTGTCAAACCAAGCTAGGATTTTCAGCACTAGAGGCTAATCGCTTCCACTGTATGAATCAACCTGCTGCAAGATGGGTATACAAGAGCTGTCTAAACTTGCCTGCTTGGGCTGCAGATGACTCAGCAAAGAGAACTAATGCAAGATGCAGAACTTGCTTGAGAAGAAGATTTGGGGAGATAGAATGAGCAGTCATCAGAGTTGTGTCAGCTGCACTGTAAAAATGAGCAGAGCATGCCAAACAAAGATTCAGTTTGTTTGATGTCTATTCATACCTATTGGCCAAAATTTTTAAAGACAGATCATAGATAAAGAGAGGTTTGTTGTTTTTCCAAGCTGAGGATCTCTAATATGCTTAGATGTTTGTCATTCTGATGCTGCTTCATACATGTGATAAGCTGCCATATTGCCTTCTATGCAACTTTTTGAAATGGAGATCAGAGCTGCATTTTGCAAGATTTTTATATAACACAGATTTTGCATTGTAGCAAAATGCTTTGTTTTGTTATATTTTCCTTTCCTAGTAACTTATTTTTTCATTTGATTTTGTGTCAGTTTTTAATGATTTGTCTTCTAGATTCAAAGCTAACTATGGTACAGACAAGATGGAAGCAGCTTAGTTGCTGTGACAGTCTGAATACAAAACCAATAGCCTACAGTATTGCTAATTTCTGTATGTGGAATAGTTACAGTTCACCACTTCAGTTTCTCTTTAGATCTAAAAGTAGCCTGCAATGCAAGTCTTTTATTTCAAAGGTGAGAATAATTTGTCTCTATGTTCATATAATTTTACATTAGGGATACTAACAGGATTAGAATCTCTGCAGCATCAACTGCAGACCATGAAATGGATGAGAACAGATTGCACACTTCTCAATGAATTATATTGGGAGGGAAAAATGTTCTCCATGGTTATTTTTGTGTATTATGCATAAATCTTGCAGAATATGTTGGTATTCTTGAAGCCTGCTTTGCAACGGAATACTGTGTCTTTGTAGCACCAAACACTATTTCTAAGCACTTGTTTAAAGTTTTCATCCATGAACATGTTTCACATAGCAAATAGCTGCAGATTTTAATCACTACCTATTTCTTAAAAATGTATTTGAATTATCCTGTTAACACAGATAAGTAGCAGATTTGGATGTAGTAGAGCTCTAGCTAGGCTTTCATAGTATCAGAAGATATTTTTTGCTATATTTTTACAGAGATTTGCTCTGTCATAACAGGATAATTTCTAGCTCTCCACCCTATGCAAGCAGATAGCAGAATTTATGAGAGTAAATATTTAGCAGTTAGTTTCACATGGATACATGACTGTATGCAAACATTTTTATGAATTCCTTCTGATACAAAGGTCTTCAAATTCACAAGGAAATAGCTGTTTTACTATGGTTCTTTTACATTGCATCACTAGAGACAGTGGATTACATTGATAGAATTTTCTTATGCTAGGTGAGTGTTCTAAAGTTCTGTTATCACTTACTCCTCTTTCCTTTTCTTTTGTGCTAGGGAAAATGAAGTTATTCTAGGTATAGCATTGTATAGTTGGCTTATTCCATGGCTGATGCCCTACTGATAGCTCATAATTATTGAAATTGTTCACTGTCATTGGCTGGAGCTTTTTAAGGAAAAGCCCTGCCTAGTGTTAATTGCTTTTCAGAAAATAGACTGTTTTCTGCTCTAGATGCCAGAAGACAAAGATGAATGTTCGCATCTGTTAGGTCTGATTTGAAGACAGGAGATCTGAAGGAACTCTATTTTAAAACTCCATTCTTGTGCTATTTTTAATCCTCTGATTAGCTGGTTAATAGAGTTGGCTGACCAAGGAGGCAGGTGGCCTAAGTCCATTTCCTAATGGTTTTCTTATTGTTTGGTTAGCTTGACCTATTTCTTTTATCCTTTTTACAACAGTTTAAGCTTGACTAATTGGATGGCAGTATTAGCCACCAGCAATATATAGGAGCTTTTAAGATTTTTCTTTGCTTGTACTTGGTTTCTTATGGCAATTGGGTTTGATTTGTGTGGAGTAATTTTGGTGGCTGACTCTTCTGTCTGCATAGATACAAAGAATGGATCAGATCTTAGATAATACAAAGGCATATTTTTATGAAAAGAAAACATAAGAATTAGAAATGTGAAATTACTAACAATATTCAACAAAATTCTTTTCTAGCAATGCAAATTATAAAATAATTGTAATATAATTTTCTGTTTCCTTAATGGAAAATGTAATACCAGCTCAGTGAAGTGATTCCTCAGTACTGCATGTCTTTAGTTACTGCTTGAATAGAACATTGAGTCATATTCAAACAATTATATTTGAAACAACGAGATTTGATAATTCAACCAAAAGCCTCTAGCTTTTAACTAAATACCATAATTTTGATTCTCCACTTGCAGCAATAACTATAAATATTGCAGCACAGTTTAGACTACAAAAGGTCTTGTCAGGAAAGAATTACAAAAGGCCAGCTTGAGATTTGGCCTCATTAAATGGAGTGGAACTACGCCACTGATGTTTTTGGCTGAGGATTAGTCTGAAGTTCAAGTCAAAATACTAAACGTGCGACTGTTTCTACACATTTAAGAAGAAAATAGTGTGGGGGCATTACTCTAAATGTTCAAGGTCTTATGATTGCAATAGAAACCCAAAAATCATCCACTGAAATAGGCTGAATATTCTAGATTTCACTATTATTTTTCCTTCAGATTTCCTTGCATCATGCAGATTTCCACACTCATAGCTGTCATGACAGGCAGGGGAGATGTAAGTCTGTATTTTGTGATTGAATGTACGCTCCCCTGTTTTGCCAGCAGATTCCTTTAAGTCTCTGCGCAAGTCCAGTTGTTACAGCTCTAACACTGCAGTCTTAGAAATCTGGAACAATTACAGATTTCAGTGCTAGAGGAATGCTTGCCAGAGGAGAGTGAATAAAAATATTTTTTTTCCACTATTAGATAGAGTGAGTCTAGAACTTGCCTAGAAAGTCGGAAGATTAAGAAAGCCTTTTGGCTGCGGAATTCATAGATGAGGTATTTCTCCATTTGTTTTAGTTGAAAATGAAAAAGGGATGATTTGATAGTATGTTCATGAAACACCTATTGAAGTGTGCACAGACAGTTATGATCACATATTTTTTTTTCAGTAAGCACATAAGGAAATGGACATGCTAATTCCTCTTTCTTACATAGCATAAGTAGTCATTCTCTACCAGGCTGGATGGGTGTGCCAGAGTAACAACATTAAAAGCTTAAGGATACAAACAGAAAGGTGTCAGATCATCCACAGAACTTGCTGCTGAACCCTGGAGCAGGTTGACAAGTTTGCAGTCTGTTCTGTGGTGCCTTTTGCTGCAGATTATTCAGGGCATCAGATGAAAACTATGGATGATGCTGTGTTTCTAGGATCATAAAACATAGATGCATCTAACCACAGCTTCTAAGTTCCTCTGTGAAGCTGTGCCAAAATGTAAATAGGAACTAAAGTTTTGGAACATCGGATATAATGAATGTGCTAATCAGCTTATTGAGTGTATTTTAGGAGCTATCCTTGAGTGACCAGGAACAATAAGCAATTGAGTTTTATTAGAGATTTTAGGAGTTCTGAATTCCAGTAGAATATTTCACATGGACTACGCTATTATTCTATGCGTGCTTTTAATTTGAATACTCACTGTTTCCTTGTGGTAATGTAATTATGCCTAGTGAGGAGTAAAAAAAAAAAAAAAATAATAATGAAAGCACATACTTTGTGGGGAATATTAATTGCATGAAAAATATAGCTTGGTAGGAATTTCTTGGATTAAGCAGCTGAATGTTCTTGCTATATCTCTAATTGCAGGGTACTGATTATTTCAGGAAATATGGCTTATGTGAGATTGTAACTTTTCCTCCAAAAAGCCTCAAATATTTTTATTATGTTTAACCAGCTGTCCTTATATCCATATATTAACAGGTCACCAGTTTGAAAGTTGATCTAAGTCTTAGCATGACTGTATTTTCTAAATTCAGTTCAGACTCTTCTGCTGTAGCACCAACATCTGCCTCTGATATCATGGGCCAATGACAGCAGAGAATAGCAGTCAAACAACTGCAAGACTCACTGGATGAGAATGGGAATCAAGAGCACTTACTATTTGCGAAGTGTCAGAGCAGAAATTTTGATATCTACTAAAGGTAAAGAAATACATTTAGTTATGGGGAATGCATTTGCTGTTATATATTCTCATATTTCCACTTATCTTCAAAGGAGCTCTGAAACCTCAGTTCACTGCCACTTAGCTTCTGACTTGCTGTACGCAATTTCAGGTTCCTGTTTGTTTCTGTTTAAGCATGTACTTGGGCATTCCTCTGTACTGACACAACTGAATCTTACTCTTTACATGCCAGAGGCCTGTCTGTACACAAAGACTGAGTATCTGAGGACCCTCATCGTTAAAAAGTCTGAAAGCCTGGTCAGATTTCCAGAGCAGTCTAACATACTGCAAGATTGTAATACAGTTCCTTTAAATATGTAGAAAAATAACCTTTTACATCAATGCCTTTTAAGCAGCATTCTCAGAGAACAAACCTTGGCAGGAGTATTCATTATGAATGGAAACCTTTGGAGGACTTGTAGTGGGAAGAGTTCAGTATTCTTCAGTTCCTGGGTTCAGGAAGTCCTACGTAAAAGACTACTGTCAGCCCGATAGCCTGTTCAGACATTGGTAATTTGTGCAGCATGTGCAGGAACATTTTCAGCCACCCAGGGAATTTCAATCCAAGCTAAGAAGCATGCAGGTATCTTAATTGCTTGGATTCATGAGTTGGAACAATTTACACTGCACCTGTTGGCCAAATTGCTATTTTCTGCCTTTTTATCAGGTGCACAGCTCACTGAATTTCTTCCTAACTCCCATAGTTTACTTTCCAACATCTTAAGATAAATCATAACTCATACTGTGTATGGTCCAGAAACACATGCTTTATTTCAAGCATTTGACTAAACTATCATTACACAACAAAGCAGTTAAATGTGTGCTTGTGTCCTCAAAGTTAGTGGGGGGGGGGGGGGGGGGGGGGGTTGAGAATAGATAAAATGTGCACGTGAACGCTTTGTGAAAGCAAAGTTCCTGTTGTGTAGTCTATCCTGTGAGGTAATTCTATTTTGATGATAAAAGCATATATATTCTTATTCTCAGGTGTAAAATGTGTTGGTTTTTAAAATCAAAATGTAGTAACTAGTATTGTCTTCACAATGTTTAAAAGGGAGATGGAAGAAAAAACAAATTTGTTCTTCCTTGCATAAAAATAAAGCTATCTTTGTGTTTACGATGTCAGATTTAGCTAATCTATAGTGAAGGCCTTAAATAATTCACACAGAACTTTCAGCCTCTTAAATATAGGATTTTTTAACTTTTTTTATTTACAAATAAAAGAATTATCCCCAGTTTTCCCTCAACAAATAGATATGAATTTGTGTAGTTTTGATTTTTTTGCATGAATTCATAGTATGGCATCTGTTGTGCAATAGTATTTCTGTATCATTAACGTATTTAAACATCAGATACTGAGATACTTATATACAAAATGCATATACATAATAATTGAAATTCAACATTGATGATTTAGCTGTATATTGGTACTCATCATTCACCTTCGAGCTGAAGTTAATGGAGTTGCAATGTGCCTTTATTTTGAATTCTTGTAATTAAAGTGCAATTGCACGTTTTTCTGTTTTCCCATTGAAATGAATCTCCATGGCAATGATATATTCAATGGAGACCCTTCTTTGATGACCTAAATGTAAGATAATCAACACTTTTATCTACCATGCCTGAAAAATGACTATATCATACTAATAATTAAAAATGGACTTAAGGCCCAAACTGTACTAGATTACAAAATAATTCCCTCTTAGTGGGAGAGAATGTGGTGAAGCCATGGCTGCCATATTTTAGTCAGTTTAGGATTCTCGAAGGCAATTATTTTCTACAAGTTAAAAGGGCATTGTTTTCATCTTGGCAACTAATGAAGTACAGTGGAAGCAATATCTTAGTATTATTGGTGATAAAAGAATCAAGTCCAGCTATTAGTGTCTGGCTAGATTTACATTGTTTTAGCAGGAAGAAAATATAATGGCGTTATAAAATAGGGCTACTAAATACTTTAACTTAATTCAAATATTCAAAGAAATTGGCATAAATTAATACGGTTTCTTATAAAACATTTATCTTAGTCGGTTCAGCTTTCTGCTGAAGATTTGCAACATTTAGAGAATTTTAGATTGAGGAATCTAATTTTTGGGTTTAAATCACGTTAAAAAACTAAGCTGTGCTAGGGTTTATACTTAATAATCACTTAATAATTTCAGTTGTTGGTGTTGTAGAGCTGTAACCAAATGTGAGGTTTTCAACATTCTGTACTCTCTTTATTCAGTATATCTGTTTATGCTACAGATACTGCCTCTGGATTTCCAGGGCAATGAAATCATCTGAAAAGGTCTAAAGGTCTTGTAAGAAGAATTTCAATTTCAATTAGTTATTTTCTCCCTTCTGTTTTATTTAGCTATTTATTTACATTCAAAATCTAGCAAGTTAATCTAAGACATATCATTGTATTCAAAAACACATGAAATTTCTTGCTACCAACTCATAATGATTACGAGTCTGTACTTTTTCACCAGTCATCTCCACAGCAAATGTTGTCACGTCATGACAACAAGAAAGTGAGTTAGTTTATTATACAGTCCTTCTGACTCTTACAGATTGACAAGCTACTTCCTGGCTCTGAATTGTGTTTCTGAGGTTGGGATCATTTAGAAAACTGTCAAATAACTGAGAAATCAGGAGTAACTCTGTCTATAGTGTCATATTATTGAGGATTTTACATAAAAATTTATTTAACTTCAAGCCCATCTCCAAACTGCTAGCCTGTTGCTATAATATACATAATTATAAAATGCTTACTTTTTTTTTTTTCTTCCACTCTTGACTTTGTTTAAATGTCTATTTTTGCATATTGAAAATTTCATTTACAAATTGCAGGGCAAGTGACAGGAAACAACAGGGAGTGCAGGAAGCCAGAAACACGATTTTAGATCAAGTACTCTTTTTCATCACTTGACATAAGGACTGCTCTCAAAAGTAAGACCTCCTATATATTTTTTTTTTTCATATTGTTCCAAGACATCAAAGGCAGATGTTGGTGGTATGGCTGTAGAAGTTGAAACTTCCAGCCAATATCCTGCTACATTCTGTTGCTGTGTAACAATGACAGCAGAGGGGGTCTGACAGAATTACGTCTGACATGAATATGAAGTATATGAAGCAATACTGTGAGATTACATTGCTCCATGAAAAAAGAAATTGCAGTTACTGACATTCATTGATTCTTGCTGAACATTAATGGAGACTGAACAGTGAGTGTGATCACAGACGGTGGTGCATTCAGCATTGGTGTCAGTAACTGTGGGTCACCTCCGCTCGTGTGGATTTTATAAGCATGGCCTGCAGGCTCTCATTCATTGCTGCTGAAAATGCATAGCTGATGGTGGTGATTATATTGAAACATATTGTTTTGCAACTGAGAATTTGCTCTATCAAATAATGTTATTGTGCTCTTTGTTTTCATGAAATAAATAGTTTTCATGAAATAAATAGCAGGCAACACTTTTGGAGAAATTTATATATATAAAAAAAGTTTATCTCAGCTTTCTATTTTTTTTTTTTCATCAGTAAAAATTCTGAGAATCAGTGAATAAAGTAGTGGCAAAGGAAATTTCAGTGTTTCCCTTGTTATAAAAACAAGAATTGTAATTTAGTGGAAGAAACTGCAATCAGAAAACTTACTGCTGTAATGTCGTTAGGTATAGGATGGTAATGTCAGGGGTTTCTAGCAAGTTCTGTGTAAGATGCTTGTCAAAAAGACACTCCATAGGTAGAATGTGACTGGATGAAAAAGAGGGATAGTAAAAGTCAGAATCACAAGTTTTTCATATAAGTAATTGATAAATACTTGTTCTCAGCAATGGAAAATTTTCAACATATGGATGTAACTGTAGCAGTTCTACTCTTCCCATTGCTTTTCTCTATTTACCATTGTCTTCATATATGATACATGGTAAGAGAAATGAAAATCCTCTAAAATACGTAATGTGGGCACAGTTTATTTCTGAATTCTATTTTTCGTTTGTTAATGGAAGGATGTAATCACTACAGAGTATTCAGGCAATAATCTGTGGTCCTGATGCTTTGCTATATCTTTGATTATTAAATAAGCATATTTTTTTGCTGCATTAGTTACACAGTAGAAAGTGTTACTATAGCACTTTAGTCTGTTTCCCAGGTGACAGATCTTAATGTAATTTGAGAAGATTCTTCTACTTTTCCAGTAAAATTAGCAGATCTGAAAGTATTTTAGCAAATGTTGCCTTTAAAATTAGTAGTAAGAAGGGAATATTCTTGTGCAATAATCAGGCCAAAAAAAGAAATACCAAGGATAAAAAAATCAGCATCATTCACACAAAACAAAAGCCTAACAGCATCCAATACAAGTATAAAAGTGAAAATTTGGGAGAGTAAAGTTGATGTTATTAAAGGTATAAATTTGGAATGAACTTGGAATGATTCTCAGTTGTGTGAAGTTCTATCTGTGGTTGTGATAGTTGGAAATTTTTTTTTGGTTCATTTTAGATCTGATAGATATAAATGTGGTAGATCTAAAGTGCATTTAAAGAGTGTAGTAATGATTTATACTCATTTCCTGTCTTCACCTTAGACTTAACTTTGTGGTTTTCATGTCTAAATAAGCTCTGTTGGAGATGGCCAACAAGAAAGAGATGTGTTGCTCTACTCAGAAAAAAGCACTTAACGAAAGTAACCAGCTCCACCAGAGGATGATCTGAGCACTATATTCTGAGAATAGAGCAAGCAGGCCAGCTCCTGACATACAAATATAGTTAATACTTTATAATGGAATATGAAGAATAACAGATTAAGTCTTCATATGTAGCTCTAAGATACTTTTAGAAAACTAGATGTGATTTTTCTCATAAGTAACTTATCTTTCTCCTGTTCTTTTTGCTGTATTGGCAATAAAAAAAATCTGTCAGGAACACAACTAAAGCATGTGTAATTCTACAGTAGTAACTGACATGCAGACCAGATGCATGCAAACTTGCTTTTTAGTGCTGTTGTAAAATTATCTATTGCAATATATGTTTCTTCCAGATTCATTCACATATCAGTATCCTCTCTTAAGCTTATGAATATTGGCTAATACTATTAGAAAACTGTACACCAAATATATATATAAAAAAAAAAAGGGAATTAAAATTTCCGTAGTCAGAAATTCTGATGAGTTTTATGGGTTTGCTGCCTCTGTATCACTAACTGATGTGTTTCAATACTCTAACTTTATTTAACACAACTACTCTCCAATTGTGGTAATATTATAAGCTGATATTAAAACAGAAAGAGAAGAGAAATCCTCATAGGTAGAACATTACAGCTTCAATAATTCCACTGTTTTTCAAGTAGGCAAATGGATTGATAAATATGTCTGAAAAATGACACTTTCTTTTAAAGCTAAAATCTTAATTCCAGCTTCAGGTTGCAAAGGGAAAAGCCTTCAGTCATGCATGGTTCCAGGCAATAAAACATAACTATTTAATAAAACTAACTAAAGTTTATAGATGGCTCTGTGCTGTTATCTGTCACTGTACATATTTAAAAATCCGCAATACTCCAGTGGTCCACTGCAGTCTATTTTGAGTCCAAGTTATTACCAAAATGTTTCTTCTAGGGAGTGTGGTTGATATTTCTTTGATCTTGAAAATATTTTAGGTAAGCACAACATAAATTTAGTTGGAAAACCAATAATACTAACTTATTTCCCTGAAACAACTTGACAATATGATTACATGATGTTATGGAAGAAATGTATTGAGCACTTACAAAATAAGATGAGATATAATAGATTTCAGACATTTCAGGTTCTTCACAAGATTATTAATTCAGAATGCGACAAAGGTACTTTCATGAGTTTTATAAAAAATATTTGAAGATCCTAAGTGCTTTGGAACTATAGTCCATAAAACATTTCTTAACAGATGTTACAATATTTTTAAGTTTAAAATACTGGAAACAGAAAGCTATAATTTGAAATGTGTTGTGTGCTCCCCCTAAAAGAAAAAGCAACAAAAAAAAAAACAACCTTCTAAATCACATAGGAATACTAGCCCTAGTGACAAAGTCGATATGATGACTTTAGCACTGTACTGTGTGCTTTCCAAGTAAAACTAGTGAGCTCTGTTTCTCACCACAGGAAATTCAAATAGGGACACACTTGTCTTAGTATGTTCGTATAGACTGTCATTCTGGAGATAACTCACAAGATAACTCTTTTGTGTTGAGTCCTGTGTGCCAGTTTGTGTTAATTGCTTCTTTTCAGCTGTGGGCACCACTGAAAAGACCGTGGCTGTGTCCTCTTTGCACTCCTACTTAAATATTCATATACTCTGAGATCTTCCCTGACCTTATCTTCTCTAGGCTCAATAGTCCCAGTTCTCTCAGCCTTCTCATCTAGGAAAGGTGCTCTGGTCTCATCACCCTCTTCATGGCCCTTCACTGGACTCTCCCCAGTATGTCCATATCTCTCTTGTACTGGAAGTGCCAGAACTAGACCCTGTACTCCAGGTGTGGCCTCACCAGTACTAAATAGTGTGGAAGGATCACTTCCTTCAGCTTGCTGGCAACACTCCTCCTTATGCAGTTATGAATACTGTTATCACACTTTGCAGTGAATGCGCACTGCTTGCTCAAATTCAATTATGTCCATCAGAATCCTCAGATCCTTTTCTCCAAAGCTGTTTTCCAGCTGGGTGGCCCCCAGAATAAAATGGCTCTCAAAGTTTTTCCTTCTCAGGTGGAAAAACTCCATGTTGAACTTCATTTGGTTGCTGCCAGCCCAGTTCTTCAGCCTATCCAAGACCCTCTGGATGGCAGAGGAGCCTTCTGGATATCAGCAGGTCCTTCCAGCTTTATGTCATCTAATTCTTTTGTACTTCTGCTTTATCTGACGAAGGAATCAACAGAACTCTTAAAATTCATAGGTTATTCCTCTAACTTGGGCAAGGGGCAATAATTTTGGCATGATCTTTGTATATACTGCACAAATTATGTACATGATATTACTTCTTATGTTTGGAGTCTGTACAGGATGTGGACAAAAAACCTGAGAGCACCAACATAAATATGTAATGAGTTCATGTATTTGAATCAATAAAAAAGGCTGTAGCAGCATGAAATTAACTTTATTATGTACATAGACAATAATCTTGGCAAATGAAATGCTGAATAAGTAAACTATTAGGAACCATTTGGGACTGTTCTACTCTTTTTATTTTTTTATTTTTATTTTATGTGAGCGTGAAACTTTTTTTTTTTTTTTTTTCTAAATCATTTTAAATTCATTTCTAAAGTGACCTGCTGTGCTGTCCAACTGGCTAAGTGATTTCTGTTACTATATCAAACAGTGTAATGACATTTAGACAGGAAAAGGAAACTGTGTGCCAGTGCTACTTTACTCCCTCCTGGAGCCTTGCAAAATGTCATTTGTGGCATACTGTTTGCTGTTTATTTTAGGATAAGAGAGATTTACAGGTTTCATTTCTAAAGTACTTGGAGACAGCTTACTAAAGAGGTAAAAACAAAAAATAAATAGAAGAATTGCATGATTTTAATGAAGCCTCACTAGCTTCAAGCAGCTGCAGAAGGACTTGTTTGTATTTCCTAATACTTGAGAAGACTGTTTGAGAGTGTAAGATGTTTTTCTGTGGTTCAGTATGTGGTTTCAAAATAAGTTAAAGCAGAGCTAAGATTTTGATCCTTTCTTAAAGGGCCATTTTAGCTGCATGATGCCGCTGCTCTACCTGAACCTGTTAAAATAATTGTGTATAGTAGGGTTGAACCACAACTCTTCAGCAAAATATAAATCAGATTTCAGTGGGATCAGTGAGTATATTCAACTTCCTTGGCAGCTGTAGAAAACTCCTTTCTACCCAGCAATAATGCCTCAAGAATACAACTTCCTAAACACTGTTGTATATTTTTAATTGGAAAATCAGTATCAGTAGCCTGCAAATGCAGTGTGTGGTTTTTTTTTTGGCGGGGAGAGAACTAGGGGTGTTAGGGAGGTAGAGGGGATGATTGTTTTTTTGTTTTGGTCTGAGTTTAGCTTGCACTTCTTTTTGTTGCATTATTTTCAATAAGAAATATATTGTATATATTTATATATATATTATACTTCATGAAGATTTCAACTGGGAAAGCATCAAACTGGAAGAGCTGATAGATCTGACCATTTTTTTTCTTTCTTTTTTTCATACTTCATAGGATTACATTTTATGTTCAAAAAAATCAAGAAATTGCATTGCTTTCTATGCAGTCAGTAAGTCTCAGCATCTGAAGAAACGTTTTTACTCTGTTATAAAGCATATAATTGGTAACAAAAAAATCCCACTGTTTTTACCATCCTATAGAACCAAGCAAAAAATGATAACCCCTTCCAAACTCATGGCTTTTCAGGAACTTCTTATAGACAATGACAAATTTTATTCTCCACTAAATTATTTCTATCTATTCACAGCTAATTTTATTTGTAGAAATCCATGAATATCTCACTGAGATGATTCTACTCATATGTTTTCCCCTTAAACATAGTCGTCACTTAGTTTCTAAATGAGATCAAAGTGTTACACATCTGTGGCTTTGTAGGGAAACTCAGAAAAAGCTCTATTACCTGTGTGTTTTCTTTGTGTCTGTGTTAATTATTTGTTTTTGATTATGAAGTGTTGCTTAGCACCACGTGGAGGTGAAAGCATTTAATTCAAAGCATCACTGCTTAGTATGGAACTGATTGTAACCCTTTGGTTGTCCAGCTATTCTCATCCCATGTTATGGTCAGCTTCAGGCATGATTTAATTGACTTAAGATATAGTATTCCTAATTGCTTATTGAGGAATTACACTTACATTTAAGAGCCGTATTTTTTCAGAGTCTGTACTAAGAGGAGAAATACTTCCACTTCAGGATCATTTCTCTGCTCAATATTCATTGGCTTTTGCTGTTCAGTATTGTTATCAGTGTAAGCAATATGAGTGGAGTGGTAGGACTGATTCTCCTATTTACAGCCTTGAGTTGTAATTCACTGCAAACTCGTAATGACTTTAAACACCCATGGTATCTCTTAACTGTTCTATCCTCTGATTTACTTGCTAAGTTTTAATCACATGTTGCCATGTTTCTTTGCAAACTATATGCTGCATAGCTTTAATGGGGTTTGAAAATATCTGACTGTTGATTTCCTTCTGGAAGAACATGAACATTGTCAGAACAAAGTCTCAGCAGACAGCATTTTACAATGTAATAGCTGTAGTTCTTAGGAAGGATTATGGGGCAAGAATGTTCACAGTTTTTTAATATTACTTGAGTAGTATGTCTTTAACTGATTAACTTTATTTTCTGAATGAGAAGGGAAAGGTAAATTTGTTTCCCTGTTCATGAATTTATTACTATTTAATATATGCTGTGTAGTCACAGTTACTATGTATAAAGAGTGTTGTGGAAAAAAAAAAATGGTTTGTAATGAACAAATTCTATTTAGATTCTATTCTATACTTCATATAGAAATTGTGCTTAAGTTGGAGAGGAAGTTGATATTATAGAAAACTTCATCAAAATCCTATTCTCAACTCATGATCCCAGTTATCTTTTAAATAGTAGCAATATTTGAATTGCAACAGTCCTGTTTCTTGTTTTGGATAGAAGAGACGTTATTCAAAGAGGTTTAAATCATGGTACGGTTTGAGTTTGTGGTGAAAATACTGGTAACTTACTCAGTTGCTGCTAAGCAGTGTTTAGACAGATCCACAGATATTTCTGCTTCTCACACTACCCTACCAGCAAAGAACTGGAGGTGTACAGGAAGCTGGGAGGAGACACAACCAGGACAGCTGACCCAGACTGTGTAACACATGGTGTCATGTTCAATGATAAAAGCTGGAGCAAAGAAAGAGGAAGAGGAGGAACTTTGGGAGCACTGGAGTTTGTATTCCCAAGAACATATTTTGTGTGGTGTATGAATTCCATGTTTTGTTCAGCTTACTCACATTGCTACTGTTTTATCAGGTAAAATGCTGTCATCTCAATGTATGAGTTCTTGTAATTTTGCCTTTCCAATTTTCTCCCCTATCCCAGTATAAGGAAAGTGAGTGAGTAGCTGTTTAGTGTTTATCTGTTTGCTGTAATGAAATCACAAAGCAATTGTAATTATTTATATGGTTATACATGTATCACTGTGGGTACAAAACAACCTTGCATTTTTTTTTCACATGGATCTTGGTACATCCCCTCATTCTCAAATAACAGGTTGCTCTATAACTGCATTACACAATACTTTCTTCAGTCTGCCAGTGTAGAAATTTGAACCCTGGGTGAATTTGTTCTACCACAACTGGCCCTCACTTTCCTCTGCCTTTCAGAAATGTGGAGCTACCACTCAATGCTTACTTGAGTGTATCCTGCTCTTGAAGGTGCTATCTCACAAAACAAATCCCACTGAAGGTACACGTGCAACCCGAATGCAAGGATAACAGAGCACTGTGCTGAGATTCTTTAACTGGCAGTTATGGGAAGGGACTTCCAGATGCAGTGGCCTTGATCCATCTCACCCAAGAAATGGAAAAAAATGAGATCATTCTCATAGCATACAAAGAGAGGTGAACTTCTCCATCAGTAAGTAAAAAGCAGGTGGTTTAGGATTTTATTCTCAAGCAGGCTCCATAGAAAACTCTTTTCTATTAAACGGAATGATTTCTTAACATTCAAACTTCTGTCTTGCCATTCAGAGTATTTAGACATGCATCTATAGTATTGGTTTGTGTTATCTTTACAAGTCAGTGATTTTTGACCTCCTCAACCTCAGAAACTCAGATGTCTATGTTGTTACATAGATATTTCTCATTTCTTCAACAGAAGATTCAGTACACATAAATAATTCTGGGTGGGGATGTATGTGTAAGTTACATATCTTACACAACATGTGCTGTGCGAATGTGTTTAAAATTTTCCATCTTTTCATTATGCGTTTTGCATATAAAAACAAGGATGATGAGGTCTCCTGCACAACCCCCTGAGATACTTTTCTGTATTTAAAAATACTTCTTGGGAGTAGAAACTACTGAGAAAACAGTTAGATTAGGTCTACCCACATATTTTTTTTTCTGAATGTCATAATTGATAAGAGTTGTTCTAAGGTTTTTTATTTTTTCTTTACAAAACAGCATTCTGGGACATCTGTGACTACATTTATTATTTGTGATTGTGTCTAAGAACAAAAAGTGAAGTACTACTTCAGCATATTCTCATCTTATATTTCTGTTGACTGAAAGAGAATATGAATCCAAATGAATCTCTCACATATTAAGAATCAAAAGGTGTCTCAGAATGTATTTGCAGAGCTGAAATGAAAGAAGAAATATTGTGCATGTGCTGTATTGCCTAAAAGATAAAGATTATTTCTGTAGTTGTTCCTAAGTTTATATTCAGTCTTACTAGACTGATATTGATTTCTGTAGCGTTCAGTTTTGTAATCACATAGCATGAGTTAGACATCCATTAAGATGGATGTGCACATTTTGCTGAAATACAAGAATTGAAGTTACCAGAGATAGGAAATCTTAAAATATGAGAGACAGTTGCCTGCATCATAAGGTAATCTGTCCTCCCTTGCATTTTTTTTTAGATTTTAATAAGGTGATGTTTCTTGGCGATGTAATTTCCTTAACAAGATTGTTGTATTTATACTGAGAAGAAAGTCATATATCTTGCTAAAAAGAAGTATGAATACACATGCTTTTTTTTTAATAAGGAAAATATATTAGGAACAGATAAACTAATGTTCTCACATCAGAAAGCATCTTATATATTAAACAGTTGCTGACAGATAGTACGTAGTATAGTACATAGTACTGACTCTTTCTGTGTCACAGGGAATAATACAAATGGAATAAATTCATGCTGATAATCACAGTTGTTTCAACAAGTAAGTCACTGTTATTGAAACAGAGGAAAAAATAATTAAATGAAAATGACAGTGGATAATGTTATATTCACATTTCAATTACAGATCTCATTTTGGGATGACTTATACATCTTCTATAGTATTACCCTCATTTGAAGAAAAGATGTTGGGAGACCATTTAGTGCCTTGTATTCATTTGATTTTTTATTTTTTTTAATTTGTGCTAAATGAAAGGTCTTTTTTCCTCCAAAGGTACCTGCTTAATTAGATAACTGCATAATAAGCTGTAGCAGTTACGATAATTCCATCAGAGAATTAATGTGCTGAAAGTTGGAAATTCTTTGGACCCTGGAGACGATGTCTTCAATCTACAGTAGTGGCAAATGGAGAAATCATAAGGAAGATATCTGCAGTTCTACTGCCTGTACTCTATTTCTCAAGTGAGTATATTTTTTTCCATTGTGCTGGAAAGCATTTTGTCATGATTGGTTATCAGTACAGTACTTCTAAGGCCAGAATGGCGCTTTTTGGACACTGCGTACAGCAGTGTTTTCTTCGTGACATTACAAAAACAGAGAAATCCTCATTCAAAAGAGAAATAAGGAGAAAGAGGGGAATAACAACTTTTCCTGCTGTCTGTGTGTAAACAGCAATGACTGTTCTACATTTCTAAGGTGTGTGCTCTCTGTCTACTATAAAGCATACTGGGTTCATGGAATGGTGTGTGAATCTGACCTCCTTTTTCTGTATCTTTAAGACAACACTGTTTGACTAGATAGTGAAGATACAGTAGTCACCAATGCACTAAGCATGAATAATTCAAGATGGATTGCATTTTAAAACATTGATGGTATTCTTGGAAGATAGATAAGCAGAGACAGAGGCACAGATCAAGCCCACGGCACTGTGATACCAAACCTGAGGCAAATAGAAATATCATGACATTAATTGCTTTTTCTGTGTCAAGTATGACATACACCTTTATCCATAAAATGGACAAGAGCAATCAAGGTAGAGCAGATACTGGAAGTATGAAAGAAGTCTTATAGGATATACAGAACTAACCGTACTGAGTCTCAGGAAGAGCGAACAGCTCCCATCTCTTTTGTCTCCTTTCCCACTGATATCTAGCGTGTACCCCAAGTTTTATTTTTCCCAAAATAAATGAGAATCTCTCCAATTTGGGGACAAAAGAAGGAAAAAAGTGATCTCTTCTTGGCAAAGTGCTTTCCAGATAAAACATTTTTAGTGTTTTCCCTCAAACGGAAACCAAAGAATGCTTTCTCTAAGAATTGAGTTCTTAAAAATAAAACCCAAAATTTGGGCAGCAGTTACTTTTGAATTCCAGTAAAAGAATATAAGTGAGATTGTTGTTATCATATAGTTCTATTCCTATTTTAATAAGTGGTATGAGTTTATTCTAGTTCATCTTAAAAAAGCATGGCAAAATACAATAAAAAAAAGCATGGCAAAATACAAAATACAATACAGTGCGATGTCAATACAATAAATCAGGAAAGCAGACACTGATAGTACGTAAGTGACTCTCCAATGCATGCAGAAGACTAACAAAATACATTCATTTCAGCATATATCACTAAAAAACTATCAGAATAAAACAAAAGAATAAATCCCAGAGATCCTCAAAATAATATAATAGATTCAAAGTCTAAATTCACTCTCAATCTCTCAAAAGCTTGAAAAGTTGGAGGCTTGTAAGTTTTCATCTGAAGTACTGGCTTTGGATTTTGATTGCTCCGCCTCCTCTCCAAAAACAAAAAATGCAAACATTCTCCCCTAGGCAAAAACAGAAGGCTATGGAGATTTATTTTTTCATAACGCTTTGTAATACTGAAACATCTCAGTTATTTTAAATAGCAAAGTCAGTCTAGATGTTTTTCCTTCTACAAATATTGAACTACAGAACTCTCTGCCTTAGAAACAATAATTTTCTTCACTGTAGCAAGTTTTATTGCCAGATTTTTAAAGGGTGTAATAGCCATATTTATAAGAGCATAAAAGTATTAGTGTCAAATGAGTAACTCCAGTTTTCTGAGAGATTGCTTAATATAAACATATTCATCTGGTGACTGTGGAAAAAAAAGTGGTGCATGTTTGTAAAGCACCTAATACATCTTGATTTTAATATTAACATAAAATCAGTTCATATCTTCCCACATATCTATACTTTTAATAGACAATTTAAAAATTCTTTTATAATTAGATACTATTTAGATTATTTGTAAGTATTCCAATACTTTCGAATATTGACCTTTAAAGAAGCAGTAGACATAAGAACTGTATTATTTAAGCACTACAGCCTTTGAGGCATCCCTCCTACAGTCATGTTATATTCCTTGAGATCAAAAAGCCAGCAGTTCTAGACTAAGCACATCCCTTGTGGATTAATTATAATGAAATTACTTATTTGTAACACTGTACCAGAGCTTTGACACTATCCAAGCTGCAGTAAAAATTTCATGTGAGCTTTCTATGCAAGGAGAGAAATGCTGCAGTGACAAAAAATGTTTTATTTATAGCAACCCTGCCTGTACCGGAGAGAGAAGAGCTACTGCTCACATTTCAATCGCCAATATTTTCACTGTAGCATGTAGCTGAAAGATAGCTACATTACAGATGTGATTCCTAAAGTATGCGTCAGTGTACATAATAGGGAGAATAGAAATGTATTTAGTTATTATCTTCGTAGCCATCAGCTGAGAGAAAGATCTCCTGAAATCTGGAAATTCCATTTTTAAAGAGCACTGGAGACATTTTTTTAGTTTCAGAAGTGAGAGGGAACAAAATATCTGAAAATTATAATATCTGGGCTTTCCACTGAACAATTGCATTCTTGAAGCTTTCCAAGTCATCCCCAATCTAATAAACCTGTTGGGTATTGCAACATACCCAAGTGTACACATAAGCATCATTGGTATTTTTATGGGTTAGACAGTAGACTGCACTCCTTTAAATCTAAAGTCCTTGCTCTCAATTTGCAATGCAGTTGAAGTCCAATTTAGCCTGTAAAGTTGTTTATGCAACTCAGCAAAGGGTCAGGAATGGGAAAAAAAAAAAAAAAAAAAAAGTGGTTCAGACAAAGCACTTATTATCAAAATCGATGGATTGGGCTGACTGAGTCAAGCTAAGAGCAGCACTGAACTTGAACTGCATGACAAAATTAGTGAATTAGAAATAAAATTTAATTAAAGAAGCTCCAGAACAAATGACTTGGTTTTACAATCTTTGGAGTTCTCTCATGCTGCATTGAAGATGTTTCAGAAACTTGGAAACATATGCTGCTCTGCAAATTCCTGGGCTGCATGACACCCTCAGCCCTTATCCCCTCCACTGAGGAAGACTGCCCCTGTGGTGGAAAGAAGAACCAGGTGACAAACCTGTACAGCCAAGTAAGAACATATCTGGTACGTGAGAGTTGTGTCATCCTTGGTCATACCTTGTCTTTCTTCTCTCACCACTGTTTTCTCTTTTGCTTTTTCTCTCCTTTTCCTCCTCTTCTCCCTTCCCCCTCCCCCCCCTTTTCCCTTTTCCCATCCTTTTTTCCCTTTTCCCATCCTTTTTTCCCTTTTCCCATCCTTTTTTCCCTTTTCCCCACTTCCCCTCCTTTTCCCCTCATTTCTTCCCTCTCCCCTCTTTTCCTTTCTCCCTTTTTTCCATTTTTCCCTCCCCGTTTCCCTCACTCTACCCATTTCACTTTTTTTGTTCCCATTTCTCTCAAGGGAATTATGAATTGCTTTTCTCTTTTACACTGTTCTCTAGGTAGGATGTGGATTGGCAAAAAAGAGAGTTATGAGAATGGTGCAGAAGAAGAGTCAAAGCAGCCTCAATTTTAGTGCACATTTGCAAACTTGGGTAATATATCTGTGCTGTATTGTCCCTTCATGAGTAAGTCCTCAACACAGGCCAGAGGACACACCAGGCCACCAGCACCAGAAAGGTGACATGCATTTTCTTTGAGTTTTCTGGTTAGCACTATTTTTTGTTCTATTTTCCTAAAAGAAGGGAAGTTAAATCATTTTTAAAAGACACTCCAATTAATTTCAAATTCTCCAGGAGGGATAGTGTTGACTGTTAAAAGTCTCACCTGGTGCTTCTCCCTAAGGAGAATTCTACACAGCTGAAGTTGAAGATTAAAGAGGAGGAAAATGAATATAATGACTTATTACCTAAGCTATCAAATGTTTTATCCATTCTCCAGTAATAATACACCCCCAAAATATTCTTGTTTTATTGAGAAACTACTTTTTCAAAGCAATTTTTTTTTTTTTTTTCAAAGCAAAGAAGGCTCTAAGATTAAGTCAATTTGAAGGCATTTGTTGGCAGAACCTCTAGACCTTTTTTAACATACAGATGCACAGACACATTCTGGCTTTAGATGCTTTGCACCCATTTATTTTGTCCATGTTAACACATGATGATCTGAGTTAGATCAGATTTCAGGTCTAGGGATTCAGTTGAGACGTTGAGCCTTTTTATTAACATCAATTGTTGCTTTAACGCTAACATTCGGATGAAAAATATTCAACCCCTAAACAACTACTGTAGTATTTTGTCTTTTTTTCTTCCATGTGGCTTCTGAGGCAGCATTATTGATGCTTCTACCTACTGTTGTTTTACTTCAAAGAAAAGCAATAAGGTATTCTAGACCCTTGGATTGCCTGATATTCTAGGAACTCCCAGCTGAACAGACATTCTGCCAAAATATTATTGTAGTCTCTTTGAAAAATTCATCTACTGAAAACAATACTCTATGAAGGAAATTCAGTTTAGTTCATCATGATCCCTGTGGGAAAATCATCAGTGACTTTTGCTAACAGAAAGCCTTGGCTGGCTTGTTAAATCTGAAGTGGACTTTTGTTTTCTGGATAATAAAATAGAGAAGAAAAAAAAAAAAAAGTCAAACCAAAACAAAAGCATGCAAATAAACAAACCCAAACAAATAAATAAACAACAGAATTGTTCTCTATAACATCCTTAGGAATTTATTAAAATCATTCATTGTTTAGTAATTTTATAATGATGAGCACTTCTGAGGCCCCATCTGGAGTACTGCATCCAGGTCTGGAGCCCCCAACACAAGAAAGACAGAGAGCTGTTGGAGTGGGTCCATAGGAGGGCTGCAAAGATGATCAGGGGACTGGAGCACCTCCCCTACCAAGACTGGCTGAGAGAGCTTGGCTTGTTCAGCCTGGGGAAAAGAAGGCTACAGCGTGACCTAACTGCACCCTTTCAGTAACTAAGGGGAGCCTACAACCAGGAGGGGAATCAACTCTTTGAAAGGGTTGATAACTGCATGACAAGGGGAAAAGGTTTTAAGTTGAAGGAGGGAAGATTTAGGTTGGATGTCAGTGGGAAGCTCTTTACAAAGAGAGTGGTGAGGTGCTGGAACAGGGAGGCTGGGGATACCCCATCCCTGGAGGTGTTTGGACTGGGCCCTGGGCAGCCTGGTCTAGCATTAAATGGGGGGCTGGAGATTCATGGTCTTGTATGTCTCTTCCAACCTGAGCCATTCTGTGATTCTGAAGTAGAACTCAGCTGCTTTGAACAGTAGTTATTTGCACACTGGTTCTGAAAGCAATCACATTATCAAATTGCTTCATTTAAAGTGGTTCTAATCCTGTTTTTAAACCAAAAGATACCTCCTTTTTCCCAATACTATCTACTCCTCTTGCCATAAAGCAAGAATTACAAAGAAGTACTTACACTTTAATTCTATGTGATTTTGATAAATGTGTTCTGAGAGTCATGCAAAGTTGATTTTGTAACAGTTTACTGGAGAACAGTATAAAAGCAACTCAGAAAGCACCTGTGTTGATACATTCTTGGTGGAGCGCTAGAGTATGTGAAATGGGGACTTTTAAATGCAAAGTAAAGGAAACTCATTACAGCAGACAAATAAGCACAGGATGTTTCACTGAGTTATCCCAGAACTGATCTAATGCTTCTCAGTATTGTTGGTAAAAGTTAATATTATTATAGGTTTTGGGAAAAGGGTAGGGAAAGAACAGGCCTGGAGTAGTTATAAGATCGTGGTTTAGGATGGGTTCAAGATGGAGAATGGCTGGAAGCTTTTAAAAGTATTTGAAGTCCAATCACTTTGTCTCTTAATTCTTAGAATCACTTCTCTTTAGGACTCAGTATCTTCCTCCACTTTTTCGTATAGCTGTCTTCCTTCTCACCTCTTTCAATGATTGTGCAAGAACCATCCCTCCAACTCTCATTTTCTTCTCAATTTGTAAAGAGTTGAGGGATAAATTTTGTCTGTCTTTCTGTTAGAATTAGAGAAAAGCCAGTGCGAAGAAAAAAAAACCCAAAAACCAGTGGACAGGATCCTCCTGGGTGAATGGATGCACAGAAGTGGCTTAAATTGAATGCAACGTTTTCTTTACTGCTGCAGTTATTCTTGTGTGAAAACTGTGGTAATACCATGGCAAATGGCATAGTTTTACTGGAATAGTTATATGCTAACAGGTGGTTGTATAGTATAAAGAGTACTAGCAAAGCATCACTTTCATAACCAAAGCTGTGGCAATGACACAAAGAGTATTTGAAGAAATCACATTTAATGCTGTTAAGAAACTAGAATACTGAAGTCCCAGTCCCGAGGCAGCATATTAGATATCGTACTTAAACATGTTTTCTGTCTCAATTCAGGCCTTTATAAAGGGAGTTGAATTGCAGTGGAGCCATACTGACACCTGGAGGTTATCAGCATTACTGGGCAGAGATGTGTGAACAGGGAATATCAGCATGTCACAAGTGCTTTTAAAAAGTGTAGTCAGTAATCAGAAGAGCAACGGAAAAAGACCTGAAACATCCATTTTCATGGTAATCTTTTCATCTTATGTTCTGTTTTCAGGATAGGTATTTTTCTGTCCTTGGGGTTTTAGCTGGGGGACTTTTTAGCTAATTCTGCACACCGTGTACTGTATGAATCAGGGTTAATCACTTCCTTTGACTATCACAGAAAAGTGGGACATATTAGTAGAAAAATCTCCGCAAGGATAAATTTGTGGATCCATTCATACGAAGGAAAGTTGCAAGTGTGAAATTCTAAGTAAAAAAAATATATATATTGTGAAGGACAGAAGAGGTTCTCTTCACTTCCAAGGTTTTTCTTTTTTCTCTCCTGTTAATTCAGATATTTTTTGCAAGCTTCTAGCAAGCATATTGAGCTATTATCTCTATTGGTAATACTAACTTCCACAAGCTTGAGCTAATTAATTCCAGTGAGATGTAGGGTACTGTATGCATTGTCAGTTATTTATTGTGGTTTGTATACAAGAACCATACGCAAAAGTCTGCTGCTTCTTCCTCCTCCCTGAAGGCTGATGATGTAACTACTAAAAATATTTCTAATTGATATCATCGTCTGTTGGCTGTTTTTCCTTTTCCTTTTCTCTTTCTTTCTTGATGCAGATATATAGATATAAATCAGGAAATGGTAATACTTCAGTTATTCTCATCCAATGTAATTATGAATGAAGTTTATGTCTGTGCTGTGTTCTGCTATTATTGTGTTGAATCTGAAGAATAATGTGTAAAGAATCCAAGCAATTGCCCATATAACAGATAAGAGTAAGAAGGAACAGCTTTATGCTATTGCTTGAGTGCTTTCGAGAGCACACTTACAAAGAGAAAACCTGATGTTGATTTAATATAATACTTTTTAGCAAAAAAGGGAGGCTTATAGTAAGAATGACTGTTGAGAAGAAAATAACTGCTTTCTTCTAGAATAAGTAGTGTTTCAGTTTTAACCTTCCTGTTTTGTTTTCTTTTTTTCTGTGGTTGTTTTTTGTTGTTGTTTTTTTTTTTTTTATTATTATTCATCATACAGCCAAGAAACAGTGTTGTTGCTGTAAATGAAATGCAATTCCAAATTCATGGATTTGCCAGTTCTGTGCTGTTCTTGTACACCAAGTCTAACCTTATTGGTAGCAGGACAATACAAGTAGAACCTTCTGAGTTAGAGGGGATGTACAAGGAACCAGTCCAACTCCTGGCTTCACATAGGACTAACTAAACATTAAACACTATGTCTGAGGTCATCATCCAAATGCTTCTTGAATTTCAACAGATTTGAGGCCATGACCTCCACCCTGAGGAACCTGTTCTAAAGCCTGACCACCCTGTCTACAAAGAACCTACTCATAATATCTAATGTGACTCTCCCCTGATGCAGCTCCATGCTGTTACCTTGAGTCCTGCTGCTTTTACCAGAGAGCAGAGATCAACACCTGCTCCTTCACGGGATCTTATTTTAGACTTCTTAAATAGACTTGGGTAGATTTGTTCTTAAAGAGTAGTTAACTTTCATAAATCATTAGTGATAGTCCATTAATTTTCTCTAGTTCATTGAACAAAGGTTAAAGGCTGAAAATTTTCAGAATTTTCTGAACTTCTGTGGGTTTTTTTTGTTTTGTTTTGTTTGTTTTTTTTTAGATCAATCTTAGCTGTCACTGTTTATGTCCTGCCATTTATTCTTACTTGTTTTTGATTAGCCTGTATTGACCGAAGTCTAACCAGTGAAAAAAAATGGGTAGTATTCTCCTGTCTTCGCAGTCTGAACGAGATCTCTGAGAGGTCATTTCATCTGTAGTATGAGAACAAGAAGAAGTAGGAAGGTTGTGAAGGATAAGAGGAACCAAATAGCACAAAAGCAGGGCAGATCAAGTTGAAATGATAATAAGATTGGAGCTCTGCACCCCCAGAAACCCCATTTTGGAAATGAAAATGGCACAGATGCCTCTGATGGTACACACTACCCAAAGTTCGATACAGAGAAAATACCTGGCACTCTCCAAAGGCAACTAGACAGCTATTCAGACACATTGAAGACTGAAGCAGTGGCTGTCAGTCATGAAAATGAAGTGTATGAATTAATGAGATGGACAAAAACCCTTCGGAATTTAGAGGAAAGTCAATTTTTTACCACGGGAATTCTTTCTCACTAAAACAAAAACTTGTATGTTGGAGTTTATACTTTCGGTGTAAACAAAGCTGTAAACTGAAGAAATCATCTTGGAATTCCTCATTTGAAATCATAAAGGTTTGGCTATGATATCTTCTCTAAACTGATTTCCACTGCTGTCACAATCATAATTTTTATTTCTTGACCAACTGAACTGATGGAAACACAAGTCTTGTTCAGGTAATGAAGCCATACCTCTGCTAGCTATACTTTGCAGGATGAAGCAAAGAATGTAGACCCGTGTTAAAGCTATTTACTGCAGGTAGTAGCTATCTGTACTTAGTGGTAAGCCTAAATATAGCTATGATATACAGCAATATTTATTTGACTAATTATTATATGGAGCTTAGAGACTATTCCTGATGGTGACTTTCTTTTGTCTTTGAAGACAGGATTGTAAAAATATGGTATATTCTTTGGTTTTGCACTCTGCAAAGCATTGATAAGAATTATGTCCTGTTTTATTGACAGGGAAATTGAAATACATACGAAGTTGAATTCAGAAATCATGTATGACCAATCCTTTATCTAAAATTTGTTAAGTGCATGCTCTGCTATAAATGAGGAGCAAATTCACTGAGATGTTGGAGCAAATATCCTTGAGAAAGATTTGTTGATAAAATCTTCTGAAGTCTTACTTCAGAGTCCACTATACTAAATTATTTGCTTTTCACACTGCTATTTTTTAAAGAAAGTAGAACAGTTTAATGTTCAGGGGTTTTTTTTGTTTGTTTTTCTGACCTGTGGCCATGTGACTTTTATGTATTTATACCAAAACTAATGCACAGAAGGGGAAAAAACGTAACAGGAAAGCTCAGCCAGTAATTTGTATTAGGCAGGGGAAGTAGTTTATCACCTGGAGATAATTAGAAAAGAGTTGCAGGGAATAAATGCCAACCATTAATATCTGTCAAAGATGGGGAACGGAGAGAGATAGAAGAGGCAGATAGAAATGAAGGAGAAACTTGCATTGAAGTGCAAAATCTGTGCAGTTATATAGCCCTAATTCCAGCATAGCATTGTGGTAGAATATTTGTTCTTCATTACAGTTTACTTCTCAGTCACCAGCACTTGCTTGAAAAGTTTTGCTTTATCACCACTAGGTGGTAAAGTTGGCTAACAATTTGAAAAAGTGATGCACTTTCCTTCGGAATGAAGATCTTTCAGCCTGGAAGGATGTGACGTGCTGCTGGACTGCTGTCAGGAGTGGCTTGCAGATTTTCTGGCTCTTAACCAAAAAACTAAGTCCTGTCTGCATGGGAAGTCAGCAAAGCACCAGGCTGATGGTGTGCTTAATCTGTACAAAATGAAACGTCAGCTTAAATGTATTTGTTCTGCACTTTTCTCTGATTATTGGAGAGACTCTAAATATCCTGCAGGAAATGAATCATAATTTAGGTTCTAGGAGAAAAGAGAAAAAGAGATTCAAAGTAAGGCGACTTCCCTGTTTCATGGCAATCCTTTACAATTAAAATCTGTACAGTAAGATTCCTATCCAGAATTTCTCTCATCAGTCTTCTATTAAAAAATCTCCCTGTTTTAAAAACCATCTTTTTAATTCAGGTTTCCCAGATTCTTTACTAAAAACAACCAGCCATGTCCTGATTTATTTTAGCATAAACCAAATGATTGCCTGAAAGATGATTTTTGATAAAACAAAATTTTGGAAATCATGTATATAAATATATAGTTCAGCTCTGTTTTTGATTTAGGGGAACCGGAATGTGACAATTGATGGCTAATCACAGAAACATTTTCATGACAAAATAGCCAGTGTCATAAACTAGAAATAGCAGTTATTTAACTGACTGATAGATTACTCTTAGTAAATACAGTAGTCTTGTAAGGAAAGCAAACAATATTTTGGGAATAAATTGTATTTATTTATTTCCTTCTAGTTTATTGTTCGCTGTAACTATTTCCTAGATTTGCAGGACAAAATCCTGATTGTAAACTTTATTTTTCTCTTCTATCTTTTGTGGTAGTTAAGTCACATCATTGTATGCATGCATGTAATGCCTTTTTTTTTTCCCCCTCACAAATGAAGATCTTCAGATTTTTATTCAGAAAGAAACCCCAGTCCAACCATAGAGCAGCACCTAAAAAATGTGAAAAGTTTGGTGAGAACTCTCCTTGAAACTCAGTCAGGAGTTGGAAGGGCTGTGCTGTGTATTTCTTGTACTTTTCATGGAAATATATGGAAATAACCCACAACACTAAGAAAGAGTACTGCAGGAAAGAGATAGTGGAATCTCTAAAAACCAAAAGTATGATCTATTAGAAGAATGAACAGTGGTAACTCTCAAATTAAATACATGTATAATCCATACTGCTGCTGAATCTTTTTTCAATTTACTTTTATTTTCTTTTTATTTTCCACAAAATAACATAGAAAGTATAGTAATTGTGTTGAGGCAGCTGGCTATACATTCTTTGGTTAAATATCTCTGTGCTAGAATATTGAGCACATAGACTGGGGAAGGCTGTGATAAACAGGAAAAGTAAAAACACAGGACTGGAAATGTGTGCTTTCCTGGTAGGTACTAACTGAGATGGTCACAAGTCCCATAGGTCCCCCAACAGATCTACCCAAGTAATAATAACAGGAGATTTTCTTTGTGATTAGTCCAGATCCGTACCTTCCTTGGGATTCTTTCAGGGAAAAAGATATTTGAACAAGTTTGGTGGTTTTTTTTTTTTTTTTTTTTTTTTTTTTTTTTTTTTTTTTTTTTTTTTTTTTAGTGGTTTGAGGGGAGAGGTACTGATAGAGATTCCTGGAGAAGGAAATGAGTTGCACTGTTCTTCTTAGCTTGAAGAAAAAAAAAATACAGCAAAGCATTTCTGTCCCTGCAGCCATTCTGTGTGTCAGGCACCTCCTCTGAAAAACAGCTTTCCCATCCAAGGCCACTTCTCATATTCTGGGACATGCTAATATTAGTCAATCTTAGATTTGTGTGACACTTATCTATTAGGGTGAAAAAGGATCTATATTCTGAAGCAATGACCAATCCTTTGTCTGAGTCTGTGTAGTCTGAAGGTATAAAGCAAATTATTCCCAATGCTAAATCCTATTTCTAATAACTCTGATAAGATTTAAAATTGGCTCCGTGCTGATGGTAGGAGGAAATAGTTGATTTGCTGCTCTATGCTGAAAGCAAACAAGCAAATAAAAAAAATGCAGTTCTTAGCCTATGTTGATAAGTCATTCTGAAATCAGATTCTGTAGAAAATCTTAGTATCAATTTTTTGTTTGTTTCATTTGTTTGGAGAAGGGGATGTGGGAGGAGAGGAAAGGATCAGTATTTAAGTGTATTGTTCTTATGTCTATTTTTGCCATAAAATTTTTTTTTAAAGATTTCTTAGGTCTAAATGAAGGAAACATCCTTTTGCCTGAGCTAAAAGAGATGCTGAAGCAGGATTTACCTTCCCAGGTTTTCAGTGGTGTACTGAGGATCATGTCCTTGCTTTCACTAACACTTGCAGCCACTGGGTGGAGAACTTGTCTAACAATCTATCTCATTATGACAGAGTGAAAATCAATCCAACCGTACTTTGCTGGCTGGGCAAATTTGTCTAATACAGGTCATATATTAGGCTTTTCTTTTTCAGTGGTCAACATGGTTCAATTTCCAGCTAGGACATAATTTGCACAATAACCTGAAGTTGAAATTAATACTAAGAAACAAACTGTACTGTGCGTAAGAAAAATCCATTAAGCTGTCTGCATTAAGAGGAAGAAGCTGACCAATGGAGTTGAAGCACATGTGTTATACCGTAAGAAGAAAGGTTCAGACAAATATCACAGGAACCAGGATGACACTCCAATAAGGTAACTTTAGGTTTAATCTTAACTGCAATTAAGAATATTATTATTATGATTTATTTGTAGTACTTCGTTGTCTAAAAGACTCGAATGTAGAGCCCCAGCATGCTAAACATTGTGTAATTGTATCCAGAAGATATTACCGTCCCAGTGGAGTATTTTAACTAGGAAAACTAATGACTGATTGCAAGGCAGAAAAACAGAGTAGAGCGGCCTAAAATAAGAGTGTTGCTCAGTGATGAAACAAAGGATAGAATCCATGTTTCTGATACTTGATCTTGTCTTCTTTTTTCACCGTGACACCCATGATATTACTGACTCTTACATGTATCAATCTGTTAAGTGCTACTTCAAAAGAGAATTTGGGGATGTACTAAATAAAGATTCTGAATAGTGACGTAAGAAGTAGGTGAAGATACTTTAAATGGTCAGGCTTCCCAATAGTTGTTCAGGAGGTAAAAAACAGTTGATTTACATAAGCAGACGTTAGCTCTATACAGAAGAAAGAAAATGCTTTTCCTTCATGGAATCAAATTTCCTGTGCGTGTTCTACAAAAAGCTTAAAATTCAAAGGAAAGATTTTTATTAATATATTGAGTGGAGAGATATCATACAATACCAAAACTTTCATCAAACAAAGAGGTTGCATGACAAATACTGCTAAAAACTGGATAATTTACAGAGTATTGCTTTTGCCTTTTAAATATGTGTAAGGCAAAAGCTCTCTAGATGTTATGTTTGACATTCTTTTCATAACAAGTCAGAATGTTTCTATCATAAAGAAGTTTATCACACACAAAAAAAGTGCCTCATCATCAGGCTAAATTGTTAATAAAGGATATTCTTATGTATATTCTAATATCTGATTTAGAAAGGTGGAACTGATTTTGGGATTGTTTGCATCAGCTTTACTCCTGTTAAATAGGAACTTCTGCTGCTGTTCATCTCAGTGGTCAACAAGACCAAAATGCGTAGGTCACTCCAAATGTAATGCCTCCTATTTATTTTCATGGAAAGTACAACAGTTGCAAAGAGTAAAACAGCACTGTTTAATAGTGCTTTGTAACTCGAGTTTGCACTATTTTTCAACGTAGTCACCACTATTACTTATATGTTTTTGCTAGCAATGAACAAGAGCCTGTTCATAAAAATCTGCACTAGCAAAGGTAACCTGTTGTTGCTATGCTGATACACACCACCCACTTCCTCACTGTGCTCGTGTTCAACGTTCAGTCTCCATAAGCATTCAGTAAGCATAAGTGAATGTCAATGTGTGTCGTTTCTTCCTCATTGAGAAATTCAGTTACACACCTTTACTTCATATGCACTTTCATGTCAGATGCCATTCTGTCAAACTGCCCTCTGCTGCCATCAGATGCACAGCAACAGAATGTGATGGAATATTGACGGGAAGGTTCAAACTGCCATACCACCAACATCCACTTCTGGTGTTGTGTGCCAACATAATAAAATCAGATGCATTATTTTCAGAGCAATACTCATAGTGTGGAAATAAATTATGGACTTGGCAAGATTAATGGCAAAAACTTTGAATGGAGTGAGTTTAAAGAACAGAAAATCAGTAGCAATAATATGAACTGGCCTTCTGTGGGTGCCTCTGCTGTGTGACTTGGATTCTTTATATATTTGCAAGCTTTGTGGACAACGTTGCCAAATTAAGCATTTTCTTGCTAGCCATCTAGCTAAAAAGAAGATACAGTTAGAAATGATCACTGTAACAATAAGTTTGAATAAGTAGCAAATTGGCTGAGTAATCAAATTACTTTTGTGTTGGAACAAATAAAAAATCACCACTGGGACAGATAAGATAAAAGTATATCCTTCATTGAAGTCAGAAGCAAAAATATTTCAGATAGTTTTATCTGTGACGTTTGCATTGAGACATATAAATAGAAACACATAATTAGAGGTATGCTGTGTCATTGGTGGAGATAATGTTGCTCATTTGCTTTAATAACCTCGGGAAATTGAGATATTTTCATCTTGCTGAAGAAAGTGGCCATCATATGTCTCATGTGTCAAGCCCTGACTTCATAAGGCATTTTCTTATATGGGAGATATTCAAATTCCCATATAAACATCTAAATATTCATTGACTTCAGGAAAAAAAAAAAAAATGTTTTAGTGCCTAGTGACATCCATGTCCACCTGAGTCTTAGGAGGACTTCTCCATTCATTGACCAATGAAGTATAATGGTTTAGAAAAACTCCTGATGTATTGTTTGGAGTTCTGTCTTTTTCTCACTAAGATAACAAAAGTAATCTTCCCCAGATTTCCCATACCGGACTAATGTTAGCAAAACCTGTATGGTGTGTTCAGCCCTATTGTAACATATCTAGATCAGTTTTGTACAGTTTGGATGTAGGATACTGGAGTTCAGGTGATCATCAATATCTGTCTGTTCTGCATATTCCTCATCATAAAAACTGTCCCAACGAGAGCATAAACAACCAAAGCACAGATGAATTTCAAACTGTTTTTTCATAGTTATTTTCTATGGACAAAGACCTTAGTTTTAAGTATTCTGTCATAAAATAGTAAATTGCTTTTGACTCCCTGAAAGGAATTTTGGAGGAATTTACCTTTTTCTTTTAACTACAAGGAGGAGCCTGAATCTTAGTGTTCAAAGCTGAACAGTAAGAGGGTTATTCATCTACATTTTGTACAGACTCACACGTACGTGACTTTGGTCCTCAATTCAAGTTAGTCACAAGATTGCCTTTGGTCCCTTTGAAATCTATGTACATGCTATTAGCTGCAGTGAGGACAGAAATTCTCTCTAGCTTGTATGTTTGGACTGTGTAGAAGTAAGAAATGTAATCAACTTCTGACTTTCTGTGCATGTTCCCCCTTATTCCCCCCGATGTATAGTTGTCACAGTGTAAACATTCTGCTAAATATTTCCTGCACCTGCTTCAAAGAACTAAAGAATCATCTCTTAACGGGAAAAATAAATGCACCAAATGTCACAATGCCTCAGGGGGGATCGAAAATGATAAAACGAATGTTGTATCATTCTATTTTTGATCCAAAGGTAAACAAGTGAAATGATGTGTGTACATGTGTATACACATATACTCACTCTATCAGTCATGAAATACATCACCAAGGTTATTGGTTAAGGGAGAAATTGCAGTTCCAATGTATTTTCTAAACATTTAAACCTTTCTTATAAAATTATTTTGGGATGAGAAATGTCTTCTGTTCATTCTCAAGCCAGATCTCGGAAGTGAATTCTCTTGGAAGGTTTCTTAAAAAAAAAAAAATAATAATTCAGGACTTTTCACGTAATAACTTTGAAATACATTAGTTGATATTTTCCAGATGCACTTTTGTGCTCAGCAGCTCAAAAGAAGCTCTCATTCAGGAGATGGACTAAGTGGTAAAAAGCAGAGAAATGTTTGCCTTTAACCCTTCTGAGTTCTGTAAGAGAAAGAATTTCATTCAATTCTGATAGACAAACCCCCATGTATGAGGCATACATCTAATAGTTTCCCTTGTCTCTCTTAATGGGAACAGATTCTGAGAGAAAGTGTAGATCTGTAGCTCCCAGTGAAGTTAAGCACACTTCTTTTTGAAAAGGAAATTATTTGTACAATTTGCATTTCGCTGGTGCAATCAATAGGAAGTTGTTCAAAGAAGGAGGAAAGAGGAAGGAAATGCCTCACTGTTTTCCCTTCAAAGCTTCCAGAGAGTAATCTTTTGAATTTGAAATGAAATAGGACTGCAGACAACTCAGACTCAGACCATGTATGTGGATCTTGAACATATACAGATGGATATTTAGAAAGTTTTTGATCTCCTGGAGGCCAAAAATAAGGGCTGATTCTTCGGAGTGCCAAGAACTATTCTCATAAAATGTATTTATTACTCCTCATTGTTATAGTCAACCTTCTGGTATATTAAATGCATATGTTTGTAATATTAAGCTGTTAAGTCTTTAGAGAAGAACCAGGCTGTGTACTCTCAGCTATTCTTTGGACAGAAAGAATTAACTCATAACAAACCCTTTGAAAGTCTCAAGCCAGTCACAGCATGAAAGAACTGACAAATCAATTGACCTGGAGCCCACAGCTCAGAGCTATTTCCAATGTGATTTTCTTAGGCAATTTAGGATATAATTGAATTAGCTTTACAAGAGTTAATGCAAACACTTGAAGCACCTTGTGTCCTTTCTTTTCCCAAGGGAATATTGACCTGCACCAAGCTGCATGCTTCTGTAGCTAGACTGCTGCTTGTGGTACCAAATTACAGAACAAGCTAGCTCGGGCATCCTGATAATCCAGTACAGTCTGTATCTTAGACATATATTGCCTGCTCCTAAATTAAAAAGAAACAACAGAGAAAGAACAGAAGAGATATATAGAAAAAACAACAGAGATACGATTGATTATGAGATCCTTGGTTATTCTGAGCCTTAAGCCTTCTTAGATAGAAAAGGAGGAGAGGCAGCCTTGTATAGGAGATGATTACAGCATTAGTGCAGCTGTTTTCCCTTGTGCTGCTGCTCCTAGCTAACAGCATTTAAGCTGCTGATGTTAGAATCAGTAACTAGTTATCCTGTTTCACAATTGAGATCATTCAATAATGGAAATGACAACCAAAGCAAATGTGGACTCATCCAGTAAAATGAGAGAATTCTTGTGAGTGGTATTTGTAGAGATATAAGATTTTTTTCTACTCAGTTTTCAAAGTTCTTGTTCTCAAGGAGCAGCCAACCTCTTTACAGGGTCACTGCTGACAGGACTTTTAGCTGCCAAGCTTGATTATCTTATCCATTCAGAGCATTTTATCAATCTGTCTTATTTGCATAAGGAAGATAAATTAAAATCTCGTAACACATAGACTTTACTATCAAGTAACCTGATGTGCCTGATGCCATATACTGGCCTCTGACACTTTATTTCAAATCCATTTGCTTTGCACTGAAAGTAAGAAAAGAACTAATTAAAGGTTTCTAGTTGAAAGATCATGTACCCCTACAATCATCTCGTAAAGTCCCTCTAGAATCTGTAGAAAGTCTCCCACTGGCTTCATTGGAGCTTGGATAGAGTTCATATGGATCACATAATCATTTTTGTATTTACAGTTTGAGTTAAAGTTGTGGCCATAGTAATTTCCAAAAGGGAAGGAAAAGACTGTTGTTATAATAAACAAAAATGCAAATATTTGTTTCAACTGAAGGCCTATTTCCACTGAAGCTGGTTAGAAAGGGGAGTAGAACAATGCAATGAAGTAAATGAAGATTTCAATGTGAACTGCAGTGCTTGAAGTATCAGATTGCAGAAGCAATTTAAATACTTTTTCAGCCATTGATAGAAGAGCATCAGATTTTTAATATAGAATAATGAAAAGGACAGAAAAATTTTAATACCTTGATGTTTTAGGATGCACATACCATTGTTTTCTACTAAGGTTTGGCTATTTTTTTCTGAAGCTTTAATAGCTAAAAGATAGCTTTCTTATGTTGCTTTGATATTCTACTACATTGTTATTTCTTTCTAGTAATATGATATTGTGGAATGACACCATATCCATTAAATCTGTCTGTCTTGCTGTTAGAAACTTGTTTAAGGTTAACTGAGGCATAGGGGTTCTAGATCACGTGTATGATTCTGTTCAAATTGCAGAGCTCTAATTCATAGTGCCTTTAAAACAAAGAAAACATAACTAGTAAGTGGGTCACCGAAGTGCAAGACTTCTGCACAAAAAATGCTCTAATTTTTATGTTATATATGATTGAAGCACTTTTCATTTCCTGAACTCTTTGTATTGCCAGAGAATACGATCCATACTTTTTTTCTCATCACATAGCTTTGATGCTTTAGTAAAGGCTGCTGATTCAGCAATAAATAAATTAAATTTAATATTAATACCCATCTTAACTACCTGAGTAACGACACTTACAGTATTACTCAACATTAATCTTTTATTAAGCAGATTATGAACTGAGGTAAACATTTTGTATATATATACGCACACATACATGTGAGGATTGCTCTGAAAATAATACCTCCCTATTTTACTATCTTGGCCTGTGACATCAGAGGTGGCAGATGGTGGTGGTATGGCAATAGAGGTTGAACTTTCCCGCCAGTATCCCATTACATTTTGTTGCCATGTGATAGATGGCAGCAGAGAGGCAGTCTGACAAAATGGCATCTGACATAGAAGTTCATATGAAGCAGTGGTGAGTAACTGACTTCCTCCATGTGGAAGAAATGGCACCCACTGACATTCATTGACACTTGATGAATATTTATGGAGATAAATAGTAGATGTGAGCACAGTGAGGCAGTGGGTGGTGTGTTTCAGCAGTAGCAACAGCAATGTGAAAAACAAGCCACATTCTGGATGGCCATGTGCAGCTGAAACAACTCAAAATGAGAACCTCATTCAGGTGAATTGGCCAATGGTGCTGATTATGCTGAAAAATTCTGTGAATTTGCTGTATCCAACAGTGTTATTGTGCTCATTGTTGTAGTTTCCATGGAAATAAATAGGAAGCATAACTTTTGGAGTGACCTATGAATATATGTCTCTATATATATTTACATACATGCACTCATACATACACTAATCTCAAGAGATATAACAGTATGAGAAGACAAGTTAACTGTAATACTACCATAGTACTTCTGAATACAGCTCATTACAGTTTCCAACATCTCCATTTGTGTATGAAAATTAGACTAGCCAAAAATTTGAAAACTATAATATAGTTCAGCTGAAAGCTGCACAGAGAATAAAACAGCTCTTGAATTATAAAATAGACCGTTTTATGTATTAAAAGAAATTTGAAAATTTCAATTAGAGATCATATTATTTATGAGTTTCAGGTAGATAATTGTGCTGTGTTTAAGATACAAAAATGGCTCCTTTCCAAACTGTGGTCCTTGTGATTTGTTGTATTCAGGCATAATACTAAATATGTTTCAGGTGTATATCTCTGAGCAATCTGATCTAGTGAAAGATGCTCCTGCCCATGTCAGGATGGTTGAATAAGATGAACTTTTAAGGTCCCTTGTACTCCAGATTGTTCTATGATTCTATGATTGTGGTGGTTTCACACAGATACCTAGGTTAGCTCCACTACAGACCTTGGTTTTTGTAGGGCAGTTTCTCACTCATTTTTCACCCCTCTCTCAGCTGTTGTTGTAGAGCAGTTTTTTTTCTTCTCTTAAATCTGTTATTGCTGAGGTACACCCAGAGTCATTCACTGTCTGAAATCTGGCCAGTGGTGGTCCCCTTTGGAGTTGACTGGAGCTGGCTCTGACTAATATGGGGCAGCTGTAGCACCCCAAAGGTTTTTCCTGCAGACTCACACCTTCTCCTCTCACACACCTTCAGGAAAATCTTCCCATGTAAACTCAGTACAGTGATTATGTGATTCTACTTCTTCCCTTGCCTACAACAAGAATGTCCTTGGATGCCAAGACAGTAAATCTTGACTATGTTCTTGCCTTTAGCAAGAATCTGAGTTATATGCTCCACAATCTAGATGAAATATACCCAAAATATTAAGACATTCTGATGTGCAACAACTGAAAGTAGCTGTGATGGACACATCAAGGGATGATGCTTACATAGCCAATAGCCACATCTTGTAAACACAAGAAGAGGTTAAACTATGTCCTCCTATGCAAAATTACTTTTTCAGTCAATTCTCAGTGCCACGCCTTTAGAAAGAGAGACTTGCAAGTAACTTGTGGGTGTTGATATGTAGCGGCTAATAAATAAGGCTGATATAAGAATCACTGGAAAGTTTAAGTTATGGTCTATGCTTAGTATGCTTGTACTAGGAGAAGAGAAACAATTGACCTGCTGCAGAAGTACACCAAGCTGGAGCTGTATGTTTGTATGTCATGACTGAAAAGAAAAAACTGTTTTCTCAGAGAAGAGTATCCTCTCTGTCTTAGGAAATTCTTTATTTGGAGAAGTCAGTGATAGATTCCATCCCTGGGATTTTTCAAGGCTTTCTTGGTTAAAAGCCAAAGCATCCTTGTTTGAATTTACTTTCAGCATGAGGCTAGGTAGACCTGAGCTCTCCTTCTTCCAATGACTTCAGTTATCCTGTGATCCTAAAGATAGAGCTGGATAACTACAGTGTCATCAGAGATTGCTGTTCTGTACTGGAGAATGTTGCTCTTTGTTTTAGAGTGGCTGGTTTTTTTTTTTTTTTTTTTCTTAAACAAACAAGAAAGTTTTGCAAAAGATTAACGCTATTATATTTTCAAACATATTGGTTGCAACTGCAACTGACTTTCCAGTTTAATCACAACTGTAGAAATATTAATTAAAAATTCTTCCCTCACTGAGAAGTAGCTCTCAAAAAATACTTATTTTTAATAAGGATCCACTAATGTCCTACCTTTTTGCCCCCATATTTTAAATCTTAATTTTATTGTGCTGCTTCTTCTCTACATCATGATGATTAAAAAAGTAATAATAACATGTAGAGTGGGAATAGATTTGAAATAAAAAAAAAAAGACTTTTATTTTAAAAGCTTTTGAATTTCCCCAAATTCATAGGAAAAAATAACAATACCTCTTACAATTTTCTTTTTTTACAATTAAATTGTAAGAGGTATTGTTATTTTTTTTTTTTGTTTCTATCCAGCTTTTTATTTCAGAAATGTTCATGAATCATGGTAAGTTTTTAATAGTGGTTTTCAGAAGTCTTTGCAACGAAACCAGTCAAATTATGGCTTCTAAATGTAGATTTTTTTTGGTTGAATGTTTAGTATAGCTATTCAGGGAAACATAATGTTGTTTTATGCTAACTAGCACAGACTGAAAGTATTTTTCAGTCTCAATGTTGAGCTGTCTAAGAACTTTTGTTTATGTTGTATCCTATTTATGCAAGAAAATGAACTTCATTTAAAATCTGATATCTTTGAAATGGAGGATAATTTGCACTGCATGGATTCAGTCTGCAATATCAGCAAAGTTTGCAAAGAAAACTAGTGGTAAGAACAGTAATGTTTAAAGTCATATCTCTTATTTCTACTGCTGGAACTCTATGTATTGAAGGTGTGACAATATGTGCAAATGTCATACTGGTATAAATCTTGAAAATTCTTGGTGAAATTATATCAGTTAGGAGCTAAATCTCTATATCAAGTGACCTTATTTATATTTTTTTCCAGAAATGATAAATATGGCTTATGTCACTGGAAACTGTTCATGCATTTTTATTTATTCTAAAAGTCAGGGTATAACTGCAGTATGTTGATACTAAAATTCCATTTAAAAATCTTTTTTTTTTTGGGCAACCTTCAGAGAGGCCAAATTCCTCTGAGTCCTACTAAATGGAATTTGTTCTGTTTATTGAAGTGAAGGATAGTTTGAAGGCAAGATTATGAAGAGGTTCGTTAATGCAATAAGAAATTGTGGAAACTGTGGAAGGGTACATCACATTTCTCAGGGAAAACACAATTTACCAGTCTAGGCTAGGTGATATGTACTGTGATTATGTACTGTGATATGTACTGTGGACTTCTGTGCTTTGAGGTACAAAGTACATGCATCAATAACAGGCTTGTATCTGCTCTGTGATGTTTTACTCCATGAGGCAGAATTGATGATAGAAAATGTGGAATCTAAGCAAAGTTTAAATGCCTTGGAATTCGTGGGTGCATGACTACACCACTGCTGTTTTCATTATTTTACAGAAATAATTTATTGTATTGACAGCATTTCCTTCATCATTTCATTCTCAAAGGGTATAACTACAGTAGTGGATGTAATAGAGATGGGATACAGGCTTAGACAAAGGCATCCAATTATCCAGCCAGTTAACTGTTATTGGCATACTCCTGGGTACAGTTTTCAACAGAATCATCTTAAACTTTCCCAGGTAATTGTTAAGCATGGTTTGGAAGAGTTTAGACCAATGGCTGTTACTGGTAAGCAGTTTGGACAAGACCCCCTCTCAGTGAGAGAAGAGTCTATCTGAAATTTTTGTTAACTAGCATGAAAGCTGATTTTTGAGCCTTAAGTTACTTGCTGAAATTTTATGGCTAAGTAAAACATAAACCCAAGTCTTCTAAGTCTTTGGCTAATGTCCTAACTGCTGGACCATCCTTTTTTTGTTTCGGATGGCTTTGTACAGGAACTTATAGCATGATTCTTTAGACACCACCATACCTTTCCTTGTTTCCCTATGCATTCTATCTGTTCCTCTGTTTTTGGAGGACTAAGCTGACACTCATTTACTCTTGAATCTAGTCTGTTAGTCTCTGAATAATCATCTCATATTCACTCTATACCTAAAGTTTTGTTCAAACAGCATTTACAGGATTTAATGAATAGATTATGAAGTCTCTGAGACAGTTTTTCTTATTTTTATATTTGTTCTTTATAGGGTCAATTTTCTCACAATTTCATCTAGTCCCCAAGGATACGGGTGCTCTGTAAGCCTGAAACGTGTTCCTCATCAGTCACTCTTACTCTTGAGTACTTCCGATGCAACCAGACTGAAATGTGCCTCTCATATTCTGAGTGGTCTGGTTTTCTAACATATTTTAAAGGGTCATTCACTTCAGTGAGAGTTTGTAACCGAACGAAAAATTCGCTATTTAATTTTTTACTTTAAAAAGAGAGCAATATACAAAATTATTTGCTTTTAAGTACTTATTAATTAGCACACCATGATAAAGTAATAGATAACAGTGAAAAGTTCAATCTTACCCATATAAAATGTTATATATATATATATATATAAGTCGATAGTAGTATGTTGATTTGGATACAGGAAGATTTTCAGGAGTCCTTAACATTTAGATCTAGGTGATATTGAAGACGTGGTTATCTATGGTCCAGCACTGTAACAGAACCAGATTTCCAAACGTTTTTAACAACCAGTGTCCCCCTAATTTAATAGGAGCAGGGGGATGAATACACTTAGAAATCAAGTCAACTGCTGTACTGGAGGGAGTCTAGCATATCAGATATATTTCCAAACAAAGAAACATTTGTTGTTGTCTTGGAATTATATAAAGCCATGTAGTTATTTTTATATTTTTCAAACAGAAAGATCTTGGTGTTCCCAAAAGACCAAGTATCACTCCCCAAACTAAAGGTTAAAACAGTTATTCTGTTAGCTATCATCAGTTGTCTCATTTGCAACCAATTACTGTTTAACTTCATAAATCTCTGGGGATTTTAAAAGTAAAGCTCATGCAGCTTTGAAACTGTGGGGTTTTCTTATCTGATTATTCACAGCTTGCTAATTTGTAATTGGACTTTTACAACTCAAAAACCTCCAGATTTCAGAAAAACTAATTTATTTTTTCTTGGTTTAATTGTGGTATTCACACTCAAAACTGTGTAGTGTGATTGCTTCTAGTGGGTTGTATGCAGTGTTCTGGAACTAATAAAATATATTATTGATTGCTTAATGAAAAGTACTGCGTTCACACAGTTTTACTGTGGCTGAGGATGGCTACAACAGCTACTTCTTATTCTGTTTTGAGGATCACCTGCCATCTTACTTGGGTGTATTACTGCATATCAAGTGTGCTTTTAAATTAAGTTATGGTTGCCTACAGGGCATTACATTGGGTGGTTCCATTAAGGTATCCTTGTACTTATCCTTCCATGCAGTGCTACCCGCTGCTTTTAATTTAGCTTAAGATCATCAAAATTAATTATGATAGAGCATATTAAAAGTTGAAATAGCAAATCAAAGAGCTTTATTAAGTGCCCTTTAGGTTTTCTTATGTGTTTAGTGCTTTAGCTTTCTGGTCTTTTTCCTTCATTGGCTAATTCATTGTGATTATTATGAGAAGGACTGGTAAAGCAGAATAGAAATGCATACCTGTGACAGTAGTAACTATGACTCTCTCAGTTTCTACTTGAATTATTTACGTCACTCCCCCAGATAGTCTCACTGGATATCCTTATGGGGGAACTAAGTGCACAGCCTTTCCCACAGTGATGGTGACAACTTGTGTGTTTTTCTTCCCTTGCCCTGTCAAAGGTTCAATCTGTGCAGCAAGCAAAGGAGTGGTTTTGCCTCAGGCATATATAGATACTCCTGGTCCTCACGCCAAAAATTCCAGAGCCTTCTGACACATGCCAACAACTATCACTGCTTAGTGATGAGTCTCATAATGGGGAATGTCCTCCCATGCTATCTACTTGACGTGACATAACGTGGTCACTGAACCAAATGACGTGGGCTGGATTTACTGTGATATTTTGGTTGACAGAGGCTGGTGAAGGCCTATCCAATGGTCTTTCTGGGTAGGCCTGTTTCTGTACTGTGTTAGTTACTGTCTCAGTGGCAGAAGCTCTGTGAGGTCCTCCATACAGAAGCTCCTACTGAGATCCTGATTTATTTTGTGCCTAAATGGACTGTTAATTCTATGCTTGTAGCACATTCCTTATAAACCTTTAACATATCCATAAGACAGAGCAAAATTCTTTACACAGGTGCTTAAACTTGTTCAGCTCTCTACATATACTGCATCTCAGTTTATGCCTTGTGACCTGGCTTCTGTGCCTGGAGGAGCTCAAGGCAGTGGGGTGTATCTGCAATTGGAGAAAAAGCTCTGGGATTCATTGGTGAGGTTGGATGTAGGAAGCCTCATCCATGGTAGATACATTTCAGCATTCATAGCAATTTTCAAACCATTCACCTGATGACTTCGTGATTAGCATGGTCTTGTTTGGATGGGCTACCTATTGAATCTAACCCAGAAGAGATACTTGTGGTTCAGCAAATAGCTATTATGCATTCACCTCATGTTGTGAAGTCAGAGATTTTTAAGTGAAAGAATTTATTTCCATCTATAATTATTTTCAACTTTTAGAACTATGCATACTCATTTTGAACACAGAATTCCAGCAATGGTATGATTAATGTTGCCTTACCACTTTTATCAAATATTTTCTTGCTTGTAAATCAATTAAAGACTATGTCAATTTACCAGTCCCCTACCATGACAGTATTTTTTTATTAATCTAGAGACAGAATCATTGCTGCCAATATAAGATTTCCACTTTTTAACATTCCATTTTCCATTTTTTTTTTTTTTTTAGCATTTACAAATATTTTTTGTTTCTATATTGAAAATCTTACATTTGGCTGCTTTAAAACCCATGTCTGCATATGAAGTGACCTCTCTGAGTGATCCAAGTCAGTCTGCACAATTAACTTTTATTTACCAATAAGTTACACACAGTCCTCTGATTAAGTTTAAGTAAAAGGAAATCTTTGTATTTTTTTCTTTAAAAACTATTTCAATGTATGATGCTGTGCCTCAAAGCCCATCAAACTCAGTGAAAGAATTTATATTGAATTCAGGGACCTTTAGAGAGTGTTTTGAATCAGTTGCAATTTTGTTATTTTAGAAGTTGTCTGAATTAAGGACTGAGCAAAATGCATTATAAACTTTCCTTGTAGCTTCAGAATTTTTTTTCCTTCTTCCTTTTTTTTTCTTTTCTTTTTCACCCTATTCTCCCTTTTTTTTTCTCAGTTGAACTGGTTTCAAAGACCACATTCAGGTTCAAAATAATTTTCAATATCTTAGCTAACAATTAGACTAAATACTGTTTCTGAAATTAATCATTTGCAGAGTCTTTAACGTGCTCTGCATTTTCTTAAAGAGTTGATTTTTTTGTTCAATTTTTTTCCAAATTCAGTTTAATGAATGACTTGATAATCCTGAGTTAAAATTCAAGCTGTGAATTTTATTGGAAAAGACAAAATTTTGGATTTTCATTCAAATTTGGCATGCATTTTTTAAAACACTAATTGATCTTATAGAACAACTGTCCTTGTTGTAAGCAACTCAATGAATATAATTAATAATCCTTCAGAGCTGAAAAGTCTTTTGATAGAGAATAAAGATTTTAATTCAACTGAAGTTTCCTGAACCTCATTTTCCATAGAGAAGGGGAATAAATTTCGTATGAATCTCTCTTGCTTATATGAGTTACAAACTAATTTTTTTTTCAATTACTGTTACTTAGAGATTTTATGGGCAACCTCTAATGCAGTAAGTCCCTGATTTCAGTTTAGATTAAAACAACTGGTATAATAACTAATAATAATTGTTCAACTGAAAATAATTTGTTACAGAAAGAAAGAGAGGTTACTTTAAGGTGAACATTCTTCAGCATTGTCCTGAAGCTACATAAAGTTGGATGACTTTATATAAAAGTATATATACACAAAAATTGAGTCTTGTAGTCATGTATTAAGTCATCCAGTCTTGTAAATTTGTGTAGCAATAAACCCTGGACCATGTCTAGGGTCTAGATTGTTGTAGAGAACATTAGGAATCCACGTGATTTTAAGAATTATTGCAATTTGCTTGAGGCCACATGTATCCCACCTTTTATTTTATTTTTATTTCTTTTTCAAATCATAAGGGTTTTTTTTTGGTTTTTTTTTTTTTTTTTTTTTTTTTTTTTTTTTTGCAAATCATAAGGGGCTGCATGAAGAAACTTCTTTTATTAATATTACTCTGTTATTAATTCTGAAGATTGTACCTTCAAGTTTCCATCAGTAGTTAAAGATCGAAAATTATTGGCTAATTTTTGCCTATGAGCTTTGACACACAAGACTCTGTCTTACAATACCAAAATAGTTGAGTAGGCAAATTACACTGATCCTAAAAGATTCAATGCTGGTAGGCTTTCTTCAGTGCATTGTGTATATATATCAGCAATGAAGCTTGTCTTGTCTTCATGCTGTGCTGTGTGGGTTCTTAACCTCCTGCTAAGATCCCAGCTATTGATTTGGGTTGGCTCTCTCCATAGGTGCCTGGTATGATGCATGATGCCTTATTTCTCAGAAAGCATTAAATACCTTCTTTTGAAAATTAGAACTTGTGCAAGTAGAGAAATAGGCACGAAGAGCACATCCTTACCATCTTTACCAATTAGCTGATAGTAGTGCTTCTATATACTACTATACCTGAAACACAGGTATAAAAACCTGAAAATTGCTGATGGCATGGAATAGCAGGAGCAATGGCAGCAAATGTTCTGCCCTTTGCTATATTGGATGGGTTGCATCCTCCCATGCAGTTGATAGTTTGTTATTACTGGATTGTATGTACTGTAGCTTCCTCTATTTTTTCTTCAATACTTCTTAGCTTCTTTCTGAAAAAAGATTTACGTACTATGAAATAAGTAGGTTTTGAGCTTGAGATCTTATGTAATAAATTCAATATATAGGTAGCATTGTGTAAGCTATTCTTTCACTGTCCTGATAATTTGCAGTTCTGCAAATGTATTTTTATTTGAACATTCTCTGAATCTTCTTTGTAGCTACAAGAGGGGAGAGATTGTACTTTCCTCTTGCAAGTGCTCACGTGTAAGCAAGGGAAAATTCTAAAAACCCATAGTGATATCACTGGTTGGTCTTCAAAAGATTCACTGGGCAGTTCCAACAGGTGAAATGTTGTAAGAGAAATAGCAGGTTATGCAGTAAAAATGAGGAAAGAAAAGCAGGCAGATTATTAGAAAAGTCTTCCTGGCTGAACGACAGAGACCCACTCCAATAAGCATGCAGTTGTACATAACTACTCATGTGAGCAGTGCTACTGAATTAAGGGAATATCTAAAAAGAAAAGATATTGATACAAATATATTTTTTTCAAAATTCCATACTTCATTCTTTATACAAGTTGGGATTTTACTGTTCAGCTTTGCAAAACAACAAAAAGCTTGCCAAGCTAAGAGGCAAGCATCTGAGTAATCAAGCAATATAGACTCTTGCATCTCATATTGACATGACTCAGAAGATTCAGGCTATGAGTAATATGAAAAGCTTTAGTGCAAGAAGTAACATAAGTACTTTTTCAGTTTTATAACTGATAAGTTTAAATGACAAAAGATTTTCCCTTTCCTTTCTGTATTTTAAGGGTGAAAAATAAATTAAAGTTCCACCTTTGTTCCTCTACTTTGGCAAAAATAGGACAAACTAAAAAAATCCGACTACATTTTATTGTATGTCATAGGTATCCACTAGGAGGAGCTGACCACCTTAAAGAGAAGGTAGTGGATGGATTTACTAATATTTCCAAAAAAGAGTGTTAATAAAATGAGTTCAGTACTAAACATAGTGCTAAGCAAGATAAAGTTGAGGTATTTATATATTATTTACAATGGTTACATAATAACGTGGGATAAATGCTTTGTTTAGTACTAATGCAGTTCCAGGCAGCGAAGATATTCGAGGCTCTGATTTAAAAACAAAACTCAGAACACTGTTCAGTCCTAAGTTACAAGATCTGATTAATGTAACTTTCTTAGAAAATGTGCTGTATTTTATTCACTGTGAGGTTATACAGATAAAGCACGTGATTGAACAAAAAGAAGAAAAGATCTGTATGTGGTCGAATATCTGTGTGTATTGTCAGATAGCCTTGTTCATAAGCAAAGCTCTGAGACAGAAGCAGCTTTTGTTTTTTCATAATAGTCTTTTTTCCCCCCTGCATTATAATCTCTTTATATATTTAATACCATAAATAAAATAGTGGCATAGAAGAGAACTATAAATAAAACATTGGCATATATGCCAAAAGTGATCTCTCAACTTGTTTCTTAATATTGGTGCTATAACTAAAAGAAATCTCTCTTCATTGCCATATTGGATGCAATGAGGGAGCAACTGTACCATATCTCCCCAAATCAGCAAACACAAGGAGTCAAATTGGGAAAGTTACAAAGGAAATTGCTCTTACAGATTCCTATCTGCTGAAGTTTTGTTTTCTCCCTTCTTCACATGGAACTTCTTTGTCATGAAAAATTCCAAAATAATGATGCTGTCCTGTCATTAAGAGGTGTTTTGGAAAATGTTGCATATTTATACCAGAGAGTAAGCACCATAAACAAAGTATTCCTCTGATCCTGAATTTTCAACACTGGGAATGTGGAAGCATGTTTAATCCCTGACTGTAATCACTTGTGCTTATTCTGATGAAATATCCTTCATGGCAAATGCATACTGTAAATAATGGGTTTTTTGTTTGTTTGTTTTTTGTTTTAAGGAGATAATTCACGCTGGGAAGACAAATGTGAAGTATAGACACTTTTCAGTTATTTTGTTATGAGAATCTAGAAATCAGAAACATAACAGCTGCCACACTGTAGTCCAAGAAGCTTGGTGAAACAAGGTCATTTTTGGATATCTGAAGAAAGAAGGAATGATGGGAGAGAATGGTAGATTCTGTGAAAGCAAATTTCAGTGTAGATGGAGATGTTATGAAAAATTGGCCAAGAATAATATTCTTCGGACAAAGAGTAATAATGATCAGGATAAAACTGAACAGCGTAAGCAGTGAGATGAACTACACTGAAAAGAAAGATTTTTTTCATATTGAAATGTAGGTTTTTGTGAGCTGGAATCATTTCTACACAAAAGTGTCAATACAGGAAACATTATTTTTTTTTTAATAATCAAATAAAAAAAAATCAAAACAGGAATGACAAAGACAGGAAATAGTTTCAAAGCAGCCCTTTGCTCTATGAGGAGGAAAGTTGCTGCCAGTCAGCATAATGCTGTTTGTAAGCAGAAAAATCTCCTGCTCCCTCTGAATATATGTAGAAGGTGAACACCTCCCTAGTACAGATTGTCAGTGCTAACTTCAGAATAGATTGAGGAGAACTGGAAACTACTGCTTTTTCAAACTGCTTTCAGAAAGGCAGGTTCCTGATTTGAGGGCAACACTAGATATTAGTGAGTTCAAAATACGAGGTGAACAAGTGATTAGGCTTGGCAGAAAGGCAAGTAGATGCATAAAGAATTTGGAGAGAGCTTCCTTCAGGCACTATTTTACCTTTGAGAGAAAAAAGAAAACAACAGAAAAAAACCTCTGGTGGGAACTGCCAGCTCTTGTTTCATTGTCAGCTGAGGCACTGTCTCTCTATGATCTTGAAGTGCCCAGGCTTTCCCAAACTCAATCTAGGTGAATCAAGCAATCTAGCCTTTTGCAAGAATGAATGTGGTGATATGGTATTTGGAAGAGTTCTTTATACAGATGCCCCATTAGAAATCTAATGTCTTAACTAAACATTTTTGGAATGAGAGTGGTGTTTCTGAGAAAGCAGACTGTTCAGTCCTACGTTGTGGAGCTTATATACTCATGATGATCTGATTAAACTAGCAAATACATTAGGGGTAAAAATGATGGCTGGTCTAAGGCCAAAAGTATTTTTTCTTTATGATAACTGAGAAAAGTTGTCTTTGATATAACTTCGTGCGTGATAATATGTCAGTCAGTACACAAGACTCCCCCCACACTTTAGCCTGACCTAGAGCAGTGAAACAGTTTTGAAATACTTAAATGTAGGTTCATAATACTATTCTCTCTCTCTTCTGTCATATCTGCCACCATAATGGGAAGTATCTAAACTGCTGGCCTGTCTAAGATGGCACTCAAACTCTCTGGAATCTCTCATTTTAGAATTCTAGTAAGGTGCTCTCTTAAACTGATGGGTGAGTTATTGATATGTTGTTCAGCTGTGGTGGCTGAAATATCAGCTGCTGAGAGCAAAGTGTTTGCAAAACTTCTATGTGTACCGTGTCCTGTTTAAAAAAAAAAAAATTAAAAAGGTGTTTTCTCCCCCCCACATGGGGATCACCTGTTTATTGTTATCCTAAATGTAACATAATTTAGGCATGATTAAGTAATGTTGTTAGAGAGCAAAACTTGTCCTTTTGGGTTTCATTTTCTCAGCTTTTTAATATGACACTACTACTTGTAGACCGTAAAATCCTTCACATTAATACCGAAGGTTGAAGGAAGTCAGAAATTTGTAGCTGTAACAGCAATAAGACGTGAAAAATCTACATTACTCTTTTCATGCTTAGAACATGGTTGAGCTAATTTTATTTTAAAAATCTCTTATTATACTTATCTACATTTTTTATGCAAAAGATTTTCAAAAGAAATCTCTGCCAGTCCAGTACAAGAATGTTTCTTTCCTGTTCCCTTTGCTTTATAGAGGGTGCCATGTAATTTGACTGTTTCAGTTCTGCTAAACATCTTGTCTCTTTTCTACCAGAGAGAATACGGCAGTTCAGATAAAATTGGCCATAAAATATGCTAAAATCAAGTGTCGAATATAGCTTACGTTACTTCAGTTGAGAACTTCCTTTTTCTACTATAAATCTTGATTTTGCATCTGCTCATAATAGACAAAAATAAAATGTTACTCGTAGATGTTCATGAGTTAAAACATTCCTGGCTTATTAACTTTTACTTGAAGAAATAAAGCTTTTAAATCAAATGTAACATTTATTGTGTGAAAGCTGCATATTGTAGCTAATGATCTGAGCTCTAAAATCTTTGTGGACCTTATTTACTTAAAGCTCCTACTGATTTCAGTGAAGCTGAATTACTTGCTTATCAGCATTAGTAGTAGCAGTTCTAACCACTGTTTAAGAAACCAATACAAACTGTCACAAATTCACCATGTAACTACATAAAGCTGATGTTCTGATGGACTGGGAAGTACCAACCTTTTCTGCAAATGATCCTTGGTGCCACAGTCATTATTATATTTGAGAAAAGACCTTTTAAGAAGTTGGGTAAACTTGATGCATCCAAAATCATTAAGCACTCAGGTTCATTAATGACATGGAATTTTACCTGTGTACAATTGTAGCAGCTTCTAACTGACAGTTCATCTGAGAGAATTGGGCCTAATAAGGAGGGCAGAGGTTCTCAACTAATGAGCAAGTCAAGGTTCTGATCTATTAGGTTAGACAGAAACTATCTGTCTTTGAGACTTAAAATAAGACTCTAGCTTTGGACTTGTTTTCAAACACTTATTAACCATCAGTGGCTTAATTCTGCAGAATGATTCACCTGAAATCTCTGGAGCTATACACAGGAGAAAAAATTACTCTATTGGGCCACAAAAATACAGAACGTTCATTGTGACATCGTTAAATCTTCCTCAAGCCTTCAGCCCCTGTTCTTCTACATGCTGGCTCGTCATCCAGGGAGGGTGAGTTCAGTCTTGGTTCTTTTTCACTGCTGAGATACTTCTTTAAGTCCGTGAGAAGTGTAATAATTGACAGAGTGATTCCTTATAATCAGAATTCCTGACTAGTAGGAGAGAAAGAGTACTTTTTATACAAAAAAAAAAATCTATTCTTAGTGAAGTAATAGCTCAACATGCTTAGCAGAGTCTTTTTCCATTTATTTGAAAAAAAAAGTCAATATTATTGAGAATATCTTATCTATTTGTGTTAAATATAAATAAAACCATCTCTTATTTTTTAAAAAATATACCTTGGAACATTCAGTCAGAACATAAATAAGAAAATAGTGAATTACCTGTGAAATAACAACTAATAAGTTTTGACATTGTGTTGAAATAATGTAACCCTGGAGCTGCTTTGGTCACTTCTATCTTGTTCTCTGTGTTGTGTAATAATGTAAATTGACCCCCAGAAAGTTGTGCTAAAATCTGATGGGGACTTAACTCTACCTGACTTCTCTGGAACAGTCCCCAAAACTAATATGCTTACACTGAGCACCAAGACCTTTGTGTTAACAATATTTTGAATGAGACTTGGTGATTTATTCTTGCCACCATGTACCCTGCTGGAGAGGTGGTTGGGGCATGATGTAGCTGGGATGTCATAGTACTTTGAAGTCATTAGTAATATAGAGTGAAGAGTGGAAAGAGGAGAATGAACTGAAGCTGCACATGTGAGTGATAGTCTCTGATGGAACTGTAGTAGATAAAAGATTGCAAAAGATTGTTGTACCAAAGACAGATGTGATCAGAAATGCCTCAAAAGATGTCTTTTATGAATCAGGTATATGAGGACTAGTGTGAGATACAGTGTTTGACAAGCTGTAAGTAAATTCTTGTCCTCACTGAATAATGTCTGAACTTCACCATATTTACTACTACAATGAACGCTTTAGTTTAAAAAGTACATGATATTGTAATTAATTTTTTTTTAATGGAAAGTCAATGTTCCCCACAAGTAATTGCAGCAGTATGGCATATGATTTCTTTAAAAATTGATATAAATACATATGATTTTTTTTTTCTCATTAATCTCATGTATTTACATGTAGTATTCCCCTTAGTGTATACATCTCTGAGCCAAATTCATTCAGCTATATTACCTTCCATCTGCAGCACTGCTCTTCAAGGTACAGTGCTTTGGGTAGCAACCTTTGCTCTTAACCTAAGATCCAGTCAGTTAACTGCTATGAAATTTTGATTGATTTTGATTCCCTAATATCCGTATAATTTCCACCTCCAGAGAACATTTTGTCTGTAGAATTAATGCTGATAGGTTTATCATAAGCAGTAGGCCATGTTTTATCAGTGTAATCATCTAAAATATTTGCTACATAAAAATGTTAGAGTTACCTTCAAATGACATTAAAGGTTTTGAGTGTCAGCCTAGATTCAGAGAATTGTTTGCTGCCTGTCTGTCTTAACATTTATTTTCAATAATTACTGCTACGTTAGCCTTGAAGTAGTACCACTAACTCCTGTATTTTTTTCTTGGGTAACAGAAGCAGACTAGTCCACTATACAGATAGCTACTCAGGCCAAATAAAGATAGATAATACAGTGGCAAAAGACTGGTTTTATTCTCTGTTGCGCAGCTTGAATTCTTCCCTGTTCAGTGTGTGACAAAAGAAATCTCATTTTGTGGCTCCTAAGTCTAAGCAGCACAAATTCTATTATCACTTAATCTATTAAGTGAGTCTGGTCTCACAGTGTAAGACAGCATTACTCAAGACTGTGCTAATACATCTAACTTTGTTGCTACGCTATAGAAAGTAATATTTTTCATCCTGTCATTTTTAGAAAAGTGTAAGAAATTATTTGAGATCCTGGGCTGTGGAGAGCCTGCTTTCAGAACCTGCTGACTGGTGCTTCTCTGACATCAACTGCAGCTTTGCTAAGGCAAAGTAAATGTCATAAAATGTTTTGTTCTATAGCAGACACTGGCAGATAATTGGCATCTGTTTTCTGTTGTCTAGCTGCCATTCTCTTTTCTGAAGCAGAAGCTCCCATTCTCGTCTAATTCCTTGTTGAATTCACTCTCCTAGGGGACTGAAAAAATTGTTAAGGAAAAAATATGAAGTATTCTGTAAAAGAAAACATAGTTTCATATGATTTCTATCCAATTAATTCTTTGGACTACTTGGGATTTCTTAAAATAATCCAAACAAGTTCTCAAGAAATATTTGTCTTAACAACTGAAAAATTCTGTAGCTAAATAGTGCAATACCTTCTAATTTTTTTCTGGATAATCTTGAAGATTTCCATTGAAATTCAGTTAATTCTGTCATCAGATTTAAAAAATGCAACATATGATCTTTGAATACAGTAGGTAGACTTTTCATTTGTATCCAGTGCTTGGCTAACAGGATATAGAATGCTTATCAAAATACATAGCTCTATTCTGCTCCATACTGGTAATTTTTTAAAGCAGATAAAGTAGCACTCTGACATCAAGAATTCTTTTGAGTAAGTGTGACATTGATACTCATTAATATCCTTTCAAATACATTGTCAGAGCGATAGTAAAATCAACACCTTCTAATTTTTACATTGATACTAAGCCAAAGCATAGTTGGTCTTGTCACTACATGGCAGTGTGCATGATACTTGAGATAATGGCATAAAAACTGAATAAAAACATGATTTCTTTATTTAGTGGAGTCATGTTAAAATTTTGTCAAAACTGATATTGTTTAACTACATAAGCAAAATGTATGGTAAAGTACGAAGATTCAGGAAAGTAATACAACAGATGAGACCAGCTTTTGTTTTCACTCTGAAATGTTTTCATAGTTTGTTAGCATTAGATACCAAATAACATCCAGAAAGCTAATTCCAGTTTTCATACTCAGTGCTTGCTGTTTAGATAAAATTTTAGTCTCTTAAGTTTATGGGCAATATTTGCCTAGAGTGATGCACACTCAGATGCATTTCCCACATTATTTCAGATCAGACCAGCATACGTACACTAACGGTGGAATCTGTTCACAGCACAATTAGTTTCAGTAATATTCAAATTGTTCAGTGTTACAAAACGAGTTGCAAGTTTCATCACTGCTGTAAAATGAAGATACAGTTTTCAATAATGTGAACGCGTGCTTATTTATGAGCAGTATCACAGAACAATTTGAAGATATAAATACGTAACTGTAGACAGATCTCTTCTTCCAGAGACCTAGCTCTGCAAGTTTATTTTTCTAGCATTACCTAATATTTCTTGTGTGACTTATGTATAGTATCTGTGAAACATTTCTGCCTAAATCATTTTCAGTGTCCCACATGCATTACTATTTCTTTCTCTTGTTTAGATCCTAGCAGATTTAGAACCTGCATCACCACAAAGCTTTATCAGACAGGATACTACAATGTCACAAATGTGACCTAAGATTGATAGGGCCGTGACATATAGGAGGAAAACAGTTACTGTGTCAGAGAGACTTGGAGTTATCAGGATAATGTGGAGAAGTTTTGTTTTGTAGAGCCCTTTTTAGCTGTATCAGTCATGCAAAAAAATGGCAATAATTTCATCTTGAGAATTGTGCATCTGTATTTTTGAAATAATGAGGTCTCGCTGAAGTAATTCTTTCTCCAAAATGTTACTGTTTTTCTGTCAAGGACAGTTGGCTTAAGCTTCATTTTGGCTCTAGCATTATTTACACAGCATTCTGAGACTTGTCCTTCCCCATCAGACTCAGTTGCTGTTGATTGTATGCTGCTTACCGCTCTTATGCGATTTTTCTTTTCCTCCTTTAAATCCTCCTTTAAATCTTCCATTACAAAATCATTATGATGTATCAAGTAAATTTTTGGTGAAATATTCTCTATATTACTTTCAGCTCCTTTAATATCAGAACACGAAGTTTTGAGCTAATTTAATACTTTAAGAAATTTTTTATATGTTATGAAACCTGTGTTATGAAGGAAGCATGAATGCTTCTTTCATTTAAAAAAATATTTTTATAGCACATTGCAATTTCTCTCTTCTATTTGACACTAGAAAAGTCTGTCCTCAATGTTCTTCTAATTTCACTTTTTTTTCAAGTTGACCAGCCAATCTATTGCAAATGAGATCTAATCACCTTTGTTTTCAAATCCTCATGGCTGCAGCAGCACTACCACTCTTTTCTGTATTCTCCTTTCATCTGTGATTTGCAGAAACTGTTTTTGAACTCTTCTCAAAGCATAAACATATTGTTACTGTTCTATCACATAAATAGCTACAAAGGCATCATAAAAAAAAAAAAAAAAAAAATTCCCTGTAGCAGAATCCTACCCTGTGTAAAAACTCTGGCCAATTGAAATCTGCAATTTTTTCCCATGATGTGTACATCATACAATGAAAGCATTTCTTTCTGTGACTCAATGACCATTTTTGTTGCCTTAAACACTTAAATACACATTATGTAATGGTACAATTCAATTAAAAGGCAGAGGAGCTAGGATTTCTTTAATCTGATGTCGCAGAACTGGTTTTAATTATAAATTTTTAGGTATCATCACCTAAATTTTATATTTAAGCAGTTTTAGCAAAATCATTTTCAAAATATAGATTGTAAAACTTCATTCTTTTCTCTTGGAATATTATTCAGATGAATATTGCAGTTTTTCTAGAACTATTTTTTTCTTCCAGTTTTTGTGGTAGAAATAATTTTATCAAAAATTTCAGTGAAAACATGATTTCTTTTTAACCAACAATCTTGCTTCACTTCTGCTCTCTTAAGCTGGCCAGCTACTATGTTCTCGTATCTTTAAGAATTTTTAAAATCTTCTCCAAAATTAGTATTTTCCTGTTTATTTTTCATGGAACTAAAAAGGATGCAATAGATTGTGCACCATTATTCCCAAAAATTAAAGCTTTTTTAATTTTTTTTTATTTTTGAGGCTTATCCACTGCATTTTTGTAGCTTTCATTTATGTTATTTTATTATCTAACTTATTATTTCCTGCTGCCATCTGAAATGAATAAGTGAAGATGTTACTCATTTCTGTTCCCAAGTATATTGCTTCCTTTTCTGATGTCTGCCGTTTTCTTGTAGATCAGAGTTCCAATATGACCATGCTCTTGAAAGGGAGGCACTGAATACAGAGCACATTTATCAAGGCAGAAGTGCTTAACTATGACCTTAAGCACATGCTGCTGCTTGTTAGTTTAACTGAAGCTACACAAACATGATAAAAGGTATCTGACCTTTATTCTGAGCTCTAGGTTTCTATTTGATGACGATCTCACTTTGTCCAGAGGTTTAACAAGTGTTTACTTTTTAACTAACTCTCTGATTACATGATTCTCTTTTCTCTACTCTCTTCTTTCATCATAATATGATACAGCTTTTTTAAGTCTCTGACATTTCAGGTGAGGGTCACTGTATTTATGCAGTGCCAAGAACTAGAAACAGTCTTAAGAGCTGTGTGCTCTTCCCCATTGTTCTGCAAATTAGTCAACATGAAACCAGATAGTGTTAATGTGTTGTTATGATTAAGGTTAATAAGCTACTGATTATCTCCATAGACTACAGTTCCAAACACATTATTTAAATGGGTTGCTTTGTTGAAGTAGTTGATAAAAGATCCACATTTTCCCTTGTGTGGTGTTAAAAGATACTATAAGCCTGTAGAGGAATAGGGAAATATTAAAAAACAGGCGCAGTTCACTCTGTCCAGTGTGTTACAGATTTCTTTTATGGTCAGTATGCCTTAACTCCAGGATATGCTGACAACATAAAGGTGCCTAGCTATGTGTCAAAGTTTAAAAAAAAAAAACTGGAAAAAACCCACACCTGTCTTAATCAACCTATTGTAACCTTTCTGACACATGCAAGGAATTTTTCAAATTGTCATTCAGTTAATATCACCTTTCTAAACTTGACATGCTTGGCCACTAGTTGCATGTAATCTGATCTTTCCCAGAGGAAAAAAAAAATTCCATCATTGAATTTTTATCTAGTTTATTCTCTATTAATTAATTTATAAATATAACTAGAATGTGATTAATATAATTAATTTCTAGCTGTGTCGTTGGTGAAACTACCAGCTTGGAAAAACCTAGCAATTAAGATTATGAATTTTACAAATTATTTCAGATCATTTATCTGTTTTGAAACTACTGACAAGACTTTTACTTCTCCAGCTTTTCATGGATGTCATTTCCTTTGAAAATCACTAATCAAATCTAGATTTCTCCTGATGGTCGTCTCTCATGCTTTGAAGAAACAAAAATGAACACACACAAAAAAAGCAGTAAAAAACTTGAGAAAGTTTTCTCTAAATTTTTTAGCCAAGAGTTCTGAGTACCACCAACTGGGTCATTACTGACAAGCTTTTATGCTTTATCACGCTTGTTGACGCTCACATGCTCCAAAGAAAAGCCGCTGAACACTGGCACTTGTTCTGCCAACAAGGCAAGGTGCGTTGTGCAAAAGTGCTTTCACAATCAATTATTAAGAATCCAGAGATGACAATTCGTATCCATGTATATAAGTCAATAGCCTTTGTGCACTTAATCCTCATGGATCACAGCAGACAGTGACAGAATGTATCAAGGTCAGTGATAATGAAGTCAAAGTGATGATAGAAACCAAATGCAGCCCGCTCTAGTCCTAAGAAATAAAATCTTGCACGGGCCTTTGCTAAGCTATATAGTATTCTGTGGGACACTGTATGAAAAAGGTAGGTTAAATTGCCAACAACTTCTACTGCATTTGCTTTCAGAAGTCTTTGCTTCTGCTCACATTTTTGTTACAAAGTAGACACCTAAGCTACTAAATTCTGAAGACTTGATCACTCATTTTGAAACTGCTTCTGCTTACCTTGTTCTTCGGTAAAAAGTTCCATATAACACAATTGTACATTCAAAAAAGTAAGAAAAATATGCAAGCCCAATGACTGGCAAACTCTTAAGAATTTTTTAAGCATACAAGAAAATATAGGTCACATGCCTGTATCACAGGGTGTTTCTGTGAGGGAGAAGCATGAAGACAAATTCTTCTCTCCTTGTACAGTATTAGAGATGTGTTGCAAATTTTTATTTTCTTGATTGAAATTGAAAGAAAACATCTCACTAACTGGTATCTAAACATGAAGTATAAGTTCAAGAGCTAGTGCTACAGATATTCAGTTTTCCATATGCAACATGGGCACTTGAATAAATAACTTCAAAACAGTATGAGTTTCAGTACATCACTCTTATGAAATCAATTATATATGTGTATACCTACCTATATAAGATAATTAGTCCAACAACTCACAATGATCAACGAAATGATCACTAGTAAAACTAGGATCAAGAAATACCCTTTCTAAAAAAACAATTCAAAATTCACAGGAGAAAATTAGGGGTACAAAATTCATCTTCTGACAAGAGTTGTAGAAATTAAATTCTGGGTATACACAAGATGCACTTTTATTTGCTGTAATTTCTATAAAAATTAGCCCATTAGAATTCACTAGCTGGATTAGGAGTCAGATCAGGTCTTAAAATATATCAACAAGATATAAGCAAAACAATCAATCATTTTCATTAAGATGGTTCTTTCATTTCCTCTGAAAAAAGTAATTTCATAGAACTAATGTGAAGATTTTAAGATAGAAGTTCTGGCCCTTCTGTCATTTAGAAAATACAAAAAGCATATATTTTAAAAGAGTCAGGAAGTAGGGTATCATTGTGATAAGTAGAAGAGAACACCTTGTGTCTGTGGCCTGTGTTATTGTAGTGGCGGGATATTCTATCATTTCGGAGAAGCTATGAGTGTTCTGCATATGTGCAATACATCATGAGCTATATTAAGACATAAACTTCACAACAGAATCTAAATTGCTGTGGTCTGTGAGAATTATTTGGAGAAGTATTATGTGCTTGTCGTGTCCTCACACTTTCTCTAATAGGGTCCCATTATTAGCCTTTGTCAAACTTGGAAGATTGGACTCCGTAGCTGCCTTTGAATTCTTGGTTGACTACAGCCTGTTCTTAGGACTGATCTTGTCACAGGCCTTAGTACAAATGGCAGCTAGATACACCAGGGCACTAGTTTTGTTTGTATTGGCAGATTTTTAGTGTATTTGAGGGGAAAACAGTAGTGGAATGAAAATGGGAAAAGATGAGCCTACTGCTTGGGCACATTGGGGATATAAACATCTCCTAAAGTATTTCAGAGTTACTCTCTGGAACAAAAGGGTAGCAAGGGAAGGATGTCTCCTGAGAGTCATAATTCATGTTCCAGTCTGCTTATTGAATTGGGCAGCTCCTTGAAAGATTCATAGATTTTAAGGTCATTTATGATTGTCTTGCCTGGCTTGTGTGACACAAGCCATAGAATTTCATCCTTTCAGTGTTGCCTTCCCAGCCATTAGGATTATATATTATCCCAAGTATATATGTACTTAATGATTCTCCAGTAATAAAGTAAATAAAAAAATAATAACCATGAACATAGCAACTTGTACAGGGCTGCTGAGCTGTAGAGACTGCAGTGCTGCTCATCAAGTTTTAAGCTGTGAGAGGGAAAAGACCTAAAATCACTTCAAATGCTCCAGGTAGGCTTTCTCTGCGTAAATTGAAGGCGGTGAAGAGAAACAGAGTAGTCTGTCTTATTATCTCTGTATTTTGTGGGTAACAGCATCCATTCCCTCGTCTGTGCTGGTAGTGCCCTTTGTTGAATTACTGCCACAGATGTAAGCAAAGGGGCACAGAGAAGAAGCAGAAGAGGCAGTATTATCATTGTACAAGATGAATGTAGTGGCACTTCTAATTTATTTAGTATTCAGGATTTTGACTTTAATTAGGATTCTTTTGTCACATCATTCATCAAATGCACTTGAAAGAAATGGAAATTAACACCAAAGTTTCTGTTGCCTCAGGCGTGCTTTTAATAATTTTACTAATTTCGGTTTATTGTTGTTCAGTTCAGTAAAATAGTTTACTTGTGATATTTCACTTGGCTGTAACTGAATTTTAGAAATGGTAGAATGAATATATTCTCTTTAAAAATGAAGCCCTGTAAGTCCTAACATTTTTTTTAACAAAAGAAAAAAAAAAAAAAAATCCACCCTTTTTTAAAAAAGGATAATTAAGTTGCATAATCTTGTTCAGTATACCAACTTTTGCCATATGAAGTCAATATCAAGCTAACTAGCAGATGAATGCTTTGTGGCTGCTGGAATGCCAGTAAGTCACAGACTGTCTATAACTTATAAATTGTACTTGTGTTTGGAGGAAATAATATATGTTATTTGCTGAAATTATTCCTGCTTTAAAATGAATCTCAGTTTATCTACAGTAGCACTGTCTACATTGGGAAAAGTTCCTGCATTAATTGTCACTCCAGCTCCATGCCTGTTATTGTAAAATTTACATTATCCTGGCATGACAGCAGCTGTGTTGATAAATGATTCTCCTTATATCCAGAGCTTTCAGCTCATATAGCAGAGGTCCAGTCAGACATCTGAATAAAAGGAATGTGAACTAATATTACCAGCTTAGACTATGTACCATGCCAGAAGAGCTACTGGCTGTCAGCACTGAAGTCAATAGCTGGACTTTAAAATTCATGGTTAATTTAAAATCCAAAGGTTTATTAAGCAATTTATTAAGCAATTACTTCTGTGAGTTCTGTAATTTGGTGATGAAGGTTTGGATGCTTATAGAGATGAACTGCAAAAGCTAAGTAAGTGCAAGTTCTGACTATCAGTTTTCCTGCTGTTTTAAATGCTGAAGATTGCTTCCTCATGAATTCTCTTTGTCCAGTAATACATGTAATTTTATGTAGCTTTTCCAAAGGTAAGTTCTTCTTTCTCTCCGCCTTTTTCTTTTTGTGTGCGTGTGTTTTGTGGTTGCTTATTTATAAAAAAAAATAATAGTGAAGTTTGAAGAAACTATCTTTTCTGAGCCATCTTCTTATATGTAGCTGAAAGCTACATGGAGGAAGAAGAAATTATTCTACAGACCTACTGTCACACTGTGTTTCCAAAGGTCCATGGTCAATCTGATCTAGTACTTGATCTAGCAGCTGATAACCCTGTCTTTGACAGAGAGAGTGGAATTTGCTTGATGTCCCTTCCAACCCAAGCCATTCTATGATTCTAAGAATATATTCCAAATACCCAAAGATATTGTTTTGTTGTATTTAAAACTTGTATTCTTACTACTAGACATTTCCAATAGACTGGAATCTTGCTCCATTTTTTCTTCTCATTTAGAAAAGCTGGAAATTCCACTTCAAAATGTCAAACTTTCTCTTAGAAAGTGGTGATGCGAGTTGGATGCATACTGAAAAGAAAGAACTATTGCAAGCCTATAACACTGACAGTGTTGAAATCGGAGACAGGCTTCTGCTCTACAAAGTGTTTAGCACATTGTTTGGTGGAGCTTTAAGAAAATAAATAATATCTGAGACAACCAGGATTGCCTACAAACTTATCTAGCTCCTCTTGGAATAAAGCATTTCAGTTAACCTAAATGGGAATGAGATCTAGTAAGTTTTTGAACACTATCAAAAAGACTGAACACTTTTTACACCATTATTCAAATACAGAAACTAAAATGTTTTGGGACCCTTTCTTTGCACTTACTGACTTCTGCAGTAAATCAGTTCTGAGGAATAATGCAATATGTCTAAGAGCTCCAAAGAAAATATGTATTTTAAGTATAATGCAAGTAAAAGGAATGGAGTCAACATGTCTTTAAAATTTGAAAAAATATAGTTAATTATAAAGGATTCTTTCCAATAACTAATTCACTGTATATTGGTGAAATTATTATGGAGATCAATTTAGTCTCAAGGAAAAACCTTGGCAGCAGAAACTGCAGTGGTGGTTAAAAGATCTCTTTTATAACAGGACATCATAAACCCAGATTTTGTGGATGCCTAAAGCCAGTTCTAAGTATAAATAAATTGTAGCTCTGAGAATATTATCTATGCCTTGTACTTCAGAGCTGTCAGTCAGTATTTTTGATCATTAGCCATCTGTGATTATTTTAATTTTTGCCAGCAGGAGAAGGAACTCTTTTCCACCAGGGAGCTCTGTTATTACAATATAATTTATATGTAAAGAGCTCATTTCATTAGAGGAAAAAAAACTTTTCACATTTTTTTCCCCCAAAGTTGAAATGAAACTTGTAGCTTTAAAATATTTATTTTGCATTTCTTTTTGATGTAATTGTCATGGTCCACATAAAAGCATTTAACATTTTATTGGGAGAGTTAACAATAATTGTTTGTCTTTAGCTTAGTTTTTATTTAACATTCTCTATGAAGAACTAGAAACTGAGACAGTTGTGGATTTGAAATATTTTACTCGATAAAGTACCATTTTTCATTTCCGCTCCATTTTAGACCTTACCCATATCTTTACTAGATGCTAGTTAAAATCCTTACGGGGTCATTTTATATATATTTCTTGTCAGTCTCCTAAAAGAATGACTTTATAATGACCTTGTTTTTACTAGAAATGACTTGCTGAAATGAAAATATGGCATCTCTTTGATTTACTGAAATGAAACTCTGCCCAACATTTTAGTATAATGCTATATTTTTATTGACATTGTAAATGCTGACATTATAAACTGAGCAAGTTAAATTGGTTCAGAAGAATGCTAACATAAAATAAATTAGTTTATGAAATTTACTTAGCTAATTCTGACTTTTTTTCCAAACAATCCTTACTTGTCAATGATGCCAAGTACCTGTTGCCATTATTTTCACCTGACTTTGAGTTCTTAAATTTTGGACGTATTTAGATGAAGTAAAAAATCTGTATCAGAATGGTATCAATTTCTGTTTACATTATCATGCCTATTTTTAACATCCTAAAAAGACAATGAAATTTTCTGTGTATTGAGATATCTATTTCTTACGCTTTTACATGCATACTCCTTCATTCACCATAACCGTGTTCTTAATATCATTTGTACTATTAGTTGTTCTATCATAGTTCTGCAAGGAACTGGAGGAAGAACTATGAAAATTGACTAGTATGGTTGAACTGCCTTTTCTTTATACAAGAAAGCTTTTAAGATTTAATTACATTGTTCTTAAGGTGACGTGCCATGTGTTTGATGTCTGAATTTCAACCAATTCAACGATCACTGACATATAAGGCCAGATGAATAGTCACTGTCAGTTATACATATACTTCAGCATTTAGAGAGTGTTTCTGTTTTACAACATCCGATTGCCTGGTTTTATGATATATAGTTATGCATCACATGGAAGATCTTCCAATACCTTTGATCAAAATGATGAGGTGAATTTTAGTAAACAATGTGGGAATTAGTTATAAATGTTATAAATGTCTCTGTACTGAACAAGCAAGCAATCAGATAGAGCCTGACATTGTTAGGATATTCAATTGTCCTTTATAATTACATCATTAAAAAAAAACAAAACAAACATAAACAAACAAACAAAAAACAACAAACAAACCCATACCAAGACAGTAAGAAGGAATAAGATGTATTTAAATAGAAAGAATTCTGTAATGTAATAATAAATCTGTACCGTAATAACTAGTTGCTTGTTAAAACCGGCCTTGTTCAAATCTGAACTCTCAGCCACTTTAGGCTTTGCCATAGGTATCACCTGCTCTCATAGCTTCCGATTCCTTCACAGGGAGTTCCATAAACAAAGGAAATAAAGGAAAATGATTTTTGTTCTATTCTTCCGCCTCCTCACTCTCTAGTGAGGAATAGGGTTTTTAGAATCACAGAATTCTAAAATTAGAATTCCACCCATAGGCGTGGGTTGGAAGGGGCCATAAGATCATCAGGTTCCAACTCCCCTGCCACAGGCAGGGCCACCAACCTCCAGCATTTTCAATAATGGCCAGTAAAATGTTCTTTCTTCTTTTACCAAATGTACAGTAACTTATGGTAGTAATGGAACTCAGCAAAAGCAAAGCTAGGCAAAATAACTGTCTTGGGAATCTAATTGGTACCACACTACAAGTGATGAAGAGAGATCTGAGTAGTATGAATACCTCAGATTACCTCAGCCCAAGAAATGAAACTTTTGGGATCTCTTCTGTCATATTTGCTGAAGTTGGCCAGTAAGTCTGCTGTTATAAAAATAAGAGTAGGTCATACACAAACACATCACAAATATATATTAAAAAACCCTCAAAAAATGACAATTAGATTTAATGCAGATAACATTCTATAAGCCTCTCTGTATGATAAGTTCTGGATTAAAAACCAACAACACTATAACAAAAACAACTTTTGAAAACTGTAAGAGCTTGCAATTTGTGTAGTAAACAATGTTATAGTAGAATCAGCCAGTATATGCTTTTCTACATTTTTAACAAAAGTGCCTTCATATACTATCCTGGTTCTGTTAAACAAAAATATCCTTGGGACAACATGAAAGTAATTCAATTTTTATCCCTGTATTGCTAAATTTGATTTGATTTGATTGAATCTATATTTATCCTCATGTGGCTCCTGGAGCACTCATGAACTTTTATAATTCCAGTCTAACAGGGCAAATCTGCAAGTAAAAAACCTCACTTTTACCAGCAGGTATTCAATGAATGGCAGGTGGCAAATAAAGCACTTAGTAAATTGTTTTAATTGCATTTCTCTTGTATCTCTCAGAACTTGAGGAAGTTTCATAAAGCAGAAGAAGATCAGGATAGATTTACTTGCTGCTTGCACTTTGTTCCAACACTGCTTGTTTTCAGAAAAGACTTCCTAACATAATTTCAATGCCTTTCTGCCTTTTCATGTGAGGATGATACATAAACTGGTACAACAAAAGGTATATTACATATTGCTGTTCATCATATTGGTATATACATGCAGTTATTTGGTCCTGGCCTGGTTAAGGTCAGTAGTGTGGAAGGCAATGCAACAAGAGAGGGACATCACAGTTAATATGAAAGCAAAGAGCAAAATTTGCTGCAGTTACTCAAGAATATAAAAAAGCTTTTAACCTAAATCTGTTGACGTGAAGTGCAAAATGAAGTCATTTTCTCTTGGAACTTAAATAGAACTGAAAGTTAGTGTGTTTTGCCGTTGTTACAATTTATGTGATTTGTTCATTTCATAGAATTGCTTGTATAATTTCAAGCGTAGCCCACTGAAGTTAATACAGTGCTACAAAAAAATCATTAGCTGGAAAGTTCAGACTGCCAGTGTTCATTTCAAAAACTTTTTTTTTTACTTACACTTTTTGTTCTCCTTTCATGCAACAAAAAGTTTAGAGAATATAATGTGTACTCTCTATTATCTAATGAAGATTCGAGGTTGGGCTGGAGATTCTTTAGCATAGCTTAGTCAGTGAAGCTGTTGAAGGTCTGTAATACTAGTTTTGTCTATGAAGAGTTAATTTCACAGTCATTGTGTTTAATTTCTTTATTTTCAAGACTTTTGATTGGGATCTCTGAAACTACTAAACTTAGATTGTGAAGTATTTACTGCACTTATGGTATATGTGACTGAACCTATTGGAGTATGGATATGGCAAGAAGCTTTATCCTACAATAACTCATACTGCTGAAGTAATTCCATAAAATCATGAAAACCTAGTGTAATTTGGATATATAAGCAGACTGATGATAAAGGAGTAGTAGCTGTGCTCCATTCTTGTTTGATCTTTGTAATGTAGATCCTAATAAAACTATGTGAAAACTTAGGCAGTAAGATTAATTGTGTTAAAAGATAACCAAAGGAAAATATAGGGATAAAGGAATCAATTAAAACAAGGTGAAATGACAACTTGGCTTCTCTATGTATTTAGTACATCTGACTTTTAATTAATTAATTATCCAATATCCTTCTTTAATTTCCAGTATTTCACAGCATGAACTTCTGCAACACTTTAGGTGAACTTGAGAGAGATTAAAAGAGTAATTAAGTACTCTCTGTGAAATGCATTGCCCTGTAGTACATGAAGAAAAAAAAAATTATTTTTCAAAATGATTTGAGAGTGCTTTTTTTAAAATCAAGACTGAATCAGTGTTTCTGGACTGAGTCAACTCTTCAGAGCAGTTCTCTCTGACTGGAGATTTTCTGTGAAGAACAGTGTCACTTCCATTCTTCTGTATTTTTAATTTTCACTTGCCCCACCCCAGCTTTGCAGCTCTCCATGTCTCAAACTATATTGAATAAACAGCCAAACTAAGATTTTTATCAGAGTATTTGAATTTTTACGAACTAATATTAAAGCTTTATGCAATTGTTTGAGATCTGTTGCATTTTATATCTTTCAGACTTTAAATAAAAGTGCTTAGAAAAAAAAAGCTTTGCAACAACTTAACTTATCCACTCAGTGTTCGTTTTCTTCATATCTTTATGTTAACTGTCAATTGCCAGTAATTCCAGAGATCTGAAATTCCATGGCCCATCGAAAAGCCTCAAGAGAGAATTTCTTTGAGAAGCTTGTATAAATCCTCCTGCACCTCTGAGAGAGATGTATGTTGTGTTTTTTTTAATTGTTTTTATCTCTTCATTTCCTTTTTAAATTAGAGGTATAACTTACTGACAGTAATTGCATACTCCTCCTGTAGTTCAAATGTTAACCCAACAGTCAGAAGACAAGAGTTCAATACCCTGCTATGGTACAGACAGACTGGCAATCAGTCTGGTGTTTCATTTCTACATCTGAAAAAAAAAAAAATATATATATATATATATATATATATATATATATATATATTTGCCTATACTCCAGGGATCTTATTCAGGTAAATAAACATGAATATTAATATACTTAAGACCATTATAATTAAGATATACACAAATAATAATTTCCCAAGATGTACCTATAGTTCAATACCTTTAAGCAGCAACTGCAGTCTATATTCAAATCTGAATTTATAGTGTTGATTACATTGGGAATTTTGCTTGAGTAAGAGTAGAAAGATGTGTTAGTACTCTGAAAGTTAACAAAGCAGCTGTATTCCAATTTTAGGATAAAGGAAAAAACTTAGTTCTAAGGCAAGTAGCAATCAAATATATTTTATAAAAAGGAAAAAAAAATACAACCTTCTGGGCATTCATTTTTTTAAAAGAGTTCTTTGTATTTACAGATCTAGTGAAAACAAAATCACTGTAATATGTTCTCTTAATGCTTTAAAGTGTACAACATTCCTTCTCACTGAAGGGAGGCACCAGAGTGATTATTCAAAGGAAAACTGAAACAAGAAATAACAGGACATAATGGGGAAAATTCCAGCCATTGAGATTCTAGAGGAGAGACAATCATCTTTAAAAGATAATTAAGAACTTTAGGGGGCTTAAATCAACTTCAGGAGACACCCTGGGTCGTTCAGTTTCTGAATTTTTGTGTCTTATTTCAGTATCTATCAGCTGTTCCCCTGCCCTTATTCTATACCATTACTTCTTCAAAAATTTAACTACAGTAAAATAATTCAATTAGCCAGGATTTTCCTTCATCAAAAAAACCTCACGTTTTCTTCCTTCGTGTTTGTCACTGATAGTTTCATTGATGAGTTGCTGTGATTTTTTTTCATTTGATAAACTCAGAGTAATCAAGAGCAAGAGAATCGTATGCATTTCCTGGCATTTTAAAATGCTTTGAAATTAATTCTGAATTTTGTATTTTTATTATTCTAATGATTAAAAGAAAAAAAAAAGAAAAAGAAAAACATCAAATTTAAAAACAACAACAACAACAAATAAACAACAACAAAAAAACACACCTATCTTCCACATTCCCTCTTTCAGTGTCTTCTCAGCAAGACTACAGTCCTCCAGAGTCAATTTTCCTAATAGAGACCTCCTGGACTATGTTGGACAAATGTCATGTCCCCTGGCTCTCTCCATCTTGTAATGAAAATTAGACCTATTGCCAACTACACCTTGCTGATTGCTTCCTACCTGCTGGTAAGGATAATTTGTGCAGTGTTAATGAAGACTTCAGCAGTTGGTGAAAGAAAAAAAAAAAAAAAGGTACAAGAAAGGACTGATGTTCAACATTTACAAAACAGAGCCAATAAAGACACAGTTCTGCTTAGCTGAAAATGTGTAAAGTACATGAAAGATCTTTATGTTTTCACAATCTTAATTATACCAGACATCATAAATTAGTGTTTCAACTGAAAAAAAATGAATTACATATGCTTGAAGCTTTTCATTTGCTGAATCTCATACCAGGAATGTGGGTGAATTTGTTTCCTTATTTATTCTGGAAAATATGTTACTAGATGTGCTGCATGTGATTGCCTTTGATTGTTTGAACATAATTAATGAAAGATTTTGCAGTTGTTACTCTTTAGAATGTTCTATCAATCCAGAATCTTATTGTTCATATTTGTTGTTACCAAATATGCTTTCAGATAACTTCTTACCTCTGAAAGGAGACCATGGTATTTCAGTGGGAAAGTACTGTGAGATGGTGAGTTGGAATGGGAGACTGAAATACTAGCAAAGCTCCAGACAGCAAAGCTCTCTATTCTATATGGATTGTTGAGTTCCTGTCAGTCAACAGGTCATTCTGCCTCTTATGTTTGTTCTGTGGTGTGAGAACATTTGACGCTTTTGTGAGAGCGAAAGCATTTACTTTTCCTAGTTCACTTTTTTTTAGAGAAAGGGAAGCATATTATTTCTAGCAATTGAGGGACTACTGTTGTATCCAAGTTTCTTCAGACAGTTCCATCCAGTTTCTTCAGACAGACCTGAATTTAATTAGGATTTACAGGAAATAAGATGAAAACAGTCACATTTACCACTAAGAAATTGCACTGTGCTTGCAGTGAAGAACTAGCTTACAAATGCTAGATGCAACATTGTGTATATTTTCTAAACTAGCAATTCTGACTTGTTTGGATAAATATTTAATATTTTACATGAAGGTTCCAAATACAGTTTTCACTTCTGTCCTCTGTAAGAAGGGCAGCAAAAGAATTGCATCAATTCTTTTAAGAAGAATTTCTCTTCTGAGTAATGTTTGAGGCATCTTCAAATGGTAGTTTAAAATACTTTCTGTAGTTTGACAGCTAGTATTCCATATCAATCTCCTCCGCTTATCCTTCCAAATTTCATGTCTCTTTTCATGCTTATTACCAGCCTCCTCAACGAACTGTTTAGGCATTGTAAAATTCTAGAACTTCCTAGATATATTGCTCTTTAACATGCCTCTCTTCCTCAGTTGCTTTACACCTACAAAGACATAATAATCTAATTCACAGTGCTTTCTCTGAGATTTACAAAAAAAACCAAAACCCTTTACATATACTACATACCGAACTGGAAACTTTTTGTTCACCTGAGTTCTTGGCCAGAAGCAGCAGCACACCAAAATGAATAATATATCTGCATGTTGGACTTAGGTGCCTAAAGCCTTAGAATGCACAGCTGCAGTTTGCAGTAGGAGAAATGTAAATAATGATTTGCATTATTACCGTTGAAGATTATACTGAACTCCTGAAAGACCTGAAAGGTTTTGAAAGACCTCTGCCTTACTCAGCAATTGATAGACTTCCATTTGTTTCAGGCTTCAGCCCACTGAGCCGATAAGACTGATAGACTTAAGACACTAAGCATCTCAACTTCATCTTTTAGACACATTACAGTGAACCAAGCTGAGTTTGAGGGTTTTTCCATTTAAGTCTTGACTTTTCTGCACTTCAGAATTCATTAGAAGATACTGAAGGATTTTCTCTTATCAAAATAAGAGAAAATGTTACTTTTATTGTTCAATATTTGCTCAGTTTTGGAAATGGAGCAAAGAAAATATTAATTTGTTTCATTTCTCTTTCAGTGAGCAGTCCAGGAAGGACTTGGAGTTCGACTCAATAATCCTTATACCTCCCTTCCAGCTTTGGTCTTCACAATCAAATCAGAGATGTTGGTAGCATTGTTCCTGCCCACAATAGCAGGGGTGGTTCATCACTGTTTTTGGAAGTTTTTTAACGTTCCTGTGTCCCAGAAGACTCGAGGTATCATTTCACTGGATTAGATGTCATTTCTGTTCAGTTCTAATGACAGTTCTGGACCTTAGAAATGAGGGGTCGTGCTCCTGTCCAACGTAGTCCTTCCCAATAACCAGTTTGTTTGTCTGCTGGCGGTAGAATCAAACCACCCCAGCTCTTCAAACCATTTGCTCGTTTTTTTTTCTGGATTTAAAAGTTTTGGTTATTTTTATCTACCTCTTGAGGATGATGCTAGGTGACTTTTTTTTTGAGTAATACTGGTAATACTGAAATCAAGTCAGTTAGTTTTGCATGCATTGTGAGAAAAAGGACAGCAGCTGTCACCACTGTTAAGAATAATTTATAAATCGTCTGATTTACCCTTCTGGGGTTATAAATGTTGACAAGTTAACATCAGGGCAAAGGTAGATCAGTCTGTCAAGTTCCTATTTTCTGCTTCTTGCTCTTCCACAAAGTGCTGCAACAATTGATTGATTTGATTTTCAAGAGTTCAGTTACATCATGATGACAGTCCTCAATATGAATTTAAACAGTAAAATTGTTTTTTTGACTTGTTTTCATGTTGACAGGATCTTTGCATCTCAGGCAATCACTTTGTTTTTCTTACAGCTTTGCTCTTTAGCCACCCAAATGTTGAATGTCACTCAACCTTGTCATATGTTTTTCTTGATGTTCTCCATTAGTCCCTAACACACTGTGCAGAAATCTAACAAATGTGGATACCCTTTTGCAAGTCAGTGTTCTGGTTGTTTGCCATATTTGGCTTTCTTTCCCTCTGCTATTTTAAGAGAATTTCTTAGTGAACATCAACTTCTCTCTGTAAGATTTCTCTAAGCATTTGAAAGAGAAACTACCACAGTTATGATCATTTAATTAAATTACTGCGGACATCAAAAATGAAAATTACACATTTGAACTGTCACCCACAGTTTAATTTCAACTCAGCTCCAAACTTTCTGAGGGAATTAGGAAGTAATAATTCCATTAGGTGTCTCTCCATTAGGTGCTTGAGCTCTTTCTGAAAATTAGATTTAAATTTCTTCAGAAAAAAAACTTAAATAATCACCCAAAATTCTGAGCTTCTTTTACAGACTGAACTGTCTTATTGAACCTTGTGAATCTCCTGTGTCATGAATACATTTTTACTTTCTTTCTCACTCCATCTTCTTTACTTTTTTAGTATGGAATTCAAATCTATATGTGTATCAACTGTCATTTTTATATACACAGGAATACAGAAATAAAATAATATAATCCAGCACTGAACACATCAGAAAGCAAAAGTTTTCAGGCAACTACAGCTACAGTTTTGATGATTCTCTGAATTCACAGTTAATTGATAGACAATGACATGTGAAGACTGTGACATGATACAATAATCTAGACTAGATTTCTAAAACAAAACAAAACAAGAAAATAAACAATGAAAAAAAGCACCACAGGCAAAAGTTACGTAGGAGGAAAAGTTATAAGATTTCATAGGAGGGGAAATTGTAAGCACATCATGACTTTTTACCCTTGATATTAGTGTTCTTCATATGTGAAACCTTGAAAATGAACTGTGAAGTCATCATAGTTAAAAGAAATAAAAACTGTTCATATGTATGAGATCTTATTCATGAAATTATTTACAAGTGTTAAAATTTCAATGATTTGAGTGGAGTTTAGTATGTCCTTCAGTGTTCTTTATCATGTTGAAGAAATGTAGACTGGTTAGAAGCAGAAATACACAGGCTGAGAGTTGTGTCTATTCAGTGTGGAGAGGAGAAAGCTCCGGGGAGACCAGAGAGTGGCTAAAAGGGGTCTACAATAAAGAAGAGGACAAACTCTTTAGCAGGGTCTGTTGTGGGGAAATGGTTTCAAACTTAAACAGTGGAGATTTCAACTGGATATAAGGAAGAAGTTTTTTTACAGCAAGGGTGATGAGGCACTAAAACATGTTGCCCAGTGATGTGGTGGATGCCCCAACTTTGGAAAAGTTCAAGGTCAGGTTGGATGGGGCTCTGGATGACCTGATCTAGCTGTAGGTGTCCCTGTTCATTGCAGGGGAGTCGGACTAAATTATCTTTAAATGATTCTTCGAATGATTCTTCAATTCTACACAGTTCATCTTTTTTTTTTTTCTTTCCAGAAATGAGGCCTTAGATGTGAGGATCTTTCAAAACCACAAAGATGGAAAGAAATTTTCATCCTTGCAAGCTTCTACTCTTTGCAGCTGCATTTTTGCTGATTCTCTGAAGTCAGAGTTAATTGATAGACAATTTGGCCTGTGGACTTTAAATAACATACTAGAAATTTCTGTTTTGAAGGGAGGCGGGTTTAAAGTTGATTATTCCCCTCAATTTTTCAAACTGAGTACTAGAGCTTGCGAAAATACTGCTTTTGAATCAGACTTTATTTCTGTATATTTTATTAATATATATTTTTTGTTTATCATCTAAGGCACAGAAAGTTAGAATGTTTTTCCTGGTACAAGATACATTTAGCCTTAGCTTTGCTAGTTTTTGAAAGCAGAATAGAAATCTGGGTTAAGTAGGCACAAGTAATAGCCATTTACAAGTTCCCAGTTTTGTTTCCGAACTTTTTAGGTTCTTCAACATTTCTGACCCAGAATTTCATCCTTGAAAGTAAACAGCTTTTTTATTCTTCAGTCCTGCACTTCCTGATCTTGAAGACAAGTTTCACTGAACGCCTTATACCCTCTACTCTTGTTATGGAGGGTCCTGTTAACTTAGCATTCTTCTAATGGTTTTTCCCCACTGTGTCAACATTTCTCACCAACAGCCTGCATTACTGCCAATTTTTTTTGTTTTTCTGACTTTTTAAAAATAATTCAATAATATCATATGCCAGATCAGAATCTCTTTTCTTCATGCATTGCCTGGTAAGTAGTTTCTCAGTAACAGCTGCTTCTTGCTTCAACATGAGATTCAATTTTTATGCCAAATACCATAGCTTCCTGAAATGTTTTTGGCCATTTTTTCAAGTTAGCTTGAACTGAAAATCCACATCCACTGTGAAGTTGTACTCATGATCCATTTACCTGAAAATTAAGAGGTAATTTGCAAAGAGGAGTTTCATGAAACCATTACTTGTGGGACAGTGGTTAAGCTTACAAGTGTCAAGATGTTTTAACATATGTTAAATATTAATTATCTAGTTTCTAATTTAGTCTGGTAATGATATAGCCCTAAATTTAAAAGATACAATTACTAAAATGCCTATCGACCTACTAATATGTTTAGTGTTATAGCATAAAATAGGAACAATTAATTAAATAATTCATATCAGAATTTTAAAGGCAACAATTATCTATCATATTTTACTTATCTATCGTAATTTTGTTTAAACTGAAAAGGCAAAGAATGCTATCTCTTGCAGGATTCATAAATCATTATTTACTATTCCTTTTTTTTTTGTTGTTGTTTTCTTTATACTAGATATTTTATCTATAGATTAGAAAATGTATATTCACTTTTGGCTATTGACTGAATGTTTGTATTATATTACAGCTTTTATGGAGGGAGCTTTTGTCATAAAATGGCTAGCTGGTTGCCTTTACTTCTATTCACAGGGAAAAAAAACAATACAATCCACACTCAGAAGCATTATCAATATTTTCCATAGATGTAATTAGTGTTGCTTTCAAATTCAGTAATCCATATTTTTTTTGTGCATCCATTTCTGAAAATAGGGGGAAAGACTTAAATATTTGTTGTCAACAGTTTTTAATCGAATATTTATAAAATGTAACAATTCTAAGTTGTCTGAAAATATATTTGGAGTATATTTATCAACAGAAATCACGTAAACAACTTAAGGAGATTTGTATTTAATGTTTGGACATCCTGATCTTTTTTCTAATTTTGAACCACTTTGCACAATATGAGAGCTGACCTGTGGGCTCTCATTTCTCAGTGAGTCTGGATTTTTCATATCAAGTCCATGTTTGGTAGAAAAATACACATTTTGTTTGTCTTGTTTGCATCCATTTGCATAGTATTTGCAATTTGTAATTAATTTTGAAGTCTGTTTTTTCCTGAAGTACTTCTCAGTTTATTATTATTATTATTTAATATAGCCCGTGGAACAGTGAACGCTGATTAAGTGTTGTATGCTTTCTGTTATCTCTGAAGCATAACCAATGAAGTACTGTGAATTTGGCAATGTGTAATGTAGCATTTTCCTTGCTGAGCAGCACTAACAAACAACACATCACTAGTCATGCCTGTCTCTCATTTAAATGCAATCTTAGAGCTGTGCTACATGTTACAAATATCTGGGAGCTGTGTGATTAGTTAGCATATTGTACACAAAATTATAGCAAGTTCCTGGGAGACTATTAGCTTTCTGGATACCTATAGTGAAATGAACTATGGCTAAGCAAGGGTAGGTACTGTGTGTTTGAAGACTCCAAGGAAAGGTGGCATGAAAATGCTTTTAAACCATAGCTTAAATGCCTTCTACATTAGAGAGGGAAAGAGAGAGAGGAGAGAGAGAACTTCTTTATTCTGTGTTATCAAGATTGCATTTGCTTTTTATCTTCTAATTTTATATCCTTTCACCTTTCAGCAGCTCTTCTAGTACAAATAAGTGTTCAGGCACCATCATCCATTGCTGAAGTAAGCTTACCTTTACCCGAGACTCAGTATCTCATATAGAGTCATATCATAGGATCATAGAATCACAAGGTTGGAAACAACCTATAAGATCATCTAGTCCAACCGTCTTCTCGTTACCACTGCTATCACAAGCTACTAAACCATATTTTGCAGCTCCTCATCCAGTCAATGATATATATGATCTGTATGAGTAAATAGACAAAATAAATCAATGTTGAATAATCAGGAGGTTATGATGAGGTGTTTTGCCTTGTGAAATACTTAAGACTTCAATTATTTGTATAGATTTAACAAAACTGATGTTTTACATACTTCACTTGTTTCATGAAAGAATTTCCCAGCCATATCCAGGTGCAAACTTTAAAGATTTTTATTCTAATTTGAAAAGCTATTTTAAGCTTTTACAGTTCAAAATATTCTCTTCTAGCACCAGAATTTTCTGTATAACAACTTCAAAATTAAAATGTTTTGGAATACTCTAGATGTAAGTTATAGGTGCAGCTATCAAGAAACAGCATTGTGACAAAATTGAACTTTTTAGAGGACAGTATAAATTTTGATTAAATTTTCTTGAAAGGTTGTTTTTTATTTTGAAACAAAGTATCTCAACATTCTCACAGCATTCTTTACATGTATTGGAGTATAAACTTGGCATCTGTTTCAAAATTTATTTCCACTTTCAAGTTCACTAATAACTGATTTAATACATAACCACGAATTGAAGTATTTTAGAAATCATTTATAATCAAAATAAAAAATTTCTATTGATCATTAAATGCTTTTCTAACCCCCAAAATTTGCTTTATAACAAACTTCAAAATGTGTTTTCACTCTGCTTAGTCAAAAATTTATTATGTGTGGCCAAAAATTTCCTACAATATTCCAGAATTAACCAACTATTGAACTATTTTTTTTCTAGTGAAAAAAAACAACAAAACAGTTGGACTGGCTGAACTGACTGTACAAAAATATGTCTGTATATTAACCTTAATGATCAAATTGAAGGGCTCCCACCAATTTAGTAGAATTTAATCAAATTATCTTTTTCCAGTGGTCATATTGCCAATCTAATTCAGCCATCAAACGTTATCTTTATTAGCCATTGTCTCTTTGGTTGAAGAAGGCTAAGTGGTGTTTTTAAAGAGTGCTAGTAATGAAAAATTGAGCAGTACAGACAAGCCTGAAGAGCACCAAATACTCAAGTTGCACCATAGAAGGAGGCCTAAAGGTACAGTTTGTGAGAAAAGATGGGAAAGGAGAAATGATACATTATAAATTTCTTACCTAGAGAGAGGGAATAAGAAGCAATACTCTGGTGGGGAGTATACTTCTCTGAAAGAAGTAAACACAAAGAAGTTCCTTCTCAATATAGAGATGTTTCACTGAGGATGTCACTGATGTTCCAAGTATTGCTCTGCTGAGTCAAGATTTTTCTCCCAGGATTACAGTTTTTCAAAATCTCTACAAATAATACTATAAAACAGGACACTAAAATTTATTTCGTAGAAGACTGAGGATTTAGTCTACTATTTTTCCTTGTCTCCTACTGATGACATCTAGTATGGCATGAAACCAAATACGTCTACTGACCCCTGGCCTCCAAAAAGGAATTGCTGGTGCAAGTATCTAGGCTCCTTCCCCTGAGTGCTAAGGGAGTTGGACACCTCAGAAATAACAATGAAATTGAAGATATGTGAGATTACAGCTACTTCATGAATGCACAGCATGTCTCCAAGCTTTATGAAGCTTCAGGACAGCATGTCTCCTGTGTTCCTTTGAGGCTCAAAATTCTCACTTACAGATAAGGTAAGAGCTATTTTGATGTACCTGGTATGTGCTCACTTAGGGCTGATGAAATGTAATAAGACGAGAAAGGCCAATATTTCTCTCTGTTTATGTAATTCTCAAATGTACAGTTAGTTGCACAGTGAATAGAACTGTCTGCAAAAGTCCAAGATTACCTCACCTGATCCCAAAATCATACTCTAGTCTCTGTGTTCTTCAAAACATTTTCAACTGATTCTCATAAATCTCTTCCAGGCTAAACAACACCAGGTCTCTCAATCTTCCCTCACAAGGGAGATGCTTCAAGCCCCTAATAACTGTAGCCCTCCACACAACTAATCTTTCTTTGTCGCCATTACTACTTTATCTCCTATCCTACAGAAATTATATGTTCATCTGGTTATATGAAAACTATTTACCTGTTTTTTGAATTAGATTGAATTATGTAACATGTATTAGTCTTGTTGAATAATTTTTCATAGCACCTAGAAACTGCAGTTAATAGTAAGATAGGTGGGGACAGGCTAGTTAAATCCTCAGAACTAAATGGAATTTTTCAGTTCTGAAGCAGGTTAAGTTATAAATAAATCCCATTTTAAAAGTTTAAATATATACTAGATCTGAATCTGAGGGTCAGTCACCTAAAGTTTTTTTTATTTCTGTCAAAATCAACAAGTTCACCTCTTCCTTCTAAAAATGCAATCATTTATCTCTTCCTCCTGACTTCCTTCTGTAGAAAGTGGAAATAAAGGAATATCTTTTTCTTTTTAGAGAACTAGATTTAGTTAACTGTGGTAATGAAACATAAATTCATTTCACTCAAATTCTCTGCAGAATGTACCAAAGTAATTCTCTACTTTCTAAAGCTGAAGCTGAACTGCTAAGCTGAAGAACACACTCTACTCAATTACACAGTCCTCTATACTTTACATTTTTGTCAATAAAAACTAAAGTACAGCTAGGGTGTGAAATTCTTTTCTGTGTAGAGGGCCAACAAAAGACCCATGCCTCACCAGACTTCCAGAAGGGAGTGACAACTCTGCAGACCACTCAGTGTTAATGGTTAAAAAACAAGACATTCAGAGCATATGTGTCAAATATGTAGGGGCAAATTCTTAACCCTCACTGAAAATCTTGCCTGGCTGAAGAGAGCACATAGAGAAGAAAACTGCCTTTGAGTTGGACAGTTTAGTGTCCCAGAAATGGCAGATATTCTGACATTTTCCTTTGTTTTGTTTTATTTCAATGTGTCTTCCTCTGTAAAGCCTGCTTTCAAATTCTCTTTTATAGAAGACATTCAAAGACATGTTGTAAAAAAGGTTCCAGCATCTTGCTAAATAAATCAAAGACAAGACTGGAATGAGTTCCAATGGAATGTTCAATATATGTTTACTGTGACAGAATTTTTTTTTTCAAATTGTTGCCTTATTTTTAACTAAGATGATTGCAAAATAGTATAGTTTTTGTTTTGTTTTATTTTGTTTTGTTTGTTTGTTTGTTTGTTTTTCCAGTTTTCCTCTCTGTTATTGAAGCTTACATTTTTGACCCTTTAATTTTTTTTTTAATTCTTATTTTTCTTGTAAAAAGAAAGCGAAAAAAAATCTTCCATAGGAAGGACAGCACTTGTATAGGCAATTTGAGCTGAAATTGGACAAGTAAAGCTTGTTCACATAACTTCTTCCACCTTAATTCCTAAGATGTAAGAGAAAAATAAGTAAACATTAAAAATAAATGTTCTGTCTTAAAACAACTCCCTAGTAAGCAGTTACAGTTTATCTTCCATATTACTTGAACAGGATTTGGGGTTAGACAGTCGTTAAGTTTAATTGGTTTGCCTGTGTGAAATGGATGATATGTAAGTAGTCTTTCTCAGAGATATTAATATAGCTGACTCTTCTTCATCTTAAGTTTGTTTGCATTCTCCAGTACTTATTAACAGCAGTACTTGCATTTGGGTCAGGAATTTAAGTTGAAGAACAAATGAATCAACAAAGGAAACAAAAAGGAATGAATGAGTATCAGATTCAAAGGTTAGCAATACTATGCTTTAGCCTGGAGTGTGAGTGGGCTACTTTGGAATAGTTGACTGCAACATGTTGTCCTGTCTTGAAGCAAAAATATTTCTGTCCCATATTCTGACCTGGTCACCAACTGCTCTTCCTGAATAGAATTTCTGCCTTTGCAGTGGAGATGTTGTTTTGACCACTTGTGGAGGAGATGATTCACTGCAAAATGCCATTTGTGGCTAATGATCCCCTGCAGAGTTACAGGATTTTAACAAAAGCAAAGAGAAAAAGAGAATTAAAATTGCACACTTTTTTTTTTTACTTTAAAATCTCTCGTTCTGCTGTCGTATGGTTGTTGTATTTGCTTTTCTTGAGAAATGATCTGTCAGTTCAAAAAAGTCACATGGAAGAAAAAGCAACTTGCTGAAGGAGTTTTTTAATGGGATGCCTTGAGTTTTATAACTGATCTTCCCCTTGCAGACCTCAGCTGTTTGAGAATTGGGCCCTGAGTTGTCTTTTCACAATGATTTTGTTTTTGTAAATTAATGATCTAAGTGATTTATTATTCTGTTCTTCCACTGCTGCTTTATTTCTGTTGTTCTTTGTTTTTCTGCTTAATTTCTATAAATTACTGTACAGTTTCCCATAAGGTATAATTAAGCAGAATTGCTAAAGTTTTAATTATTGTGTATTATAGATGTTGAAAGCAACATTAGCACTTAGCTTTTAAAAATGTGATAGTATATTTATAAGAGAGCATTTATAAACACATTTACATATAGTTAAGATGAAAAAGGTATTTGAATTGTAGTCATTAGCATTTCTTCAAACATATGGCATACCAGCAGAGGCCATGGGCCATGCCTTCATTAACTGAACAGTGTTTCATCAGTATCTCAGCTTCCTGCTGTGCCACCCTGTGGCGTACCCTTCTGTCCCTGAGGTTTCAGTGACAAGGGACAATATGTCCCCAAGGTGAAAATCTGGGAAATAACGCAGATTAGCCCTTAGAGGAGTTCTTATGGTTATTTAATCATGCTTTGGAAAGAAATACACAGTATCACAAAAGAAGGGCATTAAAAATCCTACAAGCCTACCATTTTCAGTGTTGCAGGGCATGATGGTCTCTTCAGTGCACCATCAACATAACTGCACTGGAACAGGGCAGCATTATGCTGTCCATTATAAGGCTGACCTGTTTCAAATCTGTTCAAATAATGGGCAAAACCTACATTGGTATTAATAGGTGTCATGGGTCCATTGCCATTAAGTGGCTGTAATGTTCAGGTGGTGGATCAGGATTTAACCATAGCATACGCAACCATATAACCGACAGAATCTATTTTGAAAAGTACTTAGCAGGACTGTAAAACCATTATACAAAATTTGTTTAACAATGTGAAATTTTAAAGGTAATGTTAGTATATTTCATTTTTTGAAGAGCTATTTTTCCAGTATCTTCCAAGCTAACTTTTATTATTGTGAAAGCTGGGAGTGGGAAAAACCACTGAAGTGAGAAATCACTATTTAAAATATTTGTGTAATTTGTTCTGGATATAGGTCTTCACTCTTACATTTATATCTATTTTCTTTAAGAAGTGTTAGAGAATCATAGAATCAGAATATTCTGAGCTGAAAGAGACCCACGGGGATCAAGTCCAACTCCTTGCTCCACACTGGACCACTCAAAAATCAAACCATATGTCTGAGAGCATTAGAGTTTTATGGATGTCAGTTGAGTGCACTCCCTTTGGAATCTAGATGATCAAACCTGTTCTTCGGTAAAGGGGTGGCAAATATCAACCAGTTAAACTATTTAAGTATAATTATAAAATCAGCTATTGCAAAAATCTTTTTTTCATATTAAAAACATGTTCTGCTATAAAATGACATATTCTTGCACATATAGAAAAAGCTACATGCTTTTTTTTTCAACATGCTTTTAGGTAGAGGAATATAAAATCTAATGCAACTTAGCATAGGGGAGATGGAGAAAATATTAATTTATAAAGCACAAGTTGCTTCAAATCGTTATCAATCAAAACTGATAAAATGTAGATATTATTATATATTTTCTCACAGTTTTGATCATGCCTAGGTGTAATTATGACTGAAGGCTTATGGACATGTTTGTAGATAGTGTTTAAACTGGTGTCAGTGCATTTGTGCCTTCATTCTTTATGTTAAAGAGGAATCTGAAATACCTACTATTAATCATTGGTGCAATGGAAAGCTCTCATTAGCTTTAACCCTCTGACCGTGACATTAGTCTACTCATCACTGCAATCATTAGCAAAATGAAAAACAATCAGCTTGGGTATCTATATTCTAATAATATGAATCCTTTCACTCTATTACACACAAGTGTCAGATGTGACAAAAATCACTGAACTTCAAATGTATATATAACAGATTTTGATGTATATAAAGCACCAGTTTTTGTTGTTCTCACTCAACAGAGGAATTAAAGATACAGTGCCAAGGGGACCCATACCATTTGCAATCTGTAGCATTTCCAATGTATTTCCAACAATATTGTAAATATTTATGGAGTTTTATAAAGACTCTATGCTTCCTTCTGTTTGTGATGCATCAACAAGACTCAGTAGGATATCATAGGCAGATATTTACTTGTGGGAATTCCCTTTTGGACTCTTTTTGGTTGAAAACCGCTTCATGACATACAGTACCACAAATCCCCAGAAATGTACCATGCTATTATTGCCAGCTGAGTTCTTCCAAGTAAAGATGACATCAGCCATCTGTCACGTTATACTAATCCTAGGAAAGAAAGCCAAATGAAAATGAATACCTTTCACATCTATTAGCCAAACATTTGAATTAAAAAAAAAAAAAACGAAATTATTCACTAGTGAAGCTAATTATTATAAGAGAATAATTATTTCTGAGTAAACTACATGCCTAAAATGTATTTGTCTTTTTACCTACCTAAAGCAAATTACGTCGTGAACATATGTTTGAAGTGCTGCTTTCCTGCTATGTATTGGTATATAAAGAAGTGTGCCACTAAGCAGTGCTTTTCTTCTGGACCTTCTTGCTAGGTTCTTCAGGTACCAAATGGCTGTGTGACCATTCTGTACTTCTCTACTGAAGTAAATGAAATCTTCCTAGGACCCAGCAAAGAAAAAAATGCATTCCCAACTATGAATAATGCTGCTGATCACTAAAGATAGTGTCTAAATTAGCAATAGCATCATAATGTTGCTATTTTAAAACCTGATTGGTGTCGGGTATCTGCTTCCCCAAACAGGAGGGGAGTTGACAGTAAGGAAGACCTTTAAATAAGCTTTAAATAACTAATTTGTGTGGAGACTAATTCTGAGGGCTTATGCCTTTTTTTTTCATGGACATTTTTTACTTTGTAGTAAAAATTTAATATTTTAAAGATCACCTACTGCAGGTAAAAGAGAAACTTAAAAAATCAGTTTGTTTTTTTTTTCAGCCATGTTAATGGTCTCTATACTATGTGCATAACATGTTTTTTCCTTCTCAAAGAAAACAAAAAACAATGTAAATACACTTATGACATGTATAAGTAATATAAGGTCAAATTTACAAAACTGAGCTTGTGGAAATAAGGCTCCGTGCAGCCACATGAAGGATAACTTAGCTGATGGTTTCTTAGAAAGAGAAATTTTGAAGTGGGATGAGCGAGAAAAATTTGGCTGCTTGATCATGTGATGTCATGACTCCAGAAGAAAACTACCTCCAGTCAGGAATTCTTCTTTCATATTATCTAAAGATGAGAGTGTCTGAATTGTTTTGAAGAAACAGTAGCTTTGAATGAATACTGGATATCTAAGAAGTTTATGCACATGAAAACAGGTAATTATTTCAGGATGGCTTTTTTTTTTTTTTTCCCAGCTATGCAATAAATTTCTGAGACTGATATACTGAAAACTTCTTTTTCCAGTGCTTTTTATGTGAGATCCAAAGCTGAACTCCCAAGACAGGGAAAAACATATTGAACCTACTGTTATTAACTTTCAGTTTTTCCAGACTGTCTTATTTATTTTTTGATTTACATTTTAAAAACCTTTAGGTTTGTCTTGATGAAAATGGGAATTTTCCAATTTGTGGGTGAAATCTAAAATTGAGACACTTAAACATGTAATTTCAACTTGTAAATCAATTCCAAATTTCCATTCACACAATCAAAGACTTAAACGCATTCTATGCCTTTAGAAGCTCTACAATTTCTACTTTTTAACAGATTCTAGTACCATCTCTAACACTGACAGACAACACTTACTTCAGGCACAACTAGTACTCTAAAATTCTTAATGTTTTCAGATTTTGTATCTGTAACAAAAGCTTCCTTTCATATTCGTCTTTCATTTCAGTGCTGAGGGAACACATGCTTCTAATGAAAAAAAAATGAACCTCTGCATTTACCATTTTTTGTAGCTAGTGTGCCCCTACTTTAGCAGGGTTCCAAAAGCACTTTTCCTGGTTGAGGTGCCTGGGTGCTTTTATGGAATAATACAGGATCAAAATTTTATAACTCTATGGATTTCATCCCATGAGGACTTGTCTCCTTCTGTTCATCTAGAAACTAAGCCTAAAATAATTTCCATTTGCTTCTATCACTATAAAAATTCTCACCTTTCCCTAGTTTTTAATAAAAAGGACTTCTAAAAGGATCAAAAGTGTGATTTTTCTGTTCATCTCATTTGAGAAGGTAAGGCTAGAGCAAGGTACTAAGACATATGTTCTAGAGGTACCCCACTGAACTTGAATGCCCTTTTTTTCTGTTTTGTTATTCTGTTGTCCCTCAGTTGAAAACAAAGAAAAAAAAATTAAAAATCCATCAATATTTACTGAAAATAATTTCTTAAAAACCGTGACTCAGTTTTAAATAATAAATTTGCCGTAAAATATGAATGACCTCATGGTGTTGTAGAAACAATCAGGTTTCCTTACTGTCCCATGAAACACTAACATGATTGCTGATGATGCACCTGAAAAATACCCACCCAGATTCTGTGGGGATGAAGATAAATATTACAGTGAGCTATACCCAGCCCATTCCTCCAAGGAAACATATATTATCTGCAGGAGTATTATATAAGCACACATCTGCTGATAATCCAACTTAATTTTTCCCCAGGAGTAGGAAACGTGGAGAAAAGGGAAACATACTGCACTGCCACCTCTTTCCGCTTGCTTTCTGTTCCAAGAATATACAGGAGAGATATATGCAGAGTCTCCGATTATTTCAAGGCAATGAATTTCTTGCCTTTTCCAGGTTAAGATATTACTTAATAAACAGTAACAGCAGGACTGTGCTTTAATTTCTTTATTCTTTCTATGATTTTGAAATGGAAGAAGCAGAGGAAGGAACTGCAGGAATTTATTTTTCTCTGAATTTTTCCTGAAATCTTAAAATCTGAAAAAGATCAACAGATCTTGGGAGACAATGACTGTTGCAAGAAAGAAAAATCTTGCATATATCCCATTCTGCATGTCAGTCATAGTAAAAGAATCATAGAATCATAGAATTTCTTGGGTTGGAAAAGATCTTAAAGATCATCAAGTCCAACTGCAAACTAACCGTAACACCCTACTCTAACAACCTACTGTTAAATCATGTCCCTGTTTTATTTATTTTTAAATAATTTCTACAGCTAATTTCTTTATTGGAAGATGAATGGCTACCTGGATTAAACTATCATTGTCAAACAACATCACCGGACAACTCCACTGTAAAACAAGATGTGTAAAATAGTGTTTTCATGACTTCAGCTTATTTACAGAAACAGGAACTCAGAATTCTGAAAAATTTGAAGATTATCACCTGCAATGTATTGTTTCTTTACTGAATGTAAAAGCAGAGGAAAAAGGCCAACTTTTATTAAAGATAAATCAGAAGAATTAATATTTGTAATTCTTTGATTTACAAATAAAATTTATTCCATATTTTAAGTAATAAGCTGCAGGTGAAAGTATTTTTCTTTAAATTTTTATTTTTGGTGTCTCCACTTACTAATGAGGAAAGATTTAAAGATTAGACGTTTTAACCTTCTCTTTGTTTTTTTTTCTTCTGAGAGATTAAATAAAAAAAGGGAAGAAATTTAAACAAGGTAAAGATAATTTTTTTTTCCAATAAAATTTACATATCTTTGCTTAAAAATATAAAAGAGCAATTTCACTAGTTGTAGAATGATCCATCTCTATTTCAAAGTACATAGCTCTGTCTATGGTATTTGCACATATTTTGCTATTGGGTATCATTGCGCATCTTACAGAACGTGCAAGTACATCTGTAGATCAGGTTGTGTTAACTATTCCAGGAATTTCTCATAAGGCAGAATATAAGGATTTTTTCTTTCACTGTGTTGTTTTTTTTTTGTTTTGTTTTGTTTTGTTTTTCCTTTTGCAATGCTTCCTTATGTCCAGAACACTGAAAAGTTTGAGTTGCTCCTTTTTAGATCATCTTGTTGAGAACTCACAATAACTTTTGGAGGCTGCATCCTGAGAATGGCTGTCTCATTTTAGTGTCCCATGACAACACCTGTCTTCATTTGCTGCAAACATTTCTATTAAATAAGGGCAGGAATTCAATATCTGCATGAAAACAGCTGCTGAGTTTCATCCTGAAGGAAACAAATTGAGGTATGTGAGGAAAGACTGACATATTTTGATCATTTTAAAAATAGTAATTTCCTTCAGTGGAAGAATTTATATCCTGAATCTGTCTAGATTCAGTGCTGTTGATGCTACATGTTGAAATGGGTATGAGATAAAATAACTAATGCTCTTTTGTAAGTAACTGACCAGAAGGCTGATGACAGACTTTCATAAAACACATTCAAGTGACATGGGAATTGTGATCTATATCTTTCTAGATTCCAGTTGCACTTTTACTTTTTCAGCCATTTTATAAAAGAAATCTAGACTTCTGTTTAGCGCAAAGGGCAAAAGCTATTCCAAATATTCTACTGTTAAAGGAAATTTAAGCCGTCGTAGATATGACTATTATCAAAAGGAAAAAAAAAAGTTTTGATTTGTTTTGTAACTGCCCATAAGGTAATCAAAATTAAGAATGAAGTGATAAAAAATGTGAATGATTGAAGTTATTTAGAGAGTTGAGAAAAAGAACCAGTGGACAGATACTGAGAAAAAAAAGTAGCTTTAGTCAACTGAGAAAGTAGAAGGAAGGAGACACCACTTTAGTGTGATTTTGACTATTTACTCATTAGGAGGCACTCATGTACTAGAAAGTCTCACTGGACAGATAAATAGCAACATGCAAATATATACTGCTGCATAAATTTAAAAGGAAAAAAGACATTACTGAAACCTGAATTTCTATATTGAATAATTTACTTTGTCATCATAAATGTAATGCTATATAGCCTTGGATTAAAACTACTGGAAAGATGTGTTGATAAAGCCCAGTCCCAAGGGAAATGGCTGAAAAATGATCAAAGGCTTGAATTAAATTTATGATTTATTTATTTATTTATTTTGCTTAGGTTGTTTTTAACAATTTGTTTTGGTTCCCTGAATTTCTTATTAGTTCCACACCGTCATAGACAGTTTCTGGAACTTTCTTCCTCTTCACTCAGTTTAATGAATGAACAAAACTTTTTCACCAAAATTAAAATAGTAGGAAAAGTTTGCAAGGCCATAAGTAGCAGGAAGAAAATATCCATTCCCATAATGTGTCTGATGAATTTTGACATTTGTGGATTTCTGAAAGCAGAAGTCAGTTGACTCTCATCCTATACAGAGACTGCTTACTGTAAGTAGCTCTTGACTACTGAGGCTTTGATGATGTCAGATTCCTGTGCACTTATTATCTGAAGTTACATTAATAGAGTTCACTGGAGGAATAGGGGAAAACTAGAATCCTTTTAATTTGATGAACTTATAGAACTCAGTGTTCAGCTTCCTACTTGCAGTCTTTAGTCAGTTCATAAAAACTCAAAAATCATGTTTATTGACTTTCCTAAGCAGCATGTCTTCAGAGCTGTCTGTATTCTACTTGGGATAGTTTTTTTTTTTTAATGAGCAAGACCATCCTTATTTCTCATACCTCAGAGAAAAAAAAAAAGTAGGAATGCAAGACTGTTCTTGGTAACCTGTATTTGAGCAAAATTTGATGATCTTCATTTAACAACATGGTGATGGCATGTTTGCATAATGATGTACACATTTGATATATAGCTACATGCTGATATATACAAAGCAAACAAAAAATTTCAGAAAGAATAAGTTTTTGCTTCATATTGAAATTACACACACCTAAAACTTGGCTCAACTCCAGTGCAATGTGTTCCATGGAAGACTGTGTAGCTGACCTGTAAGAAACTGTTAGGGATTAAGAGCTTTTGTGTGAGTGAAGGAGCATATAGTTATTATTTTTTTTATTATTTGATTTTGATTTCAATTATTGCTTTTTCATGGGTGTTGTATTGATTTCCAGACATATGGCATTTCATTGTATGCGAAAGTAGTTTCTGGTCAAAAACCTCACTTTCCTGGGCTATTTGAATGAAAATAGCAAATAGGGCTGTTGTGTTTGAGATGACAGAGGACTTTTAATTTCATTCATGGTTAATCGGAGTATTTGTCTTGATTGTCAACAAAGTGCTATACTTATTCTAAATATAAAAGGACCCTTTTCTCAAAGCATTCTCCCAAACTCATTTGTTTCCTCTCAGCTAAAATCATGTAAGATACAATAATACTGCACAGTTAGCTCTAAAATATCTCTTTTAATTTTCCCAAATGACAGAAAAAGTGTTGAGGATTGCTTTTGATAAACACAGTGTACTTACATATTGTAAAATAAAATATAATTCTTTGCATGTAATCATATAACAGCATATATTAAAAAATGTATTTCTTGAGAACAGAGAAAAATCCCTAAAATTATCTGCATATTTTAAGAGATAAATGCATTCTTATTTTTTATTCAGCATCTGAAGGAGCTACCTTCATGAAGGTCATGCTCTTGTAGGGATTTTTAAAAAGTATCCTACATTTTGCATACATGAACAAGAGGATTTAAATATGTAATTCAGCTTTAAGGTAGGGAATCATATAAGAATTTGTTTCCTGATTGAGTGCTGAAGGACAGTGAAATAATTGTTATGAATAGCACTTAAAAGTGAATTTATTCTAACCTTTAGATGCTGCTCTTAACTTACTAAAGTCTTTAATTTTGAGTGGATTTTTTAAGATGTAGTCTTTTGCCATCTTTGGTATTTAAATTTTGCGTAGCGTTTTTTTTTTTTAATTTTGCAATTATATATATATAATTTTACAGGTTTTTAGTGGGGAATGTTAGGGGCGAAGTTGCTGTCTTTGAAGGTTGAAAATAATTATGTAGCATTTTTTTTCTAAGGATGGAAAACTGCAAATGTCAGAAAGTGAAATATGTTTTGTTATTGCAAGGAGAAACATGTTAGAGTGATCCGATGATAACTGATGTTGATTTGACAGGGTTCTCAGCCATTTAAAGCTGCCTACTTCATCTGAACACTATTTTTATACAAGAGTGTTCAGCTTTGTTCATACTTTCTTTGCAATGGAAAATTAATTGCTGTTATTTCAGTGGAAATAATGGTGGTTTAAGACTTAGCAGTTTGGAAAGAATTGCACTGTGAGGGAAAGTTATAGAGATGCATGCTACATGAATGCTTGAGGTTATCAACTGGTAGTGCCTTTTGCCTGTCAGTGATGTGCCTGCCTTTCCTATGTGTTCATGCCAAGAGCTGTTGATTCAGTGAAAAGCAGATTTCTGCTCTAGAAAAAACATGAATACTTTTGTGGTTGTCTTATCATAGGCGAGACTGCTTTAGACACAGAGCAAACTGAAAGTGTTTATATTTGATACATATTCCTAAGGAACAACAATAGAGAGTAAAAATAAGCAGGCCAGAGGCATTGTAGTAGAAGTTGTATTTAAGAACAACCCTACCATATAGTTAGACTGTTTAAATGTATGGGAAAATCTACAAAAGAGAGAAGACAGAACTTATCTTTAAGACAAAAATGCTAAGCGTTAAAGTAAAAGAGTTTGAGAAAGAGTCTTGTACCATTTTATGTTACTTAGGATTGATAAAGGAATATACTAACTAAATAGCCAGTCAGGCTCCTTGTGATTCTTCTTTTTTACTTCTGGAATCACCAAACCCTACTAAGAATGTGAGTCAGACCATACAAAATTAGGAAGCAGCCTTTTGGTTTACTCTCTAGTGACTGAAAGGTAGAACAACTAAAAACCCTGTTTCTCTTATTTGCCTGGGTAAAAGCAGCTGTAAGCAAAAATTGTCAGAAAGCAGAACAGTTGAATAAAAGTTTGGCAAGCATTTTGTTCAAAACATTAGCTATATCCTGCTTATGAAGAAAATCAAGTCTGTACATATCTACTGCGAACACATTATCAACAGAAGGACATCGGTTCAAAACAGTAACGTAGTGTCAGTTATCTTTAAAAATAGAAATGTATATTTCTATATACATTTCTTTGTAAAATGTCATACACTACTTAATATTGCATTGCAGTTCTAAGTATGATCTGCAGTGGTATATTAAATATGTCCCTCTTCTTTCCTCTGTTCCATTTTTGCCCTAGCTGACCAGATGCTTGAAGTAATTATATGTCTAACACAGACAAGTTACACTGATAAACGGGTGATCCTATCACTCTTTGACTCTAAAGCACTGTCAAGACATTGGTTGATAGATTGGAGCTGAATTGAAAAAAAAAGAAAATCCTGTCCTGTGTAATTTATAAACCCGGACATTTGGTATTAATCTAATTTCTGCAAAATGAACTAATCCCAACTTTTGGGAAGATGTCCACATTAAACAGAGAGATACTCTGTGGGAGCCACAATGAACCGTTACAGCCAACTTGGGTTCAAGTCCAAACACTAAAATGTTCCTTATCCAGCTAAAAGGGAGAGTTTTTAATAAATTCTGTAACATTTTCTTAAAATAATTTCCACATGTACTTTTTGTAAGTGTAAACATTAGCTGTTGCTATGCTCTGATTTTATTTTAACCTGAACTGTATATACTATTCCTAAGGATAATTCACATGGAGCAAAGAGCCCTAATATTTGTATTTTAGAATAAATATTATGAATTTCTCTCTCAGGGGAAGAAAATGTTTAGATAACCTGCCTTTCACACAGAAAAACTGGCTGCTGAATCTTCAAGTCAGCAATTCTTCACTATCTTTCTAACTGAAAGACAGTACTACATATTGAAATGCAGTGCCTCCTGGCCATACTTAAGAAACTCTATTTCTTTGTGAAAGAAGGAGAACGTATGGAAGCTGTAAATAAATTATGATTGCCAAAGATCAGAGAAATTTTTACAGAAGACCAAAGCATCTTAAGCTCATTCTTTGATACAAAACTTTAATAATTCAACACAGTGGTAATTTTGGTATTGCTAGAATTCTAAACAATTGATCTGGTCTCTAGGTTTTTAGTAGATGATTAACAATTGTTTTAAGTCATTAGCAGCTGATCTCTGTAGAAGTCATAATTTGCAATGTTTAATTTAAGCAATACGTCTGTCTTTCTTTCTGAAAACCTGAAAACCTCTGTGAAAACATCACAGTGCTCATTTGATGAGGTCGTGCTGTTTATTTCTTTAACAAATGTTTTGTACTTAGATGTCAAAGGTAATCATCATTCTGATATGCCTTTAAAAAACAAAAAAACAAACAAACAAACATGCTGGATAATTAGAATACATACATTCTCACTGAGGGTAGGTTCATCCACTTTAAAAACACAAAAATGTTGCTCGTGTGTTAGTGGGGACTCACAGTGAAAGTCTCTCTTCAAACAAGAAATGTAGAATATGGAACAAGGACACTGATTTCTGCTATGCAGGATGACTTTTTTTTCTTTTATGCTTACCTCTCAGGTCTCAGCATTGAGTTTGTTGTGTTGGAGAGAATTCTTCTCATGCTGTCATGCATCTCACACACTTGCAACTCAGTGCCATTCATGCCAGTGCACAGAGTACAGCTGGCCCCTTTTAATGAAGCAGGAGAAAGTACACAGCTTTTCACAAAACCACTAGTGAGTGCTCTCTAAAGGGGTTCAGAGACCAGGGAACATACTTCATCCCACTGAAAACTACTTTCAGTGTTTTAACATCATCTTCTCTGTGATGGAGCTCAGATAAACTCAACACTCTTCTCAGGCAATCACTCTGCCACATGTGTGTCCATGTCTTAAGAACAGCCAGGAATGCCTCACATATTGGAAGCCAAGCATGTCATTTGTATGAGGTGGGTAAACAATTTGAAGCGATCAAGCTTTCATATCAACAGAAATACTCAATTCAGAGTGCTATTAAAGCAAAATGTTGAGCCAGGGAAGTCAGTTCCACTTAACAGTCTGATATCCTTTTATAATGTCATTTTCTGTTGTTTTTATTTTTCCTCAGTTGACGTAAAAACCATAATTCTATTGAAGCCAGCAAGTACCTGACTTGTAGCAGATGAAAAATTGGTTCTTATGCTTCTACTAAAACACATTTCTGTTTTTCATTTAGTTACCTAATGCTAATAATAGTCTGCATTTTTTAATAACTAACATGTAGATAAGTGTAATTTTAATAAAAATACTCAAATTCTCATTGCTTTCAGAAAAAAAGAAAAAAGAAATGAAGAGAGAAGGAAAGAATGAAAGAAAGGAAGCACAAACAGTAGTAAGCTGGCAAAACAGTGAAGTTCCAGATGTACATTAGTTTATTATCAGGCAGAGTCAGTTAGCATATTTCTGTTCTGGCATGTGCATTCATCTTCTGAACAGGGTGGAAATTCAACATAATGAGCACCTGATCATCCATTACTAATGAGCCAGATATGCCCTGTTATTTAATTTGCTCTTTCATAATTTCATACACTATATATTGTGCTTAACACTATACCAATCAGTCTAATGGAGAAAGCTTGTCTTCATCCTTTTCTCTGTCCCTGCTTGCAAATGGATTTAGAAAAAGAAATGCAGTCTATTATTCAAAGATGGTTTCTAAGATGGTTCACAACAGGTTAATGAATGATATCTCATATTAGACCAATCATATTAATAACAGAGCAGAGCACATGAGGGTCATAGTGCTAATTGCATAGGAGGTCCAGCCAGAAGGCATCTTTATCTTAGGATTCAAGACGCACCAAGTTTGACTAATCACTCACAGCATGTTTGCAATTAAAATAACACTGTATTAACCCTGCCAATGTGAGGTATCAATATTTTATGTGTAGCTTGACAGTTCTAAGCTGAACATTTGTGGTACTTGGTATCATGCTCGCATAGAAAGCTTGCAGTTCATTCTCTGCTTTAGACTGCAACTGAGGAAGTTACACAGGGAAAAATTCAACAGAGATTTTATCTTTTTCTTTTTTACTATTTTTCTGGAAGTTATTAACATCTTCAAAAAGAAGGATTTTTCAACTTAGGTTGCTTTATACATTAGAACAGAAAATCCAGGCTGTTTTGAAAGTGTTGAATGAAATCCCATTGTAATCAGCAGAAGGATTCCTCTGACTCCAGTAGTTTTTATCTCCACTTTGAATTGAGGGAAATGGAAAGCAATATTTTATTTTAGTATGAATGTCAGACAAAAAAACTTCAAGGTATGTAGAAGGCATGTTGCATTAGCAACAGCTTCATGTATGATGAAAATCTTCACCTGATTATACTGGTACTTCAAAGGCCCAGATCATGCATCCAGAATTACTGCATAACTTTCTAGATTATCTGTAATAGAAGCATTATATCTGAGAGCCAGGTGCTTTATTATTATTATTATTATTATTATTTGAATTCTACTAAGGTTGTTACAAAACAAAATAAAAACTGCAAGACTTGAAAATGTCTGTTCACAGTAAAGCACTTGCTTCTTTGTTAGTTCTCAGATGTTTTATGAAGTTTTTGGCCAATGGATTCTTTTTATTTTTTTATTCTTGTTGTTAGCCTGAACTTTCAACTGTTTGCCAATCGATGACCTATACATAATGGGTACAATTCATATCTGGGTCAGACCTTCCAGTTCAGTTACAATAGTTTAGCAGCTAGAGCTGTGATTTTTTCATGTAATGGATTTGTTAAGAACTGAAATGATTCCAAGTAGACTAAAATGCTTTTATTCAACTTTTGCAAACAGTTCTGCTTCAACCTGGATCTTCTGCAGTCAAAATTTCTAAAAAGTTATTTCAAGTTTTAAAGAATGTATTGTAAGAGATCTGTGAGACATAAAACTGATAACAGATTTTCCTGTTAGGTAATTGTATTATCTACCTTTTTTAGAAATGCCTTACTGAAGATCTCTGCACTTATAAATGCAGTGAAGGTTTTTAAACCACAGCAGACACACCATAATATATATTTAAAAAAAAAAGTTGGTAAATTTAATAAATAACAAATTATTTCATTTTGATTACAAATTTTGAAAAACGCATGCTCCTCTTTTGCTCCAGCTTCAAACCCTTTCAAAATAAAATTTGGAACTGTGAATCTTCAAAGGACTTTTCAGTGGGGTCTTTGGGTTCTTTGGCAATGTAGAAATTCTTGAAATTATTAGTTTCAGATGTGAAGAAATTTTCATATAAGAAGTTATATATAGCACATATATATAATTGCATAGATATAAACATATATTTATTATATATTTTATATTTATAGATATATATTTTAATCTTATAAACTTAAGCAGGCTAGATGGATTCAAAAACCTCCTGTCCATCTGAAGAGAAGCACTTTAACACTTTCTCAGATATATTCTTGTATTATGAAATTGAGGAATAGCTCTGATCTTGTCCTTGTTCATCCATGCGAAACAGCCAAAGTATGAACACCAGATCTGGACTCTGAGAGAAGTGCACATCCTGAAGTTCTTCCCCAAAGGTCTGCTGCCTTGCCGTAGTTGCAAGCCACAACAGCAAGAAAAGATATATTAATCTAAGCATTTTAAGAAAACGAGGAGAATCCAGAACTACATGCAATTCATACAAGTAAGTCATTGCCTTGTGAAGGTTGGTGGTATTTTTTGCTTTTATAGGATGGGGGAGCAGGGATATTATTTTATAAGTTTTGGTCTAGATTTGTTTCCTTTTCTGTTTCAGTAAATATTTTGCTGAATTGCAAAAACTAACAGCAAATACAGTTTATTATTGCATATCAAAGTCATAGGAGAGTCTACAGGTCACAGAACAAGGATAGATTTCTATTTCTTTCTATTTCTAGGCACACTTTGTTTTTCTTGCTAATCAGATTAGTTTCTTAATAGTTTTACAGATTGTTTATTTGTATCTTGATGTCTTTTTTTTCTTTCTCATGAATTATGACTAAAGTTTCCAATCACAGCAGGAAATGAATTATCAGTGAGTTACCAAATTAAATGTCAAAGCCTCCAGTATTCCATGGGAAGACTCAAGGTCCACTGTTAGTATACATGATCTAAAGTCAGTACATGATCTTAAGTCGGTAAAAGAACTGAGGAAAATTTGTTCTCTTTCTGTGTATATCTGTGAATTTGGCAGTACCTTGAGACTGATGCTGGTGCTGAGAATCTTTTCCAGGGAGTCTCAGGGAGCCAGAGCTTAGCAAACAGCAAACTGACAAGTACTATATAGCAAGAAAAACACAGCAGAGAGGACATGTATGCATATATACAATCACAGAGGAAGTGTATTCAACACTTTCCCAAAAACCTACAAAACATCCAGTATCTCTCTAATTAATTCTAATGCATTGATACCTGTACGCTAGGAAAGATTATTTACCCAAAGAAGGTTTATCAGCCTCCCCTCCCCTCCCCTCTTCTCTTCCACCCTTCTGTCCTTCCCTCTTTTCTCCCTTACTTCCTTCCTTCTCTTCAATATTGTCCTTTCATATAATCAAGGACAAAAAGTCCCTCAAAGTAGAGAGAAAGAAGTCCATCAGGTGGTAGGCCAGTGAGCTGAAGTTTCGTTAGTGTTTTATTTATTAACATACAGTTGGTCTACTCAATCTCTTTAACCACAGTTGTGCTCAGAAAAGAGAGCGTACGCCAGCCTTGAGCTAAAAAATTCAGTGTGTGGCTGTTGATGAGTTGATCACACTCTAAAGTGCCTGATGAATTAGGCATAAAGATCCGCATGATGAGGAGGGTTCATTAGCATGAGCTCTCTCACACCACTGCAAATCATACATCCCCAGACTGCAGGATGACTAAGGGAAGAGGGGGGGTGGCCAGCCAACTCCGTGTTGAATCAATGGTGACAGTAGGTAACAGAGCTGTGCTCCCATTGTGACCATTTGCAGGGTGGCAGATAGTTCAAGCCCTTGATTGTTAACCCTAAAAGGAACTGTGGAGGGTAACTAGACAGAGAAGATCACACAAATTATCTATCATTAAAAGTTCATTTGTTTGAAAGTTGTTTGAAAAACTTATTTAAATTCTGGTAGCCTGAAAATGCATTCATAATGTGAATTTGAATATTTTGCGATTTATTCTGGGCAAGAAATCATGCAAGGATTTGGGCTTGATTCCCCTGAACAAGATTGAGCATACATTCCCTTCGCTAGATGATCGTGCAGAACCTCATCTTGCATAGTGTCTTGCCAGTGGTTTCTTGTGAAAGTGACTCAAGACAAGTGTGTCCCTGAGACCCTGATCATATTTCTTTTAGCAACTGGCTAAATAGGAGCTGATAGAGCCTTCTGTTGCTGCAATCCAGTCTCAGTCCCCTTGGAAATATTGATACCGCTGAATATCTCCAAGCTTTGTGTTGCTTACATCCCATGTCTTTCTAAAGCATTTTTCCAGGAGGAGTTTCTTTGCAACCTTGTTAGCACTGTGTATACTATTACGTTTTACTGCATTCAGTTTTTATACTCAGACATTAATAGTTGTAATTTCCAAAATTGTAAAAGCAACCTGTATCTGTACTTCATCTAAGGCGTATGAAAGGAAACTTTGGATTTAAAGTTTGGTAGAACAGAGATACTAGAACAGTTGATACTCAAATATATGCATTTTTTTCAGACAATGAAGACTTTAAACTTTAGTTACCTCATCAAAACTGAGCTGTTATTCATAGAAAGCAGCTTGAAATACCGTATTCGATGCAAAGAAAGGCCAAAACTATATGGGGAAACATACATATTTTCCATCATTGTCAGTTTACATTTTGAAATAGAAAGAAGAGGAAGTCAGAATGTTTAAAAAAATTGTTTTGATAATTCCATGCATTTCTATTTTTTTCTTTAAAAATAGTATGGAAGGAAACTAAAATTTAGGTGAGTTCAAAAATTAATATGCTTATTTTGAAAATATTGAGGAGAAACTTTCAATTCCATTATAAGAGAGTTGTCTTGTAAGGTAATGATAAAACGAGTACTGTTATGCCCCTCGGAATCAGGATTTTTTTTTTTTTTTTTAATTTATTACTTTTTAAAAAGATTAAAATGTTACCCTTGAAATGTATCACACCACAGAATGGAAATAGAAACTTTGGAAAAAATTTCTGTGTATTTGAGGATTGAGGATAGATACATAAGCAGCTTGGGATTTCTCCTTAGGTATCGTTCCACATTTTAGGTCCTCCTGACTCTCCTCCTCTTTTTTTTCTAATAATTCAGAAATAAGATTTCTTTCTAATTTCAGCAAATACCTAAGTCAATTTCAGGAACCTTAATTGCTAAGGAATAAATTCTGTGTTCCTATACCCATTCTATCTTGAAATACCTGGAAAGCTTCAAGTATATGTAACATAAGTATACAAGATGCTTAGTACCTAGTTAATATACGCAATACATGCTTAATAGCCCTTCTGAAGACCTAACTAGTGTCAAGAAACACTAGTTTCCAAATGTAATCAGTCACATTTTGCTTTGCTTTCTTCAACTGTAGAATTATCTTAAGACCATAACATTCCCACCTTCCTCCATGCATGTGCCTACAGACTAACTTAAAAATAATCCCACAAAAAACCTTTGCAAGTTGTCTAGTTCCAGGACAGGAAAAATACAATGAAGTATATGGCCATGGGATAGTGAGAAGCTGTAAAAAGACTTTTTGGCAGAACAGTCTTAAATTGACTTACATAGGATATAAAACCACTCTTAGATATCAGTGGTTGAATTCTCCCTATCTCCTTTTAGACTCTTTGGAAATGTTCCCAAGATAGCTAAGCCATCTTTTAAATATCATCTCAGGTGTTCTCTTTGTCTGGAGTAAAACATCTAACCATCTACTGTGCCTTTGAAAATGGTTCTCTTTTATTTTAGCATAAACTTAAAACAGAATCTCAATAGAAAACTCCAGGATCTGTGGGTGTTTTTTGTCATGATGACACAGTTTATAAGTCCTGTGTGAGACTCAAGTTTCCAAGAGCAACTAAAATGTCTGAGTTATATCAATCTGTGTTTACAGTTGGATATTTTTGTTCCTGGATTTATATTAGCATTATACTCTGCATAGCAAAACACAATAGGCCTTTTTCTACCCAATTTAAATTTACTGGATGAATATGTAAACTTAGCAACCAAGATTTTTTCAAAGCTACCTTTTGCATTTTGAACCATGAGAGTATTCATACAATCCTGTAGTTGTTCTGAATATTACCCTAGTCAGAAGCCCAAAGTAGGATAAAGTTAGGTATCCATACTAAACAGAGGGACATGAAAATTTCCAAAATATTGTTCCAACAAACTCAGTAAACTGCCTGAAAAAAAGACAGCATGAATATTTCCTCACCATGTGGCATTTATGTTCACTTTAAACATTCACATTTCTAAGCAAATTTGGAAGAAAACATGGCAAAAATATCTCCTTTCTCATGTTCAAAGGGGCAGCAGTGTAAGTCTACCTTACATTTCCTGTTTGCTGTGTTTTTACTTAGAGAACGTATTGTATTTAGCAGGAGTTTCAATGTAATTTCCTGTGTGCCAGGAATTCAGACCACTGTATAAGAACATTGCATTCCTGATATAGCTTGCTTATAGAGTGCTCTGGCATTGCCTATAGACACATCCAGTGGTAGTTTTAGGATCAGAGTACTGGCTGCCCCACTACTTGGAGAAATGATTTGGCAGTCAGTAAAAGATGGAAGATTTTCTTCCCAGAGGAACTTTCTCTTTTGTCTTTTGGGCCACAAGGATACATGTGATGAACCCACTGGACAGGTCCATGGGTTGTAAACAGTATCTTGCTTTGTTCTACAGCTATATGCAAAGCATATCAATTTCCTGTTCAAGGAAGCTGAAATACCATTACCAACCAAAAAAAGTTAGTTTAATTTGCTAAATATTTGTTGTACTATCTAAGAATCAATTGACAAGTCTGTGAATGGGAGCACTGGCATTCTTTATTTGGATAGAAAAAAATATTCTGGACCAAGTATTTTGGAAGGGAATATTTTCAGATAGTAGTCTCTTGTTCTCTTGTATTGAAATAAGTTTCACAAAGTATTCCAGTGTTCCTGGATACAAAAGCTAGAATGATGAATTTACACTTCCAGGAGACTGCCCAAAGTGCTGAAAGGGATTTATTCTATCTCTTTTTCTTTGTTTGAGCTGAAACAAATTATCAATTTCATTACAAATAATATATATATTATACTTAGATCTGGCAATCAAAATTAAAATTTGGTTATTCTTACAGTCCCAGTAATCCTGAAAAAAGATCTGTCACACCCACCACAATCATATAAAAACAGTAGAATTCACATACAATCTCATAATATGTATATGAAATGTAGGACTCCTTAACCCTTCCAAAAATAAGTAGAAGTGTTACCACAAATTCTTTTTTATATCTGAAATATCAGAAAAGGAATAGGAAATTGTGATTGCAGAAGAGAATTCAGATAGCATATTAAATCTTGAAAGACTATGTCTTTTTTATTGTATCTAATACTAGTCTGAGAGAAGTGTGATACCTTTATTAAACTAAAGCAAAGCAGCATTCATCCATAATTCTGAGCTTAATACAATGTTTTCAAAGTGCCACAAAGAGTATCTTAAATATTAATTTGAGCTATCTTCTAAAGCATGGTGTTAGTAGTGGCATTTCTGTCTGATTCCATTATCTTAACAAGAGTAGCTGCCTGCTATGGTATCTGATAACTGTCTGTATGTCAAAACACCCTCAGCAGTCACTTCTTCCCAGCCAAACTCACAACATATTATTATCACAGTATTTCTCCCTAATGTTTTCTCCTTGTGCATTTCTTGAAAAATAAAGTAGGGCAATATTCTATTTCGGTTGTCCAGAACAAACAAACAAAAAAAAGCTATTGTTGGTGCCAGCACAATAGTGATGCAGTAGCCTTGTGAGCAGCAGTTGTTGAAGAGACACAGGAATTTTCTTCTGAAATGTTTTTTCTCAGAATACACAGTTTGCTGAAAAGCAAAACTTTTCTATTTATTTTTAAGATCATAGGTAGGTACTATACTATTTCATTAAAGTACGGAATTTTTTAACTGAGAGAAGACAAATGCACTGACTCCCTATTCATTTGGCTCATATAAAATATTCAAATTCATGAACAGAATCTGGGAACAAATAGGAATGTAAAGTGCCTTATTTCACTAAGTATTGTAGAATCAATTCAATTGTTATCAATATTTAGGAGTTTTCCAGATTACTCAAAGAAGCAATGAATCCTTGTTAATATATGGAATGGAGTAGCATGGACTATTAAAAATCTGAAAAGAATATGATTATGTCATCCTACTGTTGGACTGACACAACTTACCTGTGCTGAGGATTTCAGCATACTAGCTCAAAATCAAGTTACTCTCTTTTCTGCCTATTTGTGGTGGTGTAGTAGGTTTACGTACAGTGCACCATGTTGGTTATGTCTGCTGAAGTTCACAATCTCTTCACCAGCATTAGGTAAGTAAACAAACACATAGATAAATCTACCTGTGCGACCTGGTGTAGGGAACCTGCTTTGGCAGGGGGGTTGGACTCGATGATCTCTGGAGGTCCCTTCCAACCCCTACAATTCTGTGATTCTGTGATAAATCCTGTTGTGGATTGTACTTTACGATGCTGTCCTTTTTCCTTCTCTGCACTCTTTTTATTTATTTATTTTTCTTTCTCTGTTTCCCTTTGACTTAATTTGACTTAATTCTCTTAGTTCAAGGCAAGAAAACTTAAGAAATCTTCCAAAACTTTCATTGAGAGAGAACAGTTTCTCAGCCAGTTCTAAACTGAAGAATCTGGAAGAAAGCAGGGAGAAGATGGGAAGTTGCTAAGGGGGCCATAGTATAGAATTATAACTTAAAACTACTAACCATAGCTAGAAGTCTGTTTGAAAGCCTGGCTTAAGCATGAAAATGACAGAATGAAATCCTTGTGGCAGGAAAATCTTATTTTCTGTATGTGGATGTCAGTACATGGTGCCAATAAACATTACTGCTATCGTATCTGAAAAATGTAGTAGCTGGTAATCACAGAAAATAGTAAGAGAGAACAATAAGCTAGTGGTGCATTTTGTCTCCACTTCCTCCATGGAACCTAAAACTAACAGAAAGACTTAACAGATAAGCTTGAGGCTGATTCTGAGATGTTCTTTTCTTCTGAGGCGATGCCTTCTTTTACTAGACTACAATCCAGAAGCACCTTCCTTTAAAGCAATGGAAGATAGTCCCATGGTAAAAAGGTGTAAAAAATGAAAGTACTGCTGACTCCCCCAAGCATTAAAGGAACTTTAAAATGTTCAGTTCCTTCCATCCTCTGTAGGAAGGCTAGACACTCTGTTACTATTAGTTTAAGTTTTAAAGCAAAGATATTTCCTAATTATGATCTCATTAGATAAAGCACATACAAGTTAAGTTACATGTGTAATGAGAAGCAATATATTTGTGACACAAGTAGGAACAGAATCTGAACAGTTGATTCTCAGAACTTATCTGTAAGAAACAAATAAATTCTTAACATCTAAGTTTTAAGCCAGAGCTTCATATCTTTTTCTCCAAGTACTTGTAAGAAATTGATACTATATATAGTTGATTTTCTCTAGCTCAGTCGCTAGATGTCCCTTCTAGGTAGGCAACCAGCAGTATTATTTCCAGCTTACAACTAAGTTAAAACCTAAAGAATACTTGTCAGGATTACATTTTTCACCAGTCACATCCCTGTTATCTAATAGCAGAAAATTTATAGGGATATTAGTTTTGAGTTTTGTGCTTTCTTATAATTCATATTTGTCTACTCCTCTATAACTTGCTAGAGAATCAAGTCCCTTGGATCACTGGTTGTCTGTTTTTCTCTTTTGTAAAGTCTGGCCTTTTTATGTCAAGAGAAAACTCTTTGAACAGGTGTTCACAGATTTCAGCCATCCTTCTTCTTTCTCCAAAAGATGCTTTTCCCTGAAACTTAAATGTGTCTGCTAGAGAGGAAAGCTCTTTAAAATGGGATGAGGAGGTGGGGGGGAACCCACCAAAAGCAAAAAAATGAGTTGTTTTCCCCAGTTTTCAAACTACAAATTCAGACATTCTTTTGTTTTCCCTTAATCAGATGCCTTGGCATGAAGCATCCAAAACATAGATTGTTGAACTTATTCGTGGCATTTCAAAGAGAGAATCATTCAGGCCATACACTAACAAGCAGGCAAATAATTAATAACAACACACGTGGAAGCAAATGAATGTTTTCCTTGTTGAAAGAGAATGAGAAAGTCAGACAAAGACCTGAGCTCTACGTCCTTGCCCTCCACAGCAGCAGCAGAAGTAATAATGCTATGAATAGCATTTAACTTGAATTTGTAGCAAACTGCTGCTTTTATCATAAACAATTGCCAGATGGTATACATTATCTTCCCTTTTTCTCCTTTCACAAAAGCAGCATTAATTGCAGAGCAGCCCAGGGCTCCACTCAGCTCATCAGTGTGATAACACTTCATGACCCTGATTAGCCGTCAGTCTACTCAATTAAAAAGATCATTTAGACATTCACCCAATCATTTGCCTATCGAGCCACCTGGGCCTCAACCAGGGGCTCCATTTTTAACATTCTCCTGCCCTCTCTCATCTCGCCTAGCTTTTTTACATATCTCCAAAAGACGTAATTGAATTAAATAAAGCGTCTCAGGGGCAGCTGCAACATCTGCTGTTTGTGGTATGTCAAGCCTTCAGCATTAAAAACAGTTACATATGCTCCAAATTAGCAGGTCGCAGAGATGAAACAGTCGATGATAGTGTTTTTGTGCCAGCGTGAGAAGCAGCTCACAGCTGTGTGCAATTTACAATTAAAGGCTTTATCAGAGCTCAATTGTACTAGTGAATCAAGTGGTGAGAGGTCAGTTAGTGAATTAGACCAATTAGAGCTTGTACAGTTAAATTATCTGTCTTATTACCTACTGATAAACAGCCTTGTCATATCTTTACTCAGTTGATGAAGCTTGGAAGTGTTCTGTGGGGTGATATTGTACTTTTGTATATGTAAAGGAACTCAGTAGCTCAGTAAAGTAACTCTGATGCAACAAGCACATAACAGATAGCTTCTTAAAAAGTAGAGGGGGAGGGAAAAAAAACACCTGCAGTTAGAAACTAAGCAAAATTAAGTTAGAGCAGGAGTTAAGATTATATATGTTGTCTGCATTTCAAGATGCGTATTTATGCTTGGTAAAGTATAAATTCATAAAGTAATTGAAAGGAACATTATGCTTCTGATTTCTTTTTTTTTTTCTTAAATTTCTCTCTTGCTCTTTCTCACTCCCATTTTGAAGGAGGATAAAGAGACAAAGGACAGAATTTCATGAAGTCAGGCTCTGAATTCATGCTGTAAAATAATGCAGTATTAACAAGCAAAGACAGAAACTCCAGCTCATTAGTCTCAGTATTTATATGGTTCTGGCAAGCTTCATTTGTAAGTCTGGACAGAGATGACTGTGGGAATGAGGAGGTGAAAGCTGAACTAAAGTGAGCCACTAAAGCCTTTCAGAAGAGTTACACATACAAGAGTGTCTACTTTTAGCTGATTAGTTTTAAGAATCTGTTACTTCCAATCTCATCCTACTGTATGAATGAAATGCAAAGTGCACTAAGTGCTACAGCATTGATTTCATGGGCACATGGTACTCAGTATGAGGGACTTGCTGTTACTGGCCCTGTGTAAAGAAGGGGTGGAAAGGATTAAGATTAAGCAATATTCCAATTAATGACCCAATTTTTTACCTAGTGATTTCTGATGACAATATTGAGTGATAAATCTTGCCTTTCTTCTGCTTAGAGGACCAGAATTCTCAGAAACCTTTCTTCAGAATGGGATATCTTTGCTTTACTCATGAAAATGAAGAAAGGTTCATGTCTTTCCTTTAAGGCACGAAGACTGATGTGGTGGCGCAGTTGTCTTCTTGTCTTTTTATAGACAGTTCTAGAGATTAGGTCATCTGCTCAGTTCTCTTCTCCCTAGAAACAAATAATTATGTGCTAAGTCATAGGAATGAACTAAATGTACACCTGACTGTACAGTCCAGTAATCAGGGGATCTGGACGAAAGAAGCATTTGGATTCATTCTCAAAGTTGTACTGTATTTCACATCATATTGCCATAAGATAAAAGGCATACATTGTTATGTATCACATTGTAGAGAAAATGGATCTGGGGGTGCAGGGCGACTCTTGGCTGAATATGAGTCAGTAGAGTGCCCAGGTAACCAAGAAGGCCAATGGCATGCTGGCTTTTGTCAGAAATAGTGTTGCCAGCAGGAGCAGGGAGGTGACAGTCCCCCTGAGGTACTCAGCTCTGGTGTGGCTGCATCTTCAGTTTTGAGCCCCTGATTACAAGAAAGACATTGATGCCCTGTGGCATGTCCAGAGAAAGTTAACAATGCTGGTGAATGGTCTGGAGCACAGGTCTTATGAGGAGAAGAAGCTGAGGGAACTAGGACGGTTTAGTCTGGAGAAGAGGAGGCTCAGGAGAGATCACTTTCTACAACTGAGGTTGTGGTTATGTGAGGATTGGCCTCTTCTCCTGTGTAACTAGTGATAGGACTGGATGGAATGGTCTCAGGTTCGCACCAGGTTAGACATGGGAAAAAATTCTTCTCTAAAAGAGTGATCAGTTGCTGGAATGGGCTGCTGAGGCAGGTGGTGGAGTCACTGTCTGTGGAGGTGTTCAGGGAAAGTTTAGATGTGGTACTAAGGAACATGGTTTAGTGGGGAAGGGTTGGTGGTAGGTGGACAGTTGGACTGCATGATCTTGGAGGTCTTTTCAGTATTGGTGAATCTATGATTCTAGAAATGAGCATCCTGTTCTTCCCTTTCACAGCAACAAAACTTCACGTGGAAAGTTGATGAACTCCTGCTTTGCTGGCTTGTAGGCTATCAGGCAGTAGGATAGACTGCCTCGAGTTGACTCAGCCTTCTGGATTATATCTCTGTGAGAAAAGGAGGGTGTTTTATTTCTAGATTGGTAGCTCTAAGATCTAAATGACTTCTACATTACGTGGAAGTGGACTGTTTTGGTGTGTTCAGAGGACGCTTACCAGACTGTAGTAAAACTCAGATATTAAATGCAGGTTGGATACTAAATTGAGGTGTTTAGATTTTTTGAATATACTAAATTGCACCTGGTTGCATGCAAATTAAGTTCCACTACACAGAGCTCATTTTTAAGCATAAAGATGTTAATTATGAGGCTCAGCCTTGATCTGAAATAAGGGTCAGGAGAAAAGGGAATCTGTTTAGAAGTGAAGATACTGTAATGAAGAGGACATATTACATTAAGAGATTGATTTATTGAAAATTGTATTTTAAAAAAAGTCAGGGTACAAGATCCAAAGGCACACTCAGAATTATCAGCAAATGATAGTTACTATTTATTATCTGATGCTGTGAAAACAGGAGCAGTGAGATACTGCATTACTTACTGATTTTGTTAACCTAAACTTGACAAGACAAACTCTTCACAGCATGAGATAGTGAAGATGATTGTGGGACTGAAAATATCATTAGACAAGACACTGCCAGGATGATAATCTTCTGACTTTCTGCCTCTCACATTCTTACTAGTTATTTAAATAATTAAAACTGAAATAATTTTGACAACAGTTACTTATTTCCATCCATTTGCATTTTTTACTGTGTACTTTCATAATTGCTTAATAGAATAACATGGTACTGCTTTGCTAGTTTAGTGGATATTTGGGGACAAAATGAAAGAGTAGCTATCTACAGATATGCACAAATAATGCTGTGTAGTGTACAGTCCTATCTCATTATTGTGCTTTATGCTTGCCGGATACAGCTCATGCATCTTCTTTCTATAGTTTGTCACAAAGTATCACACTGCTCCTTACGTATCACTGCAGTTAAAAAAGCATTCTGATGCTATGCTGTTGCAAATAAATAAATCCACTCTACTGCTCTATTAATGGCAGGTGCTGCCAGTCATCACAATTTCAAAAAGCTCTGTTTTTCACAAATCTGAAAGCCACTGCACTCACTGTGTACCTGAGCCAATGGCAGCACTCGTTTCTTCTGGCTGATTTGATTTAGTTGGCTTCTGCCATTCCAGCAAAGCTTTCCTTGCCTGTCATGTAACAGAGCCTGAGTACTAAAACAATTCTGAATTGCTTGTGAGCTGCAGCAGACTTAACTCCCTAGCTGAGCATCTCTGTTTTGTGTAATCTTGCCATAGTCTTCCTCAGGAATACATTACAAAAACTTGCTTGGGACCATTAAATATTTAAGAATTAGTATACAGTGATTAATATTCACATTCATTGTCTATCCATTACACTGTCAAAAATTTACCTTTAATAAATCAACAATAACCTTGTATTATATTATATTACTATTTATTATCCCTTTTCCTCCACTCCAAATATCCTTACTTTTCTCCGGCATAAAATTATTTCACTTTGTAAGAACAAAGTAATCACCTCTCCCACTTTTGACATCAAATAGCTTTTCTTTCTGGATATCTATAGTTGTTCCTTTATATGATTCTCCACTTTACCCTATCTTCAAAGCTTCCAGCCTTTTCTTGTCTGTTACTATAAAGGCAGGTAAATGACAACAATTAACAGTTCAGGCTATTCAGTTAAATGATCAATTTTGGCATTTTCTTGAATACATAATCTGCAATATCTGATTTTTCACTTTTAGATGAACAGTTTACCTGTTCTTGCAGAGGGTGAATACGCAGGGAAAGTGCCACACCATTGTCATAAAATAATTTTTCCCAGTGACAGATCAGAGACGATTGTTCCAGTCTCTGTTACTATTTCCTGACGTTTTTTTTTTCCTGTTTCTTTCTTTGTTTGTTTGTTTGTTGTTGTTTTTTTGTTTGTTTGTTTGTTTGTTTTTGGGGGAGTCTGAAATCTTAAACAAGTTATGAGCAAAACTGATCTGCACTGTGTTTATATTTAAGCATTTGCTTTCTTGTCCTTGAACTACTACTACCCAGTTGTTGTTTGAATATGTTTCTATTAAAGATGAATAAATGTAGGAGCCAGTGGAAAATAAGCACGGGATTTCTAGGTAAGCTTTTGGAAATAGGTGTCAGGAGATGAGTGTATTAAATATCTGGCAAAGGCATCAAGCTTCCACTGGAATGGTTTGCACTAGAAATGCAGGAAAACTAGAGTACTCTGGAGGTAGTAATAAACGTATCTCTAATTAAACGTGCATGTAACAGTATTTCTAAGCTGCATCATTTATATCTCAAACCAAGCAGACAGAACATGATTCCTCTGAAATAGGGAAGCTTTATCTACTTCAGGGGAAGCAGGGCAGAGAATTTCAGTCTTGATCAGGCAGGCAGAAGTTCAGCTCAGAACTTCCAAGCTGAGGTTTCTTTTTTGTTTTTTCTATCCATTTTCTCAATGGAAAAAATGAAGAACAAGTCATCTGTCTATATGCAGTCTGTTTCACCAAAGCAGTCTCAATGAGGTGAAATGGTTTCAGAAAACATGGAAGTATGGGAACAGTTTGAAAATGTTGTAGTTTCATAGCCATTCTCATTTGTAACTTTTGTAACAAGGTAACTTTCAACATTTACATCTCTTTCCTCTTTCTTCATAATTGTAGAATATGGAATGTACGTGAGAGGCTGATGCAGTGTATTTGAATCTATTAGTAGATCCCAGGGAAACTTCATCAGAGTAACTTCTCTGACTACTTAATAACATAGACAATTCAGAGAATAACTTGATCGTACTTCTGAGTTCACTTGGATATACTTGGGTATATAAATTGTGGTTTTGCTGCTGGTCTTCAGTTTCTACTCCAGCTAAGATTCTACTGAGTTATTAAAAATAATTAAAAAAAGAAAAAGAAAGAAAGAAAGAAAGAAAAATTGGGGAATTAATCAAAGGATCTTTGGAATTGCATCACGCTTTTGAGATACCATAACTCCCTTTTTTAATGCATCAACTAATTTATATAATGCTACTTACAGTGTTTGCTCTTACAGTGAAATAGCTTCAAATTGTATGATTTTTTCAGTTACTTGAGAAGGAAGTTTCTAACTCTCTTGATAATTTAGATAACTGCAGTTTTGTTTTGTTTTGTTTTGTTTTAATAAGCACAACACCAGACTTTCATCGTGCTCATGAAAGATTAATTCTTGGTCCATTATTATTTTTGCTCCATGTTAATAATGTATTAGATGTGCTTATTGCAGATCTGTGGATGTATAGATGGGTACACTTTGGTTAGACCAGTCAGAAGTGTTGCTGAGATCACCTTCACTCCAAACGGATTCTAATGCTTATTGGTTTCATGTTTTAAGAAAAATGAGTCGGTGCATGAAGGAATTTTATTCAAGATGTACTTGTTTGATGTGTTGTCTTAGTGAAGATTATTCTTTCTGTATTGATCAAACCACTCTCCCCTAGTGTACAGATGATTAATTCCCTATTAACTTCTAAGATATGTCTAACCAAATAGTACATTTTAACAGGTGGTGTTGCTTCCTCCAAAGTGCACACAGAAACCCTATATTAAAATTAAGTCCCCTGAAGTCTTGTGTATGCATTTGTTACCTTGTTACTTTGATGTATTATTTCTCCTGATAGAACAATTTTCCCTGATTTCTATGAATAACAGCTTTACGTTTGCTTTGAATGGTACCAGATACATACTCCTTGCACTTTAATATTTCTTCCTATTGTGATGTGTTTAGCAATAATTAAAAAATATATGTACACATTTTAAAACTATTACTATGGAAAAGTAATGCTTCTGCAAAATTTTGAAAGTATCTGCCTCAAATTAACTAGTAGGAAAAGGAAATACAATATGAATAGAAAATCTTCAATTTGTTGCTCTGATCAAGTCAGATAAACTTTCCAACCAAGTGTCCAGACCCATGTTATTGATGCTTGAAGCAAAGTGTTTGACTTACTGGCTATTGTGAGACTCTCGCTTCTTGGGAAGCTGTATATAAGAAACCAAGAGGAATAACTGTTCTGCAGACAACTAATCAAACATTTCACATAACCCGAGAAAGACTCAGGTTAGTCCAAGTGCCAGCACCAGTGAAAGCTTTGACAAGCAGTCTCCTAGAGACTGAGAAGGTCTTAATCCTGAGTAATCTGCTATGTGATGATCTTGTCTTACTCAGTGACAGAATGGCAAAACTGAAATGAAAGTCTTTGTGAATGAGTTTTTATGTATGGTAGATCCTCAGCAACAGGCATGTTTCCAATTTTTCATAATTTTGCCAAACAATTATGCAAGCCACAAACTCAAATGTAGGATGATAATAGCCCTTGAAAAGGATGCAGTAGAAATGATAACTTCTTTGCAATCAAGCTTAGAAATAAATAATGACTTTTTAAATTTCTTTCTTTCTGATAAAAAGACAAGGAAGGCAAGAATAAGACATGCGCTTCCGATTCTTGTAGATCTGATGTTAGTCCATGCATGGACTGTTTAGATGTGCCATACAAAGTAAGTCTTAATAACAGAAACTGCTTAATATCATTTTTCAAATGTTTTCTAAATTTTCTTTTGTCAGAATTTGCGATGTTCATCAGAAGTTTTTTGCCTCCTTAATATGACACAAAATTTTATTTTCAGAAATTTTATTTCATTTTATTTTCAGATATACAACTCACAAATCAAGTGAAATTCAAAACATTTTGGTTGTTATTGTTTATGGTATGATCTCTTTGTTACATCTCCTCCTAAGCCATAGCTGTTTGTTTGTTTTTTCTGCAACTCAGTTAATACATGTTTTACCTATTTTTACCTAGATTTACCATTAGCTGCTGTTTGTAAAGTTGCTCCTGCAAAATGTATATGTAGAAGAAAATTTGATCATGTGAGCAAATCTCTATCAGAATATACAACTAGATTAGTGCTATGTTTAAAATACTTGTATGTCCTTCTCTGAAAGATTTAGTTTTTAATTATCTACCTGGCCGTGACAACGTCTTCACAGATGACAATCTATGACTCTTAGGAGCATGCAGCTTTGTCTTTTCTTACAGAACATGAATGAAGTTGTTACTCTGCACTTATTACTGACATTGTGACAACTCGTGAAAAGCAAACATATTAAGCATCAGAGTGATCACTAAGTCAAGACTTTCTGTGGACAAATCTGTATAAGGGCTCTAGCTAGACTTGTAAAACTATTTGGGGACAGAAAAGGTCTGGTGAATCCTGATATGTGGTTTAAGTACAAATCAAAGTAGACTTACAGTGGCAATACAAAGAAATTGAGAGACTTTTTCTTGCATTTCTTTTTTAAATTTTGTAGTTTCCCAATTCTTTTTTTCTTCTGACAAACTACATACTTATTTTAAGATATTGAGGCTGAATAGTATTAGAAGTTTCAGATAATGTACTTCTTGAGTTGGTAAAGATCCTGTCATTGTTATGAAATAATTTTAGTTGTTAATTACAATGAAGCAGGTCCTACTTTTAATTGAAAGCATTTTGGACAGTGCCAGTTCCCTCTGTTCAAGACACTTGCACAATAAGTTTAGAACTCGCTTCATAATCCATAACAAATTAATCAGGAGATAAAATGGAAACATTGCTGCTCTTGAATGTCTGTCTCCTAAATACAGCACGCTGCTTTTAGCCAAAATGTAAATAATGAGACTGTAGATTGTTTAAAAAGAATTAAAATTTATTTTAAACATTCAGATTTTCCTGACTAGACAACACTATTTTGTTATCTTAATATTCTGAATAGAACATTCAGCAACGAGTTTCTGCAGGAAGAAATAAAATTGAAGTAGTGAATTTCAAATAAATTTCCTAAAACTGTCCCTAGTGCTTGCTTAAAGTTTGACAATCATATTTTACACTACTTTTTGTAGTGTATTTTTGTGAACACAAAAAATAGAAAATGAAGTGGAAAGGACTACATAACTGTCAAAAATATTTTCTTTTTTAATATATTTTATATTTATATATTTTATTTATATAAAATTTTTCTAGATTCAAGGAGACTTCGCAGCAGTAAGATATCCCTTCAATTGCTCAAGCAAATGTGCTTTTGAGCAGAGCTGATTCAAAAGTCTATTTCACTCACTGTTCAGCAAAGGCAACAGAAGGCCATAAACCTTCAGTATTCTTGTATTCATATTTTCAATCATCTTCATCACAGCCCTTCTCATATAATATCCTTCCTCATCCTTAGCTCTCCCAATTGAAAAGACCTAACCCTTCTTAGACTGTCTCTCTGTTAAGACACCTGCATCATGTTCTCAATCATTTTTTCTTCATCTTTTTCCCTTTGTTAACTCCAGTATGTCCTTGATACAGAAATCAGTACTGTGCACAGTCTTGTAGTGGCAATATGACATTTTCTGTCCTTTCTCAAAGGACATGATGATATCCAGTGCTTTGTTTATTTCTTTGTTTTTTTTGTTTGTTTTGCATTTGTTGAACTTTGAGCCTATGATTTTCACAGAGCCTATGATTTTTACATGGTGGCTCTGGCTTCTCTTTCCTGAGCAGTAACTCTCAGTCATGAAATTTTCTTGTGCCTGAGACATAACAGAGGGCTTACTGAAGTAAAATATAGAACTCTTTCATAAGTAAAACCTAGTGACTGCAAGGCATATTTCAACAGTTTATTTGGAGTGGATTTGCAAAGAAAGTGAAGTGGCACACTGTGAGTAATGCTTTCTACCTTCTACCTATGAATGGGAAATATGGGAACTCCTCTGAAAGTAATGCCTCCTATTTTATTACTTTGGTCTGTGACATTGGAGGCAGATTTGGGTGGTGGCGCAACAGCAGAGATTGAACCTTTCCACTGATATTTCATTACGTTTTGTTGCTATGTGGCAGATGGCAGCAGTGGGGTAGTCTAAAAAAAATGGTATCAGACATTGTGACATTGAAGTCCATATGAAGCAATATTGTAGAATTGAATTCCTCTGTGTGGAAAAAATAGCACCCACTGACATTTATCCAAGCTTGCAGAACACTTACAGAGACCAAACAGTGGATGTGCACAGAGTTAATTGGTGTGTGGTACATTTCAGCAGTGGCGACAATGTTGTGAAAGGGAAGCCATGTTCTGGGCAGCACCGCATAGCATTCACTTCACAACATGAAGTGCATTTCAATCAGCTCATCCACACAAATTGGTGAATTATAACTAGGCAACTGTATACAGAAATGAATATCTGCTTCAATGCACTGGAAATGATGGTGGCAATGTTGAGAAAGCACAGTTTATGCCAGGTGGGTGTCAAAATGCTCAGATAGAAATAGAAGGAACATCATTTGCATATTTCTGCACCTACTGAACCAGCACGAGGATGACAGTGACAGTTTCCTGAATCTCATCATTACCTGCGACAAGAAGTGGTGTAACAGTAAGCTAGATCCAAAATGTGCCGTCCAGGGAATGATGACATGTGAATTACCCATTGAAGAAAAAGTTCAAGATGCATCCCTCCACAGGTAAGGTGATGTGCACCGTCTTAGAATAGGACAGGGATCATCCTTCTGGATTTTCTGAAATTTAGACTAAGAATAAATTCTGACTGCTACAGTGCAATGCTTACTGAATTGAAGGCTCAAACTTTCAAGGTCAGACCTGAGAAGAAGACAAAACTTGCAGTATGATAACTCCAGGAACCATATCAGTTTGAAGACTGTAGAGTGCATAGACAGTCTTGGCAGGACTGTCTTACCACACCAACTGTTTAGTCCAGATTTGGCACTTTTTAACTTCCATCTGTTTGGATCAATGAAAGATGGACTGCATGAAAAATATTTTCCTAACAATTATGCCACTGTAACAGCTGTGAAACAGTGGTTCACCTCTGCTGGTGGAGACTTTTATGAGTGCAGGTACTCATTCATTGCTGGTGAAAATACTTGGCTAATGGTTGTGACTGTGTAGAAAAATAGCACTTTGTAACTGAAAATTTGTTCTACCAAATAGTGTTATTTTACTCTTCATATCTGGTGTAGTTTTTGTGGAAATAGGAGGCATAACTTTTGGAGCAACCTACTTATTTAGATGACTAATAAATCAAAGTAACTATGTGTAGAAGACTGTACCCTGAGAAATCTGCATACACAAAAAAGTAAAAATTTCATTACTTCCTATTAGCTTTTCAAGTTATTAATACAGAATTCCTGTGTTTGCTCTCAGCAAGGTGAATGGCAGTTGTTGCCACATTATATCATGGTACAGCATTTGAACATCTGTGTTACAAAACTGAAGGACCAAGTCAATATAAGTAGGTTAAGTAATTATTCTGTGCCATCTTCCCCTTTGTTCAGAGTACTTCAGTATTAAGTATAAAATGAGCTGGAATTACGATTTCTGGCAAATCAGTAAAATCAAAGAAGGATTAGCCACCAAAGCTTTAACTGTCTTAACAAGGAAGAGTATGTATACTTTCAGACTAATGAATCATCAAACATTGGCTTTTTCTCTCCATAAAGTTTTTAAATACACTAGATTTTTAAATAAGATAGTAAATGTTATGTGTATTAACAGCTTTACAAATTAGCTGTGTTTATGTACTTTGGACTAAGACACATTCATGGACTTGTCTTGTTTGCTTTACTTTCTCAGTGTATAAAGTGGAAGAGTTTAAGGCAGCATTACTAATCACATCCATCTCACAGATAAGTAGATCTCTCCTTGTTTTCAGACAGTATGGTATGGAACAGTTAACCAGTGATGAGTTTACCCGGATGAAGTTAAAAATCTACAAGCTGAGGTGAACAGATCTGTTTCTTGTATTCCGGTGAGAGATGTGTGGAGTCTGCTCTAGAAAGAGGTATGCATTCATCCTCAGAAAAACATATTCACTCAAGCCTTGTAATGGGGTTAGCAGTGATCTGTACTGAAGGTAGAAGGAGGAAGAAGAGGTAGGAATTAGTGACAAGCCAAGTATGCAGATGACCTTTCTGAAGCTGTTGATGGAGCTGATTGATTGTTTCTTCTTCATGACATTTTGATTTGCAGCTTTCATTTCATTTCTCAAGGCACAACTGAAAGGCATGCATTAATTTAATGTGAACACTGGATATATATGTAGAAATGTTTGGATTTGTTTGCTTGTTTTAAAGTTCAGGCCAGCTTCCCATTATTTCCTGGAGAATAATGCAAAGGTGTCTGCAAGTATGCAAATTATTTGCAGAAGTAAGAAACTTTGTAAAAGACCACAGTATAATAGCACTGCTAGAGTAAAGAAAGACATAACCTCCTGATCATAAATAAACCATGAAGGTCATGGTCAACACACAGATGACAGAATGCAACTGAAGGACCACTTCAGTCAGCTCAGCCTCAGGCATTGAAGAAAAATTGTACATAAGTGTACTGATATGTCGGAAGGCAATAAAGAACCAGAAATACCATCAAGTTCAGGATGACATTCTCAGAAACCTGAACTCTAAAAGCATTGATCTAATGTGTAAAGGCAGGCAGAAAGTGATTGCAGTTGACAGAAATTGTGAATTTGAAAGACAAATCTTAACCTTAAATAAGAAATAATGAAACTAATGGAGTTTGTGAAAAATAACATCATTAAGCACACAACACCAGTGCAATAGAGAGTTAGAAAGAAACTGAAGATAATCTGATGGCAGAAGTAGTAAAAAAATTTAGTATGAATTACGTACTTTCAAAAGGAAAAGTAAAAGATTTTAGAGTATCGTGAGCTGTTGAATAATACGTAGATTTTCATACATTCTGCAAGAATCATTGCTAGTTCCACTAAAGAGGGGTTAAAAGGTATCTTTCATTTATAAGCAGATAATTTATGGGTATAAATGACAGATTTTAGGTATGTAACTATCTGGGAGGATCTTCACCACGATTTCAGCTGGTGAAAATTGGCATTTACTTGTTCCAAGTCAATTGACTTACAGTGACATATATCAGCTAAGCATCTGGCACTTTAATTTTACTGCTCAGATCTTCAAACAATTTCCACTGAGAGTTTCAGGCACGGGGATACAGAAGCACTCTTTCAAAATGAGTTTCTAATATTTAGACGACACTGTTTTCTGTAAGATGTTTTCCAGAAAAACTTTATTACTTGTATATTAATCTCAGTACAACCAGTGAAAAATATAAAACATCACTTCCTTTGGCAGTGAGCCTGAATTTCTGATCCCCGATGCCTGTGATTCTTAGAGCAATAGAGTGTCCTTTCATATCTCTGAATTGAAGACCCTCACCAATCCTTTATAGAACAAGAGTGTATATCTTCCAGTCACTTTTTCTTGAATTTCTTATATTGAGATGTATGCAAAATTTGACAACAAAAATTGTGAATTTATGTAAATTTAGAAGCCTGTAAGCACATTTCAGCATTGTTAAAATAAATGCATTTAACTGTAACAGTGCTCTGCATCAGCTGCTGATAGTTAAAAGGACTTTTGGATCAACCTCTTTTCAGCTGATTTGATGAGTTTGTACAGATAATATTTATTTTAATTATTTACAATTTGAAAGGAAAGATAGTTTCTGTTAATGTGAAGAAAGTGAAAAGTCTAACTGCTGCATATTTTTTTCTTCCGTATACGTGCAACAGTTTTTTAATGATGCATTTCAAAAGGTATTGCGACTTTGGTGGTTGAATTATAATTTCCTATCAATTCCTGTTTTAAGTGTATACCATGCCAAATATATTCAAACTGAGTGTGCAGAGGTGATGCATATTTGTTCATTATTTGAGATTTGACAGAACCAAGAATATACTAAGTTTTTTAAAAAATATCTTTTTTATTTTGTGTTGTTGTTGCTAGTTAAGCTAACAGAGGAAAACTCCCCAAAATAAAAAGTGGTTGTAGAAGCAAATTGCAAAGGAACTGCAGAAAAATCACTCAGCCCCAAAACTGGTGGCTTCTGCAAGACTAGCAGATTAAAAACTGTGACTGCAACAATACACTTCATCAGGTATTTCTCATAACAAAGAAACAAACTGCTCGGTTTGAGCCACAGGGAATGATTGTAGAACCATTGTCAAGCCTTGCACTGAAAGCTAATCAAGACAGTTCAATCAACAATCACTAGATGGAAGAAAGGCTGAGTCCTGCAATTATGCAATTGTCTTATATATTGGAAGAACCACTACCCTACGCAGAAACAGAAAATTGATGGTATGCTCACAGTGAACAAAGACAGCTAGTTCCTTGTATTAACAAGTAGTATCTGTCCAAAATTCAATTATTTCTCACTTAGGTCTCTTTTTAATTTCATTGTGTCTTAGTGTGCAAGTCTAAACTCATGGCAAAAGCATTCTAAAAAATATTAATTACTTGTTCTGGAATAGAAAAGAATGTGATAAAATAATTTCTGATCAATTTGATGATGCTAAACAAGAAGCAATTGAACTACCAATCTTCCTCAGTTATCAATACAAAAACCTGGGTATATTAGAAATTTTAGTCCTGTGATTGTGCTAGCCTTAAAAAGACTGATCATTACCTGAAGTTTAAGGAAATGTATTAATTCTGAGTATCTACAAAAAAATCTGCAAGCTAAGAGATGCCTTGTAGATGCTATAGCAGTTAGAAATATAAGTGAAAATGTGTTCATTTGACTTTTTATTTTAACTCTTCAAACTGTGTTTTGCTTAACTTTGATGTTTAAACAAGATCCCTTTGCTAAAACTCATTAGAAGAGTAATAATCACTTTTGTGCTTTGGTTGACCAGTTGGCAATAAAAGCAGAATATTCCCCATCACCCAAGCCAAAGTAAATGTTTTGAAATTCTATCAGTATCCATCTCTGTTCAAAACTGAAAGAATGCAAGAGAATGTGGTGATAGGTCTCTCCTGACTTACAGCTCACATTAAGCTTTACAAGGTCTTAATTAAATTCTATTTATTTTTTATTATTTATTTATTTATTTATTTATTTTCCCACATTCTGCCCCATCCAGAGCTCTCTTACAAGTCAAGGGCAGAGATGATTTGGTATCAGCTGTGACAGGAGTGCACAAGAGTATGTTGAAAGTGAGTGCAGTACTTTCATTGTCTCTCTTGGCCTTGGCTCAGGCTTATCATGCAAGATCTTTTAAAACCACCCACCTAAACCCTAACTAGAAAATGAACCTAGAAAACTGAATAGCTCTTCCAAGTCAATATTAGCAACAACAACAAGAGCAATACAAAAAAACCCTCATACTTCCCCTCACTCTCCCACCAATGTAAATTTATCTTCTGCCATCTCAAAAATTTGATAACTTATTTCAAGCTGAAAGTCTTTTGGGACTGTTGTTTCAGATGGAAATAGATTTGATCTGAAGGAAGAAAAGGTCTCTGGTTTTGTTTATCTCCACATAGATAGCATTGAAGTCTTAGGTATTCAAAATCAGTAGAAAGATATTTTTGATTTTTAGCAGTTAACGCATTTCATAATAGCTGAACAGAACTAAACCGAATCTGATTACATATTTGAAAACAAGCAATTGTTTGAAGGTTTTCATACGGAAATTACATGGACCTGAGATTGATTCAAAAGGAGAGCAATTGTTCAAATAATTGACCTGTCAGAAAAAAAACGTCAGAAAACAGAGTGCAGAATATATGTGATGTTGGTTTATTGCTAACAAAAAACTAAATCTTTCAAAATGTTCTCTATAATATGCACCTAGAAAATATTTTTGAAATTCAATATTGTTTCACTGTTCCCATCATCAAAACTGAAATTTATTCACTTTTAAAACAGGGAATAAGAGAAAGCCTCTCACTCTTTCTTGACATGACAAGACTTGGGTTTGCCAACAGAGGGCAATAGTCAAACTAGAAAGACAGCATCCATCATTTTTGCAACTTCTAATGAGTCAGAAGGACACATAGAATCCTCATTTTCTTTTATGGATATTGCTGTGTAATTGCAGTGTAATTATGGTGCACAACAGCTTCAGAAAATTATCTTTGAAGAAAACAGCTGGTTCTCTTTAACAAACAGAGATGAAATCTTGTCAATTTGAAAAAAAAAAATCAAAAGGAAAAATACTAAAAATATATGCCAATAATAAACAGGGAACAAAAAAAAAAAAAAAGAAAAATAAAGAAATAACATAAAAAATTGAAGTGGATAAATCAGAGATACTGCTATGAAAAATAAGACTAAAGTACAAAACATTAGAAAATTACAATGATGTGAATGCTCTTTCATTATATGGATTTATATTACAAAGAAAACAGACTCATTGGAAAGATTTCTATTTTCCTTTTTTCTGCTCTACTGTGGTACGTAAGTTCATGATTCTGAAAACCCTTCTGCATGCTTTCATGCTTTCCACTCAGCAGAAGAAATCCCCTTGGTTTCAGTGGAATTTTGCAGCCTAAAGCCAGCTCTGAGCCCTGCACTGTGGCTCCACCAAGCCTTGCTCTTTCTCTGCCAAATAAGTACCAGTAGGCTCTCCTGGGGGGGAGTGAGGGCAGGGAGCCAGGGATATGGAAGAGGAGAAACTGAATAAAGAGGCAGGATATGTGCAGCAGCTCTTGGGTGTAGGGAGTGGAGCTTGCAAGAAGCAGGATTTAGCAGCCAGCTGGGGAACAGGACCAAATCACCTCCAACAGTACAGTCTACACCAACTGACATTGGCTATGGAAAGTGGCTGTTTGGAGTAGTTCTGTAATGTGGAAACAAAGAAACAAACGAACAAAAAAAAGATGCAAAACACTTTTTATTAATTACAGCAAGTATTTCCAAGACTTTTGAAATCCGTGTCCATATATCAATAAAATTATTACTGTGTAATTAAACTTTACCAAAAATTACTCCAAAACAGCAGTTAAACAATACATGTAGAAACATATGCCATGTGGAAATCCAGGGTGAGCAAGATTTTGGTATTGAAGATCTTTCATTTCCATAAGGTAAAGTGGATGAATTTAACCTTATCTTCCATAGATTAATTTGCATACATGCTATGTTGGATCTTCTGTAGACTTGTTAACAAGCAGACAGGTAAGGGGGAGAAAATGTATGTAATACCAACTGTAGTATCTGCCTGCCTATGAGGCATTTTGAAGATTTGTGAAATAAGTTGGACTACCAGAAAATTAACTGTTTTGAACTTGAAAGCATTTATCCAAGGTTATGAAGAGGAACATTGTTTGAAATGCAGTATGATCTGTGAAACTTTGAAAAAGGATACGCTTTTTATTTTATTTTTTGTGTATAACAAAATAATATTTTGGCATTTAGAAATGTTATGAAGACTTGAAGTTTACATTAATTCTGTAGATTATGTCTGTATTACACTATGAGACCATCAATTGTGGGTCCACAATTAAGGGCATGTTTTAATCTAAAATAGATTTCTTGAGGTATTATGATAGATTTTCAGTCAATTTAATAGCATAACTAATTCTAAATTAAATCCACAATATATGCTATGTGAAGAAATTAGCATTTCTGAAAGAACTACTTAACATCTTTAATGATGACGTGACATTTTAGCTTCTTGCATTTCATTTCCTTATTTGTTTAAATTTGATAGAGACAGCGATCAGGCTGAAGAAAACTTCAGGGAGAGAGTTTATTTTCTATGTCTGATGCAATATGAGACTTGTGAGATTATTTGTAAGGACTAGTCTCTAAAAATTGATCCACTTTTGTATATAGTATTGTTTCTCCATTTAATGGAAGTTTATACTTGGTTCAAGGGCTTTGAACAACGCTGATAGTGTCAGAAGTTTAGAAATTGGGGCTAAATTCCACCTGCTGATTTCAAATGTTAGTTCCGCATTGGCAGTATGCCTAAAGAATATGTATACAGGGAACAGAGCTATTAAAAATGAGATAATTCCAGGAAAAAAACAACAACATGGAAGTTTGCTAAGACTAGAGAGTAAACTAATAACTACCTTCTGTACTATTATTTGTTACACAGTTTGGGAAACAAGTAATCCTAAAAATTACCTCAGATAACCATGCTGATGTTGTCATTTATCCTGCTTGATGAAAGATTGGGGAAATTCATCATTAAAATTATTTCTTGCCAAAAGGACAAAAAGATCAATGAGAAAAAGGGTTTTGAGAAAAGGTAATTGGAATGTGTTACTTTCATTGGAGGAATACTTGCAAATATTGTAACTGAACAAAACATTGAAGATGCTTGAACCTGTATTTCAAAATGTTCACGTCACAGTTCCATTTTATTGATACTTATCATAACTGAAGTTATACGAGTGGCAAATTATGTGTGGAAAATAACACGTTCTCCAATGAATTCTGCTGACTACTGAAAGAAAAATTTAGATATTAAAATTGAACATGTATATCTAAGAAAGGACAGTTCTGCTTTTTAATCCGTGTATCATTAGTAACAACAGACTTTTACAATGTAGATATTCACATTTTTCTTTAGCAATATGATTATGAAAAAAGCATTTTTAGTTCATGTAACAATAAATGGCAGATAATTTTTGTATATTCAAAGGAGACACTGCCATGAATTGTTAATAATTTCATAATGGACACAAAGGAAGAAACAAATTTGTTGGTATATCAAGGACAAAGAATATTTTAACCAGAGGGGTTGTGATACCATGACTGAGTGAATGATATCAACATAATGTTGTAGTACTGACATAAATAACAATTTTTCATATAATGTTCAATGTTGTTTATTCCTGGGTCTGTTTCTAGAAAAATCTCAAATTTGGCAACAATCAGGATGAAACTGGCTGTGCATGCCAGGTTTACTCTGTAAGCAACATTTCTAAGTGCAAAGAGACTTTAAACTGAAGAAGAAATTGTTACTCAGATGACAACTTTTTGGCTTGGTAATTTGGTTGTTTTCACAGGACAAAATTCTCTGAATACCGGATGACAAAATGACAACAGACCACAGACTGACTGATTTTATTGTAACACACACTAATTACCTGTATAATTAAGCCCAAGCAGAATAAGAGAAATATAAGCATAAACAAAGGGAGAAGAAAATAACAGTGGCCATATAGACAAGGCACAGTATTGATAATGATTAATTTTAGTCACTGATAAATCAAAGCAGGGACAGTTGTCACCTTCTCATATTCTCCATCATGATGTCAGATGTCTCGTTTGCCAGCTAGCACCCCTGGACCAGACAATGAGAGCAAACCCAAATTGGTGTTGGGGCACTCTATTTATGGGATCAAGGCTTCATACCTATTTCATGATTGACAGGATGACATGAGATATGTCTTTTACAAAAGGGTCCAAGAACAAAGCATTTGTTCTTGGATATCTACATTTCAAGTAGATAGTAATCTGTAAATGTGATAGCCTTTTGATGTTCCTGATCCCAAGTTCCTTTGTATAGATTGTTTGTGCAGACATTCTCATTTACTCATGCTATGTCTGAGATACGCCATCACAGTTATTAAAGTTTGTTACAGTTGAAAGAGAAGACTAGAAATGTGTACCTGCGTAGGTAATAACAGTTATGTTAGGGATGTAACTTTATTTAAATCCATAGTTAACGTTAAAAATAGCAGATTATTTTAGGAACTGTTCAGAGATTTAGGAAAAATGAAAACAAAGTTTCCCCAAATACTTTCATGAAAGTATTACAGGCACTTCTAAAAGACTGATGTTTTGGTGCAAATATATAGGTTACTATATGCATTCAAAAAGAGATTTTTTTCAGTCTTGTGTTCTAATCACTGGTTTCTATCTGCTGGGTAAGTAAAATATAGCTAGATCCATGTGTTTGTTGGATGTGAGGCCTCTCTCTCTCGGTGGCCAATGTATTTGATTCCTAGTTTTTTTTCTTGTTTTGTTACAAATTGTTTGTGACTTGTGTGCTTTTTATATGGGAACTTAGGAATTGTGACCATTTTTGTGAGATGCTTTTCACCTGTGCTACCAATTATGACACTGAGAAGAGCAATAGAAACACTTCTGTAAGAAGAACATAACTCACATGAGCAGAGGTTTTTTTGGGGGGTTGGTGTTTTGAGGCCATGTCTCAGATTTATTTTTCATCATGCAGAAAGGCGTAGTTGAGTAGATACAACTCTGTCTCAAGTGATGATGGGAATGTCAAGATTTTCAGTCTTGTTTTGCAGTTCTACTTAAAATAGCTTTCTTAACCTCACCTGCTAGTTTAGATGTTGTAGTAACAATGCAGGTTTTAAAAAGTCTCTTATTCTATTTCTGCTTAGTTGTAGTGAGATGTCCATTTTAAAAATGTTTTCTTCATGCTTGTTTATTTCAAGGTCAAATAGAAGAGCTGCACTCACATTATCTCAGAAGCAAGGTGTTTTTTTATGAAGTTCAGTCATATATGAGCATTTGACATAAAATTCATAAAGGTCAAACTGGTGAGATTTTCAAAACTACATAAATGCCTTTAATCTGCAGCTTCAAAAATATACATTCAAGGTAAGACGTCTATAATCATAAAAACCTTGTAGCTCAATAACTTTTAGATGAGATTATTCCATAAATCTTCATGACCACGTTCTTTGTTTTTTACTTCTCTGAAAAGGTAAATGCAATTTAATTTCCTGTTAATCAAAATTTGTAAGTTTTTCAAGTTTATATTAAATTTAGATGACTTCAAAAGATGATCGCTATACCTCATCGCTTCTATTTGGCTTTTATTATCAAGTATTGTTTACTGTGATTGCCTTCCAATAGTAGTTCCCCGAACCATTCTGAATCTGTTATCCTATAGTGGAATCTCTCTGATTTAAAAAAAAATAAAAAATAAAAAATAAGTAAGTAAAGGAAGCAATAGATTGTCTACTCTTTGCACTAGTTCTGTAGCTGGAGATTGCATCTTTAAGTGCAGGTGGGAAACAGCTCTCATTTTCTACTAATGCCCTTATGCAGATCTACATAATTCTAAAATGCAGGAGGTCAGAAGCTCCATAAATCTAGCTTCTCAAGGTAACATGTCAACTAATAATTTATTATGATTGTTGCTGATAACTTTTCACGTCTGTCTAGAATGATCTCACTGCATAGAAAAAATGTGTTGCATTTCTAAACATTTCTAACCAGTTCTATAACCTGTCCTACAAAGAACCACACAGCTACATGCCAAATCTTTGTTCTCAAAATATTGCAAGTGATTTAAAAATTACCAGCTAGAAAAATCTGCTGTTTCAAAAGAAGATATATTTTTAAATTGTCCTTAGTTGTAAAGGGGAATGCTGTACATATGTATTTCTAATGTATTTCCTGTCACCAAGACCTCCATCTTCCATGTAGTCATTTGCAAGTACCCAAAGTTGGCTATGAGCCTGTTTCTGAGAGATCTTCTTAACCAACATATGGTTGTGCTCAGAATGATTGCTCTTCAGTCAGGCCTTCAGTCTGCTCATTTACATCTAATGAGGTCCACAGAGGTGATTGTATGACTCATACTATGAAGTCATTTTTCCAATTAGCATTCTGACAAATGTATTATAAGTAGAGCTGCTTCAATAGGTCTTCACAGCTGGGGGAGAGATCAAACATCAAAAAATTCTCAGTTATTTTCATCTGATCTGGTCAGAGAAATTTCATTCACTCTCAAGTATGACTGTTCATAAGACAGATGGGTATTGCATGTCTGAAGATTGTGATCCATTCCTAAATCAAATTCTTTCTGTATCTACCAGCCAGAGCGCTCATGCAAGACACGAAATTAACCTTAGTCTTCAGTACATACTCACAACATTCATTTTAAAAAGCCCTCCTTTTATTAGGAAGTCCTTTATTCATTACTGTGGGATATTATGCTTAGAAATGTAATCATCTGACACCTAATGGAAGACTTTTAAACAACCAGTTGAAGCATTCTTCCCATGTGCTTTTTATTTTTTTTTTATTTTTGAATATTCACTGGCACATCTTTTGTTATACAAATATGAGGAAGAAGGGAATCGGAAATCACTGAAAGAGTATGAATTATTCTTCATTTTTTTATTGGCTGAACAGAATTTATTATTTTTTGTGTTTAAAAATTATTTGCCTACTTAGAAAGCCAAAACAAAAACAAATTATTTAGTTAGCAGTTTTGCTCTACAAAATTGTGAACAAAGCAAATTATCAACAAATGACCCCATAAACTGAAGTTCAGTACATGAACTACACAGATCTAATAAAAACAATGAATAAATTTATGGGAACTCAAATGCTTTAACAGTCTGGAACAGAATAACATAATATACTATTTTAGATATATGCACTATGAATAATTCAGTTATCTAATTGAAGTTTTCTAAGTTAAAAAATAAAAATAATTTGGCCTTGTTTGATAAAAAAAAATTTAAAATTCTATGAAATTAAAAACAAAACAAAACAAAACAAAACAAAAAAACAACAATAAAAAAACTCTGTTCAGTTACACATAGTCAGCACCACTACCAACTTAAAACTACAAAGAATTGTATAAGAAGCCATTTCAGAGAGAAAATAAGCCCCTGAAATTATTCCAAAGAAGAAATGAAGAACTTAACCTGTGGCTTTCTTCCATAGTGAAACAATCTGGGTAACAAAACCATGATGCATTTCTAACTTTTATTTTGTTTAATTTTTGCCTTCATTGAATTTTAAATTTGAGGCTTTGTTGCTTCTTTCATGAAAGCAGTTAAGGAATAGAACTCAAACCACCGGTTTACTCTTATGAGAAGATAATTTAAGCACAGTTCCTAAATAAATAAGTTAATCCTTTCAATGTAACATCTCTTAAATCTCTTTTATATTTCAATAAATAGATCATCTTAAACTACGTAGGAGTGCAAGTACTAAAGATAATATGAAGTGTAAATTTAGTCTTACTATTTGTACACAACCAAGAAAGGACACTCCCTCAATGCTTGCCACAGTGTTCTGATAATACTGAGATAAGATTTGCAAAGCGTGGTAGTATCTGTACTTGGACTGACTTCCATAGCTGAGAAAAATAGCCAGGTCTTTGAGTGCATAAGAACTCCTGTAGATTTGAAGAACATGAAGGAAACTGTAAAGAGAAAGTATTTAATGTGTTGCCACACAATACATGCGTAAACACCTGAAGAGTGAATATGATTCACTACAAAACCGCAATAGGAAGTGTCGTCTAGACAGTGAAGAGTACCAGGGGGACTGCAGTGACAAAAGAAAATATTTGTGGATGTTCTTACAAGCTTTGAGTATCTTTCAGTAAATCAATGATAGGTAGGACAGATCATTCATCTTGAACTGCAGATACCCACTGAGTCCTTTAGATGCTTGTGTCCCAGTGATTTTTGGTTACAATAACCAGCCTAGAGAACAGAAGTCTCTTTACCCATTATGATTCAGATCACTTACTTTTAGGTAAGTATAGAATATCAATCTGCACCTAAGGCTGTTGCCTCAGGTTCCTTCTGTGGAACGAGAAAGAAGAAAGATGAATGCAGATTGTCTGACCCATCATAAGCAGAAAATTACTTCAACAGCAGAAGTCTTGCATACCAAGGGGATGCCTAACACAGTGACTTTTTTGTCTGTGTTTCATTTTGTTTTTGCAGATCAAGAAACTTCTTTCTATTTACTACCTGCAATGAAATAATTTCTTATTGGCCTCAGTTAATGTAGTTAACCAACAATAGCTTTACACTTTATAAGCATGTTGCTGTAACATTCAGACATCCAGTAAGAGTATCCTTCATAGTCAATATTAATCTACTAGAATGTTATCTATAAACATATATCTATATCTATATAAAAATATGTATACATATTTTTCTACTACTTAAAGACTAGAAACATCCATCCACCTGAAAAACAGGCAAGCAAACCCAAATCCATGCTAACAGATTGAACGGTCTGACAGTAAAATCAGACTGGAAAGGGTGGGTTAGAAAAAAGAGACAGTAGCCTTCTATGACTCCTGAGGAGATGATATATTTGATGATCTCATCATGAAGGTTACTAAATAAATGAAAGTAAATGGCTGGTTGATTCCCTTTAATTCAACATGTGGTGTAGACACTTCCTTCCTTTTCACTCACTACAGTACCTCGGATCACATTAGGCTTGACAATAAGGATTGACTTAGTGGTTTTCACTTTTGTATAGTGATTTTGATTCTTTTTCAAAATGATTTACTGCTTTCTGTAATGTGCTTTCTAACTCCTTACTTTATTGGTGCTGCTTTTGTTAACTTTATTTTGGAAGGCATTACTAGAACATTATTTGTATATATAACCTGATAATTTTGAAATTGGCTCCCAGTTACCTACTAATATGTGGTAGGAGGTTGGAGATTCATGATCCTCGAGGTCCCTTCCAATGCAGGCCATTTTGTGATTCTCTGATTCAGTAATTTATAATTTTTGTTATCAAATCACAGGCATTTTTGTTATTTAGACAAAGTAGGCATAGTTGTCAAAGATAAAAATAAGCTGGCAAAGTTACTATTGCATTAAGGCAGGTATGAATTTTAAAGTGCGCTTGACTTGAAGCAGGAATGCAGTACAAATGCAAATACTCCCTGGTGTAAAATAAAGCAAATGAAAGGAAATGAACATAAGGTACTGATTCAATGGTTCATAATCAATGCTAGTAAGGATGTTGGAATGGATGGTTTAGAATTTCTGAAGACAGTTACACAATATTAATCCACTGTCTTGAGTTATTTAATATGTCCTTGATAGATGCTAAGGCATTGGTGAGGCTTTGCATACATCCTGGAATTAGTGTCATTTAAAGAATTATCAGTTTTTATCGCCTCTCTTGCCAGTCACTATAAGTTAACTTATTAGACTGTAAGAGACAGAGAATGATGGAGACTGCAAATTCTTTTTTTTTTCTTCTGAATTTCTCATAATCATCCTTTCATGTAACTTTCATCCCTACTGCTTAATGACTATGCTCCTTCTCCAATTTATTAATGGCATAACTTTTACTTTTAAAAAATTGGTTGACCTGTGTAAGTCTTACAAATGTCTTCAGATATTTTCATGTATCCAGTTTAATTAATATGTTACTTACAGACTTTAACAAAAATCATTAGATATGGGCTTTTCACCATTACATAATTTAATGGCAAAATCAATCAAATTCTGGTTTATATTATTATTGATTTACTTTCATTTTCCAAAAATACTTATATGATAGCACAGTGCAATAGTGCTGGTACTTCATTAGGTTTAAAGTCAGCTTTTCAAAGAGATTTTGATCTTAGTCAGGACTGTTTCGACTGAAGTCTAATGATAATCAATAGAGAAAAAAATGTTGCTGTACTTCTGCGACAGAAAAATCGGAATTTCAATCTATATTTTAAGTGGCTAAAGCAAGCATTTTCTTAACTTGCTTTTGTATTCACTGTAAAAAAATGGGAGTATAGCCAGGTCCCTTAGGTTATTTGCTTTTCCTCAAGCAAACTATTTCATTCAGTTTTGCATATATTCTCTTCTGGAGCATCTATAATTTTATGACATCTTCTATCTCTGCTCAAATAGTCCGCTGGCATTCTCCTTCAGAAGTTCTGGGTGCTGGTCAGACTGTCTCTGAAGAAACATTATTTGCTGTGGAGGGGCTTAAGGAACGTATAGGAAATCAAACCTGTCCCTAAAAATTTCAGTGATGTGTAATTGGCAGCAGAAGCAAGTTCTGATGATATTAGTAAATATTGACCTTATCATGGAGACGCAAGAAATGTTCACAATGAAGCCAAACACTTTGTTTAAAAGTTTACTGTGCTAAAACATGACTAAAGCCTACTGTTGAATTCAAAAGCATTTCGATATTGGATTTGGCTCAGAACTTCATCCTTGTTAAAACCTACTGATGGGTTTTTTATCCTATATACAAGCTTTTGTTAAAAAGATAAAAATGTGAAATAGTACTTCCTTCAGAGAAAACCAGTACCAGTCAAAACCAGTGTGAAAATGGTTTCATTATATCACCACTATTTTTTTCATAAATCTCATATCTAATTACATATAAACTATTGTTGTACAAGTACATTCATTTAGATTCTTGAATTAGTTTTAACTTCACAATATTTTGATAAGAATCATCCAGCCAACAGCCCATACATAATTTATGGTCTCTGAAACATTCATTTCAGGCTGGTTCAAACCAGGCACACTTATGTCCAGGAATGCTGGTGCAGTACCCTGAGATGGGAAAGAGCTTACAACCGCAGCTAAGTATGGTGAGATATTCAGAGTTATGACTGCGTCCCAAAGTCCATATCCACCACTGTGCAATGTTTAAAATGTCATCTCACATTCCAAGCCTCGAGTTATTTTTAAAAAGAAAGAGGAGGAGAGAAGAACATAAGGAAAGCGCGACTACGCTTTTACTCCCATTGGTCCCGTTTTGTAACTGAATAATTGTGAACGTAGAACCAGAATTTGAGTGTATTTCTGTGAATGACTGCATTACCAAGAAAATGAAACTCAAGAAATTATAAAGAGTTGTCTACTTTACAGTCACATCTGCTTGCAGTGGGTGTGCTGAAATATGGCCAGTAAAATGACTGTAATACGAGAAGTGATTTTCTTTGACCTTGATAGGTGAGAGCATCACCAAGCATATATTTTTCTCTCTCATACAACTTAACAAATTGGACCAAAGCAAACACGCACTGGAACGTGTGATTTGTGTATTTGTAACAGAGGGAGGGGGTCTGTACTGAGCATGAGATCTTTGATGCAGTAAATATCCTCAATTATGAAGTCTAGAGGGAAAGGAGGAGGTGAGAATGTCAGATTGTGACTGTCTAAGGAGGTAAAAGGAACAAAGACTGTTTCTTCCTTTGTAGTCACCTAAGAGTGACCTGTGGACCATTTCCGTCAGCACTATTCTGACCTGTTACAAGGTCATACATAAGACAGCAAATAGGAAAAAGCTTTCACTGTCATCTGCAGTATAGATGCAGAAGGGCCAGAGACAATCTGGTCCAATCTAATCACAAATTCTGAATTTTTCCAAGCAGAACTCAAAAAGTAATTAGAGCTCACAGTCCAAAACAAAACTTTTTATCTCTTCTGTATTTGCTTTACTGATTTTTGAAAAAATATATTAAACTAGAACTCACATCTGAAACTATGGATTAATTTCTTTTTTCTGTCTCTTTCATCTGATCACAGTCATCTCTTGTAATTTATCAAAAGTCTTCAAAATACAACTATTCATTAAAAAAATAAATGAATGAGGGAGGTATTCAATACACTATAAAGATCTTATCAAAAGATTGACAAAATGTATCTCCTTGGACCTTAAAACTGTGATTTTCAGTATATGAACTGAAAAGTGCAATGTAGAAAAGCCTATGACTCAGCTGTAAGACATTTCATTACACGAGAGCCTCCATATGTCATTTAAAATGTATAAGTGTCATCATAAACCTCCCACTCTCCTAAGAATAGAGCTATCACTGGACCCTGTTATCTCACAACCCCAAGGTACATTATGATAATGATAGTGCTTAACATCAGCATGTAGAGACAGAAAACACTGAAGATGCCGCAAGCATCTCAACTATAAAGAAAATCAAATTAAAATATTAATTTGCTGATTAATATAACATTAGATGACCCATTTCTCTAGCTTGTTAAACAACAAAGACTTGCAAAACTAAATAAGAGCCTAAGAGATAAGTGTTTTAAGAATTCCCATAGAGATGTTTAGCTCCTTTTTAATCATCGTTAAAGATGTGCTTTGCATATAACAGACAGTTTTATTTTTTAGCTTCACTAAAAAGTCCCACTTGCGTTTATTTACTCTTTTAGAAAAGGTTACAAACTGGGGGAGTTCGCTCACAGGTTCTGAAGAACTACATTATGCCATAAGGTGATAGAGGAAGATTTGGTGAGTGCAAGACCATCTCTTGGAGCAAAAAGGAGAAAAAGATCTTGCAGTTAAATTTTGGGCCAGAAGATCCAAAGTTTAGTGTTTAACTAGCTAGCAAATATAATAATCTATACCTTTTGTGGGTCTGTTCTTTAGCTGATATATTTTTTTAATGCCTGCTATTTGGGATAATGGGAAATGACAACATAGTAAGAAGTAGCTTACATTAAAACTATAAAAAAACATGCTGAAATCCTAAAGCATAGTTTATCCCTTTTGAACCATTGTTACGTCCATGGATATGACTTGACTTCTTTTCTGCTATATTTTACTGAAAGCTATCAGTAAATAGTATTGAGCAGTTTCTAGAAATAGTACCTGTTCCTAAATTAAACCCTAGTAGTATTAGAATTGTTACTACATTCCTATGAGCCAGTCTATGGTTTATTAGAGCAAGAAATTGTGAATCTTCTACTCCCATGGATAAATGCATCCATTGTTTCCTTAGTGATCCACAAAATACCAGGTACCAAGTGCAGATATTCACCTTGCATTTTGTGAGATATGTATATTTTTAAAAGCGTGCAAAGGAAAGAGAGAGCTTTGAATTCTGAACTGGTCAGAAAAAAAAAAACAAACAACTATTCCTGTAACCGTTTCTTAGCATTTTCTTTCTGCAAAATTTTACAAATTCACCTTATATATCTGATTACATAAACTGAGAATAAGACAAAACAAGCTTTTGAAACATGAGAGAGTATGTTCCATTTACACGCAACATTTATCCCTCTTTTTTTGTTGTTCTTGTTGCCCAGTTGCTGTCTCCAGGGTATCAGCTATCCTTATCCCTGCTCTCATGGCAACAAGTCACTGTCTTTTCCCTGTGCAGCTACATTCTACAACATGGAAGTAACTCTGTTTTATCTGACTACTTTCTTTCCTTTATTTATCAGCCTATCTATGATAGTTGAGAACATCCAGTGTGTTTGTAGTGATTCTATATGTGTCTCCACTGTAGAAAAACAAAACAAGCAAAAAAAACCACAACTGAATGAATTCAGGCCTTCTCTCTTTTCCTGACATACTCTGAACTCTTCCTTCCTATACTTGGCTCTCTGAAAGAGGAAAGAATTATTATTATTTAAAACATTATCTTCCTGCATATCCATGGCAGGATCACCATGAATTGAATTGGAGCCACAATTTTTAGATTAGATTAAGAAAGGTTACAGTTATATGTGCTTTAAAAACACTCCAGCTGGCATCAGGCTCCATTTTTTTTTTTAATAGAATTTTTAAAATAATTTGCTAGAATTAAATGAGGACAAGATTTTAGAATAGCCATTCCTGTTCATTTTTGGTTGGCTGCTTAATACTTTGGAAAACATTTCATAACACAAAGTATTCATTTGGGATCCTGATTCAATTGTGCAAACAAACTAGTAACAGCTGACAATTCCAGAATCAATATGTAGTCATTTAGAAAAGCCAAAGGGCACATGGAGCAAAAATGGGCAGGAAAAAAAAAAAAAGAAAAAAAAAAAAGAATGATAAGTGGGAAAGAGGCAGTTCTATGAGAGACACTAAATCTGTCATTTTGAAATCAACTTGCTGACTTGGACTTTTTTTTTGGAAAAACAAACAATGCCATTTTAATAAATACTTCACTAGAGATTACAATGACTATCTACTTTTCTGTTATGTAGACACTTCAGTTTTCTGTTACTAATCATTTTTCTGTGTGTTTGTTTGTTTTAACATCAGTTTGAAAGCTGAAATTTCCTTTAATCTTAATGGGAAATGGAGGATATGTAGTAATTGTCAGACTGTAGTCTCATGTTAAGAGGACACTGAATACATTATTTCTCCAGAAATATAACTAACTTACTCAAATAATCTTCTGTTACCCTATTTTTTCTTTTTCTTTTTCTTTTTCTTTTTCTTTTTCTTTTTCTTTTTCTTTTTCTTTTTCTTTTTCTTTTTCTTTTTCTTTTTCTTTTTCTTTTTCTTTTTCTTTTTCTTTTTCTTTTTCTTTTTCTTTTTCTTTTTCTTTTAAGGAAGGAAGGAAAAGGTATTTCTTTGCTTTCTTGCATAATGAATGATTATGAAGAAATACAGGTAGTCTCTTCTCTCATAAGATGAACAATGAAATAACAAGTGGCAGCGATCACAAGTGGCTTTTAATGGAAATTACTTACAGAGGAAAAAGATTTCACAATGAGAATATCTAATGGACAGAATGGACAGACTGCCAAGACATGTCATGGACTCTTCACCAGACCATCAGAACTCAGTTAGATAATGCCCTGACTAACCTGATATAACTTTTAGGTTCGCCCTGTTTCAAACAGGTGGTTTGATCAGACATTCTACAGAGGTTCCCTTCAGTTAAGATTGTACAATGATTAATGAATTTGTGAATACTAGTTCCCTGGAAAGATGAATCTTTGCCATTCTTTCAAGATTTCCAATATAGGAAATATTAAGAGAGGAGCTGCAAAATAAATAAATAAAAGAGCAATCTTTTCACATCAAGGAGGGCTATTCCACTGAGGGAGTGGTCATGCTCAAACTGTCTTGAGCATGTCACTTAAACTGCTTGTAATATTTGTAACCAATAGAATATCTCTGTGTTCTAATTTTCTCCTGGTAAACAGGTGCAAATATTTATTTATGTTCTTGCTAAGAGTCATTCATTTAATGCATTAGGTTTTGTTTTGTTTGGTTTTGTTTTTTTTTAACAGACTAAACCAAACTATAAACTGAGCAGAGATATGATATTATATGATATGATATTATAGCAAGTGTGGTTCTAGTCAATGCAGTTAATAGTTCACAAGCACCATTACAAAAAACATACATAAAAAGGGATAAATAAGAGGTCCAGAGATCTTCTTCCATATTTCAGGTATGTCTGTCACCAAAATGATTCTTTTAATTATTATATCCAATAAACACTGTTATATAAACGTTAGGAAACAAATGTATTTTTCTCTCTATCTTCATGACTGTGATTCAGGAATTATATCTGTGTATTTATTATCCATAAATTGATGCCTATACAACTTCTGCCTTAAACAAAACCCCACACACTGTCTCAAAGTCCTTCCTTTATGTTCCTTCCTGCTATTTCAGGTGGAATGCTCTGTTTCTTGGCTGTATATTGAGACACTGTAGGTGGTAAGTCAGTACTTTGTAAATGTTTTGTGGTTAAAACCCAAAGATATGATTTGTGTTTATAAGCTTTAAATTGCCTTCCTGACAAAATATGCACAAGCTGAAAGCTTCTGCTCATGAAGAATTGTGATGGATTGCATTTTATTGGAAGTTATGATGAATAGCTGTTTGATTTGAAACAACAAACCCTTTAAATGCCTCTAGAAATTATGGAGAGAGAAAGGTTTCCCTCCATCGCCACCATCAGAATGTGACAATAATAAGCTATTTTTTGGAACACAAGCGGACAAACATACCGATATGTGCACACTGAAGGATACCTGTGATCAAGCATTCAAATTTATAGAAAATGCAAATATATTGACTTTGTTTAGCTAAGTATTAAATAGATGCCTGTTTATTCAGAAATAGACTCAGTACTAAGTATCAGAATACACAGAATACATATAGATATGTCTGTATCAGGATGCAGATACTGAATTTATACGTATGCATGTAAAAATACAGATATTTGACCTAAAACATTACATATTCAAAGAAACAGAATTTCTTTGAAAATGATTTTCTTTTTCACCTATAGCTGATTTACTTAATACCCTACAAGAAGAAATGGAGATGGATATATTTTTCCTGGGACTTTGATGTGGGAATACATAGATTTATTCATGTATGTATACCTTCAGTATTCTATTTCTTTACATCTAAAAATATTATTATTATAATTTTAACATTTCTTCTATGCAGGAGTTACTAGATTTGTGATCCTTAAGTTAAAGGAGTATTAATTCAAGGGAGTACAAAGTTAACAATACATTATTTCTTTTTAATGGAATCCTTCAAAACAGGAAACTGTATTTCATATATATATATATTTGACAGGAAAATAAGGAAAAAGAGCAGAGTTAAAACTGTGAAAGCTCAGGGTTTTTTTTCCTCTGGCTAAGAAGCTTTTAGTGGCAATAGCCAAATGTCAAATATGATTAGACAAAACTGCTCTTTAAAACTGAAAATAAAATGGAGCATATTTGTGAAGACTGCCTATCAGAAATGTAAAAAGTAGTAGTGCATAATTTATCAGTGTTAATAGCCTTCAGCACATTTCTGAAGGAATTAACCTAAACAGTCAAACTATTTATCACATCACAATACATAAAATGTACTTTTAATTAATAAATGGACATTGCATTGCCTTTACAGCTATAACAAATCAATCCTCCTCTACCTTTTGCCTACAGTTTGGGTTTCTTTAATGGGTTTTAATGGGTTATATTCTACACTCACATAGCAAAGCTTATTCATTTGCTTCCTGGAAGACTTTCTGTACTTTGTGGAATAATCTCACAGTGTCTTTGGTACGCTTCCACCAAAATATCACTATGGACATATGTAACTCTATTACCCTAAGGTATCATTCATTACTCCCAAGCTGATGTGTTTGGTTCAAGTGTATCTTGGAAGTAAAGAAGTTACTGTAATGTTTGGTTAAAATATTTTTTTCAGGGAAGTAGTATTTTTTCCAGTTGCTCTGATTGGCTAAGGAAGTACTTTGTATAATCTCAAATCATTTGGCAAAGATCTATTCCTCTGTTTTAAACAAAAGGAAAGAAATTTGGACAATTTCTAGACAATAATGAAGCAAATGTGCTTGGACATAGAAAACAAGTATTTTGAGATGATAATGCAAAATCTGAGAAATCTGCAAAAAATTATGTTGGGTTTTTGGTTGGTTGGTTGGTTTTAATTAAAAAAAACATCAATCTTAACTGTATTTATGATAATGCTATGATACCAAACAGTACTTCATTAGCCCGTCTTTGATACCCAGAATGTACTGTCAGATGAAAAACCCTGCAAAAATTGTATCACTAATATAAAGGCACAGGCTTATGGGCCAAATGGAAATTCTTAGTCTCTCTGAATTCTGAAAAATTAAAAAACAAATAGCCTTAATATGTTCAGAATGTAAAACTGGAGACCTGAATTTGCTTGACATTGTACACTCAAAAGGTATCTGGGAAGAATCAGGATGAAAATTATGGACTGAATGCTTATAAAGCCATTTAAATTTGCAATTAATGTGTCTGTATTGTTGTATCAAAGTATGTATGTAAACTACAAAACAAAACATTATGTAAAGTGAAGATATTTATCACTGAAAGATTTTCCTGAGCCATGGTTTATGATTTGCTCCTTGGGATAGTTTCCATAGATAGCACTGCTAAGAAGAACATTCAGACTGTCTAACAGAGTATTCCAAGAAAGTTGTTCTGGGAATGACTGTTTTACATCCTTTAGACTACTATAGCATTGTTAAGCACATATTGTTGCACTTAACATGCAAAGATACTGTTCAATATATGTCATGAAGGATTTTTGCCTTGCTATGGAGCTCAATTTTCCCTGCATAGGAATGAAACAGTTTAATTTAGTACAGAACAAAACAAACCTGAATAATCTGTACTTGGAGAGGAGAGTACAGTCAGGGGTGGAATATCCTTCCCACTCTAAGAGCAGGTCTGCTACAATCTCATGAGATTGAATGTGTACAAATCTATCTGGCTGAGTGACGTATCTCACGGTCCCAAAGGAACTGGCTGATATGGTTGCTGAGCTGCTTTCCACCATATTTGAAAAGTCAAAGCTGTCAGGTTAAGTTCTCAGTAAATGGAAAAAGGGAAACATCACTCTCACTTTTAAGAAAGGGAGAAAAGAAGAGCTGGGGGAGTACAGGCTGGTGAGCCTCACCTCTGTGTCTGGGAAGATCATAGATGATATGTTAAAGCATGAGATGAGCAGATGATCTGAGATAGCCAGCATGGCTTCACTGAGGGCTGATTATCCCTGACTGATCTTCTATGTGGCTTTCTATGATGGAGAGATAGCATTAGTGGACACAGGAAGGGCAAATGATGACATCCAACCAGACTTGTGCAAGGCCTTTGACGTGGTCCTGCTCCATATCCTTACTTCCAAATTGGGAGAACTCACTGAGGGCAAGGACTTGGGGATTCTGGTGGATGAAAAGTTGGACATGAGTCAGTAGTGTGTGTTTGCACCTCAGAAGGCTGACAGTATCCTGGGCTGCATCAACAGATGATCAGCAAGGAGAGGAATGTGATTGTCCTTCTCTACTCTGCCCTTGTGAGTCCCCATTTGAGTACTGCAACCAGGCCTGGGGACCCAAGCACTTAGAAAGACAGAGACATTGGAGTGGGTCCAGAGGAGGGGCATGAAGATTATCAGAGGTCTGGAGCACCTGTCCTATGAAGAAAGATTGAGAGAGCAGGATTGTTCAACCTGGAGAATAGAAGGCTTTGGTAAGACCTCACTGTGGACTTCCAGTGCTTAAAAAGAGCTTATAATCAGGAGGTAGACAGACTTTTTACACAATCTGATAGTGATAGGACAAAGGAGAATGATTTTAAAGTAAAAGAGGGGAGTTTTAGATTAGATGTTAGGGGGAAATGTTTTACTCAGGGAGTGGCGAGGTATTGGAATTGGTTGCCTAGAGAAGTTGTAGATGCCAGGTTGGGTGAGATCCTGTGTAACCTGATCTAATCCTGCCCATGGCAGGAGGTTTGGAACTAAATAATCTTAAACGTGTCTTCCAAATGAAGATATTCTATAATTCTATTCTGCATACATTTATTTAGACATAGATAAATCCTCTTTGAAAATAGGTCAAGCATTAAGAAATTAAGATTATAAATGTTTTAGATCAAAATAACTGTATGAAAACATGGGAATCTTAATGTGTGCTCACGAAACTGATAATATTTTATAGCAAAAACTGTGCTATAATCCTTAAGCAGCATACCATAAAACAAGGGGACTATGAGTTTCTGGTGCAATACCACTATTAATATGACAGAGATGGATACACAGCAACATGTAGAGACAGTAGTTCACAAAGAAAGAAAAAGCAGCCTGAAATATTAACAAAACAAAAATATCTCTCTTCCTTTTCTGTCTCTTCATCATTTCTATGCCTAAAAGCAGATACGTATCTCAGGTAATTAGGTCCTGCTGCTCTTTTTTTCTTCTCACAACTTCCTTTCCACTCTATTTTAAAGAAAAGTGTCTGTAGCTTTTTACTATTTATGGTGACTCAAATCTCCACTTAGTCATTTATAGAGCTCACCCACTGAACCAAAACCACAAACCAAATTGACACCAGCTGTGATCCATATCCAAAAATTTATTCCAAGAACCTTCAACTAACATTTTAGAATTTACCCTTTGATGTCCAAACCTAAATTGTTGCTATGACAAAACTTACATGTCATCTTAAAAAGAGACAGAGCCACACATCAAATAAAGAGCATAATGTGTCACATACAGCATACATGAATAGAAGCTTGACTCAGAGAATTCTTCCAGTTGCTGTTTTTCTACTTTTTAAATTTTTCTTTATGTTTTGTAAACTCAGTAGTCAAAAGAATAAAAAAGTACAAACAAAATTATTACAAAATAATTGCTTAGATCTCATGGGCTTCTCTCCAAGTAAGATCATAGCCAAAATAAGTCCCAAAAAAGAGTATAGCCAAAATAAAGAAGATGAAAGCAAGTGCTTTGTTGAACGTACTGATCAAATAAGAGTTTGTCTGTTTTTGTTTGTTTGGGATTTTGTTGTTGTTGCTTTTTGTTTGTGGCAAATTTTTTTCCTTCCTTTGATCTTCTAATAATGTGATTTTCACGTAAATGCTACAAAGAACAGCAAAGCAAAACAAAAACAAGAAAGAATACTAACAGATTTTGGGTTGAGGGCAGTAACAGTTGATGATGACAACTGATGACATCATAAAAAGAAGTTCAAATGTTACTCTAACTTTTATGGTTGTAAATATGAAGTAACTCAGTTGACAATGGCTGTAAAATTTCACTACTGAAATTTTATTTGTCCCTAGGGCATTGCTTATTTGCTGTCTCTTTAGGTAACATTAATTGCCATTAGAGGTCTGATTACAAGGAATGAAGTCTAAATTTTCCTCATGTAAATCCAGGATAGGATTTACACAGATTTTTTCCATGATTCAAATTCTATCCATCTCTCTATATATAATGACTAAAACTTCGGCATCTGTGAAGAAACTGAACAGTATTTGACATAATTTCTTCCTAATTCTTTGACTTGCTCTTTGTTATAGCCAAAATAAGTAGCTGTGTAAGTTGCTTCCTCTACTGGCTACAGTTATAGTGTTCCATATTTTGATAAAATGTTTTCCTTCAAATCATCATAGCTACTTCATAGACTTTCATTAAGGCATTGATGCAATGCCTATTGCGTGATATATTTCTCTTAATGAGCCATAACCATTTTGAAGAATAAATTTGATTATCATCAGACTAATACCATCTACAAAACACTGTAAAATTGTTCAACTTTCTTATATGGGGTTTCTGGCTATTTATATGAAATTATAAATGTTTCTGTTAGAAGGTTATCCTTGTACCACAGATTTAGGCTACTGCAGAACACTTTTGCAAATCAATATTAATTAAAAATTATTATGATCTGAGAACTAAACAAAGGGCCTGTGATACTAAAGAAAGGGTATGCCCCAGTGACAGATCACTGTTAAAGCCTCTCATGCCATTGGGTGATATTTGCCATATGTCCAATGATTGATAGTAAGATTTAATGAGTTCTTACAAGCAATTAAATAATCAAGGGTTCCTGCTGTTACATGGCATAGCTTGATAGAACAGTGACAAATGAGAGAATATCTTCAACCTAATCAAAGGGACATATTTCCTTGGGAACAAAATAATATTATCCACCAGTGCAATCAAAGGACAAAAGAACACAGAGAGGACGCAACAAAATGAGATAAATTTTGTGCTCTTTTCATTATTCTGGCCATACAGTTTCCATTTATTGGATCCTATTAAATCAGAAAGAAAATTAGGCTACTTAAATATGTTTCATTTGTCATACACTGCTAGCTAGTGGGTACATATCCAGTCACCTCAGGTCTCCTTTCCCCATGAAACACATTCATAGGTTATTCTTATTTGATATTTATTTCTCTTGTGATGATTTAACTCCTCTTATATTTTTGCTTTTATATTCACTTTATCTAAAGGGGTAAAAATCAATGCCCTATACCAAATAACATATTTTTGAATACATAATTATTTTTAGCATCTCTATAAATGTTCTACTGGAAGTGTTTGAAACTAACAGCACATCATTAAAAATGAGAAGGCCACTGAATTCATTTTGGAATTGCTTGGGTTCAGATTATATGTATATTTTAATTTTCAAATTAACAGTTTACACCTTAAACAGTTTGCAGATACCTATACACTGTGAAGAGGAAATTGTTTTACAATGAGCTGTAGCCTAATGTGGCAACACGCTTTATTTTTCTTTGTTACTTTTTCTTTTGAAAGAAAGAATAAGAATCACCTTCAGAAGATACTTTGACAGCTTGAGATTTCAAAGACCATGTACTGAAAATCACTGACAGATTTCTTTCTATTTTCAAGTTAAAATTAATTGTAACTAATTGGTATAGATACGTACAGGTAGCAGAATGTAGATCAGCCTATTCTCACTTGAAAAGCAAAATTAAAAGACTTACCTGAGGCTGTAAAAGCAAAAACTGCAATCAAACAAGTTGTTTTCTTTAAATTAAAGCATAAATTTCTGGCCCAAAATATGACAATAATAAAACTGCTTTTACATTGATGAATTTTTTCGTTTGATTACAAGAATAGCCCATAGTTGAGTATTCTTTCAACTTTCAAATAATTTTGTGTTAGCTTTAGCTATTATATAGTTGATGTATACTAGCAAAACATTTTAGAAAAATTTTTCTTGAAAGAATTCAAAGTTCTCTTCATTATTTCTATTGAACAGAAATAAGTGTTCCATACTCCAAACAATTTAAGCTTTTTTTTTTTTTTAACTATATTTCAGTTAGCTGATGTGTAGACTAAATTGGAAAGAATTGTAGTAGATAAGTAATAAAACAAGATATCCAAACTAATATATTCAGATAATTTAATGCATGATTCATCTTTAGACTGTATGATATGTGACTTCCCTAAATATACTGAGGTCTTAGCTTTTCCTTAGCTCTGTCTGTGTCGCTGCCATGTGAGAAGAGAGATGACATCCAGTGGAGCAGACTGACCCCAAGAGAGGTCTCAATAACATCACTTCCATCATTCAAACAGATCATTTCTCAGGCTGAAACTTACAAAGAAGTGAAAAAACGGAATGATGTGTGTATACTTGACAGCAGAAATTTTGTTGTCTTTGATAGCTAATCTAGAGAAATTTCATCTATGTCTCTCATTTTCAAGAGAATGTATAAAATTCTCTTGCACACATACTCCTGAATAAGGTGATTTTATCTATAAGTGGGATCTATCTATCTGTATTTTGTTTGTTTTGTTCCAGTGAAGGATAAAAACAAGTTGTAATATATATCTTGGCATTTTTGCAAAAGATAATACTTGTTTTCCTGTCAACTCTATTCAAGAGAAAGAGATGTATACTGATTATATTTTTACTGCATGCCAATAATTTTCTTTGTTTTTCCATATACAAAGTAAAAATTTTTCCAGAGTATGTACTATATTTCAGAGATTAGTTAATTTTTTATAAAATATGAATATGAGAAAGCCACAATTTAAACAAGTACAAAAAACCATGTGTTGGATTTCAGCTGTGAACTAATTCTACTGAAATCAGTGGTGATGCACCAAGAAGTTAGGATTAAGACATATTTTTTAAATTAGAAAGGCCTACTGTGTTTCTGTGGGTCTTAAATGTATTTCTCTTACCTAAAACTTTCCTTTGAGATTTTTGAGATTTTAGAACTACAGATATGCAGAAGGGTCAAAAACATATACAGTCTCACTGTATCTGGGCACTTAATTATGCGTATTGTTATTGGGTCACACATGTGCAAAACAACTTTAATAAGCCTACCAAATGAAATGTCTTACACAGGATACATACTCCTGGTATGTATCTTGGTTGGTTAGATCACTGATGCTTTGGGTCACATCAGGTCTGAGCTAAATGTGATCAAGTTGAGAACATCTAAATGGGTTTCATACGCAGTGACAAGAAAAAGCCAGTGTCTCTTAACTGATACAGTAACATAGAATCATAGAATCATAAAATCATCAAAGTTGGAAAAGACCTACAAGATCACCCAGTCCAACCATCAGCCTATCAAAAATAGTTCCCACTAAACCAGATCCCTCAACACAATGTCTAAATGTTCCTTGAACACCTCTAGGGACTGTGACTCCACCATCTCCCTGGACTGCCCATTCCAGTGCCTGACCACTCTTTCGGAGAAACAGTATTTCCTAATGTTCAATCTGAAACTTCCCTGGCACAACTTGAGGCCATTCCCTCTAGTCCTATCACTAGTTACATGAGAGAAGAGGCCTATCCTCAGCTCACCACAGCCTCCATTCAGAAAGTCGTACAGAGCAAGAAGGTCTCCCCTGTGCCTCCACTTCTCCAGACTGAACAACCCCACCTCCCTCAGCTGCTCTTCATAAGGGCTGTGCTTCAGTCCCCTCACAAGCTTTGTTGCCCTTCTCTGTCCATGCTTCAGGGCCTCAAAGTCTTTCTTGCAGTGAGGATTCCAAAACTGAACACAGTACTTGAAGTGCAGCCTCACCAGTGCTGAGTACAGAGGTACAATTACTTCCCTGTTCCTGCTAGCAGTGCTTTTTCTTATACAAGCCAGGATGCCATTGGCCTTCTTGGCTACCTGAAACACTGCTCTCTCATGTCAAGCCAAGCATTGACCAATACTCCCAGGTCCATTTCCTCTACAGAGTCTTCCAGTCACTCTGCTCCAAGCCTGCAGCGTTGCCTGCAGTTGTTGCAGCCAAAGTGCAGGATCTGGCACTTGGTCATGTTGAACTTCATCCAATTGTCTCCAGCCCAGCTATCCAGCCTGTCCAGGTCCCTTTGTAGGGCACTGCTGCCCCCAGGCAGATCGAAACTTCCCGCCAACTTGGTGTCATTTGCAAACTTACGGAGGGTGCTCTCAGTGCACTCATTCATGTCATCAGTGAAGATATTGAAGACAGGCCCCAGTACCAACCCCTGGGAAAAACACCACTAGTGACTGGTTGTCAGATGGATGTGACTCCATTTATCACCACCCTCTGGGCCTTGCAATTTAGCCAGTTCTTTACCGAGCAAAGAGTTTAGTTGTCCAAGCCATGGGCGCCCAGCTTCTTCAGTAGAATGCTGTGGGAGAGTGTTGTAGGCTTTGCTGAAGTCAAGGTAGACCCAGTCAAAAGCCTTTCTCTCATCCACAGGCAGATCACTAGATCATAGAAGGAGATCAGGTTGGTTAAGCAGACATAGTTAAGAAAACAACCCCTCAAAAAAATCAAGGTGATATACTATGTTTTTGGCAACATTAAATTCCTAAGGACTACTCTCAAACAATAAATTCACAAAATGTACACACCTCATTAGATTCCATACAGATTGCAAAGCTAGCTATAATGTAAAAACAGGCAGCCAGTCTGTCTCAATATTATTACAGGAAGGCTTGGTTAAATTAATAGCTTCTCATTGATTAAAAAATCTTGCATTTTACATGTTCTTAAGTTGATTCCCACCATTACCTTTCAATAACAGAATACGAGTCTTTGGAGAAATGTGGTTATATTGAACTATTGTACTTAAGTACAAAGGTAGGCAAAATAAGCTGTTTACATTAGCCTATCATTGTTTCCTGCCATAAAGTTTTGTTCACCTGATAGAAAAAGACAATACCATCAAGGTGTCCTAAGAATTTGCTGTTTATTAGATTTTTTTGTTGATATTCTTAACTTGTTAGGAGTACAGTTAGTTTAGAATACTCACTGAGCATGACTGTACAAAATCCTTTCATGACTGCAAGGGAGAAATCTTTATGTCCTTATATCACTTGCCTTCACATCCAATGCTCATCTTTTGCCCATTCTTAATTACTGTACTAAATCTGGCCAAAAAACAATAGCAGAATTTTTGATCCACCAAAATGCTTTTGAAAACATCCTAAGGATCTAGAGCTCAGGAGCCTGATTGCACAAGAGCATTTTTGTAATAATCATGAACTCTGCATTAAAAGCTATTCTGACACCTCCTATATAGAAATATTCAAATATATTTCACTGACATGCAATGTTGAAAGACTTCTCAGTGCCACAAGATAACCTAATCTGAACTGTAGTACAAGCCCACAGCATTTTAATTTTTTCTTGAACTTATGTTGTTATGATTAATTCTTCTTGTTCTTTTGCACTTGTGCAAACACAATCTGCACAATTCAACATCTGTGATGACATTGGAACTGATATAATCTACGTGGACTTGTGCAAGGCCACACGGTCCCCCACCACATCCTTATCTCTAAATTGGAGAGATATAGATTTGAGGGATGGCCTATTCAGTGGATAAGGAACTGACTGGAAGGCTGTAGACAGAGGGTTGTGGTGAATGGCACTGTGTCCAGGCGGAGGCCAGTGATGAGTGTTCTGACTTCCAAGGGTCCGTGCTGGGACTAGTGCTCTTCAACACCTTTCTCAATGACATTGATGTTGGGCTTGAGTGCACCCTCAGCAAGTTTGCTGATGACACCAAGCTGAGTGGTGCGGTTGACATGTTAGAAGGAAGGGATGCCATCCAGAGGGACCTCAACAAACTCAAAAGGTGTGCCCGTGTGAACTTCACAAAGTTCAACATAGCAAAGTGTAAGGTTTGCTCTTGGATTGAAGTAACCCTGGATACATATACTGACTGAGAGAAGAACTTCTTGAGAGTAGCACTGGAGAAGGACCTCAGGGTCCTGGTGGATGAAAAACTGATCATGAGCTAGTGATGTGCTCTTGCAGCTTAGAAGGCCAATCGTATCCTAGGCTGCATCAAAAGAGAGGTGGCCAGCAGAGAGAGGGAGGTGATTGTCCCTCTCTACTCTGCTCTTGTGAGACCCCATCTGGAGTACTGCATCCAGGTCTGGGGATTTCCAGATAAAGGAAAGTTTTGGAGCTGTTGGAGAGGGTCCAGAGGAGGGCTGCAAAGATTATTAGAAGGCTGGAGCACTTCCTTTACAAAGACAGGCTGAGGATGCTGGGCTGGTTCAGCCTGGAAATGAGAAGGCCTTGCAGCCTTCCAGTATTTAAAAGGGGATTATAAAAATGAGAGGAATCAACTTTTTACTCAGGTAGACAGCAATAGGACAAGGGGAATGGTTTAAAGCTCAAGGACGGTTTAGATTGGATATCAGGGGAAAGTTCTATACACAGAGAGACTGATGAGGTGCTGTAACAGGCTGCCCAGAGAGGTTGTGGGTCTCCATCCCTGGAGGTGTTCAAGACTACCTGGACAACCTGGTCTAGTACCAGATCTGGAGTTCGGTGACTCTGCCTGTGGCAGGGAGTTTGGAACCTGATGATCCTTGGGGTCCCTTCCAACCCAAGTCATTCTATTAGTCTATGAATTGCTATGGCTCAAGTACTCACCATTCAAACAGCAGAGAGATCAGATCTCCTAATACATCATTATGCTGAGATCTGCATTTCAAGATAAATTTTTCTCCCTTGTTTTAGTGCAGTGCATATGTCACCTCTTCTATGAAGAAAGGCTGAGGGAACTGGGCTTGTTTATCTTGGAGAAGGCTCTGGGGTGATTTCATTGTGATCTTCCAGTACTTGGAGGGAGTGTATAAACAAGGAGAAATGACTGTTTACATTGGTTAATAGTGATAGGACAAGAGCGAATGATTTTAAATTGAGACACGAGAGATTTTGGTTGGATGTTAGCTGGAAGTTTTTCATAGGGAGGGTGGTGACACATTGGTACAGGTTGCCCAAGGAGGTTGTGGATTCCGCATCCCTGGAGGCATTCAAGGCCAGGCTGGATGTGGCTCTGGGCAGCCTGGTCTAGTTGTTGGGGACCATGCACACAGCAGGGGGGTTGAAACTAGATGGTCATTGTGGTCCTTTTCAACCCAGGCCATTCTACGATTCTATGATTCTATGATTCTATGATCTTCTGTTTTCTCAGTAGTAGCCATGATTCAATCAGTATGTTTGGAAGATGCTTTAACTGTCATGGTATGTTTGAGGTTTGGGGATGAGGAACGGAAGATATAAGGAGGTTGATTTTGTTGTCTATTTTATGGAAAAGAACGTGTAAGATTTCATGTATTTTGAGTTTGGGACACAATTTACAACAACACTTTTACACAAATCAAAATTTTGGATGCTTGCATTTTAGGATTTGTTTATTACAGCAACTGAACTGACTAGCTGTGGATTTGGTGTTACTTCTGAAAAGAGACGGTAAAGTAGTAAGTAAACTCAGAACCACTTCTAACTACTCCTCAGGCTCCCTATCCACCTGGTTTATGCAACTAGTCCTTGAATGCATAAACATCAGCATTATCTCGACTGACCTGATCTTTTGCCTCTTTTGGCTATTCCCCTCATTGGCTGTGTGCTTGCAGACAACTCTCCTTTCCTTCCTTTGTTTTTAATTCATCAGGGCCCCTGCAGTGAAATGAAAAGACGTTACTTGTTCTCAATGAATTCTGTGGAAGTACCAAAGGGAAAGAGTAAGCATCTATATTTGGAATAAATACAAACTATTATTAGACAGATTTTTTGGAAGTAGTTGTAATTTATCTGCTATCAGGAGCAATAGAAAACCATATGGATGATAGAAAACATAACCAGGGCAAGGTCCTTCCTGTGTCTGTTGACAACTAATATGCACCAGGAGGGCAGTGCCATATGTTTGCATGTACGTTACCCCAGGGGGTAGTGACATATGTTCACACGTATGTCACCCCTCTGTCCTGCTGTCATAAGGCTGTTTCCCAAGAGGCATGCTTCCTTGAAAAACAGAAACAAAACCTACAAATCTATATTTTCTTTGTCAAGATTCTCTAATTCCATCATTGCGTTTGCAAGCAATTGGAACAACTTCCTCAAAACAGCAAAGGTTTCTGTAGCCTTCTTTCAAAGCAGTGAATGAAAAAGACGAAAAATACAGCCTCTCTGCTAGAACATCACACCTGCTAGAACAGTCATTCCCTCTAACATATTAGAAGTGCCAGAAATCTTCAGGATAGTAAAGACCTGCTCCTCCCAAAGTATATCATAGACTCTTCAGTTCAATATGGACTGGAAGCAGTTTCATATCACATAACAAGCACTTCTTGGTAGGATTAAAAAGTTTGACTATAGGAGAGTGCTAAAGTGAGAGAATCAGAAAGTGTTGTTTGTGATAATTTATCCTGTATTTTTGTGGGTTAGAAATGAACAGTACTATTAGATTATCTTGACCATTCCCCTGTCAGTGCAAAATTATTTCTTGCAATGCAATTTTTAGTGTTTTGTTCATTCCATTTAGTACTAATCCAAGCAGATAGCCTTTCTGTTGTATCTCTTGGGAGACCATTTATCCCTCAATCCATTTATTCCACTATTAGGTAGATTTTCTGAAATTTGCAGTGTATTTTTCTTTGCTTAATTTCCTTCCTCTCTTTAATTATCCCTTTTGGTGCAAATGTGGCTCATCTTTATACATTTGTATTCTCTCAGAGGTCACCAAGTCTAGTGCAGAGAATGCAAACTACAGAGTGAAATTTTCTTCTGGGAAAGGGTAACCTATGGGACATATTGGGTGGTCTCATATAACTTGTAACTACTGAACGCTCTGGATGCTTTTGTGGTTATGTAGCTGTTTAACTAAGGTTTATTTGGTCTAAGTCTGTTACATTATTTAGACTTGAATGCTAGTAACAATTCCAAGGGCTTTCTATTAAAATTTTAATGGGAGCATAAAAAGCTGCTTCCCATTTTCATGAGGGAGACTTCTGAGTGGGAGAAATGGTGAGTCTCAGATGAAAACAAGGTTGTGACCTCTTTCTCTGAACTGTGTACTGAAACTAAGTCTAAAAGCTCAACATCTGATGGTCTTTATTTTCATTTCCATGATGCATAGTTAATGAAAATATGCTTGTCTGGCATTTCTGTAAAGATTTGGGTGTTCTGAGTGTCTTGTATGAAAGGGCTCTGATTTTGGGTTGCCTCTTGCCTTTTCTATCCCTTTTCTACCTTACCTCTATCTGAGAGTTTTGAAAGCAGAATTATCCTTTTGCCTCCTCCAATGTCTGGAAGCTTCTCAGTGTTTTAGACAGCTGTGTTTACAGCTCTAGCACCACTCAGACAAACTCAGCAGGAAGCTATGAAAGAAGCAGACAGCTCAGACAGATACAGGACATTATCAGAACTTGGACTCTTGGAAAAGAAAAGCCAACTGAGTGATAGTATGCCATGGGGAGGAAAGAAACTATGATTTGTTAGGCAAAGTGATTCCTTCATTCTCAGGGAGTAACAGGGTCCACTTAGGATAGAAACTTCTGGTTTACAGAATAAGCTAGGCAGAAGAGAGTCACAGAATCAAGCTGGGGCTCTGTGTCTCGAGGAGACAGTTGGAGACTGCTGTGAAAGGCAATGATGAAACAGCTTTGGCTTTAGAGATGACAGAAACAATAAGTTCCCACAGATCAAAGACTACTTTAGTAGTACAGCAGTTTGCTGTAAATCAAAAAGCCACCAAGTTGACTGAAACTACGCTGTAAAAGACTCTCCATGCAGGGACAAAGTAATCAGAGATATTTTGGCAGAGATCTCTTTATGAAGCTTTTTCTATTTCTGCCTTTTCTAGTCAGCCTGAGTTTTTCACTACTTTTTTATATGTATAAATATAGTTCTCATCTATATTACCAAAAAATCTAGTTTTTTTAAAGCTAAATATATTTTAGTCTTCTCTAAAGAGCTCATGTTATGAGAAAATTCTTGAGTTCCAACTCAAAGTATTCTAACTCTAGTATCAACACAACAGCCCTGCTTCTGGAGAAGAAAAATCAATCCAATAATAATTTTGGATTATTTTGTGAATTTAAATGCCATTTTTCTCAAGATTTGTTCAGTATATAGAGTCTATTCTAAGTAATGTTTAATTCTCACAAAGAATAATTCTTTTACAAAGGGTAAGCAATATAACATTGGTCCCGAAAAATTTTGGTCATTAGCTGAAATGCATTCCCATTGTATCCTGATATCTAGCTAATATCGCTAGCAAGATATTTTTGGTTTCAAATCCTGTATTTGTAAAAGTTCACTCATTTGTCTGGATGTAGGATCTCTGCATCAGACTTACCTCAAGACAATTATACAATTCTCATTTGACTTATCTGTTGGGTTAAAAGTCTTTACACTTACAAAAAGAAATAAATTAGACAAGGCTGTAATTAGCTTATGGATATTCTACAGAAAGTCTGAACTTATGCAAATAATTTATTCAAAGCAATTTTCTCTATGAAATAAAGTAGTTCAGAAGTAAGGATTCAAAATAGGTAAAAGCTAATGTTGGATAAAAAGGTAAGCCTAAAGAAAGAAGGGTAGCATACCACTGTTCATGGAAATGATTGCCTCTCTGTCAGAGAAGAATCGCTCCTTCTTTTATAGTGACTAGATGACTGGTTACGAACATCATATTCCAGTTACTTTATGAGATCTTCACCTTGTCTTCACCTTGTCTTACATGCTATTACAGTTTTCAGAGATTTTGATCTTAATTACACACAATCCCGTTATGTTTTTGTTTGGGTGTATGTATTCCAAATAAATTCTAAAGGCTGATATTCCAAAATAATTGTTTTGTGATAGTGTGCTATGAACAGAATATTGGCATTTATTATTTTTATAAGCTACTCACAGGAATATCCTGCAGTTTCTGCTGTGTTTGGACTTTCTTTCTTCTGCTCCTACCATGGACAGAAGACAAAAAAATGCATTCTCCAGATCAAGTTCATAGCAATGTCCTATAGCTTTGTTGTTCATATCAAATTCTAATGTGAGCTTCTCAGATATCTTTTTTTTTTTTTTTTTCATAAGGGGAAGAAGGGAGTGAGAGAGTGCCACAGCACAAGCTGAATAGTATTTTGCAGTCCATGGAGCAGAAGTAGGTAGATAGGGCAGGAGAGGAGCTGGGCTATGGGTCTGTGGTGAAGTGAAGGAAAGAATCTTTTCGTGGAGCTGAGCAGAGGCAACAAGAGATATGACAGCAGACTGGACCCTTGTAAGGGCTGCTCACCTTTCCAGCCAGTAGTCAGTGATCAGAGATATTTTTTCTCTTCCCCAAAGGTGTCATTGTACCATTCATCTGCATAGAGCTTTATCCTCCATTTCTCTCCCCATCCTTTGTCAATTCTCCACAATCTCCTTTGTACATACATAGTCATACAAATGTGTTATCAATATACATGATCATCTCATCACCTGTTGTGGTACCTGTGAGTACACTGGATTTTAGCAAAGATCCTTGTAGAAATGCAGAAGTTATCTCTCTCTGATGTGAAAGTGATGCTATATGTTTACAGTCTTTTTCATTTCTTTCCTTTCTTCACTCTAGGTAAACATTTTCCCTACTGTATATGTCTATACAGAAAGGAAGTACTCATTTTTATTACCACTTCCCAAAGGTTTTGGGATTGTTTGGTATTTGGCAAGAATTCTGCAAATAGACTGTCACTTGGAAATAGATTCTAGAGATAACACAAAGCGCCAGGGCTATCTCAGATTTCCACAGCATTTTACTAACTGTGCTCTATCTAGATGTTTTGTTCTTACTTCTAGTGTTGCAGAAGCAATAACCCCATGTGAGTCTTGTATTTGTTCTTTACTTACTCTCTCTTAACTTGACAGAAGAAAGTATTTTACCGTACTTTGTTTCATGCAAATATCTCATATGATTCTACCTCAAAGGAGATCTTAATGTAATATACAATCTGGTTATTTGTTTATAAATATTTCTGCAATGCTCCAGAATCTGGGTTATCTAAAATCCTGTATGTTTTCTTAGCACAATTTTTCTGAGTTTGAACTTCTCAAAACCAAACAGAAACAGGTTATACTCATAACAGGTAAATACTCATTGCTATTGTTTGTATTTATTGGATTTTTGTAAGAGTTTTTGGTAGAATTGGCAGCTTTTTTTTCTTTTTTTTTTTTTCTTTTTTCTTTTTTCTAGGGAGCAAAAGATTCCTTTGTCTTGCTGCTGTTTGGTTAGATTGTATCAAGGGATTGTGGATCACAGTTTTAATAACAGAAGTGGCAATTAGTGCTGCTGAGCTGCAGTTTAAGATTTTGGACAGAGCTATTCTTAATAAATTATGGTCAAAGGGAGACAGGGGCAGTAGAGAGGGGAAGGAAGGCATCAGAATCTGCCTAAGCAGCTTATGAGCTGGTAGTGAAGTGCATTGCATCTTTATTCAATAAATGTCCATTTTAGTCTGGTTTTGCAGTCAAGTGTGAAGAAGAAACATTATCTGTAATTAATAATAGGGAATCCATGTGAGTACAAGCCAGCACAAGAAAGGAGGCAGTTTCAAAAAACAGTTGGAAAAGAGAATTAAAAGTGCTTCAAAATAATGGTGGAGACTCAGGCAATCAGCTTGTGAGGTGGACAGAAGCTTCCATTTCAAAGCTTTGAGAAGAAATAACTGAGCTAAAGGTCTATTTTAAGATCAAGTCATATTTTATGAAGATTAAATGTACCATCACACAGTTTACTCCTTTCTTCTACAAGCCCTGCAGGCTAAGGTGTTAACTGGCTCCTCCATGCATCTGTACATTTCAGCAGCTGATTTCTGCAGCTGAAAAAATTCAGGATCTTGTCCTTCTGTGTGCTCACATGTCTATGTCTTATTTGAAATTATTCATATTCCCGTTCTATACAAAGTGTGGCAGACACTGTGCAAGTGATTAGCAAAAGGAGGCTCTGAGGAACAAAGACTATGGAAAAGAATGTAGGACCTTACAAGACATCTTACCAGAAACATGAGAAAAATGAAGCATGAGTCAAGAGATATATCGAAGACAAAAACTACCTAAGACTTTAGGGATCTGCATGTTTCTTTCTCCCTCCTTGTACTTGCTTCTCTTTTCTAAGTTTAACTATGTTAATGAACTGCACAAAGACAACACCTGTACTTCATTTATTCCACTGTTTAACAAAAGTAAGAAGCAAAGCTAGGTGAGCATCAGCTGTGGCATGCCACATGGCCTCTGGGGAAAATAGACTTTTTTCCACGGCATTTACTTGTACAGGAGTTATCTTTCTGGTCTTTGTTTTCAGGATACCTTACAGAATGAAACTGTATCCTTTCTGTAGTCCCCCAAGGAAGGGTGGAGAAACGCACTGCTGTCCTTGGAAATGCATTCTCCTCACACTAACTGTTGAAAAGGAAGCACAGAGCTACTGTCTTGTAGAAAAAAAAAGAAAAAAAAAGCATCTCTGCAGGATCAGTGGTGAAGCTGCAGAAGTCTAGATTTTTTAAAGGCTACATAAAAATAGCATTAGTGCTGGCTAATTAAACAGAATTCAGTTTCAGAAAAATATTGGGTTTGGCAGTTTAGCAAAACTCAACAATCAGACAGACCTCTTTCGTGCACAATATGACTAACAGCTATTCAGCGTCTTAACAAATTGTGAACCATAATCATGATATTGACATGCTGTATAGGAAACCCAGCTTCAAATTATTTCTCCAGACCAACATTTCATGAGCTACTCCTCCATATACAAACTGGGCTTTCAAGATGCCACAAGGATGGTGGACAGGGAGATGTAAATCAGCCCCCACTACCAAACATTACATTTGTCTATTAAAAATTCCAGCTTTTGAAAATTTGATACTTAGCGACGAAAAAAGTAAATATTGAAGTTCAAGTTCAGTTTTGTTCATTACAGTGAGACTGATGTAAATTTTATGATTTTTATAGAATGCAAGGGTATGCTATGCTAAATCAGTTCACAATTTATCAAAGCTTGAGTGAACCAGAAAAGTACTTGATCTGGCTTAAAAAGTGCTCTGCTCAGGCTCAGGGTGTCTATGAAAAGTGAGCTGCTTTGAGTGTCTGTTTTGATGATTTGCTGTCTAAAATGCATCTCAAGAAGTTGCAGTCATTTTGCTTCTAGTCTGGTTCAATATTTTAAGATATTAGGTATTTCACAGTGTGATATGAATATTACTTTCTTTGCAAGGCCGACATGGTTTCAGTGCATTTGCTCTGAGGACTTTTTTTTTGCATGACTTCACTAGTAACATATTATTTCAGGTTGCATTGTATCAGCTAGCTCAGCAAGAATGCTAGTGACTTTCACCTTGTTCCAACTCCCTGTAAACATAATAATTAACCCAATTATATCATCTTTTAATTACCTAACAAACAGTACTTTTGAAAAGAAAGTCAGACGTGAGGAAACAAATGCTAGCAAACCTAGTCAGAAGTCTTTTTCCGTGCTTTCACATGCAGCTTTTGGCATTTTCAAGCTAAAGAGTGAGAAAAGCTAGGAGGCAGAGATGAGGAAGAGATGACCCAGAGTGCCTGATCTTGCCTGTACTTCCCTTATAAATGTCCTATTCTCATTACTCTAGGCACAGCTCCACCTGTGGGTGGTAGCAATATGCACATGCAAAACACTGGTATTGTTATCCATCTGTCTAATCTCATCAAAGCCTACTAGACAGGTTAGTTGTGGTGGCCCATTTTGCTTACAGTTACCCTGATCCTTTTCAGCCGGAATGAATTGGCACAATGAAAGCAGAGGTTTTTAGTATCATGGGAAAATTTAATGAGACAGTATGTGCGTTTTCTGTCAAGTGAATATGTGCAGTTTTTACCTCCTGTCTATGAAAACATGTCATCACCTTCCTCTCTATTATTCTGTATAGGTCTTGGTCTTGCACTCACATTAACAGTTCATGTTGTCCAACACATAGCTAAATGATTTCAGCTTATTCCCTCTGTATGTTCTTTGTAGGTGAAGTTAGTAGGCATTTTTCTTCTGATTCTAAAAGACTTGGGTGGTAACTATCTTTGGGGTGGGGTTTTTATACTTTGCAGCCAAGTATGAGACAGTAAAAATTCTCTGATTCTTAAGCAGTCCTTTTCCCTATATTTTTTTCTTTTTTTTTTCTTCTTTCTTTATAAGGATATCTTTCATCTTACTTTAATAAAAGATTAAATATAGTTATTATTTTTAAAGGGCTGTTCTAATATTAGGATGTAGTAATTCAGTAAGTTAGACTGCTCAAATCTGGAGATCAGAGTCCTTCCTGCCAGAATTTCAAACAATTATACCTTCCAAACCTTAAGTTTCCATATACAGGTTTCCCATTTCCCTCTCTCCTATTGACCACATATTGGCAATTCCTAGCGCAATCTGAAATTATTCATCCAGTTCACAGAGAGTTGCTTTATAATGAAAATGCTATGATCTTTTAATGTCTTCACTGTTATAATATGTACTAAATTAACAGAGCCTGATGCTCTGATCATTTACACCACAATGTGCTATTTAAAACTGGAAGCCCAGCAGGGGATTTTATTTTTATTAATTTAGTATAATTTTAAACATTACAAAAATAGCTGTCTTACAGCTTCCCTGCTGAGCCCTAGATTGTTGCCACAGCCTCTGTAATACTTTATCAGGAGAGTAACATCACTATAAATACTGCATAGTTGATTCTAGTTTCAACAGAATACATAAGGATGTGAAAGGATGAAGAAGAGACAAAGAAGAAATAAGAACAGTTCTGTTTTACATTTCATTTGTTTGCTTTTAAAAGTTCTTTCCTCTCAGGATATTATCTGGATATACCCTAATGGGAGGTGGGAATTTGTAGTCAAAGACTGAAGATTGAAGTTGCACCTTGTAGCTAATTTCAGGCATCACATGATGCTCCTGTAGGAAAACAATTTTCAGTGTAATTCCCTTAGACTACTGCATCTTGTCCTGCCTGTGGTCTAAACACTACTATGGTGTTACTGTTCAATGCTAATATGCACTATACAAGCAACCTGCTAGGAACTGCAGAACTGGTCTATATCTATTCACAGCTTTCATCTGCCTGAAAAAAAAAGACAACAAACTGATTCCATCGCTAGTATAGCTTAAAGGATGGATGTAATAACTGTTTTAGGTACACATGATAGCTTTTATAATCAAAATTCTCCCTTTTTGGAATCAGCTGAGATGATCAGCAGCTATTGGTAGGAACGTCCTTCTCCACTTGAGACTCCTTGGTAAGGGAGCAATCTTTGCTATGCAACAGGTCTTCGTGGGGTTACCATAATGCATCATTCATAAAGAAAAGTTGGGAGGGACTGGAAGGCGGAAGAAGAGACTATGTCTGAAAGTTACTTAAAGTAAAAAGATGTTGGTAAATTTAAGATTTTTGTGGAACTTTTCTAATGCTTAATAATTTTTCAATACTATATGTTAAAACAATTTTACAGATTACAGATCTAATTCATTACTTTTTTTATTGGTTACCTGTATGTCAGGCAGTGGTGGCACTTTTCAGGAACAGTTCTTAAAGTAATGTCTGAAAACTGAACAAAACTGAGTCCCAAGTGATAAGGAGTTATCATGTGTCTACATAAGAAGCATATTTCACTGACAGACCACTAATTCTCTTGTAAAACCCTTGCATATTTCATTAAAAATCATTGATTTCTCAGATCCATTAAGTACAATTTTTTGGCGCTCATGTCCCTTTTTTGGATTTTAGAAAGGGTGTATGACCTCCAAAATGTCTTAATAGTTTGATGTTAGATGTCATGTAGATATTGACTGAGTGATATGCCAGCAATTCAACAGTATCTCAGACAGTAACTGTGTGTTGGCCCGTCTGGGGCACAGAAGGCAGGCAACCTTCTCTGATAACTGACCTAAAAGGAAGATTGACATGTTTTTGTCTTTGTTGTGTCTTTTATTAAACTGCAGCAGGAAAGGCAATACTGCAATTTTGATTTGACCAGAATGATTAAATTCAGATTCAATATCATCATCCCATTCAACCAGAAATCCTCTTCTTACTTATCCAAACAGAAAAAATCCCAGAAATTTTATTAAGATCTAATATTGTAGAATTATTCCAAGATAATAGCAAATATGTGTTTTTCAAGTTATCTTTCTTTTCATATCTAGTTTATAGTGTTACTATAAACGAAAGATTTTTGTTTTGTGTTTCCAAGGACAAACTATGGAAAATTTTGTATTCTTTCTGTAGTGTTGATGTACCACTTAATTGATACCAAAAAAAAGCATACTTAAATTTCACCTTTTGCCCATTTCTTGAAATGTGGATTTCTACACTGGAAAAAATCTGGACAACAGGATATGAGTTCTGATAAATACACTAAACAAGTCTATACAGTTCTGGAATTATATAGTTTCTTTAAAGTTAAAATTAAAGTTGTTGTCTATAACACTAAATTACAACCCTGAGAGTTGTTGTAAACGATTTCTGATATTATCATAAAGTGTTTGTATAAGTTAGCTTTAAATAATCATTGTCATAAATCAGATTTTTAATAATCAATAACTTGATGATGTATAAGATTAAAAGTCCCCAGATTTTGATCAATTCTCTTGAGCTAGAGTTTGCTTAAGACCCTAGAGATTGTAAAAAATTCTAGATATACTAAAAATTGCTTGAATCTTTCTCATTGTTTCTTGGTAAGGCACATACAGCTTTTTATTAAATTATTTTCCAAATGTTATTTTGTAAAGAAATTTAATAAAATTTACTACTCTGCAATCCATTGAGCACTTCCTAATTTAATTTTCATATTCTGCATTTCCTGGGATTTACAATTAAAATTGTGATGAGCCAGACATTCAAACCCTTACATGTGTGAGATTATTTTTGTTTAGCTTAACAATATCAAAAGGATTTTGTACTTATAAACTATTTTTTTTGAACAAAAAAGTGCAAGCAAATGAGGTCTTTTTGTATGTAAATTGTAAAGTTTTTACTAACTTTAACAAACATTCAAACATTGTCTTCTCTTTTTTTCACTTCTTCCACTTAACTCTGGCAATGTTGACTGCTTATGCCAATGCCAGATACAGTTAATAGAAAATAATAGTTCTGACATTTTATACTCTCCAACACTGATCAAATAAAATTTAAAAAGAAAACAACATAACAACAACAAACAACTAATCTCCAGAACAGACACTGTCACTAAAATTCTTGCAGACATATTTACACAAAATTCAGCAAGTGTGTAACCAAGAATAAGCCACTGCTTTCGAGAATTAGTTCATTTACTACTATTTTATTATGCAGAGTTCATGAAGATCACTAAAGATAAGTATATTTTTTTCTCTTATTGCACTAGTCATTTATTTATTTATTTATTTATTTATTTTATTTTTAAGAGACTGCTTGAGCTTTACAGTATATTGCAAGGTTTGTATTGATTATTTCATCCTTCTTCTAATAGGTTATTGTGCTTCTTGCTCAGGGAAAAGAACACCCCAAACAAACCTTTTAGATCACCTATGTGTTCTTTTGATCATGCTAGATGCATTCAGTTGTCCTGTCCTGAGATGGACAAGACCTTAATTAGTCCCTTTGTTGTGTCCATGTGTTCTAAAAGCAGTAAATGCAAAAATATACTGGTGTTCAGTGACCTGACCAAAATCTATCCAAAATCCTTTCTGCTAGAAAGTGCTTTCAGTCTATGAGGGCTGTTTCAAAAGAAATGCTTCCTATTTTACTATGTTGGCCCATGACTTTAGAGACGGATAGCAGTGGTATGGCAGTAAACATTGAACCATCCTTCCAATATACTGTCACTGGTTTTCCATCAGTGTAGCTTCCCTCTCTATTCAACAGGAAAGGATCAAGAAGTCCCTTCCAAGGACTGGGATAAGGGATATCTTGCCTCAAGGAGATACAGCTAGTCACCCCTGATGCAGGACACCTTTCAGAGTAGGCTTGGTTGTATAACCTTCTAATTTCAAGATGTATTATGATATGCAAGGTTTCTGAATAAAATAAAAATAGGCTGGGGCAATACAGGTATACATTAAGTCTTATAATTTATATTTCAGTTACAATCTTAGATGTGATTGACAGCAAACTGATGCTGCTTTTAACTATTCTTCTGATAAAGAATTATCTCTGAATGGATCCTAAACTTCACCTAAAACTTACTCTTGATTGCAACATAAAGAGTTGGCAGGCAGTTTGCAGAGAATAGAGGATATGCACTAGATTCCATTAATGAGTAGTTCTGTGAGCTACAAGGAGCTTTCCACCAGGATTTTCCAACACACATGTACAATACCTACCAGGAGAAAATAATCTGATAAAATAGATGAGCCAGGTGGGCAGAATGGTCACTAGCAAGTACTTCATATTATAAAAATTACAAACTTTTTATCCAGATCTAATTGCTGTCTCAACTATAATATTGCTAATAAGAACAGAACAAAGATGTTGATGTTCCTAATATTTTCTGATTTCTTAGGGACCTCTTATTTGCCTTTTAAATTGAAGGGAAAAAAAAAAAAAAGAATAACAAGAACATTGTCTGTTAGCAAAGTGACAGTTTTTGATCTCTCTCTTAACTTTCCATCAGCTAGCTTGCTCATATTTTATCAAGGCATTATACAGGCATGCAATTAAAATGAAATAGTAATTGATTAAAAAAGAAAAAGAAAAAGAAAAAAGACTATGTCTGCAGAATGTAAGTTCTAATATATTTCAGAGTACATTTATTCAGTGACGGAAAGCATTCCTCTCGCCAGCAAAGTAAATTTACTGATCTCCAAATGGACATTTTATCCTCTGCCAGTCTGAATTTGTATAGCATCATGAATTTCACAGACAGCTTTGTTAATCAGCAGAGTACTCTAGAAGAGAGCTTTCTTGGTTAAATATAATACTATTTCTCTTTGAATTTCCATGTTCTCCAAAATGGCCCTTTTGATCTAGCATTCCTAAACTATTATTACATTTACAGTTTGCGAGAAACTAAGGTGAGGATAATTATTTCAGATAGTATCATTGGTTATCGTCTTAACAGACTAAAACTTATGTGGATTAGATAACTCTTTTTAAAATATTATATATGTTATTATTCTTTTTTTTTATTTCAATCTCAATGCTCTTGTGCCTTTGCAGTCACATTCCTTAAGGTTTTGCTAAAATTGTCAATAGTGTTGCTGCAGATTAAAAGCAATTTTCATCTATTACAGGTTCCAGTGATCTTCAAATTAACAAATATTCTGAAATGCATGTTTTCAGCAAATTACAGAATTCTAACTCAATCCCTTTTTTTTTTCCTGTGATTTACTGTTGAATGTTAGCATTTGTTCTGCTACTAGCTTAATATAAGCTTTCAAATCAAGCAATTCTAAGATAAGCTTTTCATCTTAGAATGAGAAAAAAAAATGTTCCTATCCTAAAAGTTTACCAGCACTCATCTTTTGTCACTTTTTATTTACTTATTTTCCACATTTTAGAATGAAGATAAGAAAATATCCCTTTTTTTTAAAATCTCTCTCTCTCAAAAAAAGCTCATTTTCAAAACCTCATCTCCCTTTGTTTATATATTAAACAACAGTCTTATTCTTTTGTCAACATTACTGAGTTTATTTCAACCAATATATCATAACTATGTGCTAAAAAGCATAAACAGTATATTGAAGTCTATGCATTATGTACACACCAGCAATATTTATTTTGCAGATTTGCTTTTCATAGTTTACTTTTTTTTTTTTTTTTTTTTTTTTTCTGTGAGACTGGAATAAAGAATGAACAATTTAGTTTACAATCTAATTTTGAGGGAAATGAGAAGTGATGAAATACCATGAAAAGAGAAAAAAAAATCCTGAAATAAAGCAGAACTATTTCACCACATACATAAAATAACTCATTCTCTGTAGCTCGTAAAAAGCACTAATGTCCATTGCCTATTATTCACTTATTTGCAAATAACTGGCATAATGCTTGTGCTTAAAGTCAAGCATGTCTCTAGTGCAGTAGTGTGGGCACCTGTTGCTCCTTTGCCTGTAATTCCTGCACTGTGCAGCCTCGTAAAAGGGATTCTGAGATCCTGACTCTTTTATCCACCTCAAGGCAGTATATTACCGCAAATTCGGAAAGGAGTTTCCTGGGCAGAAACATCAAGGGTAAGCACTGAAGAGCATAACTGTCAAAAGAGAAGACACTGGCCCATATCTCTTGTCCTACCATCTTTGTCTGCAGCACAGCTCATGTCTTTCCAGGCACTATGGTAGTAAGGGGAGCTTGGTTTCAAGTGTGCTTAAGGGAAAATAGAAACATTGCCACTGTTTGGAAAACTGCTGAAACTGTGTATGAGAACTGCTGAATCATGGCTCTGATTGACCACCTGAGGCAAGCAATGAGTCAATCCTGGGAGCACAGGTGAAGACAATTCTCCTGTGCTACTGGAAGGGCTGGAGCCTGGCTCTAACTCTCCTAGACCCCTTAAATGGGCTGACTATCAATGGGGAAGTATCTCTCTTGAAGATTGTTCCTCTTGGAGTCTTCTCAGAGAGCCTAGGACAAAGGTAAGCTTTCTATCCATTCTTTTTTTGTGTGCAAACCTGTTTAGCCTAACTTTCCTGTATATTTCTTAATTATAACATTTGTATGTTTATTAATTATACACTTGGAGAGCCGGCAGGCCAAATATACTAAAATTTACATCATATCCTTTCTATGGAATTTCTATAAATGGGTCAGGGTGGAGAATGTTACCTCTATAATTAAAATGATTCTGGGACAGATCCAAAGATTTGTGGGATCTCCCTGTTATGAATTAGCAGTTATCATTGAAAAATGGGGTTCCCTATGCATTACGGGAAATATCTCCCCATCTATATGGTACTTTGGTCTCAATATTAAATCCCCTGGTGGCCTCAGAAGAGGTAGTCCAGCAGGCTGTCCAGTTAGTGGCCAACCTAGGAGAAACAGAGCACCTACAGACTAGGCGTAACATTTGGACATTAGAAGAAGCTGAGATCCTGCCAGTGATCAAAACCAAGAGGCTGGCTACTTGAGCTCCTCAATCAGGACCCATAAGGGTTTACTGAAAACAAATGTTTAATGATTTAATTCAGGGTTGGGTCCAATTTGCTAAGATTGACCACCAGCCCATTCATGTTCTCCTCCAGCTTTGGAAACAACTAAAGGACAATTGAAAACTTCAGAACATTGAAAAAAATCAGAGAACTTCAGAACTACCCTAAAAACCTAGCCTAAAAGTTATAGATAGGCTGCCAACTACAACATGGAATTTAGAAGACTTTATAGTCCCTAATAGGAGGGAAGAAGTAGAAGAAAAAAAGCCTCCTCTGGTGTCTTGGGCCACGATGCCTGAGCCACCAGAGGCAAAAGAATTGACCATAGCACAGTTCATGTTGTGGTGAGGGTTGTTAGTCCCCCTAGGGCCTCCAGATGGGTCTAGAGGCCCTATGTAGAATTAACAATTTATTAGTCCTGAAAAAATATTCAGAGTTATGGTTTTAGTGGACACTGGAGCAGAAACAGCAATTATCTATGGAGGTCCAACTAAATTTCTTGGAGACAGAGTGATGACTGGTGGTTTTGGGGGACAGACTATTCCTGTTACCCAAACATGGTTGAAACTGGGGGTTGGGCGTCTCCCACCCCAGGAGTATAAAGTGTCTATTGCCCCAATTCAGGAATACATCCTGGGCATAGATATTCTATGGGGTCTGGCTCTCCAGACAACTGTGGGAAAGTTCAGACTTTGGAAGAGATATATTAGTATCTGGGCAGTGCAGGCAATATTAGGAGGCCATGCAAAATATGGGCCTATTTGCCTGCCATAACTGCACTGGATTACTAATGTAAGACAGTATAGACTCCTGGGTGGGCAAGATGAAATATCGAGAACAGTGCAGGAATTAGAAAATTGGGCATTATAAGACCTGTATATAGCCCATATAATTCCCCCCACATGGCCAGTGTGAAAGTTGGATGGCACATGGAGAACCACAGTGGATTACAGAGAATTAAATGAGGTCACACCGCCTATTCATGTGACCATACCCAATATTGCTTCCCTAATGTACACATTAAATAGGGAGATAAAAGCATATCATTATGTCCTAGATTTATCAAATGTGTTCTTCGATATCCCAATTGCTGAAGAATTGCAAGATCAGTTTGCATTTACGTGGGGAGGCAGGCATGGACTTTTCAGGTCCTGCCATAGGGGTACTTGCATTTGCCAACATATTGTCACAATCTAGTGGTGCATAACCTGGCTAATTGGAAAAAACCTGATGATGTTAACTTATATCATTATATTGATGATCTCCTGTTGACATCTGACTCATTGGAGGCAGTAGGGCAGGCGGCGGATTCATTAACTGCCTATTTGCAACAGAGGGGATAGGCTATAAATCCTCAAAAGGTGCAAGGTCTGGGCTTGTCTGTAAAATTCTTGGGGGTGGTTTGGTCAGGAAAGACCAAAGTACTACCCAGTGCTGTCATAGATAAGGTTCAGGCATTCCCAGTTCCTACAACGCTGAAGCAGCTGCAAGACTTTCTAGGTATACTGGGTTACTGGCGTTCCTTCATACCTCACTTAGTGCAGCTGCTAAAGCCACTGTACAGACTCACAAAAAAGGGGCGGTTATGGGATTTGGGGAAAACAGAACAAGATGCTTTCCAACAGGCAAAACTGGCAGTAAAACAAGCCCAGGAATTGGGTATATTTGATCCTACTCTCCCAGCCGAGTTGGATGTTCATGTCCGTTCAAGACAGCTTTGGTTGGGGCCTGTGGCAATGCTGGAGTTCTGTTTGGATCCCCGTTGGTTTCTGGACTCAGGTCTGGCATGGAGCAGAAGAAGGATACAGTGTGATGGAAAAACAGTTATTGGCTGCCTACTCTGCATTACAGGCAGTGGAGCCGATAACTCTAACAGCTAGAAGTACAGTTAAGACCACTCTGCCAATTCAAGGGTGGGTGAAAGATCTGACCCACCTTCCTAAGACAGGAGTGGCCCAAGCACAAATGATGGTGCGACAGGTCACCCACCTCAGCCAAAGGAGTAGTCTGTCATCACCATTGAAAGAAGAACTTCAGAAGATCCTAGGCCCAGTGATGCATCAAAGTGATGCACCAAAGGAAACACTGGTTGCTCCACCAGAGAAGAGTCCTGTTCAGGAGGGAAAATATTCTATCCCTGAAGATGCCTGGTACACAGATGGATACAGCAAGGGCAATCCAAGCAAGTGGAGAGCAATAGCATACCATCCCTCCACCAAAACAATCTTGTTTGACGAGGGAGATGGTCAGAGCAGCCAATGGACAGAACTGTGAGCTGTGTGGATGGTTATAACCATGGAACCTGGTGATGGTATCCTGAATATCTGTACAGATAGTTGGGCTTTGTACTGGGGGCTCAGTCTTTGGATTGCACAGTGGGCCACCTAAGAATGAACTATCCATGCCCAATCGATCTGAGGCAGATGTGTAGTTAGACATATGGAATACAGTCAAACACAGGACTGTACATGTCTACCATGTTTCTGGTCATCAGCCTGTACAGTCACCGGGAAATGATAAAGCCAGTACACTGGCCTGAGTTCAATGGATTGAGAATTCACCATCTGAGAACATAACTTGTTGGTTACATCAGAAGCTATGGTATGCGGGACAAAGGACAATGTGCTTTAGCAGCTGCTAAAGCATGGGGGCTGCCCATACCACTATCTGACATCGCCCAGGCATGCCAAGATTGTGACGCTTGCTCTGAGACTGAGATTGTTGCCTGAAACAACAGCCCATCTTACTAGAGAACACAGTCCTCTCCAGTGATGGCAGATCAATTACCTTCCTTGGTCTGATGGGGCAAGATACACCCTAACCTGCGTTGGCACTGCAAGTGGGCTACTACAGGTCTATCCAGTACCAAAAGCAAACCAGGCATATACTATCAAGGCACTCACTAGACTAATGTCTGCCTACAGGACACCTCAAGTCATCAAGAGTGACCAAGGGACTGATTTTACAATGAAGTATAATGATACAGTGCTGGGCAGAAGAAAATACCATTGAATGGCAATTCCACCTGCCGTATAATCCAATGAATGTTATAATGGTATTCTTAAGACTCCCAGTTCCTGCAGGGTGGGCAGAAAGACTCTATGAAACCTTGTGGGACCTGAATGAAAGACCCCAAGATGGCAGACCTAGTGCCCTGAGAATGTTGCAAACAACATGGGCCTCCCTGCTTAGGATCCAAATTATGGGCACTGATAATCAGGTAAGATCCCAGATTGGTAATGAAAATAATCTTCTGCTCCCTGCCCCAGAGAATTTAGATCCAGGTACTCATAGAATAAAATGGTCTTGGAACGTGCAGGAAGAACCAAAGTGGTGTGGCCTATTTGTACTTTGGGGGAGATTATTGGAGGTGGGAGGTTATCTATCTGATATGTTGTAAGTACTTGTGCCTTTTGGTAAGGTTTGGTTTTGTTTGTAGGATTTTTATGGTTGAATGCATAAAAACATTTAGCTAGTGGAAATCAGAAAACTTGGCCATTTTTTGGTGCCATGAGTTAACTCTGCAGTTGAATTTAAGTATGTGTAACTTAAGATCACCTTTTCTTTGTGATATTTATTTTTGTGAAGTAAACTTTGATAAAGCATTTAGTAATAAAGCAAATTTCTGTCAATAAAACTGTTGCTTAAAAATAGTAATAATAACTCCCTAGTGTCTCAATCCAGTTGATTTTTTTTTTTTTTTTTTTTTTTTTTTTTTCTGATGAAAACCTTTAGAAAAGTTATTGTTATTAATTTTTTTTTTTTCCATCAGACAGTCCCTACATGAGAATAAACCATTTAATGCTAAGATTTTAGTTTATTTTATATTTCTTTTTCACGGCAGTATGGTCTGTTCATTCCCCAGTGAGGAACAATCAGTCAGTCAAAATTTATTAGCTTGTGTTGACCTATCTGGATCTTGTTAAAAACTGTGGTATACTATGTTAGCCTTTTAGTGAATTTTTCTATACAACTGACTGGAAATACTGTTAAGTTTGAGAATTTGCATCTACTTTAATGTTCCCCTAAATTTAAGGACTTAAGAATAAGTTTCAGACTTCCTATCTTGCTATTAAAGGACAATGAAAGTCCTGTTTAATTTATTAAAGAAAATGGACTTGCTTTATTATTAGACCAATAGTATTTTATATAAAAGCATAGGAAGGATGTTCATTTATAAGGGCAACTTTTCTCAGAATTTAAATTGGTGGTAACAGTTAATGGACGGTTAAAATGTGGTGTTAGTCATCACTTAACATCATGAGATAAAGCTGAAGCTGTGAACATGTCTGAGTGCACTGTCAGGGTAAATGTTTGTGCAGATGATGGAAGAAACATATTCTGATCAGGGACTACAGAAATCAAAATATATTTAATTTAAAATAACACAATCCCACAAGTGGAGGATTAATAAATAATGTGGTTTATATGAAGATTTTAAAAATGACAAATAGGAGAAATTGAAAACTATCTGATTTGTTCATCAAGCAACCAAAAAGTCTTTACATCGCTGTGGACTTCTAATGACTGATTTAGCACATCTCAAAATCTGCTGGTTTTGGACCAGATTTAGTTTTGATCTTAAAAGTAACTAAGAGCGTGTAAATAGTTGTGCACAAGAAGCCTAAATAAGTAAGCCATATTAATAACAGGCAGAAGAGATCTAATCTTTAACCAGAGATCCCTAGCCAAAAACACTTTTAAACTTTGTCATTAATTGAAACATTACGTCTGTGAGTCTGATAACGATTATGATTGGCTCTCCCACCCATCAAAATATACCAGAAATATTTACCAGAGAGTGCAAAGTTTGGATATTTTGTGCAACAGTTCAATGAGGCTCTTAAAATGTGTTTAATTGTATTAAAACCACCATGATTTGCTGTGTTCCTCCAACCTCTTTAATTATTCAACTAGCATTAAGAGTGGAGAATGAGACAAAGAGTACAAAGTAGTATGTGCTTGCTTGTGCTTGATTGCAACTCTTATTGACCAAATCAACACTGTGAAAGTAATTTTGCTTTGGCAAATTTGTTACTAGAAACTTCTGGAGAGTTCTTGTATTAAAGACTGGTGAAATCATGGGAGGAGACCATAGAACCACATTTGCAAGAGTGCTCTTTAAATGGCCCATGGAGCACAGCTCTCTTCAGTTTTCTAAAACTCAGTTTTAGCATGCTCTGTTGACTAAGAACAAGTATTTCTGATATAGAATAGTATGTTCTGCAATGGCCCTGATTCTTATAAATGTTATCTAACTGGGTTCTAATCTAATGTCTGATTTATTAAATATTTTGTCAAATAAGTATTTCTAGTCTAAAGCCATGTTCTGTATACAAACAGCCTTTTATGATATTAGAGTGCTAATTTTCCTTTCTTAAAACATGGAACAAAAAAGTATCACAAAGGTCAAGTCCTGAAAAATATTTCTAGAAGAATTTGAGTACGGATGTTGTTCTTTACATACAAACAGGACAGTTCTCAGCTCTTGGCAACCTTCAAATCAGGTACTTCAATTCAAGTAATTTTATCTTCAACAAATAATTATACTGAAGTTTATTTATTGGATTTAAGAAAGAATAAGAGATATAAAATTGTAATTATTTTCATGCTGAAATTCTCCCTGAGATGCCACAGGACACATTGTTTTTTTTTTTGTTTTTTTTTGTTTTTTTTCCTCAAAAAAGTTTCTAAAAGTAAAATCACTTGTAGACTTGTGATTCTATGATTCAGTTCAATTAGTGTTTATGAATATCTGAAGTAGCATGGAATAGTATCCCATTGAACTGTCTTGAGCATCTGACTTTCTTCTGTTTGTGTTCCTTTCTCATCATATGCTCCGGTAGAGCTCCTTGTTATAAGCTGCTAAATCTGACAAGAAATATTCTTGCTGGCTATCAAAAATGCTACTTAGAAATAAAAATCTAACAGCATGTGTGTATAAAGTTCATCTGAATGCAAATGTGCTAGAATCTTTTATGAACACTGCTTTTGTTAGTATTAAGGATCATGCCTTTCCATTTAAGTAGATTTACAGCACACATAGTGTAAATGTGTGATCCACACAGTGAACTTGTAAGTGCAAGGATGGACTAATGACTGTTCCTATTTGTAGATACATGAAAGCTAAAGTTCATCTTATCCTGAAACACAAGCAAAATGAAGATATTCACATTATACAGTCCTTTATTTGTATGATGTACTTTCACATTTTCATGGCCCACTGCGATCACCTCAAATGCCCCAAGTGACCTTTATTTTGATGTGGATATCTTTTTTACGTAACAGTAGAGGAGCATTGGTCTCTCAGGAAGGAACAGCAAGGTGGCTAGAGCAATCCCTCCACATTTGCTGCTCTTGTTGGAAGTTCTTACAAAGAAGATTTAGAGCAGGACACTCGGATATATTTAAGAGGATGCAATACCCAGGGACGGGAACTGAGTTACAAAAGTACAGTTGTGTTTGTTTGGTTTGATTCTGGTCTGTCAGTAGGTTGTGCTTAGTTGGTTAGGTATTTTGGAGAATGGGTGAGCATTTTATTAAGTTTTGGTCCCTAATAATTTGTCTTATAATATTTCTTCAGTATGAAACATTAGAGGCTGTTTGCCATACTCAGCTCACTTCTGACCCAGCTGCAGCTGTGAATAGAAGACCCATAGCCTGTTTTCCAGCTTGTTATTCTGCTATTTGTTGATGAATATCCCAGAGAATTTTTACAGTTGATTCTACATTGTGTTTTTTTTCTCTCCCCCCCCCCCCCCCCCCAGTCTATTGAAAATATTTTCACTATTTGTATGACTATCTCTCTCACTCTTTGGAGTCTATAAACTTCTGGCCTCAGCTACACCTCATGGTAGTGGATTTAATCCTAGCTAGTTCTTGCAACAAACAGTAAATACCAGAATTGATTTTACAACATGAATACCACGTATTATTTTATATATATCTCCTGCATTCTTCTTAAATATATATGTATATATATATATATATCACAAGTTAATTGTGTCGATAATTCTGACTAATGTGAAAATTACTAGTTCTTTATAAAATTGCTCCACCTTTCTGTGTCTGAATAGATACGAATCTATGAAGAAGATAATTTGGCAGCCAAATCCACAATCCACTAACATTAAATTTCTTATACCAGTCATGAAACTTCTTAAGAATATATATTGCTCTATTCCCCCCCATATAAAAGAAAAGTAACAATGGAACAGAAAGAAAGTCAGTTTTTGTTTTGGTTTATGTGCATGATAGAATTACCGAAACTTTTAAAATGTCCTGAAATAACGTGAAAGAGGGTGACTAAGTTATTCTGGTAGTGTCTCAGAAATGTGAAATTACTGTCTTCTTGACATTCGTCTCTGATAAACGTGTTTTGCACATTAAATCAAAATCAGTATAAAAGTGTGCCACGTGACAAGGTAACATTTGACAAGTAGGCTGACCTGTAATGATAAAGACAATCCTCTTCCTTTTTTTTTTAAAAACACACACAAAAAAATCAACAGCAATAATATAAGTAAAAGGCTCAATAAAATCTGTCAGAATTGATTTCCAGCGAGACATAACGTCTGGCAATCTGAAGCTTTATTTTGCCAACTGTTTGATCTGTACTACAAGTAAAAGTGTTTCATATGCATAACTTCAGATTTCAGTGACGATCTCACTTAAAGATTTGTTTCCGCAGCATTTATTTAATGACCTTTATAAAGAATTTTCTCATTCTTCTGTGGGTTTAAAAATGAAGTGCAGAATGGGAGAAAAAAATCTCCCTCATTACTTTACTTTTTTAAATATTTCTTAAGCAGCTTTAGTGAAGAAATCTGGGAAAATAGGCATTCCAACATTAGAAACAATAACAAACCAATGATCATTATTTGTATCCTTGTAATGTCAAATTGTACGATTATTTTGTTTTCCTCCACATAATACCTGTAAAGAAATCTCACATGCGCTATGATAGCCATAGCTATGGCTCCCTTGTTCTATTGATTTAAATATCCTTTTGCTTCTCCCTCCTCAACAGGAAGTATGAGGTCATTGTTATAGCTCAAACATGTCTTGATAGAGCACTATTCAAACCAGATATGCACCATAGTTTATATCATATTTTGAATTATTTATCCTTTATGGGGAATAACTAGAGAGGAAGGAGTTAGCTGATGTTTGAAATGAATGTGGCAAAAGCATTAACATGTGGGTCCAGCTGCACAAAAATCAGATGTTGAGTCCTGGTAGAAAGGGTCAGAGGCAGTGATGGCAGCAGAACCCTTGGCAATACCATGAGAGCAAAGAGGCTCATAAATCCAGCAAAAGGCTATCACATCCTATAAACTAGGTGAGGGTGAAACAGAGTACTAATTTCTATCGGGCAAGAGGGGGCAGCTGCCTGAAATATATGTTTAAAATTGATGTGTGCACACAACCCTTCTGTTCAAAAACTTCCATATATAGTACTGAAGAAAAGGTTAATCAAGAGTGCAGCACAACTTAAGGAAATGCACAGTATGGCTCACTGATTTGATTCATATGTCCCAGTGACAAAAATTCTTTCCTGGAGATCCATAGTATCCAAGTTCTTAATTATCTGGTCTTTTGGGGACGTGTGTGTGTGTATTAAAAAATGGCCAATAAAATGTCAGCCAAGATACACACTGTTCATTCCTTTCAGGTTTATTTTAAACCTATTGCACTTAAGTTCCAGCTAAATCAATTTTTCATGAATATCTACCCTGGTAGATTATACCTCAAGCCAGTGCAGATCTCCAGAGAATTAAAAAAAAAAAAAAAAAAGAAAAAAAAGAAAAAAGAGGTTTATCAAGAAACAAGTAACACCTCAGGAAAAAGAAACAGGGTTTTTAATTGCTTTGTGCGCTCCATAATTGAAGGCAGGCACCTTCTTGAGGCACTCACTGCCAGGAGGAGTGTGACTCCACTTGGCCCTGCCTAATTAATCCTGTGATACAAACCTTCTGGCTTCAATTTTCACATTTCTGTCTCTTTTTAGAGGTGATAATAAAACTAAAAATTTATGTTGGTTACTGTATGACTATAACAGTGCCAGCGGAACACAAATAAAGCCATATGGATGAAAGAGACCTTGTCTTCCCATCCCTGGCTTCTCTATTTCGTGAGGTGTTCAGGGGCACGCTTTGTGCTAACAAGAAAAGGTAGAGAGAGATTCAGTAGCAGGAAGGAAGTGCAGGTCAACTGATTCTTGTGATAGTTTGCTCTGCTAAGATGACTCACTGAAGCATATGTCTTATTTGTTTATTGACAAGATCTCAAAATAGAATACACACTCTGGAAGCTCAGCAAAGTTGGCTACGAATCACAAAACTGCACAACAGCTCTTAATGAAAGACAAATTGTGCAGCTTAGCCTTTAAAAAGCAGTCAAGGCTGTTTGTGCAGATTCCTTCGATCTTAATAGCTTACATACTGTGACCTATGCACAGTCCCTCCCAGTGCCTACTGAAAGTAACAGACCATCTTTATTTTCCAAGGAGTGTAAGGATGTAACTATTACTATTGCTATTGTCATTGTGAGGCAAGGATTTAACTCTTAAGCACCAAGAAATTATACGTATAAAACATAAAACACACAGTTTTAAGATACAGCAGGGAAAAATATACCATAAAATTGAGTTCATTTTTACCACGTGATATAGAAAGTAGACCTAGAGCTTACTATGCTAAAGTGGAAGGGCTTTACCTTGTGAAGTCAACAAGAAAAATATTCTTTTGAAAGAGCTGCCATATTTATTCAGAATTTATTAATAACGAGCACACTTGCTGGCCCATTTCATTACGTTCTACTCTCAGGACCCAACAATACGGTTCCCCACATTAGAATTCTTCTTTGTAGATGAAGATAATAGGATTTTATCATTAATTTGATTATTTGGATGAAAGGAATTTAGGGAAAAAAAAAATCTTTATTTTTCTACAATGTTGTTCTCACTTCACTGCCATAGTGTCATGGTAATAAGTGATCAGCTTGGGACCTTGCTTAGGACAGGGATTGGAAATTCCTTCCAAAAGTCTCTCTTTTACCTCCTTCTGCTTCCCATCCTCTCTGTAGCTCTATTGCCATACATAGCTTTGTTTTATTAGGTAAGTTAAATTTGGAACACCACCTTTCCTTACAGAAAAGATACTGGTGGCATAATGTTTGCATGCCATTACATGTCTCTAGGGATATTATGTTAAAAGAAATAATATATTATAGTATAAAAAAAGGGTTTCAGCTTTCTGATGATGCCTGAACTTTCTGGCACACAAGAGTTGGGAGGCTCAGTGGGACTGGAAAAGAAAGAGAATTTGCTGCCAAATCAAGAGATTTCTACTGAGCATCTACAAATTATTTTTCTCTGTATTCACAGCTTGAATGCGTTCAGGCAGAAATTCTCCGTTCTCTGCGGATAACAAAATCCATAGCCTTTTACAATTTCTAAATAATTTCAACTGTTTTTTTGCTTCTGTTTTCTGGGGTTTGTTTTGTTCTGTTTTTTAAGTAAGATGATGCTGCATTTTCTCATCTAAATGCTTTTAAGGAATTTGCCCTTGTCTCTGATAAACCTTATTTTCTGAAATGGTGTTGCTATTACAGCTGAGACTTTCATCCACAAGTAAGCACCAATTACAGAAAGCCCACGTCAAACACCTGCAAGCAAATGTAAGAAGAATCAAGTTCTAAATATATGAGAAACAGCTAAGTGTCTAACAAGAGGATATGCAAGGAAAACTGTACAAGAGTGGTATCACAAGCAGAAAAAGAGACAATTACTTTGCATTCAATGGTTATAGGCAAGCATAGCCTAGGGAACAACTGCTAAAATATTCCACTTGGATGCTGGAAAAGAGAGAGAGCATGTTTTGCTGTAACATATAGGGAATGGAGATGAGGAGAGATAGACATTAGGATTTTCAGGGAAAGAAAAAATCCAATATCAGTAAGAGTATGTGGAGAATGGGTTGACTAAATTGGAAAACTTATCACAATTCATATTGTTGGTATGACCAAGGAGGTTCGTTATACCCAGGTAGCTTGATTTAGACACGTTTTTCCCACATTACCCAGGAAGTTCTAGGGAAGAGGCTGTTACACATTGATTATCTTATTGTCTCAAATACAGAGGGTTTTACTAATAACATATTTGAAGCCAAAGTGTTGTATTTATCAAATTTTCATGAAAATCAGACAGACACATCACATACACTTTCATTTCCCCTGCCTTTAAAAAAAAAAAAAAGTATTACAAGTATTGTTTTCATAGCTGACAATAATTCCATGTAGAAAAGTATATGCATTGGACTAGACCCTGTGAATGTACTGCCTTGCAATGCTATACTTCACAGTATCCAGCACTATATCCAATAGAGAGAGATACATTGACTCCTTAAGACACAGCCACCATCTATGTTCTTTCCTGGATAGAACTACCTCCATTTTCACTCCTCTCTTTTTACGTCATGTATCTCTGATATTTATTTCTGGAAATAGAACTGCCACAGTAGTTTCTGTAGGATTTTCAGGTTCAGGGATAAAAGTCTGGATTCAGATTATCAATGCTGCTCCGAAAATATGCCAGGTTTGTTTCTAATTTGCAGAAACACATAAGGGAAGTTGGGGAGAGTTGGCTCTTTGTTCATTTATTAAGGTAGCAGCATTAGGCTAATGTAGTTTTCTGAATGGAGAATGATGTTCAGTCTCAAGACTGTTTTTCAAAGCCTTTTCAAGAATAAGGGAATGTAGACAATGTCCTGCATATTTGCTAAGAGAGGTAGATTAAATCTGGCTTTCTTGTTCATTGTAATTTCTGGTGTACAACACTGTCTATACTGCTCTTTTGAGGGAAAACTTGGAGATTTTTTGAAACTAGAAATTATGTTCTTCAGGCTTCATCTCCTGTGACTTGGACTATTTCTAACTAATATATGTCTGTTTTCAATAGCTCCTTTTGAGAAGCTGACACTTTTTAAACTGGAAAAAAATATATATTTTTCAGATTAATTCTATTTCCAGCCACTCCAGTTACATAGGCATGCAGGATTTTATCTGGCCCTCATCAGAAGCACATTTGCTACCACAAATCCACAAGATGAATATTTAGTCTTCAAAGGCATATCAACTAAGTCAGCACTTAGCTCTCAGTACGTCCTGCTGTAGGTAGACTGATGCATCACAATTGGGTTTGAAGAGAAGAAAGCAGTTACTGTCCAGCTGCTGCTGGGAAGTCCAGCAGCCCACCACCCACAGCAAGAAGGGACAATTTATATCTGTTGGAAGGGAATTGGATTCTTTAAAAAATAATAATAATTTAAAATGGCCTTCTGGTACGAGTTCTATTAGCTGAACAATATATTCAGCAATGTTTATGTGAATGCACAAGAACAAGGCGCAAAGCAATGATAAAATATGTTTGATCTACCCTTTTAGACCTGGATTTCGAATCCATACAGTTTTCATTTGGATTATGTAAAGCATCTGGACTTTTCCTATTACCACTGTCAAATGACTGAACTGAAAGCAACATCATATTTTAATTCAAGGCTTGTATCTCATTCTGATTACATTTGTTTTGCATGTTCACATTATCTTTCCTTTCACGCCATTTAAAACTACTCCAAATATTTGGAGGTGAGGTGGATATAAAATAATGCCTGGCCTTTACCTTTGTTTAAATGGATATTAGAGCCAAAATTTTCTAGTAATCACTTTTTAAATAATTGAACTTATTCAGAGACAATATTAGAAGTGCATTTAAGTGGCTATAATTATTTCAGTAAACAATTGAGGATTTTGTCTTATTAATAAAATCAAATGTAGACACTGTTCCAGAGAAAAACTACTCTCATATAAATCTAAAATTCAGGATACATTTAGAAATGTATAGCCAAATTTATTGCAGAGAAGCAATGTAAATAACCCCAGATAAAATGTAATGAATCTGGGAAATCAGAACAGTGCCTAAACTTTAATGTAATCTCATTACATTAGACTATGAAATTATTATCTCAACCCTGTTAATGTTGCTATGTAGTGACACACATGAAGTAAACATGATTACAAGGAAAACCATTTTAGTGTTTTGGTTCTCCTAAAGGATTAAAAAAAATGAGATCTTTTCCACTTTAAACTTCTCCCTTCCTGCTCCCAAATAAAACACTTTCAAGCTTTATGCAGTTCTGGGCATGTCAAAATAACGTAGATTATGAAGTATTGCAGTGATCCGCGGATATTTCATAAAATATAGTCCCAAATTTTGACCCAGTTTGCATGGCTATGCAGGATAGGAGAGAGAATAAAGGAATAAAACGCTCCTTTATTACTAATACCCAGGGGAGATATAAGGGTGAATAAAAAGAATAACCACAACAGGGAATCTTGCACTGCATGACCTAGTTGCACCAGCATGTAAGAGCTCAGGTACTGAAAGGAAAGCTGGGAAACTCATTGTATCTTTGAGTCACAATTTACCTCTCCATTTACTTTAAGGCAATGCAAAAATATGCCTGCTTGGTTTTGTTCAGGGCTCAAGAGCAGTCAAAACCTTGCAGCAATTATTTCTGTTGAAAGAATTTGATTTCTATGAGTATTGTTTGCATTTTTCTGAAAGACTAAATTAATACTAGTGTATTATCCTTTATAATTAATACGAAGCTTTTGCTGGCTTCATGTCTTCAACAATCAAGCACAATATCTAAAATTAATTCTTTTCCATGTAGTAGTCAGAAGAGATTGGTTCCATTTTCTACTATGTCTTTCTATTTAATTGCAAACAGTACCAGTTTCAGCAGGCTTAGCTTTGCAAATGTACAAATTACTTCCATCATTTTAAAATGCAACAACCTCAAGCTAAAATGAAGATCTGTGACTGTGTAATATATCAGTTCACGTATAGAGTAGTCTATGTTAACAAAAAATAAAGATAATAAAAAAGTAGATTAGTAGTCATTATTGGCTACATAAGGAAGCAACAGTATTCCTGATATGGATAATACAATTCTTATTTTAAGCAGAACACTTAAGTAAATTATCGATGCCTTCGAGTTGTGGCATACACTGTAGAAAATAGTGAAAATGAGATCTGTTTCTTGTTTACCAAACAAACAAAAAAAACCAAAAAACACAAAAGCAGCTTTTTAACCCTCTAACCATAGCAGAAATCATACTGAGATCTTTTTAATGATGATATTTAACCTTTAGGTTTTTTTTCCATTATTTTTTCAAAGGTTCATATTCTCTATGTATATTCTGTAAACTGTTCCTCTTCTTAGGGAGTGTTCTGTGTCTGTGCTCTTTTCTATGTTGCACATGTAGAGATTTAATCAAGAAATACTTAATGAAAACTAACTGTCACTAGTCATACTATTCAAAATCATAAGTAACGGTACAAGTGTTTTGGGGGGGATGTTGAAAGGTCTTTCAGTTTGCCTGGAAGTTTTTTTTTTGTCTCAGTTGCCTGATTTCCTTAAGAAACACAGTGGTCCCCTACATATTTCTGGTAGTTGATATAGGTGATATTGCCAGTTCAGATTATATTTAATTCACTATCTAACAATATACCTAGTGTTTAAAATTCATAGAATTAACTTCCACAAGGACAAGGTTGTACAAATTTGACATATCCCCCATCCACTGTATTCATTTATTTCAAACAATCATGAATGTCCTGTCTTAGCACTAATGTCTTTCACTTGGACTCTCACTAGTTTTAACAGTTTTAAAACCTTCACTGGTTTTAGGAGGATTTTATATGTTTCAGTGTTTGTGGAAAGCACCCTATGCTTGCAGTGCTGAAGTATATTTTCTCTATGATGTTGCAGTATCATATTATTGCAATGGTTGCACCAATCCTCTTGGGACTTCTAAATGAACTGTAAGGCATACTGTAATAGTAAATAATAATGTAGTGACCATCATAAAACTAGAGTATTCCTCCAGGCCAAACACTAACTCAATCAAAGCAGAAAATATCTGATCCATATCCAAAATTCAACTGTGATTCTGAATTTCTGGTTAGAAGATATAATATATTAATGCCCTACAACTTACACTGTGCTCGCTTTAAAATTTATATTAAGTAGATTGTTACATTATGGTAATGTACTAAATTACCTAAAGCAAAGTAATACAATGATTAACTGACCATAAACCAATGTTTATGGTCAGTTTATAAAGTATTACAAAGATTAACATTATGCATTTTCATAACAGAAGAAAATTGCAGGATGAAATATCTGTGGATTGACTTGGTGCTATTAAGAATAATAAAATAGTGGTACAACTCACAACAGTCTCAAGTTACAGCTTGCAAGTAAACTTTGTTTTAAATCATCTTTGAAAATGGCAGAGATATTCATCGTTTTAAAAAATGCCCAAAGCTTTCCAAGCATACAATAATAGTTTCCAGTATACATTTTCTAATGTATAATGTATTACCTTTTATGTTCCCTTTGCTTATTCAACACATCATGTCAGGTTCTGACCTGGCATGGATTGTCTAATATCAGACATATTTTACCACTGTATCTGAGATAAATTTGGGTCTCTCTTCATCGTATTATAATATTTGTCTTAAAGAAAGCTGGAAAGAGTCAAAATTCAGTGCTTTTCAACTGTTGTTCTAGAGTTTCGTTTGTTCTGTGAGTTCAACCCTATATACATTAGATTTTTAGTACAACAGGGACCAAAGCTGGGGAGAGCCAAGGAGAATGGGTTAAGGAATCAGATACAAGATGGGACTGCAAGGAAGGATCTTACACTCTATTTGAGAAAACATGGCTACTTGGGACTCATCTCAAATGTATGTATATACTAATACACACAGCTGATGGAACAGCAATGTCTGTATGCAGTTACAGATTTACAGTGACATAAAAATTACAGATGTCTGGAACACCATAAATATATGCAATGGTTTGATACAGGTTCTTCAGGGGAGATGAGGAGCAGCTCTGTGCTCTTCATAACAAATTGCTGTGGTTCTCCACCATTGGGTGAGAGAGGATGTAGGATCAAGATTAGGAGAGAGGACAGAAAGGGGAATATTGTAGTGGATGCATGCCACAGAACTCCTAAGGACACAGAAGAGATAGGTGAAGTTTTTAAGAAGATGGAAGAAATGTTCTTATTATAGGCTCTTCAGGAAATCAAAATTTGGACTCTTTGGAGTCCAAAGATGTGACTCATGGAAGAGGATCAAACTTTGAAGGCATCCTCTTCAAATCACATGAATTATTCATCCTGACCTGAAAAAAAAAGCAGGCATTAGAGAGAGAGAGACAGTATGCCCATAAAGACAATTCTTGACTGAGCTGAAATTAAAAAAAGCAAAAACGCGTGGAGATCTGGAAGATAGCCATTGTCAAGCTTCTAAAATTTGAGGGATATGAAAGATCTCTGCTAGCCAGAAAAATTTGTCATGATTGAAAGAAAATCAGAATCAGTCTTGCTTCAATCTCCCAAAGATCATTAGGGAAGCCATGAAGGATAAGAAGGTGATTTGGAGAACTCAGCTCTCATTTACGGATCAATGACATGAGACTCCTTGAAAGTCAAAGACTCATGTGCCTGAGATGCAATATCAGGTCTGAGAACCAGCTGGCTATGAAAGCCAGTTTGTATCCACAGACCTGGGTGGTTCTAGTACACGATACCTTGAATACAAATGTGCTGGACACCTTGCAGAGTGCAAGGCTCCCTACAGAACAGTCTGTACTGACAAGAGTATTGCCAGCAGCTGAAGGGAAGTGATTATTCCCACTGCTCAGCCCTTATGATATCATGTCCACAGACCAGTTTTGGACTCCCTAATGCAAAAGACTAGAGATAATCCAGAGGAAGCTGATGAAAATTTAGGGAGGGCTGGAGCCCTTGACATACAAGGAAAAGGCAAGGAAACTGGGTTTGATAAACCTGAATCCTCTGGCAACTGTTTGAGCATACAGTTGCCAAAATGGGAGTCACAGAAAATACAGAGACAACGCTTTCACAAGGGTGCACAGTGAAAGGAAAGGAGCCATAGAAGAGAAATTGCAACTGGATTTTAAAAAAAAAAAAAAAAAAAAAAAAAAAACAAACAAACAAAAACAAAAAAACCCACAACACTAAGAGCACTGGTACAAGTTGTCCAAGAAGCTGTGGGAAATGTCCTTGGAGACTTTTCAAAACTTGGTTGGACAAGCCCCTGGGCAACATGATCCAATTTGAGATTAACCCTGATCCAAGCAGAAGGCTGGACCAGATGGCCTTCAAAACTCCCTATAACCTAAGTTTTTACATGATCTTGCGATTTTTCTTCTACGTTCCCTCAGTCTTAAAAATGCAGTTGGCTAACACTGCATTAAGATTCCAGTATTCTACAGTTTAGAACCAGAAGTAATATTCACAGCACTTAATATAAAACCCTAACTTCTAGAGAACCTTTCAAAACCTCAGAAAATTGACATTAATTCTCCTCTCTTTCTTTTCATTTCTAACTATAGGCTTGCAGTATGCTGAAGTGAATCCAGCTCTCTTTTACAGACTTTTCCGTGCAACCATGAAATCTTCTAGATCTCGTACTTCATTTTAAAATAAAAGCAAAGTACCACAGGATCAGGGACTTTCAGTAAGGTATCAGCTATCACAATGCAAATGATAAATTTGCTAGAACTGGTAAATGAAATGTTTTATATTTTTGATGACTTTTATTTTCAGTCATCTTAGTCTTGGTTGTAAAGATAAAATATTAAATAAATTATAGCTGCTATAATATTTACCTTTCACTATAATTATCTTTTCTGCTGTATATTGTTTCCAAATAACTTTGTCATACATGTATTTGATAACTTTTACAGTAACTCTGCTTGTTCACAATGAATAAGTCATTTTAAACATTACTCAAGTATTGGAGACATCTAGAATATAATGTTTCAAGTTGGAATGCACTTTCCTGAAGTTCTTTAGCAGAAAAGATCTTTTCTATTTAGGAGAATTACAGTCATAAAAACAAAGAGCTAAAACAATAGCATTGCTTCCAACTGTTCTGCGAATAAAGAGATTTTGTGAGAGGATCATCAGAATATTGAAAAAAATCTTAATACACAGATGTATGTCGAGATAGCAATAAAACAACTCTTGAAAACATTATAGAAGCAATGACGACATGGTCTTGAGAAGATTTAGGTATACGAGTTTTGGGGATTGAATTATGACCATCTTTTTTTAAAAAAAAATTTGATTTCTCCTATGTACTCAGAAACAGGATTGTACACGGACTGAAAAGTAATACCACATTTACATAAGTTCTTCCAAAAGAGGCAATGTTCCTACCCATGCATTTGACGTAGTCATTTATGAGACTACCCCAAGAAAAAAAGAGAGAGGATCAACACTCAAGTATTTACAAGCTCACCAGTAAAAAGCCATAAAACAGTCACAGTTGTGGTTGTATAGAACTTTTTGTGTAACAGCCCCTATTTTTCTGTGATAGTTGAAGGTCAAGAAACTACCTAATAATCACTGCTTAACTTGTAAGTGTAGGGTACAGGTTGCCCATTTGGTCAAATTTCTGCCTTTTTCTGCCTATTTTCTATTTGGTTTTGATACCAGTGAGAAGTCATTCTAAGCAGTTCCTTGATTTTAAACTTTAAGGAAAAAAAGTGAAGCCCTCAAAACATGCTAGGTACCAAGATGTTACAAATCAGTGGATCAAGCTGTCCGATTCAGAGAACAAAGTAGTCCCCAGAAGTGTGAATTATGGTGGTTATTTCAAGCAGAGTTCATTTCATGTAAGTTTACTATCATCTAAAGCAGCTAGTGCAACTCTGGCTATAAGCTAACAGAACAGTAGTGTGCAGATGGCAATTCATCTCCTTCTAGCTGAGGTGCCTAGCATAATTAAGGTTACTCCTTTTGGGTTGCTCATTACCATTGTAAATCCTCACTTCTAGTGCTGTCATAACTTTAGTTAGTAATGTTATGAACAGATCAGGCAACTGACCCAGGCTGAAATTATCTTGGCAAATAAAAGACTAACCCAGATTGGTTCCCTGATGTAGCCCACAGTTACATACAGTAACATGAAAGAAGATGTCAAATCTGAAAATAAGCAGTGGGAGAATGGTAGAAGGTGGGACAGCCCTTCTTAATGATACAAGTTTGTGTGGTTTCATTCCTGTGAAACTATCATCTAAAATAGTGTAAGTAGGTCTCTCTCGTACATGTTCATTTTCCACTGTGACTGCAAAAAGAACTCAATACAGGTAGCTTAAGAGTTACAGAACTAAAACTGAGTGAACAATCAAAAGGACCTTTAAATACTGAATAAGTTCTCATTGAAAAGCTGAGAGAGTGAGCTGATGTTTGTGATTTACATGGGGCAGACAAAAGCATGGTAACTTAAAGACATCTTGAAGCTGCTGCATTAATTACTACAGTTGATTCCTGAACATCAAAATATTATACTATATTTATATACACATTTGAAATAGCATATGTGTTATTTATTCATTAGGGACTAATACACGAACAGCATCACCTGGTGACAACCGTCTAAAAAAATCTGACATGCCACCTTCTTCTGCCTCAGTAGTTTTGTCTGGCAGCACGACTCTCTTTCCACTTACACTAGTACTAGCAGGAAGGAATAGAAGATGTGCTAGGCAGCTGAGGCATTTCAGACATTTTTACCCAAACTTCTCTGTCTAACCATGATTTTCCCAAGAGACACTTGGGAATTGCTTATTCATCAATGCAATTAATAGCATTTTCCAGCTCTTCCCAGTAGCAGACTAATTTCCATATCATTCCCTCCAAATGCTCTATTTTGATATATAATCACTAAACAGTCACAAATGCTTATGATGAACCATTGCATATTGCATGCATGATTAAGTTGTAGGACAAATCTGTCCCTGAAAGAATTAAAGCAAAGTCTGCACATAATGCAAGCAAAGAAGCATAGCAGCCTTAAGTGAACACTGGAATACAGAGAGAATAAAGGTAAGAAGATCCTGCTAAGAAGGTTTGAAGATCCTGCTAAGGTCTGAGTTTCACATGTTTTCTTATTGTTTAGAAGAAAAACCTCTCTAGCTATTACTTGTTTTGCAGAAAGTCTTTAGAAAACAATATGCTGCATTACAGCCACTTCAGCAGCCACATACAACTGCTTGAAAAACAGCTACTACAGAGCTGTACTATTCTATCAGATGAACTATCAAGGAACAATGACCACAGAATACAACTTGAAAGATTAAGCTGTGAAAACAATATGTACAGGAGGCAATGGAACAGCACATAGTCCAACAGACCTGTATAATCTCTGTCCCAGGTGTTCCCAAACCTCATGCAAACTTTTTCACAGGATATTAGATAAGAATGCTTTCAGAAGTCCCTTTCAATCAGAATAGGATTTTCACAAGCATTGCCTGGGTTTTAGGCTAAAATTTTACATTTTATGTTCTTTGTGAGGCAAAACCTCAGCAAGTAGCATATGGAACCATGGAGTACAATCAACCACAGCATACACAACTCATCTGATGACAATGGCATGCCAGCATGAGTTTTGCCTGGAATACTTTAATGTATACAGTAATAACATTTACACAGAGTTTGTGGGTGGAAGAGTAGTTTTCCAGAGGCTACAAGGCCACACTGAATCATTAACAGGTTAATTGTTCATTGCAAACATCCTTGAACTCATATTTTTCACTGATTAGCTCAGATACAGTTCTCCTTCACTAAGTCTCAGAAACCTCCACTCTCATCTCCTTTTCCAAAAAAGGAAACGGATATTTATCACAGTTGAGATACATTTTACTAGTTTACTAATATAGCAAACTTTAATGAGATTTCAGTCCAGGAAGAGACCACAGACAGATACAAGAGAGAAGTTGATAGCATATTGCATCTTCCCTTAGCACTATACCCTTGGAAGCAGATTTTAGCCCATGTGTATAATCAATGAATATTAAGATGTTATAATTACAAAATAAACAAGAGAGTTAGGCAAAGCAGATTATGACAACAAAAAGAGAACAGATAGAAAGCTTACCCATATCCTAGGCTCACTTACAAAACACCAGCAGAGCAGATCTCCAGAAGAGATCATTCCCCACTGGTAGCCAGCTCTTAAATAGGTCTAGGAGAGGAATTGCCTTCACCTGTGCTCCTGTGGCTGACTCATTGCTCGCCTCAGGTGATCAATCAGAGGTTCAGGCTGTGACTCAGCAGTTCCCATACACCCTTGCTAACATTATTACCAAATGAAAACTTCATTCATTGATCCCAATAGTTGAGGGTTGTACCAAAGATTTTCACTCTCTCCCTATAAATATATATATCTAAATAAACAAACTTTAGCTCCCTTGTTGCATACAAGGTAAAGGAGGAAAGTCATTTCTGAAAAAAATAAAAAAAAAAAAGCTGAGAAGGCTGGTGTGTGACAGGCAAAAAACTATGCACTGTCTCTTCTCTACTCAGTCAATCCAAAGGAGGAGCATCAACACCCAGCCTTCTGTATCCTCTATACAAACTTGTATACTCTCATATGCTGTGGGATTTTTGTACTGGGCTGGGGCTGGTGTTTTCTCATGATTTTCATGGTAGCCTGATATTCAATTATTTTCATATCTTTCTGACAAATATTCATCACCTGTGACATTTTGAAGACCTACATGAGAGCAAGTGGACTGGGTGGATGGAGTAAGCCTAATTGCATAGAGTGGAACAAATGCAGTTCAGAGTAGCAAAGTTAAGCCAGGTACTAGAGGCCAGTAGAGAACAGGACCTCAGCCTGAAAAAAGATTCCACTGGCCCAGCTAACTTGAGATGAAGGGCTGCACATGACTGCATACAGTGGCACAAATTTCATTACAAGCCTTGAGATTAACATTTTAAAAGAAGGGAGTCAAGTTCACAAAGATAATTTCATTACCTCAAAAACACATCCACGATGCCCGACTCATTCTGTGGTGCCAGTCTTTCTGTCCTTTAAAATTCCAGCCTTTCTATAAAATAATTGTCCAGGTTCACTCACGTGTTTACTGTATTTGACTAGAGCATTTAATTAGACAGATTAATGACTGACTCTATTCTGACAGTTTCAACATTCAAAAATTTCTTTCTGGGGCGACTAGAAATAGTAACAGTGTAAGAAAAGACTTTATTTTATTTTGGATGTACTGAAGGAATCAGTAATGCTTTTGAAAGACAAGTCTGCCACGCCTTGTTGATTTTTGAGAGGAAAAAAATAGGACAGTGAAACTTAACTATATACAGTAATGTACTTGTATCATTTTACTTGGAGTACTTTTGTTGCTCCAAAAGTAATGCCTCCTACTTATTTCCTTGGAAACTATAATAGATACAGAGAACAACATTATCTGATTGAGAAAATTCTCACTACAAAACAGTATTTTTGAGCATTGGCACTACCATTAGCTGTGCAGTTTTGCCAGCAATTACCTACAGCCTGCATGTCACCACCCGTAAAAATCTGCACCAGCAGAAGTGTCCCACTGTCACTACCGCTGAAACGCACCACCCGCTGCCTCACTGTGCTCACATCCACTGTTCAGTCTCCATAAACACTCAGCACATTTCAATTAATGTCAATGGGTGCCATTTTTTCTGCATGGAGGAATTCAATGCCATAGCTTTGCATCATACATACTTCCATGTCAGATGCCATTTTATCACATTACCCTCTGCTGACATTTTCTGCACAGCAATGAAATGTAATGGAATATTGGTGGGAAGGTTCAGCTTTTACCATCATACCACCAACATCTACCTCTGACATCATGAGCCATCGTAGTAACATAGGAGGTAATACTTTCAGAGTCTCCTTCATGTGTATACGTGTATTTCATATAAAAGGCTAGGCCAAGTGAAGTTGAAATCTTGATTCAGGTTTCAGATTTTCTTCTTTTCTTCTTTTTTTTCTATTTAACTACAACTACTCTGTAATGCTCCTCTTTCAGAAATTGCTTGAACAAGAACTCTCATTTACAGAACATAAAGGAGCTCAGAATAGTTTATCTTACATAGTTCAGTTGATTGGGCTCAAATGATAAAAGAGCTCAAGTAATAAAAAAAACAGTTTGAATAAGATTGAATGAGATACAGTTAAAAACAAATAATTATAATAATGCAGGCAATTTCTTTTTTATTTAAAAATCCTTCCTCCAGCCCTTGGCAGGATAGCTTCTGTCCTGGAGTAGAGGACACAAAGCAGACTGTCTTGGTGTTATGTATGATGTGAAGCTTTTTCTGAATATGTCTTAAGCTCATGGCAAACAGAATGATCGTATTTCTCTGCAATGAATTATCTAATCATTTATCATATCACTTCATCTTTCTTAAGTATAGTAGTATACCATTATTTATGTGACCATCTAATGAATGAAAATAAAATACCATCTATCTGCCCAAAGAATATGCAGAAATCAGGTGAAAATATTTTGGCCAGCTGAAAAGAGCAAGATTTTGGAACTTACCAGCCTGTAATATAGTATGATTTCTGGGAGATATAGCAAAGAAATTACCCCATTTTACAGATGAAGAGAGATGAGATACTAGCCTCAGGCTGACAAGTAGTTACTATCATAACTAACTTTATTAAAATCAAGACTAACTTTATTAAAATCAATGATGTTATTTATATATGAAGCTGCTCACCAAGCTGAATAAAAGATTTCACAATCTGACTGAAAGAGAAAGTGGTTTGCCCAAGATCTGTAGCTTGGGATTCGGCAAAGCGCTTAAGTATTTCACTAATTTGTAGCACATGTGTTATTCTGCAGCAGAAATAAATAAAGAATCACTGGTAGAGTTTAAATCTAGATCTCCCAAGTGCCAGGTCATTTCATAGAATCATAGAATCATAGAATCACCAAGGTTGGAAAAGACCTAAGAGATCATCCAGTCCAACCGTTCACCTATTCCCAATAGCTCCCACTAAACCATGTCCCTCAGCACAACATCCAGCCTTTCCTTGAACACCCCCAGGCTCGGTGACTCCACCACCTCCCTTGGCAGTCCATTCCAGTGCCTGACCACCCTTTCTGAAAAGTAATACTTCCTCATGTCCAGCCTGAATCTCCCCTGCCGTAGCTTGAAGCCATTCCCTCTGGTCCTATCACTAACGACACGAGAGAAGAGGCCGACCCCCAGCTCACTACAACCTCCCTTCAGGAAGTTATAGAGAGCAATGAGGTCTCCCCTGAGCCTCCTCTTCTCCAGGCTGAACATTCCCAGCTCCTTCAGCCTCTCCTCATATGGCCTGTGTTCCAGACCCCTCACCAGCTTTGTTGCCCTCCTTTGAACACGCTCCAGGGCCTCAATATCTTTCTTGCAGTGAGGGGCCCAAAACTGGACACAGTACTCGAGGTGCGGCCTCACTAGTGCTGAATATAGGGGAACAATCACCTCTCTGCTCCTGCTTGCAACACTGTTTTTGATGCAAGCCAGGATGCCATTGGCCTTCTTGGCCACCTGGGCACACTGTCGGCTCATGTTCAGCCGAGCATCAATCAATACCCCCAGGTCCATTTCCTCTACGCAGTCCTCCAGCCACACCGCCCCAAGCCTGTAGCGTCGCCTGGGGTTGTTGTAGCCGAAGTGCAGGACCCGGCATTTGGCCTTGTTGAAACTCATCCCATTGGCTTCAGCCCAGCTCTCCAGCCTGTCCAGATCCCTCTGTAAGGCCTCGCTACCCCCAGGCAGATCCACGCTTCCAGCCAATTTGGTGTCATCTGCGAATTTACTGAGGGTGCACTCGATGCCCTCATCGAGGTCATCAATAAAGATATTGAAGAGGACAGGCCCCAGCACCGACCCCTGGGGAACACCAGTCACGACCGGTCGCCAACTGGATTTGACTCCATTCACCACCACTCTCTGTGCCCGGCCCTCCAGCCAGCTCCTCACCCAGCCAAGAGTGTACCCATCCAAGCCTCGGGCTGCCAGCTTCTGCAGGAGAATGCTGTGGGAGACAGTGTCAAAGGCTTTGCTGAAGTCTAGGTAGACCACATCAACAGCCTTTCCCTCATCCACCAGTTGGGTCACTAGATTATAGAAGGAGATCAGGTTGGTCAAGCAGGACCTGCCCTTCACGAACCCATGCTGGCTAGGCCTGATCCCCCGCTCATCCCGCACATGCCGCATGATCTCCCTCAAGACAATCTGCTCCATAACCTTCCCTGGCACCAAGGTCAGGCTGACAGGCCTGTAGTTCCCCGGATCCTCCTTATGACCTTTCTTGTAAATGGGAGTCACATTGGCAAGCCTCCAGTCTTCTGGGACCTCACCAGTCAACAAGGAGTGCTGACAGATGGTGGAAAGCGGCTCGTCTATCACATCTGCCAGTTCCCTCAGCACTCTCGGGTGGATCTCATCTGGCCCCATCGACTTGTGACAGTCCAGTTGGAGCAGTAGGTCTCTGACTGTTTCTTTCAGAATCCCGGGGGGGTTAGTGTGCTCCCCAGCCGAGATTACCAGGTCAGAGAGAGGAGTATCCTGAGGAAACTGGTCTGACTTTTAAAGACAGACGTAAAGAAGGCATTCAGAACCTCTGCCTTTTCCTTATCCTCAGTGGTCACATTCCCAGCCTCATCCAGCAAAGAGTGGATATTCTCCTTTGTCCTCCTCTTACTGTTTATGTATTTATAAAAGAGTTTCTTATTCCTTTTCACCCCAGCGGCTAGGTTAAATTCAAGCTGGGCTTTTGCCTTTCTGATTTCACCTCTACACATCCTAACGACTTCCTTGTATTCGTTCTGAGTGGCCTGTCCCTCTTTCCACAGGCAGTAGATTCTCTTTTTCTCCCGGAGCCTCAAGAATAGCTCCCTATTCATCCACGCCGGTCTTCTTCCCCACCGGCTCATTTTGCAGCTCAGGGGGACTGCCTGCTCCTGCGCCCTTAAGACTTCTTGAAGAGCAACCAGCTCTCTTGGACCCCTTTACTCGCTAAGACTGAATGCCAGGGGACTCCCCCTATTAGTCCCTTGAACAATTCAAAGTCCGCCCTCCTGAAGTCCAAGGTAGCAATTTTACTATTCCCCCTCCAGGCAAACCTTATATATTATATATATATATATTATTATAAATAGTAAAATTCCCTCCAGGGGAATTTTACTATTCCCCCTCCTATGATTTCCTAAATCATAAGGCCACCTTATGTTTTATGTCTGCATATTTGCTCAGATTTTTATTTTGTTTTGCAAAGCTAACTGCAAAGGGACTAATCCTAAATACATCTCACATTTTATGGAAGGACATCATGACTGATCTATGAGAAGAAAGCAGACACAAGCTAGGACATAGAAATCCCTGAGAAATGAGATTTAAAGATTGCTCTTATCCTAGAAATGTAATTCATAACCAGATCTGTCATCTCTGTTAATGTTATGTCATGCGTAGTTCCTACAGGAAGATGGTAATACAGCAGGTATCATTAACTTTGTGAAATACATTCATAACCCACATCTGGAGTTTAGTAGATTTTTTCTATCTCTAGTAATAATATTGGCCATAATTGCCCTTCTATATGGAAAACAGTCTTTGAGTATGGAGGATACTCTGTCTCAGGAAAAAAAGTCAAGAACAGTTTGAGAGAAGAGGCACAGCTTGTTTGATGGAAATGAACTAAGAATGGTTTCTTTCTACAAATTTCCTTTTCTACAGATGTCTAGCTCCATACTGATCAGTCTGCATTTTCACCTGTATGGAAACTAACCCTGTATAATACTAAGGAATGGGTTGAGAGGCTCTGGAAGAGATAATGAAGGTATACTATACAAATGGTAATATCTGAAGGATGGAGCACTGATATGAACACTGAATTTCTGTGTCTGATGCTCAGATTCTGGCTTAGGGATTCTCAGAGATGTGTGTTCGTTTCATGTCTTAACATTTTACAGTTTGTTTTCTTTGTTCTTGATCTGTTTTCTTACATATTTTCCTAATCTTCTATTAAAAGGATTTAAGGAATTCAAAAAATATTTACGAATTGTTATTCACTATGAATGGTACCCTGTTCAATACATCCAGAAGAAGATGAAACACAGTACAGTTTTTCCTTGAGAGCAGCTTCTTGCTCTTTGAAGGTGTTTAGGAGACAAAAATGTAAACTGAAAAGCAGCTATTAACAGTAGAAAGCTTATGCTGTCAACTGTCGGCTCCGAAAAGAAAGCATTGTTAGCAAGTCTAATGTATTTACAGATTTGAATCATTCATGCTGAACTGAGGTATCAGCAAAGTAATTGAAGGGATTCTGGCAAAGTTGCTAAATACCACATAGCAAATGAAAGATATGAGATATTCAACAGTAATAAAAATATATATAAATTAAAAAAAAAATTCTTTTCATATATTCATGTACTTTATTCTCCAAGTCTTTAAGTTCATCCTCTTTGCATTATACTTGTACTAGAGAAAGTGCATATAAGGCTGAATTCTTCTAGTAGAAAATATCGCCATGACATTATGAAGTTTTGATGGCAAAGGGCAACTCCTGATAGCTGCACACAAAATATAGTGGACTTTAAGCTAGAGGCGATTAACAAATAGTATCACCATTACTTTGTCTTCACAGAAATAAGGATGCAAAAGTTGTTCTGAGAAGCACAAGAGAAAAAACTGATACAGGCAATGCTGTGCATTGCCCTCCATTAAGGTAAGCACGCAGGAATTTTTCCTAGTGACATAAAAGATAGTTGACCAGGGATCAACCACTGAAGGATTGACATTTCTTCAGAAAATTGAAATTCACTCCTTGGACCACTATTTACTGCTGTGTCAGCTGTGACAGTCATAGCTAGGAACAAAAGCCACAAAAGACAAGGGTGACTCCCACAGTGAAATCACTTGCTGGTATCTTCTATATTACTCAAGAAGCTCACTGAATAATCCACTGATCTATCTCTTTCCAATAGAATATGTGAATGATGTCATCACTCAGTTTGCATACTACATATAAAACCATTCTTATGGTTCAGCTTAGTACAAACAGCAAATTATCAGAACTATCCTCCAAAAAAACAAAGATCTATGTCCAAAAAACATAGTTTCATCCATTCTTTGGGGACACAGGCACTTCAATAATGCATATGCATTGCACACACTTCTTTCCCTAAATGCAGCAGCTGGAATTGAACCATCCTTGCAGGTAAAGATGATGTTTTAATTTTTAAATTTATTTTTTTTTTACCCTAAAGGATAATATGTAATGTAAATTTTCAGTTTTCATTAAACTAAGCTTTTAGCTATGAATAAAAGTAAAGCAGTGAAATTCTACAGAGAAACATTTCAGCTAAATGCCATTCTTAGTGTTTTGCAGCTATATTAAGCTTGGATAGGACTACAGTAATTATGCCTCTCCCCAGCTGTTCTAATAGTAAATTCACCAGGATGATGTACTTTTTTTCCCCTGTTCTCAATCCCATGTCCCTAAGAAGCTAAAATGCTGGCATATCTTAATTGAAAACATAAAAGGATCAAAATTAATAGATTTAAGAAAAAATGGGATGATATTCAGAAATAAAAGCTAAAGCTGAATATAAGGGACAAGAGAACTAGAATTCGCAGCTATAAAATTAGAATTACCTTTAGAGATGTTGTCACTTTGGTGACTTAACATAGGTAGTTGAAATACTAGAAAACAAGAAATTCCTTAGTGAACAGATTAGGAAAGTTGGGCGTATTTCTTTCAATCTGCATCAATCTAATTTGCTATTGCAGGGCTAATGGCGGGCAACTTCTGAGCAAGTGGAACTCCCATTCAATGTCACAGTGTGCTCCACTGTGCTCTGACACATCAGCTCATCCATGAGAATAGTTAGTGCTAATCCCTTCAGCTCACATAAAGGGGAAGGAGGAGAAAAATTAATTTAAATCTTTTCTACATACTGCCCTCCACTTGTGCCTAAAGGCAAATTCATGTTGGGCCTTCTGTGTTACAGTAGTCCAGAGTCCACTGCCCTCTATGGGTTCTGAGTGAAGATAAGGTTTGGTATCACTATTCAGGCTTGCTGAAGAGTATCCAGACAGCTTTGATTTACTTCAGTGCTTTCAAAAAGCATGTTAAAATTTGCCTGCTGAACGTTTAGCTTCTTTTCCCGTTGAAAAGCAGAAGCTGTAATCATAAATAATGGTACCTTTATCTATTAGTGGTCTTACTAGCAGTTATATAGAACACTTAATAATAAAATAGCATTTCAAGCTATAAATACTAAATCAAGATGCAAATAGATTATCTTATACTTTAATATAAATTGCAGATACAATACCACCTAAAATTCATGCTAAGATTTAAGATGATTCCCAGATACTTAAATTCCAAGATATAATTTAATATGGGTTTAGCTAAAGTACTAATGCTTAATTGCTCCTTACAAGAGCTCTTTCAGCAGAAGACTTGATTATGCCTAAACCAGGCCAGAATGATATTAAAATCATGCTGCAGAGTAAAATAAATTCGACCTATCACTGATGCAGTTCCATAAAGAATGGCACCATTTTCATAGAGAGCCATTTATTTATATTTTGCACAAACTTGATAGCTATTGAAAGAATCTGCAAGGAAATAAGCTCTCAGAAAAAGCAGCTGATAAACTGAAAGCTTCCGAATTTGTTTAATCAATGTATTTCTTCTGCAATAAGATAATGTGAAATTGAGCTACCTTCACTATCTGTTAATACAGATAGTCTCTTAACAAAAACTTCGTAACATTCAGCTGTACCCTGCTATGTCCAACAAGACAGTCATCACACCCAGCAAAAACAAGAGTCTGAAGGGATCTTGGGAGTTATCCGGGTGCCTCCTGCTCTTTAGGAGAGGGAAACACTTGTACATCAATCTTGTCCAACTGGTAAGTATTATCTCACTTCCACTGCATCCCCAGGAAAGCTATATGGGCTTTACTGTCCTTGATGGAAACTTAAAAAAAGCTGTCTAAGCTAAGCTTAGAAAATCAGACCTACTTCTTGTCCTATCCTCCCTATAAATAGATTATTTTCTTGAGTTAATTTTATCCTTGTTCCCATCTATCCAGACTTCTCCAGACTCAGCTGGGTCTAGCTGTTCCTGCTTTGGCAGGGGGATTGGACTAGATGACCTTTTGAGATCCCTTCCAATCCCTGACATTCTGTGATTCTGTCAGCTCAACTTTTTTGTGATTCTGACAGCTCAACTTTTTTTATCGTTTTGCCCCCGACATTTCAGAAACTGGTTTAGACTCATTTTGACCCTCTCATTTGAATCCTCTTATCTAGAACTGTACAGGCAAAGAAAAAGCTCTGTCAGCTCTAGCTACAACAGAATTTGCTTCACATATTCTTTATTTTTGTGGGACAGATCATCCCACAACCTAGAGTAATATTTTCCTTTTTTCAACATCATGATACTGTTGGCCAATGCTCAGTTTACTGTTTCCTGATAATTTTCCGAACAGATCCTGGACATATTCACTAACCTCTGTTTGCATAGTTGATTATTCTGCCTGAGTGCAATACACTGCGTGTATTCCTGATTAATTTCTTCTGTTTTGCTTTCACAAATTGCTTCCTGTCAAGATTGCTTTACTCCCTAACCATGTACTTCAGCATAGTTATTGCTACATATTATGTTGTGATGAGCAAAGGTCAAAAGCAGGTTCTGGTCCTTCATCTAGCCCATTAACAAAAGTACTGACCACAGTCACAAGCAAGAGACCTTTGAAAAACCAACTCTTTACGCATATTTTCACAGTTTTTTACATCTAACGTTGTCAGTGTACTTTTCACTGTTTTACAACTCTTCTCTAGAAACAGAATCATGACCATGCACTTTTGAGTAAATGTAAAATAATGACTAATATAAAAGCGTCAAACACTTTACCAAAGTTATCTGCTGCTCCTTATTACTTGCATAGTCCATAATCACAATGGAGAACATATGACTTACACATTAAAAATGTTATGTAAGAATTGCTTATGCCACAAGTTGATAAGCATTTTTCAGGGACTCATTTAGCACTTCTTTTTCTTGTATCATACTGAATTCACAGCTTGAGAGAGAAGTTCCTTCACAGAAAAGAGATTAAATTCAGTTATTTTCACCGCTAAACTGAAGACAGAGTAATGCTTTTGATATTGCCAAACCTGGCCCAATCATCGATAATCAACGATATTTCATTAGTCATCCAAAATCTAATGATATATCTTTTAGCATGCTGCTGTAGCATTACTTGCAGTATTTACTTAGAATTGATGCAACGACTAAATCATCTAATTGGTAACCACTGGGAAACAAAGTAAAGATTGAAATCTTGATCAACATCCATACGCTTAATAAAAGAGTCTAAATGACATAAATAGTCCACAGAGAAAGATTTTACGCAGAGCAGGCACTGCAGGAGCAACCATAAGTTGTTCTCCCAGAATACCTTGAGCCCAAGTGTACCTGAGGTAAAGTCATAAAGATGAACCTCGATATACTCAATCTGAGAACAAGATCAAAGTCAGGGAAAGAGTTTCTTCTTAAGTAAGGCAGTTTGAGTAAAAACAATGAATGAGGAAGTCATATGCCTGTGAAAGCAATTTGGCAGAAGGGCTATCCCTCTCCTATATAGTAATTCAGATGAAAAAAAGGAAGATAGTACTAGAGCTGCTTTCTTTGTCATATATTTGAATTAAAACCTTGGTGCCATTCATTTAATATTTGCCAGGAGCACTGACTGTAATCAGTCAGTAATCCTTTGCCTGTAATTTCTTGGACTAAATTTGCCTCCTTTTCTTCTCATGGAATATCCATCAGCAGATCATGATTTTCTAGTGGAAATGTACTCAACATACCTGAATTTTTACTTTGTGTACTGATAGCAAGTATTTGAAATTCAAGCTGCATCACTTAGTCAGGATTGGTAAATCAGGTCATGCTGTTTGTCCTCTCTAACTGAATGAGTGTGAGAAACAACACTTCTTGTACAAACACTTGTGTGCTCCCTCTCAAAATCATTCTTCTATAAATGCTCATACAAGCAGAATTTGCATTATTACTTTTTGTAAACTTTTCTGCTAAACGTAAAATTCAATTGATTGTTCTGTCATAGAAAAGCAAATATGAATGTGCTCTGTGTGAGGATGGGGGAAGATAATTCATTTAAGAGCTTTAATGATTATTTGTGGACGTTTTTTGTGTTATTCATGCAGTGTTTGTCTATAGACAAAAATGAATTAGGTAAAAACTGCCTGCAACCCACATCACATTCTTACAATGACAGAAAAGTATCAAACTAAGGAAAACATAAACAATAAATGTATCCAATGTTCTAAGAGGGGACTGCTGAGTCCTACAGCAAATTTGGCAAAAGCAGAAAAATATAAAAATTCAGCTCCTCTATTGTGCACCATTTATAAAAAACTGCACTTTAACAAGCCAGGAACAAGCTCCAATCTACAGTTTTTGTTTTCTTTCCACAGAGCAACAGGATTCTGGTTAAGGGGGTTGCTTGTGGACTGTAATTGCTATGCTGTTTGCAAATGTTGATATAATTTGGAAGTGTAAAATTATTCTCACATGATGGTTCCATGGATTCTGCTAGTCCACAGTTGAACAGTGAACAAGTAAAAAGAATAATCCCAAATATTGTCATTTATTTTTACAGGGGCTTAATTATTCTAAACATAAACATATATTTTCTCTCTAAGTATTTTGATAATTCAGAGAAACAAATACATTTTCTGTGAGAGCAATAAGGAAGAAAGGACTGATTATATAAAGATAGTGAATAGCATCATGGAAAAGCTCATAAATAAATGAGTATGAACACACACAGGGCAGCTGTCCTAGTTCCCAGCTTCTGTATGTTTCATCCACACAGGCCCCTCTTTCTCCCTCTACATTTAGATCAGTTCCTTCCCTTTCCTTTACTCAACCACCTTACAAATAAGCAATCCTCACCAAGACCACAAGTAAGCACAGGCTAGCTAGTGCCACCCCACTTTTTGGGCTCCATTCAACTGTTTCCCATGTTACACACTGTGTTTCTTCAGGCCTGGTCCCTGCCTAGGGACCAGCAATTGCAGAGTTATTTGGTTAATCTGTATGTGTGTATATAAGGAGGAACCTTACTGCTCTTCCTTATAGACATAGGAGCAGACATCCACTCCAGTAATTGTACTGGGGACATAAAACTCTTATAGGATGTGCACTTTTCAAAATGACAGCTATAAGAAACAGTCAGTTTGCTATACAAAGTCGCTGGCCTGATAGACTTCAAAGGAAAACATTATAAAACAAGTTGTCAAGCAGATGAACTCAGTAATCTTTTTAGGTTCCTTCCAACTCAACTGAATTTGTGCCATCCCTTAGAAACACCAGCCATCTCTGATTTGTCAATACCATTCATGCTCTGCATATTTTAAGCTACCTATCTAAACACAGGCCATTGCACAACCTTCAAGTGTTTTTATTAACATCCTTGCTACTTAGCTATTGACCTATTATATTTCAAAACTACTCCATTGTAAATCTCAGTTCCAGAATCATCATCATAGATATTGAACAAAAGCACCCTTATTAAACATGGAAGCTGTTATTTTAAATGTTTAATTGAGTGCTTTCCCAAACAAGGGCTCTGAAGAACATATAAATTAATGAAAATAATTAATTAAAATAATATTTTTGCACACTATCTTAATAGCACAGTTTTACTCCGGGAGGGGGGAAGGGGGGGGGGGGTAAAGGGAAGGAGAAATTGCATATTTCTGTCTATAATGTAAAAAAAATTATGTAAATGCAAATAAAAACACAGAAAGTCACAATGGAAACATTTTTTTTAAATCTCTGGCTTTCGCATGGTTTTGCATAATGATAGGACTAATATAACATAACAAATCTTAAACTGTTTTCACAAGGAGTGGAAAAAAGATGTGTAGAAGTATGCTCTGTCTTGCTTCCTTCTGTTCACAATGTATCTAAATACAACAAATGGTGTTCTTGCTCTTTCTGTCTGTTTCTCAATCTGTTTGGAAAGTAGCCATCATTCTGCAGCCAACCATAATATTTGACACTTCCTGACATCATGAAAGCCACCATCTGTCTATCATTGAAACCCTGTACTTTTTAAAGACTGCTTGGCCTGATCTTTAATGAAGCTTCACTGTGAATGCACAGATCAGTTTAGGTAGAATACTGGAGAAGTCTGACAAAAGGAATCTGTATAAAATCACATTTTAATTTGATTCAGTTACAAAACAAAAGGAAATATCAAGACCTCCTTGCAGGCAGTGAAGAAAAAGTTTGGTTCCCTTTCAATTAGACTGAGATCCAAATTCATCGTGGAAAGTTTGGAGGATGAAACTGAACTCAGAAAATAAAGAAAAAAAAAGGAAAAAAAAAAAAAGAGATGAAATCCAAATTGTGGAAATTATTTTTCCTTCCCTAACTTAACTAGTATTTTGAAACATAAACATTGATATGCTTCCAATAGCTGTAAGGCGTATAAAAGACAAAATATGCTCTTCATTTGAAATTATTATTAGATCTCATATTTAGATACTATAACTACCTTAAAATATGCAGAAAAAGCCTCTTTTCTAAGCTTTTAACTTGTTATACACATTTTCAGAACTCTTAAAGTCCCTTTTAAAGGTGTGGAAATCTTGGTCGATTTTGTTACTATAACCTAGGAAGAAAGCATAAGATTGTTAGTTCAAGTTGTGTCTTAGCATGGGAATGTATTCCCTATGATATTTTAAGGCATGTGTTGTTACTACAATTTTTTGCACTGAGCAGTGACTCAAGCTGTAAAAGCTCTGTTTGGTTTGCTTAGAACAAATGTGGTTGTAAAGCTTAAGAAACTGACTTGGAAAATCATGACCTTTGATTACCCCATACTCCATTTCATTTATCTACAAATTAATTCAAGTGTCTCCTCACAGCTGCAGAGGCAAAATGCTTCTTGCAGCTTTCAAGTCTGCTACACTCCTACCAAGGTACAGCTCCAAGAGACATATCAATTCATGGAGAGAGCCAGGACCTTCATCCCCTTTGGCTACTATCTCTTCATTCCTCCTCCTTCATCAGGCTGCCCCCTCCACCAGTGCTGAGAATGGCGATGAAGAACTTCCCGTGCTTTTGTCAGCACGGCACTTATGAACATGTCTGGCCCTTCATCGGAAAATTCAGGTCAGGAGAAAGCCCCATGCACCGGCTGTGCTGCTGGCTGTAGAGTCCAAGCATAATATGACTCACAACAAGCTTTTCAGGGTTACAGTGAAGAAGCAGTATTCATCAGGCCAGGGAACTGCTTGAGGTCTCAGAAAGAGCTTCTAGAAAAGAGCTGTGCCTCCTTGCTCACTGCTAATAACTGGAAAATACTGCTGCTGAAGAGGCAACTAAGGGGTGTGAAGGCATAAAAGAGAAATGTCTGTCTTATTGACAATAGATGGCAATAATAATCATCATCACTTTGGTAATTATCCCAGAGCTAGCGAAAACCATTCCTAAAGCAAAAATTGAAGGTGCATGTCTGCCTTTTGTGGTAAGAACAAATAAAGGGTCCCACAGCCTGAATATCCATCCATTTCTCATACTCCCATGCCTCCTACTTTGTGCACTGTTCCATCATGCACTGCAGTGCCTAGATGTACTTCTGTTTCCTGTCATATGTATGCAGCCTATCTTTGCTGCTCTCCTGTCATACCTTCCCTAACCACAGCTGCAGTATTCTGTCTGCAGGAGAGCAGCTGTTAGATATGCCTTCAGGATAGAAACAGGAAACAGGATCTAGGAAATTATTTTTATCAATTTCAGGTGGAAAATATAGACTTTTCAGTATTCAGGGGCCAATTTGGTATGGTATGCTGAAAGCTCTGAGCCCCCTCAGATTCACAAACATGAAACCCTTTGGTAGGGCAGGCTTTGCCTGAGATTCTCTGTTGCTTGCCTGTTGCTCTCTGTCCACATCTCTTACTGTGTTCTGACAGCAAAGACCCATTAATTTGTCCAACACCATGCCCGCTCCTGGTAGCAGAGCAAGATGCTGCCAAGGCCAGTCTTTCCAAGTCTGATTACCACATCACTGTTTCCCACTGAGTCTTCCTCTTAACATGAGTTCTTCCTCTATTGATTTACTAATATCTTAAAAAAGCATTTGATACTTCTAAGTAACTGTCTTCTATGATGACTATTCACAAGCAGTGTGGAACAGAGATGTCTTCATACTACTAGGACAACACATGTAATTGTAGTGTAATTACATTTAGCACTATGGAAATCACAGCTTCCAGTCCAAAGCGGTAGCCAAGGCGTCCCCAAAGGTCCTCTTGACATGCAAGCCTGAGGACAGGACCATAAATATCACCTTCATCCAAATTCTGTACTGTAGGAATTATCTCCCTATGTCTTATACACTGAACAGTAGACACAGAACAGAATCCAGGTTTTCAGATTTTTCCTGTGAAACACACTGAGAGAAAGCATTCCCCTACCACTAAAGAGAAGATAAAAAAGCAGCAGCCATTTGTATAGTCTCACCACAGTAGAAAAAGGGTGAAGAATATCCAACTTTAGCAGATGTAACAAGGGGTTAATAAGGTGAACTGGATTTGGCATCTCTTTCTCTTTTGAAGTATGTTACCAAGATCCAAATTAGCAGCACCAATCTAGCCGTTGGAGTAGACACCTCATCAATTATATTAAATTCATAACACTTTCATACCTAATCTCATTACTGAGTAAGAGAGAAAAATGTGTCCTACTACAAATATCGGCATCAAACATGTTCACTGTTCATTGCTGTAGATTGGGAGTGGTGAAGTATAGGAAAAAGAAGAGAGGCAATCCAACAAAAGGAGAGAGGGAAAGAGAAACTAGAAGCAACAAAGAAATCTGGTAGTCTGTAAGAAAGTAAATAAGGCACCTAATCAGATACACAGTAAGTGTACCTTATCCTCTAGAAATGCTTCGTTCCTATCAGTCAGCAGAACAAAGTTTAGTTGCTTTTAGGTTTTCATGTACAAACCAAAAGTGAGATATGATTTTCTGTAATACTTCTGTTTGCCATGGAATTAAAACTAATGCATTTAAATATTGGTATTACAGCTTTTAGAATGTAAGCTGCATGGAAACAATAGATGTATATTGGTCAAATAAAGAATAAATTATTTGGAAAAGCTGTTCTGGCTTGAAGGACTTTTTTTAAATTTAGAATAAAACCTCTTAGTTAGTTTTATATTCCCAAAACCAAGGCAGACTAATATGTATCAGTCAAAGACTGTTGCATGCCAAAAATTATGAGGACTAACAAAGTTAGTCATGGTCATTAACAGTTAGGATACCCATAATATATATTTTGGTTATGCTTTTGACCACTAAGCTATTTAGATTTATTCTCTCATTCAGTTCTACAAAGGAAAAAAAAAAAGAAAAAGAAAACGCCTAAGGCCCTAAGCAACTCTTGATGCAAGTAAGAATTCAGAGACTGTTATATTCAGCATTTGAACCTGAAGACTATGAAAAGCTATTGTCAGTCAGACATTCTTTCATTTTTAAGGTATTCTGAAGAAAATTCAGATTATATCTCCGCTGAAATCATACTGTATGCTAGCAGTGACAGCAAAACTTCTTGCATAAAGATATACATTCTTAACCTCCTACCAGCATAATATATGACTTCATTGCTGTTACATTTTTCTAATGAAATGAGCAGCTATGGAGCTGGATTGCATAGAGAGTCTGGAGATGGACTGAATCTTACAGTTGTCACCTATTCCTGCATGGTCATTTGCTAACTGCTCAAAATGTCAGTGCCTTGCATTTGATTCACTCAGATGGAAATGTTGATATTTCTTTTCCTCTCTCTGTTTCGAGCACAAAACCCTGAGGGTGAAGGCTGCTTTCCATGTATCAATTCAATACTTGCATCAGATGTACCAGCCTTAGCAGGATTAGTTACACAAAGTTTTAAGATGAATAATCATATTCCAATTCCTAACTCATCACTGCATGTATCATAACGACCTACGAAATCTTAGCTATTTTTTGAGACGATTGATTTGAATAGAACAGTTAAAGAGACAGCACAATGAGTCCTGTTGGCCTTTTCTGGTGTGGTGTTTTGAAATCTGTCACTTCTTTCTCAGTAGACTCTGGGAAGACTTGTGGCATGAAAAGGTAAATCTGGCACCCTTTCTTGATTTACTATGAATGTTTTCAGCTCTAGAACTCTTTTCTCAGTACACTGTGCATTATGGAGAAGAAGAAGAAAGAAAGAAAGGAAGGAAGAAGGACTTACTGAAGGTTAAATTATTTCATGTTAATGTCTGTGTTCCTTGTGAAGTTCGTCCAGTCACAAACTACTGCTGTTCAATTCAGTCCTGCAGTTCTACTTCACTGTGGTTAGACAGTGAATCAATTTTTGTGCTCTTTTTGTCCACTGTCTGATTTTCTTCCTTTCTCTATGTACGTAATTAAACATCTAAAAGACTTTTCTCCTATTAGCTTGGTGACAAGTGATTGATCTGATCCACAAGAGCAGAAAATGTGAGGAAATGCTCCAGATAACACAGCTGTCTTCATTTTTCCCTCACATTCAGTGAGAGGGATCTGGATATGGATTCTGGTTCTTCAAAGAATCAAGTTCACAAAATACTCAGTAGTTTGTATTTATGCAACAGAAGTTACATACTGAGCTAGCTAATATACCATATTTCCCATGAAGGCATCCCAGCATAGGATATGCTTGCTATCTCTATTCCTGTTTAAAGGTGTCAACCTAAATTCAAGCAGCTGTCATCTACCTAGTGGGCTTGGCTCTTTTCTAGTAGTTAATTGTGCAGATACCATTAATTTGAAGTATAGGCCACTTGCATAGTCTTTGCTTTGCAGGAAAATGAAGATGAAGAAAGAGGGGAAAATAAACCCATTCATTATATATAAGCCAGACATAACAAATATAACCTCAAAGCTATTTATAAAATTAGCTAAGTATACATGCTTAATGTGCAGATTATTTTCCGTATCTTGATTGTGCTATCACCAAGATGGGCAGTTGAAATAGAAATCAGAAGTAAGCAGTTTCTTTTCAAACTTGTTTCTGATTCCAGTTAGTTTATTTTATAAATAATGTTCTGAGCAAAAGCTTTCAGAGGAAATCAGATTCATAAGGTTTGATGGCCAGAAGGGAGCATTAGTCTGACGTGCATAAATCACAGGCCATTACATTTAATCCAGTAAATTCTGAATTGAGCTTAATAATTTGTGTTAATGTCTGATTACACCAACCAATCCAGAAAAGCAGCTAGTAATACTTTCAAAATTTAAAAATGCGAAGTGTGCAACATGGTCAACACAGAGTTAGAAGAAATTGAGACTTGTTTCTGAAACTTTCTAAGCCACATTAAGATATCAACAGGATACAAAATTGTTGATTTTTCCCTGTTGCTGTAGATAAGAGACACATTCTATTTTTCCATGTCATGTGGGAAAGACTATCTGGAATTAAGGGATTCTTCATTCTTTTTGCTAAAGCTGTAACCTGAATACATTTACAGATTAGACATTTGAGGTTCTGCTTTCACTTTTAATGTCATGGGTTTAAGTAATAATTAAATGCTTGGGCTTAGGGCACTGGAATTATCAGGAATACCTCTCCTATGCAGAAAAGCTGAGGGAGAAGGGCTTGATTAGCTTGAAGAAATGAAGGCTTTGGGGAGACCTCATTGCAGCCTTCCAGTACTTCTTAAAAGGAGCTTATATACAGGAAGGAGGCCAACTTTCTGTAAGGGCAGACAGTGATAGGACAGGGGGGAATGGCTTTAAATCAAAAGAGGGGAGATTTAGGTTAGAAGTTAGGAAGAAGTTTTTTACTCAGGGAGTGGTGAGGCAGTGGAACAGGTTGCCCAGGAAAACTGTGTATGCCCCATCCCTGGAGGCACTCAAGGTCAGGTTGGATGGGGGCCCTGAACAGCTTGATCTAGTGGGTGGCAACCCTGCCCATAGCAAGGGACTGGAACTAAACAATTTTTAAGGGTCCTTCCAAACTAAGCCATACTGTGATTCTACGTCATACTGTTCATGTGCAGTTGAAACTTTTCAATATTTATTCTAAAATCCATAGCAGAAAACAATGAGTGTATAAGCATATATGGAAACATGCTTGTGTGCAAACTAAATCCTAACTTTAAATGCTTAACCTGAATAAATCATAATATTCTTGTATTCAGTGTGAAAATAATAACATACTAATTTGACAAAAATTCATTGCAAAGTACATTTTAAGAGAATAACTTCAGTCAGCTATGTGATACTGAGAAAATGCTCAGCTCCTTCAGATTTCAGTAATATCAATTTGTGGTACAGACACTGGAAGTAATTACAAACCCAGAACCAAACACATTGAAAAGAAAAAAAAACAACAACTCAAAGCAACAGAACCCCCTTCAAAGTTAACTGACACTCTATGTTGTGTCACTTTTCCCACAGGAGTGACTGGGATGTCAATCATGCCTGATTCATTCGGGGGGCATAACTATGTTAATATTGAACCAGAGAAGGCAGTGATGTGGGTGATGATGAGTAACAGACACAGACCGAAATCAGCAAAAAAAATTCACCTGTATTTGCTTCATCTCACTTTTATCAGTGCTGACTTTTCACTATTTTTCCTCTCCAGATACCCTCTAGCATGTGTTAGCAATGCCATAACCTATGTGATTTCCCATTCCCATCTTTAATATTTCCCCCAGAATGATGTTTCTAATGTAAATTTATTGGCATCCAGACATCAAATATCAAAGTATGGTACTTATTTTCTTCTAGAAAAGTTCAGAAGATTTTAATGTCCAAAAGACTTCAGCAAACTGAAACTTGCTATCCTTAAAGCTGACTAAGCCAAAAGAAAAAGGTGAAAAGAGTTAAAATACTCTGAGAATTATATTCCTCCCCATTCCAGTTCTCTATTTCTCCCAGAGAGGAACATAAGCATTTGTTTGGTACACATATAGTCTCTTTGCAAATCAGACTGATTGCATATTGAGCTTTGTGTGCAACAACTTTGATTTGAAAGAAACTGCATTTTCCAAAATAAAGCAAGGAGAGTTGAGGAAAAAGAGACACAGCTGTATGAATCTTCATGTTCCAGCAGTGGGTGTGTTCGGTGTTTTTTTTTTTCCTTTTTCCATATATTTGATTCTTGGCTTTCATGCCCTCAGCAGTTTTCTAATTGTTTACTTTTAAAAATAAGGGCAACTCTGGGGAGTTTCTATCTTGTGGTTGCTGACTGCCTAGAAAAAAATTAAGAATGTTTTTTTGCTTACAGGATTTTGTCTACAAAGTGTTTCTGTAACTGTACTTCAGATGATAATCTCTTCAAGGCAGAATTGGCAGAATTTTGCCAGGCACAGGCAATGTTTCAATTAGTTTGTAGCATCGTAACACAAAGAATGTGTTACTTTTTGTATTCTCTAAACTATCCTTTTAAATCTATAGGCAATTGGCACCTAGGACTCTTGAGAATGTGTCCCACCTTGGCAGTGGGCATAGTGCCATCCTAGCAGATGGGCATGAGTTTTGGCATGCTGAGAATCAGTATGTGCATCACATTTGAGTACAATAGGTCAGCATCTCATCCAAGTATGTGGGAATGAGAGTGTCTGTGCTGAGCTTCTGTGCCAACGGTTAAAGGAATATACTGTCATTAAACTAGCTGAAAGAGAAGATCCTTTTCTTTTTCTTTTTCTTTTTTTCCCCCCCCTTTTTTTTTTTTAAATTAAGCCACATTTCCTATAACTACCTGGGAACACAACTTCTCTCACAGTGCTGTTCCTGGATAACTGATAGAAGATAAAATGTGTTCATCTGTACGCACACACATATAGCCCATCCAGGAAGACACTATCTTGTTCAATAAAGATGTGGTTTTGTACTTTGTGGTTTCCCTGCTGAATGTCTCATCTAGGTACAAAAGCCAGATCTGGAGAAGTCAGTGTATAATTTCAGCTGAATAGAGCCCTAAGAGCACTACAGTATTTGGCATGAAATTTGTAATGAAGCCGTTGAGTGGGTATTCCCATTCTGGAACCAACTGAGGCTAATTTTGATTCAGTAACAAAAAAATGCACCTTGCTGACATAACAGAACAGACTTTTTCAAGCTCCCTTTTCCAATCACATGTGGAAAGTTACTAATAATAGTAGGCACCCTATGGACTTTCTACACTACCTTCTATCAAAATGGTGAAAATGCTTCCAAAGCAGTATGTGATCTCAGGGCATTTGGACTGACTGGATTATTTTATCACAACATTTTTCAGTATGAAATGTGGACAGCAAGTAAGATTGACATTGTCAGTCAAGAGCTTCTCTAGCAGAGGGCATATACTAACAGAAAGCCAAGAGGACTTGGTTCTCTAGAAAAATGATGTCCACTGAGCCTTATTGATGTTCACTGGCCTTATGCATTTGAAAACATATTACAAGATGCTTTGTAATTTATTAAATCTCTTGCCTAAGTTATTGAATATTCTGCAATTTCAAAATGCCATTCCAATTGGAAAAGCAGACAGTTTAGCCCAGACAAAATATAAATTTCCTGCCATCATTCACTTTAAGTAGAGTTATTGAAGACTTTTTTTTTATGGTTTACAAAGACCCTACCTTTTTTTTTACCTCATATATAATTTTATATATTAGATTTTTAAAGCAACTTTATAACACAGTAATGAAGAGTTATGCTATTTTTTCCCACTGTCTTCCCAGTTTTTCTTGAGAAAATGAGAGATAAGCTGTAATGAATCATTGAGTAACTACCATGAAAAAAGTAGACTCACATTTCAGTCTTTACTTCTCTTGAAATTATCTGTTGTGGTTCTTTTTTTCTACACAATTGTATATCAGGTGAAATCAGATAAATGATGAAGGACTTAAGTCTATGCCTAAAATTTTCTCTATGAAATAGTATTATTGTGATCTTTGCATCTTTTATAGTTTCCATGGAAATAAATAGGAGGTATTATTTCAGAACCTATGTAGGTATATAAAAGAAAAAAAAAATCATATTTTTAAAAAATCAATTACTGTTTATACCAATATTCTGTTTGATAATATATCCCTACAATTTATGACAATATATATTCCTATTATAACACAATAATACAATAATGTAATACATTCTGCCATAGAAAAATTAATAATTATAATGCTATCTCGTGCTACATTTTCTGCATTGTAACTTGTAAAACTAGAAAAGTAAGTAATTCAAAATCATGATATAACAGTGAAACATCAAATCCTTGCTGCATCAAATCCTCTTCCTTAGAAGAGAATGTATTTTTCTGTGCTAATTATGCAGTGGGCAGATTAGCAGAATGAAAATTAACAAGCTTTCACTGTATCGTTTACTTAAGTCTTTGTATTTCAAACTATTCAAATGAAGAGCTCCATATGGCCCTTCCAGTTTTAGTAGTGCTAACCATGCAATAATTATTTCTTCATCTAATAAAAATGAAAAGCAGAGTTAGAAGTATAGAAGTAGACATACACTACATTGTATGTTATTGGCTTGTTCATAACCCTTATGAAGACCCCTGAATCTTAATTAAGTTTTAAATTATTATAATTGTTATTATAATGACAATTTTTTTAAACTGTTTGCATCAGTTCAATGATCAGTTTGTGCTGTTTTCTTATTAGTTTTGAGCAACTTCCAGTGCCCTTGCAAGTAACTGTTTTATTACATACAATAATCAAATAGAATGAGACATGACTAGCTCTACCATGACTGCTAGGAACAGTGAAAAACACGTGTCTATGTGGCTTCCTCTGTCTTGAGGATATGGATAGAACATCCTCTTACACGTAACGGCAACAGCAGGAAAAATGATGCAGTTCTGACAAAACTCACTCACCTCTTTAATGTCTCTGACAGGATGGTGAAGGAAAACAACTCTCTCCTTGACAATGAGGTGGAAAGACTCTTCATCTAACTTCTGGTCTCCTGGAGAAAGAGGCAGAGAGGTAATCTGAGAAGTTTTGGATCACAATTCTCTGTTCTTTCTTCAACTACTGTTTTGCTCAATGCAGACATATTAGTAAAATTTGAAAACTTTGAAAACTATTATAACGGTAGATTTTACGCCTAGGAGGGCATCATGGGAATGAACTTTTTCTTTTTTACAAGAAATCAGGATGAACCAGCCAGCCACGAAGGCAGTCATGTCAGTGCTACATTCTCCATAAATGAATAATTAATTCAGCTTTGCAATAGATTTCTATTCATCATTTAATTTCTTTTGGAAGAAACTGCAAATTGAGTGAGTCAGGACTTCTGTGCTGTCACAGGTAATGAAAATAAAGATTTTTTTAAAAACAACATTTTAAAAATTGTTAATATAAAACTTGAAATTTTAGCAGTTAGATGAGTTTTCTTTATTTCACAGGGAAAACTGTTACTGCAGCTTCAAGTGTTAACTTAAATTATAGAACATCTCTTTCATACCTGCTTAAAAAGCATATAAATTAGATTCCTATGTTAAGCAGCAATCTGAAAACGGCAGTCAACTTCGATTATGCTTAGCTTACTTTTGGAGTTATTTTCCCTCCATTCTTCTGAGAGCCGGATACCTTTTCTGCTAGGCAAAGGATATCCAAAGGATTTGAACAGTAGAATGTATTTTTGAAAAACATAATTTTTTTCATGTGTAAACTATTAATAAATTAATTAATATACTTGTTTCCTTGATTAAATTCACTTTTTTTTTTTAATTTTTTCAATAAAATGTGTAAGCAGACGATACTGCTACTGTTTTTTGTCATGCTAAATTCTGTAGATGCTAAAATTAATTGCACCCCAGGGCTATTACGTTATGCATGAATAGACACCCAAACAAATGACAGCACTCAGAGAGAGAGAGAGAGAGAGAGAGAGAGAGAGAGAGAGAGAGAGAGAGAAAGAAAGAAAGAAAGAAAGAAAGAACGAAAGAAAGAACGAAAGAACGAAAGAACGAAAGAAAGAAAGAAAGAAAGAAAGAAAGAAAGAAAGAAAGAAAGAAAGAAAGAAAGGAGATTTAGATGTATTCCCAATGATTGCTGCTAGTAACATGATAACTGACATGATACCCAATTACAGGATTTCTAATCAAGTCTATCAGTGTCAGCATCTTTTTTTCCGTCAAGCTCTTCTTACATTTTTCTGTTCCTGACAGTTCTTCAATGGTAAAATAGCTTCTATTTAAAATTATTTATCTTTATAAATGTAAGCCAGCATCTCTATAGGTGATTTGATTTTTTAAAATCAGAAATGTTATTACTAGAAAAGTCATTCATGAGTCTCCTTTTCAGCAGCTTGGTACTTAATTAAGTTTGTGGAGGATTTCGCAATTGAGTATGTTTTTTGCTACAAACTTCAGACTGACACAGAGACACCTTCATGTAGCTCAAAGCAATATGGCTTAAACTCCAGGTAAACTGAATAAGGTAAATTAGCCTCAGACTATTATAGACTGCATGATTTCCAGTGGCAGAATGAAATACTGTTCCAAGGTTTAGCTTCTGAAATCTCAGCTGAAATGTAAATATCAGGTTTAAAACCAGGCTATGCTCAAGACAACAATAATAAATGAAATGTAGGCATGCCAATGGCTAAAAAGATTGCCCCTTCACCCTACAAAAGTAAATAAAATTGCATAGGCAGATGTCCAGCTTCCCTGTGTCATTTCTGAAGACAGGCTGATGGCTTGCAAGGCAGAAGACTATGCTTCTGCAAACTCAGTAGGCAACCAAGACTTAGTTACAAGAGTCTAAATAAAATTTTCTATTTCTGATCTTTCAAGATCAAGAGATCAGGTATCACTGTGTTATAGCAGTCCTCATAATTGCCCTTATGGTTAACACAAAATTCCTAAGAAGTTTGTCTCTTTCACACAAGTCCTTCCTATAAAGCACTGACATTGTGGTTCAGTTCCTCCAGCAGTGCCTGAGGAGGGGTTCAGATATACGTCTTCATCTCCAGATGAAGGAACAGTCTCAAATGTACTGGGACCTCTTGCAGCATCCACACTGCCTTGTTGGCAACATTCAGGCACTCAGTAACTATGCAGTTAAATGAGCATTCCGGCTTTTTGGGGCAATGGCGGTCTTTGTCAGCCTCTGATGATAATCTGAGCAGAAGATCAGGGCCTGCTCTCAGGGTCAGGTCTTGTTTATCTGTTTGCTATTTACTTACACCGTGGAAGGTAACAAGGCATAAACAGTCCAGTGAACACAGATCAAAATCCAGATCTCACATGCACCATGCCAGTGTCCTCAATCAATAAGGTAAAGATTTGCTGTCCCACTTATCTGTTTTCATTCTGGCCATCAGAGTTAAGCAGTGATGGAAAGCAGACTCTCTGACTCCTTTTTCTGAATGTAGATATCTACATTTTATCAGACTGAACTGCCTTGTCTGTAAAAATGTCATTAGTTGTCCCTGTACATCGGGAAACTATGATTTCCCTATATGCCTGTATGCACTTCTTGAAAATTCAACATGGGTAGTGGAAGCATTAGACACCAGGTGCAGGGAAGAGCAATTCTAACTTCTAATTCTAAATAATGCACTTCATATGGGAAGAGAGACAAATGCAAATCCACTATGATACTGGAGCTAACGTTCATACTTTTGTGAAAGTATTTAGCCAAGTAATTGTGTCTATTTTATTTCGCATATATATTTTCTCTAAAGTAAAATATTCTTTCACAAGATCTCCTACAGTATTTTATTCATGTCTTCCTCATAAATACATTAACTTCATAATTGAGGCTGTAATACAGAGAAGTGCAGGCAGGAAACTGTACTGCTTGCTGTATTATAGCCCTGATTTTGATCTCATCTGATTAGAACATGTCAGAAGCAACTCCTTGCAAGTCCAGGAATTCACACCAGCATAAAATTGATGCAAGGCCTCTGGTTGGAGATTTCCTACACGTGAAATTACAGTTTTGGTTCTCTGCCTGGTTACACAAGTACTGCTTATTAAGGAGAGGTCAAAAATTTATTAAGTCAGTGGCTGCCATGTAAAAAGTGATCAATTTTCAGGGTAATAACAACCTGAAACCATCTAATAATAAAGCTTAATATCTTAATGTCTTCTTCCCACGCCCTTTGAAAAGAGTCATATTTTATCATATCCAAGATCATTAATAAATCAGGGTGAAGGAAAAGAGCACGACCCAAGGCTAGAAACTGTTGCTACTATTTTTGCTATTTCTAGTGCCAAGCACATCTAGCCTCTCATGTGGAGACCCAAAACTGGACATAGAGGCTTAGTATCTCAATGCCTTTTAGGTGGAAAACTTGGCACCTCTGTAACGCATTCCCCCAGAAATTGGTATGGTAAAGGGAAGCTTCCTGAGAGGCTGGGAATTTATATTTCAAGCTAATAGGAAATGCCAATCATATCTGCAATATCCCTTTTCTCTTCTGGAATTTCAGTTCCCAGGTTGGGGCTGTGAGCAGACAGACACTCCCCTTCTACTGGGGACCACAAGAGTGAAATCCTCTCCTTAAGGAATTGCTCTCGGAGTGGATCTCATTGTTTTATTTCAAAAATAAATCTGAAGGAGGAACCACACGTAATAGCTTAGCGGTTAGAGGCACTCCCTTAGGAGAGCAGAGAGGGACCATGTCCTCTTCAGCCTGAGGGGGCATCAAATTGGCAGCTCCAGGAGCTGCTACAGTCACCAGGCTCGAGGGGCCATGCTTCCTCCCACTTCACTCAAGGCTGCACAGCTGAGCAGCATGAGGCTGAGGGCAAAGCAAACACAGCTTTCAAGACCAGTGCCGAACAGCAGGCTGTGTAGTTTCACTCTAACCAAGGAGGTGGTGGCTAGCCACAAGTTGTGCTACTTTCTTGTTCTGACTTCCTCTGAAGGAGAATTTATAATACCACAACATCACAGTCCTACCTATTATAGTGCAGAAAGGGGCCCCATACTTATATTCCTTATTGCAACAATGAAACCTGATTCATTCAGTAGCATCACAAAGGAAAATGTGGAAATATAAACATCTCCAAAACTGACACATAGTATATTAACACTAATGCCTAAATGCTGCTAATTGTTACTGTATCAGTATTGCCCTTTTTCTAACATTGACCAGTCTTACTAGTTTTAATAATTGTTTTACAGTTTTCACCTCCTTAGGTTTTGTGAGAGCTCTTTTAATGTGAAATGACACCTGAAATATTTCTCATTTACAGTGTTTAGTTAGAGAAGCCCAATAATGGCTTGTTATATTGTAAAACACCTGGCATATTGTTCAGCAGTAGAAATGAACCAAACTAGTTAGGAAAGCAAGCCTCAATGGTTTGTGAATCTAGTGGTTTACAACTAAATTGATATTGTTTGTTTTTTAAGGTAGAAAACTCCCAATAAATCCTCATATAATTATTTTTAGATATGTGCTTTATACCTGAGCACTCCGAAGACCAATCTAACTACATTTGATCATATTCTCTATATTCAGTCACTACATATTATGTCACATCAAAGGTCGGAATAACTTTTTTTTCCTACTCAAGAACAGTAGATTCTTGTATCAAATATCTGCTCAAAGAAGAAGCAGATAATTAGTGGATAGGATAAGCCGAAGATTTTATCTCGAGAGAATTCACTCCTCACAGATCTCTAATTAAACCATAAGAAACTGCATGATGTGCATAGGCTGCTAAGTGTTAGCACAAGCAAAACTTGAAGTGGGCTGGTACAAAGTGATGAAGGATATGTTATTTGCTTGTTTTTCAACACTTCATGCACACAAGACCTCTGTTTTTACTGTACAACTGCTAATCAACTTGTCTACAAACAGGATGGTTTTTTCTGTTGGTTTTATTAATAATTATTTAAATTCTTACTTAGGAGACCTGTTTACAAACTGTAACTCTGCTACTCCTGCCATAAAGATAGTCACAGCTTCAAAGAGCTTACAACTAAAGGACACATCAACACTGTACATAAGATTTCTGCTCATGACCCTACCATTCAATTTACAATTATTTTAGATGTTTTCTCTCTATTTTGCAGCTAGCTTTGTGAACATTACGTATCATATACAGATGTGTGTGATAAGGGACAACTGATGGATACACACAAATGGGGGAATATCAGGAAAAAAGAAAGAGCAACAATATTGGTCACTAAGACTGATAGAAGTTTAAGCACATTCAAATCATAGATACTCACAGTTGTTTTACTAAGATTTAAGCCTCGCTCCCCCCCCCCCAAAGATTTCTAAGGTGGAAGAAAAAGAAGGATGATAAAATAACCTGCATCCAGTTATATGAAGCTTCTCTTTGGTAAGAAAAGCAGAGGGAGAGAAAGAAGAAAGATATGAAATGTGAATAGTGAAGTTGTCATTATTGGCTACTCAAATGTGAATAGGAAGGATATAGAGGCGTAGAGACACGAAAGGTGAAGGCAAGCAGTGCAACCCTCATACAACAGCCATGGGAAATGATGTGGAGGAAAGAGCAATTTGATCAAATAAGTGAATTAAGAAAATAATCTTAACAGCATTTTTCATGAAGTGAGTCCAGAAGGCCTTCTCAAATGTGGGCTAAGATATGCTATCAATAAAGTCTTGGATGACAAGTATGCAAACGGGAGGAACGAGAAACATGCAGAGATATTATCTGTAACTTGTATAGCACACCTAAACTTTCCCATTCCATGACATCATTTTAAGCTAATAAATATCTGGAGAAGTTAAGTACACTGTGGTCTTAGTCTTACATTATGAAGCCAGTGGCCTAACTTGTACTGACAGAAGAGTGAGATTGACAGCTCAGGAGGATAATTAGTCTTCCCACTGAAGAGAGCTGATGTGAATCTGCTTTATACTACTAGACACAATCAAAATCTTTCTAAGCACATTTTCAAATGACCATGTTGAGATACATTTTTTAATACTTTTTTTTTTTTTAAATGCACTGTCTCTGATACATCCAGGCTTCCTGTCTCTTCCTGTTCTCTAAAGGTTATGAAGTTAATTTATTGTAGTGGTTTTAAACATGAAGTGGTAATGAATATTTACACACGCTATGTCTCTCTTTGATGAGATAAAATGTGAGGATTTATTAAACAATTTTCCAATTAAAGAGTCTGAAAAAAAAAAAAAAAAAAAAAAACCCACATTGGGCAGAGAACAGCAAGGCATGTGGAGATGTTAAAAGTTTATGAATTGAGAGAGTAGTAACCTACAATAATATGTTATTCCTGAAAAACTCAGTACTATTTTTTTCAGATACTATTAGCTTATGTTATTGCATGCCTTTTCTGTAAGTCTTGGTGGGTTTGTTTCCTGTGATATAAATTAAACAGTTCTGAAAGAACTGAACTTGTGTTTGTTTTATCATGCAATTTACACTTTTTTTCTGACCTACAAGGCAAGTTTGCAACAGGAGGACAAGCAGAAAAACAGTCTCATTTTACCTTCAAAATGATTCGTGTTTGAGAGGAGTACTGTTTTATTTTGCTGGTGGTCATGTCCAGAGATGCAAACATCTGAAAAAAAGAGTTTACGTGTAAAACTGGTCACACAAAATATGGGCTACTGCTAAATTTTCTGTTATTTCTGTTTTTCACTTCAGAAAATATTTATATACACAGAAAAATATACAACTCGTGGGTGACCCCACTTCTCATAAGGGTACCTGAGCAATATCAGTATCCCTGCAAATGAATGGGCAACTTCACAGAACCATAACCATGTTGAAGAGTTTGCCCAATTTTTCCTTACTCTATTCCATAAATCTTAAATATGAAAGGGTTGTCATTTCCAGTTTGCTATAGTATTAATCTCAGCTCTTAGAAGGAAGAGGGAAAAAAAGGGGAATGATCCCTCCTTTGAATTCTGAATTATGCTCATGTTCAATAAATTTTCCAGCTTATATATTTGTCAGATTTACCCAAAGCTAAAGCATTTCTATAGCACTTCAACAAATTGTGAAAAAAAAATATTTCTTGTCCTCTTTCATAGCCAACGCCATTCAAACTACTAAAGAGCTGAAAATGCTAATTCACATCTCTGAGCCATTAAAATAGTTCAAGCAAGTACAGTGAAAAGGAGATATTTGTCAAACATCAGTTAAAAATGCACATGAAGGCCAAAAGGCATTTATATGCTTTAATTTCTGAAAAAGAAACCCACTTACTATTCAAGTATAATAAGCGGCAAATATTTTCAGACTAGACCCAAAATGTTCAAAATAACTGTAGGCACTATTAGCAACAAAGCATGTTACCTCTTAAGGTACCCCTTCTTTCTTACCTTGGGCAAGCTACCACCCATGTATGAAGGCATAAAAATATTCAGAGCTGACAAGTTATTAGGCATTGCCAACATATTGCACATTGCTGCTATATCTCAATGTTATATTTTTAAAATTTTAGGGCCAATTTCAAGACATGCTGTATCTTCCGAAAAGATGATATGACGGGTCAGAAAAGAAGTCAAGATCAACTGTCTGAAAAAACAGAGCAAGAAGATTCTTCAGCAAAATGAACATCATCCAATTAGAATTTCTCTAAAATCTGGTGAATTTTCCTTTCCTTTTTTTCATCTGCTTGTTTTCAGCCAGGAAAGGCAAATCCCAGTGTCAGCATTGCAGATACTTGTCTGATACTGATGCAAATGAAACTAGTTATTTGTGCTGGATAAAGGAAACACAACTTGACAAATAAGTTTTTTGTCAACTCTGTGTAAAACCTTTGACTGATATATTCACAACAGTCTTACATCTAGATGAACTTCTCTCCTTAAGCATACACAGTAGAGTACAAAATGAGGTTTTATTTTTAAGGGATAATTTGCAGATGAATTAACAATTCACGCGATTTTTCCTTCCAAAATACGAGCATTACATCAGATATTTGACTTAATTTTAAAAAAGTAACTTTCTGCTCTTCTAGTCACTGAGTAGACGGTTGTCAGACACTTGAATTAACGTAGATAAGAGTGAATTGATCCTAGCATGTATTTCTGAAATTAGAAATCTCACACTGAGCAGGTTTTATCCCAGCAGTAGTTTGAATACAAGGAAATATATGTTAAGCTATCATTCAGACCAATACATTCTGATGTTTCAGACTGAATATATCCAGCCTGGTAAGTTTAAACCAAAACATATTTAGGTTGATACGTAGCAACAGAGATTGCTAGCATTTTCTATCACGCAACCCAGTGAAAACTGCTACATAGCAGGTTTTCAGCTCTGGGATAACTTCAGGTTGCATCTATCACTGCAAATTTCTTCAGTACATTAGAAAGACAGATAAGCAACAAAAAAAAATATCTCTCTAACAATAAAAAAATAAATTTGAGAAGGGATTGCTTACAACTTTGCTTACTTCTGGCATTTTGAAAATTACTAATTACGTCACAATCACATAGGTTCTTCAGAGAGATCCTAGTTAGCAGAAGAAAGATAAATACGTACCAGATAGTATTAGTCTAAATTAAAACCACTGTCATTGTAGTCAAAAGAAATGTGAACATAGGAAAATTCAGCTCCCTGAAATTTAGAGCAATCACCTTTTCAAGTCAATGAGTCAGCATTAGTTTTAATTTAAGCTTGTAACTGCAATGGATAACGATTTCTTTTAATTTTTTTTTAAGAGGAAAAGAGAAAGATTACACGGTTTAAATCCAAACAGATACATAAAGCAAGCCCAATGTCACACTATCCCAGCTCTCCCCCCAAACTCCATCCAACTCTTGTAATATGTTCAGGTTCTTCCAGATGGATATACTCACTTTGTGTTGCCTTCAGTGTCAATATCTTGGCAGACTGATGATCTTTGCATATAGACTTCCCAGTCTACAACAATTGCTGACATAACAAAATTCCAGTAATTCCTGAAGGGAAGCTGATATACAAAACACCTTGAAAGAGGTGATGGATAATCTCTTTTATCTCTACTCTGTATACCTACAGGCTACTCTTCGGCTTCACGCACCTACTATTGCTCTTACTTAAAGATAAAAAAAAAAAAGCAATAAGTAGTTCAGTCAACTAAAAATTGACTGTCTTTTAGACTAATTACTAGTAAATGCTAACAGTCCTAGCAATCACTGTTGTTTAGAATATCCTTTTCAAACCTGAAAGAGAACAAGCAGGTTTAAACCCAAGCTTTGCTCCAACAAAGCAGGGTTATCTCATGGCCACAAGAACTTGGGCCAATCTACATGTACGAATGTGTAATTTAGCGAGAGAGAGGACTCAATTTCTTAGCCCGAAACAGAGGGCTTCAGTCACCTTGACAGTGCTGTTTTTAACGGATTTCTGCTCTGCCACAGACCTCCAAGGTGAGTATAATTAAATTCACAGCCCAGACTGCCTCAAGTAGCTTGCATTTGGAACAGAAACTGTACTTTCTTGCATCTGAGGGATTAAATCTTCTGCAGTCAAGCTATAGTACTAGGAGAGCTGGACTAGTTAAACATCCTTCATTTGCTTTGAGAGCAAAATAAATTAGCCAGCATGCAACTTGAAACAATTGCAGTTGGACCTCTCCTAATTCCTCTTTCAGAAGTAGTTCAGCTTCCTCCTCACTATGCTTTATATTCACAGGCCTTGCTACATAGGCTAGGGAAAAATATAAGACTTACTCTCCTGCTTATCTGAGATTAGCTGTTTTCTTTTTTTTCAATCTATTTGGAATTAGACAATGTGGGTCTGACATTTACATTGATTCAGAGAAAACCGACCCCCCCAGTCAGCAACAGTGCACTCAAACACATTAAGCTCAATAGAAATATTGCTGCTTAATTCAGTGACTGCAGGGTCAGAATGTTATATTCAGATAAGTAATTAACAAACGAAGAATAAAATGATGCATGTTCCTGAAGGCCTCAAGAAGACTGGGAAAGAAGCATATTCTACAGTTCAATTATCTAAGGTTACAAGCTTAAGATATCTGATTGCAGAACTTCTAAGCCTCATAGATCTAGGACATACCTGCACATTAAGCAATGAGAAATCTTTTGTTTAATTGATCCTAATTAGACATGAAACATAGAGCTGAGCCAGCTAGTCATTGAACTCTGCCCAGACTGAAAATCAGAAGCCACATCTCGTTTATCTGACTTTTCCCTTTTATATTTTATTTTAATATCTGAGTTTATCCCTATCCACAAAGAAGCCCTTGCTTCTCTGCAAACTAACAGTTAGATGTAAACATCAGTCATTCCAAACTCAGACAATGCAAAATCAATTTTGCTTCCTACGTTTGCCAAGCCCACAGACTATGTTTGTGTCAGCTTTTTAAATCATCTGACTTTTTTCCCTGTTGCTCTGTTTGCAACTCTGAGGGGCTCAGCAATTTTCTTAGGCAGGAAATTTTAATTTGTGCTAGCTTTGATCCAGACATCTATATCTGAATGCCAGCTGTATGCGTGCAATCTTTCAACACAGTTATGTCACTGGAGACAATGGAACAGGTTGTCCAGAGATGCTGTGGATGCCCCATCACTGGAGATGCTCAAGGCAAGGCTGGATGGGACACTTAGCAACCTGATCTATGCGTGGCAACCCTACCTACAGCAGAGGGTTGGAACTAGATGATCCTTAATGTTCCTTCCAACCCAACTCATTCGATGATTCTTTGAAATTATGAAGAAAAAATGAATTCATAATTGTAAAATATTTGACAGTATCTGAGTAAAAGATCCAGTATGTACGAACTTACAATCATCGTTATCCTCACTCATATATACAAGTAAACTGTAGCACATAGTAACTTTCTCAAGATTATTCATCAAATTAAGAGCACAACTGGAAAAAGTAGAACTTAGCCAGGAGACACACTTTATTATTAACAAGGTGGTATATTTTGAGAGACAGAAGGCATTAGTGAGGGCACTGATACAACACTGTCCAACATGAACTACAAATCTGCTACTTTCTTTCCTTCATTTCCTCATTTTTCTTGCAGAAACATTTTTTCTAAGCTTTTATATTTCTCTTGTAATATAGTGCTTCAAAACAAGTGCATTGGAAAGTTAAAGTGCAGGAAGATCAATGAAGCTTTTTAAATGGTTTCTAAAAATGTGATAAATCTTTCCTCTAGTTTCTTCTGTAATAAGCACAATGTTTAGCAAAGTAGTTAAAGCAATTTTGGGTTCCTGTAAATCTGACAAGCTACTCTAGCATTAACATGGAGTGAAACATTAAAGAATTAGATATACGTCTTAGTAACTTTGAGAGCTGAATTATTCATAACTGATAAGCATATTGTAAGGCACTCAAAGTATTTATTTTTTTGTCTTAATTATGGCTAAGAAAATGCATAAGTAAAATAGTTCTAGCCTCTGATATGTAATCAACGTTTGGTAAGGTAGCGTGCAAATTTCTGACTGCAAGCCAGGTACATATGATATTTTCTTAATAGAATGTTAGTGCACATTAAAAAAAAAAAAAAAAAAAAAAAAAGAAGCAACAGAAAAACAGTTATCAGCAAGGATAAGGACCAGCAAGGGATTCACTGACATTCTGCATTACCTGCACTTCAGTATGTTTGTATCACAGTTTTGCAGTTGTTCCAGCTATCTTTTGGTCACTGCGTGCAGAGACACTATTAAATGCAGTTAAAGTAATACTACTTTGCAGACTGTGGTTTCCATAGCATCAAATCACCTAAATAGTATGAATTTGTTAACATATTTTTTAGGACTGAGCTTTGTTAATGAATATTAAACATATTTTAATAAAGTTAAAAAAAAAAAAAACACCTCAACATGCTAGGCTTAATAGGTAACTGTTGGAAAACTAAAATGCTTTTCCGTGCTTGAAAACAGAGTCATCTGCCTGTTTGTTACTGTGTGAATATGAATATTCTGATGAAACTGGTGTTGCTTTCTATTGCTCTCTGTTACTCAGTGTTTTCAGAGCCTGGGAACAGATGGCACACCACCTGACTCTGCACACTCTAATGTAAGATTCATTGTGCTTCACAGGAAATCAAAGATCAAGCAACATTGCAGAAGGTGAAGCAGCACCTCAGCAACCAGCAACACAGTATGATACATTCAAGTGGTGGAGTGAGAAAGTAGAGAGAAAGGGAGAGAAAGAGGGAGAATAGAAGCCAGAATGACTTAGCTAAGTTCTTGTTGTTTTTTTTCCCTTTCTTTTCTTCTTTCTTCTTTTCTGTGTTTGTTTCCTTTTTAAGTAAAAGATTAGTCAAGCTCCAAAGAAGAAACTTAAATCCCTAGGTTGTCAGAGAACTTTAGTACCGAGAATCAAAATTTGAACACTTAGAAGCAAAAGGGTTATTTGATTGGCTTGTTTTCTTCAATTTCAATATTGAAAAAGAAAAAGTCTGATTGTAATACTAACCTGGTTAAAAAATATTTAAAAGCTCTTCCAAAATTTTGAATGGTTTTATAGGTGTGAAGAATTACAATTACTAGTAAGCTACCTCTCTCTACTTGTTAGTTATTCATCATATGCTACCCTTCCTTCTCTCACTTTTTTCCCAACTTTCTTTGCCTGCACTTAGGGCTGGACTACTCCTGTAAGGAAACCCAGAGTTCGTGGATATATTGTAGTATACAAAAAAAGAAGCCATTCTCTTACCCAAACCCCAAGCTTTATCAAATCAACATGAGGAATTAAGCATCAGATTGATGGCCTTCCTTCTAAACACTTCCCACCCCTAAATCTGGGTGAAATCTGGGAGCACATTGTCTTGGGTGTCTCTACTGTTGCCAATTCCTGACATTGACACAATTCCACAAGAAAACCAGGGGTCATGTTTATGCACTTACAAGAACATTTGTAGGACCCAAAAACTTCTCCTAGTTCAGCTGGCATTTTCAGGTACATCAAGCAGAGCAGAGAGCAGCCTTCACATTACTTGCTAGAGTCAAGTGACAAGCTGAAGGGATCATCCCATACTTTCTCACTGCTCAAATGTTCAGGATTTTGCAGAACTCTGTATCCTTAAAATATATGTACCGCCTGCCTCCTTGCATCTAGGTCTGACCTAAATCTAAGTAAAATCAATAGAAAAGTTGCTTCACGTTCTATTTTAAGTTTACCAAAGGAAACTGATGATTATGATAAGCATATCAACAGCACAGCTGTCTACACGTCCCCCTGTATTTCCAGGTATTTTATAAATCCCGTGGCTTAATCATCCAGTATGTCATTCACTTTGTGCTCAAGCAAATTAACTATATGCCATCTTATTCATATTAAGAAAAAAGATAAAATAATCAAATGAATTTCTGACTACATTATTGTAAACCCCTCAGACACAGTCGACTTGCAATGAACCGGAGCTGATGGCTTATCTGTTGTGCTCAGTGCAGTGCAAGTGCTTCACTGCTGTGGCTGGAGGAAAAACACTACATTATGAGTATACCTTACCTTTGTTGAGTTCCATTAATCAGCTGTGCCTTTCAAATGATCCCTGCCCTTCCTTACTTTCTTTCCAATGGTACAGGCCTCAGCTATGTGTTAGACTGCAATGTTTATACGTTTCAAACAGACAGACCTAGGACATTTTACAGCATGGTCTATTTTGGCCTTTATATCTATGTGTAGTAATGATAGTGGAAATTGCAATGACACAAATTTTGGTTTGATTATCAAATACTGGAGGAACTCACAAAAAAAAAAAAAAAAAAAGAAACAAACAAAAAAAAACGCTGAAATAGAATGATTATTTCCAGATGGGTTATTGCTTTTTGACATGAAGTAACTAAAACAATATTTTTGCTGCAAAACAACAGCAGGCTTGTCACTCTGCATATAGAATCAACTTGCTGTTACCAGTACACATTACCTTACTGTGTTTTTGTTTGTTTCACTTCAAATATAGTGTAAATTTTTCAAGTATATAATGTATATATAATATTTCAAATGTGTAAATTCAAGCCACTGATCACTCTAATTCATTTTTATATTCTTACCATGTTTGCTTACTTACATTAATAATATCATTTTTTTAATTCTGAAGTCACTGCAGTTAGCTTGTTCAACTCTTGAGGCTGAGTATGACATGGAATAAGATAATTTTGGTTCAATTTTGTTAATAACTTATGAAGAAAAATACTTAACTGTACCTTCTGATAAAAACCAAAGGGTACTAATCAAAGAAGATAGTAAGTTTGGATAGGAAATACCTATCAATGCAGTTGACATCCTTTTTACTTATGTTCTACCTTATTCTGCAATTATAGTAGCCTGTTGTTAATATTCAGTATAGATACTTTGTCACAGAATTGTAAGGGTTCAAAGTGACCTCTGGAGATCATCCAACTCCTCTGCTAAAGCAGGATCCCTAAAGTAGGTTGCACAGGAAAGAATCCAGACAGGTTTTGAATATCTCCAGAGAAGGAGACTTCAAAACCTCACTGGGCAGCTTGTTTCAGTGCTCTGTCACCCTCAAAGTAAAGACATTTTTCCTTATGTTTGCATGGAATTACCTATGTTCCAGTTTGTGCCCACTGCCCCTCTATTTTGTTGCTGGGCACCACTGAAAAGAGCCTGGCCCTATTCACTTGACTCCCACCTGTTAGATATCTATGAGCATTGGTAAGATCCTCCCTCATTCTCCTCCTCTCTGGACTGTCTGACCTCTCTTAGCTTTTCATCAAAAGAGAGATGCTTCAGGCTCCTAATAATCTTTGTGACCCTCCATTCTTTTCTAGCAGGACAACTCCTAACCTGCAGTGATGCATGCAGTTGTTCTGTCCCAAGTGCTCTGCACTTGCTCTTGCTGAACTTCAAAAGGTTCCTCTCTGCCCAGATCTCCATTGTGTTCAAGTCTAACTGCATGGCAGCACAACCTTCTGGTGTGTCAGCCACTCCTCTTAGCTTCATATAATCAACAAACATGATGAGGGTGCACTCTATCCCTTCACCCAGGCCACTGATAAAAGAAGTTGAACAGAACTGGATCCATTGCTGTCATTGGGAACCACTAGCTACAGGCCTTCAACTAGATTCTAGGCTGCTGATCATGACGCTGAGTTCTACCAGTCAGTTTTCAACCCATCTCACTGTTCACTTTTCTATCCCACACCTTCTAAGCTTACTTACAAGGATGTTATGGGAGATAGTGTCAAAAGCCTTTCTAAAGCGCCATTTTTGATAGTGAAGCTGGAGTGTGAGGACAGAAGCAGAGCCCCACTTTTGTAGGTCACCAGGGACCAAGGTGCCTGCTTCTCAGTATTGTCCACTGCTGGTGTATGATTCTTAAACAACCTATCTTTCACAGAATCACAGAATGGCAAGGGTTGGAAGGCACCTCAAGGATCATCATCCAACCCCCCTGCCACATGCAGGGCCACCAACCTCCACGTTTAATGCTAAACCAAGCTGCCCAGGGCCCATCCAACCTGGCCTTGAACACCTCCAAGGACGGGGCATCCACAGCCTCTCTGGGCAGCCTGTTCCAGTACCTCACCACTCTCTGGGTAAAGAATTTCCCCCCTGATGTCCGAACTGCTACTTGCAGCTCAGCCAATTGTAAATGATCACCCACCTGTGTGCACCTTGTTCAGCTACAAGGCTCTTGGTGCAAATGACTGCCTGAATTGAAGACTCTTTTCTTACCAGTTTTCAGTTATTCACCACTGGGTGAATGTATCTGGCATCTCCAGGGATTTCCCTGAAGTACACTGGATTTTACCCTCTGCCCACCACCGTACTGGATGAGATCAAGAACACTTCCCCTGCTTGTGAACCTGCAAGCAAAGTACAGCACCCTGTCTGTGCAAACAGCTGTGACAGAATGCTACTCCCAGATGGGAAGAAAACAGACCGCCTAATTCCCTCCCTGAGCACACTGCTGTGCCAATTGCCAAGCTACACCCTACAGACATGCCCTGTTTGCCCATCCTGATCACCACATTCCTGGAAGCTGCCTGTGTGAGGGGAGGTTATGCTATCACTCCTAGCAATTCTCCCTCTTATGTCAAAAACATGGGATTGTTAGGTCATACCCAAATCACTGTGTCTTCTCCTCTTTATCACTGCCTTCCTTTCTTCTGACCTGCATCGGTGTTTCTGTGACCAAAGAATGAGCTAGATATAGAGCTGAGCCAGCAGAAAACCACCTTATTTTAAGGGCTGGGGGAAGGCAGGCAGGTTTGTAAGGTCTAAGAGCACCCTGAGCTACCACGTAAACACACACACACCAAAGATTTCAAGCTTACCTGTGAATCTTCAGGAATTCATTCCTCAGGTTAAGTATACAGCCTGCTGTTTCAGTAACAGATATGAAGGGGAATAGGAGGAATACTTTCAAAAACTCAAAAGTTTAAAATTATATCTGCTTTGACTTTGACCAGTTTTCCAAATGCGGTGTTCATAACACCTTGTTTAATTCTACCAGCACATCTGAGCTTATGCCTATTAGGATGCCTTATGAATAAGTACATGACTTTCTTTAAGACTCATTAAAAATCTATGGATTCTGAAGGATATCAGTAACTTAAATATGAGTCAGGATCCCAAGTCACCTTTGCTCTGGTTTAACCTGGCAGGCAGCTTAGCACCACATAGCCACTGTCACAAACACAATCCACCCAAGCAGTGGCCACCTTCTCAGCCAACTCCCTACAGCCTTACAGCCTTTGCATGGTATCACAAGGTGTGGAAATCCCCTTGGCCAATCCAGGCCAGCTGTCCTGGCTCCAACCTCTTCCTTCCCCCACCCCAGGTCCCTGTGAGTGCCATAATGGCAGCATGAAAAGCTGAAACATGCTCTGCTCTACGCAGCACTGCTCAGAAATAACCAAAACGTCAATGTGCTATCAACACTGTTTTTCCCACATCCAAAACACAGCATCATACCAGACACAATTTGAAAAAATCAACTCTATCTCAGCTGAAACCAGCACAACCTTCTTGCAAGCAAAAACTTTTAGAAAGCTGCTGCAAAAGACTGCACTGTTCATCACCAAGTTGATAAACTCTCAAGAGGAAACTCATTTACTTTTTTCTCTTCTTAGCAGAATTATATTTATTATCACTGCAAAGCAGTCTGCACATACCAGGTTTCAAGTGAATACAGAGGACTGGACTTGGCAGGAAGAAGTTGTGCAGTTGTCACAAGCAGGGCTGTGTATTCAGTCCAGAGTGCTCCTTCTGCTTTATATTTTGTTTGTACACATAGCAAGGCTGGAGCATAGGATTAACAGATTTCACTCTTTAGAAAACTGAAAATAGCATTAAAAAACAATAGAGAGAATTGAGAGATTCTTTCACAGGTACAATATTGCATCTAATCTTGATGTCAGAAAACTTTGCTTACACAGTTCTTTCTTAAAGTATTACTGCATAGGCTGAAGAGATCAAACTAATGAAGAATTTTCAATGAGAGTATTTTGGAAATTTTGATGGGAAATAATAGCTGGTTCTCCTAATCTGAAGTTACTATTTGATCATCTTTACAATAGCGTAGCTAAAGCCAACACTGGAATTCTAAAGAATGAGTAAATCCAAAAAATGAACTTTCTGTACCCAGAAATGCTTCACAGTTCTTCACTATCTTTTTGACGCTCTGTGGAGTAAAAAATATTGAAAAGTCCAGTTTTTAACCCTCATGAATCTTCACATTCCCTTCCCTATAATGACTTCCACTTTCCCATCTCCCTGCTATTATCTTTGCCTTCTCTGTCCTCTTAGCTTTCAACTGGTAATTTTTCCTGTCCTGCATGACTTACACAGATTTCCTATCTTCTTTCATATATACCTCATCATCCACACCTTATTTGTCTTTCTCAGACAAATATTATCTCATTCCAAATATTTGTCCTTCACTCAACCAAACCAAATAGCCTTTCTGATACCCTGGCCAAACCCAGACAACAACAGCAAAAGTACACCACTGTTCTCAATCACAGAAGGGGTTGTGCACACATAGGTCTCTACCTACATGTCACCATGCGTGTTAACTTTGTAGACCAGATCAGTTCTGCTTCTGTTAGGTTTTATCAGCTCCTTGTAGCCATTGCTCCAGAACACCAATCAGGCAAGGATTCAGGACACTACATCAATCCCCAAGATTTGCTGCCATCTATGCATTATCAGCAAGTAGCAATCTTAACCCCTCCTACAGTGGTAGGAAGAGGCAGTGAGGAACCTCAGCACTCCTGGTTATAGTGTCTTTGTATTGGCCCTCATGTTGAAATGCCAAATGAGTGCTACCATGCTGCCAGATACTAGGTGCAGCATATACATCATTCATAACTCACATATTTTTTATTGCTTGAACCAGAACAGAAGAAGGTGAGGACTTCAGAAGACTATTCCGTGTATTTTTAAAATTTATTAATTTCGAGGATGGTATGATCTCTTTTCTACAATTTTCCTTCCAAAAGAAATTACAGTAAATGAATATGGGGGTTGACAAACAGAGTAATGTCTCAGGAGCCACTGGAATATACCTAGTGTTGCTTCATACAAGTGCAGATAGACAGGCCTCAAAACCAGAAAACAGTAAACATGGAGAAGTTGCCTGTTTCTTTGTCTCAAGATTTCTCTACAGACAGGTTGGCAGCACTGCATTTGTAAAGGAGGGGTGAATTTTATCCACAGAGAATTGATGGAAATCACAGTACCAAAAAGAAAAGACCTCACCCTCCTTAAGAAAACAGGAGCTTCTTCAGAATAAATCCAGATGATAGACTGTTACTCCAGCTTCTTCTCATTCTGGCATGTTAACGGCCTTTGTAACTTTCTGCTGTTCAAGTGCACAATTACTCAACAAGGAACTTCTGTTTCATGAACTCCAAGACATGGCAGCACTGCAAGCCTGACTTATGTTCATATTTCAGACAACACCGTTAGAGCTAGAGAGAACGGATATGATAACGAAAGGTCATGACAACTTGCTGGTGTTGTTGTTAGTTTATAAGTAATTTTCATACTGTCCTTGGAAGGTATAAGCAGAAAATAGCAACCAGTAAGTCATTTTTCCGGAAGTGTTTACCTTCTAGAAATCAAGATTTAAGTCTTGAGTTTTCTTGTTATGTTGTCAGTCTGTTCACAGAGCAGAGTGGTTACTTGCCAACTTTGTTTCTTGGAGAATAATGAAGTAAAGCAGCTGAACATCAGAAACAGAGCTCATGATGAGCTTATTTGAGTTTAACAGCAGGGGTCCTGCTCTTGGTAATCATTACTACTGCCTAATCTACTGCATACTTTCTTAGACAGTAGGGATTACAGCCATAGTGCTTCAGACATCTATTGGGAATAGAGCTAAAAAGGAATCATGAAAATTATGTGTAAAAATAAGAATGTATAATATTACACGTTAATATTTTTGCGCTGAATGTTGTTGGCCTAGTAAAAATGCTGCTTGTTGGAGTCCAACCTTTGAGATTTAACTGCAGACCTTAACAGCAAAACATAGAGACAGGGCTTTTGAGGCTTCTATAAATTTAGAAACTCATTGAGAACACTTGCCCACATAGGGGGAAGTTTTCTAAGTTACATGCTTGTGATTGGGCTGCATGATTGCCAACAACGTTAATGGGAATTATTCTTGTCTCTGAAAATATCAGCCTAACTTTGTAATAAAGTAATTTCCTCCACTATTGGCTTAAAAACTTCATGCCATATTTCTGACCTCAGTTACTTATTTGAAATCCAAGGTTGTTTTTTGGATTGGTTTGTAATGAATCAGAGCCTGCAGGCAAGAGAAACAATTACTCAATATAATACAGAGACAACCAGCACATCCAGGACTAATATTGTCTGCTTCTAATATATGCTTTTCTACCACTCCCCGAATAAACCACCAGTAGGGGACATTATGTGCATTATAAATAGAAAGCCTAGGAAATATCTTCAACGACAAAAAAAAAAAAAAAAAGTATCAACTAAGGAAACTGCGAGAGGAATGAAACCAATAGTTAGTAAAGATTTATTTCTGGCCCTTTTCCATGGAGGCTGGCAGAGCTGTTCAGTACGACACGCAAGGAGGCTAAAATGACAGATGCCAGCTTTGCATTCCAGAAAGACTTGTACCTCTTGGGACACTGTGGCTTACCACCACATTGCAGTGAACCAGACATTGGCCCAATGGACCACCACAACAATCCAAATGGGCTGTGAGAGTCCATTTTGCTGGTTTAGAAAAAAGTTAACTAAGTTTCAATGGCTCTGACAGACCAGGAAGGAAAGGTTTTGAGAGCTTATTAGGAGTGGGGAGAAGCTCTAAAAGCCAAGAATTATGTATTATAATTTTTTACAGTTCCAAACTGGTGAAAATTTGAAACAAAGCTACTCATACAATATAGTAGAACATCTTTTTTTTTTCAGTGGTTCTACAAGTGAAGCTATTTGTTTCTGATCACTTAATTTCACTATGATACTGCATTACAGCAAGCAAAGAAGTTAGCCAATATTTTTCCTTCTATGGATCTGTATGTCCAGTTTATGCCTCATAGAGCCGTGTGATAAGCTCCTGGTGGTTTTGGATTCTTGAAGATGCTGTAAGCAGCTGGGATAACTGGAATTCCACTTTCCAACCTGGACAAAAGAAATGCTCTAAACTGTCTAGGCAATGTGAATGTGAGTTGTTTGAACAGTCATTACCGTGATACTAAGACAGAACATTATTTAATATTAATCTTATCTGAAAATAAATTTTATTTAATTAAAAAATGATTTTATCATACCATAATGATACAGTTTTGATTTCACCACCTCAACCTTCTTGCAAAAATTTATTCATTCTTTGTGTGACAATTGGATTTTTTTTTTTTTTAGCAGAATTAGCATGTTAATGAAAAATATCTGACTAGATCTAGTTTCAATCCTGTAAGATTTTGAGCCTCCATAGTGCTGCACATCCTGGCTTTTGTCCAGTGAAAAATATACTTAAACATAAATAAATTTAAACACAAGAACAGTCCAGAACTATACTGCACCTGCATTTTCTACAATCCACTCTGGTCTCCATTTGACCTGATACTTCCCCACCAGTGGAAGTACGCTCAGTAGGCTAGAACACATCCAGGTCCCCTAATTAACCACAGGAACCTGTTGAAGCCACAGATGCTCCCTTATTGCCAGTGTATAAATATTCGTCACAAAGAAAGCCAGAGTCTATGCTTTTATCTCATCTCTACCTTGTTGGAAGCATGCAGATTAAGGCACATGCTTGAGAAGGAGGAGCACAGGTTGCACCTCAGGGCATGCTCACAACATAGCATAATACATTAACAATGTAATGACATTTCCCCATCATCTTCAGCACATCTTCACCTTAAACTACACTAACATAAATGTCTTTTTCTGATTAGGGGAAGCAATGACAGACATTGTCCCTGTTGCAGTTTGGGATGCATTGAGAAATGTTGCCCAAGTATTCCGGCAACTGCTAGGAGAAAAACAGAATAAAACAAAACAGAAGTCATGTAAGATATTATTCTGTTACATTGTCTCAAAGCTTGCTTGGGACACAGATGAACAAGTCCAGGCAAGCCCTGGGCAGGGGGCGAGATATCCTTTGTCTGGAGAACCTTGATGGACAAGTCTGGGGCAAAGGTTGTGAAATCCTTTGTCTGAGGGACACAGATTGACAAAGCCAGGCGCAAGGAGAGAGAGATGCGCTGCAGATTAATGGCCATGAAGCAGTCTTTTGTGTGGACTTATCTCAAGGAAGATGGCCATCTCAGGGGGTACTCACATGACTCTTGCTCAAGCACCCAGGGATATCACGCAGGCAGAAAAAGAAGGATAAGATGGAGGCCTACAATCATGAGGTTTAGGTTTTTTTTGCAAAAGATTCCTCAAGAAGAAGAGGTTTCTGCCATGAGGAGCCTCACAATCTGCCTCTCTGCCTCCCTGACTTGCTCTGCGCTCTACCACAATGCTGAAGAAGAACAAAGGTGTCTGACATCAGATTCCTCACACTACAAAATTCTTGCACACTGACAAACTCTCCTGGGCCTGCCGCCTGAGCGCTGCTGCTTCCCCCTGGATTGGCTCTGCGACTGCCTCCTGCTACCTGCTTGCTGCCCAAGGCCAGCCGCTTGCTGGCTTTTGCTTTTGCTGCTGCTCCCCCCCCCCTCACCCTCTCCCAGCTTCTGCCTCGGACCTTCAAATGTGTAACAGGACAGCTGCTGGATGCTGGTGGTGACTGTCCCCGCTTTATGTGATTCTTGCTTCTTTCATATTTTCCCTTCCCCATCTCCCTGATTAGGATTTATAATGAACTGGTCAGACCAACATATGAACTGTTGTTTCTTAATCTCACAACGGGTATACAGACATTAAAAGAACCTCATCTCCCTCCTATAAATTGGAGCGAGACAAGTCATAATGCCACAACTAAATACTCCACCCAAGAGCAACGAAGCCGTGAGGGCTGCTCCAAAAGCAATGCTTCTTATTTCATTATATTGGCCCACAGTATCAGGAGCAGATGTTGGTGGTATAGATAGTAGAGGTTGAACATTCCCACCAGTATTCCCTTATATTTTGTTCCTGTGCAACAGACAGCAGCAGAGGGGCAGTCTGACAAAATGGCATCTGACATGGAAGCGCACATGAAGCAAAGGAATGAAATTTAATTCCTCCATGCAGAAAAAATGGCATCCATTGACATTCACTGATATCCACTGAGTATTTAAGGACACCAATCAAGGAATGTGAACACAGTGAGGTGGTGGATGGTGTGTTTCAACCGTGGCAACAGCAGGTCATTTCTGATTTTTTTGTTGTTGTTGTTGTTGTTTTTACACAGGCTCTCATTCATTGCTGGTGAAAATGCATAGCTAAAGGCAGTGCCTATGTTGAAAAGCAGTGTTTTGTAGCCAAGCTTTCTCTCTCAAGGAGTGTTATTGGGCTCTTTGTATCCATTTTAGCTTCCATAAAAATAAATAGGAACACTACTTTCAGAGCAGCCCACATACATTGCAGTGAAAGAGACACAGGGACAGGTTTTATCAGATGTACTGCAGACATAGCTAGACCAAGAAAAACAGTGAGGCTCAGTTGAGGCTGAGATACAGCCAGGAGAACAAACAGTTAAAGATGTCATAGATTATCGATCAAACAGGAGCAATTGCTGCAGTGCACACAGTTACTTGGAATGGAAAGAAGGTCCTGTATTTATTATGCTGTTCAGCAAAATGTCAATTTGAGAAAATTAGAGAATTGGCAAGAATTAGAAGTTAGTAGCAAGTTAGCAGCACTAAATTTGTCTGCTGGGAAATTTGCCTTCTGTCAGTTTCCCAACTGAAAAACTGTGAAATTGCAAGTTAACTAGACTGAGCAAAGAACCACCAGCATTTCCAAAGGAAGATGTTGCCTTGTATCGGCTGATGAAAGACTAGATCTTTGGTCTTCAGTCTTTCTACAGTATGTTATTTATGGTGTTCTCTCATGTCAGTCCTTTTATCTCATCAGGTTTCACATGAATTATTCACAGAAGCTCTGGCTATATGATTTGATTGCTCTTCTAGAATGTATGTTAAATTTAGTTATGCTGCACTTTTCTTACTGAAACCTTATCACTGAAACTCACAGTTTAGGAGGATTCAGTCCCCTCCTCCCACTTTCCAACTGTACTTTTTTGTTGCCCCCCTTTTTTTTTTAATAATCAGAATGTCACCAGCATAGTGCTAGACAGAGCCTCCATTTATACTCCGAGGATGCATCTTCATCTAGGTTTTCACCTCTCAGAAGGTCTCAAATGTCTTGAGCTGTGTTTTATTCAAGTGTATTTCTTGTAGGATTCCAGCTGCTTTCCTGGCATTAAACATGAGCGTTGCTGCTAAATTATGTTCTCTAACACAGTTGCTGGCATCTTGAATGCAATCTTTATAACCCTGACCCCTTGTCTGAATTGAGAGGCATGATGTGGATTATTCCTGTTCTGGACTATTCTTTCTCACTTTCACTTGAATTTTGTTAGGTGACTGAACTAATTGCTGTGACTCAAAAATGTCACAATTTTGCACCTAGGGGCTTGCTATGTTCCTTCCAGGCAACTGGCATCATGATTAATGTTATATGAGGAAGGTTTTGAAATAAGAACGAATTTAAAATATTCTAACAGTGAAACAAGGATATTTGGAAGATCTCTCTTCAAATGTCTGCCTAATGAAAATTGTATAGTGGCATATAAACATTTTGTATCCCTTTCTGCTCATATTTTCTGGACTATAACCCAAAGACAGAAAAATATGCTCTCTGAGAAAAGGCATAACCACCCAATGAAATGAGGGTGGTCAATAAATTCTGTTTGTGAATCTTAAGACTTAAGCATCCTCACCTCTGACATCAGTGGTGCTTTACATACCTGAATTTTCTACGCAGACAAATGTTTAAGTTTTTTTTCCTGACCCAAACACTGTTGAAAACATGACACTTCACAACACATTCAGTCAGGAGTGCCTGACAAGAGAACAGATGTACAAAGGAAATGAATGATTCATATTAATTACAGTAGTACTTAAACATTTTGATTATGTTTGAGTTTGAGTGTTTATGTTGTCCAGGATTAGCAAGATGAAGAAACAGTGTTCTTATTGGGAATGCCACCTGTAACTAACTTTCTTTTAAATGATTCAATAAAACTTTCTTTTGTTTATAATTTCAGTTTGAAATCAAGAACATCTACAACCCCAAGCATCAATGCTCTTCAATATCTAATTTCACAGTTTTCTTAACACATATCTCGTGTTATTTATTATAGTCAGTGTCATCCCAACACCTTTGTCTATTCTTGCTATATTTAAAATGGCTTAGCTGGCAAGCCATCAATCATAAAACTTGAAACATATTTTAACTTCAAGTAAGATCAGTTTAGAAAGAAAACAAGTCTTGTATGGCCTAATTGACTACATTACTCACATCTCTAAGTGATAAATGCCTGTTCTGGAAAAGAAAACTTTATTTTTGGAATTTTGATATATCAGTAGACAAAAACAAAAATTTCAGTTTCTTTATGGCCTAGAGCCATGCAAGTTTCTGATAATTGTAGCAGTTTTTAATACAGGAAATCCTCTTCAGAACTGAGTTTCAGTGTTCAGAAGTATCTCCGTTGCTTAATCAAATGTAAGGGTTTTGTTTTTTTTTTTTTTTGGTTATATTTCAGTCACAAGGTGAATGAAGGAATGGTCATAAAAATCATGGAATCACTGAAGTTGGATAAGACCTCCAAGATGATCTAGTCCAACTGCCCAACTACCACCAGTATATCCCCATTAAACTACAATCCTTAGTATCACACCTACACATCTCTTGAACACCTCCAGGAACAGCAGCTCCCTGGGCAGCCTGTTCCAGTGCCTCACCACTCTTTCAAAAAATTTTTTCGTAACATCCAACCTGAACCTCCCCCGGCACAACTTGAGATTTACCCTCTTCTACCCTATGATGTAACTTAGGAAAAACAGAAGTCCTCTTCTAGGGACAAAAAGTCAGAATCAATGGTTTCATTTACTCGATATGTATCGATGCCTCCCTTCCTATAAGCTATCATACACAAATATTTCTTCACTTGATTTTCTCTGAACTTGCTTCTGATGCTATACAAAAACAAAGTTATTATTAAATTACAAACACATGTGAATTGATCATGTGGTTCTCACTACCTGTTATTAAAAAAAAATAGTACATCAATAAAAACTCACCATTGAAAGTCATGAAAAAAATAAAATGTTCAGCTCTGTAGTGCAAGGCAAGCAAGTACTGGGGAAAATAGCAATCCTTTATAATGCAATTTTAATTCAAAAGAAAATAGACAATTTTACTTATTTCATCAAGTCAATTGTACTAGCTACATTAACCAGGTGATGCTCATTTCATTTTACAGGTAATTTATTGCAACTGCAACACCGACTCTGAGGCTGTTCACGAAAATAATTTATCTTAGGTAAACACCATTTGCCACTAATGATGGGGCAAAGCAAACTTGCAGAGCATTTATGAACAGTAACATCTCTCTCTTTCAGTACACATTTGTGAACTGATCTCTGCTGTTTGCAGATGAATTAAGCATGGCTTGAAGAATCATTAAAGCCATCTGCTTTGATGAGCAAAAAAACTGCTCTGATCATTTTATTGCACTGACAGAAGCGAAAGACCATTTTATGTTATTTTTTTAGCATCATTTACCCTAAATTTGACATCCTGTCTAAAAAAAAAAAAAAAAAGAGCATTATCAGTTCTCACTGTACTTATTTGGAAGCACATTTTCAGAGTAGGCAGCTTATATAGGTGAGTCAAGGTATTTGTTTTGCTGGTCTCCAACAGATGGATGAGCCTGTTTTTCAATCATTAAAATCTGTAGTTACAACAAACTAAATGTTTATGAGTTCTGTGGAAAGCTTAATCTTATTCTGAAATGATAAGTACTAATAAACATAAAAATATCATCAGTGTTTTAGTTACAAATTAGTTCTCATGGTCCATTTAAATATATTCTTTTCCACAGAATGTTCTCCAGTTACACAAAGCGTAACAGATCAGTAGGTTAATATAGCAGGATTTTAACTTCCAGATACATACTTCTAAGATTAAATCCATTTCATTTATCTAGCAGCAGCTTCTAACTTTCAGAATCATAATACTTCCCTTTTATTAAACCCTTTTTACACTTTAAATCCTATGTTTTCAGTAGATTTTGTCTCAAAGAGCATTCAGTGGCATTCCACTGAACCAGTATTTGACTTATTCCACCAACACTGACTCACCTGAAAAACTTCACATTATTCATAATAGCAACATTCCTTCACCATTAACAACACTTTCTTATTCTGTGCTTAGATTTTCTATGATTAAATCTTCAGTATTTAGGAAACATTGATTATGACAGAGCCAAATGCCTTCTTACATTAGGAGTCATACATATTATGACTTTGTCAATTATACAAGGGGAGGGGTGGATGTACCTCTTGAAAATGTCACTCTTCCATTGGGATCCTAAGCAAACAGTGTAGGCCACATACAACAGAATTAGTAAATGAGAAAAGTGCCTGCAAACCCATTTCAGTTTAGAGTTCTTTTTACTTCCCAAAGATATTTATGGGTGCTAATCAGATGGCCTTTTGCTGTAAATGTTTGTTGCATCTTAACCCCATAGGCAGCTTAGCACCATGTAACCACTTGCTCACTTTCCCAAGGTGGGATGGGGGAAGAAAATTGGAAAGGTAAGAGTCCAAAACTAGTGAGCTGAAATAAAGCCAGCTTACTAAGTAAAGTAAAAGCTGTGCACTCAAGCAATGCAAAATAATGAATTCATTCACTGCTTCCCACTGTTCATCCCTTCCCAGGAAAACAGGGACCATCACACGTGATTGTTACCACTCCTAACATCTTTCCCTTCTTCATTCTTTATCACAGCTCTTATTGCTCTGCCTGACATCATGTAGAACCGTAGAATCCTTAGAGCTGGAAGGAACCTTTAAAGGACATTTACTCCAACTCCTCTGCAAGGAATAGGGGCATACACAGCTAGATCAAATTGCTCAGAAAAAGTCTTCAGAGACAGGTCATCCACCACCTATCTGGGTAATATGCACCAGGGCCTCACCACCCTCATTTTAAAAGACTTTTTCCTTACATCCAATCTGAATCTATCCTCTTTTAAGTTTGAAATAATTTTGCCTTGTCCTATCACAACCGTATCTTTCCTGTAGTTCTCCGTTAGATACTGAAAGGCTGCTATCAGATCACCTTGAAGCCTTCTCCTCTGCAGGCTGAGCAACCCCAAATCTTTCAACTGGTCCTCACAGAAGAGATATTTCATCCCATGAATCATTTTTGCAGCCTTCCTCTGGATGCATTACAACAGGTCTATGTCTCTTCTGCACTGAGGACTGATCTGCACACAGTACAGTACTCTCTGCACACTCAGCACAGAGTTGAGTGCAAGATCACCTCTCTCAACCTGCTGGCCACACTTCTTTTGATGCAGCCCAGGGGTAAGGTTGACTTTCTGGGTTGTGAGGACACATTGCATGTCCAGCTTACCATCCACCCATGTCCCCAAGTTCTTTTCAGCAGAGATGTGCTCAATCATTTAATTCCCCAGCTTGTATTGGTAGTGCTGTTTGCACCCAGGTGCAAGACCTTACACTTAGATTTACTGAACCTCATGAGGTTCTCTTAGGTCCACTGCTCAAGCCTGTCCGAGTCTTTTTGGATAGCATCCCATTCTTCAGGCATGTCAACTGCAACCCACAGTTTGGTGTCACCTGCAAACTTGCTGTGTGCAATTGACCCTACTGTCAATATCACTGATGAAGATATTAAAGAGTATCTACCCCAGCATTGACCCCTCGAGGACATCACTGATCTCCATCCAGACATTGAGCCATTGGCCATCGCTCTTTGGATTCAATTCCACAGCCAGTTCTGCATCCATCGAACAAACTACCTATTGAAAACACACTTCCAATTTGGAGAAAAAGACTGTTGTGGGGCACTGTGTCAAAGGCCTTACTGAAGTCTAGATAGATGACATCAGTTGTTCTCTTATCCACTGATGCAATTATATCATCATAGAAGTCCAATGGGAAAATCGAAGCAGGATTTTCCCTTAGTGGAGCCATGCTGGTTCTCCTATATCACCTCCCTATTTTCCACGTGCCTTAGCATAACTTCCAGGAGAATCTGCTCCATGACATTTCCCAGCACAGAGGTGAAATGGACAGGTTGCTAGTTCCTTTTTTTTTTTCTTGAAAATATGTGACGTTGCAGGGACTTCACCTGACTGCCATGACTTTTCAAATATCATCGGAAGTGGCATGGGCTATCTCTTTAGTTAGTCTGGGTCACCTGTCCTGTTTCTGTCCCCTCTCAGCTCCTTGTGTATTCCAACCTCCTCACTGGCAAAGCAACACAAGATGAAAATTCTTCGGCAATGTGTAAGCACTGCTTTGTAACAACTAAAAACATGGGTGCGTTATCACCAAAAATACAAAACACTGCATCCTCCTAGCCTCTACAAAGAAAATTAACTTTATCCCAGTCAAAACCACAACAACACTGTATCTCATCCCAGTCTTTTTACACTTAGATTCCCCAGTCTCCTGACCACTGTGGAAAAAAAAAAAAAACAACAAGTGTTGAGTATTCCTTTCTGTACTCCCTCTGTAATTAAAGAACCCTGTGGAATTATAGAACACAACACAATGGCAGGACTGGTGGCTTTCAGTTTTTCCAGATGTCAACTTGCTTGTTCCTTTTCATTTCTCATGACATCCCATCTTTCTGCAGTAAAGATTCCAATTCTGATCTTCCCAGTATACTAGAGAGCTTCCTTGTTAATAGGCCTGAAATGCATGGTCTTTCAAATTATGTCTTAACTTCACTCTAATTGAATTCTTCCCATTATTATTTTGATCAACTTGCATTTTGATAATGTCACCTGACTTTGTGTCAACATCTGAATATATTTTGTCAGAATTTTTCATTGTTACCGGAAAGTAATAATTGTAAATATAAACAAAATAATCCAAAGAATGTATACAGGAATTATACTAATAAATATAGTTGACCCTAGTGTATACTCTCTCAACATTCTTGTTGTCATCTCTCCTTTTGTCAGTTCTTTACCTGCCTTAAAAATCTGGTAATCATCTTTATTTTCTACGTCTTTGTTAATAAATGATCAATCTCATTTTGTATGTTTTACTGTGCAACTTTTCTGACTTTATATACTGGACTTGGCTGGGATAGAGTCGATTTTCTCCATAGAATTTGGTAAGGTGCTGTGTTCTGGATTTATGATGAAAACAGTGGTGATAACACACCAGTATTTTTTTTTATTATTTTTTTTTTCTTTTCACACTGCCCTGCCAGCCAGAATCGAGGGTGTCCAAGAACCTGAGAGAGAACAGAAGCAGGACAACTGAACAAAAGTTGCTAAATGGATATTCCATACTATATAGTATTTGGCTCTCCTCAGTAACCTGGGACAAAGAAGGAAAGGGAGACATTCAGAGTCATAGTGACTATCTTTCTACTTAGTAATATTAGGATTTTATAATTTTTTTTCTTCAGAATGAGTTGTAAGAGTTTGAGGATTGCAGAGATCACCAATAGGAACGCACTTGTCAAAATCTACGTTATCTGCCCTTGATCCTATAGATGAATTAAAGATATTTACAACTAGGCATCTCCTTTCAGAACTTGGGGCCATACTCCTGCTGCACATTAAGATCCTGAATTTTGTTTCCAAATTGTCACAATCATTGCTATATTTGCAACACTAGCATCTTTGCTGGAAAGAGAAGAAAAAACACGCATTCAGCTTTCATGTCCCATCATCCACTATTCCTTCTCTTTAAAGTGAAATTTAGGTTTTTTTCCTTTAAATTTTTTATTTACACAGATTTCAAGGTGCTCGGTTTTTGTTGTTGTTTTGTTTCTGTTTTTTTATGAAAAAAATCAGCTTTGCTTTTCTCAGTCTTCACTTTATCCTCACCCTTCTCAACATTAGAAGTATGAACATCTTTACTGCCTTATCTTTTCTTCCATACTTTGTAGACTTCTGGTCTCATATTAAAGCTCCATTAATCCTAGAATCCTTTCTCATGAGCTCCTCTCATCCTGCTCTACCTGTTCAGACTGTCACAGAAGGCAACTTTTAACCTTACCTACACATTAGCCTCTCTATAATGAAATTCTTTAGTTCCTCAGGTATTCAGTTTAGTAATATCTTTTCGCCTTGGAAATGAAGAATCTTCACTACAAATCTACTTTAGGTCCTTCTTTCTTTCAAATGACAAATTTTTGAGGCAAGTATCTTTTAATTACCAGCTCTAAAGACATCATTGCAAGTGTAAGAGAACATTAAAAGCATATAAAGAAAAGAGAATCAACATTCATTATTTAGAACAACTTAACCTTGATTTTTTGCAGCTTTTCCTTCTGCAGTCTCTACTCAAGAGCTTAAACCCTTCAGAATTTGGATTTTGGGGGTAAAAAGTATTTCAAAGAGGATAAATTACATTTTGGGATGCATTAAGCACAGCATAGTCAGTCAGTCAAAGGAAGCGATTCTCCTGCTATATTCAGTGTTTGTGTGGCCTCATCTTCAATACTGTGTGCAGTTCGACACCACAATATAAAAGTAATGTTAAAATACTTGAAAGTGCCCAGAGCAGGCCAGAAAAGCTTGTGAAAGGGCTGAAGGCACATCCTATGAGGAGAAGCTAAGGACACTTGCTATTGCAAGTTTCTTTCTACAGTTTCCTGAGGAGGGGAGGCTCTAGGCTGTCAGACAGTGGAACTTGGTATCTGTAGGTCCCTTCCAGCTGAACTACTCTATTCTGTTCTTTTCAGTTCAGTTCATTGGTCTGTGCAGATTAAAACATTAACCAAGGAGTGAAGATGCAAAAATCTATGCAAACTTTGTTTTTAATTTCAAACATGTGCTGTACACTTTCCAGAATGCTATACCAATATATTCAAACAGTCAATCTGTCAAAAAGTTCTTATTTCATAGAACCATTTATCATGTAGTAGACTATCCCATAAGCTTTTCCCACATTAATCCTTATCTCATTTTCGCACTTTTCAACTTTTCCAAGGGTTGTTAGAACATGACTGATGTTCACTTGAGCACTTCATTTTTAAATGCTTTGATAACTTCTGATGCAGCTGTAATGTATTCATTCAGGTGACAATTTGTCCCAACATGAAGGACAACCACTATCCTGAAACATGAGTAATGCAATCTGTATTCCATACAAACTGCTGCAAAACTAGCAGTTCAGACAGAAATTACTAATAAGTAGCACCTCCTCTTTTCACTTACAACTCTCAAGTTTGTTTCCCTGCATTCTGAGTCCTTTCTATATATTCTCCTAATCTTTACTGCTCCTATAACCCTTATACTTCCTTCAGCTCTACTCACAGAACAATCCTCTCATTCTTTTCTTTACTATATTGCCACTCATTCTACTTCTTTTTTCGTTCTTTTGCCTCTTCAGTATTCTCTAGGGAAGTATGCATATTCCTCTACTTGCCTGTTCCCTACTTTCCCTTGTGGTCATACACTTGTACAGCTTAGAAAATTAAGAAACAGGCTCCAAAGGTTAGAAAGCTATGAGTTCTCAGTATTTCCAGGATGCTTATTGCTCTTCCCTCAACATACACTGGTGCCACTTCTAGAAAACTGCAGTTTTCATAAAAAGCTAAATAATTAGTTCTCATTTTAGAAATAATACTTTTCATTTAGGAATATCAAATCAATGATGACTGACAAGGAACACAGCATTCCACCTATATGCACTGGGTTAAGAGCAGAGCCCTTGGGTTCATTCATTTCTCATCTTTTCTCAGATGGTTGACCCATAATTTCCATTGCTCTGCCTTCCTGTCAGAGAAATATATTTGCTGATACAAGATACAGATCTTTGCCAGGTCATACAAACACAATCCTACTGTATTTCTACTGGTGCAGAAGAACTAAAAACAGATTACTAGAGATATGCTTGATTCTGTACAAGATTACACGAAACATTTTATGACTGCATGAGAAAAGATTTTACATTTATCTCAGACATGAAAAAGTATCTGCTAAATTCTATGCAACCACAGCTCGTTACCTAGTTCTCATCACTTATTCCATGATAATTCAAAGAATAAAACAACATTTGTACGAAAATCTTTTCTCAGTTACTCAACAGTATTTTCAAAGACAGAGTTGGAAGTTAAATAGTGACATTTTTAAAAGAGTAGAATATTTGTGGTATGAAATAAATAGCAGAGAGCTAGGTGAGATAAGCCATGTACAGTATTTTTATGTCACTAATTCCATAATTTTTCTAAACTTCCATGATCAGGCACATATACTCCTTCAGTTACAGAATTATGCTGTTGATCACTCAACATCTTAACTCGACTTTTAAGATCAACTGCTTCAGTTGAACCAATTGCTTTGGATCAAATTTATCCCAAAATGTAGGCAGCTTTCTCACACGTTTCTTTTAGAAAACTTTGCAGCTTGTAGCACATATACATGTAAAAGAATACAGGCTCTCAGAATTAATTGAAAGCTCTTGCACAAGATTTGCATTACGAATAAACTCATCACATCTACTATTCTGCTGTTCAGTTAGTCCCTTTCAAAAGAGCTTACCCATCATTCCCAAAAAGAGCTGCTAAAGAGAAGATGAACACAGAAGTATAATGAAAGCCTTACATCTGTCTTACAATAGAGATTAAGAGTCACACATTTACAGAAAAGAGTAGCTGCTCCCTAAGTTACAAGTATACAATATACAATACACAAATAACTTTATATGCATACTAGCCAATCTCATAATTTCATCTCATCATCAAAGCATCAGTAAATACAGTTTCCTTTTTATTCTGCTATCTGATGTAATTTAAATATTCTGTATTCAATCTTATGTTAGATCCAACATTATCCAGCTGGTTAAGAGTTTAAGATGCACTGCCAATACTTGCTGATTCACGAAGTCATATTACTCATTCTATTTCTGTCTATCTTCTACGTTTTCTCTACTGTTACAGTTGGTGTTACAGCTTGAAAGGTTATTGTACTTTGTACTGAAAATAGGAAAAGAAACAAGCACAGAAAAAATGCTCACCTGTATCTGAAGAACTAGATTTGAAAGAAAAGCTCCACAAAGAAGGGATCTTCAAAAAAAGTACATTCCCCCCTCTCCCCCCCGTAGTCAGATCTTAAATGGGGTCTAGGAGGGGTGGAGCCAGGCTCTGTCCACACGGGTGAATTGCCTTCACCTGTGCTCCCCTCCCACGGCTCAGTCCTTGCTTCAGGTGATCAATCAGTGGTTCAGGCCATGACTCAACAGTTCCCATACACCTACTTCTTCTCTACTTTTTTTCCATCAATACTGTACAAAAACAGCAGTCTTTTCTGTGTTTGTATATTTGATGTGGAAAAAAATAGTGTCGATGGTCCCGATAATGACTACAGTATATCTTGAAATACATTACAATTTCAGAAAAATTAAGATACTTTTCTTTCACCTTCACATCTTTAATGTTCTGTACAAACAAGAAACGTACTGAAGGTTTATTTGATTTATTTTGAATGGCTGTCATCTTCACTTCAACATTTTTTACTTCAACATTTTTCATCTTTGAGTTCCTTTATTCTTCACTTTTTCCAACATTTAAGCAATTGAGTTTTCCTTGAGTGAATATGCTGGGAGAAAAAGCTGCAACTAAAATTAACAAACTAGAAAAAGTTAGAAACTCCAACTATAGGTTCCGCAGTAAAACTCAGTATTTCCAAAGAACGTTACATCACTGCTATTTTTAGTGCAGCTGTAAAAAACAGATTCCAGACCTCACTTCACAAAATACTGCATGAGTGTAAAAGTAAAATAAAGCTGTTACTTCAGAAATCTTATTAACTCAGGCCAACGTACTACAGACGTCAGTGGAAACAGTCCTAATAATTTTATTTACCTCCATGTTGATTTGCCCTTAATCCTTAATTTGCATTACAACAGCTGCAACTCAACATACTTACCCAGAAAATACAAAAAGCTTTTTGGTAACTGCTAAGACAAAACAAGGGATGTTTTCCCTATTTTACATTAGGCAACTAATTTATGGATGTTTTGTCAATGCTGCATTTATAAGTCAAAACAGAATAGCAAGGACTGGAGAATTGCAATGTCTGTCAGCTGTGTGACAAAACCTCAGTTTCTCTCGCAGGTCTGTAGTAATACACACGAAGAAAAAAAGGTGACATTTGTACTTACAAGAGGAATAGAAGAGGATATGATATTGGACTGACATGTAGCTGGGGTACTGAGCCTATCTCCTCATGGCACACACAGTGAGCTGATCAAGGATGGAACTGGTTTCTAGAGTAGCAAAGCAGATCCAGCTCTCAGTGCTAACTCAGGGAAGAGACGTCACCTACTACTGAGAAACAACAAATGCACCATGGGCTCTTTAGAGGAGATATTGGAGAAGACATTTCGCTCTAAACCACCAGAACTTGTGCCTGAAGGATGTCAACTTACAAGAAAAAGATTTCATCACCTTGTAGAAAAGCCCAAAAGAACAGAATAAAAATTTTATGGCACATCCAATGATAATGACTACAGTTATGCTATTTCTGAAAAATATTTTTCCTCAACATTTATAAATACTTCCTGTTGTGTTACATTCCAACATTCTGATATTATATTAAAGCTAATAGAAACTTAATTGCTTCAACTCTGCTAAATTCTACAGGGATATTCCATATGGAGAACTACTATTATATTGATCTGTGATAAACTGTATGATTATTGTAGTTATTTGGCCATGCCTACATATATAATGCATAAAAACACACATGGTGCTCAGTGTTTTTCTCTATCCAAATTTGAAAGTTAACCAGTGAGTCATTTCTTCTCTGTGAATGTTTTACTTTGATAAATGAAAGAAACACTAAACTTCTGAGCAAAGACACAGAAGACAAAATTCTAGGAACAGTTTTCTATCCAATGATTCAAATGATCGAAATTAACAGCTTTCACATTTTTGTAAGTATAAGGAAGAAGCTGACTATCTCAACAAATAATCAGAAATTGAGAGCTCTGTCTTAATCTGTCTCTAAAGATGAGCCAATTTAATTTCTGCATGGCACTGATTTCTTTGGTAGTGCACCACCTTACAACTTAAATAAACCTTTTTCAGTTAAAGTGTTTTGGAGTTGTTTTTATACAGCATTAATTGATGCTTATTGGAGGCTAAGGGGCTGATGTTTTTAAGTTGTGGTATCAGACATATCTTGCTTGTGGGTCTTTGCAACATGACAGCAAGTACAAAGACTATTAAAATCCCTTTGTGAAAACACAAAGAAATCAATCCTCTTCCACAAGGAGGTGCCCTCCAGCACAATCAATACAAACTGGTACAACAATACCTTATGGCGTTTGTCAGCTTCTTTAAACCTTTTTGCTCAGTAAAACTCACAAAGTGCTGTTGCCTTTCATCTCTGCTGCATTGTGCCAAATGAAGATGTATTTCTAAATGAGTTGCAGGGGCAAATGCTACCATCAGTTACCCTCACCTGCAAATAGCTTTAAATTCAGCAACATTTTAGAGACTTGTACACTGAATTCAACTTGGATTTAGTCCAGTATAGTTAGAGAAGATGGATTTGTTTACTGCTTTGAGATTTTTCTTTCCTCTGTTTTATTTATATGACAGGTTGTTGATGGAAAGTTTGATTCTTATATGTTAGTGAAACCAGAACCAAATGGATCTGAGTAATGACAATCAACAGCTTTTCATCTGTCTTATACTTAACATCAGTATTAATAGCCCTAATTACAAACCATTAGAAACAAATTTCTTGAAGAACTGTATGATTTGATCATGTGCATGTCTACCAACAAATATAATTTTGTTTTGTCTTTTTAGGGTGGTTCCATGCCTGTCACCACACCTTTAACTCATAGCTGTAGGAAACTTCCACAGCAACCTCCTGGAAATCAGATATTTCATTAGATCACTATGAAGCCAAGACAGTACAAGCAGAGCTATTTGGCACCTAATGCTTGCCATCTAGCATAATCTAGTATAGTTTTATCTTCTAAAAAGCATTCTCTGAAAAGAACCACAAAGACCAGAATGATAAAAAGCTCCGGGTTTATCTGTGCTGCTAGGTGTTACAGAGAGGAAAACACTCCACTAGCCTGAGACATGCACATACATTTAACTTCTTTTTTTTTTTAAAAAAAAGGCCATTAATAGTCTTGTTAAGTGAAAAATTAAAAAGCATTCTCTGTTCTTTTGCTGCATTTCTTTATGCAGTGAAACATCAAATGCTAAGACTGAAACCAAATCCCATAAAATCTTGTTTAAACAAGACCAGTCAAATGAAAATCTTTTTTTATGGAAATTAACCTTCTGTGAGAAGAAAAGAAAACTCAACCAAATAGGCAGCTGCATGACACTGTAAATTAGTACATTAGCCTTTCAGCCTTAGGAGAACAGAGTTTAAGTTCTGGCATTAGGTGCAAAAGCAAACATATCTTGAGGTCTCATATGAGCTGTGCTCATGCTGCACTTTGTCAAAGAAAGGTCATTGTGATTTGGATTAATCATATGGTAGATCTCTACCTCCTGTTCTTGTTAGCTAATAAATTAATTTATTAAAATAAGAGTGAAAAACAAAGGGCTGCCCTGAATTTACATCCTTTATGAGTAAGAACTGTGCTCATGCAACAGAACCCAATTTTTGTGATCAGGTATCGGTAATAAAAAATGTTTCTTACTTGGTATTGCTTCTTCGTTCCTTTGACTCCACAAAATACCTTAGGAAAAGATGGAGTTGCAGGAGGATGGAGCAACCTCATAGTAAATGTAGAATATGTCTCATGTACAAGCATAGATTCAACTCTTCTCTTTTTAAAGGTCCTCCAAAAACATTAACTTTATTCTTTTCAGCTGGTGGGAGTTGTCATTAAAGGGTCCTGTCCCAACATGTGTGCCCCAACAACAGCTCTGCAGAACTCAGAGAGCAGACAGTACAGCAGGTGCCAGATGATTAGGACTGAAAACAGAGAGTGATGCACCTGGCTCTCCAAATCCCTGGCTGCCTTTGGCTTCAAACTGCTACTCAGGTAAAACAAGTTGGCAGTGAACATACTTCCTCTAGGCCTGGCAAATCAGCAAGGGCTTTAAAAGGTTCTGCTCGTATGTTTCAGAAGGAAAACTACATCTAATCACATATAATATCCTTGTATAGACTTACAGTGGTCTTTGTGCTCAAATATCTCATATATCAAAACCAAATAATTAATATATTTACTTTTTGCAATGTTTCTCTGCCACAGTATTCCCTGTAAGATGTGTACATGCATCTGAATGAAATGATGCATCTACCTTAGCTTCCTGAAAAGGGGGATTTTCACATTGAAAGAGGATAAAAGACAGATAAACCAATGCCAAGTGAAAAATATAGAATAAACTAGAAAATGAAGTTTTCTAATCTGAAGAAAAAAAATAGCAGATTACAGTGTTCTCTTTATGTTGATATAGAATAAAAAGAGGCAAGATTGCTACTATTCAAATAAAACATAGAGAAAGAAGAATTTTCATGGAGAAGACAGCAAACATGCCAGAGCCTGGTGCTTTACTTTTTACTTTCATTTCCATTTGTGCTGACTGTTTTGACCTTGCAAGATTCAGACCCTTCATACAAGTGTAAATGTATAAGGAAAGACCAGAGCCGGGATGAATCAGTGTCCTCACACAAAGCAAATAAATTAAAAAATAAAAGCATACAAGATTAGCTTCATCTATACGATAATGAGGTAAAGTATGGATATCTGGGCCGGGTCCTGTTGAATTCAACAGACTTCAGAGTTGTTTTATCTACACTGCAGAAAAATTCTGAGGCCAGCAGAAGATGACAAAACCTGATGCTTCTGATTCTCTTTGGCCCTTAATCTTCTTTCACTTGCAGTTCTGGTTTCCACCAATCCAGAGAATGTCCACACAGTCAGAAAATAATACATCAAAAGACAGAAGGGCATAGATTCCGTACACTTTAAGGCAGACTCAGAGAAAGCATTTGAACTGTGCAAGTTAGAACATTGTGACTAAATATTCATTGCTCTACATTCTTTTGACAGAGGTGATTACATTTGCAATCCTAAAGTCTCCATTTACCTGCCATAACTATTACATTTAATCTTAAACTCACTGATTATTCTTTTTCTCTAAGTCTCATGGAGATGTTTTATTTTGCAGTTCTCAGAGGAAGCTGAATATTTTTTCTATTATTATGCAGAAACATGGACTGTCTTATAAAAGTAACAGAAATCTGTTAAATGTTCTTCCCCTCAGAACTGCTTCTCCATCCTTTCCTAATTTCCAAATTCACTTTGAAATGGGACAAAGGAGAAAGAAAAAGTTTTACATGTATTACGCTGAATACATTATTCATTGGTACCGTTCTTCCTCTAGTATTTTCCTAGAGATCTGACTTGTCAGTTTATTTTACATCCTCCTTGATAAACTTGTGTATCTTTTCAACCTGCTTCACCAAAATTGAGTCTGTGTGCTCCCTTTCTAAGGTAATGAGACTGGTTGTTTCTGAAACTGTACAGTTCTATTAGTAGATTTTATGTACTGGCAGGAATTTACTCTTGCTTTTTTTTGCCTAATACTGTCAGGCCAAAAAAATGTTTTATGGGGATCACACTAAGTTGTACTTTACAAGTTCAGGATGGCAGGATCATTAATGACATTTCTTAATAGAAGCACTTATATATTAATAATGTATGCATTAATTACATGGCTATTATATAAAGTGCCTATAGAGTCTATGTACATGAATAGTATCAGTGTAGTAAATCAAAAAGCTATATGTCAACTATAATTATCCATGCATTTTCAACTTTCTTTTTTCTGGCTCCACTGGGCAAACTCACGTTCCAGCAAAATGGATAACAACAACAACAAAAAAAAATTGATAAAATTTCCAATTTCCATCCATTTCCCACAAGATCTGGAGTTTCCTCCCAAGTTACAACAAATGACCAAAATAGACTAATTTCGTTAAAGTTTGAATCCTACCTAGACAGATTTTCTCAATGAAGAAAACCATTCAGAATGTTAAAACTGACATTTTGGTTCTTTTAGATTCTGAGATATTCAGATAGGAAAAAATACAATTTTAAGTCATTGAAGCCGGCATTCTCAAGGCAATTTTAAAGCTTTATAATTTATTCTGATACATTTCTAAGATGAGTTGGTTATTTCTGAGTTCTTCCACAGAAAATAAATACAGTGGAAAAAAGAAGTCTCCAAATCCCCAAAACCCTTTTTTTTGCAGGTATACAGTTTCTTTCTTCCTACAGTCTACATCTTTGTACAATACAAATGCTAAGGTTTTGGACAGGCCTCCTCCTGAGGAGTCCCCAGATTTCCTCAGACACACTGGGCAACCCATGACAAGAGAGATTCAGAATTGTTTCTGTTGTTTTAACAACACTAAGCAATAAAACAGCTGGAGATAGCTTCAACCACATTAATTCACTCAACACAATTATTAGCAAACACATCTGTGCTACACTCCTAAGCCACTCTTACTTGATCCCACTTCCAAATCCTTTGTCAGGACTTGAAAATTTCTGTCACAGTGATCGACCTCATATGCAGACTATTGATGAAGCCTACACTGTTATTTAAAAATTTATAAATGTTCTAAGAATAGAGTTTTTTTTTTTTTTTGTTTGCTTTGCTTTCCAGCACTGATGCAGAGAGAAAATAGCCAACGTTATGAGAACATTGCTATAAAAGCCTTTTTTATTTTTTGAGGAGCAGCTGTAAATTGTACTTTTTCCTTTGCAACCAAATGTCATGGTAACAGCAAGCAGCTCAGGAATGAGTAATACATCTCCCTCACATCGATGTCAATAAAAACACTGTACCACAAGGGTCCATGTTGTGTTCTGTCATTATGATGTAACAACCACTGCATTCAGTAAAATTTGAGTCACAGGTTTCAGCTTTAAATCTTAATTCCATCTTTCCAAGAACAAGAATCAAGAAAAAGGTTAGGAAGCTTGATATCTGTTGAACTTTTTAGGGGAAGCTGATTTTTCCCTCATAAAGCAAAGTCATGTGCAAAAAAAAAAAAAAATATATATATATATATATATATATATATATATATATATGTATAATCCCATCCCTGCATAAACTTTAAAAAATATATACTTGAGGGACACTGGACTGGCTTGTTTTTCTTGCTGTGGTCTTTGCTATATATGTAAACTCCTCTAGCTCCTTTTCCTCAGCAATATCATTGCTGTCTTTGCCATATTTTCTTTTGTCTTATCAATAAGGATATGTGGTCTTTAACAAAATGAATATGTAATGTATCTGGACAAATGTTCCATATTGGCTTTGTCTCATCAAATCTGAGATCAGTTCATACAGAGCAAAAACTTTTTGGCTTAAATTACTTATGTTTCCATATAGAATGAGATTTTGAGTGTATAGTGCAGCAGAAGTTATGCTCATCTGATGTCCCAGAGTTAAAGGTCACTGAGCAAACCATTCTGAGCTGAATTTTACTTCTTGTGAGTTACAATTTACAGCTTGTACTTGCCAATTTGCAGCAATACCAAGGACTACAATCTTCTTCTCTTATGCATAGTGCTCTCAGGAGTCTTCCTTTGCCCTTCCCTACAAGATACATACAAACGCATCATGGTGTTCTTTTAATGTATGAAATGGCTGTCTTTTAGGACTTGTATGCGAATGCAGCTCACATTTGCAGTGGTATTTTAGACTGACACCATTTTGGGACAGTGAGTCAGCAGGTCACGCTTCTATAGCTAGATTCTCGTATAAATTTTCAGAAATACTGACTTCCCATTACATTTTATGCACAGGGTCGCCACTGAGTAATACTTAAATCAGACAAATAAACCTGCCTCTTGTCTTCCATAAATATTACTAACTGAAGACACTATGCTCATAGAATTTCCACAGCTTTTTCTTTAGGGTCTTGCTGTCAGTATTTGTTATAGCCATCCCATCAAAATCCAAACCATCTCATCATGAGAAATCTCTGCATGAATCCGCACCTGCTTTCAAAGAGTTCAGATGCACTGGTCTATTGATAGAATTGATATAAATGCATGAAGTCACCTACAGTTTTAAGTAAGAGTCCAAGTCTGATGAAATTAGGATATGTACTTCTTAATGTTATCTGTTGAGGATGGAACTTACAGCATTATGGAATATGCTATTGATAGAGTTAGAGGTAATATGAGAAGAGAAAGAGATTCATTAGTGGTTTCTTCTCTCCATATTTTGGGAGGTTATAATTTCTGAGTTCTGCTTCAATCCTATATATTATTAAACAATCTTAGTTTGATCTATGCAAAAATCCCACAGAGAGAGAAAACATCATGGTGAAATGTTAGGTGTTAAGTGGCATGACAATAAAATGGACACAACACTCACAAATTGATCTATTTTGTGTGTGTGGTTTTTTTTTCTTTCTTCTTTTTTGAAAGATGTGAAGTTCCTAGTTAAGCACAAATGCGGCAGTGTTTCTTTTTGCCCTCTAAGAATAACCCCATCCCCAATATCAGCAGCTTAGTGATCACGCGCAAGTTGACAATAGCCCTTTATAAAGGATGTGCTTGCTAGGCAAGGAAAACAAATTCTAGAAACAAAGGATTCCAGGTTCAAATTTATAGATTTTGTGTAGAAACACACAAACTACTGAAGACAGTTTCATTATACACTTTTCTTTTCTTTTTTTTCTATCACAGGACACAAACAAAATTCAAGGTACTGATCACCGCCTTGAGCCTACAGAATTTTGTGCCTTTGTCTCAAATCATACTCACTTCCAGGAAACACCAGGTCCTCTTCTTTAGCCAAAGGTGTGTATGTCCCAGCATAGACCACAATCACTGTTTAGAAAGGGAGTATGGTAACAGGGTAGCACATACTTCGAGGGGCTAACCCAATCTGTGTTAGAGACTGACTTGGAGAATTCAACTTCTTCATCACTGTGGAAAGTCCTTGTTAGCCATTTCTTTCATAATTACTTCTAAGCAATTTTTCTTATTTCATTTAAGACTTGTGACATCCCAAGCCGTTTATGTCAAAAAAATGTCACAAATTAGTAATGGTGCTGTGTAACAAAATACTTCCTTTATTTATTTATTTTTTTAAATGCCCAAACTGCTTTTTCTATTACCCCCCAAATAAATTCTTGTTATGAAACTCAGTAAATGACAATTCTCTGTTTTTTCCCCAGTGATTTATGGTACTGCAGACTGTGATTTTAACCCTTCTCAGCTATCTGTCCCAAGGTGAATCCTTTCATATTTCCACAAATTCACGAGCCATTTGTAAGTCTTGCTCATTCTTGTGACCTCTCTCAGAAAATTTTTAGGTTTCCCATAATCTGAGATGTGGTGATCAGAACTGTAGCAGCAGTCAGAGGGACTGTTTTCCCACCTTTTAGCTGGCATAAAGAAATAGTAAGCGAAGCTTATTTTTAGGAACTGGTTTTGCCACAGCCAGGGTATAACACTTATCAATAGATAAAGATCATACAAACTACTCAGTTTAATGGATTGTACAGCTCCAGGAACTGACCTTTCCTTATGGGACAGTGCTTCTTTAATCACTACAGCTAGATTCACACAGAAACACTAGGTACTGTGAAGTAAGTGTGTCTAACAAACAGTTACTGAGTTGAATTTGGAATCTTATGCATTTGGAAAAGTTAATCACAAAAAAACAGATACATTAAAGATGGAATCTTGAACAAGTACATGCAAGCACTGTGTAAATCTGAGAGCCTTATTCTACGATTAGGCATGTATTTTGGGCTCCAAGGACTACTTTAACTTCTATGAGCAACCTCCTGCAGTGTCATGCTGAACCTCTTCCTTTAAAATAAAAACACAAAAGTTCTCTTCATTTTATTTCTCTGTAAATGCAGATCTAGGTCTTCACTCATTTTGTGTTTTTTTCCCACATTTCATTCCCAGAGGAAGCAGAAAAGCCCTGGTTCATCTGACCAGCATTTGAAAAAGCTTTTGGAGGTCCTTAGATATCCTAATACTTACAGCTGATCTCACAGAGCCTTATGAAATGGAATAGAGCAGTGGGTGAAATTCCTTTGACAGTTCCTTTGTGGCTACATCTGCAGTATACCTGAAATTTTCTAGTCCTGAGAATAGCTGGAAGCTTAGTGCACTCCTTAAGACTTCTGGATGGCCACACCATCTTCACAGAGAGCTAGAAAGGCAGCCTACCCTACAGGTCTCTACCGCTGTCATAGAGGCCAACATTAAGCGTATAGCATACATTCTGTGATCATTTGTCACAAAAGGCTGTTGTAATATGGGGATGCCTAGAGCTCCAATGCAAAGAGCTTTATATAAAAATGGATTGAGTTTTCCATAGAATTCAGAGTTTTCAGTAGAATTCAGAACACATACATTTTTGTTTAATTTCAACTTTTTTTTTTATTGGTCTCATGCTACGCCCTAGGTCTTGATCATTTTCATCTCTCTGAATAATGCAACAAGTGAAAGTGTCCCATGTAGATACCACATCTAGAAAGGCATGCACATTACTAATAACAGGCCATGGACTCTGTTAGGGCAAAGCTACTTAGCTAACTTTACTGGTTTACACCAGCCCACAATGTGACCCATTACCCTTGAAAGTTGTCCTTTTTTTTTTTCTTTTTTTTTTTTCATTATAGTGGGACAATAAAGTCACTACATTTATAGCCCAGAATACTCTCTGCATATTCCAATATCTTGTTTGCTCTTTTAACAGCTGCCAAATACTGTGCAGATGGTTTTACTGAATTATCAACAATCATTCCAGAGGCAGTTCTGATATTCCTGTCCTTGGGGCTGAACTAACTGGGGCCAGCACGCCCTTGGTGCAGTCCTGTTGGCGCAGCACATTTGGCCCACTGACCACATAGTGCACTGCCTGCAATTACCTTCTCTCTCCTCCTCTTATCTCAGTTTACTGACTCTGTATTTATCTTGGTCCCTTACTTCCTTATCTAAAACACTGCAATCTTCCAGGTCCCCTAATGCAGCTCATGATTTGACTCCTGTTGTTCTCATCTAATATTATTGTCCCTTTCTGCATTTTACTTTCTCTCTTTCTTTTCCTGAAGCACTCCCAAAAGCACTGGGGTCTTAAAAGTCATTGCTGTTTACAGAGTTTATTACTTTCCATCATTTCTTATGATCCTCCTGCAGTTTGTCTTTCCAAACAAGTTATCTCTGTGATTTACTGTATCGGTCATACAGTCTCCTTCTTCCCGTACCAATCAGCTTCAGCTTAGCAATTTGGTAGGGCTAGATTTCTCCCATTTCTGTGCCTCCCCAGGGCACACTGGGATCATGCTCCTCTGACCTTCTACCTAAATGTAGACCTCATCATGTCTCTCAGGGCATGTTCAGGGCATTCTACCAGGCAGCAGCCTTGCCTGTGTGTTTTTGAGCAAACATCTCAAGTTCTGAGGAGTTGGTACCTCTACAAAACCACTTTCTTCTGCCTCTATTGGGTTCTGTAACCTTATTCCTATACACCCCAGGGAAAACTGAAAGCCACCATAGCCACTCTTGATGGTGTCTCTAAAACATTCAACCTCAACTCCCATACCTGAGTTTCTATAAATTGCCACCGTACAAAAAAAAACAAACAACAGAGTTCAATAAAATCCTAGTATCCTAGAATATCTTCAGCTGGAAGAGGTGTACAAGGATCATTGAGTCCAATTCCTGCCTCCATACAGGATCACCCAAAATTCAAACCTTATTTCAGAGAGTACTGTCCAAACACTTCATGAACTCCAGCAATTTGGGGCTGTAACCCTGGGGAGCCTGTTCCTGTGCTAGAACACCACCAGGTGAAGGACCTTCTTCTAAAACCCAGGCCTAACTCTCTCCTGATACGAATTCATGGCATTCCTTTGGGTGAAGAATTGTTTTAAAATATCTTCCAAGTGGATCAGTTGTGTCATATCACTGAATAGAGGAGAAAAGAAATAGGTGAAATCACCTCTACTCATTGTTTTTTGGGGTTCTTGCAGCAATGAGCTGGCACAGCCTACATTGCAGATCAAACAGCAAACATTATTTTGGACCCCTGGCTATCTGGAGTAAGAAAAGAGACACATAAAGGCAGTTTTGAAACAAAATGAACCAAGCTACTACCAAACCAGTAAAAATAAAAAGAATAAAAATATCAACAGCTGTAGTAACCTTACTACTCTGCAAGCAAAAAGCATGGACATGGGCAGAAATGTCCAGAGAGCTTTGCAAAAGGAAAAAGAGAATTGTATTTCATCAGGTCTAAACACCTGATTGTGACCTTGCTTCAGAGATACCTTCCTGTAATGTCTATTAACATCAGGACGTTCATTTAAAAATAATAAAAACACCAAAAACAACCCACTTCAGTGTAGGCTGTGTTTTGTTGAGGTCAGTTCAATGACCGTCTGCAGTATGGATAATACAGTGGCAGTATAAAGGCATCATACATTTCTAGGATGTATAATGCTATAGTCTTGGAGAACAGTATGCTTATCTATCTCTTCTTTTAGTGATGTTTTGGGTGTCATTTTCACACATAAAAATAGTTCTTCGGGAAAATGTCAATGAGATTCTTCATGGGAATTTTCAGACTATTACACAAGATGGCATAAATATTTCTTTCCCACATATATTAAATTTGTATTCAATGGGAACCCAGTATTTCAACCTCCTGAAGTAAGACATGAAGTTTCCTGAACTTACGGTGCCTATATGGTCATAAAAGCTGGGTGGCCCTCAGCCTCTTGCAGATACACTTAGGATTCTTAGGGATCTAATAGATATTCTCTGGGTAATCTTGTAGCTTTAAAGTGCTACTGACCTTATATTTCCATTCCGCCCCCTCCACCCCGCCAGAAATTATCACTCCTGTAGCAGAAGCAACAGAAGATGAGGCACTGAAATGCTCTCTCTATAAAAGAACAAGGAAGACAGTGCAGCCATCTATCACATATGCTCCAGTTCCCAGCTTGATATCTCAGCAAAATGCAGGGGACTTTGAAATGGAATTTCTGAGGTACAGGCACCTGCTTGCAGCTGCTACCTTCCTTCCAAGCTACTCTGCCTCAGGTTAAAACAAAATAAAAAAATAAAAATATAAATCTCCTAGACTCTTACAGCTAGATTCAAGTGGGGTATTTCAGAGTGATGATTCTTAAGAACATAAAATACCACATTAATTAAGTCTCCCTAAACATTTTTGAAGTAGATTATTTGGAAAAGCCCTCAGAGCTATTAACTGAACACTGAATAGGGTCATTCATGTGTGCTATTACCTGTAATATATAAACTGAAACTAATAATCTCCAGAGGAAAAAGTATAGCTATTAACAACTCAACAATTTCATCATATTACTCTTTGCATACATGGATCTATTTCCTACTAATAACAAGAAAAATAAAGACTTTTTTTTTTTAATATTAAAAAAGGCAAAAATGTTACTAGATGATATTGTCCCAAGAAGATGAATTTGCAGTACACTCCAATCTGATGTCCATACAACTCTGAAGTACTAACCCATGGGAAACAGTCCCAGGTATCTCAGAATCTCAAAGCAGAAAGGGTCCTGAAGAAAGGGGCAATGGGGAAATATGGGAGAATATGTACCAATACTCTCATCTGTCATCATTACCACAGCAGCCAACTCTAAATAAAGCAGGCAGATATGGTCTGATCAGCATGTGAACTTCATGCTTTTAGAGAATGTACTGTTAAGAATTGCACCACAGCTGATGTATAGGAGTTGCACTGGTGACCTTGGAAAGAAAAGGCTTTGGTTCTCTAGCATGGAAAGCCATATCCCTAAGGCAAAATTTGTGCACTGCCCTAAACCTGCAATATTAACTCCTTTACATGGAATCTGAGGGACTCTGCCACATCCTTATCTAACTGCACCTCTTCAGCTACCAATGTAGCTGAACTGCCGCAGCAAAGGAAGAATGTTTGAGAAACTACAGCTGAAGCCTGTGTTTTTCCTCCTGCTATGATACAACTGAAAACAAAAAATCCCAAACAATCAAAAGCCCAGCACCCCAAATATACACGATAAAATTCAGTAGGATATTAAAGTGCTGTGAAAATGTGTGTGAGTTCTCAGTTGGAATCAATCCTCTAAATGTATGTAGTCCATCCTTCTTTCTCTTGTCAGTCAAATACAATGCTCTGTCAACCTAAATACTATGATTCGTAAATAACAACAAGTGAATTGTGTGTATTCCTCATTTTTCCCTCTTCCTTTCTTTTAGTTTTTTTTTTTTTTTTGTCACATTTTGCAAGATGCCAACCTAAGCACTGGGAACAGACCATTATCATCTCCACTTCCACATGGAAGAGCATTACTGCAAGGGCCTCTCCAGTCCAAATGTTTAGGAATCCAATACACAACAATCTTGCAGGAATCAGCTGCCAGATTTATTATTCTACCTGAAAACCCCAAACAAACAAACAAACAAACAAAAAAAAACCTAAAAAAAAAAAAACAAAAACAAGAACAAAACCAAACTCAAAGAAACGAAAAAGTGGAATAAAAACAAACTTTAAATAAAATTCTTAGGTACATTTTAAAAAGGGTTAATCAGTTCAGTGAAAGACTTTTTTATCTTCTGCTGAAAGATCATGGTAATGTTGGACTGATTGCTTGCTTTTCAGTGAGTCACTACCGTATACAGATACATATATATATATATTTCTTCTTAAATATTACACATTTTATGCATTTATTCCTTTTTTTAATCTCTTTTTCTTTTTTTGCCCAATCCCTCTCCCACACCCACATCCTGCCACAGGCAGGAGGCGCTTCATGCTGACATTAAAGAACCGAAACCAATCCATGGACTTTTCATCAAAGCATGTTTCATTTGGACCTTATTTGAATTGAAACTGCATATTTTTTTTAAACAATCTTACTTAACCTTTTCTTTTTCCTCCTTCCTAATTCTGCAGTTTGAGACTTGTGATTTTGGGTTGATCTCTACAAATTTAAGTGCCATTGAAAATTACAGGTGACAGAATTAGGTGACATAGTAAGGCATATACACACTCCCATAAAATATCTTGTCTTCTGGATCTGACTAAATTAAATACCTGCTCAAATGTTTTTTATACACCTGTGGTTTCTAATGATCACTACTTCTTTACTTTTGATTAATTGCTTCTTAAAATATTCATAGCTTAACTGATGTCTTAACTGACACGGGATAGAAAATTTATTCACAAACAAGGACTGTCTTTGAAACCCATCCATTGTGATGAAAATTACTGTTTGATATATTCATTTTCCTCCCACTTCTTGAGAACATAATATAATGATGTACTCCATATAACACCTGTTGAAATTTCACTGGGCAAAGAAAGAAACCCCAATCTTACCAGCTCTCCCTTTCCTCAAACTAGGATATATTACACTTCAGAAAAGGTGCTCATAAATCTTTAGATTTTTTTTTTTGTCTTTTTTTTTTCATTTTGCATACAGAATATTGTGTGTGGCTTGTGTTTAAGATTACCCCTCAAAAAAAAAAAAAAAAAAAAAAAGAAAACCCAGAACAAAACAAACCCAATTTAAAAATATAAACAATGGGAAAAAAAAGAATTCAAAATTTAAATTGTCTTCCGAGCATATCTGATCACATTTACATTTAGTGTCCAAAACAAGTTGATTGGTAACATCAGTGCCAGCACTACAATGTCATACAGTGACTTCATGGTATTGACAGTTCGTCTACTCTCCGTTCCACCAAATATCACAAAAGGTTCTGCAGAGCTTTCCTCAGCAAGCTGAAGCTTACTAGTCATTTGTGAATGCGCATAAAAGCTGCTTATAGCACAGCTATGGCGTAAGCTATTTTCTAAGCAATAAATGGTTCAAGTCATCTATTTTGTCCTGAAATGCTACCTGTAGTTACAGCATTGCTTATAAATGGTCATAGTAAATTCAGCATCAAAGAGAATATTACAGAAAAAGACAGCAGCAGAAGCATTAGCATTATCTAGTATTTATATATGTTATCAACATAACACAGCAGTAAAAGGTTTAAATGCATATTAATGGGTACCATGTCTAAAAATTACTAAAGTACCTATTTAGTGTATTGGATATTTTTCTCAAGGAGTGCTTGCTGTGTCTAAACAGCATAATTAGATATGTGACTTAGTACAGTTAATTCCTATTGATTAAATAACTTATTTATGTACCAAAGGAAATGGAAGGATACGAAATGTTTTCTCCATCCTGATCATGATCCCGTATTTAATGCTGACATGATCATCAGACAGCCTATCACATGTAATTACTACCCTCAGATGGATCCTGGAATGTCCAAGTGATAGCACTGGCCATATATGTATAGTAATGTGACTCCAGTTACAGCATGCAGCTTGTAGTCTGAAGTCAGGGATTTTGTGACTTAGTCCTTGTTTTTAAGGTTACTCTGCAAATAAGTGGGATTTTTCTTTTTCTTTTTTTTCTTTTTTTTCTTTTATTTATTTTTTTTTTTTAGGCCCTACAAACTAGCATACAAACAAAGTAAAACTCCAGAGATATCTGTTTGCTTTTGGAGGCAAGCTGCAAGGTCCAGCACTTCAAACTTCTAAATTAAATGCTGCAGTATATGCTTTGCTTCTCTTTTATATCTGCAGAAAGACAATTAAGAATGGCAAGAAACAACTGCCCTAGGCATGTTGTGCTGATATTATCAGCAAGTGGTTATTTTGCACAATGAGAATTAACTGTACTACGGATACCCAGAGAAAATGTACAATATTTTATGTTGATATGAAACAAAACAGACATGATATAGCTTTTTTGTACTTAAAACCTGTATGTTCCCTTCCCAAACTTAATAAAAAGCAAACCCACCCTTTTCCTCCTGTTACACACAATAATGTTTAGTTTCCAACCCTCCCCTTTCAAATAAAGTGCGCTGTCCATGGCAGACCATAGGAATAATGCAACAGGAAAAGCCCCTTTTAGTGTACTATTTAAAAAACAAACTGAAGTCGATTCAGCTTTCCTCTGGCTCTTGTGAAAGAGGAGAAGCCTAAGAGAGGGGGAAAACACCCCCTTTACTGTCACTGTTGTTAGTAGACATAGCCTTCATTATATGGGTGGGTGTTGCAGCAGCCACTATCTTGCATGTAGACCATGCTCTCGTCAAAGTGGGACAGGGGAACAGTGTCCTCCTCATTGATGTGGCGCTCCATGTCAGTCTTCAGTAAGGGGCGCTGGTTGTCTGGAAAGGCCATGGAGAAAAGCGCTTCAGGGTCGCAAACAAACTTGTAGACGTATCTTTCTCCAGCAACCTTAGGATAACAAAAAAAGGTAGCATAAGTGTTGATGTTTTTGCAACTCCACATTCAACAGATTTCTGAAGAACTCATCTTTATTATACAGTTAATAACAAGGCAGCAGAACGGGTAAGGACAATAGTAGAGACTAGGGATCTGCAGAAGCAAACTATGAGGAACTGTCTTGATTTTGAGACACGTGATATCCTTTTGAAAGGTGTACTAGTTATTTCAAACTTGTTTGTGGTTGTTTCTTATACTTAGCCACAAATGGAGCTGTTAGTATAGGAAAATAGTAAACAAACTGTCACTACAGAGGCAAAATAAAATGACTAAGTCCAACACTGTGTGCAAAGTGGAAAAAAGAATCATGTTGCACGATAGAGATCTGAATTTCACTTTACGTAGATTGATTCATACTTAAGTATAAAAGCACTTAGTTATAGTGCACGCTGATTGTACAGGGACAGCGTAAGCAAATACGTAAGCTAATATGTACTTAGCAATTGCTCATGCAAAGCCTGGGACATTTAGATTTGCTTATGGAGTGGCAATTTGTCCAACAATCCCAGTTTTCCCTTACTCAGAAATACCACTAAATGTCTGTGTTTTGTCCAATTAAAAGCTAAAGAATGATATTAAAACAAAACGAAACAGAATTACTGCCTTACTAAAATCTAAAATGAAAAAAAGCTACTCAGTAGTGCCTCCTCAAGTGCCATATTTAAAGAATTACAGTAAAAAATATGAGCAATATTGCATTCTCATCAACTAAAATTATTTGAAAATCAAAATCAAAATGATCATTGATTCCTGCAACACCATCTAGCAAGGCATTGAAAATGAATGTATGAAGATGGAAAGGTAATGCAAAGTTAACTGTATTCTTATGGGTGCAAAACAGTCTGTAGCATCTCCTTAAATTTTCATCTTATCTTTTCTACAAATGTAATATTTTGGTAAAGACAATATCTGCAGGAGAATTTTTTTTTTTCAGCAAATTAACATCAGGAAATTTTACAGACTGAAGTCTGCACTCAGAAACAGGATATTTACACAGCATATTACCAGTGCTTAACTTAAAACAAAAGGGGAAAAATATACGTACACCTTTTGCAGTAAAGAAACTTGCTACAAATTTATAACCCCATTAGTTTTAGCATAAACTAAGTTGCCAGATAAGATGATCCAAGGGAAAGTTTCAAACATTGCTATGTTAGAAAAGTAAGCAATCAGATTAGTTTTTAAAATGTGTGTTAAATACAGTCATATAGATAATAAAAGAGTAATTAAAGAGTTAGCAAGTTAGTTGTCAGAAGAACATGTTAAATGGATGTGTCCATATTATCTTCCTATTCTCATCTTTTCAACTTTTTGTACCCTCTTTGCTAAGATATTCTTGATTCTGGGCTGCCTTTGAATTGTCCATGCAGCCAAAACTAAAAACTGAAATGAGAAACACCTCTGTCTGTAGCAGTACCCAGAAAATCCAAGCATTTCTGCTTCTCCCTGACTGTACCTAGTTTCCAGTCCACTTCACAGAAACTAAGAGCACAGGTAAAAGACACACAAAAATGGATAGGGCAGTGTTGTTGAAGTACCACAGGCACAGGTTGTACAAGCTGTACCCCCTAGAGAGTGAAACAGGTGATCACTACAATAATCCCAGAGTATAAAAAGAGAACCTGTAGTAGCTAACTCCAAATGCAGACTTCAAAAGTCCTACTGGAAAAGCTACCTAGCAACTTGGGCTGAGGGCATTGTTTTCACTCATGCAGCTGGCCAATGGAAGGTTTAAACATGTTAGTCATCACAGATCACAAAATGAATGTGCAAAGATATAGAACAAATATATAATACAAGGTGTTCATTGTGATCTTTGACCATACCTAATAATTTTCTAGAAGTAGGAGGTCTCTCATGTTGTCAAGCTACATAACTCTATGTAGCAAGATTTAAAAATATACACTGAAATGAGCAAACTACAGGAAAATAACAGGCTGAATACTGTCAGCAAGACCAGGCTGTTATACATAAATTTTTGTTAAATATTTCTCATAGTTCAGTATATTATGAAATACTGAATTTCACTTAAAAATAGCATTATTACAAAACTATTATTACAAAAATTGGTAAGATATTTAGTTTTTTAATAGGTATCATTTTTCTCCCTTAACTTGCAGTTACAGAAGTATCTAAGCAATGGTCAGTTAATTTAGATCTGTAAAATATTATTCTTATTATACTCTGCTATTTGCCTTTCCCATGTTCGAGGAAGCTCTTTTGGATATTTTTCAATGCTACCTCTTTCCCTTTAATCCTGATATGCATTTTGTAAACTAAAACCACATACACTTTTTACACAGAGAAAAATATCTTGATGCATACACTGGATGTGGAAGATGAAAAATAAAGCCTAGGGTTTGTCTAAAGAGATGAAAAACCTATCTAAGCAATGTAGTTATAAGCACTCCTTGTAAAAACTGACTAGTGGATTAATATTCAACATTTCAGTGAAATTTAATACAGAATTAGCTGCTCACCTTTTGCATGATTCCTTTTTCATAATAATAGCGAAGTGATCGGCTAAGTTTATCATAGTTCATAGCTGGCCTATTTTTCTGAATCCCCCAGCGACGTGCCACCTGCCACAAAAATGGATTAGCATTGATTTGTTAAATGCATTTCACAAGCAGATCTTATCATCAGATATTTTATTTGGGGATTGAGTAGGGGAACCCTGCAGGTGGAATGCATAAATAAAAGAGAAGAGGCTGCTGTGACCTGAATTTCCCATGTACTAACACAATTTTTAATTGGACTCACCATCATCCATTAAACTTGGAATAGACTTACTCATTTGCAAACCTAGTGGTGGGCTGGTTTTTGTTGTCATTGCTTTGTTTTGTTTTTTTAAAGAAAAACAATGAAAAAATAGTTATATAAAGATATGATAAAAAAAAATATCAAGCTCCACTGGAAAGCTTTAAAGAAAGATGAAAGCTCTTCTTCAGTTAGTTATAGGAATGATTGCACTATTTTTTTGTGTTTTCTGTCAGAAAGCTAGTAAATTATATTAAAAACACATATATACAAGCTTAGTTCATGAACTAATACAGGCCATAACTTGGAATGATGTCAGTGCTGAAATCATTAGAAGATGGGAGTCAAAAATGAGTCCTAAATACCACTACATAAAAAAAAAGAATTAAAAAAAGTAAAGGGAGGCAGGATAATCACTTGGAGGAACTAGGTGGCAGAATGAACCAGACAGAAATTGCACAATTGTAGTTGTGTAATTTCCCTTCAAAATAATATCAAAAAGTAGTCACTAGCAACTTGTGAACCATTCCAGAGAGCGATATGGCTTCTGCTCCTACGATTTCTACTTGGCTTTATTCTTCCTGTTTTATTGCCAAAGATAGTTCTGGAGAAAGAGACTTTTTGTTAAAGAGCTTAACAGCTTATTCCCCACCCAAAATTATAACTGGTCATTGGCAACATTTCAATTACTGTCTGTACAAATGACTACCCATGTCAATGGAGGAAAAAAGAAGCAATGAACTCTTTAAAACACATTCTATAAAAATGTTAGCGAGGTTCATATGCATACAGCTCTGGAAAAAGGAAAGAGTAACCATGTGTCTTCTCTGCAGACAACTCTACAACACCTTCCCATAGGTGTCTGGAGTCTTTTGATGCAAACCATAGACAACATCCAGAATTGAGAACTGAAGGGGACTAAATAACAACAGTAAAACCCAATGACTTTGATCTCCATCTGGACATTAATTATTTAAAATTTATTTTTAAAGCATTATTTCCTTTCTACAGGTAAGACTTTCAGGCTTATGTAAATTATCAAGGCTTTACTAACTTTAGCCAAGTTGTAACTGCATTAAAACATACCTCCAAATCATGTCAATTTATACCAGCTGTAGATTTGGCTTAGATATGCAACCATAATTCTCCTATTCATCTTTGTAACACATGCCTACATCTATCTTTCTTCATTCCTGACAAGTTTTTTCCTGCATTAATCACAGTCCTAAAAATCACCATTGTATCAAGTGTGCATAATACAGCAAAGCGTATAAAACAAAACAGTCATCGACAACATGTTATACTGTATGTTATTTTAACATATGTGAAAAGGCAAGCAAGTACAGAAGTAGTCTTTGTAAGTGAGTCTTCCTGTCCTTCATCTGCAGAGCATATATCAAATCATGCTTTGAGGAAGTGAGCTGGGGTTCTAGCCTTCCACTTCATCTTCCTGCTGAAGGTTACTGTGTCTATGACAAGGCAGCAGAAATGGCCCTACGCCAGTTCTAAACCTCCACAGTTTACAGTCACATGCTTTCTGAATGAACTGTGGTGCCCAAAAAGCTGATACATACTCGTTTGTCATCACTCTTTCTACAGGCACATAAATCTGAAGAAAGGGAAGAGATACAAAGGTCATGCCATTGACATCCTAACCTGCCACAGCTGAATCAACAAGATCTTTGACTTCCCTTCAATTTACACTTGGCAACTAACAGAAGTGTGCAACTTCCCACAGGCTATTCTTATTTTAATCAACAGTTTCGGTTGGATCCACAGCATTCACGTGAAAACAACTTAGCCTCCTTTGTACTCCCTGAGAGCAGAGGAGCAAGCAAGTTTGAAGTAGTCTACCTTTTCCAGATCTTAGATGCAGCATTGCTCGAAAACACAAAGCAACTGCTGTGCAGTCTCACAAACAGACGATCTGACTAACTTTCATCTATCTCTTTGGGGAATTACGCAATAAAGAACTCTTAGGGTGTTGTTTTTTTAATTTTCCTTTCCATATCTAATAAAATCTATAATGTTTTTGCACCATCTGCTGGGAACGATTTTTCAATAAATGAAAAATGAATGATTTTTCAATAAATGAAAAATGTTGGATACTGAGATTGGAGCAAAGGATGTTCTGTGGTCAAATTCTTAGATGCACAGTGTCAGGATCTGCCAAGTTGAATATAAGTAGCATTGGAGAGCACCTGGACAGAAAAGAGCTGGCACATGGTCTCTGCAGCAGCCTGCCCATCAGCCAGATCATGTCAGGAAGAAAAGTAGCATTAGTATTGTCTCAATATCCAGCTACCCTTAGGGCTGTTGATGCATCATGAAACTTAAATGCAAGAAAGCTTTCAGATTGCTTATGGCAGCAGATGGATGGCAAATGGCAGAAGTAGCTGGTAGAATGAAGAAGCTGCCTTACACCCCCAAAGCTTCCCACTCAGCCCTAACTCAGAAAGAATCCAGAATGAGAATTTACTGTGTTCTCTTCTATTGCTCAACCCCTTCAAAGCTGCAAGATGTAAACCAGAATGATATTGCTTTTTTACAATACTCATCAAATCATCCACATCAGTATTACAATAAAATTCACACACACCAGATTTTCTAACAGTTTTCACTGCTGTTTAGAATACAGGATAGATTATTTAATGTTAACAAGTCAAGAATCTTTATGCAATAAAATGTTCAATTTATTCCTGTTTATCACACTAGTGAACTAAGTCATGGTTCAGCAAATGTTCATGAATACAAGCAATTTTATCTACCCAATGAGTCCTTCATGGCTCAGAGAAGCCAGGCATGTGCTAGAGTTTTTGCAAGAGTAGGATCTAAATGTGCAATAAGCAATCTAATGATACAGATAACCAAGAATACACTTTAAAAAAGAGCTTTTTATATTATTTCAGTGGGCTTTTACTGCCTCAAACTCTGAAATTTCTTTGTCATCTGTTTCAGACTTGGAGTCTTTCATTCTACAGGTAAAACATTCCAACTTTCCACACCTTTACACTGAAGAGTATTTGATACTAAAGAAACTATTCAGGAACAAGTTTTCAAAGGAATGTAGAACAGAACTCCTCCAGGAAAATAATTCTAAAAAATCTGGGCCCAACAATTAATACAGAGTATTTTGAAACTCTAGTACTTGCAATATATTCATTATTTCATAGGACTAGAAAATTAAGTCTCAACTCAAGCATACATATGTCTCAACACTCTCACTGTGAGTTCTTTCCATTACCCTTCTAAAGTTCTAAGAAATGAAATATTGAAGGAAAACACAGCCTAACTGTGAAAGAACCATGTCAAATTTTCAGTACAGGGTAGTGGACATCAGGACAATTTGTTCATCTAACCCACCTCCTCCGGCTCAATCAGCTTGAATTCCATGCCTCGGCCAGTCCATGCTATGAAGTGGGAGTTTGATGGGTCATCGAGAAGAGCTACCAAGAACTGCCACAGCTGAAGTGAGCCTCGCCGTTGATACGTGGGTCCCTCACGGTACATGCCTGGTTCCTGTTTGACGTCACCTGCACAGAATAACAACGTTAGCTGAGCAATCCGCAAAAAGCATCATCACTCAGTTTGTCGGATAAGCTGGCAAGGCAATCATTATGGTCAATAAAATTGAAGAAAAGAATGATTACTACCCAACTGTCCACAAATGCAGTAGTTTCCTTTCTCCTGCTATTAAGTGCAAACACTCTTACAGTAACATATTCATATGCAAACAAGTTCCTAAATTCAGTCTCACTTTATGGAAGTCTCTCTAAGCCTATCCCCATTTGCTTCTGATACATGTAAATCTTGCTTGCAAACTGTTTTGTAATATCCTCTGTCTGGAAGCACTTGAACTATTCTTGTGAGCAACTCTGATGTCTGAAGAACTGCATTTGTGTACTATACTTTGAACAAGCCCTGGTTTTGGAAATTCAATGTGTGCTTCAAAAGCTGCAAAACTATTGAGTGAAACTTCTTTTGCATGCAAATTCTCTAAAGGAAAATTTGACAAAGTATTTGACTTGGACTTAAACAGCATGTGCTTTACATATACATATGCAAATCCTGCAGATATGTGAGTTCCTCTGTGGCATATTGGACTTGCATATAAGCACACATTACTTTTACTTGCATCTATATATCAGTATTCCCCTGAAAAGAAGTAGTTTGTCTAAAATTTCAAATCCAGATGAAGCTATTAAAACCAACAATATTTTGCTGTTCCACAAGCTGCCAGTGAAAAATTGTCCTGCTTCATCTATACTGTATCCTCTTGTTTTTAAATAATATTCATATGAACAACTCATGCAGACAACAACAGCTGAAAGGTTTGATGCTGATTTTCTGCAAACAATAACAATAATCCTTGAAAAACTGGCAGAACTCCTCGTTTAAAGTACCAGACCTGCAGCCCCTGTGAAAAAACACATGACCTGTTTAGTACCAAACCACAGCATTAGGATGGTCATTACAGAATGGCTCCAAGTAGTGAAAATAAGAATAATAATGTTAAAAATGGAGCACTTCCTTTTGTAATCAGGAAATAAAATTGAGTCAGTAGCTGTGGAAAACAAATAAATCAACACAAGGCTTTTTGGTTTATGCGAGTTTGAAGCTCCAGTCCTGAAAGGCTTTCTTTTTCAAGGACAATATTTTTCTTTTAATGATAGCTGAGCAATGCACAAACAGTAAGTGCATTACTACAGAGGATCAGGCTATTCATCTGTGTTGATCTTTGATATCAAATCAAGCAGCTTGAGAATCTACTTCTGAAACATCAAAGCTAGTCCTGAGCTTATCCCATTTTGGCTTTACAGACCAAAACATAATAACATACTTGCTACATTTTCTTCAAAAGTTATCAGGCTACAAGCATAAACACAAACATTTCTGTCATGATATCAGTTTTCTCGAGGACAAGGTGTTGTCTCAGTGAACATCGTCACAGCTACCAGCACACTTAGTGCTTTACAAGCACTCAAACATTTCCAAATACATATTCTTTTAATTATACTTTTTAATTTTTTTAATTATTTTATTTGTATTTCTCTCCTATTTTCATTCCTTCCTCTTTACAAAACTCAATAAACAAAAAGGCTTTTCAAGAAAACAATGCACAAGTACTCCTCACAAAGAATTTTAACCTTTTCTAGAACAGGGCCTGATCCCATTCCCATAAATGTAAATATATTTTTGTCACTAGTACTGAAAACAGATCAGGCACACAATGGTTTGGGGAAAAATGAAAAACCAAATAAACAACAGGACACAAACGAAAACAAAACCACATGACAGGATATGCTCGATGGAAAAGAAACTAACAAAAACATTCCAAAGCCAGCATAAAAAACAACTTTCAAATAAATCACCCTTTCAGTTAATGTGTCAATTCTACGACAATGCAATACTGGATTAAGCAATCCTCAGAATTAGGTGAAGGCTAATATTATTTAAATTCCTCCATTTATTTCCTACTCTTCCTTACCAACTCTGAAATACACATGACACTTCAGGTTGAATAACATGTAATTCTTTAGATTAATGTCATTTTAGAATCTCCCATTCTTCAGTAAACACAACAAATGCTGCTAGACACACAATAGTTTTGCAGTCCACCTAAGTAATTCTCAGGGAAAAACAAAGAAAATAAAGCAGAAAAAAAAAAAAATAGCAAGAGTTTTCTAGCTTTCCTTGTAGCTATGGTCAGAGAGCTGTTCACAAGTTCATCAGAAGGTATCTCACCCTTCCTGTTAAAATAAATAAAGCAGGACATACATACAGTAACTCAAAGAAGCCACTCTAGCAAATTTAAGTAATTGATCTCCAAATTACTTCCCAAAGTTGCAGACTAACAGAGTCATCGGCAAGAAATACTGAGTCCATCTACTTTGTCTATAATGAAATAAATCTGAAATCAACTGAGTTACATCAGGAAACTCATTTTACATTGGAGTAACTGAGGATAATTTGGGCTATTTATTTTACTTGACCCCAGAATCCCTCTTGAAAAAATTCTGTAGGAATAGGTAGATGATTTGTTTGTTATCAATCCTATTGAGAAATAAGCCACTAGTACAATGCCTAACATAGCATAAAAACACTTATACCAAACAAAAATGCCTGATATACTCACTCCCTACTATTCATCTCTTCACAGACAACAAGAAAAGAGGCTTAATATTCAGTAAAACCAGAGCTGTTTCTTTCTCCTCTGTTTTGTTAATTGTAAGAGATGCTTTAATTAAATCTCTAACAAGAAGAGGTATGTGATCATCAGTGCAATGGAAATCCTCCCATTACTTATCAACAGTACAGGAATTGAGCTCCTCTGCGCCAACTTTGGATACAGAACCCTTCAGTGGCAAAATCTGAACAACATTCTATTGAAAAGGAGACTTCGGTTGCAAGATACAAAGGTCAGCTTTGGTTGGGTGCACTGCAAATGGTGTGTTAAGGAATCCTAAATTAGAACATTACTGACCTTTTTTTTGATCAGCAACAGAGAAAAGACCCTCATCTTTTCCTTTTTCATCTCCACACACAAGAAATGAGAGAGAGATGTGTCATACATACCATCAAACTTCTCTGGAACAACGCAAGTGTCATCATAAAACTGCCTAGGTCCCTTTTCATACATACAACCTGTAAGTAAAAGACAAAGAGGTGTTTATTTAAAAGATGCATGGAGAAAGATGAGACCATAGGCTTAATGCCAGAGGGAACACTAAGTCATACAGGAATCAAATTAATATGCCACATCCTTTACACAGCACCCAATCACAACATTTTGGCCACAGTACAGGAGTGTTTAATTAACGTACGCATTCCCAAAAGACTGCTGATTGCATCCTGCAAAAATGAAAAAGCATCCATTTTTCTTTATGATTTATTTCAAAATGTTTGCCTCATTTCCTGTTTGAGTTAGCATGGCTTTAACTTTTAGCCCTTAGTTCCTTTATGTCTTCTGCCTGCTAGACTGAAGTCCTACTCAGGATTTTTCTCCCTATCCATGGAGAAGACAAGCATTGGATGTTTACTCCAATTCAGGTAATTTTGTTAAATTTACTTTTGTCACTAAAAGACACTCTCTGTAACCCTGCATTCTTTCTAGAACTTTCTTCTGTGCACATTCCTACTTTGCAATATTATTTTTAATATCTTGACTAACCAGAACTATACTGGATGCCAGCAGCACCTTTGCTAGTGCAACCTGGAGAAGCAAAACATCTCCTCTTCTCCTGTCCCACTCTGACCCTCTTTAACTATGTAAATCTTGCATAAGGATTTTTTGCCATATGCCTGCAATGTCTTCTTAGGCTGATTTCCATTGTGAAGCCATGTGGTCTATCTCAAAATCATTTTTTCCAATACACTGTTTCCTGATTCCATAGGTTTGGTCTATGTTCATCATATTAAAGAAAAAAAAAAAAAAGGAAATGAAAAAACCTTTTTGTTTAATGTGTCCAGATTACCATGCAATTGAAATCGCTTTGTGTGATTGCCCTGTCCTGCCCATTATTTACTGCTGTGCCATAAAGTTATCAATTAACTTTGTTCTATATCTTTAATGAAAATATTGAATAGCAACACTTCTGATTCCTACAGCTCTAACAGAAACAAATCCATTCAGTAATGGTTAGCCAATGACAACCACTTTTAGATCTGTCAGTAAGCCAGGTCTTAATGTATTTAATGTGTACTTTACTGATACTGGTTAGTGCTAACTTCTTAATCAGAATATAATGCAGTGGCAAATTGAATGCCATTAAAAAAAATAGGTCAACTATACAATAAGAGAGACATGTATCTTTACCAATCAAACTTTTAATCTCAACAAAGAATGAAATCAGATTTCTTTGACATGACCTTTATGTCATAAAATCATGTTGACTGATTTCTAAACACTGAGAACAAATATTTACTATCTCTGTTTTTTCTGCATCATTCATAACAACTTTACCACTTCCAAGTACTTACGAGTGCATAACATGGCTGTTTTTCCTCAGTCTATACCATGATTAAAACTCACGTCTGTTGACCCTAGCCCTGCTTTTGTGGACTTTTCCCTAATGTCTTTCACCTCCATTAGTAAGCTTATACACTTCATATAATTTCATATACCAACACTATTATAAATTTCCAGCCCCTATTTCACCTTCCTTGTTACACACCACCTTTTATTTCTATTTTCTGCCTCACCAGAAACAGGTGGATTTAAGCAACTTTTGTTACCTTTCCATCTGTGGCTTTTCACTAATAAATGAAGTTTTACTAGAGGACTTTCATTCATACATCTGTTTGAATTCCCATCAATTTCTTTTAATTTTCTTTGGGTTTGTGAAATTAGTTCCTTGGAAGAAAAACAAACAAATTCTAAACAAAAAAAATCATATACTGAAAAAAAAGATTCATCAAAGCAGGAGAGTGGACGTCATAACTTCTTTCTCAGTGGTCATTTTTGCTTAGCTCTGCTGGTCTTCTTAATATGTATAAAATGCTATTACTCTGAATTATTAATTTTGACAATGATTTAGGCTCTGCCTTAGTGAAGTCATTAAGAGCTCTGCTATATACAAAATGGCTTTACAATTTGGCTATCAAAAACAACCAGAACACTGAATTTAAAAAATCCTAACAAATGGGGGAAAAAAGCAACAAACAAACATGCACTGAATCTTTCTAAGTACAGAATGGATTACTTAGCAGTTAACAGAGTCTGTCACACCAAAAATCTTCAAAATATCATTTGAGCAGAATGTGTTGTATGGACAAATTTTTGACTGTCTCTTCCTTTCAACAGCTGTCGCCCTTGAAAACCAGAATGAGTAAATTCACAATAAAGTTGGTTCTATTCTAGTCAACTAGAAACTAGGTACTAGAATCTACAAAACTTCAGCACAGCAGAAATTCAAAACTGGGAAGTGAAAGACAATGGAGTCTTCTCATCAGCAGGATTAAACCAATGAACCTCAAATTCCTCCAGGTTGTGTTTTTTTTAATTTTTTTTTCCCATTTCTCTCATACAATACTTGAGCAATACAAAATAGAAAACTTAACTTCTGTTCTGTTTGGGTGAGCCAGGAAGCCTTCTTGCCTCATGTAAATGGAATGGCAGCTAGGCACTTCTGAAAGGAGAAGACAATTCTAGTCAATAGACTGTGTAGAATTAAAGAGTGCAGGTTATCAATGAGACAGACTGCAGGTAAAAGAGCAACAAGGAGGATGCATGTTACAATGAGATAGAACCTTACAACTCAGTCAGTGTTGCAGAGCAGAATGCACAAGGCATGGTGAAAGAGAAAATCATAAAGTGAAGATCATAGATCGCATTCAACATAGGCAGTTCACAAGCCCTTATTGCAATCAATTTAGCTACAAGCTGAGCCCTATGACACATACATTTGAGATAATTTACAGACCAAAAAATCCACACAAGGCAGTACAAGTACTTTAAACCCTGTTCTTGTATATCCATCTTTGTAACTAATTCAACACAACATTTTTAATCAATTATACAGATAAACCTGCCCTACCAATCACATTAGACACTTAAAAACTCTACAAATACAGTATCATGAATATAAGTAATGTCAAGGTGAATCTGCAGTAGGCTATTGGTTTTTAGACTCTGGTTTAGGATTTGGAAAGTTGAAGAAATTTCTGGAATTGCTATGTATTTAAACAGGAATTCAGCTACACCAGTTTGATCTTCCACCTGTGCATGTGCACTCTTAACAAAAAAAGAAGCCTCCTAAAATAATAGATAGTGTACACATTCTAAGTAATGCAAAAATCTATTTTCCGTTCCTCTTCTACTCAAATTTGCAGGAAGAATGACAAGAAAAAAAGAACAGAAAAATTAATGAAAATTATATTCTTTATATGTTTTTTTCCTGTTAGGGATAGTGCAAGACACAGGGAACAAACAATCTGTGCACAGGGACTTGCAAAGATAAATAAACCATACATGTTTGCCCTTCTAGATCACATTTAACTCACTTCATGGATATCAAAAGTCTTGCTTAACTCAGTCTATTAGATCTCGTGATAAATTTCTACCCTAATGTATGCAATCTGTTACCAGTAACTTGTAACTCTAAGACATGTAAACAGTGGTTGAAAGAGCAGACATTATTTTTCCAACACTGCCTAAAAACTTTTCCAGAATGTTATTCCAAATTTCACTGTTCACTGCCTAGTGATGAGTATCAAAGATATGGCAGGATAAGAAAATAAGGTTTTACAATGGCTTCACAAAACAAGTGAAACATGGGACAGCAATAAGTTTCCTCCAGCAGTCCCTGGCTTCTCCTGAACATCTGTGTCAAACTCTTCATTACCTCCTCTCAATGAAATGCTCAGTGCCTGCCTGCTTTCTAATGTCTCAGACAGCTATTCTGAGCAGCCACACGTTTCAACAACTCAGCGATCACAGAAGTCAAGTATAGCTCTGTAGACTAGAAGTCAAGGCTACAAGTAGTGGTTCACCTGCAAAGAATCACTCATCTTAACAAGCAGACTGAGTTTTAAGGAGAATGGAAAAATCTACGTAAAAAAGAGGAAGCTGAAGAACTGAAACAGATGCTATTTTCTATTTTAGGTAAAAATTCCCTAGTATTGGCAGCAAAACCCTTTTTGACTCATGAACTCCGCTCTTGCAAAGTGATATAGCAGAGTACGCAGAACAAAGAATTATGTATGCATTTAAGAAGCTACATTTTTGCCAGCTTGGGGTTTCATCTCTCATGCTCCTAAAGTCAATTATAATTAACATCTGGAGTCTTTTTTAGACAAGCATTGTTTCTACCAACATTACTTAATCTTTTGGTTAGCTTGCACTTAAACAGTCCACAGAGGACCGAAAAAATACAGCAGGCAAGTTTATTTCTCGTAAAGTAGCTAGAGTCTTGTTATCCTAAAGTGCTATCAGTTAATTTATGAGTATCAGAGTGGGTCAGACTCTAATCAAATTGTAGAAACATTTCCAAAGTGATTATTCAATCAAATGACTAACATGGTTAATTAGGAGCCATAAACATTGCTCTGAAGTTCATCAAAGTAATGACTTGCCCAGAAAAATTACTGCTAATTAAATTGCCTGCTGCTTTCATTTCTACCTTATCTAATAAAAAGTCCAACCAATGAAATTTAGCATTGCAGTTTTGAATTGTACTAAATGCTTGACTAAAACCCAGAAGTATTTTTACTAACTAAACAGAGCTACTTCAAAAGAAAACATTTTAGTACAGAAATTACAGGGCAATTATATGTTTTCTTCTTCTTCAAGTATTGTTTCAAGACAACAAATGAGAGAGAAGTGGACATAAAAAACTGCCAGAGAAGAATGCAAGCATTTGAGTGACTGATTTGACCACCTTTCAGCAATTTTCAGTCTTTGAGGAAACATGTGCCTGGCTTCAGGACAGGCAAAATTCTTGCTTCAGGCTTTCAGTGAACTAGTTCATATTGTGAAGTTACAACATCTCAAGAACAGCAGAATACAGTTTTCTTGTCATTAAAAAAACATGGAGACAAAAAAAAATATTTATTTTTTTATAGCTAATCTGAAATACTTAGAGGTCGTTCTTCATTGCTCCTCTAGATAGCAACAACATAACAGTCATCTTAAAACACTGAATGTGACATTTTATCATGTTGGTCTGAAATATTTTTTCCCCAAGAGGTACAGTTTTAAAATCACTGTAATGTAGACACTGCAGAAGTACTTTTGCCCCTAGAAATGTCACAGAGAAAGTACTAGAAATAAGAAAAAAAGCAGAAAAAGCCCAAACAGATCTCCACAGGATGAGAAAAATCTGCTGCCAAATTCAGCTGACAGAGGTTCTAGATGTAATCATTGAATCATTGAGTAGACCTTGGTAAGAAAGCATTTCACGTTAATTACCATGCCAGAATTTAAAGGATTAGGCTGTCACAGCCTGGTATAACTGTAACTGAGTAGGAAACTTTTAAATCCCATTTTCTGATTGTTATTCAGAAGCAAGGACCAGGTTTCAGACCCACGAACTCACCCAGAGCAGAAACTATTTTCTGCCCGAGTCTCTTGCAGGAGAAGACGCTGGGAAGATTAAGCTTCCTGAGGCATCAGGATGAAGCAACTTTCTTCTTGTGAATGAAGCAGAAACTGGGAACCTGAATCAGGATTTCCTCCTCAGCTGCTCCTCTAACTGACATTACACGGCCTTCCTCACTAAAAAACAAGTTGACACATTGTGCTCTCACTCTGAACTACTTTTCAGTTAACTTTAACGGCAGCATTCTAAGATCTGGAAGCCAGGGGCAGGGCCCACATACATGTGAAGGAGCAGAGCATGACACGAGGTGCTGCACCACAGAGAGGCAGAGACCAAGGCTCTGATTGGCACATAGGCCAAATCAGGATCGCTGCAAATGCCAGTGGTGCCAAAACTGGAACCCACCTACTGCTGCTCATCCACTTCTTCGATTTACATTTTGTTACCAACCCAGCCATAATAACAACAGAAGCAATTCTCAAAAAAGTTTGGAAAGACTCTACTTGCAGTGGATACAGCCACCCGCGTAACTTATACCATATCCTTCTGAATTGTCCTCAGTGCGGTCTGAAAAAGAATTATAGGTACTTTGGCTCTTATTTCAGTGACTCAGAGTTGGTATATTTCCACATACACTTTAATATGCTTTGCTACTTTTCTTCCTCTGGGCAAGAAATACAGCACGTGCACACTCTCGCTGGTGCCATGGGGCACAGGAGGGCAGGCACAAAGCCTTCAGGTGCTGCAACATGTGCCAGACCAACGCTGCCACTAGGCCTGACCAGCCCATGCTGCCTGCTGCTTCCCTGCGTTGTTACTCCTATCTGGTATATGCAGAGATGGCTGGGGCAGTGGGAGAGATTGCTACTGAGTGCAGAGACAAAAGTAGCCTTTTTAAAACAAAATGATCAAGTTAGAACACATCATACTTTTGGCCTCAAACTTGGTAACATCACAGTCATGCTGCAAATAACTGTTCTGTTCATGAATTTCCAAGAGTGCTGACAAACTGTTTACAAAGAAGTGCTTCATCCACCACCAAAACCCTTTCAGCCTCATGGTAGAAAGCAGCTGTTGCAGCCACTGAGAGGCTCTGACCAGCTTAGAGGTGAAGAGCAATACACAGAACATGGCTTTTCAGGAAGAAATGGCAGTTCTTCAAGCTCGATCACAGCTAAGGAAAGTTCATCATCTGTGTTGCACAGAGAGATGTACCAAATGATTCTTTCTGATACAAAACATGCAGAAACACATCGAAATTAAAACTCTTACATCTCTGCACAAAAATAAATGCATGTAGAAATACAAAAACTAATGGCAGTCTTCCTACACAGAACTCACTTCCACATGTTCACAACTCAAATGTTGATGGATTGGATTTTAGTCCAATTACCTTTGAAAACACTACCCTCTCAGAAACTACACTATTACAACACAGTACTACAAACTGGTGAAATCTTGACAAAATGAAAGTCAGCATTAATTTCTTATTAGCAAGGGCAGAATGAACTATGTAAATGCGTGGAAGTTACAAAGATTAAAAAAAATGAATCAGTGTCTCCTGTAAAAATCCATCTGAAAATTAAGCTTCTTTTCCCCAAATCATTATGCTACTTAAAAACATTCAGAATTGAAGGTTTTGTTATTTGTTTTGCCTGGCTTCCATGACAAACAAAAACATCTACAAGTATGTGCACTCAAAGATAGAGACAACTCCTTCTAAAAGATTACTAATTAATATTTCTTATTTTCTTACATTTCACTTGATAAAAATCAACCAGGTTGGGCCCTAACAGCTCACTTCTAAGTGCAATTATCACACACAAAAAGAAAACCTTAAGCAAACAGCTTCCTTTCCACAACTTTGGTTTTTAGATCTATGACAGCATCTAATGCATTTTCTGAGACCAGATGTCAGCAGCCTGTCTGGGCGATGTGTAACTTTTTATAAGGCAGAACAGGAAAACAAAGGCTCATACATTCAGCACTGAAATGAAATTCCACATGGAACCAATCATTTGAGCATACTTTAAAATCACGTATTTGCTTTTATTAACCTCAGTAACTGTAAAATGTATTTTAAACATTGCTTCCCTTTGAATTCAACAAAACGCAGCGTTATTTTTTTTGTCCCCTTTCTCCTTTTGTTGGTAATCTTACAGCAAAAAAACGTCTGTGTTGCTTTTTCTCTCCCGCCCCATCCCCTGCCTGTAGAATCGAAGTTGGACAAACACTGCACGGCTGAAGTGACATATTTGAATGGAATTCAGACCAACCAGTTCCTGTTTATGTTTCTGATTTGAGAATGTAGCCTTCTCATTCACTATACATTAGAAACACACCAAGGCCATAAATGGTGTCAGGTTACAGGCAGGCACGGCCAAGGAGCATTAATCATTACTTTAAGGCAACTGGCAAAAGCAGCAGCTGAGGGAACACTACACCCTTCAGCTCTGCATAAATGGACATTCCAGGGTTTGGTGTGGTTTTTTTCCCCCCCCCTTCAGCATCCATTTTATGAATGAAACTTCAGGCTGCACAGAGTCCATTCATATAAAAGCTGTGCTCACAGGGCCCGGTCTCCCGGGATCAATCGGTCTTGGGTAAGGCTGATGTGATTGGTTTAAGGCAGGCTTCAGCCTTCCATTACTGATTTAAAATGCAGCCTGTGTCCATTTGACCTGCGTTAATGCACAAAGAGTAAATCCAGACTGTGCTCTCAATCCTCAAATCAAATCATTAGCCAGTGCCACTTACTGTAACTGTAGATTTAGAGGATATTTATCCATTTCTTTGAAAAAACAGATTGCCGGACAATTTTTCAGATCATACTGTCTGCTTTGAAATGAAAAATAGATGTATGGCCTTCTGCCTATGTGCTCTAAACTTAGTGTTCAGATTTTTGTTTATCTATAAAGACAACATTACAAAATTAATTCTAGTGTAACTACAGATTTCTTTGAGTCAGAATTACTGATTGGCTAGATGTGAAGCAAGAGAAAAGTTAACATTGTGCCTGCCGCAGCAATCTTCCCAAGACCAGGTTTCGCGTGTTCCTTTCCTCATATGCTACTATTTTCTACTGTTGTACCATCCAACAGCAGATTTGTGTTTATGCCTTTTAGGAGCAAGTACAAAGTGCAGCGCAGCTTAACTGAATGAAATCCACACTCACTCACAGAAACAACACAGCAAAAACAAGCCCCTGAATCCAGAGGGTGAAATATTTTAAAGCACAGAAGCGAGACGCAGGAAAACAGAAAAACCAAGAACAAGGAGGGGAGACTTCTTAAAATCATTGAACTTGAGAGCAAACCTCTGGCCCTTATCCCCTTCTGCCTTTATCCAATCCAGATTTTCATTGAGAACAATTGCAGTGCGTAAAAGAATTTTTTTAAGGTCGTAAGAAGTTACAGTTTTGAGATACACATACTGAAGTATCACATCCTGGAAAAGGATGAGATGAGTTCTTTTTTGCGTTTTATAAAATTATGTTGAAAGTACTTCAAATATTTGAAGCCTTAAAAACAAAAATTAAAAAACAAAAACAAAACACATACCAAAGAAAAACAACCAACCAACCAAACAAACAAGCAAACAAAAAAAAACAGTAAAGAAAATGAAAACCTAGAGAGAATTTCCATCTTTCAGGGAAAGATTAAGCAGCTAGAGGATTTATGCAGCAAGATCTCAATGAGTCACACAGACAGGCTAACAGTATGCATGCAAACTGTCTACAGAGATTTAGAGGTGGTACATTAATACCAAGGAATTGTTTAGGATGAGCCAAAGAGTTGCAGCTATGAGCAGTGGAATGAGACTGATCAAAGAGAAAATTTAGGCTTACTATCAAGAAATATTTCTTAACTGTGAAGTCTATTAGTCTGTGAAATAATCTCCCAAGAGAATAATTGTAGTAATAATACTTAGCACTCACACAGTGCTTTACATTTTCAAAGCACTGTACAAAAATTAGCCAATATAATTAAAGGCAGTAGTAGAAGCACTGTGAGTTGTCATTTTAAATGCTGCACTGGTCAAGGCACTAGAGAATATCCTGCAAATCTGCAACAATTCTGACTGCCAACTAAGATTTTTTTTTTCCTTCATACTAGCATCTCCAAATGTCTAAGTGTATCTCCAAGATGTACAATATAATATCCAGCTGTTGTAAAGAAAAAATCTGCAAACAGATATACTTCCAAGAAACACATTTAAAATCTATTTTTGCCTTGAAATTTTAAATCAACACATTCTCTAATTCTGTTCTTGCAACTCCTACATTTCAAGAGATGTCAGCTGATCTCTAGGGAAGACTGTGCTACTGGGGATCTTTTCTTTTTCCACGTTAATTTGCATTTATTTGCTTTTCAAAGAGCACCACATCAGGTATTTGAAAGGACTCTTGCTTTTTATTCTGTTCCCAGTCATTAGGTAAATATGTATTTAAAACATGGATGGTAGAATGCTAACAACATCCTGCACCTATATGAGGAAACTTTAGTGGTTAAGAAGTGTCATAATTACAACTTCCTGGGCAACTTTGATGCAACTGCTTTGTTGCTAATGAATATAGCCTTGTGACTCAGGACTCTTGCCTCTTGACTGAGCAAACCAAGACTTTTTGGGGGAGGGAGAGCAGTGCAGTGAACAGATTGCAGGTGGAGCCTCTGCTTCATTTGTTAGAGGCTAGAAGTTCTGCCATTAATGAGGTAGAACGTTTCAAGAAAGGAAAAGATGACCTTAAGATTATTACAGTGGAATGGCCAATTTTAGGACCTAACATTCCAAACAAAATAACTAATTCAATCAGGTAAAACATAATGCAAGAATTTAACCTGCAATTTCAGATTTCATTGCAAAACATTTTTAATATTAATCTACATGGATGGTGTAATAACACAGTATATTTGGAAATACACTAATTAAAATAGGAAGGATTAAACCTGCAAGGGTCCTGCTTCAAAATAAAGCTCAGAATAGATGGAGCAGCTCAAGTTTGGCCTTTTCAGTTAAATAACTGAATACATGAACTGAATTGTAGTAGTGCTAACAGTACCAGAATGAACATTATTAATTCTTGTAAACAAACATTAATGACATAAAATCCCAAAATCCTACAAGTTCTTTACTAAGTACAGAATCAAGAACTAACACGTGTGACAAGCAGCTAAAAAAAAAAAATTAGTAGCAGAAAATGCCTGACTGAATGTGTATGATGCACTCTGACTTCTAGAAGTGTGGATAGATAAGGAAGACTTCTACTTTGTTGACATTTTTCTTTTTCCATTATCTCAAACATTCTGCAGTAGAAATTGCATACCTGCAATTACAATTACAACTAATTGATCTGCCATTTCCCATGTCATAATTAATGTCATGTTTTAATAGAGTTATAATCATTCCATAATAATGCTTTTCATTCACCAGCCTCCCACAAAGTATAAAAGTATAGTGCACAAAAGCAATGAACTTTTATGAGGCCCTTTCAAAAACATCCCAAAAGGAACATCTTAGTGTATTACAATGAACTTTTTAAATATGTTTCTATATTCTTATCCGAGCTGCGATAAAATAGCATGCAAAAAAAAAAAAAAAAAAAAAAAAAAGACTTTTCACTCTGGCATTCCTCCTTCCCTGAACATCCATAGGCAAAAAAATGAAATCAATGATTCAGTGACAAATACATTATGTTTCCTAAGGGCTTATTTAATGTACTTTTAGCAAGGATGGAAAATGATGGCTTCTAGAGAACAGATGGTAACAAGACAAAATATCAACAGACCACAGTTGTTGACTGCAATTTATGGAGTGTACAGATGTGTCAACTTAAATGCAGTGATTCTGAGGCCAATAAAAGTACTTCCTGATACCAACAGATTAATTTTTCATGACCACTGGTTACACAGCTATTACATTTTTAAAAACTAATTATTCATCCGCAAAAGAAACAACAATTTTGCTTAAATGTCATTACTAAAAAGTGAAATGTTCTTGGCACCAAAAAAAAAAAAAAAAAAAAAAGGAGTATGATAGGATTGGACACAACTATGCGCATCTTTTCAGAACCAAAATTGCTTTTTTGCCATAAAGAATGTTCCAAGGAAAGGCAGATGCTAGCAGACAACCCAGGCTCAAAGTAACAGCATGCAATAAGGCGATCCCACTTCCCAGTCAAATATGAAGCCTGCTTACAAAAGGGCTTTTTTTCACCCTTTAATTTAGAAGGATGAATAACGGTGCTTGTGAAGGTTGCAGGGGACTGGCAGTGCCTGAAGCTGCAGTCCCCTATTTATTATCCCCAGCCACATTAACTTTGCAGACAGTCTCTCCCCTGCTCTTCTCTATGACTAAAGATACAAGACTGCCAGAACCACATTATCTCAGAACCTTTGTCAGTGAACAGGTTTAGTTCAAGATCTCAGTCATACAATCTAAACCGATTTTCATATTGTCATACTTCTGTTCAGAAGTTCTTAGTCCCTTCTTGTATATGCCTCATGCAAATTTATCTAAGGATTGTTTTTTTGTTTGTGAAGAATAAGAAAGGCAAAAGCAACTCTACTTTCCAAAATCACCTGTTTGAACATGGAGATCAATCCTAAAACAGGCACATTACACCAATGTCGCCACGAAATATTCTATTAAATAGGTAATGTTAAGATAGCATAGGAAAAAAAAAACAATAAAAACAAATTTTCTACTTTACCAGTTTGCAAGACAGTTTGTAACGGATTAAACTTTCAAAGGAGACCACAACTCAGCAGCCATACAGCTGCTGGAAACAAAACTGCAAAAGCATCTAGCCAGAGATCGAACCAGGAGGAAAGCACAGGAGGTAACCGAAAGAGAGTTAGACAGAAGTCAATGAAGGGTCATCCATTCTCCCTGCTGCAACACAGAATGCCTGGTAAAAGCAACATACCTTGCCCTAGGAGCACCATAAGGACTTGTTGAAGTTCCCCCCCCTTCAACAGTTTAGCATACATGAAGAAAGATAAAGACAGTGATCAAGGAACTGAAATATCTTTTTTGACTGCATTTTCACACCACGGTACTTACCAAGTTGCTGCTTACCCCATTTACCTCATCCATTCTGCTCCATGCTGTTCTAATCTAAGCATAACGTCCATGCTACCCTACAGCTTCCCTCTCCTCTTTACCTGGAACTCAACACTAGCCTCTATTTTTCCTTCCTTTTCTTTCTCCTTTCCTAAATACACTATAAATATTTAAATTGTGGCAAAAGAATCTAACATTAATAATAATATTCCTTTGATTCACATTTTTATCTTTTCTGACCAGAAGCTACTCAAAATGGGCCACCATCTCCTCTATTTCATGCTATCTGTAGAGCAGTAAGGCTCCATTTCGGTTGCCCTAAAAGCACAATAATAATAAACATTATTAATAGCAATAGTGTATTCTCTACATCAGCAATCTGGTATCACAGATTATCTACCTCTACAAAACACAGGAGTATGCACAAACTGAGAAGCTGACACCAATTTGCCTGATTCTTCTCCCTCATTGGTTTTATAGCTGTATAAACCCCACCTCAGTGGAGTTACTTCTGATTTAAGGTAGTGCAAGCAAGAGGAGAAAGAGTCCTCTGCTTCTGGCAGGCAAATAAAAGAGCTCGTAAAATGGAACACACAAATTTAGAGGTCAGAGATGAGACAGTACAGAGCAAGACCCTGTTTAAGCAAAGCCCAGTTCTACACCCACAATTTTTTCTTCTCTGGCTTTTTTAATATGTACATTGTCTGGACAGAGAGTTCTAGGAAGTGAAATCCTCTGCAGACCAAGACAAGGAAACAGTGGCACAAGAACATGGTGCTATATGTGGCAGTCTCATGATTTTGTAAGGCTCACTGGACATAAATTACTTTGAGACATTTAAAGTCAAAAGAGCAAGTTTCAATTAATATGATCAAAACATCAATAGCACTACCTTGGACTCATTTATTACTTTACTATGCAGAAATAAAGAGAGTCTCACCTACCTGAATCATATGCAAAATCTCTAGGTTCCTGTTTAATCATCAGAGGAGGGGGGAAATTTTGACTGGCTGCACTGCCAACCATAGTGTTGTGTTCATAAACTGGATCGTGATACTCCTGCTTAAAACCTTGAGGTGGGAAGGGGATGTTAGGCTCAGACATCTGCCGCTGATATATTGGACGTCCTTCCCTCGGCATTGCAGGCAAAGGTGGAAAAGAATTGCAAGGTTCAGAGAGCTGGCGGCGAAATCTAGGACACAAGTTAGAGACGTCGTGTAAAGGACTTAAGCTACATTCCATTTCACAAAGATCTTCACGGATTATGGTTAGCAGGAGGGAATGGCTTTATCACTTTCTCAGTAGCAAACATTTTGTTTATGATAATGCTAAACACTCCCCACCAGGATTATGATCATGGCAGTGCTGCAGAACAGCAAGAAACAAAGAAATAAACCCCCCACCTACTAATACCAACTCTAATACCTGCCCCCACCACCATATTCCTTGCCTTCAACGTCTCTCAACAGAGGAGTCCAAACAGCAAAAAGACTGATGTTATACTACAACAGTAACATGGATTTCTCTGTTCTTTCATGAGCATGAACAGCATATTGCTTGTACTCTAATTTACTCTTGCAGTTCTGTTACATAGAAACCATTCTGACCACTACAACAAACACAATCATTGTAAGCAAAGAATATTGCCTGTCTCAATTCCTGGAATCATGCCCGAGTAAAAGTATACAGTTCTGTTCCCTTGGGGACAAAGGTCTACCTGCAAAGGTGGCACTGCATTTCAGAAGGGAATTTAAGCACTCCAGAAAAAGGATAGGGTACAGACTTTTGCTAAGAGAAATAAAGCATAAGAATTTCCCTCCTACACCAACTTCTTCCCATGATCATTTCTACATGAAGGAAGAAGTCCACACAGGCCATGTTGTCATTCACTACTCCAAAATGCTATTCAGTACACATAAAATCTGAGCATTCAGTTATAAATCAACCTCATTTCCATGCATCACTACTCATGAACTTGCATTTGTTTCTCTCTTCATAAAACTAGAAGTTTTGAATGTAATTACTTGGACATCTGCAGGTTCAGAAGCCTACAGAATACAAGGATGCTATTTTCGCACCCTGCTCTGACAAACCCCACAGTCTTGTGTGATCTACAGATTACCAGACTGGGGGTAACTATCACCGCCAGAACTGTGCCTTTTCTAATCCACAGCAGGTGCAACAATGTTCTTGCAACAAAGTGCTTACTACCCCAACTAACCACTCACTATTCCTCTTTTTTAAAAAGTGCCTTTCTCTGCAAGTCTAGCATTGTCGCACCAAAAATGAAGAACTAGTCATTCTTCAGCTTCTTGTACTCCGCAGTGGAACTGAGTTTGGCTCATGCCAGCAAAAGCAGACATTGTCTTGGACAAAATGGAGCAAGTGAAGAAGAACGCAGGGTTTTGATTGCATAAGTAACACAGTCCTTGAAAATCATCTTATATGCAGTACATGTTTTTGAAATAATTGAAACCCTAACATCTGTCAAAATACTCCTGCAGACTTAGCCTGAGAAATATTTACCATCATAGCTTAATTACAAATACTGTGGGAGCTACAGGGATAGAAACGATTACAATGTAGAACTAGAGATAAAATTAATTTTTTAATGTTGCTGTAAATATTCTATTCTGCAGTACAAAGAATATTACACTGTACCATTGGTTTCTGCAATTCCACCTACACCTGCAGAAAATAAACTTAGAAACTCAAATGTATTATGAAACAGTTAGGCTGACTGGCAATGCATTCATTTCCCTCTTTTCCTTTTTTCATTAGCCAAAAAAAGAAGCAGAAATTATCATTAAGAACTGTCAAGGAGTGAATCAGAAAATTGCAACTTGAAGTTAAAATAAGAAACAGACTCACTCACAAAGCCTCAAAGGAAGTTAATAATACTTGTTGTACTGGAAGCTTTGTATGGAATCAAGTCATTTGTTTACACAAGTGGATTTGATTCCTGTTGGTACTTGTTAGGACCACTTATCTCTCATATATTCATGCCCAGTATGAAGATGTATGGGCTGTATCTTCTAGATACTGATTCTATCTTATACCACCAATGCACGTTGGAGTAACTCCAATATACTTGGAGTTACAGATTTATATACAAACGTATATAGGTAGACCATTTGTTTAAATGTCATTTTCTGAATGCAGTCATTACAGCTATCATCTTGTAAATCAGGAAGATTTGAATTGCACAAAAATATGAAGAGTACATTTGTTTCAAACAACATCAAATGAGAAGATTCAAAGTAAAGAAGAAAATGGGGGAAAAACATCTTCCACTACAATTGTACTTTTCTTTATAAAGGTTGAAAAAGGAGATTTTTACCCCAGCTAATTTGATATTCACGAAAATGTGATATTTTATCACATCACGAAGGGAAGCACAAGTGCAAAATTTCCCAAAGAAAATTAACTTCAAAGACACAGGGAAAAAAAATGTGTAAGGAACCCATAAAGCTTACATAGAGTAATTATTACAGTTACAGAAAGATAAACCTCCATAATCATTCAAATTCAGGCTGACATGGAGTTTCAGTATTCTCTTCACAAATGGCTCTAAAATAATAATTAAATAATAATTTAAAAAAAAAAAAACCTGTAAAATACTCTCTTACACAAAATCCACTTATCTTTGGGGGATTTTAGTCTTCTGACAATACACAATGACTTGTGTGTGTACAGAGAAACACATTTAACCACACTCCTGCAATCAGAATTGCAGTCTGGCTTCACCAGGGGTCAACTTGGTTAAATAGCAGTGCAAGGGGGGGGGGGAAACTATACAGTGCAGTTGAAGGGCCCAATTCAGTGCTCCTTCAATGAGCTAGACAATGTCTAGCTCCTATGAGCTAGACATGCTCATAGGAATCTTGGTGATATTTAATACTATCCTAGTAGGGCACAAAATAGCAATATAAACCATAGCAACCTCCTTCAGAAGTGATCTGCACAAATCCCTGGAGATAATAGCCCTTATTAGAGCAGAAGCATGCTCCCAAAATCTGTGATTTTCTTTTCAGGTACAGTTTAACAATTCATTAACAATTTGTTAAACTGTATGCACTAAGACAAGTTGCTGAACTTATATATCTATATATAGCTGAAAAGCAAAATGCTCTGAGAAACTGCGCAATTCAGCAAACACAGGTTCTTGTTACAATGGTTAGAATGAATAGAATTCCACAAACAAGTGTCTGGTCTCAAAAAATAAGGGAAATTCACTGAGCATATTTGTTGCAAAACAGAGCTAAGAAAGACAGTCAGTTGTCTAGGGATTTCTAACATCAAAACAAAACAGGGTGACTTAAGGACAGTTTAAGCTTTAATTCTAGACTCCAACTCTTGTGGCTTTTACTCAGACTAATGTTATTTAAGCGCAGTTTATGTTGGCATCTTAGTTTGTTTGAAATGCTATATTTCAAAAGCAGTTGGAAAAATGATCCACCCTTCCAAAGAATATTCTCAAGCACTAACATCGTAATACAGCCACTTATCTCTTTGTAGGTACATTTCTTAGGAGGATGCAAGATACTTATAGCCAGGATCATGTCTGCTAGTGACTTCATCACCTCATGGGGCTTACTAGCCTCAAGTGAATTGCCCTCACAAGGCAGTAGAACCAGCTTATTAAAACTCTGTCAGTGCCAAGATCGACTTCTACTGAAGTCCATCAAGCAGAGTGCCACTTTTTTACACAACACACATATTTCTGACATTCTGAACTTTGCTGGCTTGAAGCCAGTGCTGCCCTTTATTAGAGACGTGCAGCCATCACTGAAATGCCTTCTCGACAGGTCCTGTATGGGTTTTCCATTTTACCTGTGGTCCATAGGGAAGCTGTTGTCTTGAATGGATTGGGAAGGAGGGAGATGAGCAGGGAAAACCCGGTCAGGTTTAGGAGTCTGAGCTGAGTTTGGGGAGGCATGGTGCAGTGGTGACACAGGAGTGCTGGATGGCGTTGGTGGGTTGGAGGGCCTCATTCCCACTTGTGGCTTCTGATCATAGGCACTATCAGTAAAGCAAGAGGAAGGATGGACAGGTTTTTTTCTCAGCAAACACATGAAACACATTAAGAGAGAGAAAAAAAAGCATCACATACAGGTTTTCTATTACAGATACTTTATTAAGCAGTTTAGGGAAGAGAAACTCTCTACACTGAAAAGAGCACACAAAAAAAAAATCACTTTGGAGGTAAGTGGCTCAACATAGCATTTTCTTCTCTGGAGCCTAGAAATGTATTTTTAAAGGATTCAGTCTTACAGTGACATTCTAACAAGGGATACACAAAATACACAGATGTAAAAGCACCTGGACTAGAGCATGAAGAGCTGGCAGTGCCTGTCAAAACTCTTTTTATAACTTGTACAAATCACAAAGTGAGACAGTAAAACAATGAATGCAGCTAGAGGGAAGGGATCTGACCCAGAAAAACAATGCTATGCTGGCTTTGCTACCCACATAGGATGTCAGCAGCCTCCTCTGACAGTTTTCTTTTTCCCTCTCTCTCAAAAATAACGTTCAAGTCCTGCATATACAAAGGTGTCCCAAATGAGAAAAGGGCATCAGCACACTTTGATCATTCCTGTTTCCAAACAGTAAAAACACAGATGTGAAGCAGACAGTAAGCATGAACTTGCACACTTTCCTATGTCAGGTCCCCCAAATCCATTAGATCCATTAACACACAGGTTTGATTTTTGTAATCAAAACCAATCCTGTCTGACTGGTAAAGGTGCCAGTCTGTTTTTTTCTTTTCTTCCACATAAAAAAAGTTAATGCAAATGATTTAAGTGCTCTCAGTTTTGGTATACATTAATGTGAACAAGAACTCACCAGCAAATTTAAAGATATAAATAGACTGAATTGTCAATAAGAAACCCTTTGCTGTTGACACTGAAGGTAGGAGTGACATGTAAGTGCAAGCCAAAAGAAAATCAATAAAGAATGCAGTCATATCAAGCCCCTCAGAATAATTAAAGCTTTTACTGTTTACCCTTATAAAAACTGACAATTTTCTTTTGAAAAGATAGCAAAGATGCAGATTCTAATGAAATACTATTTCAAATTGCAGTCATCCTTGAATGTAGGCATATGTCATTTCAAAACATGTCAAATATTTAAGGTGCTGTTCAGATCTGCCAGTTTGTTACATAGAGTTTACTCTCTTTCCTAATGTGTGTAGTGCATCTTGAAAGTATTTTCAACACAACTCACAGAAAACCAGACACTCCTTCCATTTCATGCTTGCACCATAGGTTTTAAAATTCTGGCTATCTCCCATGGAGAAAGAATGGAGAATATGCATTTTGATGAAAAACACTGCTTTAAAACAGTTATGTGTTTCATACAACTGTAAACAACACCATCAGTGTTCATCAGCTAAGAGCATTATCTCATCAGTCTGTTATCTGCTGAAGAGGTAACTTTTATAAGATCTCTATTATGGCTTTATTACTCTTTAGTCAGTCCTCATTTAAACCAGTAGTTCTCACTGTAGACATACTCCTGATTGTTTTACCTGACATTGTACAGGCACTTTTCCCCATAACTGAACTTGAATGGTTGCTCTTGACTGCAAGCAGAGCCAAGTTCTGAACATGGGCTATGGGGTTCCTTCTTGATTTTCACAGGGAGACCATGAAAAGCCACTGGAAAGAGAAAGAAAATGTAATTAAAAACCAAGTACAATATTAACAATGAGCTTTCTCAAGTAAACTAGACACTGTTAATTAAACACATGATTAATTAAACCATTGCAATACTAAAAACAATATAGGAAATAAACATTTCAAGCATTTCTTTGGGTATCAACTGAAAAATACACACCAGAGATCCTTTGCATTGACTATTACCACTTTTATTGTTTAATAGAATGATGGCCAGGATCCCATCTCATTAGTAGGAAAATAACAGCCCACATATATTTGGCTTAGCTACTGTAAATGTTGTCAGAGGCAAAATACTTCCCAGGAACCAAATGTTTCTAAGTAATATTTGTGAGATAGCTTTTATCTATAAATGCAATAGCAGTTCACTTCAATGAGTGCCACACCAATTTTTCAAAAATACATTTATCATATAATAGCCTAAAGTATATGATCCATTATCTTTTTGTCCCACAGAATACATGCAAATATGTAGTGAAACTTAAGAAACTGGGTGATTATATTTCTTTAGTTATAAGCAATAGCTGAAAAAATACACAAGAAATGCCTTCAGTAATTTTTCTCGAAATTCTCGCCTCACCAAATTCAACATGAAATGGGATATAGAAAGAAATGGAGAAAAAATTATGCTTTTTTTTATATATAGCAAAAAGAAGAGAGGGATATGACAGAAATGCATCATCAAAGAGAAGCACAAGTTGGTTTGGATTAAGGAAAAGGACAAAGGTAAAGATAAGGTTAACAGCAGATTATTTTAAGCCAACCAACTTTCCTTATTCATAGCCAACATTAACTAAAATTAAAGCAGAAGAAAATTCAAAGTTCACCTAACACAGGCAAATCTAAATTAAGTGGCTAGAAGGACGAAGGACTAACGACAGATATTTAACAGTGTGAAAACATGCCCTTCAAATTTTAAATAAAATGAGATTTCAAATCAATTTTTGGACTCTAAGCAGTCTAGAGTTTGGAGAGGAACTCTTATGACTGATTTGTGGTGGTTTTGTCACTGAAACACCATAGTTCGGACATCGCACTGCAGCCTGACAAAAGCATTTGTACCTCTGGAGGAAGCCACTTACATGCAGCATCCCATTAGAGAATCTTCACTGCAAAATTAAGTTCCTGTTATGTACTGTTAGGTGGTATTTTGTCCCTTCCCCTATACCTGACCTTAGGAAAGACAATTGGTTACAGACTATTTTTTACCACTGCATGGGCACAAACATAGACATGTTTGACTGGTAAATGAAACACTACAAGTAAACAACAGTACCAATAAAACCTGATTTACAAGTGTGTTAGACATTGATTTCTGATTCTCACCACTGGTCTTCCTGCAACTGGGCAACATTCAAAGAACTCTTTCCCAAACAAGTTCTCTTCTACCTGCTAATATGACAGCTCATAGTATTAGCTCTAAGCTGTCAGTGTGTAGTAGTGTAGTAGTGTAGTAGTCAGTGTGTAGTGTCAGTGTAAGTCAGTGTGAAAGATGTTGCCGTATTATTTTCACACATATATTCACAAAACTCACAAGAATTGTCTCTAAGACCTCTACTCAGTTATCACATTTGGTGAACAGCAGTCATTCCTCATGGAAAGACTGTGCAGTAAAAGAAGAGAGTAACGCAAGCACAGAAACACAGCACAGTAACTTACAGAGGTAAAAAGTAGTGAATATCACAGTAAGAAATCTTTCTGAATAAAATTACATGAACTTGCAGTAAAACAAAACATTGAATAAAGGTTTTGAAATTTAATAATAAAGCAACCTGCAGCCCATGGTCAGCTTTCCACTCTTATCAGAAATCAGGCTGACCCCCAGCTGTTTGCTTCAGGTTTTCATGAGTGAACTTTCACTGCTATCCTCACGTGCCTTGGTCAGACAGCACTGCAGTGCTGCATGTTTCAGTGTGGGATGGAAGCTCTATCTCCAGAACGATGACTCTGACACAGAGGTCGGCAAGCTCCCCAACTTGGATCACAGAATTAAACCACAACCCTAACAAGACTCTTTTCTAAAGCCAGTATCACATGTTTGCACCAAGGCCACACACTGCTCGACTTTTTATTTTTATTTTTTTTTATTTTAACATTGCTACTTCCTCAAAGTTAATCTGTTATGAAAAATTACTTCCCTTATTTATTTTTAAATAACGGGAGTACAGAGACTCCCACACCACAGCCCTGCACGGAGAACTGGCTGGGTATTTCATCACAGCGCTGAGAGCCTGAACGTCTGCTAACAGGCAGTTTTCCAGCTCACTGGCACAGGCACAAGTGAAAGCAGCACATTCATTTTGTGCAATTTGCTTTACCTTCCCACATGGAGTTGGTGCATGTAAAAGGCTGTTAAGTACTAAATTATTCCTTATCAAATCACCATCATCTGGAGTCATGATCAACACTAATTAAATTACTTTCACTGAACACGGCTCCAGCCTGCTGCCTCGGCTGCGAGGTACATTTTTATTTTGCTTACTGTACAGTCCTAGCAAGGTACAGGGCACGGTGCTAGGAGGCATCTGTGCTGTAGTTTTAATTAAAGTTTACCTCACCTTCCTCCCAGCTTTATAAGCCAGGGTAAAGTGTATCAAATCAAGTAGGTGAACGCCTTCATTTTATTTAAGGAAAGCATTACAGTTCAAAGTGATTTTATATTAGATCTTTATCTTAACTATGGCCAGAAAGATAATGTAGCTGTAAAATTTAAAGCCTTCTTCAGGCAGTCTCCTGACACAGTCACCATGCTAAGCTTTATCTGTAACTTTTAAGTGTACACTTTTAGAGGAAGAAAGGAAAAACACTTGGTTCACTTTGGGAGGGCATTCTCAAATGCCTCTTGACCTTTAAAACCACATCTGAAGTGTGGCTGAAGATGACAGACTTATTCCAATAGTAAAATTTCAAGCATTCAAAACAGGTCCTCACATCATCACTGCCACCTTCATCCACTGCTCTTCATTTTAGTATGGCACTCATTTCACAGACTGCCGATTAAAACAGTTTTTAAACGTACATGGCTTTGCTGAACTGTATTTCATATGACTTTTTTCTATCAGTTTTCTTCTGATAAGAGCAAGGTTGCTAATTTTAGCACAGCACACCCAGATACCAACACATCCAAATTAAAAAATTGCCATTTCAAACAACCAGCTCCTCACTACTTCATTCTTGATGGTAAATTCATTTTGTTTAACCCCAGAACACAGTCTCAACCCTATTACAGTTAACAGGTACTCTACTTTAAAACAACCTTTTTAAGAAGTGACCAAGGGCCAGGATTTCATCCCAAGTGATTACTTACAGATAACTACTCCCCAACTTGATAAGCAAACAACCTTACAACCGGTGTTTAGATGGCCAGCTTCAACACCTCATCTCAAGCACTGGAAAGTCAGGCGTGTCAGGACCATAACAGGCTCAAAGCACAGACCCTGTCTCTGAAGCCAACATGCAGACATAAGGCAAGCAGGACTGCTACCATCTGTAGCCAACTGATCATGTTATAATACATATAGCATATTCACCATGTATAGGTTTATCTATCTAGATGTGCATATTTGGAGAGCTTGCATGTTATATCTAATACAGAATGTATAGTCTTATATTAGCTGAGTTTTTTAGATGTTTTTTACGTACTTAGGTTTTACACAAAACAGTGACAATGTCACCATGTAACGAACTCGCACAGAACATGCAGATACCCCTTGTTTTCAAGTGCCGCACTCCTTTGACTGGGGATTGCTGCTGACAAGTAACAAACTCTTTGCTCATAACACCCAGTTTAAAACCTACAAGGAGAATACTATTATTAACAACTCTGAAATTAAAAGAAGGAATCTATTTGTCTTAGAGGAGACTTTGCATGCTTCCTAGGCTAGCAAACAGGAACTGTACCATCTCTTTACAGGCAGAACTGAGCTCTTCTTTTGAGAAAGCCTAAGAAATGCACTACATCAAATATTAAAGCCAAGATTTCATAATCTTTTCTATTCAAAAAATGATTATTCAAGATGAAGAAACAATACATATTTCAGATGAAATTGCAAGACATTTTTCCTTTGAGTAAAAAAAAAAAAAAAAAAAAAGATATTTTAAAATTTTCAAACTTCAGGTTCCTATTAGAATACAATATAAAATTGGATTTTGCTTTGTGAAGAACTGATTTAAACATATTTTTAAAAGGCATTAAATAATACCAGTAATTCTATGATGCTGGCAAACAGCAGGTCTTGATTCCACAGACCAAAAAAAGATAAAAATATCTTATTATCAACACTTCCAGGATAATTTATTATATAAAATCAACAGCAAAATTGGTTCTTAGTTAAATTCAATGACCCTGAAAGTAATACTACATTCATCTGCATTAAGTTTGAGAACTTTGCATAGCTTCAGAGAACAGGATGCAACAAAGAGGTCACTGGAAGTCATAATGCCTTGAACATTGCTGTGCGTTTTTGATTTGCTTTTCAAATTTATGGCCTCACACCACTCTCTAAACCCAACTTTGCAAATAAACTGATTCATTTTTATGATTGACTGAGACAAAACTGTTAATATGCAACGTAAATACAGAGAGATTTCATGAACAGGTTTGAATAGAGGGGATTTTTATAACAGCAAGACAAAAAGAAAGAAGATGTGGAAAAATTTCTGAGTTAATACCACCACAACTCCAGGTGCCGAACTAACCAGGGTAACTCGAGTTAGTACTCAGTAAAATTCAAAAAACAAGAAGAGCAAGCCCTTGTACTGATAAAGCCTATACTGTCACACTTTAAATCCACCTCCCAACACACGCAGAAATGCAGCAGGCACTCCAGATACATCAGTCTCTCAGAGATTCTTTTCCAGTACATTTACTTCTGCCAAGCCTTCCCCTTCCCCCAGCACACAAAAATCCATTACTAAAGGGTCTAATCTCAGCTATCAGCACAGAGTGCCTTTTATGGAGCCATTAAACCATTTCTCTTGTTTACAGTGCCTGAAGAAAGATGTGAATTATGTCTGTGACAAAACAGGCGATAACATTTCTGAACTGCTATCAAAATGCAAACTGAAATACACTTAAGGACAGGGACCCTAATACGTGTTTTTGCAATTTTCCTTGCTCAGTATAACTGAGCAGCACTCACCTGATGATTCAGAGAAATTATTTATGTTTTAAGTACAACAGGTAAGCATTTTCATAAAGAAAAAAAAAAAGACAGAAAATCTGGAACTGTTCATCCAGGAGGGTAAAAAGCTAGTTACTTCTCACCTAATAGTATCGACCCTAGATGCTCTTATTTATTTACATGTCTGCTAATAATGACAACCACAACATTGTGGTCTCATCTGAAACCTGAAATTCCCTAACTCTGTAATAGTAACTTACCATTTAAACTGTGCATTCAGTATAGGTATCTGTACATTCAGTGCAATGAATTAAAAAACTAAATACTTCCTGCATGGTTCCCAGGTGGGAATGTCAGAATTTATATATACTTTCTAGGGAGGTTTCAAAAATATGCATTTAACCTATGAAACAACTGCATTCTGCACTCCAGAGGTTATTTATTGGGTCTTTATTTCTAAAGGGTTTTGATTTGAGCTACACACTTTTGCAAATAGATACACTCCAAATTTCAACAAACATTTAATAGGCATCAGACGAAAGACAAAAGGATGCCAAAACAAAGTGTTATCTCCATTTATTTCCACTATATACTAACATGAAAAGTGTTACTGGTAATCTTCAGGATGTATGGGAGGAATTAGCTGAAACAGGTAAAGCTGACCACTCCTTCATACTCTGGAGGTTTCTGCTGCTACAGCTGAATGCAGCATTCAGCCCAGCATAGGAACAAGAACTTAAATAAAAACACCACACTGAGGAAGGGACAGGTGAGGAGAGGTCAGAGGAGAGAAAGACAGTTAAGGGTGGTAACTGAGTCTTTCCCGTTAAACAGCACCCGGTGATTTGCAGTGAAAGCCTGCACATATAAAAGACTGCAGTGGTTGAAGACAAGTGACTGCAATCACGGATCAAGGCAAGATCTGCAATTGCTTTCATCATATGCAATCTCTTGGCCAGACAATGGTAAAAAAAAACCTTTTGTTTCTGACAAAGACAAGCTGCAAAGACAAGCAAGGCTATTTCAAAAGTAACTGAGCAGATTACATCTACATAGACTCCACCAAGTTCTCCACCATCTGATCTATCAAAGTCACCACTATCAGATCTTAGCAGAGTTGCAGTCAACTGGATTTCATTTAGGTCCCACTCTCTGCCCTATACTGGAAGAAGTTGGTGACAAATTGGATATCTGACACACAGATGTGTATTATCACTGTGATTTCAGAACAGCTTGTAAAAAAAAAAGGAACTTAGACAAGAGATAGACTTCAAGGAACTTAGATGAGAGACTTGAGCTGCCAGGATGTCACAAACAAAAGATGCCAGGAAAGAGAAGAAATGTATCCGTAAGCAATTTATTTTTTAAAGAAATATATGATCTTGATATGACATTACTTACAATCTTAATGATGTAGGTTACAAAAAAATTAAAGTATGGAAAACAGAGAATTTGTCCCACTGAGTAGTAACCGCTCACCTGAGTCAGAGCACACATGCATGTTTGGGTGTCTGTGTGTGTGATCAAAGAGAGTCAAACAGAAGCAAACATACTGAGTGTGCATGGATGCTTCTGCAGAGATACATTAAGTACAGTCAAAACAAGCAAAATGTTGCAGTAAAAAGCATTAAGATTTTCCCTCTTTACGTACATATTTGTAACTAAGGAGAAAATAGGTAAGCAACATGCAGAAGAGAGAAACAGGAAGCAAATGTGTGAAAATACACTTAACATAAAAAATAGCCCTTTCCTACATGGGAGTCCTGGAAAGGAAATCTGAGGATAGCTGGTATCACTATGGATGCTCTGCCACCCCTTGTCTTGGTAATCTTTCCCAGAAAGTGGAACTTCCCAACTGGGCAGTACTTGGCAAACCTATTAGATATGATTCTATCAATTCAGTCTTTGCCTTGGCTTCAGATCAGATCCTTCCAGCCCCTACCAGCTCAATAGATAGAAACAGCATGGGACCTCATTTTTTGGAAGCTAGTTCTGAACGATGAGCCCAATCACCAGCTTTCAAAGCCAACTGGCAAGAATAGAATATGTGGGCAAGATGGATCTATTTGAGAACCTTGTTTAACAAAAAGAAAATACCAGCTTTGAAGTAATCTGTCACCTTTACTGGAAAATATGCAACTATAAATGCACTTTAATAACAGAACTCATTCTGCAAAAAGAAGTAAATTGCTTATTTTCTCTTCCAGTCTAAAGCATACAACAGTGTGCATATCAATTAACCATCTACTTGAATACTGCATTACAAGAATGCTATGTAATAGTATAACATCATCAGGAGGTGGAGAGTGATGACAGAATTGAAGAATAAAAGACAGTCCAAAATCGTAGAATTTTGCTCTCAAAATCTAGGTGTTCTAAGATGACAGTGTGAGAAGAAAAAGAAATATTGATTCTGAAATTGAAATAGGAAAAAGTGAAGATGAACTGTATTGAAAGCACGAATTAATTCCTGCTTAGTACTGCACAGTTTCAAGATGGACAATAAACGCACATTTTCCTACAACTGATACTGGGTAATTCTAGACCTTAAAATCTGCAGTAATGCACCCATGTTAACAAGTCCTGTTTGCAATAATAACTTTTTTTTTTTTTTTTAATCAAACCACAAAGCAGTCTAGATTAAGGACTAAAAGATAAGAAACAAGTCTTGATGAAAATAAATTTAAATTAATTGAATTGCTCATCTCTAGATAGTGTTAATTCTATGTATCAACCATAATTATTCCCTATCTTTATTATGATCTGACATGAATATAAAGCCTTTGAGAATAACATGTGAGACCTAAAAGAAGGCTGAATCAGAGAACAGAGATTTGTTGTACCTACCACACATCAAAGTTGTGGCAAACGTTGCATCACTATCCATAGAATAGATTTACATTAGAACACTTGTACATGGGGAAAAGTGATCAGTCAGATTACAATGATATGGTAGATATATGCTACTTCTCTACAGCACAACTTATTTGACTCCTAAATATGATGTTCCTGCCTCTTCTCAGGCAAGAAATTCTGTCAGAACCTTCTCCAGAACTGCAAATAAAAGCCATTCTTTAACTGAAACATGGTTTTTAAAAAGCACTGTGTCTGTGTCTCAGAGTCTGTGAGGACTCTGAAAAATTTTTGCTAGCTTAGCTATTTATAGGTAGCTAACCCAGGATCCTACATGACTGCAATGGATGCAGTTTTCTTGAAGGTGGAGGGTGCCACCAGGGTGGCAGAGAGGGCACAATATTAGAGGCTGTACCTGTATAGCTTAATAACTGTTTCAATGTTATAAATCCCCATTTTCCACACAAAATATCCCTCATTTGCTTGTCTGTGCAGTTACAATTTCTGAAATATTCATCAGTTACTGAGGGTACCCCTGCAGCCTTCTGATTCTGGCAGTACCTAAGGCACCACTGAGATAATTTGGATATTTGTAGCCACTTGGCTTCTCATTTAAGAGGACCATGTAGGTTGAAAATTGAAGCTGAAAATACATTCTGCTTATAAAAAAAAATAAAAAGCCCACCCACCTGGCTAGAGAAAGCAGGAAAGAGGGGGAAAGAGGCTTTCAGAAAATATCAGTACAAAGTTAAGTTATTCCCCAAACCCTAAGAGCAATTGCAAGATGGACTTTTTAATAGGCTGCAGGGGAACACATTGCTAGGACACTATTAGGTCTTTATGCCTAAACTGACACTTGATTAGGGCAGCTGCTAACTGACTGAACTGCCTTATGGGATCAGAAGATGTCTGTACTCCTCTACCCCCAAGCAAAGGGCTGATTTGACAAGATTTTGGCCAGCTGACCCCCTCTCTTCCTCCAGCCCCAGAAGATTTCAGCTTCTGGTTAAGAACTGTCCAGAAAGTGGGCTTGCTGTTGTTTTTTTTTTGTTTGTTTGTTTTGTTTTGTTTTTTAGTGAGAGGTGCATTTACCAGACACAGTTTCTCAGCCTCCAAATGCAGGGTCTCACAGAAATGTGTCATGAGCACTGCTGCACACAGTCCCCTCCGTGCAGTGTTCTCCTTTCCTTTCAGACCTTGACTCCATGAGGCTCCATTGAGGCTGCCCAAGGGAAAGCACTGCCTGAGGGGCTGAGGGTTCCCGCCCAGACCTCCAGGGCAAAAGTTAACTTGCTGATAAATACCAGACACTGAATAACTCTGAGAATAATACAAGGACATTTGCAGAACGTTAGTGGGAGGGAAAGAGGGAGGATTAAGTTAGGAGGAGCAAACTGGCTAGCATTGATGTTTGAGAAGAGTAGGTGAGGCAGGAGGAAGAGATTGCCTGCCCCCAAAATAAACAGAGGCTTAGGGCTCCCTGAAGAAGGAAGCAGTAACCTCATAAAAATTAAACCAGCTGGAATCTGTAGCAATTGGTGTAAAACCTGTGGGCAGCATAAGATAAATATGAGGGGGGAAAAAGAAAAAAAAAAAAAAGAATTTTTTAATCCCCTATACTGGACCCCACAGAGCAACATGGTTGCTATTCACCTGCATTAGTTTGTGGTGTTACAGTCCTGGGAGATCAGAGCATTTATTTCTGCATTTACTTATAATGTGTATGGCTCCAAGGGCTCCCAGGCAGGGTGCAAGGGGAAGCGAATCCTCCTTGAAAGTCTTAATGGCCTCGGAGAAAACTTAAATTGTATTCCTACCTGGGAATTATCAATAAAGTTAAATGGGAAGAAAGCTGGCCACTAAATCAGGGTCTGTGTGCTTTTCTGAGGACAGGATTTCCATTTGCAGCAATTTCCAAAACTTAATTTAAATTGTAAGAGGTAATGGCTAAGTACTACGTAACTTCCATTACTAAAATATCCAAGTGAGATAATATCCCAGCGTTTTACACACACACAATTTCCACTTCAGGTAAATTAGCAATTTAGGGTTTTCAGGTCTGGATTTTAAAAGGATGCGCAGACACAGAAATATGAAGAAAACTACCTATGAGAAGACAGCTGGCCTTGTACCTGCAGCTGGACTTCAAAAGAAACTGGATTTAATACCTGTCTCTGACACTCATTCACGACCTAAACAACTTCAGGTATTAGAAGGCTGATTCTAGTTTGAAGGTATCTCAGTCGTACAAGTCTAATTTCAGATATTGCTAACCAGTGCATCAGTTTCTTTCCTTGTAAAATAGGAATATCCTCATAATAAATGAGCATCATAATAATAGATTATTTTTAAAGATAATCATGCTTATCTGTCAGTTAGCTACTGAACAGTACATGAAAGCAAGAAAAGCCAACAGACTACACAGATAGCTCTCCAGCATAAGCAAAACAACTGATTTAAAAGATTATTTATGACTTGTTTTAATTTTAGCAACTCTCAGTGATAGGCATTATAAGGAACAAAATTGCATTTCAAGAAAATTATTTTGAATGTGTCTGCCTTTATCAGTAAGAACATGTATACATTCATAAAAGAAGTACACACTAACTCAGGGTAGCTAATGAGATTTTTGTTTTACTTTGATGGAAGAACAAAACTGTCACCACTCCAAATGCATCTGTGTCCTTCACACCGGGATGCTAAATTTTCAAGAATGCTCATCAGTAAGGCAGCTCTAATGATCAATAACCTAAATCTTTTTAAAAGTTCACTACCAAATTCACACTGGAAAAGCTGCCGGCCATTGAAATGAGTCAACAATAATACTCAGCTCAAAGTTTTTATCACTAGTTCAACAGGGAAACAAAGAAGCCATTGACAAAAAGTGGTTACCTCTGGGAACATAAAGTCAGGACTTCAAGTCACTCGATATTGAAAGAGGAAAGAGCAAAGTGCTCTTTTGTAAGCTGGTGGAATTTTGACCACCTGCAATCCGGCTTTGATTCTCAGCACAGATGCTTAAGGCTTTTGCCACTCCTTAAAGCATCCTTACTGTATAGGGGAATCACAACAGAGAACTAAGAACCACTGTATACTCTATATATTTTTTCAGAAGCCCATTTTTCCTGATGTTGTATGACTGTTTTATACATTCATGCAATCAGCAAGACTGAAAATTACATGGCATGTATATTTCTTATTTACAGAACATACACAGATGCAGAGTATTCACATTGTATAAATCTAGTTCATAAATTCTACTCCCAGATATTTGAAACGTTTGGTCTTTACTGAACATTTGCAATTTTTTTTACAGTCTCTTTTGTCTCCATTTATATTGGTGCTTTGGTCATGTAAAATTCTCTTTACAGATGGGTTAATAAGAAAATATTGCACAGTTTTAACATGAAGATATTCAAATAAGACAAAAAAAAAAACAATTTATTTTTTGAAGGTATACATTAGAAACAACAAAAAAACAACATTTGAGCAAAGAGGATCCAGTTAATAAGACTAGGAATTTTTTCTGCACATGTAAATTGTCAAATGTCCTCAGCGACTACTCATAACATATAAATTTGAAGACAACAACCTGGCCAGTCAGTAACCTTCCTATTCACTGACTGCAGGACTTGGCAGTAAATGTCACTGCTAAAAAATATTTCACTACATTAACTTACTGGCAACCACATTTGCTGAATAAGTTCATAAACAGCCACAGGGAAAAATAAATAAATAAATAAATAAATAAAGACAACCAGAAATAAATTTGCTAATGATTCACTCTTTCCTAACATGCATAATCCTCAGCTTACAGAACAAATAGACACATAAGAATAAACATATTCTTTACCAAGACAGTTCACTTTTCTCTTCACCTCAAATCAAGGTCAAGCTGTAATCCAGTAACAGAGAAGAGAAATGTATCAAAAACAAGATCAAGGAGAGTAAGTAAAAGAATCCTTCTCAGGAAAAAGATTGGAGCACATGCCTTTAAAAAGGAACCCGTTTTCCATTCACAAGTTTATATGACTTTTAGCTTATTTCTAGAAAAAAAAAACATTGACCAGTTCTACAACTCAGAAAGCTTGTCTGTTAGTAAGCTGAGTACAACAAATATCATTATTTATACATATCAACTTATAAATGGTTCCTCCCAAGTACATCTCAGCACTAACGTTCATAGGACCACAACAAAAGGACACAGAACCTAAACCGAGGGGTATATTTTCCTGTTTGCAGAAGCTAGAAAATTGTTACTACATGCTATAAATGCACCACATGCATCTCCAGTGCTTAATTGATGTTTTGAAGCTGTCACTCTCTCCTCCCTTTTTTCCTGCTATAGCCTGTGAAAACTTTATGGCAGTTTGTGGGAGAGACTTCTGTCTTCAGTTGCTGAGATAGCAAGACAAAAAAAAATGACAGACTGTAAAAACATTTTACCAAAGGAAACACATGAAAAAAAGAAGTGGATTCCACTTTCAGACTACCTCTTTATTTTACGCCATCCCAGAGCTTGTGGATTTTCAAATCATTATTTAGGCTGCTCTTGCAATACAATAACTGTTTTGCAAAAATACTGCATTAAAAACAGCTTAAGGAGGGTGACTATTTTGTATTAATCACGAAGACCCTACAATCTGCCTTGTTTGGTTTTGATTTCTCTGTGAAAATGCAGTAGAAAAAAAATTCTGCATACTTAGTTTAATATAACTGGAGATTAACAGATGCTCTAATACATATACATGCTCCTGATGAAATTAACTAAACAACTATTCTGTTTTAAAACAGAAATAACTGTTATGTTAAGAAAATAATGCCAGGACTACAAGTTACAGCATCAAACCTGCCTCTATTTCCACAGATGGGATCTTCACAGTGTCCTTATGGGGAGGGAAGGAGGGGAAGCTTCCTTAGAGAGGAAATGGAAAGTTTTTTCGAAACTGAAAATTCAACATTTTGAATAAAATATGTGTAATGCTTTTTGTTTTTATGTAAACAGACCTCAGGAAGTGATCTGACAGCCTTAAGAAATTACCATTTGAAAGAAAAAAGGTCTACATGCTTCATCTTTGATCTAAGAGACAGATTTATCACAGGACAGGATGACTGAAGTTTATTCATTAGCAGATAACCTCCACATGCAACCTAAGCCTTTAATCTGCAACAAAACAGCAAATGAAGATGGGCTCTCAGGAAAAAGCACCAAGTCAGCTTGGTCTGGCAGGGACACACAAGTGGAAAGCTAGGGATACGCTGAGCAATAAAAATCCCACAATAACAGCCCCATACAGTTGCTTGGGCTCCTCCATACGACAGCACTGCAGATCACCAGGTTCACATGTGACCCAGTGCAGTTCAGCCACATCTAAATAACATGGTTGCACTATCACTGTTGGGATGCCTGTGGTACCTTTCACAATAAAATTCCCATCACAGCATGCAGAGAACTCTGAAAGGAATAGCTTCAGCTTTGAAAGCTTCAAGATGCAAAAGCCACAGGCTCAATGCTGCCCTGTCATTTGTTCCTCAGTGCCATTGAGGAATACTGCATAATTTCGGACTCAGTGCTACCAGTATGATTCAGGATAACTTAAATCTTTGCTCATTCAATACTGGAAATGTAGCACAAAAATACAGGCATAAAAGCAAATAAACAGAAACTAGTTATTAAAACTAAGACAAACAATTGTCCACAAATTCTCTGCCTTTAAGGTAACAAGTTAAAGGCCTTAGAGTTCACCATTTGTGTCTTAGTAAAACATTTTCAAGAATTAAACCTTGTGATTATGGAATAGGTCACGACAATGGCAGAATCCTCTAGAAGAAGTAGCAGAAAAAAAACCCAAAAACATCCATGTTAACATGGGATAATGCCCAGCAACCAACCACAAAACAAGCCACAGTTTTCTGAAAGACACCAATTACTAATTTCTTTTGAATAAAAAATAAAAAGACAGAGAGAGAGAAAGGGAAATTAACAGTTGATTTATATTATTATAAATAAATACAAATATAACGGTTCTGTCCTGCTTTAAATAAAGGAAGCAAGTGCTCAGGGACACCATAAAAGAAGTGGGTCAATCTAAGGCAACTGTGAAGGGAGATAAGGTGGTCAACATCAACTCAGTCTGACTTCTCCAGCTCTTACAACAGCAATTGCGTTGGACTCTCTTTGTGAAATGCTTTTGAGATCTCTAGATAACTGATAATTAAGAAAGCTGTGTACCTCACAGCAGAGTGATACATGCATTCCTGCACCTACTTCAAACAGAGAAACAGAGATGTTAAGCAGCATGCCCAAGGTCATGCAAACTTACAGCGCTGCAACTCTCACAGCCTTTTAAGAAGAATCTCTTAGCGGAGCATACTCTTAAACAAATAAATAAATGTATGTGTATTTGACAACGTCTGACCTATGAAAGGAAGTAGTTTTAAAGTCGAGTGGCAAGAAACAAAGCACAGCTGCAGCAGAAAGCACTACCAGCTGAGCACCAAGAAGAGCTAGTATCACTTTGCAGGACATTTGTCAGACTGTGTTCTGCAGTACTTCACTTGAAGAAATACTTAAAGGAAAGGTGATTCCAGCAGTCTCTAAAGAAAAAAGAACAGCAGAAAAAAATAAATCCTGAAGGCACATAGGCTTTGAGCAACTTGCCACATACAGAAAACCAAAACACTACCAACTGTGATTTCTAGGACATCGTGCACTACCAAGATATGACTACCAGATGCCAATGTACTGAATCATCACGTTAAAAATGTTGACGGTTTTTTTCAGTCCACTTTTTTTTCTTCCAAGACGCTGCAAAATCAAACTATTCTATAGCACAAACAAAAACAAAACCCAGCAAACAGATCTCCTTCTGACTTCAATACACACATCAGAACTTACATTTTTTCTAGTATTTTATACTCCATTCTAGTTGTGTACTTTCCCCCTCAAAATATGTCAAAATATGTGAAAATTACCCTTTGCCAATTGCTCACCAGCTCTTGTTGTACTGAAGCAGATACAAAGTGCTCTTTCAGATGGTATAATTCATTTTTGAAATTTAAGTCACAGGGAGAAAGAAAACAAACAGCATTTTTCACTTCATAGTGTGAAAAAGCTGCACATGATTTTGCATGCTGCAAACACGTAAATAAATATTAAAGCTTTTCCTCATTTAAACTGCATTTGGAATATCCTAAGCCATTAGTTAAAATGACAGAAGAATACAGCTACCTGAAGCCTATGTAAAGAATCTCTCTTTAACAGGCTTTTAAAGATTGCAAGCCAGAGCATTTAAAAAGCACATGCCTGAATAATTTAAGGCTCCTGGCATCTACATTGAAAGAGCTCTTTTGGAGGAAAGGGGAAAAAAAAAAAAAAAAAAAAAAAAAAAAAAAAAAAAGAGAAAGAATAAAGGTCTTGAAAGATCAGCAACAAATTTACTACTAAAAACTATTTTTTTCCTATCTTAAAATTTAATCAGACATTAAGGAGCAGGGATTTTGCAGCCAGCCCTTCCCATTTATTGTCAACAGGCTATGGTCTAACATTAACATTTACCACCTGGCAGTGCTAACACTGTGATGGTCAGGGAAAAAATATAGATACCAAATGAAAGAGCAGGAAGGACACTGATCAAGAACATGAAGCACAGTGCAAACTTTGATGAACAAAAATTCAATAATAAAAAATAAAAAGCTAGAGTTTATCAAGAATTTTAAATAGGTAACCTATATTTTAGGGCAAAAAAGGAAGGAAAACAAAAAAAGAAGAACAGATCAGTATAAATACAAATTATTTTAAAATAACAAAACATGATTAAGACACAAGACAACCGGGTTCAGTGCAGGGAATCGCCGCTTATTACCAGTAGCACCAAAGTCAAATTACAAATCAGTGTACTGTTGACAATACCAAGTTTTCTCTGCCAGATACATCCTTTAGACATCAGCAAATCCTACCTACTTCCTCTTGTGTCTGTCAAAGAAATCATCCAAACACTGTGAGCAAGCAATCTTCACCTCAACAGCTATTAACTTCAAGCAAACTGAACCTTTTATTCATTTTTACTCCCAGATCGCAACGTCCTTGCAGTTCCACAATATCTGAAAGCTTTGCCACAGATGCCAGCCAGTTCAATATCTGGCTCCTCCTCAGTGTATGAAAATGGACTGGCAACAATAGGAAACCTTATCTGAGGAAGTTAACACAGGTTATCCTTCTTGACATGTAAATAGAGACTTTATACAGACAGAAAACAGCTTAACTAAGTCTTAGGAATGAGATAAGAATTCAGAAAAAGTATCACACACAAATGTCGTCAAAAAAAAAAAAAAGAAAGAAAAGAAAAAGCTCTTTTTTTTTTTTTTTTTTTTTTTTTGAGAAACAAACTACATTTTTCCTTTATGAAACTTTTGACATAATTGCTAAAACAGGAGTCATGAGGAAGTCACTCAACAATGCAGCAAACAGGCTGGTGGCTGCAGTGGATTCAGAAAGACAAAACATACACGTCTTTTAGTGGACTTTGCATTTCTTTAAAGAAAAAACATGAAAGAGTAATAATATTACACTATTATTACACTATTTAATATGTAATTTTCATTACACAAGTTTTTCTTGTGTAATTGCAAGCTGAAAACATCTTTTTGAGACTCATTTCTCTCCCATAGAACTCACAAAGTTTGGTTGCTACAGAAAGCAGAAGGTTACAAGAACCTAAACAGTGATTTTGTTTTTCAAATTTCAGCAGAACTTCAGGGTGGTTATTACCTACTCTTCATTCTACTCACCAATCTAAACTACAAAACAGTTATTTGTAATACATACTCAAGGATAGAAGTTGTATAGTAAGAAGATAATACAAGATAGGTCTTTGGACACTGAGAAAAATGAAAGGTTGGAAGTGTAAACATGCCTAATATTTCTCTGTGAGGAAGCCATATTTCACTTCTCTTTCCAAAGGCATAATGGAGTAACAAAATAACTTTAAACAAGTAAACTTAAGTTTAAAGCATTAAGGAGAACCTCAACTAGCTGGATCCCTAGCTAGTAGGAATATATGTAATCTCAGCAATGTCAATAATATGACATGAAGTTATGCTAGCTGTTGATCTCACTCATAACATCTAGAGCCCACACCTAACCATAAATACATGAATTATGTTTGCTTTTTTAAAACTGATTGAAGCTTAATAACAACTTATATTTGAAATATTCATGGACTCAAGTTAGCTTTGAAGTTAAATACTTAAGTGGATAAAGTGGACTGTATATCTAATCTTAACTAAATGTTTCCCTTAGTTACTAATACCAGTGAAGTTTCACTAGTTAAAATCATTATTACAGAGAAGAAATGCAAAGCCCACAGCACATTAAGGGGTATTTAATCCTGCTCATTGCCAGGACACAGTACATGTTCTTGGCAGTAACAGCTCCTCCACTATGTTCCCCATCTTTGCTTCAAGATTTGACAGAGTGATTTCTAAGCAAGATTTTAACTACAGTTTCCCGACACCGACACTGTTACAATCTTTCTGACTTTCTTACTTCTTTCAGTGTTGCAAGTTTCAATTTAAGACCACAAACTTAGTTGTAAAGCCCATTCAGCAAGGAATGAAGTTAGAAGTGAAGTGTCGTATCACTAAGACTGTTCCTGGGCTATAGTTGAGCCCATAGTGGAGCCCATCAGTTTTCTTTATATATTCTGCAAACCACACTCACACCTTATCTGTACATAACACCATAAATGAGCTTTGTCCAGAAAATTTAAATGAGGCTAGAGAAATAAAATGCACCAAAAATGCTGGTGGACCACAATTTGGTTGCCTCTGGAATAGTAAATGACCACAACAGTGGTGTAACATTTGTGTCCATCACCATTTTTTGGCTCAATTGGCTGTAATAAAGCCTATGCAGGTGCACATTTTGCAATGAAAACTCACCCATCCTCTCTCTGTTAAAAAGTAAAAAAGTAAAAAGCAGTAAGGGAATAAAATAAAACAAAACAAAACAAAACAAAACAAAACAAAATAAAATAAAATAAAATAAAATAAAATAAAATAAAATAAAATATTAAATGAAAAACCCAAATGTTCCTGCCAGTCTCCTGCCAGTAACAGGGTGTGCACTGTATAGACTTATAGATTATATATAGTAAGTAATTATAATACAGTTTGAAGGCAGGTTTAGATGCTAGAGAAAACAGTCACTACCGTGACACTTCTGCAACAGTAATTTCCCCATGGCTTTGGTTATGTTCATCTCCATTCCTGTTTAGCAGAGCCCACAGCAACATACATTATATCCATGTATATGTCTGAAACTCTATAACCTTTGCCAGAGTAACTCTCCAGGAAGCTCTTCTGACCTTTACTTAAGATAAAGAAAGTAAGTGAAATGAAGAAATAAATGTTCCTTTGATAATACTGTGTAAGCTGTGGCTAAGGAACTTTGAAATACAACAGCATTAATGAAATAGCCATATTAGGAGAATTTCTTTATCGCCAAAAGCAATGACAAGCTTCAATGGGGCTTTTCATTCACAGGCCACAAATTATTTTCCAAGAATCATTGACTTGTTTTGTAACGATAATTGTGGGTTAATAGAAGCCCTTAACTGTACTTTGTACTCTTACACAAAGGATGTATGCATACAGGACTATATCTGAACCCAGCTCCATATGTAGGATAAGGTAATTAATTTTCAACATAGAAACAGTTTCAGTTTTCAGATTATAGAATAAAAAAAAATTAATTGTGAAGGCATAGATGAAAAAATGTTATAAAGGGCAACCCTAATAGTGATTAAACTTGTTGGTTGGTATTCGTACAGGAACTTGTAGAGAAAAACAAAAACTAAATTGTTCTTCTGCAGGTATACTATCAGCATCCAGGAGAAGTCATATTTATATATTATCTCTACAAAACATTGTCATATTGCTTTAAGAATATTTTTTTTCAGCGTATATATTTAAGTAATGGAAAAAAAATTGATACAAGATTCATAAGAAAACTCAACAACTCTGATTTTATTTTTTAGAGGTTAAATACTATTGTAATGCAATTGTTTCAGATCTCTCTAATTTTAATTCCAACATATCAGTACACAACTATATTTAACAGCTACCTGGTTTCGCAAACTGCAGTAATTTACTCTGATGGGATAAATTATTTAAGTTATTTAGCAAAATGGAAAGCTACCACGCATTCCACTGCAGTCAGCAGACAGTGCTGAGAAAAGATCTGATGATGGAGAGAAGTCGTGCCGCAAGGAAAGATGAGCGCGAAGCAGCCATAAGTCTGTGACTTTGTCATACAGCATTTCTCTTCCGTATTTTTAATGCCCTTGCAACCACCCAGTTACACAGACCAGCAGGTACAGTGAAGGAGAGCAAGCATTTAACAGAATATCAGCAGCAGTTCAATAGATAACAAGCAAGATTTGAGGGGTATGGAGTAACAAAAAAAACTATAGGCACACTTTAAGTGAACTAGTAACCAATACAAAGCATCCAGTTTGACATAACTACTGCTTTCTCCTTTTGATTCAAGGCAAAGTTTCATCTGAGTAACAAAAAACCACGTTAGAATGACTTAAAAATGCCCCAGCAGTGGCTGTGCTTGATTATCTGAAGACTTTTCTTTTTTTATTCATATACAAAAGCTATTGAGCAGCCTGATTTCTGCCTGGGACAATTGTCTGCTACATCCCCCCAGCCCAGCATCCTTCTCCTTACACCAAGGGAAAGAAAGAGCCTCTCTGCCCTCAGGCAGGACCTGTTCCTCGCTTCCTTGGGGTCGGGAAGGACAGGAGCTGGACCCTGCTAAAGGTTAAACCTTCAGCCCAAGCAGTCCTTTTTGGCTGCGTGTCAAGTTGCCACTTGCTTTATCTGTTCCTCACGCTGATGTCACTGCCCGGCAAAAGGCACCACCACATGACCGCGGATGACACAATAAATAACAAATACAAAGAGCCAAATATAAATATACAAGGACATATTTTTAAGAAAGCGATGATTCATTCTGTACTTACAACTTTCAGCCTGATAGTCTGGCACAAACTGCTCGTCATTGTCAGGTACCTGAGCTGAAGAAAGGAAAACAAAAACGAAAAACAAACAGACAAAAAAAAAACAAAAACAAAAAAAAAAACAAAAAAAAAACAAAAAAAAAAAACGAAAAAAAAAACGAGGAAAGAATTAAAAGAAGCCATTAAAGCATAAATAAAGATTCTTGTGCTTAATTTGAAGCATAGCCAAGATTAAAATTAGAATTTTTTTTTCTCTCATTGTTGGCCATGAAAATCAGGCATGAAAATCAGGCAAGCGGCTTGGTTCTGTACTGGACAAGCTGCAGGGTGAAGCTGCATGGTGCAGCCCTGCTAAGGGATGCTGGGGATGGGAAGGCTGCTGCTGGCACCACGCTCTGCACCTGCCGAAATCCTGCCATGCTCATTTGCAAAAACGTCTGCACGGAAAGCACCAAATCCTAGTGTTTAACACCTATGCATCTTTAACCCCAAGCTACTGCATCTTTGGCAAACTTAAAAATGATTCCAGTTTTTCATGGCAGCCAGCCAACTCAGTAGGGTTCTTTTTGTTATTATTTTAAATACTCAAAAAGAGTTATTTTAGCAGACCACAGAATTGCTGGTTCAATAACAACATTTCAGACACTGAAAAAAAACATACTTATTTAAACAAGAATCATTATTAACATCCATTCAACTTTTCTGAGATCATCTTAGCTTTTAAGAAACTTTCATCACAAATCTGAGCCATAAAATACGATCATTTCATGGTCTGCTGATACATAATATTGCTTCTGTGGTACCATGCCTCCTTCTCATTGTGTACCTAAGACATTAGTTGTAGTGTCTTGTAATCTCATTAGAAGCATTTAAGCTGAAACACCACTAAGTGTATATCATAGGTGAGTACATTTGGAGAGTGGCATCCTCAGAGCACAACTGGCCCTTGCTACATCCTACAGAGATCCAGCTTACCGTGTCTGAACTCCGTCATCCTTTGCTCAATGCACACTAACTACATTCCTCACTGCAAAGCTTCATAAAGTTATCTGCTAGAACATATTTTAATTTACACACTTCTTGTCTAAAGAGAAGCAAATAATTCACATGACCTTAATTAAAAGTTAACATCTGCCATGATGTGCTTACCCAATAAGATTCAAGAGGTAAATACAGGTCGTACAATAATTTATTGAAACAGTAGCTATCAAACGAATAAAAACGGTAAATGATAAAATGTAACTTCAGTGCCTTAGAGAGCCCTTTCCAGTTTAAGGTACGTAAGTTCTCCTTTATATTTATGCAATTGCTACTAGCTTGAACGGCATTTATTTGAATTAAAAATACATATTTAATTACAACTATTTTCACTGTGCTCTTCAGTACTCTTTTTGGACCAGGTCTCTTACTCAGGAAATAGCTCTAATCACTTAACTGGGAGGTTTATATCCCTGGGTAAAGACTCCAGAATCAGGTTCATCATACTGAAAATTTATTTGCTCTCAATTTTAAAACAAATGTTTAAAGTCTTAGTTTCTTAATTGTAGCAAATATCGCTTAAGAACAAATGACCTTGGGAGCTCTGCAAACACTGACTTTAAAGGAAGTGAAGGTAAGATAAATATATGAAGAGTAATTCATATTACCTGAAAAAAAAAAAATAAGAAGAAGAAGAAAAAAAAAAGCATTGCTATTGTTGTTTTGTTAGTTTTTTGCGGTCAACTTACTGTGATCTACTCTCCTAACAGAAGTCTGTCTCGGAGGCCACATTAGCTCCTGAAAGTTTGAAGTTGTGTATGTAATTTACCAAACCAAATATTTCTAGTATTTTTGATGCATTAAATTTCTCTTTCCAATAGGGAAAACACTGGACTTTTACCAGAAATTAACTGAAGGACAATACAAGCCCAAACATTAATACAATGAAATTTCTGACATTTCATGCAATTCACTACATGTGAATGTTAGACACTTTCCTAACTAAAATGCCAAATATATGACCATCACTGAAGAATCCAATTATGAAATCAAGTTCCGGATTTTTCATATTTCCAATTGTTTTCAAAAGATTTGTGCATACATTCACAGTTAAAAGTAATTCCATCAAGTAATTTCTTGTTTACAGAAGACACATCCCACACATTGTTCTTAAGCCAGCTATCATTTTCACATGCAGCAAGGAGGCTAGAATGATTCTAATTTTATTATATGAACACAAGAGCATATATACATGTACGTCAATTTGTGAAGCCGGGATATTTGAAAAAGGCTAAATGAAACAAAAAAAAACTCCTGCTGAAAACAAGTTTAGTGATTGCAGAACTGGGACAGCAATCTTATATAAGTTTCTAGAGCATATTCTGTGTGCCGGACTGCTTCACAGTGATTTATTGTGTCTCCAGCAGTTTAACCTGACTTACTTCAAGTAAATCTTATATTTAATATATTAGTAAATGAGGTCTGGATTAAACAAGAAAAATACTTTTTTCATTGATCCCCCAAAATTATGAAGACATATTTAACAGAGATTAAGGCGCATCATTTTATCAGTGCTCTAGAAAGAGATGGAGACTGCTGTCAAAGTGTATTTTAAATACAATATTGACACAGCCTTAGAAGTCTCTGTAGGATAAGGACTGCAATAAGACAAAAGTGTTTAAAACTATGCCAAATATAAACAAAACAAAGCATAACGTCCAAATGTTCAACCTGGTAACGTTTCCTACCAGAATCTATTTCTGAGGTACCGATGGTATTAAACTGAGCCAGCAAGTCTAAACACAGAAATTAAAAGGACCCACTATCTGTTAAAGACGAGAACTTAAATTATTCCTTCAGTTAACCTGGTATCACTTTTTTTTAAATAGCAAAATTGCAACTCACACATAATCATACTGCAGAAATGCAAAGGACCATCAGCCCAAAACACGGGCTTCTTCCAACAGCATCTTGCTGTGAGAAGCCAAACGGTCTGGATACATCATCCCATTACTCAAAGGGAAGAGGGCTTTTATACATTCAGTTTGGATAATTACACATAGCCTTTGCAGCAAATTAAAAGGACAGGTAAAGACACTTTAACATGAATGTCTGAAAGGAAAATGTAACTTGCAGTGTTGCAACTGTCTGCACATTTATATACGCATGACATTCATTTCCTCTTTTCTTTTATTCACAAATACTGCAATTCAGCAAGACTGCTATAAAATCTTCATTGGACTTCTGTTAACGTACTCAGTACAGGACACAATGCATAAATCACCAAAACTTTTTTCTTCTACTTTGTCTTTCAGAGGAAAATTGAAAAAGATACCTGAAACAATCATCTAACTGAGCTCATTCCCTGAGCTACCTAATTATGGGGGTTGAGAAGGGAAGCGTATACCAAAAGAGTAATAAAAGGTTTTGAAGGATATTAAGCACGTGGCTTTTACTGCTAATAGCAGAAGCAGCAACATCAGTTCATTCCACATTCAAAGTCAGAAAGTCTCACAATCCTGGAGCAGACAACATCTGCAGCAAGCTTTCCAGTTCTGTCTAGATTATTACCAAAAGTTTTCTTTTTCCTCTTATTAAAGCTATAATGTCTCAAGAGCACTTGGGAAGTGTAGAAAAATGTTAATGATAATCTCGAGGACATTATCAGTTTAGATTTTACAGCTTCACTACCTACTCAGTTAAATTCAGTTTGTGAAAAACAAACGTTTGCAGCACAAAAATGCTTAAGATTTGTTTGCAGTTTTCAGAGTTTTAAAAAGCCTTTAAAAAGCTGAACTGTGGCACATTTTGCAGAGGCAATGAGTTCAAAAACAGGGATAAAAAAAAAAAAAGAAGTTTTAAATTAGGGCCTGTTACCTTGCTTTCCCTGCAAGTAAACAAAAATAAAAAGTCCCCATGAACAAGCATCCAGGACAAAAGGAGTTAATATTTAATTAAAACCAGCTCTATCCACTGTAACAATGACCTGGAGCCAAACAAGGCAGAAGATGTATGAGTCATTCTTTCTGCCAGTGAATGAGACAGCTGATCTCCGAAGCAATTCCTCAAGACAAGCAGTCAGAACTGGAGTTCTGCCTCCATTCACAAAAACACAGTCCAGCACGAACCATGTGGCCCCAACCACAAGCTTTTCATGTCACACCCTTCCAGAAAGCTACAGCAAAGTAAACTTGAACTTTAGGCATAAACACACTGATTTCACTGCTTTGTCTCAAGACGTAGCACAGACCTGCCGAGGAACATATTTAATAAATGAAAAGTTAAGCGAGCTATAAAGGGCTTAAATTTAACTCTTCCTTCTCCTGATTACAAACAGCTTTGTAAAGCAGAACTGCACTCCAGGGAAAGGTGTTCTTGTTTAAAAACATCAACTTTTTTTTTTTTTTTTTTTTTTTTAAAGAAAACAAGGAGCTGCAAACCTCCTTGCTTCACTTAAAACTTTATTTTGAGTATCATGACACTTCCTCTGGTGCTGTGTTCTCTGACCTCAAGCTACACTTTTAGAGCTAAGAGCCATTTGTTTTAAAATATCACAGATTTATTCAAAGTGCCAAAAGAAATTTAAATTGACAGGAAATTATACATAGCCAGTAGTGTTTTAGCTGGAGCTAAAATAAGACTTTCAGGCCTCAGAAGTAATGAGTCTACTTAGTTCTCAGTTTTCTTTGATTGTCAGTTCTCAGTATCTGAAAGATTATATACATTCTAATATTCCTGAAATAATGGGGTGGTAGGGAGAGGGGTGGTATGCCTTTTGGGTTTTGCTGTTTGTTTTCTTTTTTTTTTTCTTTCTTTTTTTTTTTTTCTTTTTTTTTTTTTCCAGAGGAACAACTGTTTCTAACAAAGGAGCATTCAGAAGCAGCACAGTGACAAATTTCAAGATGATAAAAAAAAAAATATTTCCCATAAGCACTGGATTTACTGTCAAAACAACCCCAAACTCTTTTTACATAAGTGAGATGCTCTGACTAATAAACTTAAATGCAGTTCAAAACTAGCTCCAGATCTCAAAATTCTTCCTTATGTGAATAATCCCTAGGAATATGAAGATGGGTTTGCAGAATCTGTTCTTCATTTGGTACTATACTAAAAATGAGAAAAAAGCTTATGAGGAACACTCTCATTTAACACTATGCTACATCTCCTCATAGTTTGCAGACCCCACTACGCCTTTGAAAATTATTATTTTGAATAAAAGAAATTTACTTTTCCAGCAAACAAGAAAAATCTTAGAATGTTTATTACTATACAAACTTTTAGACTCGTAGATTTCTGGTGGTTTTATTTGTTTTGGATTTCTTATTAAAAGAAAACACAGACACCCATCCCATTTTGCTTAATCTCACTTTTCCCCGTTTTTTGTCCTTAAGTACTTAAGAGTTATGAGTTTCTGAAAGCCAAATCTGTCAGACTACTAGAATCTATAAAAGAAGCTATTCTCTGAATCACAAATCCCAAAATGAAAATTTTTTCACTGCTTTTTAAAGTATGCCCATTCGGGTAGATCTCTGCTATTATTATTATCCGCATTAAGGCATCCTTTCTTGAGTATTTTTTACTCCTAGGAAAACATGGATAGTCCCCAAATATGGCTACGTTGTATTCGCTGGCTAAATTTTACAACTTTCTGACAGAAAACAAGTTAGGCATAGTAAACCACTACACAGCTTCACTGATTTAAATAAAACCACTTTAACTACACAAATATTTGATAACTTTCTTTTATTAGAAGTGATGCTTTGAGAACTAGAAACTGGTCATTTTCATACCTCCTAGTTGAAGGAGTAAACTAGATGTCAACACAAGATTAGACATCACCACTACATTGGTGCATCCTCCACAGGCGACCAGAGGGCAGAAACTCATTTCCTAAAGTCCAGCTCAAATGTAGGAATTAGTTATCTGGGAGAAATAATTCATTTTCAGATACCAAGAAACAGTGCTTAAATCCTGGTAGCCGGCAGTACTCATTTTAACTAAGCTGTTGTAGAGACATGAACCCGTTAGTGTAGCCATTATTATTTCAAACCACTTAGTTTTCACTTAAGCCTTTTGTATTTTTTCAAGCCATGCAACATAAAGTTTTATTTTTTTTCAGTTTACTACCATCTGAGGAATGGATTATCTACCACTTTAGGAAGCAGATCTACTGCATACATTTCTTATTTGCTTGGGATGCTTTTTACATATCTTTAACACAGTGTAGGAGGAACTTGTATCTGAAAGAGTAATTTTTAATAAAAAAATTGTTTCTTGTTTAATCTATTATTCTCCCAAAACTAGATGCTTTTACCATGCAAAGGAGGCTTTCACTCACTAAGAATTTCATTCCTCTCTTCTTTTTGTTCCAGAATCAGAACTAACAGCTACCACGATGAGATAACATTAGATTAATATTTCAACAAATTTTTTCAAATCACTGAACAATTGCTATCTGACAAACCCAATCTAATTCCAAATACATGAAATCAATAAAGTCATCTTCTAATTTTATCATGACAAAATGTTGCCATCAAGTTATTTAAACATAAAACTAAAGATAATATCTGAATAATATTTGTCTTGGTTAGCAACAGGCAATTTTAACTATTTCCTTTCAAGTTCGAAGGTTGAAGCAATTATTAAAGATTTCCAACTTCACTTTTCTGGCATCAGAAATCACTTATTATCTATATTCAGTCCTGCATAACAATCAACATGAAGAAACCTTATTTAGAGTAAGTTTTATATAAAAATAATTTTGACTCTTACTTGCACACTCAATACTACAATGTAAAATGCAAAACTCACTTCCACAAAGATCTATGCAGTTAGTGGAATATGCCTCTAAGTTTTCTGCAAATAGCATTCAGCTTGTTAATTATGGAGTAATAAAATATTAAAGAGGTTACTAGATTGTTTACATTTTGCATTAATTCTTCAATATACGAGAACCTTGACCGCTTTCAGTAGGAAAAGAATACATTTCTATTGTGTATGCTACCAACTTTTCACATATGACAGTAACAGTAAATACAGGTGACATTAACTGATCTCCAGGCTAAATTATGTGTTACAGTACGGGTAACTTCAGGAAAAATAAGAGCAAACAAACAAACAAGCAACAAAAAACAAAAGCAGCAAGCATTCTTTGCATGTAATAAAATGCAGCTCACTTTCTTCTCCTAACTAATAAGTAGATGTTTGACCTGGTTACTCCCCAGTGGGGATCTGAACTCGTGGGAGAAACCTGGTCAGCTGCCACTGCTTTTCTTAAAAAGGGTCAAGATGTTTTAAAATTTCATGGTCATTTCCCTGGCTCCAGAGCATTATGAAAAGAAATATGTAAACATTACTGACTCTGCCAAATTGGCAGACTAAGAGCCTATGAAGGTCCAGAAGAACATAAATGGACACATCTAACAAGGGGTAAACAAGTCTGACTTTGAAATTGGTTTCCTGGCTAAGCTCAACCATGTAGACATTTAAGCAGAGCCACAATATTCTCAAACACCAGTATGTTATAAAGACTATCAAAACCAGTTGGTCTGTGTGTGTGTGTGTGTGTGTGTGTTTGGTTGTTTTCCAATAAATTATTATGCTCAAGTTAAGAAACCAATATTTGATTTTCTGATCTTGATTTTTTGGGATTTTAGCTTACCCTTTAGGAAAGCTGTGAAAAGTTTTATGGAAGAGATAAAAAACATGGCATGGCCTTAAACATACAAATTTCTTTAAGTAAGAAAAGTCAGTAATAGTTTTAGTTTAAATATGTTGTCAAAAAACACAGTTAAAACATTTTACACATTAATGCCGCTACACGAAAACAAAACCTTTTTCTGTTTCTTTTTTTTATTTTCAAGTACTTACCAGATGACGCTAATCTAGACACCTTTCTCTCTCAAATCCTATCTAAATTTATTAAGTGAGGCACACTCAACTAAAGGGGAAAAAAAAAGGCTTTGATACAATTCATTCTAGTCTAAAGTAGGCAGTGCCTGTAGAATAAAAACTGCCATTACGGTAATTTATGTACCTACAGAAATGATTAAATCAATTTTAAATTCCATATTATTTTTCAAACTTACATTATCTGCACATGCTTTATGAATCTGTCTGTATTTTTCTGATTTACGATCAAAGAAATCTAATCATTTTCAGAAACAAAAATGTTCATCCCACTAAAAAAATCAAGCTAAAAGTTCCCTCTATCCAAAAAATAATATCTTTTGAATAGCATTTTAACTTACTTCTGGCTAATTAAAATGAATGAGCTGATATAAAATAAAAAGAGCCTTTTAAAATTACCACAGAGACAGATACAGTTGTAGTTGATCATTATACTAGAAAAACCTATCTTCTTATAGGACATTCTGTTTTCAATGTTTGGGAAAGAATCTTACTAATTCATAGAAACATAACGTCTGCTCCACAAATTTAAAAAGCACTTTTTAATTACATACCAAATAGCTACATGCTAAAAATAATGCTAGGGAAAAAAACATCAGCAAAATAAACAGTCCCCCACACCTTATTTGCAGGTTAAGAACTTGACTAACTACATATAAAGCTACTGAAAAAAAAAAAAAAAAAAAAAAAAAAAACAGTTTGAAACCAAGTAATCACCAGCAACATTTCCCTCTTTCTATGAAAAGCAGCAGCAAGCAGCTCACCCCACCGTCTCTCCCTTCCAAAGGATCTGAGCATCTATTCTATAAACAACTATGCATAGTCCAGTGCATAATAAAAATGAAACATATGTGAATATCCATATCCATTTTTATCAGGATAAATTTGGAAAAATTATCTTAGTTTGCATCAAAATCCGATTTCAGAAGTTTACTTTAAAATTTCATCCAGTAATATTCAGAAGAGAAAATGCATAAAAATCTTTACGCTTGAAATAAATAGTATTGTAAATACAAAGAAAAAAAGAAATCAGGAAGCATTGCAGATGAGAACAAATGCTCTTATAAGCAGAAAGCTCCCTTGCATTTTGTTAAAGTTCTCTTATAACAGCAGCTCATCTTTTTTCCTTGGTAAATTAATCTTTCAACAGCTACTCTAAATTCAGATTTCTAAATTATTGTTTTTAAGCTTTCTCTCTTCAGCAGAATGTGCTCTGAAAGATTATTCAAAATACTTAAAAGCAGAAACAGGTGCAAAAAAGACCGATGTCAGTTTTCTAATCACCCAATACACAATCTCATAACTACAAATCAGAAGAAATGCATGCAAAATATTTAAAAGCAAATAAAAGAAAAAAAAAAAAAAGCAAGAAATAATACTTTTTAAGTATTCCATACACACCTAATGTTCTGTGTTGTGAACAAGGTGGAAAGAAGACACTTGCACTTAAATCTTGAAGCATCCCGTCCCGATGAACCCAGGGAAACTAATTTCTGCCATCAGAAAGTACTCCACCAGAACACCAAATAATTATATGTGCTGCTCTAAAGGAAACAGCAAGCCCAGTTCTGGCTGTATGTAGTCTCTCGAGGTACAATAATATAAACCTGATCAATTGCAATTAAAATCTGAACAGAGGCTTAGAACTTGAAGTCTTGGTGCATTAGTTCTTGCCAAAAGCAGATGTGATTGTGAGCTGGAAGCAATTTCTCCTGGTAATTTGTGATGACACTGGGTAGAGCAGCCCCAGAGTCCCCAAAGACAAACTCATCAGAGGCTCTAATGTATGCATGACACATGAGGTGGCTCTTTTAGAGCTCAATTAATTGGGCTGAACATTAAGACAGCAAGTTCAGGAGTTTTTTTTTTTTCTCCCTTCTTCCCCTCAGAGTTGTTTTTCCTCTTTTTACAAGCAGTTTTTTCCCTTACCTTCTGCAAGCCATGTCTCCTGTAATTGGCTCAGATCTTGAAAGAGTTCTGCAAAAAGATGAAGGGATAAAAGACTCATACCTTTAATCTCTTCGTAAGATTAATATATACTCAAAAATATCTTTTTCCTGAAGAACAGCATATGTGAATTCTATTTTGGTAGTCAAACATATAGACAAAGATATTTTCGGGTTGCAGTTAATGATTTCTCTACACCTCTATAATACTTACTGTATTATTTTATCAGTTCTTGAAATAATAACAGAATATTAACCAAGTTCTACAGTGCAGTAGGCTTATTCAGCAACACACAGAGAGGCTAAAACTGCTAGTCTTTCTAATACAGGTGAACTATTTCTACTTATATGACCCAGGCCTCCTCCTGCAATATCCATCCGGATAAAGCTCTCTTGGAATTCAGCACAAGTTCTCCCTGTCCAGACTGAATATTTTTATTAGCAGGGTTGTAACTATCATATAAAAATTTTGAAGCAAAGGCCTGAGGAGCTGCAACAGCAAAGAGAAATGGAAAATCTTCTTTCTGTACTTCACCTTATGTTTTACTTTATATGACAAGAGAACTAGCACTATTTCCTGCATACTACACTTATTGTACTTATTTAAAGTGAAACTACTTTCTCCCAAGACTGCATTTTGCAGAAGAAAAACCTTTTTGCAGTTCACTGAAATTGGTCGCTTATAAAAGTGCAAACAAGAGCAGCATTCAGATCATTTGCAAAGCCCCAAAACGCAGTTACGAAAATTCTGTTTACGGACAACGAGTAGGATATTTGAACTGACAAATGGTTTATTTTTAATTTACCGTATTTTGAAAGCGACTTCCTCTTTTCTGAATGCTGACAGTTTACTATTTACATACACTTAAATGACAGAGCCTATTCATTTTTCCTCTCGACTGATACCTCATGTTAGAAATCTTTTAACTGAAAATCAGGAAGCTGTTTTCTTTTCAATTTGCATCAGAAAAAAACTTTTCTAAGCAAATAAGTAGGGTTTTAAAAAGTATCTCAGCGAGTCCTCACCCTGCTACGATTTATATGGGGGTATTGTTAGCCCCTGAGTGCTCTCCTATATGCCTATCATACTCAGAAGGGTGTAAGAGAGCATGTCTACTGACCTTGTAACCTAGAGAAGTGACAAGCAGACTACAGATCTCAAGCCCTGGTTATGTCAGCTACCAATGTGAACAAGTTACAAAACTTTGGCTCTCAAAATATCTTCTGTCTTGGTCTTCCTTAACTGAACTTACCAGGGTTTTTAACCCTATCATTGTTATGCTGGCACAACAGCAGCAGCTATACCACAAGGCAAAAGTGCATCTCCACACCAGCATTTCTGTTCCTACTCTCACCAGTGAGCATACACCAGTGGAAAAGAGTGAGGGAACATGGAAAGCTCTGAATCTCATGAGGCCTGAAGGAGATAAACCAGGTGCACTCTGTCCATGACTTGTCTGAGATGCTGCAAAGTCTTGGCCTCAGTGCATGACATTCGTGTGCCGCATGCGCAGCAATACCTAAAATGCAACAGGGTAAGTCAAGGAAAGAATATCAGCTTCATCAGTTTATTGCCTTTGCCAGTTTGTTTTGCAACAGTAAATGCAATTTTCTTGTCTTGTTTATTCAGATAGATCTAGATAAATATATTTCCAAAATAAATAAATAAAGAGCTCTCAAGAAAGCTTCTCTGCATTAGTAAGTAAAGGGGGAGGGTGGGAAGAAGAATAAGCCCTCACCTTCTGAATCATGAGCCAGGTCTCTGTTAATGAATTTTCTTTTCCTGACATTTGTCGGTCTCTCATTACAGTTTCTCCCACGCGGATTCTATAAACAGGAAAGATCAGTTACTTTAGAAATCTGAGGGTATTTTTTTTTTTCATTTAATCAAAAATACTCAAAGCCAGCACGAATTCTTTACATTTTCAAACAAGAAAATGATCTTCTTACAGCCTCAAGCTTCTAGCAGAAGATATTGCTGAGCACCTAACATCCTCCTAAAGATTCCTGTGTCTAAATGCAATATAATTCTAGCTATCCATGAAGATTTCTATTTGTGCAGACAAATATGTAAGCAACACAATACTAACCATGTATTTTTTAGCATCTAAAGTACACAAACCTAGACAATAGCATATAGATCCTCTCTGCATAATATACACAGGAGAATCCAAACACAAGACTATAACCGACTGCTCTGTCTTTCCCTCCTCTGTCACTTATAAAACTGTTTGCAAAGTCCTGAAAGCAAATTAAAAAAAAAAAAAAAAAAAAGGTTTGACTCAATTTCTTTCTTCTGAGTGCTGGATGCAAACACAGCCAGAAACTTTGGATGCAGTTGCTGCTCTTGCCTTTCTGATCCAATGATTATGTTTGGGATTTTTTAATCATCCTTAAACTGTCTTTAAAAGAGCATTATGTTTATTGCAATAATGGGAAGATAAGCTTGTCTCGCAGGCACAGCTCTCACATTAAGAGTCGCCCCTACAGCGGCAACAAAGCAGATACTCTGCTTGCACAACTCCCCCACATAAATAAGTCGGAGTCAAGTTTATAAACACCAACTTTAAGATGATCACTCACATTGGTGACCATGTAAGGCACTTGCTGGTCATAAAATCCATCCATCCTGTGGCTCTTCCACGAGTCTGAGCTCAGTGTTTTATTTACTGGGCATTGGATCTGGAGATTTCCTCGGGATCCAGACTCCAATCAGCCTGGAGGGGAATACAAGATGGCTTTTAGATTAAAAAAAAAAAAAAAAAGAAAGAAAAAAAAAAAAAGAAAAAAAAGCATGAATGAACTGCTTGCATTTGCATAGCTAATTAACCTCAAAGAGTCCCATTCATAAAAACCCTCCCTTCTCTGCCTTCACCTGGGCTACACGCTTCTGCCGAGAAAACCCGGAGCAAAAGCACTTCGGGGCAGCAGCCGAAAGACGGGCGAGAGGCAGGGGTTTATGTAGTCTCCCGCAAGATCCCCCGGGCCATCCGCGCTACTGGCAGCCCCGGCTGGGGCCGTGTGCTCGGCTGTAATGGCGATCGGCACCTCACGGCAGCGGCGGCAGCGCCCGCCGGCCACGGCCACGCACACCCACACGCGCACACACACACACGCACACACACAGCACGCACCCCGCCGCCTTATCCTCGGGGATCGCTCTAGCCAACCCCCGCCACCACGCAATCCTCCAGGGCGCCGGACAAAGTTGCTGGGAAGACCCACCTGAAGGCCACGCACGGCGATCGGCTGCAAAAAAATTCCCTCCAAATTTAATAAAAACATTAATTATTCCCCGGCACTTCCCCCTCGGAAGCAGCGAGCGCCACTGACAGAGCTCAATCCCGTGGTTTTTCCTCTCCTCCTCCTCCAGGGGCCCCCGAGCCGCGCCGGCGGATCCCCGCCGCCCATTGGCTCCCCGCGCCCCCCGCCGGATCGCCGGATCGCCGCCCGCCCGCCCGCCCGGCCCCGGCCCCGGCCCCGGCCCCGGCCCGCGCCCCCCGGCCCGGCCCGGCCCGGCCCCGCTGCCGGCGCGAAGGAGGAACCGCAGCCCGCGGCAGCTCGGCCGGGGGGGGGTGGGGGATCAGCAGTCATACGCAGCACGGTGCCACCGCACCGACCCCGCGACGATCCTACAGCAGCTCTTACACCCCCGGTTCCCCCCCCCCCCCTCCAATCCCCCATAAATAAATAAGTAAGTAAGTAAATAAATAAATAAATAAAAATAATTAAATGAAAATAAGAAATTGAACAAGTTTTGTCTCTCTGGCTTCAGAAAAGCAGGGAAACAACATCCCCACACACGTACACCATCCTTTTTCCGGCGGCACAGCAGTCCCACCAAACTTCGCAGGAACCAGAGATGAGGGTACCCGGAGACTTTGGCCACAGCTGAGGCTTCATGCTGCTCTGCCACGATCCGGTGGCATCCCAGTTTGTTTTGTTTTGTGATGTTATTATTGTTGTTTTAGCTGAATCATAGAAATCAGTTGTTGCTTTTACTTTCATTACAATTTCTTAGTTTCTGGGTCAGCAGTCAGGCACTAGACACAGGGGTTGTCTTTTTGGTGGCAAGATGTGCAAGCTCAGGATTTCTGATGGACTCTCCAAGCCAACTTACTTTCTTTCTCTGCAGAGAGTGGATGACAGAAGGCCTAAAAACTCTGAACTGCTGACACGCAGCAAAACAGCAGTTCAGTTTTACAAAGCATCCATCCTTGTCCAGGCTTTGGGACCAGAACAGCAGATAGCGCAGCAGACAGGTGGCATACTTGGGTATTCATGACCTGCTGTGAGATACAAAGTTTCAGATTCTTGTGATCTGTTGCAGCTCCACAACAACGGGCAGATCCCTGAGGGACCAAATCCAGCTTTGCCCTCAGCCCTTTCTGAGGGCTTTCATCACACCTAAGGATATAACAACACTTTTGAGTAAATTGCCTGCAGGGCATTAAAAATTTTCAGGTCTCTTCTAGACTAGTATATATTGATAATTCCAGTTATTTTGCTATTCTAATGTATATTTCTTTCTCTTACAACTTTTTCCCCTCTCCTTCCATTCCAGTTTTGCTGTTCACACTCACACGCTACTTGTCTTGTCCATAAGACAGCCTCATTTTCCCACCAGGCCATCCTTCCCTTGCTGCCATGTCAGGGTAAATGCCCTCCACCAGCTGCTAGCTTCTTTGCTTTTGCTGTTTCCATTCCCCAGGACACCTAGAATTACAGGAGTGTATTCGATTAAATTTTAAACACTATCCCAATGATAATTGTAATGTCTTCTTGGCTAAATCTCGGAGCTGCTACTTCTGTACACCACTTCTGTAATGTAATAGGGAAATAAAAAAATAAAACCCTACAAGTATAAGTGCAGTTATGCAGTTTCCTGGATAATTACTCCATCTTTTTTTTTTTTTTTTTTAATTTATATGTATACCCAGACATAAGCAGCTGGGGGGGACATGATGGGCTTGGAAGAGTCTGGCCCTAGGAGTGCATGTCTTAACCCACAGACCTGCCAAGTCAGCTGCCTTCTGCAAAGCTGATGGAGCTCTCCTGCTGGGTGCATGTCTGAGCTACTCATCAACCAGTCCCCAGAATACGGGACTCTCTAGTCTAAATCAAAATCATGATGGATGGCTTTTTCTTTAAACAACACATTAAAGTTTGTTGGTGTGTATGTTTCCCAAGCAGAAGTTCCTGAGGGACCTCAGTCATGTCAGGTGTTCATAACCTCCTGCAGACTTGGCACAACTTGATCCCATCCTGTGCTTCCCTGTACTGCAGTCTGCACCTCACTGGTTGCTTACAGAGCTGGAAGAGCCTGCACCTCGCTGGTGATAGTGGAGCTGGAGGAGGCCTGCACCTCGCTGGTGCCCTAGCAGCCTGCAATGGCTGTATTCAGTGTGCCAGGGTGGGCTGTGTCTCCAGGAGAAGCCCAAGTGTCCCAGCTGGAGACATACTGCGTGCCTGCTGCTCTTCCTCATACTGTGTGTCTCTCCCCTTTCTCCTTCTCATCTCTGGCCCTTGCACATGCTAGGGAGGAATGGAAGGAATAAAGCCATTTTGAAGACCTCTTTATCCTCTCCGTTCATCCACTGTGCTGAGGGAAATTGTCATTAAGTATTAAGCAGTTGATGCTTACAGAACAACAAAACAAAACCTTAATATATGCCATCAAGTCGCTCCAATTTCTATATGCAGAAATGTAGCCTTGTACTATTACAAGTCATACCTGTGTTATACGTAAACTAGTGTAGCCACACTAGTAATTTTGCAATTTTGAATTCTTGTCAAAAATTCCTGCAACCTTGCTTTATTTATGTAATAAACTTTTAATGTTTTAACTACTATTTCTGAAAAAAAAAAAAGAAAATACTGAAAAGACTGAACAGATTTGATCAAGTTGAATGTATTCTAGAAAACTGTGTTGAACTTATTTTGCTAAAAATTGTTTAAAGTAATTCAGCTTTCCTATTAGCAGTGCTTGGTAAGTAAGATATTTGTTTTCTTTTAGAAACTTGGACTCAATTACAGTACAAACCCTCACTATATACTGAAAAATACATATTATTCCCATATCATAATGGCAACGTATACTTCACACAGTTATCTGAGAGAGAACAATGAAATATATATTTCTTGCTTGATTTGACACACACTGGCGCTACAAATCATTGCTGTAACTTAAAAAATCAAAGTAAATCCAGGCAGGCAGAATGAAGAGAAGATCTGATAAACACCAAAAAACTTTGTGCAGAAAATAAGGACCCTTTTGGACATCTTCATAAAATCCTTCAGGGAACAAAAACAAAAGCAAAAACAAAAACCATAGTCACAACTGAAATATATTAACCAAGTAAATTTTAAAACAATACGAAAAATTACTTAAAAAAGAAAGATCTTACTTTGTTTTCTAAAATTGTTATCTGAACCATTCCTTCTAAGCATTGTCCCCAGTAAATGTGATGTACTTCTGAACCTGGTGTACAACAAAGGAATGCCATCAATTAAGCAACTATTGAGCAGCAATATTTAAAGCATAGTCTATAGCAGACTCAATAAAATAACAAGTAAGTATGCGACTACAGCAAAACCATGACATCCCAACAAGATTTCTCTTTAACAAATTAACCCTTGGCCACCTTTTAACCTACTGATGCTGAATCTCCCAGCATGCTAACAGTGCTTATTTTATCATAATGCTATTGGCAAACAAATAATACATAATAACAAAACTAAAAAGAAAAGACAAAGATAAATGAATATGGCAGCCTGGCTTTTCATAAAGCCTTTGGTTCAGATGCAGCATCCAAGACTGAACCTTAAGTTAGAAAAAAAAGGAAAGTACCAGTAGGAAGGAAACACACAATAATTATATCCATATGGTAAACTATCAGATGTGGGACTAACAGTGCATGCAAACAAGTGTCTTCAAAGAAAGAAGGAAAGAAAACAAAGAAGTAATCCCAGTTAAATGGTACTTAACATATGGATTAATAACACATTGTATACATCACTGTAGTTTAGAGTCAACAATGCTCTAACCTAGAGGCCTCCTTAGGTAACTGCATTTAAATGCCCATTTACCTGGTAATGCAATGCAAGGTAATTTTCAGATAAACATTTATGTACTAGAAACTTATGCTAGTCAGGAAAACAAAAATTAAGATATGTTCCACATGCAGTGCAAGAAACAAAAAGCCCAAACATTTTTCTTATTACAGGTGAAAAGTGAACTCAGTTTAATAAATTTTCAGCCTCCATCTTGGCTTAGAGTTGACCACAGAAGCCTTCAAAAAGAGAAAGATGTCTATTCTTGTAGTCAGAGCACTGTCCTAGAGCAACAAGCAGCTCAGAAAGCTGTCTGGTTCCAGCTCAGCTGGCAGTCTGCTATGTAATCCCCACACAGGCTGCCCCTGTCACTGCACCTCTTTTTTATTCCTATGAAGAGGGATAATGATTCTCTCTTCATTTGAGATTTATCACTGAAAATAATAGGAAGCCTATTAATAGAAAGTGTATCCTGGCTGCAACTAGCACCTTGAATTGCCATTATCTATCTCTCTCTGAATTTGTAGAGGACAAAAGTCATGCTACACATGCATAGTAACTTCAATAACACTACACAACAGAAGTAGGTCAATCAGACCTCTGAACTGATGCTCAGGAGAGAACATTCAGCTCTGCACCATATCACAACCAAAGCAGTAAGCAATCTTCTGCCACAAAATACCAGAGAACAAGTGAAATGACAGTTTGATTGGCCTGTATAAACTGTCACTATCTTAGTGATACTCATTTCCTGACAAAATGAGCAAATCAAAATTAAAAAGCTACTAGCCTCAAACTTAACATGGCAATATATGAGTCTCTGGTAGAACCAAGTAAAAGCATACACACATACATTAATTGTAATGGGTTTCTTGCAAGCTCATTGAAGTTCCTAGCTTGCTGCCCTTGCCTTATACTCACAAAATGGCCAGCCACAATGAAGTAGCCTAGAAGTCATTTGGATATCAGGCGAGACAAAGAATTTGTGCACAAACCTTAATCTCACAGATGGCTTTAATCTGCATATCCTCCCTTATTAATACTGAGAGAGAATCATGCAAACACTTCAGAATCCTTTGCATATTTTATGTGAGATTTTTGCCCCATTATAGCTCATGGGGGAGATAGAAAACCTCAAATCTCCTTATGCGGTTATAGTCTAAGACAAACACAGAAGAAAGATAAGGAAGAGAAAAGTTTATCAGCTGTGTTTGCTAAATTGCTGGAAAATCTGTTATTCAGAACTTGTTCAGTGTACATTAAGTGAGTTTGGTTGTGATTTCATCCTTCCTGACAGCCTGAAATCCTGAAGACACAACAATAGTGTAAAAAGCACTTTCAGAATTATAGACTCACTCAAGATCACTATCAGACATGCCCAGAGCTTGAGCACAGACTTGAGCAAGAGGCTTGCAGAAAAAATGTAATGTCATTTGCTATATGAATGGCTGTAATGACCAAAAAAACCCACCAACAAAACAACAACAACAAACAAAGAAGAAGCACTGGACTCAAAGGAGGGCTAGTGTGCCTTAAGTTTAGAAGAAGAGAAATATATCATGGAGAAGAAAGATTCTATAGGGGCAACTAATAAACTACATTCCTTGATTAAATGACAATCCAGAGACATTGTTTATGGGACAGTTTACATTTTTAAGCCCTATGTCAGGCCTAGGTGGATATTTTCATCCATCTACTACTTACATCTACAGACATCTATTTAAGATTCGACAAGGCTGGTGGTTCCAACAAATCTGGATAGCAATTTTTACAGATTTGCTATGCATTCTCTTTTTTTTTTTTTTTTTGTAGATGCACCTCCCTGTAGACGTTCATCCATAAATTTTGTCAGTTACAGCAGTGATCAAAACTACTACTACCAGCAGGCAATGACTGTGCTGATATTACATCATATTACTGATATGGCTGCACCTGCACTATTAATTTACCAACTGTCTGTGACTTTCTTTTTTGCATGTTCTAGTCTCCCCATCTGGAGGACTACACCTGTGAAATTAAAAACACTTACAGTCATTAAGATGTAACCTTCTGCCTTTGCATGCCTTAAACCCAGTTGTTTGACGACAACATCTGCGTTTTCAAAGAAAAACAATGCTAGTGACAAAGTAAGTACAAAATCTAAGCCCAGTTCCAAGCACATAAAAATAACAATACACTGAAAAACAGATAAAGATTAGTAAGAGGAAGAAAAATGTAAAATTTGGAAAATATGGTATGCTTATGCTTTCATAAATAGGAAACAAGACCCATCTCAACAGCAGAAACAGAACATATAGACTAGATAAACCACATTAGCTGAAGTGCATATTTATAATAAAATCTGTTTCAGAGACAAACTGACCCAATATCCAGTTAAACTGGGAATCTGTTTTGCTGGCAAGAAGATGAGAGGTGTGTATTGCCATTTGTGTTGAGGTGGTGAATTAATTTTTGTGTGTCTATTTGTATTAGGGCATATATATTTGTTATAGAGGGCTAAACGTGAGAGAAAAGTACAATGTTAACTTCTGTGAGGATAATCAGATCATACAGATTACATACTGGTACTCTTAAGAGTCAGAGGTAATAAAATAGGTAGCAGCAACATATGGTTTCTACCAGCACCAAAAAGAAGCATTTTTACCACAGGTTGAAGGAAGAATTTGAAAGAAAACAAAGAGGTTCCTGAGATTTCCATGGGAACTTTTTGCATATAAAGCAATAAGTGGAAAATGCATAGTACTGTGAGCATTCACTATTGCTTGAATAGCTATTATATCTATTAGACAGCTATATAGCAGAGAATATTCACAGTGAGGGTAAACCACACTGTCAAGAGCCAAAGATGAAGTGTTCCTAAGAAAGACAATTGAGAAGAGCATGAGGGCCAGGGACAACAAGTAAAGGATGGCAAAATGGGCAAGATAGCACTACCGGTTGTGTACAGGCAGAGATGCCTCAAAAAAAAAATGAAGTTCAGAGGTATAAAATCTGCTAGCAAGTAGTGACTAGGAAAAGATCATGTTTTCTTGTAAGGAAGCTTTATATTGAGGCATAAACAACACTTTTAGCCATATGACTAGTAAATTCTTCATTTGGAAAGAATTCCAGGTGAGATGAAATCCCCTAAAAATTGAGTCAGACATGGAGCCTTACAGCAAGGAGTAAGATGTAGAGCACTCCACAAGGGGTTGTGCAAAACTTCATAAAAATAATAAATGTCACAGTGGATATACCAACACAATAACTCTTAAACCCTCAGAATTATAAAACAAAGCAGGCACAGAACATATAGAAGCAGGAAGTTTTATCTGGTGAATTTAATGTACTTAAAACCTTTCATTTGCACCTCCCAAAATCTGCTAGCAAGACAGGGAAGCATAATTACCTCTGTTTTTTGAAAAAGGAAAATGAGGCTCCTGTAAGTACACCAAGGATCAATAAGAGGGACAGATGTTGCATGCTGGGAGGATTTCAGTCATATTCAAGGACTTCATTGCTTCTCTGACCTAGCAATATTGGGTCAGCAAACTCAGCTCTGATTTCAGAGGCTTCTTCCATACAGAGTGCACAAGGTTACCATTATTTGGAACTTTGCAATTCATTAGGTTTCAGTGTTTGAAAAAGAGGGGAGAAGGAAAGGACATGTAACTCTGTCTTTGAATGTTAGGAATTTCATTTTTCTTTAACTATCTTATTGTAATAAGGCATTTTTTTCTATAAATTATTAGTTATATTAGATTTCATTTTATCATTTTTTTTATCTGATTCAAAGAGTAAATTATGTTTAAAATTCTCCTTCATTCAAACACAAAATAGGAACTGGAAAACAGGAGGTGAAATTGAATCTCCATTTTATATGATGAGGGCCAAATAGAGCAAACATGGTCTAGTCCCACCTGCCTACTTCTGGTGTTACAGCTATGGGTAACTTCACTGCAGGGAAGTAAACAGGAGGAGATGACTGCAGTGTAAGAGAATCTGATCAGAAAACGAGTATTTTGCTCTCTGAAATGTCTTGTTATGGGCTCACACAAAACTGGTTTCGTTTTTTTAGGTCTGCACAACCTTGGAAGAATTCAGCTGTAGCTTTCCATTATTTTATGAAAGAAAAAAGTGGTTCTAGCTAAAGAGGTACATCTTCTGAGAACTGCCTGCTGCCTAATGAACAGTCTGTATGGTCCATAAAGAGTGAGAAAGATTCCTGTAGCATAGTGACATTTCATGGTCTTATGTCTCTTTCTAACACATTGCAGACTGGAGAAATTAATCTACTGTAAATATTAAAAGCCTTTTTACATAAGGAATTCCTTATAAGCCACTCTGCTCCAGCTATTTCCTTGTGTTTATTATTCTGACAATTCATTTTTATCATTAGAAAAAAGTGTAACTGAGCAGTAGATTAGAGATTTTGAATCCAAAATCTGTACAATCTCTATTTTGTTTCTGAGGAAAAGGAAGAGGTAGAGATATCACTTGATATTATTTACTGTAGATTTTTATTTTGACTCTGTATTTTCAGCATGATATGGTGTTAAATTGTTGGCACCTGCTCTGCATACGTATTTGGAAACACCGAATGCTTTTTTTTCTTTTTCTTTTTTTTTTTTGAGGACTTTTCAGAGCACCTGCAGAAGAAAATGTATCATTGTGAAAAAGAGGCAGCTGCTCTTGAAATGTCGTGGACAGACACAGAAAAGGTTGCACAAAGTTTCCACTACTTTTGAAAATGAGTGTTAAAATAAAATAATAATAATAACAAAATCAGTTCAACAAATGCCAGTCAGCCTGAATGGAAATTTTCAATTTGGCAGAATTTCAGAAATTGAATGGCAGAATAGAGAAAGAAGTATTTGACATTTATTTGCTTGTGTTTCGAAATCACATCTTGGTTGAGAAAGAGGGAAAGAGAAGAAATAAACACCTCTACGAAAAACAGCAATATAAAAAGTACACTTTAAGTTTGGTTGGACTCAGATAATACAATTACATTATGCCAATCGTATCGCAATCTGTTTTATTTATTAACCTATGATGTAGAATACAGTAATCGTACTTTTTTTTGTCTTCTGTACATTATGGTCTTCACGTGCATTCATTTTTTCAATTTTGGTTTGGGTTCATCTTTATTGTAATTTTAATTTCAAGTGCTAAGTTTACCTCTCTTTCAATGTTAATTGCTATGTTTATTTTTCTTTTTAATTTTAGAGGCCTGCAGTACAGTTTGAACTGGAGATTAATTAAATTCCTGATAAATCACATTCTAACAGGAAATCCCATTGTGAACAGGGCCAGGCTATTTTTAAAGAAATATAAAATAATGCTAATAATAAATCTTCTCATTCAGTTAGGATCTAGTGCAAAGAAGAACAGAAGTTCAAGTTGGCATAAGGCTCCTCAGACAATAAATTTGGGAAAACTATGAGAGTGCAGAACTTCTTATATCTAAGACTAGAGTATTTGAAATCTGGGACTTTATTCTCAGTGTTCCAATTACAAACTGTTGACTCCATCTATTGTCATCACTATGCTATTGACGATGGCCTAAGGGAGAATGTTGGTTTCTGCTCATGTCTTACAAAACAAAACTCAAGCACAGTCCCCTGAGCCAATGTAATTTTTTTTTTCCACCAACAGGGAAAATGCAAAGGAGAACATACCTGAACTATAGGTTGCTTGCTTTCTCTTCATGTTTAATTGTTTTATCAACAGTAATTACTACATTACATTTTGTAAAAGTAATTCATTAAAAGATTGTTGGAGGAGTACAAGCCAGAAAAAAATTCTTCCTACGACCTACACTCTTCTTAGTTGATATAATGAATTAGTTGTTTCATTTCTTGGACTACATCCTATTTTTTCTATCAAAGTTCTCTCTATAGGGTGTCCAAAATCCCAGGGACATTTATGTCACATCATCATAAAGATACCATTTTTGATACAAGCTCTTTGGATGACCTGGGTATAAAGGTGCAGTAATATACACAAGATGCACTTATATGGAAAGACATGTAAAATTATTCAAGTAAATATTCTGTTAACAATTACACCCTTAAGAGAAAAAAAATGGTGCACTTGACATATAATTTTCAGTTTGCTGAATGTTCTTGTACTGTGCTCAAAAGTTTAGGGAATGAGGCAATTGTTAGAGTGATGTACAATTCGTCTCAACTCATACTACTGACAGTACACCACAGTTATGCACAAGAAACCAAAGTAGTTCTAAAAAGTCAATAACTTATGGTAAAACAACAATATGTCCCAGTAAAAGCAAGGAGAGAACTCTAAGACTTGGAGATAAACACTTGAAAAGTACAAAAAGTAAAATTAAAAAACATTCTTTTTTAAAAAAGTGTCATCACTCAAAGACAAAAAAAAAAACAAAAAACAGATAAATGATTATTATGAAAGCAGGGGAAAATGTCCCCCAGTATTTCATATAATCTTTTCACATTTATTCTCACAGGAATAGATTAATACCTTTCTATTACTACACGGAACTGAAAGCTTCCCATAAGAAACTTCTAGAATAAATATATCCAAATTAAATTTTCCTGATTCCAGTTGTAAAGGACATACAGAAAAAAAATACAGAAAAGAAGAAAGAAAAACCTTTAAAAAGTGGAAAAAAAAGCAAATATTTGACAATTTGGAATGTTTGAAATTGCTGAATAGTTGAATGCTTAGGCCTATAAAACCTCTTTCCATAAATTCTGGTGTTTTATATTTACATAGTTTGTTTCCTCAAAGATCTGTCAGGAACCTTACAGTCCATGAGATTTACTTATGCTGTTAGAGCTTATAAAATAATTTTTTCCATTTTTTAAGTTCTTATAAAAAAGTGGGTTTTTGTTTTGTTTTGTGTTTGTTGTTGTTTTGTTTTTTGTTTTTTTTCTTTTCCCTGCAGTCTCAAACACTCTCGTAAAATGTACAGTTCTGCAAAATGCTAGTAATAGTAATCATGACTCATTAGGAGGTCATCCAAATTTCTTATTTATCACTGTTGACTTTTATTCTTATCAAAACCACTTTTTATACCTTAATGCAAACAAGATGAGTCCGTGCTATTCACCATTTTCCAGCTAACGGTTTTTTCCAGTGATTGTTGATTCTCCAAAAGCTGTTTGATAATTCAGAACTAGCTTCTACATAAACTAGCTTAGGCTTTTCAATAATCTTTCTATGCCACTTACCTGCAACAGCATAGTAAATCAAGCCTATTAGGGATAATTTATCGTAACTTCCAAATAGTTTTTACTTATTTTGTGGCTTTTTTTAGCAAAAGGTCCTTTACTGAAAATGAGGCAGTGAGATAAATGTATTTTACAGGGTTGTATAGTATATGAAATTCTGCAAGCTCACTCAAATCCCTTACCAGTGGATAAATTTTGAATTCTGAAAGCACAAGCACCTCCACGCTAAAAACAGAGGCATCAAATACTCCTGTCATTCATTTACTTCAAAACAACAGCAAAAACACATCTGCCTGTAAGAAACTGAGAGCTTTAGGGAAACACTGGAATGGCAACTCCAAGTATCCATATTGTGCATTTGAAGAATAGCATGTTTACATTAGGTTTAATATAGCAGAGAAATTTGTGCTGCCAGTAGTGTCTGACAAATATCCCTCAGCTTCTAGAGGCAAAAGTGTTGAGTTTTTATGAGCATTTACGCTTAGGCTTCTGAGCAAAGACTGTCAACAAGGAAAGAATTCTTGCCAACTGTAGTGGTGGTTTTGCAAGACCACTAAACATAATTTATTTTTTCTGTCTGAATATAGCATTTTTTATATTTGTCATGCTTTCCATATGGATATCATCTACTGTTCTGAATGTTTAATGGTGGAATATAAGCATGCAGAAACATGTTAAAAAAGCCCTCTTATCTGTACAAACATCTCCAGAATAAGCAATTACAAAAATACTACATAAAACTAAAGAACGAAACAGCAAACACAACTCACCTCAGCACGAACACAAAACCATATTCATCCTGTTTATCACTGTTAAGATAAATTAGTAAATATGAGAATGACAGTGACAAAAAAAAAATGTGGCTTGCTTACTTAGAGTGATGACGACAGTGTCATATGTTGCTTATTAATAGAAGGTCTCTTTTTTAAGCAGTAGTAGAGAAACTGTTCTCTAGAAAGAGCTATCAAAAATGTTAAATATAAAATCAGCCACATGTAGCAACTCTGAGAAGATATTTGAAAAACCATAATAACCAACTGACCTCATAGACTGCCAGATGATAGATAACTTTTGGTATCATCTGTAATGATTCTCTAACTCAGAAAAAGAGGCTAAGAAAGTTGTTGTTTTAATTGGTCTTTTTTTGTGAAATGCCTCACATTTCATTATTCTAAAATCAACATTTTCCTTCTCAGTATAAATTTGATACAACAGCATTGATTTTCATTTTGATTATCAATACTAATCTGATTTTTTAGCCTCTTATTAATTTTGTTGTTGTTCTGAAAATTTCCACAGAGATGACAATTATGCTGTCTGTGGTAATGCCCAGCACAGCTAATGCTACCAGGCTCTGGAGGTCTTGAGACAGAACTAGAAAAGCATATACTTGTTCTAGGCATATATTTAGTCTTGTACTGAGTGACACAGGCAAATCTTTAAATTTTTGGTAGTCATTAAATTTGGTAAAACAATGAAGAGGAATAAAGTTACTCCAAAATGGATAAGTGGGAGAATCTCACCTAAGGAGTCAATTTACAGGAATTACATATTTGTTTTTCCTATCTTGCTGGAAAAGAAAGAGCACACAGTTAAAAATAAACATTATCACAACAGCTTTAGGCAGTCTGACAGAATGGATGTGGCAAAAATAAAACATACTTAAAATTTTTGGTCAGAAATTTTGCTTAAAATTTACACATATATACTTCAGAATTTTACGCAGTATATACTTCAGAATTTCTGGGAAAGGTTTAGAAAGATTTTGATGGAGATGGCATGAAAAATTTATTCTTGTATTTCAAATCAAAATGAATTTTTATCTTAGATCTCGGTTCACACACACACCACGCACTACTGAAAAAGTGGTACCAATCAGATCTGTTTGTTGTAGCACAATGGGGTAGTTATAAGTTCCAGTTCACCTAATTTGCCTAACATTTGGAGTAGGTGGTCTCCTTAAAATGAAAAAAGAACATAATTCAAATATGGACGAGATTTTTTAAACAATGTGTAACATTTTCCTTCTACTGCTCGACAGAACTATTTATTTATTTATTTACTTTTTAGCAGGCAGGACACAAAAAGTAGCAAGATGCAATATTTCTCTTGACCTTGTTGAATCAAAGAGACTACCAGAACTCAGCTGTATTTCCTTGAAACAACATCCACACAAGCAATATAGCCGAGCATGCTGAGGGACCAAAGCTGAGACCTCATCCTGCGAATAAGAATCTTCACAGATTAAGTGCTTCTGAGAAGATAGCTTAGCTCTTTGGTGTACCACAAGTGTGCAGGCATTTTGTTAAAAAGTGCTGGCTGTATAGTAATCAACGCACATTTAATTCAACCCTTCTTTGCTATGAAACTGCAGTAAAGCAGAATAGATAATTTTACCAAGCATCCACTGCATTCTGTTATAATCTTCACCTGAGCTAGTACTTAATTTGTGTTGGTGATAATCCAGCACGCACAGAAATTCAACAGGTCTTTTCAAGTCTTGGACATCTAACACAGATTGGACATGAGCAACAGAGGGCGTAAAAGGAGGAAGACAATAAGGATGTCACCCACACCCAAGATAATATTCATAATTATGCAGTTATTTTCTGTTGCGTATCAAAAAATATTGTGTATTTGGAGAATTAAAGCCATAGGTTTAACAGCCACGGAGGCATCCAAAGAAAGAGCTATATAGTTTATAACCCCTACTATACTTAATAGAGATTATGCATTACTAACATACTCAGATGCCTAAAGATTAATACAAATCTGGTCCTGAAAGTCAATAATTTTGGAAGAAAACAATCTTAAAATGTGTGTGTGAAAGTGCATGCTAAAATTTGCAAGAATTTTGAGAAACATTTTATGAAATTAAATGGAAAATAAATAATGTTTTTTCTTCATGTCAAGACACATACTGGTCTACAAGACTGAAGCATATATGGAATTTGTGGTACTGTTAATTACTGTTAAAGCATTTCACTCTTTTCTATTCTTTTGATTTGACTACACTTCAACTAGAGGAGTACTTCCTTGGGAGTTTTTCTGTGACATACAACCATAAATATCTGGCATCTTTTCTAAAGCACGAGCTGTGGTGCATCTTTTAAACTATACAAGCATATAAACTGCATCTTGAGATTCTGAAAAGTGCTTAAAAATCAATAATTGAGTGTTTTGTACAAGCATCATCAACTCTCTAGTGATGGCTTAAGAGGACTTTAAAAAAAGGTCATTGTGTAATACTCAAGAAAGTGTAACACCTCTCATCTTCAGCATTAAAATACCTCTTCATCTTAAAATATAATTGCATAATAATTGCATATGAAGCAAATAGTTTACTTTCACATAAAGACATTGTGTACCAAAATAGTATTCCTTATAGAATTACTAAAATATCGCTATAGTTATTTGATAAATATACATTTCACAAACTCAAGAAAATTTTAGTAACATGAACTGGTTTGGGTTGGAAGGGTTCTTCCAGTTCCACCTTCTCTGCAGTGGGAAAATTTCATCTGCAGGGAAACCTTCCATTAAATCAGGTTGCCTGAAACTCCATCCAACCTAATTTTGAATGCTTACTGTTAACTGCCTTTAGACAAATGTGGCAGAGAAGTAGGAACCTGTTATTTTCAACTTTGATAACAAACACTTCAGTTACATTCATTTTAAGCTACCAAGTTGTTTAGTTGATCTATCCTTTAGGTGTTCATGCAAAGTAAAATTAAGTCAGTGGAAATGTTTCTGTTAGCTTCAGAAAATTTTGAAACCTACAAATTTTCCATTTTTGCACCTTTCTACTGTGTTTTTAAAAGAGTATTTATGCCAATACCACATGCACATATATGATGTGTATATATGTCATTTGCTTTACTGTTTTGTGAAGTAATTAGCATAAAACATACATTCATAAGTTTTAAATTTGATTTAAATTTAAAATTAATTTTAAAAATTAATAAATAAATTAAAATTTAGATTTGAGTTTTAAATTTGAAGGATGATGAATGTGGAGAGCTACCTGTTTAAAACTTTGCAGGAGTGGTAGCTACATTCACAGTGAGAAAATTTAACGCTAGTGGTAAATTAATGAATTGGAATACAGGATTTAACTTTGTCCATGCGGCTTTCACACTACAATTAATTTATGTTTCTTCCATCTATCCCTCTACTCTTTCAAAAATAAACAAACAAGCAACAAATAAATAAGTCATAAGGAGGGGCGTATAAGCATTAGCTAGGAACATTCTATGAGTACTACGTCATCTTTTCCTGTACAAAAAACATGCTTTACGATAATTACTACAGCTCAGCGTAAATTAGTCAAAATAAGAATCTTGTTACTGTTACCATGAAGATGCATATTTTGTCAGAGAGACATTTTTGTACTAAGAATATAGTTTATTACTGTTTCCCTAGAAGACAGGACCAAACAAAGACTGTTTTTTTGGATAGTGATTGCAGGCAATCTTGCAAAGTTTTTGCTGTTTTGCAAAGTTGCTATCCCCCTTGGAGACCTATGGCTCTCTGTTCCATTGGGCATTTCCACAGTGAATTGCTAAATACTTGCAGAGTGAAATGAATTAGATTCCACTGAAAAACTTATCTGGGGTCCTGAAAATGCCACAGATGTGTTAGACATGTATTTTTTTAGCACTGTTTTATTGCACAGAAAAATCACAAACACTACAGAGTATGCTAAGTCAATACACTTCAGAGCAACTTTCAACAGCTCTGCTCTCAGCACTCCATTTTTTCAGCTTTGCATTAGTTATTCTAAAAGAAAGCCTCCAAGAAATACACAATATATTGATGTACATAGGTAAACGGAATAGAATTTATTTTTGAATAGATACAGCGCTCAGTAATGAATGGCTGTATAGAAATGTGCCGCAGTAATTCTTAAAGCAACGCTGCCTTGACATCTGAACCTCTGCTAATTTCACTTGCAGAGCAACAGGTTTTCTTGGAAGTTTAAGCTGTACTAAAACAAGCAAATATCTGTAAAGCAACTGTCTGAGGTAATCGGACTCGCTAATTGTAAATAACAAATTTACAAGAAATTCCATAATTCTTTACAGAATCTGTAACAGACTGCACTCAGTTTTCAGGTGCATGAATGTCTAATGGCAATGTTGAGGTTCTACAATCATTCTGTACGTTGCAAAAGTAAAATCTTATGCACTGAAATTTTATTGCTAATGTAAATATTGCTAATGTAATTACAGACTAGCATCGTAAATATATGATGCAAGCTGTGCCTGGTTCAGGCATAAAAAATCCTAACAGCCAACAAAAAACAACTCAAATATGTCTGACTTTCTGATGGAAGGAACACATAACTCTTTGTGTTTGAATTTAAGATTTACACCTTTAGTCCTGAAATCAGAGAACAGAGACTTTCACTGTGAGAGACAAGGAATGTCTCTCACACTACATAACTCTGATAAGATTTTACTCAACTGTCTTAAGTTAATGTTTCTATTTTCAGAAGATAATTTGCTTCAACCCTTTTTCCATGTAAAATGGTTATCTCAGCATCCATCCACATAGGAAAAAAAAAAAAAAAAAAAGAATGAGGGATCACTAGGAAATGCTTTTCAAGTAATTGATTTACAAAATCTAAAGCAGGTTTCAATTGGGATCCTTTTTTTCCATTTTCATGTTTTTCTAGCTGACAGAAGCTGTTCTTAGCTTTTTCTTCTTTTTCTGTTTTCATAGAGCTATTGTACAGTATAATATTTGTTTTTAAAAATTCATAGTAATATAGGCAACTGATAGTATGCTAAAAATAACTAAAACTTCTGATAATTTTAAGGGCCTAAATCAATTGTGCTTACACTTAGGGGTGGTGGTGACTGTGTGAAACCTTCAAGGAGTATCTAACACCAATTACATGCTGCAAGTCTTCTACACTGAGATTTCAGGGGCTGCTCAGGCCAACAAAGAAGCACTGACTAGATCACTGAAATGCCAGATAGATGCATCCACATAAAAACATTGTACAAAAGGAAGAACATGCTTGCACATGTGAGTTACCTTCACAAAGTCTGTTCCAAAAATAATACCTACTACTTCATTATGTCAGCACACTGCATCAGATGGTTTAGCATTAAACGTGGAGGTTGGTGGCCATGCATGTGGCAGGGGGGCTGGAGATTCATGATCCTTGAGGTCCCTTCCAACCCTGGCCATTCTGTGATTCCGTGATCAGATGTGGATGTTGATGATATGGCAGTAGAGACTGAATATTCCCAGTATTATTAAATTCTATTGCCATGTGACAGATGGCAGCAGAGGGGCAATATGACAAAATGCTGTCTGAAATGAAAGTGTGTATGAAGCAAAAGTGTGGAACTGGATTCCTCCATACAGAAAAAATTGCACCTCTTGACATTCATTGATGCTGAATATTTATGGAGACAAAAGAGTAGATATGAGCACTGTGAAATGGTAAGCAGTGCATTTCAGCAGTGTGGTGACAGAAACATGAAAGACAAGCTGTATTCTGGATGGCCATGCACAGCTGTCATATCATGAAATTACAAGTGACTCAATCAGCTCACCCACATGAATTGACATCATAATCAGGAACTATATCAAAAGATGAACATTGGCTTCAATGCACTGATAAGGGTGGTAGCAATGTTGGAATACTGCAAAGTTTATTGCAAATGGGTCCTATGAATGCTCACACAGGAATAAAAAGAACACTGTATGCAACTTTGTCATGACATATTGAATTAATACAAAGCTGAAGGTGACAGTCACTTCAACTGCATTATTACCAGTGATTATTACCATTATGAGCCAGAATCAAAACAGAAGTCCATGGAGTGGTGACATATAAATTCTCCCTTGAAGAAAATGTTCAATGGGCTGCCCTCAGTGAGTAAAGTGATGTATACTGTCTTCAGGATAGGAAAAAGGCTATCCTTTTGAACCTGGACAAACCATCATCTCTGCTATATTGCAATGTTGATTGAGCTGAAGGCTCAAACTTCCAGAATCAAGTCAGAGAAGAAAAAAACCTTTAGCTTACAGTGTGTTAACACCAGGACCCATGCCACTATGAAGATTGTAGAGCACAACACCAGTGTTGACTAGACTGTCCTACCACATCCACCACGCAGTCCAGATTCAGCACCTTCTGACTTTCATCTGTTTGAACAGATGAAAGATGGACAGAACGAGCAGCATTTTCCTAGGAACTACACCGTTGTAGCAGCTGTAAAACAGTTAGTCACTTTCACTGGTGCAGATTTTTACAAGAGCAGCATGCATGGTCTTGTTGACCTCTGGAAAAAATGTATAGATAATGGTAGCAACTGTATTGAAAAACAGTGTTTCATAGCTGAGAATTTGCTGTATTAAAGTGTCGTTGTGCTGTACCTGTTGTAGTTTCCATAGAAATAATTAGGAGGCATTACATATAGAGCAACCTATGTACTATTGCTCTGTAGACTGAACAAGGTCACTTCTTACCAGGTCAGATTTAAGTAACAATGAAATCAATATGTAAATGCTTAGGAGATAAAAATACTGTGAACAATAAATGACTAGGATCAATTTAATAAAACAGATCAGGCTACAGTAAACAGAAGTCTTCTCTTAAAAGAATTTATAAAGGTCTTTGTTAGGTAAAATGATTGTAACTGTTTCGATAGATTTTAGTAAGGCCTTTATGTAAGACCTTATGCACACTGGAAGCTTCATAGAATCATAGAATCACCAAGGTTGGAAAAGACCTAAGAGATCATCCAGTCCAACCGTTCACCTATTCCCAATAGCTCCCACTAAACCATGTCCCTCAGCACAACATCCAGCCTTTCCTTGAACACCCCCAGGCTCGGTGACTCCACCACCTCTCCCTCGGCATTTCTTCTTCACAGAAGAAATGAAAAGCTAGGGATGGAGTTCATCTCAGGAGGCTAACTGGTACACCTCAAGTGCCCAAGATACATGACAGAAAACCAACTCTTAATGTTTTTGTCTGTTTTTCTAAAAACCTCCAGTAGTAACAACTTCAAAGTCTCCTTGGGCAAATTACTCTTATTCTAAACTGTCCTTTACCATAATGTTATTCAGAACGATCACATTACCCATCACATCTTGCCCCATCCACAGACAAACAAGAGATTATTCTTTCCCTTTCAACATAATTTTACATACTGAAGACCCAATATTTCTCTGCAGTTTTCTGTACTAAACAACTTTAATTCTCCATTTTTTCCATACAATCCTTCTAATTCTCATTATAAAGAGTAAATGAATTGGGTAAAATACAAAGACAGGTATTGCACATAGAAATATAAAACAGTACTTATTCCAGTACTGCCAATAGTCAACAGTTGTTGGTACGTTGAGGTACAACTGAGGTACGCTGATTATATTACTGCTTAGCAGATCTAGTGGAATCTTATTTCTTTGAATCAACCTTAAAAGTAGTCCAAGGAAAATTAACAACAGTTATGCAGAGATGGGTTCTTCCATAAAGATAAAAGCAGACCTATTTAAGCATCTTATACCTTTCCTCAGATATTTATTTCAGAGGTATCATCTCCACAAAAATGGCATTTATAAAAATATATATATCGCAAGACTAGCAGTTTTCATATATAGGTATTTATGTCTACCTCCATTGAGAAGATCATTAGCTGTGCACAGGATTTTAAATAAAGTAACTCATAGATAAAAGCTACGTTCTAAACTTGTTCTGTGAACAACATACTTGTGATGTAGTAATGTAAATAAAGTCGTTACACCACGTGTGAACTATATAAAAGAAATTGCAATTTGAAATTACAATTCACGCTAGAAAAAGCTTTAGTCAGTTGTTCTTCATGTCAGTTGCATTAAATTCTAAGACAAAATCTGACAAGACGATTGTTAGTCAAAAATAGAATTTTCTTCTAATTATGAGTTTTCTATTGACATCTTTCCAACTTTCCAACTGCAAAGCAATCAAGTAGAGTATTATCTTTACTCTGAGCCTGTTGCTTAAACATACAAAATATGACAACCTTTTCTTTCTCCACTTCATTTCTTGATCTTTTAGCCATAAAGTGTTACTGCTGGTTACTGTACTCAGGCATTGATCTTGCAATTAGCTTCACTCTTGTGAATTGTCTAGTTAAGGTCCACCATTCATCATGCAACTGAACATAAAGTGTTCAAAATGAAATAAGGTCCATAAAAGATATTAAATACAAATTGCAAAAATTAACATTTAGAGGAAACCTATATATACAAACTGTAGATATCTTTATGAACTTTCACACATTATATGATTTACTTGTAAAAAATATGAGGTAATTGTTCAAAATGACACTGGACCGAGTCCATCCACTGATGTATTCCATACAAGTCAAAGAATGCATCTAACACTTCTGTAAAGTGACTTCTAAACTTCAATGAGATGCCAGTTGAAGAGTTCATATCCTTCCATTGGTATTACAACAGATCAGTGTCTCCAATGCCTTCTTTGACTCTGAACCATTGTGATGTCAACAGAAAAGTCTATACATAGTTTGTCTACTGAGAAGGAAAGAAAGATGAAGTACATTTTTAACATCTTCTTTCATATTGTAATGTAAATATTATACTATAATATACACATTTGGCAACACTACTAGCAAATCTAAATGATAGAAACAGATTTCAGTACAGAAACTCTGTACCGTACATTTCCAATGCATTCTTGCCAGTAGCCTGGGCTATTTTATATATATATATATATATATATATATATATATATATATATATATATATATATATATATATATATATATATATATATATATAATATTATATTATATATATATATATATATATATATATATTATATATACTAAATAGTATATTAATAATGAAGACAACCAAATACCTTTTTATACACTCCAAAGCCGATTTCTATACCTCTGTTTAGGATTTTCCAAAAGTAAGGGAAAGAAAGAATTTTGCAACTGATATTTCATCATTCAAATAAAGGGAGAGAAACAGTGACAGTTTCCTGTTCTGTGAGTACACATCATCACAGCTCACGACTCATAGAGCCGTCATACAAACTCTCTGCAGAACTGAAGAAATTCTACCTCTGGCACACATCCATTTTAGGCTTCTACTATGTCAAAGACAAAATCAGTCACAAATAACTTGCTTAAGAGCTGCAAGTTACCCTCGAAATAATGAAATAGCATGTGGCAAATCTAATTCTGAAACTTTTCACCTGTCTTGGCCTAAGTGAGACTTTTAATTTAATTTTACTTTAGGGTGTTTTGCTAGTTAATTAAATTCTATGTGATAATGCAGAAAAATCTTTTGTAATTACTCCGTTAGAGCACCTGTCTCTCAGATGTTAATAACTTCTTCAGTATGCATCAGCTTCTAGCATTTCAATATTGTGAAACAACATACATGGAGACAGAGGTATGGCTGAAACCTGAACCTTCATATAGATCTGCCTGCTTCCTACCTTAGCGTTAGTTTTCATGTCTTTTTATTGCAGGCTGTATCTCACTTGACTTTTACTTTCTTGATATCGATGGAGGCTTTGAAAGCCAAAAACCACTCTAACGGCAGGAAATGCAAGTGTGGTCATATTCTGCAACCTATTATAAAACAAAATTGCTCAGTATCCTTTGTGTAACATGAGGTTTCATTTATTGATTCAGAGTAGCATCATCATACCAGAAAATTCCTTTCAACAACACATACGCACACACACACACACAAAAAAAAAAAAAAAAAGAGAGAAAAAGGGGAAAGAAAAGGAAAAAGTAGCTTTGTTCTTTCCTTATTTTCTATGGAAGTCTTATCTACCCCACATGGGATATAATTGCAACTGCAAATAGCCATGAATTTTTATTTATCAAGAAAATTTAATTTCCCTGCAGATAAGCTCCAAAATAGAGCCTCTAGTACATTCACCCTTTTTAAGAGATAGAGCACGGACATTCCTACATTTCCTATAGAGTCCTTCGATGTAGATACTACTACTTATATCTGCACATACGAAGGAAATTAGAATAAACATATTTCATTGAACCATTTCTAGGTTCAAGTTAAAAAAAGTGTATAGAAACAACTGGTTTGTAATAGTTGATAAAAATATACAAAACATAAAGCCACCTAATCTTTTCTTAAATGACCCATCCCAAATGGCAGATGTACGTAACTTTTAAAAAGACAGTTATCGTCTCTCTAAATTGCCTTCCTCTCTAGGTTAACTTTTTCCCACAAAATATGCTTTATAATCCCTGAAGATTACACACCCAGTGAATTATAATATTTATGAAGACAGAAGTAATTAATGACTAAATGACACTCAGATATTTTAATTGTGTTGGTTCAGGGAATATTGAGAGTTATAATTCACTCCTTTCCTACCAAAAAATATTCATGCACTCTTTTTTCCTCCACTTCTTATAATGATAACTTATATCTTAGGGATTCTGGATCCTGACAAAGATTACACCAAGTTTCTAATTGCACAGAATAATTATAAAGAAATCCACTGCATGGATTTTGGTTATGCATTTTACAGGACTTGATTAAAATTTTATTTTGGTGCTGGTGTATATGCACTTGTCAGAAATTTTCTACACTTTAAAATACTGTTTTACACAATTAAATTACAACTTTCGTACAGGAACACAAAGAACAACAGTCAAGAAGGCTGTCTGGGAACAAAACAACACTAATTCATACTCTGCTGTCCAGTTTGCTGAGAAGAAAGTCAAAAGAGATGAAAACATGAGAAGTTCCTGAAAACATTTCAGAGTTGGACAGAAATACTGTTTCACTGTATACTGTTCATTGTGCTGCTAATTTTATTGTATATTTGTTGTATTTGGTACCTATCTCAGACAGATTATAAATAAGGATTTTCTAAAACATTTTCTAGCCAGATCAAATGGCTGTGAATCTGCCTCACTCTCAAAAAGCATGATAACAGAACTCTCTGGTGTGTCCCCATGCTACAGGAGAGGAGAACAAATTCAGAATTCTTATTCTTGCTTCGATTTTTCTCATTGTGAAGGATAATACTTATTTCTGTTGCTAAACTTTAATTCAACTCTGCAATGAAACTGATATCTGACTGTTATCTGTCATAAATAAGAAAAAACAGCATTACTGTATATTTACTACTAAAAAATTAGTTTTTTTCTTGTAATCGTCTTTAAAACAAAAAATAGGGAGCGCTACATGGCATAGCCCAACTCACAAGCTGATTTCTGCTGTTACCTTACTTCCTTATGCAGTAGGTTAGTGATCTATTAAAGCATGGCAAAGCATAAATATCTAAGAGCACGTTACCATGAAAAACATTTTGGATTTATAAAGAATGCTCTGCCATGCAAAATGCAACTCACTATAAATGTCTAATAAGAAAATACCTACTTACTTTTTAGTAACAGTGAGAGATAAGATTTTGTATAGAACTAAGCAAGACTTAGATACTGCTACTGACATAACTACTCTTCAACATTTCAAGGTGCAACATGGGATTTTAGTATGAACTCTCCTAATGGGGTAGACATACCTAACTTTCAGTGAATATTTGGCTCTAATTCAGAATGCTTAAAAATATTCTGTTTAGCCTTCTGAGTTTTCTATTTTCTTTATTACCAAGCTATAAATTAATCAACACATTCCCTGTAGTCTTACCTAATATTCAACCATTATTGACTGACAGCCTGAGGTTTTATCGATGTATGGTATTTGCTGAAAAGTATGGTGATAAAGCAATGGTTATGAAACTGTCTCTTTCTACCTTCAGCAGAAGGCAAGCGTACATGTCTTTCTAAAAAAAATCCAAAAAAAGAGAGCCGTTATTCTTTCCCACATTAGAAATGAGGAAAAAAATTGCTTTGAAAGCAACTGATTTATTTTCAAAGTTGGGTATATTGACATCACTCACACAGCTTAAAAAGTATATTCAAGAATGATTCCTGTGCCTGTTAATAGGAACTGTACACTTAATTTCCTCCACCTCCTTTACCCAAGTACACAGAACAAGAGAACAGTAATGCATTATGCATGTCTGTCAATATTTAAAATCTGCGTAGATGGTAAATAAATATTTCCACTCTCTTCATATAAAACGCACACTGAAAGGAGCAGAGTTTTGAAGAGCAAGAACTTGCAGAAAATGAGAGTGTTTCCGATACTGTAACAAAGCAAAAAAAGTTACTGAGCAGCAGGCCCAAGGAATTACATCCATTCAGATGATAATGTGTGTTAGGTCAGTTGTCTTTTTCTAAGAAAAAGGCGTTTGACCCTTTTGGTGAATGAAGTTCGCTAAATTGCTTCCTGTTTCAGAGTCTGAAACCACAGGGTGAACATCCTCAAGAAATCAGTTTACACTGAATATGGCCAAAGAGGATGCTTCAGGAGCTGCTTGTATTAGAGGAAACTTGATTTTCCACTGAGTAAGGGTTGAAAGATCAAAGATCATGAAACATAGACAAAATAACAGTACAGGCAATGACTCCTCTGCTTTAGAAGTCACAAACCCCATAGAAATGAAAAGGTGTCTGGATTCACCTTCTGTATCATAGCAAGAAAGATATTCAAGTAGAATATGTTTCTCTTTGAACAGAAAAACACTAAGAAGCATCAAAAGAAATAACGACCAGAAAGAAATCAGCCATTCTAGCCTGTTGCTAATTCTGTAAGAAAAGAATAAAGTTTGCAAAAATGACTATAAATCTGTAAATGAATAAGTGGTAAGCTTTCAAAATAAGGGGAAGAGAAAAAAAAACAAACAACAAAACAGGCCTTTTTGAAATTTCTTATACTGCATATAGTCTTGGGTTTGATCACTTTTCTTCGTCTGTTTTGAAGTTTTGAATGGGAAACATTGAGTGATAGCAATTAAAACAGATGGGAAGTTCACAGAAACAGAGCTGAAGTACGGCTCAAAGTCAGATGGCAAACATTAAAATGTTTGCTTTTTAGATGTGTCATTTCACTGCTTCTAGAAAGGTCCCTTTGACCACATCCCCCATTCCTGTATAGGCATGTCACTGCCAGAGACTGCCCAGCTCCACAAAAACATTGACAGCATTAGAAAACATTGAAGACAGACATAGAAAGTGTTTAGATATTCTTATTTAAGTGTTTAAATTTAAATTTTACTTAGATCTTATTTAAATGTTTAGCTGTACTGTTAAACGTTGTAGTCGTATGTTTCACATTACATAAGCACTACAAGCATTCTAAAAGATATTCTGCTTTTAGGAACAGCGTCCTCAACTAGCTTATTATATTTAATGAACACCAAAGACAGACATAGGAAGAGGAATTGAAAATGTGAAAATGGTGCTTACTGTGCTAAGATACGCACAGATTTCCATGTACCCAGGGAACCTGCATCCTCACGCATATTTGTGCTGTTATTTTTTGACTATCATTAAGTAGTCCACTCTAGCAGATATTACAGTGCCATCCAAAGGCATGTTCTTACCCTCTTTCAGATTAGAAGATACATGCATTTAGATTTCCACTGTCAAAAACATTATCACAGTGGGTAAAATTTCTGAACAAAATTCAAGAATACAACAGCTTTCTTGGTTATCCTATGACCTATGGACATCAAATAACATGTAAGCCATATCTGTGGAGTCTGAAAATTTCATTGTACAGGAGATCTGAACATACAGTGTGAAGCGTTTAATCTCCAGAGTGAGCAAGTGCTCTTCCCTGTGCTTATTCCAAGGCACCAAATCCACTAGACCTAACTCATTCCCACATAAATGTAACATTAATCTTTCCAGTAACTTCAGGAAACATTTAGCTTCATGTATTCAGGATACTTAAGATTCAACCATCTTAAATACATAAGCAGTTGGTAGATCTTTCTTCTTTCTGACAAAATAAGTTGCAGCTATCATCTTAGAATGGCTATTGCTTTCATAGGATGAAATTCTCAGCCTAAATTGAAAAAATATATATATATATATATCTATAAGTCTGAAGTGTATGAATTCTGAAGCTCTCTGTAAGTTCCTTTTTGCATAGCCCTTTGTACATCAAATGTAGTAGATTCAATGAAAAGGAGAGTGGGTCAGGAATTTGAGTCCAACTTCACCCTTCTTGGTTATAATTATCACCAAAAAAGGGGAGTAAAAATGGAATTTGCCTAATAGTTCTACTGATGTGGAAAACAGAAAGGAAGCCAGATAATGTGACTGTAATAAATATAGTAAAGCCTTGCCAATGAAATGAATAGGTACATTCTTAGTAAGTAAAAACGTGTGGTATACTTGTTGAAATGGAAAAGAGCATTTAGACATTGTGCAAGGCTGCTCTAGAAATTTAAGTATGCAGTTACAAATGCTCTAAAGTAATATGTTAATATTGTAGAACTTATTAAAAAATTCTGAAGACAGATATTGTTAACAAGCATAAGCTCTCAGAGCTGTTTAATTCAACAAGAAATGTCAACTGCAGAAGCTCTCCATTCTAGTCTCAACCAAGGGTATTTGCTAGGCATATAACCATGTCCCTCAGTACTACATCTAGATGTTTCTTGAACTCCTGCAGGGACAGTGACTCAACCACCATCCTGGGCAGCCTGTTTCAGCACTTGACTACTCTTTCAGAGAATAAATTTTTCCTCATGTCCAACCTGAACCTCCTCTGACACAACTTGAGGCCATTCCCTCAAGTCCTATTGCTAGTTACGCAAGAGAAGAGTCTGACATCCACCTTGCAACAACTTCCTTTCAGGTATTTGTAGAGAGACTCTCCCCTGAGCCTCCTCTTCTGCCAACTAAACAATTTCAGTTCCCTCAGCTGCTTCTCATTAGACTTGTGCTCCAGACCCCTCACCAGCTTTGCTGCCTTTCTCTGGACATACTTCAAGGTCTTGATATTTTTCTTGTAGTGAGTGGCTCAAAACTCAACACAGTAATTAAGGTACTGCTTCACCAGAGCTGAGTTCAGGGGGACAATTACCTTCCTGTTCCTGCTGACTACACTATTTCTGGTACATGCCAGGATGCCATTGACCTCCTTGGCTACTTGAACACAGTGCTGGCTCACATTTGGCAAAGTGTCAACCAACACTCCCAGATTCATTTCTTCCACACAACCTTTCAGCCACAGATGTTAAAAAAAAAAAACAAAAAACATTAAGAACCTCAGCCTTTTCCTTATCTTCAGCAGTCATGTTCTCTGCCACATCCAATAATGGATACAGTTTCTCCTTACTCCTCCTTTTACTATTTATGTATTTATAATTTTTTTTTTGTTCGCTTTTACTACAGTGGCTAAAATCATTTAAGTGGATACTATAAAATATTGCAGAATTCAGAAATCTGAGAGGTTTGGTTATACTGCAAAATAAATTAAAAAAGATGAGGTATTGCATATTAATTTTGATTAGAATTAGAATATTTGGATCATTTAATCAATATCATCATACAATTATTGTCCACTAATAATTCCATATTCTTCTCTGAAGCTGAAGGCAACCTTCTCTTACAATCTCTTATGTCTTCCCTGTCTTATACAGCAAGTTGCGTCTTTAGGTACATATATGAAAATGTAATAAACACACACATATAAAAATATCTCTTACTTTTTCTAGTAAAAGCTTTAAAAACTAAAAAGGAGAAAAAGCCCAACCTGCCAGCAATCCAGTTTAATCAATAATATTTTCCTGAACTTCTGAATGAAATTAAACCAGATAAATTCAGATGAGTTGGCTAGCATGAAAAATGCAGATTGCTGTTGACAGGTAGGTCTTTGTTATAAATTAGAGTGAACGATATTAAGTTTGCCTCAGTCAAATTGGCTGTCATTTATATATGTAATATCCAAAACAAGATATTAAGCGAGAATTTTAGAAGTAGACAAATCATTAATTTATAAAAAAATATGTAATAGAACGAAGGTCTCATTTATTACCTATAGAGTACCTGCTTTATGGATTGTCAAGCTAATCTGTGGAAATGAAGTTTTCTATTTGTCAGTTTTTAGAGTTCTTAAATACATATTTTGAAAATGACAGAAAATAGTATGACAATATGATGCGTTTTAAGCCACTAGAACAAAAAAAAAAAAAAAAAGAAAGAAAGAAAGAAAAGAAAAAGAAGCAAACAAACCCAGCATTTAAAGTGAAAGGAAAAAAAAACAAAAACAAAAACAACAAAATGCTCATTTATCTAAGTCAGGAAAAAGAACAAATAGATCAAAAGTACAGTGTTCTAAATTAAGAGAGAGATGAGTGAATACATGTTTTTCTTTTCTGCTAATTGTGTTGAAAGAAAAGTTTGAGAACAAACGGTGATCATATTTGGAAACCAAAATTCAATAAAAGATACTTGTTTAGAATCATTGAGACATTTTAAGTTGCAAGATGTCCAAAGTGTTGACGTACTTAAAAAGACAAAAAGTCTAGCAGAGACTCATTTGCTACTCAAAAAGCAAGGTGAACTGTTAAGCCCATTTTGTTGCAGTGCCAGAAGATGCATTAGCAAACACCACATGCTTGAGCATATCTCTATTATTAAGACAGTGACAGTCACTACTGCTCTCGTGGCCTCTGTGTCTGTCCTCTCCCAAAACCCATGATGTGTCCAGTTGAACTTCTAATTGTTCAGTGAGATAAAAGCTGCTTTTATGATTTGCTGAAAAACTAGACAACAACAAAAGAAAAAGCCCAAACCACAAACACACGCACACCCCTCCAAAACAAAACGAACCCACCCAGAAGTTAACTAGCACAAATATCTCAAGAAACAAATAATGAGCAGTGTACTGTTTTTATTTTACTCACTACCTAAGTACTCCCATTTATCATCCTGACCTGACAGAAGTTTAGGCCAGAACCAAAGATCTTTGTTTCTAAAGGACCATCCCCATCCTTCCCAGATTATTGACTGTAATTTGGTCAGGGCTCATTTCTCCTCACTGCCTCAAACATTGGGCCAAATACATCACAGATGAACTTGATCACCACAAAGAAGCCATACAATACTTTCCTTCCACATTGTCTGAGAATACCATCATGGGCTGCAGTTAGTTACCTAATCTGTAGTGAGCTAAGATGATCTTACATTGGTAAAATTGTAATGTCTATCTAGAAAATAAATAAAGATTATACAGAAAAGAATTAAATTCAACAGATTCTTAACCTATTAACTGGCAGAAGTCCATCAGTTACTTCAGAGCACCGTTCCCTTTTCAGTCTTTGCCTTCTCTTATAGAAAAAATAGTGTACAAAAAGGCAAGACAACATCTGGACTGCACTATAGGGCTTAGCCCTCTTCCAGGGACCAAAGAAAACTCCTAAAATTCAGAGCAAAAACAATACTGACAATTATATTATCACATAATAAACAAGCTAATCAACACAATTCTTAAAAGTTCGCTTGCGGAAAAAGAAAGAATCTGCAGCTGATTCTGAAACAAAAGAGATGAAATAAGTAGCAGATAATTCTCAGGATGACTGTTGTTACTTAGTAGCACTGAGGATCTTTGGCTTTCTTGTGGCAGGGGGACTATAGAGGGGGCATGGGGTGCTGGGTGGAGGTGGAGCCAGGCCAGATGGCCTGGATTGGCCAAGGGGATAATCCATACCTTGTGACATCATGTGAAAGGCCATAAAACTGTGGATTGTTGGCTAAGGGAGGTAGCTGCTGCTCAGAGATTAGCTGGGTAAACTGGGTATTGCTGGGAGTCAGCTGGCAGGTAGTGAGACTATATAAATATATACACAGATACATAACTATGTATTTGTACAAACTATTTTTTTTTCTTTTTAACTCTCTTCATTTTCTGTCTTTACCTAAACCCACAGGCTCTATTCCTTTCCTCTCCCCACCAATTTCTCCTTCCATCCACTGCGTGGGGAAGTGAACAAATGGCTGCCTGCTTGTTTAGATAACAACAATGTAGTACTATCATTTTAAAGTAGTGTGAAATTTAAGAAATTTCAGACATTATTAAAGCCTGAGAATACTAGGTAAGATGATTTTTTAAGTTCAAAATGCACTTTTTACAGATTTATGTTCTCAGGCTATTTTGACTTATTTGAAACTGTAAGTCTTCATATGTTGATGAAATTAAATTATAGAATGACTTCAGTTGTATGGGACCTTAAAGATCATCTAGTTCCAATTCTTCTGCCATGGGCAGGGCTACCAAATCCTAGACCACTCTGCCCAGGGCCCCATCCAGTCTGACCTTGAATGATTCCAGGGATGAGCCATCCATAGCTTCTCTGGGCAACATGCTTCCAGTGCCTCATTACTCTCTGAATAAAAAAAATCCCCTCTTAATATCTAGTCTAAACCTATACTCCTTCAGTTTAAAGCCATTAACCCTTGATCTGTCCCTACAATTTTTCAAAGAAGGACAAAGCACATCTCATTTTACCCAATCTGTAAACAATTAAGATAGTTTAGTATGAAGAAAACAGACATCTTTAATGAAATAAAATCACATAAGAACAGAAACAATATACTAACCAGTCACTGACATGCACTTATTTCAGAGCAAAATTCTTAGCTTGAGCAGTGAAAACTACAACACAACACCTGGAATTCATTTGCAGTGATTAAATATCTGTGGTGTTACACAGAAGTGAAATCCAATTCCATGAACTTTTGCAAAAAATTTCAAAAAGCCTCAGATTTATTCTTGGAAAGACAAGGAAACAGAGTGCTCGAAGACTGACAGACTGAAAGTGATGAGAACACGAAAGGTAATTTCTAAGTTTTATTGCCAGATGTTTTTGAATTAAAGGGTTCCAGACAGTATGCCAGACAAGCAGCTATCGAAGTAAGGACAAGAAGAATGGAATAGTTTGTTCCTACGCTTACAAAACCTAAGCTTCACTTTTCTCTCTGATCACTGCCTTATTGTTTTGGTAATTTGCTTAATTTTTAACGACATGGGCTTCCAATCAACATAGAAATCCTTCCCAAAGATTCTTGTGCATCTTAGGATGGGTTTCTCTTCAAGTTTTGTTACCATCAGTGTTGAATCAGCTTCCAGAAGATTAAAGCCTTTCTTATGCTCTGACATTTCTTGACATTTCCTGTATTTCTGATTGATCCAGCAGGAATTCCAGTTAATCAGGTTGGGATAGGTCATTAATTCCAAAGAGCTAGAAAAGGGAGGTTGAAAACATAGCATTTAGGTAAGAACATTAAATTAGCCTAACGATTAACTTTTTTTCCTTCATTTGATTGATGCTAGATGAATTTAACCCATCTCTCCTACCCACACCTAATAACTCCATTTAATCTGTTCAACAGAACCTAGTTCCTTTGCTCATCTGTTCAACATGTGCCCCTATTCATCCTTTGCACCTGATCCATGGAAATGAAAGGATAAAAAAAGTGGTAGTTTGTTCTCCCCACCCACTGAAATGTGAGGAAAATTATTTCCAAACAAAGCCATCAAAGAGTTCTTTAAAACTGTGTAATTAGAGATAAAATTAAATTTAGTAACAGTTCACCAAACCATAAATCCCTGGACTTTGAAATTCGTCTGGAGAGGTTAATAGAGGAGCATCTTTTGATGATGATGAAGTTCACTATACTCACTGTCTTCAATGGATCTCACTTCTGCATCGATAGCAACTACTCCCTCATTCATACAAGTAAGCAAATAAAAATAGCTAATTGAGCTATTTCCTCTACTGAAGGGGAAGAAAGAATTACTGCTATTTTTATCTACAGTAGCTGAGTACCTTCTGATTACTTAGAAAAAATTGAATGAAATGGGTCATGAAATTTATCTGAAAGAGAAACCACATCACAGCAGAATACCTGAAAACATTTTAAACTTTGTGTGGAGTTAGACCACTGTTATCAATGAAAGCATTAAAACACTTAAATGCACTTTTAAAATCATCTACCAAACTACCATTTCCATAGCTAGCAATTTTAACAGGCTGAAGATATATTTAATGTTTTATCTGAAATATTGAGGAGAGAAAACAACCTGAACAAAAGGGAGTTTTCTGAAAAAGCAGCAGAATTTTCCACTCAGTGCAGACGAATGATAAGAATATTGCCATGTCGGGACTTCTTCCAGAGTTCAAGAATCCATTGGAAATATCATCTTTAACATCTGTTTATTTAGAGGCTCAAAAGTGAAGCTTACACTTGTTAAGAATTGCAGTCAACTCTTGCCCTTAGACTGCTGCCAGCCTTTGAAATATAACTGAATAACTCTACCTTTTTGCTACTCCAAGAGACCACTAGTTTTTGCTAGATGTTCAGCAATTGCTAGGGTGAAAGCGTTGAGCAATAGAATGGATAAGAGGAATATTAACACAGATTTTTGAAGCTGCCATTTGTTGGTTTCTTCAAAATTCAGTTATTCTCCTGTGAACTTCTGTATGAAAATATGTTAGTTTCTTCAAGACACAAACGACATTTTGGTCTGCTGTTGAGTTTTGAAACCCAACTGATGTATTTTGATTTTATTGCACTGTGAGAATAAAGAAAGAATTCCAATAGATCAGAAGAATATCTACATAATTTATATTTTCATAAGACAGGACATTATTTTTCAAGATGTAATAGTTATACCTTACAAACCACAAAAGTTTTATTTGCCTAGTATAATTTGGACACTAGAGATAGTAGCCTAACCTGGTGCAAAACTCTCACTGCAATGCCATATTCTGTTTCCTATATTGTCATTGATCATATGCACACTCAAAACTGGTGTAACATAGTCACAGATTATGCTTTGAGGGGACATGAAAGAAAATGATTTCACGGCTGGTGAACTGAAATAGATGGATGACATACCATTCGATCAAGAAGTGGAAATGGATAAAGTTTTTTTTTTAAAATACCTTGAAGAAACCTCATAACTGCAGGCCCAATTTCTTAAGTGGAATTTGAATCACAGTGATATCTGTTGGAAAGGGAACATGTTTGAATATAGGGAAACAAGACAATTTATGTAGTACATCAAGGACAATTTTTTGCATGCTGTGGAGATGCATGGACAGTAAGCCTACTTGAGATAGCTGCTATTTATATATAAGAAAGAATGGAGAACTGTGGGAGTTAAGGGTAACCTTGGTAAAACTGTCAATCAAACAGTAGATTTTAAGATTCTGAGGGGCAAGAGGAAGTCAAGTAGTAGAAAAGTGATCAAACCGAAGGCTACTCTCCTGAAGACTGCGTTCAAGAATCTGATAGTCAAAAATCTCGAGAGGTGACCATGAAAGACAAATGGCCCAAAAGAATTAGTTGACAATAGCAGTCAACTCAAAGTACAAAAATCATTCATAGCAATGCGTGAAAGGTCAAGCATAGAAAGCCAGCTTGGTTGAAAGGAGAGCCCATGGAGCAAGGAAGAAGCAAGGTACATAGTTTGCAGGTAGGGAATTTACAATTAGATACTAGGAAGAAATCTCCCTAATGAAGGCAATCATACAAATTAGAGGCATAGCATCATCCCCATCCTTAAAAATATTTTAAACACAACTCGTTGAAGTCCAATCTAAATTCAGATATGGACCTTTGCAGGTCTTCAAGAATCACAGTATTTTGTGATTCTTAGATGACTGAATATTTCACTAGAACTCCATTAAAGTGATCTACATCAGTAATAAAAATGAAAATGAAAGACACGAAAGCTTTGCAGTAAGCAATTTTTTTTAGAAGATCAAAAATCTTAAAAATGTTAATGGTGAAATCTACCGAATACGTACAAAAGAATTCAAGACAAGAAAAGATTGAACTACAGTCCCATTTCCTGTTCAAACATAGTACGTATTTCTCACACTGCAGTCTAATTCTCATGGTGAAACTAGACAAAATACTGTCAAAAACTGCGAACATCATTCTAACAATTCAATTACTGATAGCTTTCACCCTAGTAATTTCTGTGCATCTAGGAGAAGAAAAAGATATTTGGAACTCCCTCACGATGGCATAAAGGAATTTGAGATTTGGCTGCCAACTCACTTGGGTGCCTTTGGAAATGTGACTGTTTATACAAGGTTCCCCATTCCCCCCTTCCCTCTTTTTCTTCCCCCCCCCCCCCCCCCCCCCCCAGTACAAAGGGCATTTAATAATGGGGAAAAAGTATCCCAGATTATGTAGTCAAACTGTTGCAAGTGACTGCTTCATCTGTCATTTGCTCTATCAGTTGGCATGCCTGCAGATAAAGAAGTTGTAGTGCCATGAGATGAGTAAGAAATTGGGTCCAATATAGTACGCTAGCAGACTGATTCTCTCTCTCACACGCCTTCATATTGTGTGGGACTGCCAAACCCAATCTAGAAGAAATAGCGGATTTGAATGTTAGAAAAGATGAGAGTTGGGGGATGGGGGGAGTATAACAATATCATTAAAGTTCCCTGCACTTCTAACTTTAATTCAAAATATGGATAAGTAGCTCAAGGAGCTTTAGCATTTTCTTTCCCTCTTTTTTTTTTTTTTTTCCTCATTTTATTATTATTAAGATGAAAGATTTTCATTGTTATTTATGAAGGCAAAATCAGAACAGTAAAGATTATTTTAAAGGAAGGAAAAAATGGATTTAAAGATGAGTCACATAGTTCTATTCACTGAAACTGCACCTCTTAATTAGGTGTTACATCTACAACTGCTTCATTTATAGAAGTTTTCAGTTCAGAAATACAATTCTATATCTCTCCATACTTATGCTTCTATAAATACTATTCTTTTGGTGAATACTGTCAGCTAGAAAAAGAACCAGGCTCAGTAATCTGCAAATTCCTTGCAAAACGTTGACAAACAAGTACTCACAAAGCTGAAGAAACTAAGTTTCTCAGAAGCAGTACCTCCCCACTTCACATACTGGGACTCCTTTTATTAAGCTAAAACATTAAAAGGACAATGGTATCAAATACACTTTAGAAAACTTTGAATTTTCCTATTAAATAAACTATTTAAGAACATCATTATATTTACCAGGGTATTTTATCAGCAGTTGAGCTGCTGCAGCATAAATGCAGTGGTTTCTTTGCTCCCTTCAGACACCTCTTAGTTGACCCATCTGGTGGCAAGGGAGAGGAGGGTCTGTGAGGTGAGGCTGGGGCCTGGTACAAAGATTTGCTTATCTTGGTGCATATGAACAACCTCCTCACTCCTCTGGTGCCCATTAGAATACTCCCACGAGACCCATCAATTCACTCTGAGGCTTTTATTCCCTAAAATAACAGCACTTCATTTACTAATTTCTTCCCAAGAACACACTCTAGGCTTGCTCCAAACTATATTTAAAATGCATCTTGGAAAGAGCAAGGTACCATCCACCAGTGTATCTGGCCTTGCTTAAGAGACTTCTGCTAGAAGTCGGAGGATGAGTGTAGAGGTCCTTCCAGGTAGAAACTGTTTGAGGCCATCTCTCACCATGCAAGTGCCTTTAGCTCTATCCCAATCGATTAAAGGGTTGACTTACCAGTCAACCTTGTTCGTAAAGCTTTTTTTTTTTTTTTTAAACAAAAAAATAATCTGGTCCCTATCTACCCCCAACCTCCTTACTCCTCTAGTTTAATTCTTTCTCCAAATTTGCAAATTTTCAGTCTTCAGAAAACAGACCGTGTGCCAAATGGCACACACACACTAAACCTCCACTCTGGTCTGTTTAAAAGGCTCATCCCATTTGTATTCACCAAGAGTAGCACACGTCCTCTCATGGGGCCAGGGCACCACTGCTTTGGAGCTAGCCTTTCAGCTGGTAATAAATAACTCTGCTGACTCGGAGGCAACTACTCCTATTCACCTCAGCTAGAGAGCTATCCCCAGTGCCAAAATGTCAATCTGATGATCTATTTCCTAAAATTCCTTCTGGGCATTGATTCTTTTCCCCTTCCTCCTTGATGCTGCTGCATGAAGCTGTTAGGCTACATTAAACGTGGCAGGCTGATTTTAACAATGAACATACTGATTCTTTACATCAGCTTTTGTAGGTAAAGTAAAAAGTGATCATTCAGCATGAGAAGACAGTGTATAACTGATGGATAATAAATACATCTGACTGATTACCCAGTGTCAGTGCTAAGATTATTTTGTTAGAATAAACTTAATATAGAGAGATCTCTAACTACACTTTATCTATCTGCAAAAATTCTGCAGGTATTTGATTATGTCAATATTTGACACTGTAATACAAAAGTTACACATAAGTTTAAAAATCATATATCAGACACAGATATATTTCACATCTTATTTCAGCTGAACTTTACTATCCATTAAAGTGATTAATTTGGTGTGCATGCGTGGGACAGAACTGGTATCCATCTTTTTACCAAAAAGCCGGAAGTGGAGCTTGACCTCTTCTGGCAAGTCTTCTGATGAGGTCACTTATCTTGACATGGGATAATTCCTATGCACATATTAGGTTAAATCTTTTAGGCTCCCCTTTTCCCCTTGCCCCAAGATTAACAGCTTCTTTCTTTTTCTTCCTGCCTCTCTGCCTTGCTATTTAGCAGTAAGATTTGGAGCATTTTCCTTCAAAAAACAAAGAAATGCATTTTAGTGCTTATTTTGTAAAGTACTGAAAGTGTTCAACTATTCACTGCTTCTATCAGATCCTTTAGACTAGTATAGACTAACCAGTGAAGCTAACAGGAACACAAGGAGCTTAAAGTGGATGAGCATAGCTGCATATGCATAATGCATAGTTACTGTTATATCAGTTACAAAATTTTGATTTCTGTGACTTTTTTTATTTTATTTGTGGTTTCTATTTCATTAAAGTTGTAATTATTCTCCAAGATTAACTTTCAGAGTTATTCCCTCTTCACAACTCCACAAAGCAACAACACAATGAACTTGAGAGATAACAAATTTTGCATGTTAAAGATTTAACCTTGGTGTCCTTAAATTCAGAATTTTGCCTTAGCAGGCACTGCAGGACTGCACAACTAACAATACTACTTAACCTACTATTATAAGAATCCTTTCTTTTTCTCCTATTTTTTTGTGCTTACCTAACAGACATTTTGTTAAGCTATAGAGCTACAATAGTTTTTATGCTTTGCATTACGTTGTGGAAACATTAGCAAATGAAATAAATTTGACTTTGGCTTTCCAGCACTTTGAATTGTAAATTATTTATAATACACAAAGAAACACTTTGTAAATAACAGGAAAGCACCAGAAACCAAATACGGATTGTAGTATTTAGTCTCGTCTTGACATTGTTAACTATTTCAGTCCCACAACATGGTTTAATAAATCAAGCACACTGTTCAGACATTTATCCTAAAGGAATTAGAAAACAGCAGAAATAAATGAAGCTGTGACAACTACAAAGGGAAACCCAGAGAAGGAGAGAGGAAAAAAAAAAAAAAAGATGCTCCTGTGAGCAGATGATAAAGCAGATGCTGTAAAACAAAAAGGGGATAGCACCATTTCTTCTTCAGAATTGATGATCGTTTGATAAACATCTATTCATGCTCCTGGAAAACCCTGTCCATCAGTGCATATCAGTACAAATTAATGATGACATCTCCTGATTAAACTTGCTGTGCTGTGAAATGTGATGTATTATCTGCATGGCAGTAAATGAACAAATGCTTGCAGGGAGTGAACAAACTAGTACATCCACAAATCTCAGGTTAGATCCCAACTCATGCCAGTGGTGAAGGAGGGGTTTAATTGGTGAAATCAGCCAATTGTGCTGTGGATTTTGCAGGCAAGAACTTTTTGTTTTGTTCATTAAAATGAGACACCTAAACATTACTGTAAAAGTATAAGATAACAAATTTCAAAATATGCAGTGATACTTCTGTAGCTTTCCTCAAGTAAAACCTTAAATAATGTATGCCACGTACATCAACAAGAAGTTCCTCTTTGGAATAAACTGAATACCACTAATGCAGTAGGGGCAAGATCACAACATGGCCCAATAGGAACTTTGAGTGAAGTGATTTCTCAGTAAGGATTTGTGAGGTTCAATCTATAAGAGTCAAAGTAAAATAATCTTAAACTTAGGATTTCAATGTCGTTGAAGAAAAAAAAAAAGTAAAAGCACTTTAACTTTACTAAAACATTTCTGACACAAGTGTTGAATAAGCCTTACTCCTCAAAAAGAGAGCTGTTCAGCTGAAGTTAGGCTACCTCCTACAATGGGTAAGTTACCCTTGGGAGCAGGTGGACAGACTTTGCAACCTATACTGCTGAAATGAAGGACCACTCAAGGCAGCAGGCAAAGTTGGCAGAATGGAGCAATACTGATATTTCCTTTATACTTTTATTCAGGGAACAGAGTATAATAAAATAATATCATAGGAATCTTGGGATAAATATTATTGAATCACTTTTAATTCATAGCTTCCTCTATAAACACTACCTGGCCTGTGAGAGAAAGGAAAAATACATCAATTTCTAACCATTTCCCTGTCAAAAAAAAAAAAAAAAAAAAAAGTAAAAATATTGCACAAGGTCTTCTCTGAAGCTTTTGTTTGTACATTAAGAAAGTCTAGGAGAAAAAGCATTAGCTATCCAGGAAAATTTAAAGCAGGAAGGACTGCAGCTACCTACAAGTTATTTAAAAAAGCCTCGGTCAAGATGGCATTTAATACACACTGAAGCCTTTAAACTAATTTTAAATACTCTTCCTCAGCTTTCGTAAAAGAAGTCAAGGCAGGAGAGTGTATTAGAGAGGATAATCAGAGTCATCAGTATTACATAGATTCAAATATGATGCTTGCTTTGGAAAGCAGGCTGAGAAAGCAGCCAAAACCCAGGCTATTTTTCAGGCAGTGCTTTCCTTTACCTGGCCATAGAACCTGTGACCTACTAATGCAGACTGACACAGAAGGTGCCTTCAGCTTGTAAACAGTCTGAAATGAATGAGCTGTGAGATCGGCTTTGTATCTTGGGGTAGCTTGAGCTTGAAGATGCACAATAACCATCAAGTATGACAAAACAGTGGTCAAAAGTGTACAGACATTAAAAGATACTGAAAACAGAAAGCTGTATGTAAATGCAAGAGAGTGACTACTTCATACACAGTTTGCATACCTCTGATGTATCACTTTGTAATCAAGGTTTGTACACATACCTCCTTTTTTTAAAAAAAAAAAAAAACTTTTTTTTTTTTTTAATAGCACCTAGCATGAAAGATTTAAGCACGGTAAAGTCTTGACTCACTATGTGTCACTGCTGTTCTAGGCATAAAAGACAAGAAATCCAACTGCAGCAGCTAGCTACTTTAGGAAAAAAATAATTAGGAGTGGGTTGAGTTATGCTGTAAACATAGACATGGTTTGGCAGCACTGTGTGGGGACCACTTAGGGAAAAGATACAAAATTTGATACCAAGTCAATATTTCATTGAATGTACAAGTCCTAAGAGCTAGGCTCAAAGTAACTATTTATGGGCACTCAACCTTGTTGTTACATTACACAGCCAAAATGAGAGTTGTGTTACAGACCAGTAGCAGGGTGAAACTTCTCAGATACAAGGGGTCAGTAAGCTTTATGATGTGTGAATACTCAAAATTTCTCAACCTCTTTCTAAAACTTCTTTGCAGACGTTTCTCTTGATGATGTTCTGAGCTTTACCACAATATACCAGGGATAAAACAATGACTGTAATGGCAACAGCAAACCAATGATTTCAGTAGAGTTGGGATTTCACTTCTTTATCAGTACTTCCATGTTATCTCAGACAAGGCTATAATATTTCGAGCATGAGTGCCAAAGCTATGACTTAGTGCCCCACTCTATATTAAGACTTAAAATGCTCTCAAATGGATAGATATGGAAATATCAGAAGTAGAATGACAGATTATCTGTATCATCTGCACCTCCTACATGATTAATTGTTCAGTATTAGTTATTCTTGCTGTACTGAGAGAAGTGTTTTAACTGAGAAAAAATGAATTAAATAGTGACTGCTGCTGTGTTTATGTATCTTACAGAAAAGTCGCTTCTCACTGAGGAACATCTACACAGGTTGCTTGGAAAATAATGCTTCCTATTTATTTCCATGAAGACCACAACAGATACACAGAATACAGTAACAGTATTTGATAGAGCAAGTTCTTGGCTACAAAACACCCTTTCAACATAGGCAATTCACATGAATGAGCTGACTAGACACTCCTGCACAGCATGACAGTTGTGCATGGCCATCCTGAACATTGCTTGTCTTTCACATCACTGCCACCACTACTGAAAATGCGCTAGCCACAGCCTTACTAAGATCACACCCACTTTTTTTCTCCATAAATGCTCAGCAAGTATTGATGAATAGAAGCAGTATTTTTTCCTGCAAGGAGAAATTCAATTCCACATATTTACTTCCTACAGGATTCCAAGTCAGACACCATTTTTTTTGTCAGACCATTCCTTTGCTGACAACAATACTAAAAGGAATATTGGTGGGAAGGCCCAGTCTCACCTGCTATACCACCAACATCTGGCTCTGATGTTGTGAGCCAATATAATAAAGTAGGAGGGATTACTTTTGGAGCAGCTCTCATACTTTGAGGAGATTGTGTACAGAAGGGGAACCAGATCAGGCAAAACAATCTTCATTCTTACAAAACTGTCTCTGCATGCTCTGATGAGGTCTGTTTCACATGATTGTCCAAATTTCTTTATAAACCATTAAAGCTAAGGTTTAGCTAATTAGTTAAAAGTCCCCCTGAGACATAAAATACATTACATCTTATTTCTTCAAGACCCCCTTGCCCTGTGGTTTTGGATCAAAAGTTGTTTGAGGTTTCTTATAATGCTATTTTGTTGCACTTGTTCAAATCTGCTTTTACACAGCATGCCATTTTGCTGTGTTTTGTAAGGGAAATACACAGTAAAAATAATTGGGAACTGCTTCATATTTATACCTTTTCACTGCATTTGAGATTATATAGTAGCACAAATGATTTGCAGAGGAAGAGTAACCTGTGGCAAGTTTGGTTAAGTATTTATTACCTGTTCGTACTCTTCTATTTTTAGATAGATGTCACTCAAGAAACCCATAACGTTTAACGCATTTCTGATTTTCTAACAGTTCTTCTCCACCCACCCACACCCTGCTCCCCTTTTCTATTTTTTCCTTCTGCTTCAGTGCATCTGATCCCCAGTATTCTGCCTTGCTCTCAGTTGAGAAAACAACTGTTCTGGTCATATTTGAATGCTTGACTAGCTGTCATGATAGCACACATTTCTACGCACAGACCAACAGGGAGTAATTGGCATCTGCCATAAGATTTATTTTTTTGCCCAAGATTCAGCAGGCACACCGAGGAAAAACTATATATCATCTCACATACAGTATTAACTCTTTGGCAGAGAAAACTGATATATCTGACAAAGTGACAGGATTCCCATCAGAAGAAGAGAACCTTATCTTGCACTGAAGTAACATGACATTTTCTTAATGCCCCATTAACTTCACGTGAATCCACTTACCTCATATCCCAAGACAATAAAAATAAAACCATTGGTTTTGTTGCACCAAGTATTTTAACAGTATATCTACTGGGTTAGATATTCTAGCATTTTTTTGTGATAAAGGTGCAGCGACCAGAAGAGAGGCAGCAGAACTGTAGACAGCCTACACGTTTTAAGTAACTGTGAAGTGAAAAACTTTCATAGATTAGTTATCACACAGTATTAGCCAACAATTCATCCTAAAGTTTAAATGACACACTGAGGACTGTAGGATTTCATGAATTATAGTAATACACATGTGCCTTTACCATTATGATCCAACAACTCTGTCCATTCACTTACAGTGTATTTGGTACCTTAAAAGGAAGTATTGCTCCAAATATGTCTTGTCAATAACTTATTTTGCAGTCCAACAATTTATCTGTTTTTCACTTTATAATACTTAAATTATAATCCTATAGTAATGAGGTTTTCCTTCTTTAACTGTCTGCCCACTCCATTTTATTTATAAACAGTCAGTTGAGAGAATTATTAAGAAAAATCTTGACTTTTAACTTATCTCATTACCCGTTTTCTTTCAGGGAGAAGATAGACCTATATAGATAAATTCATCTGAAACAGGAGGAACTATGAATAAAACAAATCTCCTCAAAGATAACTCTCTCATGTACTTAAATAATAAAAATGCAGAGATGTAACTTAAAGACTAGAATTTCACTTTTAGCATTTTAGTCTGGTGACAATTACAGCAGTGTGAAGTCTAAACTTTCATTTCAGGAGCTTGAACAAACGTTAAACATTTTCACATTCTCTTACAGGAATTAAAATTACGTTGAGATTGAAACAAAATATGCCACTTATATTACAATATTAGTTAATAGCTGCATTAATAAAATGCCAATATGAAGTAAAACCTTACACTTCCATTTGACATTCAAGAGTAAAAACATGTTTATATTTAAAGTGGCAAGCCTGATTTTTCTCTGAAATGAAAATAGGGGAAAATTACATCAGTTGAGTAAGATGTGTGCCTTTGTACAGTTCTGTGTATCGTTGCGAAACAGATAAGAATATTGTTGACCAGATCTAGTGACAAAATATGAAGCTCTCAATTCTCTTGTCAGTGCAAGGCTTGACTTTACAGAATGGACAGCTGTCCATTACAAGCCTCATGTAAACTGCTTGCACATGTCAACAGTTGAACCATTAACAGATTGAAAAAAGAATGATAAAAAAAAATCATTGTTGATTGGTGTAAAAGAGGTGAAAATTCCTTAATCCATGTGTATATACTGCTCTGGGGTAAAACTTACTATAGCTCATTTTTACCCACAAGTCCTCCCAAACTACCTAGAACTAAAAAGTTGGTGGCATTTCTTTCACTAATGCACCTGATGGACTGAATTTAAACAAATGGAAGTAAAGCTCAGGTCAAATAGAACAGATCTTCCTTCACTTGATTACTTACACATACACCATAGACAAAGGACACTCATCTCTAAATCAAAATTGTATTCTTTGTAATTTTAGAGCAGGAGAAAAGGATTGGAATTCACTCATTCACAAATGCACATGAAAAAAAATCCACATTCTCCCTTTGTTATTACAATTTTATGGGATGACACCTACGCCTTTTGCAACAGACAACCCAACAGCTGGGTAGAAAGGACAGCAGTAATCCTCATTTTGCAAAATCTGATAGTCTCACTAAGAAATATATAAATCACCTCTTATCTGTCCACAGATGTGATTTTTTTCCTCAGTTAATGTAAATAGACTGACAAGCCTGCAGATTGACAACTTGTATTTTCTTGTTGACAAGCAAAAAAAAAAAAAAAGGACCATAAATATTTCACCCAGACAGTAAGCAGCATTCACTTCCCTGTCCAGAAAAGCTACCGATTAGAGCAAATTGATATGTTGCTTCACAGAATGTATGAACTTCAGTTAAATAAATAAACAAATCACATTTACTTCAAGTAGGTCAGCCAGCAGCTAAGTATTTATTTTTAGCCATTATTAACTTTTGACAATAAAAAAAGCCTCCAAATCTTTGTTTCCCACTCAGACCTGACAATTCCTAATGTTCACTATGAAACTCCTGCTTCATCATCAGTATAGCTACCACCTTTCTATAAATAAGAAAGCCTGGTGATTATCACTTACTCTTCGCATAAGTCATATTTAAAGAGCGCCCTGAGGTGCTTCTCATGTACTCTCTTTGAATCATGAATCAGAAAGAAAGGAAGCAGTCTCTGAAATACCACCATGCTGAAATTCTCCATGCTTACAACATACCTATTTATAACTTCAAACTGTAGGGCAGTTTGACAAAATGGAGCTGATGGTCAATGTAGAAGTTTACCTTCTTCAGCTATTCTTGTTAAATTAAGATAAACCGATAATGGGAAAGGTCTGTCCATACCCCTACCACACACACACACAAATACAGTAATTGCTACTTAAATAACTTAAACAAAACTTTACTACTATGCAAGATACATTATAATGCATTATTATTTTCTGAAAGAAGTGATGGTACTGAGATTTTCTACTTCATTTTTTCCTTTGCTCTTTTTCTCCTGAAAGATACTGAAGCCACACTTCAATTTCACTCTATGCCTGCAAAGGCAATGGTACCTACCAAGATACTCATTACTACATTAATGTGACTACTCTTCTCCTGTCCTCTCAGCCCCAACTGGAACAGGCACTACAAGAGGTGCAGGACTTGCTGAAAAGCAGAAACTAGTTTCACAAAGAACGAAATCTGGAAATGGCTCAATGATGCTGCAGTGGGCACAGTAATAAAACAACCCTATTCCTGCACAGGGCTCCATGAAACCACTATGAACTTGACAATACTTTTGCTGCATCCAAGTAAAAAGCTATCTGACAACAAGTTGTTTAAATTTTCCTGCCCCAAATATTGTATTCTTCCAAAAGGCTCATTGGCCACAGAACAACTTCACAGGAGAGATCAAATGTGCTTATTTAAAAATTAACATAATATCCAGCAACTGATTGCTAACTAGGATACATAATCCAGCAGGCCCTCCATAGAAGAAGAGCAGGTTTGACAGAAAACAAATAACTTTGACAAACCTGGACAGAGCTTGCACCATCAAATGAGCATTCCTGCACAGCTCGTCCTCAGATCCTCATGTGCCACGAATGTTCACCTATTAGTTTATACCTCTTTAATGGAGAGGTAACTTCCAGATCTGGCATGTTGATTTATTTTCCAGCCAGGGGTACTGCAAGGCTTTTACTCACCTCAACAGGACCACAAGAAGTTTCCTTCCTTTTATACAAGGAAAACAAAATGCTTTCAGACCTCGTAGAGCTAGAGACAAGTAGCAATTATCTGACAAGAGGTTGGCATATTCTTTACCACTCTTGCATAAAACATGGAGCAGTTCTTCTTGTAACCACCTCAGCTTTCTAAATTCATTTATTAACTTCCCTGCTAACTGTGTAGCAGTTTTGCACAACTTACGTAAAAGCAAGGCCAATTTTTTTTTTTTTTTTCCAAATTATGAAAGCACCCAGCCTAGAAGATTCTTCACCTGTTTAATTATATGTACAGTTAACAAAAGCACAGTTAGAAGAATAGTGTGGTTAGGATGGTATTTTACAGGTTTGCATTTGGAAAGATTACCATGATGGAAGACAATCAAAAATGAAATGCTCACCCATGTCCTAGGCTCACATCAGAAAACACCAGAGATCTCCAGAAAGAGATCTTTCCTCCGTGGCAATCAGCCCTTAAATGAGGTCTAAGAGAGGTACAGCCAGGCTCCACCCCTTCCAGTCACACAGGTGAATTGCCTTCACCTGTGCTCCCATGTCTGACTTAGTCCTTGCCTCAGGTGATCAATCAGTGGTTCAGGCCGTGACTCAGCAGTTCCCATACAATTATATATAAGATATTACATATCTTTCTTTCATTCACAAATCTTTCTCCCTTCACTGGAAAGGCTGAATGAGGTTCCACTTGGATCTAACTCCTATGACACTCCCCACAAAAGAAAAAAAATAAACAAAAAACAACAACACCATCCACATCCCTCATTCTAAGTAGAACAAGACTCCAGATTAATGTAATTAATTTTGTTGGCACATCAATTCTCATTAGTCTCAAATAACTTTACCTGGCCTCTCTGGCCCCACACAATTTTTGTGGTGTGTTTTGTACATTTTTTTGCATATCACTTTTAACATTTGTTTTTTTTTTTTCATTGCTTAGCAGAGTTCATCTCTGTTCTTCCCTGAATTTCTTGTCTAGAGGTAATTATTCTGGATTTTTTTTCTTTTTCTTTTTCTTTTTCTTTTTCTTTTTTTTTTTTTTTTTTTCCCAGATTTGCAGCCATTTCCTTTAGTCTTCTCCAGACAGGTGATGGATACACTCCTTTAAAGTGGCTGCTTCCCAGGAAGTCTTCCTTCCTACGATCTTTGCCGAAGTTATAAGTCCCAGTAACAAGTTGGGATTGAAATAACTTACAGAATATTGCTAGTATCTTAAATCGCGAATAGACAAGCTTGTTGGAAATGTCTGAACATCCATAGTCTCAGCAATAAAAGAAAAACATCAACTACAAAAAAACAAAACAAAAAAACCAAAAAACAAAAAAAAACCCAAAAAACAAAAACCAAACCAACAAAATAAAACCAACAGAAACAGCAAAAGAAATCAACCACACTTAAAAAAGGATGTTTTTCTCTTAGTTTCTTATAACATCAAACACAGATACTCTGACTGTAATTACTTCTTTCAGTGATATTTTCAAACATGATGACTTGTCGACTTTATTTGCAATAGATAATTTTAAATATTAGGTAATCATTGGTATGACTTACATGTAATAAAACAGAGTTGATAAGAATGAGACTATGTTATAGGTCATCTACTTGTTTCAGAAACTAATATTAAATGTTTCTTAGATCATCAAAGTCCTAAGTGTATTAGCACGTTACCTGATCTAGTGTACGCATACATACTCCAATAATCACAAAACATGACATCTAACCCCCAGCTTTAAATAATTGTGACGGCATACATATAAATACCTTGCAAGCACTGGAAGCAGTAACACTGTATTAGTCTCTGCACCGAATTCTGACTTTAATAGGAAGTGAATTGAAAGTGATGCTTTCCTCAGCGCATTGGCCACTTGCAACATCCTACTAGGGAGATGAAAATTTTGCCAATTCAGTGCCAGACATAATTTCTACATTGTTATAATTTCCACTCACGTTGTAAATGTCATTAATGAGACCTTAAGGAATACCTCACTGTAAACTGTGGAAGGTTTACAGGTACTACTCTTAATATCCAGTCAATATAAGAACAGTTCATCTATACATACATAACAGTACATCTATTCATAGCTTCACTTCCTATACAAAAATGTAACTTTACATTGCTAGTTCTGCACACATTGAAGTGCAAGAGAAAAAAAAAAAAAAGAAATTCTCTTTCATTACACCAAACATTTCCTTTCATAGAATGTTTTATGTGCTCTAAGCTTTTCATCAACACATTCAGCTTGATCATGGTTTTATATTATTAGAGACCACTGTAAACAAATAAACAAACACAATTTACAGACAGACAGGATGTCACTGATATCATGTGTCAATGTGTAGTATAATAGCTGCTCCATTATACTTTGCTACCATAAGAATTGATACAAACTGACAAATGCATCTGGATTTACCTTTTATACAACTAATCAGAACTGTATGTAATTGTGATTACATGATTAACCATCTATTCCTCTTTATATGAAAAAGCATGTTGTGAACAATTTGCTATTCAGACTGGCACTTTTAAAATTGCATACATTATTAAAGAATAGCTTATGTATCTTTTTATTTGTTTTCAAAGTTACAATGTTCATGAGATAATCACAGAGAACATTATATATTAACATTAAACACATCTTTGCCACAAAAAGTTAAGAGCATTGGTAGAAAATCCTATGTCAAATTATCTGAAAATATCACCTATAACCTCTATATAACACCTATAATTTCATAAAACCAATGTGCACTTTATGTAATATTATGTCAGCAAGTTCCTTCTCTTTGCAGATATCGTTACTTCTATAATCACATATATTTGCAGTCAACATGTGCATTGAATACTTTTGTGTTTGTAAGCTTGCAATGCACTGGAAAAAAAGGAGTTCGCTAGTATGGTAACTAATTGGACCCATCACTGGACCCAAGAATGGGGAACTAGAAGATCTTAATTTTAGCAAATAATTAACCCCCTATTTTTCTACCTAATGCTGAACATAACATTAATCAGTATTTACCTCCTAATGTTTACAGAACACTGATTGTATATTTCAAAATCATAAGAGTTACCAACTATATACTGACTTTTATTTCGGCGTCTATTATATAAATTAGGGTTCTGTTGAATTCTTACTGAGGAAGAAATTATATCAACTTTAAGTACATGCACAGTATCGTGCACTACAGAACAATCAAATAATATTTTCTGATGGAGGAATGAATCAATAGAAAAATAGATTTAATAAACATTAACATTTAAAAATCTTGATAAAAATGGGAAATCATGCATTTCACGCAAAGTTTTACTTTTTCTGTCTTTTTTTGATGAAATTTCTGAGAACTTAAGACATGCAGAGATGAGAAGCAGCTCACTCTGAGCAAAGAACAATGTTAAGACTGCACAGAAGTTTTGCTTGAGCCTGTTGATATGCAAGACTAAAAAAAGTTGCCATTCTTGGACTTCCCTTCAACATTAGACAATGTTGTGCAAACCTCAGACAAATCCCTGTATTATGATTTCTAAGCTGTTAGGAAGTCTCTCAGAGGGCTAAGTAAAAATCTGGAAAATTGTTTCCCCCAAATTTATTACCAGAGATGTTTTTATTCCAGGCAACAGACTACAAAAGGGAAATGGATACCAGTTTATCCTTTCCTTAATATATTAATTCAGAGGACAAGTAAACTATGGATAGCATAGATATATAAATAATAATTAAAATAAAATTAGACATATATTTAATTTTCCAATGTTTAAACTATGTATGTTTCAATATTTAGAATATGTGTTTATCAGCTTATGAAATAAATGAAAATTATTTATTTGCAATTTAATGGTTTTTTTTTTTCCCATCCCAACATTTGTCAGGACATTGCCGACATAATCAAAAGAACTCTAAATTTTCAGAGGTGAGTCTACTCCAGTGATCTTGATTAGTTAGGAATTAACCTATTTCTCTGAAGTATCCTTCACTAAATCTTTGGTGGGAAATGCACTTTATTAAGCATGAGCTTTGGTTATTTGTGTGCATACATGCAATACTATTGGTCAATAATGCAGAATGATTTAAAGTTTGCTATGCTCCAGAGATGTATTGCTCATGAAAATGATTCTAGTGTTTCAACAAATGACACTGATAGCTACTTTTGCAAATACTACTATCTTCAATCTTTGAATGATCTCTTTAACCAGATAATTTTTACTCAAACTTCAAGTCTTGCAAAAACCTACACAAGAATAATCATAATCATTTGAATATTGCATACAATGAATTTTAAGTTTTCAGCAGGTACAGTTAGATACATAGGAGTTATCAGAATAAGATTTAAGATTTGAATACTTAGCTGAATAAAAATATTCTCAGGGTAGAAACAAATGATAAAATATAAGTAAAAGTTAATGAGACCAGTAATAAACTTTACTCTGAACCAGGTCTCATTGGTTATTGATGTGGAGATGTTTGATTCAAGAGACACTACTGAACTTATTGCAAATGATCATTATAATAGAAAAAAGCACACACAAAAAAATAGAAATGCAAAGGAGAGAAAATCAAATTACCCATGGCATTCTCTTCCTATATTCCATGGCAGAATTATCCCATAGATTAATAAATGGTACTTCATGCAACAACAACAACAAAAAAAATGCTGTATCATCTTATGTAAACATCTGCTTTCTTCATGCAAAATGCCTACAAACCTGTGACAATAACTTTTTTTCTAATAGCATAGTTTTACATTAGCTCAGTTACAGAAACTATTAAATGAAAATCCATGAATTTGCAAGTAGAAGATATTCTAAAATTTTTGAAAGATTTCCAGCATAAATATTCCAAAGCCCAACAAAGCTAATTGATTTTCTAAAAACTAAACTACACACACTTATTCCTTGCTGTGGTGCCTTGTTCTTTTGATGATAGAAGAGAAAAGACCAGTTTTTGGAGGAGGACCCATCAACATAGGGGCTTGGTTCTTGTGGGTAATTTTTATCTGAGGGAAGAAAGAAGAAAATCATAGTTATCCCTTGAGCTAGTTAAATTCCTATGTACAAGTATCTGAAATGTCTGAATCATCTTTACATACAATTTCTAAACCTTCATTTAATCAATCAAGGAAAGAAAAAGACCTTTGTTTTTTTTGAATGATGCTACATATTCAGTAAGCCAATGTATGTATAATCATTGTTACCACAAATACTTTCAATTATACATGCAATCAATGTTACAAATAGTATACAAAAGATGCAGGCTGATATCTGATCTTACTTCTTGACTGTGGGACATTCTGCATGCTGCTGAATATTTTACTTACATGTAAAATATAGAATATATAGAAGATGAGAATTTAGAAGTTGGACACACATGATGAAAGACCAAACTGTTGCCTATCACTAAGATAGAGGCTGTATCATTGTATGCTCTGTTTACATTTCTAATCAAGCTGTATCTGTTTTCTAACACAGGACACTATTTAATTTCAAAATAAGCACTATGAATGAAAGCAAAAAATTAACACATAAAAAGGGTAAAAAAGGATGAACTAGGATTCTAATTTGTTCATTAATTATTAGTAGAATAGACTCAAATATTGAAAATCCTATTTAAAACACTTTGCAAGACTGCTCTAAAGCCACCCATTTTTGATTTCTTTGATATAAAACTACGAATCACCTTATATGAGACAACCTTAAAGTAGATTATGTCTGCAATTTTCTCTAATTCAAGTCTAAATTAGAGAAGACATTTTATGAATGTATGCTATGCTCAAAGCTAATTGAAAGCAATTATCAAAGTGGCATTTTGTCTGTGACTTTAAGATACATTGTAAGATAATAAATGATTCTCATTATGTAATAAAAAGGTCACATCTTGCCTTTGGGCTAGTGATGCTAAGAGTTTTTCAAAAGCAATCCGAGACATTTTCTTTAGTGAACTACGACTAATACAAGAACCATCACTTATTAAATATCAGTTGTCATCTGCATAGTACCTACATCAGAGATGGGTATTTCTTTCCAAAAGAAACACCACCTCATTAAAAAACTGGAAATATATATCTCTTAAAGTGCGTACCTGACATTTTCAAGTTAAAATGAATATCCTTCTCTTGTCATTCACTAATAGTAATGAAACAAAAAATGTATGCCACGTGGACAGGCTCATTAAAGTATAGATCAGGACATTTCTTGGGGTGGAAATTTACATTACAATATAAGGAAACCAAAAAATTCCAACAGAATAAGAGTTTATTTAACTCAGAGCCTTTATGCTATTTTCCAAATATTCTTTTTTTTTTTTTTTATGCTACCTTTGTACACTAGTCTTGAACTTCATATGTGACCTCTTCTTGTCAAGATTCTTCATTAGTATCAAATTTAGTAGGTTTTTATTTTTTTTTCAACCTACATTAATTTCACACAGAAAATAACTCCTGCTTTCAAAGACTGGCATCAACATATTTTCTCACATAAAATTCTTCAGGCACCAGTTTGGAAGCCAAATCTCAGGGTAAGTTGGCATTTTTCCATTGATGTCACGTTAAACCAGCTGATGATCTAGTCCTGAAAAATTGCCTCAAGTATTTCTTTAACTTTCATATGTTTCATGAAACATATTTTGTGTTTCAGGAATAATGATGACATCAGCCTGATCCTGAGGACCAACACCTGAAATAATCTGCACATGCGGTGAGTGAATTCTTTGAGAGTTATGAGGGTTCAAGCAGATTACAGGATTTGGCCATGATGAGGCAACCGAAATGTCTTCAGAATTTCTTTCAGAAGTAAATCATAATAATTTCATCTTAAAATAAATAAAAGAGCAGAGCTCAAAAGAAGGCTTTAGTATGAAGAGGTGAGGTCATCCTGAGACCTCATACAGATTGCATGTTGGATTGGGGCTGTTCAATGCTGCTGAGAGTGAATGCAATTACATATTGAGAAAGTATTTATCATTTGTCATGCTCTTTTTTGGCTTGAGCCATCTGTTTCAGAGAACATGACCTCTTCAGTATGTTGTATCCTATCAGCTGAGATCAGCCAAGTTGCACAAACAAGATTAACCACTCATGCATATGAGGATGGAGTCCTATATACATTTTTCTGAGACATATTTTCAACTCTTGTAAATTGGCCACAATCCAATGACATAATATACTCTACATTCTGAAAATAATAATGAAAAAAAAAAATGTTAACTAAGTATATTTTTTACTTATGCACAATAGTGTAATTAACAATGCACTGGTTAACAATGATAACCATTGATAACTTATTATCCTGAAATATATATATATATATTTGCATATATATTTTACCTTTGGGTCACAAAAGATCACTCTTTTTATAATAGACACTGTACAATTGCACAACATTGCCCAAAAGATACTTTGTCTTTCTCACGACTTTCAGGCAATGTCTTTCTGTCCCAGACTCTTGTTGCTGCTCCTATTTGCATACTGGCAATAGTAGCAGAGGGTGTTGTGAGTGTGGTTGACAAGTGAACGTACGAACTTCAAGATGGGTCTCAGAAAGAGAAATAGCGTAGCAGGTAAAGTGGGGCTGAACACATAGAGTGCTCTAAACAAGACTGAAATGGAGACAAAAGCAACCACACAAAACCCCTTAACAAACAAACATTAAAAAAATAAAAATAAATAAAAAGAGGAAAAAAAATCTTAAATTACAAGCAACCAAGATTTGATTTACTTAATATTCAACAAACTCACTGCTTATAACTGTGTATAAATTCTGTGTTCATCTAATGTCTAGAGACTAACTTTCATCATATGGATTTATTCTCTCCTGCAAGTAACATCGTGTCTTTATTATGAGAAGCACAATTTTTAAAGCTTTAAAAAGCTCTGAATAAGATGCGATAGTTTGTTGCTTTTCATTCTTCTATGGTGAACCTGTGATTTCCTTGCACAACGTGCACACAAAACCAGAGAAAAAGAGAGTGGTCAGAAATAAACACACAAAAAGTTCAAACCATAACCTAACATTTTTAGCAGCTGATGATATCCAGATAAACATACTCATGCCAAATAGTCAGGAATACTTGAAAATCATTTTAGAGATCGTTTATCCAAGTTGACTGAAAGCACGGATGATAATTTAAACATAAACTAGAGAAGTGAATGAAACTAGAGGAAAAATGCAATAGAATACTTCTATTTGACAAATTTGGAAGAAATTTAAAAGTACAAAAAAATAGTAAATAACATAATTTCATTTAGGAAGAAATTAAATAGACACATGAATTGCTAATATATCTTGATCTCTTTTTTTTTTTTTTTTAATTGAAAGCCTCATATACAATATTATAGACATATATACTACATATATTTACAACTCAATCTGTTGAAGTCACTGGAAAAAGTCTCATTCACTAACCAAAGCCAAGATTATAGCCTTTGAATTCACGATCATAGAAACTTTAAGGACTGCTCTATCTGGTAAATACGCTTAGCATAAAAATATTGCTATTGTAATTTTGAAGTCACCTTTCTATCACTAGAAAGTGTGTCTAACAATGTATTCGTGGGAAGGGACAAAAGATTCATTAAAAAGTAAAATTCTTGAGAAAGAAGTAGGTATTGCATTCTACTTGGAATTTTTTTATAAAGGAGCAGGAAGAATATTTATAAATTCATAATTATATTTATAAATGCTTAATTTGAAATTTGTTTTGGGGCAGGTCAGAGTTCCAAAATATGCCTCGAAGCCACATTAACACAACATATCCACTCAATAAAAAGCTGCAAATATCAACATTTTTAGTGTAAAAGCTATCTCTTTAAGGTCAATCAGTTTTGCATATATGCTAATATTTTGACAGTGTGTGCTAGCTCTCTCTATGCTTCTGACTTCACAGAATGCCTAAATACTTACTATTAGCACAGAAATACAATTACAAGCTGCAATGCTAATTAAAAATATAAAACCGAGAATGGAGACAATCAGCTGTGCTTTTAATAGTTCAATTAATATTGAAAAATTAACTCTGTATTTTATGGATAAAGAGATGGTAAAAACCCTCAAAGTATCTTAAAACAAATAAGTAAACAAAAACCTTAGTAAACTCTTCAAGAAAAACGCTAAAGCCTAGCTGGGGGAAAAAAAAAAAAGATTGGATTTGCTAGTTTATAGTCATTTATTTTCCATGTTATGAGCAAGATTTTGCTGTTGACAGGTTTGAGTGTATAAAGGATTTTCCAGTTTGGATGCTCCTTTGCCATCCCCTTTACAGGAAATTGATGGATGCAACACTTCTGTATCACAGGAGTGGCAAACACTTTTATCTTCTTGTAGATGATCAAGAGCTGTACTGGGTGACTGAATGTAGGCAGTGGTATAAAAATTAACCTGAGACTTGCATTATGTGACATTTTGGTCAAATCTCTCAGGTCTAGATCAGTTGTTTTAAATATAGCATTATGCAACACATCTTTTAAACAAATTTCTTAACAATATTATTGTGCAGAGTGCAATCAAATCTAATCAGTTTGGCATTAATTAAACTCTAATAATATACTCCAGTCTCTCTCCTAAGTAGTATGATCCGTTTCCCCTTCACACAGGTAGATTGGAAAACATTACGGTGTCATCATAATTTTTAAACATACTGAGAAAATGACAGAGCTGCAAAATTAAAATAAATGATTAATGGCATTTTTTTCATGTTTTGTACTAATAGGTATCACTGAGGTTTTAAATTAATAGAGCTGTCAAGCTTCGGGTTGTTACAGATCCAGGGCAGAACGAAAATGGAAATTATGTATTCCACAGACACCTAAAGATGACACTTCAGAATATTTCAAATTTTAATTAGTAGGTGCAATTGTTTTTTTTCTCTCTCCTCCCTAAAACCACTGCAAATTAATTGGCAATTAGTCACAACTAATTCTTTTCTTAACAATCTGAACTGGAAAGAAAGGTGCATTACATGTAGAGTATTTGTCTGGGGTGCAGAAAGCACACATGCAGCAAATTGCTTTGTCAATTACAAAAACTACTGTTGTGAAATTAAGAAAAAATATGCTTAGGTAAACAAAGCTAATTAATGTGCATTGTATCTGTGAACACAAAAAATAATGCCCAGATTCATGATAAAAGTGTTAGAGGCACAGTGAACAACACAGGTCTTGAAACACAAAGTATGCACGTTGTTGTGGGGGGAAAGTGCAGCATTTCAGTAGAAGACCTAACCCTTTTTTTTCTAGCTTCCACTCTAGAATTTCATTTGGGGCTTAATTGTGTTGGAACTGTCTATCACTGTACTAACACAAGCTACCACACCTACAACTCAGCTTATCTTTGCTCAAAAGAAACAGATAAAAATTTAATTTCCCATAATATAAAAAAAATATTACATTCAATGACATGGATAGAGGTTACTTTACCAACTGATAATCTGTAAGAACAGCTGCAAATTCTTTATAACATCAGTGAATGAATGGCTTGGGTCAGAATGGACCTCAACGGATCTACAGAAAAAGAAATCTCAGTTTTTCCTTCAACTAGCTCTAGGAGATCACAAATATGATTAACAGTACTTTTATTCTTGTTTCTGTCTGGACTTAAGTACAAAGGCGGACTTCACAGAGTCCTTTGTGCTCACACTCCACATCTTTATGGACTAAAGGCAAGGCTAAAGAAATCATACATTCATTAATTTATTCAAACTTATTTTAAGGTGCACACAAATCCTAATATAATGAAATATAATTTATGAGTTCCATTATTAAATGGCTTCTTACAAGTTTTCCTACCAGTAAATAATTCTAAAAAATACTATTAAAGATAAATATTTCAGATGATTTTATTTCTGCCAGCCCATCAGATAGGCTCTGAGTATGGATTACCATTTTCATTCCTTCATCAAGGCAATATTCTTTCACATTTTGTACACATTTCTCTCTTCATTTTAATCTAATTATACTAGCAGCTTGACATTATAACAGACATGATGCCAATCAAGTCAGGAATAGATGAAGGAACTGAAATCACAGTTATTAAGATGGAATATTCCTATAGATTTTTCAAAACAATACTAATATTTTATGTAGCTAAATTGAAAGATTACTTTTCTTTAAAAAGTCCTGATGGCTAAAGCTACAGGTTTATTGAATTAACTTGAGAGTCTTTGAAGTTTCATTACTATTAATGACCTGTTTGGAGATCAGGTGAAACCATAGATATCTTTCATGTTGCTATATTTGTCTGAGAGAGCTCTGATAGAATTTCCTCCTCAGCTAATCAGACAAGATGTTTAACATAACATTAACATTATCATCTTTCCTTGTCCCAAAGACTTTTCTATTAAAAAAAAATGCAGTGAAAACAATACAATTTGATGCTCAGATTCTGCATCTTATTATACTGGAACAAAGTGACTTTGTCAGACTGTAGTCTCCATGTGTTCAACATATTCAGTAGTTCTGGATGTTTATTAGATTTTTAGACTGAGGCAACTCACAGAGTCTATAGGAATACATTTATGCTCTCTTTTAGGGATGCTAGTTGATTGTGCAGTATGAGAACATGAGATAATAAAAGAACAACACAGCAACTTTTTAGTACTAAAACTGGCCACGGGAATGAACAATCACAGACCATAGCTTCTGGGGAATCACTGCATTTTTATATTTCACATCTTTTTCTTTTCTTTCTTTCTTTATATATATATATATATATATATATATATAAAGAGAGAGAGAGAGAGAGAGAGAGAGAGAGAGTCTATACTGTCATTTTAGGGATACACAGTCTCTGTGTGTGAGAGGACAGGAGAAGTAGGAAAGGTAAACTTGTTGATTTCTTTGGTGAGAAACAGACTTCCAAGCCTGCATGAGGAGTCTGCATCCCATATATAATAGAGATTTAATATAGCTTAGTCTGGATAATGGAATATAGCAAGAGATTTTTGATTAGGTTGAACCTGATTTCTTGAGAAATCATTTGCAAAATGCTGTCATTAGTACCAAAACATGAAGAAGAAACAGAAAAGGACTTCTGAGCTCAGCCACTTGCAACCTTGGGCAAGGTTGATTCAAAACATACTGACTGTATTGATTTCCTACTTGATCTCTCAAATTTTTTTAGGTCAGACCTTAAAACTACTGAACTTAAAGGAAACCAAAATTCCTGATGTTACTATGTCAAAATCAAATGTGTTATTTCAGCTTTTGAAAGTATATTGGAGGGGGAGAGATAGCAGTCTTTTTTTCAGCAACAGATTTATGTCTGGAGCATTCAAGAATCAAAAAGGTGAGGCTCAGCTCTTCTGTCTAACTGATGAACATGATCTGTGTACATGAACTAACTGATGTGCATAGAACTTGTATACACAAGCAGACTAGTACTGAGTTGGGACAGTAGCTTCTGTTCTGTAAATCACACAGATAGTAAACTAGTAAGGGCTTTCCTTCAGCATCCTTATGTGAAGCATGGGAATGTCCCCCATATGTTGCAATGCATGGTGTATGAATGCCAGCACCTTCTTATAATGGCCTGAGTTCCTTGTAAGATTTAAGGAAATACATTTACTAAGAGTGGAAATAAAAGGAAAAGAAAACTCATACATCATCTAAGAAACAAAACTCCTGGATTTCTTCATCTGAGCAAGTTGTTTTCTGTTTAATTGGTCATTTGCTTGAAGGTAACTTTGGGAAAAAGCTGCAATTTTGTTTCCAGAGAAGACAAAAATTCACAATTCTTATGTTGGTCTCATCATACTTCTTCTGAAATTTGAGCTCTTTCTAGTTCAAAAAGCAGGCTACCTAGATGGCTATGCATTAGAATTAATTGTTATGATTTTATATTTTTTCAGACTAGTTCTGGATACACATTACAGAGATCTTTCCTATATTTATATGGTCAAGTACATTTTGGCTCCCAAGGACCCTTCTGAAACACACACTCAGAAATCAAATCTAACATCTATTTTTGGCATTGTCACAGGAGCAATTTCTAGTACTTTGCAAAAAAGGAAAAACTTCAGCATACTGATGGAGAGAGGAGAGGTTGCACTATATCTTTTTTCTTTGTGTGAAATTTAGAGGGGCAATAATGTGAGGAGCAACTCCATAAATACATTAAGATCCTCAGAAGAGACATAACAAACAAACAAAATATTTCCTAAAAAATGAATAATGTAACATGAAATACTTATTCTGGACCTAAATTCATAGTGGTGCAGTAGCACAGAAAAGAAGTAGCTCTTCTCATATGAAAGAAATACAGTCTACAGTGAGTTTTTTTTTTTACATAACACAAAGTAGTTTCTCTTAACGGTGTTATATCACAAGGGATATTTTCCACAGGAAAGTATATGCTACTTCTATCCCATGTAAAAAGTTTACTTTGATTGGACAGGAGTAATTATCAGCAATAATTTACTGTTTCCTTAAGGCAGTAATTGAAATGTAAAAACTCTATTCTCTATTTCCAGATTTGTCCTAAGTCGTGCAGGCAGCTTCTGCTAGCATTATTATCAGATAGCAGGGATTTTGTACAGAGCAAGAAATCAGGACAAAAAAAGCATGCCTCATTGCCAGCATCCTTTCAGAAGTTATCTTCTGTAATCTGTAACTGAAAAATTATGTTTTTCTTGAACAAGTAAATGCTGTGTGCAGCACTGTTCTGCAGTGAACCACTTGTGTAGAAGAGGTAAAGGTAATGACATCTAACTCCAAAAAGTTTATTGGATTACATCAGGAAATCTCCACTATTCTGCCTGTTCTGTAAACACAGTGTGTGTTTACACAGTTCCCTTCTCATTGCAGTACCTTAGTACTCACCACAGAGAATTAGATTTTAGGCACTTTCCCACGGTTCAGCTGTACACTACAGAATATCCAGCAAATCTGGACTATCACAACTCTTCATTCCTCTTAGCCTATACGTTACCAGCTTCCAGGCTTGATAGCACATCACTGAAGGTGCTCCCTTTAATTTCTCTGTGTTGCCTTTATCTTTACTAGAGACAATGATAATGAAAGTGATCCAGAACCTAAATTTGGATAATGACTCTCTGCTGTGGTGTAATACCTTCTTCTTTGGCACATTACTGCCATTTACAAAGTGTATGGTGACAGAGACTCAGCTACTTAACAGTACAGATTTTCTTTAGTAAAAGTCAGTAAAATTGCATACTAAAGTACATTACTATGACTATATACAACAACGAAAAGCTTAAAACTCTGCAACATCTTGATCTGCTTCATTACTCTCTGTAATTTAATCAAAGACAGATGACAATGGAGAGCTCTTAGTGCTCTACCTTTGTTGTGCTGCTCCCTCAACTGAACAGTGTAACCAGTTCCATAAGGAATCTGCAGTGAGCAAGCTTTTCCCTATTTGTTCAAATTTGGAGGAATGGATTTCTTCTTCCTGTTTATTTGCCTTCATTTCTTCTTTAAACCAATTTTTAATTATTATTTCTGTTGTACAATTCGAACAGTACAGCCAAGGCTTCAGCTTTAAATACAATGTTCTTGCTATGAACTCTCAAACACACAAAAGAAATCTTGCCTGAATTTTTACAGTATAATTATTTACTTATTAGCATCAAAATTCACATTGGTTCTTCCTCAGTAATGCAACAAGAGACTATAAAAATAATACAGCATCAGAAATAAATGATCACATTGCGTAAAGCTATGCACCCTGTATTTTCCAAACTTTTGAAATAACTGACCTTTTATTCCATCCTAGCCTGTAGAAAAAACAACATGATAAATTGAAAAGGCAGTAGGTGTTGAGCTATACAATAACAGCATATGAACATGTTAGTTAAGTAATTGAATTAATAATGATAAGGGTTGTCTCTTAAACTGAAAGATCTTGTTTCCTTCATTTCAAGGACTGACATTAAATAAATCAGTAAATATAAATGACTACGGTAATTTTTGTAATTACAAAATAAAGTTTATGTACTTTTTGTTTAGTCCTCATCCCATCAATAACTGTATCCTTACCGTGCAGGGGGTTTGCATCCAAGGTTCCCCATCTATCTGCATAGGCAGAGACTTGCTGGTCCTAAAGTGATATATTTCATAAAATAAGAAAATGCAACTGGACAAAATTGAAAAATGTACTTTTAAGGAGATATATGCGATGGCACACACATATATACCAGATTTACCCAAGCTTCTATGTAATCTCCAACATGCTTACAAAAGTAAAGCAGTTGCTTAGTAGGCAGACACCTTGCACACACATCTTGCTAGACTCTACTGTCTCATGAGAGAATAGTCTTCAATTTGTGAAATAAAGAGAGAATTATGCAACAACTTCATGAAAAAACTGTTTACAGGAAAAGAAAAAACACGGAAATCTGTTGCTATTATTTTTTAAATTTAGACTGAATACTGTAAAGAAAAGGAGAAATAAATCTTAACTCTAATATTGCTTTACTAAAATCATGAAAGATATTTTTATGCTTGTGCCTAACAGCAGGTTAGACAGATCAGTAGCCACAGACAGTTCTATTGTGTTCAGTAGATTTAATTTACCATGTTATTAATTGTTAGTAAAGGGTCAATGATTTTAATATTAATGTTCAGATATTATTCTATGCCTACTTTTGGGTTCCATACTTAGAAAAGCATAGATAAATGATAAAAAGAAAATAAAATTTAAAAATGATGATCTTTTAAATGACCTTTTCCAACTCTATATTTCTGTGTTATAGTCAGACCGTGTTATAGTCTGGACAACTCAATATAACATGGAAGAATCAATTCTAACAGTGGAAAAATGAGTCAGTTGATCACTCATGATCAGTGGAAATTCTATGTCAGACATTATTTTAAAATGACCAGCAGGTTGTAGTGTTAACCACAGTCATCAACAGCCAGAAGAAAAAGAAGGAAAGAATATTCAATGAAGTCTCACATAAGTTTGAAATAATTCTAGCTCTTTTGCAGTTCTTGTTGATTTGGGATTATAAATATTGTATCGTGGTATCCAGGGAAGATGGGAATGAATGACTCTGCATTCTCATTTCTCTTCCTCACCCTCATGAGAGAGTAATTTGAAGCCAGGATCACCTGGTCCTTGAGAATAGTCTCAAAAATAGGCCACAAGCTTCAGGAATTCCTGAACTATCTTTAAGTTTTGACTTCTACTCTTTCTGTTAATTATCATACTTTATATCCAGTTTCAGTCTTGATCCTTTCATTCTATAACTTTTGACTTAACTATTAAAATTTTGAAAATTCTTCCTGAAAAACTCTGTACTGATGAAGTTGAATGCCTTTCTCTTTTCCAGCCCTTATTTAATCCAAAAGTTAGAATAATTATTTTTTCCTTAAGAGTGCATCCAAACTTTTTCTGTTGTAAACATACTGGTCACTGTTAGCATAGTAAGTGATAAAATGTAGCTAAATTAATCTGCTCCACTGCTCACAGCTTACACATATCAATGTATTTATTAGTAGTAACTTACCAGCATTCAATAAATAACAAATAAATTTAAAAGAGAGCACTTTGACTTCCATGGATCAAACAAGTGCTTTACAAATACTAATTGCGTACTACTATTCTCTGGTGAGAAATGCATTACAAATGGGTTAAAATGTGTCAAAGTAACATTAAATGCCTTTTTGCTCTAATCTGCACAGAGTGCAGTCAGTAAAATAAACCAGGATGTTCATACATTACTCCTTCTCCTCCAATTGTTTAACAGTATTTCTTCATAGGTTGAAATGACAGTTAAAAACGTGCAAAAACTGAATGTAAACACCTTCCTCCCTTCCTTTTCCTCTTTCCCTCTTTTTCTTTCTCTCTTTGCTTTCTTTCTTTCTTGCTTTCTCTCTTTCTTTCATACAGTTAAAGCAAGAAAGATGTATGGGCACAGAAAAATGAATAGAATACATTTGATATATAAATTGATACTCTCACAAGCATTAAGCTCAGTAATTATGACTATTACACTGTTAAATAAACTGTAGTGGTGAAATATAAATATCAATTGATAATATAGAAAGCCTTATTGTTCAATACAACAGTGTAGGGCAAATTAGATCTGTCAATACCTGATGACAACAGATGAGCACTGGGCAAGCCTTCTTCCAGCACTTTTCAGACCTGTATATATTTGACCCATCTCCATGGCTCCTTCCAGACCAACTACTTCCATAAGCTGGTCACTAAGATCTGAAAAAGTTGAAAAAATTGCATTTGGTCTAGACATGATTTTGACAGTTTTCATCCTAACTAGCAAGCTGGTCAGAAGACCAGCTATATATGATAATAGATAAAAAAAATGATATGAACTGCCTTTTCTAATCACTAAGTAGTGATTTCAGTTTCAAGTTTTGGTGCATCTGGGCCTGTTGGTACACTATTCTAAAATACCTTGACCAGAATGATTCTAAAACACAGTAATACACTCCATGGCTTGTTTAAATTCATACACAGAAAGAAAAAATCTCTCAGCAAATAAGAAAACAGGAAATGCTCCTTTTCATAGAATGAAATGTTTGCAGCTTAGAATTTTTTATGCTTATATTTACAGATTTATTGTTTCAATAGATATTTAAAATGTGACAAAGGAAAAATCAGTGCCCCGTACAGTGCTAGTATCTTTTTCCAGACAATGCATACAACTCTAACTCAGACCTTGTGTGCATGCATTATTATTGTTTTTAATTATGAGACCATATATATATATATATTTTTTTTTTTTAATAGGATTTTTGCTCCAATTAGCACATAGATTCAATGCAAAAAGGGCAGGAAAAACTCCTATCAGCATTTATTTTGATGCCCATACTGCATTTTGACTACATAGCATTTTGACATTACATTTCCAATAACATGTAAATAACATGTAAATATTGTACTTGTCAAAATAAATTTTAGTTTGTTTGACTTCAAGGAGTGAGGACAAATTTTGTCTAGAATTTTGGATACAAACAGAAACCAGTATCTTAAATAGTATTATAGCAATCTGGTTTGAAAAGCAAAAAAGTAAGGTAATGAAATATTATCCAGAAATAAATAAGGTGTTTTGTATGAAATACATAATATGCTCTGGTTTAAATACATGCTGCCAAGACCAGATGGACAAGCAAAAAAAATTTTTTAGCTTTATATCATGTATGTTTTATAGATTGGCTGTTAATATCCCCGTTTCCAAAAGATAGGCTATTTGGTGAAGCAGAGCCATGAGCTAAAATGTTAGTCTATCATCACACTAAAGAAAACAAAGATAGGAGAGCACATTATTCTTTGTGCATTTTAAATACGTCACATTTTAATGAAGGTAGAATTTCATGCTTATTATCATATCTGTAATTCTAGTCCAAAGTTTCAAATTGAGTCTTTTCTGTTCACTTCTTTGGGCTTTGAAAGAAGATAATTAACCAAAAGAAATATTGTGATAGGGGAAAAAATATATATATTAAAATCAAATAGGATTTATGGTCTGGGTTATTCTGCTTCCAATTAGAAAATCAAATGCTATCCAGTGCTTTCATTTTCTTAATATTCTTTGCCATTTTTATTTTCCCATCACAGTGAAATGTACCACATGATATTAATGGAGCAAAAATAAACTGTATAATTTACAATTAAAGAGCAAAACAAGATAGCAAAATATTTTAATACAATAGGATTAATTTTAACAATTAATTATTATAGTTAGTATCTCTATAACACATGTAAATCCAATTCTGCCTGTTGAGTTTTCTGTTGAATTGTTTAAAGGACTGTATTCTCTTTAAATATTTTCCTTGAATTACTCATACGGTTTTAACTTAAACAAATTCTGCTTTTCTTGATAATCATAGATTTAAATGGGAAAGTCTCACTAATTTACAAGAGCACACAAAACTTTATAGAGGCACTAAATCATTAAAATGTTTCCAGCCAAAGAAAACATCAAATTCTTTTTCATTTGGTTATTAGAAAATTGTTATTTTTTAAATGGGAGAATAATTAAGAACAGATTTTTATTACTGACAGCTCAGGCAACATATGCAAGATTCAGAATAGTGACATTTGCAGTGATATAAATTTGATGCATCATTTTTCAATAGCTGTAAGACTAGTGCCAGTAACAGCAGGTAACTAAGGGCCAAATTCTGCCCTTTGATCCATATCACACATCTCCAAAAATGTAGTGTATTAAACATTGGAAGATGGAACTAAATAATACTGCTATCTATCAAAAAAGTGAAGTATTTTCTAAAAGTTAGCATTTACCATATTACATTCTCAAAGCAGAGTTATTTTAAGTAAAATATGAGTATTTTTAGAATCAGACTTAAATTAGACATAACCTCCCTTCAGAAGCAGTAAACATTAAATGCAAAATGTAATTTGGAAATTTGGAAAACTTAACTTAGGGCTCATTAGTATTAGCACTGTTGCTAACATATTCAACCTGATGGTTTTGTGTGCAACATTCATTTCAACAAATCCTTGAGCTAAATTACTTCGATAAGAACTTAGGGTGAAAAAAAGCTGTGCAGATATTCTAGTCCAGTTCCTCAAAGGTGTTACATAAGCTTGGGTACACTGCTTGAATATAAAGGACCAAGACATCAATGAATGAATTGCATTTGTCCTTAAGAGGTCCTCACCAACAACTCTGAAAGAAATTAAACTCTCTTAAACACGGTCAAGACTTCTTTTAAATTAAAAGATGGGAAAGGCAAAGTCATTCTTCATTCTGGTATGAAGCTGTCATTGATTTCTCAGAAGAACCCATGCTGGGCTATGCTCAACATATTCCCCTAAATAGAGTCTGGGAACAGAACCAGATAGCGAGATACTGAGGATTCAGCAAAGTAAAAATAATGGCCAGTTATAAAAACTGTTTAAGAATTTCACACTACAGAGTAACAGGCAACAAGAAGGCAGAAAATTGAATACATGCAATCTAATGCCCATTAAAGGAAACAGAGCTAACTGACAGAGCTAATGACGTGTAACCTGTTATATTCATGCATATTTAGAAAGAAACGTGTGTCCATGTGTATATGTCTATATGTATATGTTATATGGGTTACCACTGTCCTGCAGAAATTAAGATTATGTAGTTACTGTGGCTACTTCTATGACAATATCTGCTTGATGCTCAAAACTGATTTAAAAAAAAATCCTATTAAATATTACGACTGGTATTTCCATGTACTACAGAGTCTGTAGCTACAGTTGATCAACAATGCATAGAATGACATGAAAGATAAGAGATGAAAAAGGCAACCAGACACAGTAAGAAATTTCTTCTGTATGAAAAGAATTTAGACTAGGATCCTTCAGGAAGGAAGATGAATGGAGGAAAGATGATATAGGTAGAGAAAATCTTAGGTAGCATGAACTAGGTAAACACAGTACTGTTATTTAGCATTTCTCTAAAATCAAAAACCAAGGAATGTCATATCTCTTCTGCAACAAACAGGAAAGCCTTTTTACACGATATTCTGTTAAATCATAATACCATATTAGTCTTAAAAAATTCCTAATTCACAAATTGATATAGATCTCGCAGGGTATCTTAAAAGAAATATCAGTATAAGTTTGCCCTCTTATGCTTTATTTCTAATCATGCAACACAGGCTGGTGCTAGAGGTCAGATACTGAGAAATGCAAACTTGTAAGTTGACCTAGTGGCACTATTCTTGTTGCCTTCTTATACTTTTATTCAATTACAGTTCAGAATAATGAATGGACTTGTTCACTAAACATCTTGGTGGTGCTGTGTGGAATCAGAAGTTGGGCTCAGTGACCTTTACAGGTCCCTTCCAACTTGGGATATTCTATGATTCTCTGACTTAGAACAGGTTATAATGAGGATTTTCCTATGACACTTGTGAAAACTGTGCCTGTGACCTAATTCAGAAAGTTGTTTCATTTTGATCCTCAAATTGTATTCTAAAATTACACGCTATATGTGTCTATCAAGTATAGATTATAAACTATTTCTTTTTAGGCAAATTGTATTTTTAGGCAGGTTGTATTTCTTCTGTCTTCTACAAATTTTATTCTAAAGATAATTTATTCCATTTATGACTGCATTGATCAAATTTTCTGCATGCTACAATGCACGTTTCAGCTATTGCAACAACAAACCAAGTGACTTCACGTGTCTCTTCATATTAGCCCCTGCAGCACACAAAGGCAACTGTCCCAAAGCAGCACTGTTGGCAGCAGCTGGTCACTGACATGCAGGGGAGCATCTGACCTCTTACACTCATCCCTGATGGGAAGGATGAAGTCTCTAGGTAGACGACTGTCCTTTTCCTCCCATCAGGCAGCAGGAGTAATAGAAGTCCAAACAGAAACTTACAGAAATGGCAGACAAAACACTATCCATGAATACAAGTCCTTTACAGTACTGCCTAGGGCATGAAGAAACACACTTGGAGACTTTAAAGTTTCCTAGCAAGGTGTTTACATTTTCCATTAGCTTGGCATTAGTTGAACACTTCAATATTCAAAGTGAATACACAATAGGAGAACACGTTTCGAAGGAAAGAAAAGTGGGGTAGTGAGTAGAAGCAGCATGATTAGAAATCCTGATTTACATAGAGAACTTTGCCTCTGTAATGGAACTGATTTTGATATCCCATTTATCTCTGCAATATATAAATATTGCTGTCCTGGCAAGAGATTGAATGACTATTATAATTTGGGGTTACTGCGCTCAGGCACATTTGCATAAAAACACTGTTGGTCAGTGGTAAATCTGTCTATGGCAGCAGTTTGTCTTCAGAGAGAAGGGACTCCACGGCTTGCTAAATGTAATCAAATCCTGGTAATCATCACACTGGAAATTTGTTGGCCCAAGCTAAAATAATGGATAAGAATACGAAAACTGGTGTGATGCCAGAGGATCCTTGAAAACCTCCTGAGCTCAGTGGTCTGCACCACACAAATACTTCAGTATCTTCTCAGAACACTGGATGTATTAAAACTACTGTTTCCCATTGTGCAGGAATTTAGGGTCACTTCCATGACCATTGTACACAAAGCTCAAGGTGCATTTAATGCCACAAAGCTCATGATTTCAAATGAACAGCTTTTTCTAGATTCTAGATCCTGGTTACAAGAAATCACTAAGTCAAAAGCATTCTATGCATTCTGTTTTATTGTTATGCTACTTGAGAAGCTACCTGAAGTAACATACGCCTCAATGTTTACAACTTTATTTCAGAGTTGTACCTAGAGGACCATACAATGTCAAGGCTCTGTTAACTTACTGATTCACAGACACATAACAAGGAAAAGATTTTACATCCAAGAGTTTATAGCACAGACAAATAAAGCAGACAAAATATGGGGGAAAAGTAATATTATCATGCCAATTTTACCAAGTGGAAATTGTGCACAGTTTTAGGTTCTGTAAAAGGTTTGTCCTCAGCTGGATATATTATGTGTGACCCAGGAGAGTCATAGTATTTTTGCTGCTATATAAAGCATTAGGATCATAAATTTGCAGAAATTACTGGACAAGTTCACACATGAAAATTTGTATCAGACAGGAACTAAATCAACAACACTAATTTCAAATTCTGTTCTCCCTCTTAACATTGACGTTAGCATAAATATCAAGTCCTATGTCTTTAATACTAGATCCAGTTTTTGACTATTTTGAGTTTGCTTGTAAACACAAAAAAACTCAGTTGGTTCCATACATCATGACAATATTGATTCCCAATTCAAGTCTTTACTCTGGCCTTCATATTTTCTCCTGCTGCTAAAAATAAACAAGTCTGCCTCTTAATGTGAGGAAAAGAAGAAATACCACTTCTGTAATATCCACCCTAGCGAGATACTCATAGCATGATAATGAAGTAAGCAGATATTTTATACTTATATAAACATACAGACAATCACACAGACATTTTATACCTATAAGCACATACATACATTTGATATATATCCAGATATATACACTTCTAAGCAGTACAGTATATTTTTGCTTTCCCATCTGAATTAATGATATACTCTAAATGAGATAAAACTGAAAGGCTGCTGCTTTGGATATTTAAAATGAACGCAGTTAATAAAATCCTGACTCTGTTGAATTCAGTGGCAAAACTCTCATAGACTTCAGCAAGGCCCAGTATTCACCCAGTGTCTTCTGTCTTGCATCATGGCACCACGGAGGCTCTGCCTCATTTGGAACTGTTTAACTCACGCAGTTCAGCCTAATACTGTGTATTGGACCTTTTTCTTCCCCCATATATAATAATTTCTGGAATCCCATTAATCATGGAGTGACAAGCTTCCCCCCAGAAGTAGCAGTGCAAAGAAGAAATAATCAGTCCTTCTAATTGAATATTACATGGAACTTTTTAACATGCACAAAAGGCTTTTGTAAAATGCGAGTGGACTTCTTTCTTTAAGCTTACAAGGGGAAAGGACAGGAAAATTCTTAAGAGAAACTTCCTTGATTAATAGTAAAAGAATAAAAATAGGAAAAATCCCCCACCACCCCAGAGCATTCAAATTAAATAGCTTCAACCCAAACCTTCTCCCAAATACCAACGATCAGATGTTCAACATTTGAAACAAGAGGTTTCATCTTCCACTTCAGGAGATCATTATGGGTAAGTCTTTCATGGTAAAGCTGGGCAGACAAAATGTATTCTTTTTTTTATAGATTTACTCTTTTAATAGTTTGAGGTACAATTGCATTGAACATTCTGCTGCACCAAAAAGCCCCCTATTATTTTAATCTGTATTCTTTTAAAAGTTATTTGTTCAAAAGGATTTCACTCTGTTACTCTTATATCCCCTTCATCCAACAGAACAAAAGCTGTTCTATGAAAGGAGTCTAAACTTGGACAAACCATAAAAAAAGCAAAAGTTCCTCTCTGTTTTTATCAAATTTGATTGCTGCAGCTGTTCCCAGTTTCTGTATTTTAAAAATAGCCTTATTCAGTGCCTTGTTGGCTAAAGGCCAGAGTACCATTAGAACATGCTGTACGGAAAACCTCTATTCAGTTACAGATACAGAAATATATTTAAGATCAGTGGGGGTCATCTGCAGCAAACACTTGTATGGGGGAAAATGGAATTTTAATGTGCTTGGATTGCTCACCACTTTTAACAGATATTTAAGAACTTCAAACCGGATATCTTTCTATTTGTATTGGTATTCTCATTTTACTGAGCATCAGGTACAATACAGTATGAGCAAGTCAAGATCATTTAAACTAACAAAAATAGATCTAATTCTCAAATTACTTCTTAGTAGTTCTGGCATTCACTTTAAGTGGCTCCTAGTAATATTGGATATTTGATTAGCCTATAAAAATGCCACAGCCTAGAAAAGAAAAATACAGTAATATTGATGGAAATGTAGAAAACTGATCAATGGAAACCAGCTTTGATTTGTACATTTCTAGTACTGACAGGGGATAAATGTTCCCCTTCCTGCAGAGTAGCAAACTCTAATAATGGCATTATTTATTCAGCAAGGAGTTTGTTGTTGTTGTTGTTTGTTTTTTGGTTTGTTTTTTTTTTTTTTTTTTTTTTTGCTTACTTTCTTTCCTCTTTTTTCCTCTTTTCTCCTCCTTGTGCAGTAGTGATTTTGGCCCCAAAACCCATAACCTCCTTAAAGATTATCATTACTATTTCTCTCCAGGAGAAACAATTCCATTTTCATCCTCTACTGTGTTGACACTCCATGTTGTTTGAAAATCATAGTATGAAGAATGGATAGTGGTTTGAACAACAGCAGTTTGTTAAGTTATTAACCTTGAGCCTAACCCTGGAAAATTATTCTGAATGTCACTGAGATGCATGATGGATCAAAATTTTTAGCTCTTTATGAGGGTTTAAAGTGTGTATGTCAGAGTGCTCAAAGCTACATTTTTCAACTGCAGCTGAAACTCGTGGTCCAGCTCCTGCTGGAGGCAAAGGCCTGTGGAATTGACACACTTTCTTCTTAACTCATTGTTTGAGGGGGACACAAGCAGCACATATGCTACCTCTAGGACTGAGCAAGAGCAATTTCTACCCAAGGCTCAGTTCTCTTTTCAGTATGGACAATGCAAACTTGAATATAGCAGTCAACACATCTGGAGTTAATGAAAAAACAACTTCTGTAATTAATTCTCAACCCAGTTGCATTTGGACAATTCTAGAGGGTGGACAAAATTGGTTACTCACTGGCATTGTGACAGGATGGCACTTCAATAAAGGCTTTCTAGTTTCCAACTTCATTGGCACAAACCTCATTGAATACAAGTTGGAAATAGTCATTCTGGATTTGTTTTTATTTTATTAAAACAGTTATTCACTGGAAGGGGTGGGAAGGTTGTTTCTTGTTTGTTTTTAGTTAAATACAGAAACTAATCTGGAAGGACAGAGGACTTCTCATGAACATTTCATGGAAAGGCTCACCTTCAAGGTTACTTTCAACAGAATAAGAAGAGAGTTCTTAATGTAATTTTGGTCTCTTCTCAACAAATAATTTAGGGATGCATATTCAGAGATATCAAATGGACTTTATGTGAGTTGCAACCATGACTATGAAGAGTTCTGTTTATTCAGGCCTATCTCTATGGTAACTACTTTAGTATTCTGAAATCACATGCCATAATTATCAAGCAAAATAAATATGGGTGAGTGCAACAAACAGGTTTTCATTTACATATTTAAGGGATCAAAAAATCCAGCCCTATTTGTATAACGCACTGTGTGATCAATTTCGAAAAAAATATTTCATCATTGTAATTCATGCATGGTAATAGTAGCTAAGCGTTCTTTTCCATGACACTATTTTGCACTAGGATCAGCGGCACAAGGGGACTGGCAATATTCTAAAGGTATTAAAGAAAGAAGAAGATGCAGGTGCACTAATGAATGGATGGTCTTTGGATTACAGTATTTATGTCTGCTGCGCCGAACTAAACAGAAACCTAAACATCACACATACAAAGTGGTACAACAAGAACATCTGTGTTGGGGGGCTGAACTGGCATGGCTAATACCTTTAGTGCCAGGTGCAAGGAAATTTCAGTACAGCTTGAGTAATTTGACTGCTAGCATCTGTATATATCAGATTATCTCTCCCATATTCCACTGGAATGTTTATATAATACATCTGGCTTTAGATTCTAGCATACAAAAGGACAGGTTTTAATCCTATTCTTGGATCTCAACCTCTTTTTTCTCCCTCTATATTTTTTTTTTTTTCTTAGAAACATGTCCATTTCCCCAAGAAATTTTAGATTTTAATGGAAAGTCACCTTCTAAAAATCAACCTTCAAAATAAAAATGAAGATTTTCATTTCAAATTCAAGTGACATACCTGTTTCATATAACGTCAATGGCATTTGGAGGAAGACCTGAAGAACCTAAAAGAACCAGACAGCTGGCTGGAACAATTGCTAGGAGATACCAAAACAGTCACTTATGATGTACTCATTGAAGTCCTATAATAATAGCCTTTGAAATATGAGAAATTCCTACAGAGTTCATTGAGGCCATGACCTCTTTCTGCATTAAGTGGCTCGGGTTCAATCTTTTATTTCTTAATTAGGCAAAGACTTCAGTACTCAAAGCTGAAAACTTACAAAACCACCAGTGGATCACGTCAATTCAGATGGAAGTTAATGACCATGAAATCAATAAAAGCAGAAGGTATTCTCAAGAAACAACTGGGAAGGAAACAAAAAGAAGAAATATGGGAATAAGATGACTGTACTTGTTCTCTAGGATGAGTAGATTTGTTGAAGCACTGTAAATGTGTTTGAATCAAAGACAGTCATGTTTATTCTGTCCAATATATTTAACAAGACCAATATTTCTACTCAGGACAGGAAGGAAATGTTGTCAGTAATAGAGCTGGACATGTTGAGCTTTGAAGGAATTCTTCAGAAAGACTTTTGGAAAACTATTTCTTTCTCTTGGTAGTTTTAATTCACCTCTTTCCATCCCCAGGCACTGATTAAACCTCCTGAACATGTCTAATACATAATCTAAAAATGAAAGGACAAATACACTTCTCTGTGAATTGGGAGTATGTTTCACCACACTGTAAATTATCTTTGCTAAAGTCTAACAAGGTGTGACAAAAATATAATAAATACAAACAAGTCCACAGGGAACATATGCAAAAAACATTTTAAAAGGTTGATTTTAGACAAAAATGCTGTAGCAAATTTTCAGTCCCTAGTTACTCATCTTTTCTTGCTGCTTCAGTTCTAACGACAGATTCCTTCATTATTTTTTGACCTGATATGATACACCATCTGGTATAATCATGTTGCAAGTCTACATAAATAATTCGATGGTTGCTTTAAAATATATTTCATAAATTAGTATTATTATACATTAGCAAAACTCACTTCATTCAATTTCTACATTCTGTTGCTGAGCTATGACTTGCTGTGTGCCTAGAGGACCTGGGATTCCCAGACAGTCTTGCAGGTAGTGCTAAGTCATCATGAGCCCAAACAGTTTCCATAATCACACAAAATCCCATATGTTTATTTTACATTTATTATATACTGATAGACTATCCTACTGTTAGTCTAGAGTATCACCACAGACTTCCTAAGAACCACTGCCCTGTAGGAAGACATTAAAGGCTATTGGTCCTGATAGATCTTTTTCAACAGATTATAAACCATTTGGCTGATGGAGTTACCACATAACAGGACAAATGGCTGTGGTTATTCAGGACCCATTTAAGAAGTGGATCACGTGTTCCTCTCATAGGACATCTCAATCACACCCCAAAACATTTCTGGAAATAGCTGGATTGTCATAATTATTCCAATTTACACACACATAGCTGTCAAGACCAGAGGAGAACATCCTATTGCTGGCCTCTGCAGAGAGACCTTTGTACCCACAGTTTCATCTATCAGTACATGGGATCTTCCACTATACTTATGTATATATCACATGAGGAATCAGGTGGGAAGAGATAAAAGTCACTGACTGATTGGATACATGTCACAGTGTTACTCCTCAACAAGTTACAACAAGCATGGAGTAATAGTGGAAAAAAATATATATATATATATGTTTATATATATAAAATATATATATAATAATATATATATAATATATTATAATATATATATATATGCTGGTGATTAAAATGAGTATACAAAACAGCAGTTGGTCATGAGCAAACATTTTGCTGCTATGAAGACCCAGCTGCTTTGGTTGGCTAAAATGAAAAAGGAACAATGCTTTAGAAGATCTCACAACTAACAGATAACATGAGAAAAACCCAAGATTTCCTCACAAAAGATGAATATTCAGTCTTTTTTTCAGCCAATCATAACACATCAAATTTCTTTGGGTCTAGAGTCCTAGGAAAGAGTGACACGCACTAAATGAAAATCTACTCACAGCTGCTGAAACCAGTTTATTCTGTATGCTTGTTTCGGTCTCATTAAATATTCATTTATTGATATTAGACTTATGAAAAATTTAAGCATAATTTTAATCCTCCCTTATATGAATAGGAGAAATTAAAGGAACTGGGAGTTCATCCTGATTTATAAGTATTAGCGGTACAGCTTCTGATATTTTCAGAAAAGGACAACAATATCAGAAATCAATGAAAAAGAATGTCTTATACGATACCTAAGTACAATATCAGCTTATGCTAGTCATATTTCAAGAGTTGAGTTGAACGTTCTGTAATTGTGCCATCAACCCACATGAATCAAAGCTTTATTAAATAAAACTGTAAAAGCTGCCATTTGCTACTTTTAAAATATCTCATTTCTCACGGCATTTACTTGATAATGGTCACTAGAGTTACAAAATGCTAAAAATATCAATGCTCTTGAAAATCTTGTTTGGGTACTTATTGTAGAAGCTGAAGCATCTGTAACACTGTACGGCAGTTATTAGCTTCTTGTAATTTCTAGCAATGTTCTTTACAAAGTGGAAATGAATGGATTAGCATTCTGACTTCTTTTAAGTAAGCGTTTTGTATACAATTAATATAAAAGGAATTACCAAATCAATTTGAGCTGTAAATTCAGAGTTTTTTTTTTCAAATTAAAAACAAACAAACAAATGAAAACAACAACAAAATCCAGACTCCAAGCTGCTGCTAAACCTAAAATCAATGGAATATGCAATGTATTTTGTTTTAATTAAAATGGAAATATATTGTCAAATTCAACAGACACGCAGAATAATTAAAAAGCAGAGTAAGAAAATCCTTCTAAAGTTAGCATTTGAAAAACACAAGTAACATTTTCCATAGTTCTTTATGCAAGGGAAATCAAAATCGAACTCAAACAACAAGCCTTCTCTCACAGAGAAAGTTCAACGAAAGTTTGACTCAACTCACATTCAGGCATAATGAGAACTCGACCCAGTCCTAAACCTTCTGAATAAATAGAATAGTATTTTCTTAGAATAAAATAAAATTAATCTGTGCTATTTTATTTGCAACATAAAAAACAATCAAATAAAAAGACAAAAGGAGAGCAGTGAGGGAAAACAGTTACTTGTTAAGTCGAGATACTTTTTTCCATCATGTGTTTTCATCTAAAATATACTGGAACATGACGTTGCCAGTGACATTCCCAGTGTTTAAACAGTTCTTTATATCATCAAAGTACAATATATACATTGAAGTTTAAGGCACTTAACACGAAAAGTACAACATACAACACTAAGGAGCACGGAAAGTGGAGTTCACAAGAGTATTGAATTGAGGATAGGCTGTCTGAACACTTACACCTTCTATGCTTTGAGTTCTAATTCTCTAGCCTTGAAACCATTTTATTTTTTTTTTAACTTACTTTTTACAGTCAGTGTACATAAAACACTTCATAAAATCAATTTACAGAATTATCCACATGGATACAGAATAACATTTTCTTTTTTCTTGTTTTGTTTATCTCCTATAACTTATCATTCTCATTCAATCACAGTTTTAGTCTTTTATTGGTTAAAGCTGTTGGTTGAAGATTTAGTTAAAACATTATCAACAGAAAGTACTTGTTTGCCTGATCTCCATTACGTACAGATTTTCCTGCTGCAACACTCAAGCTGCAAAGGGTAAGACAAAGACTTTATACTTTTTTTGTTCTATTTTACAGCATTTCACAAAATTGAACTATATGTTAAGTCTGCATTGTAGTAATTGAGGAATCACAACTAAAGCTAGTAACATGAAATACACATCTTTATGTGGGATCTGCTCCAAAGCCTGCCAGTGCAGCAGGAATGAAATGACCACTTTGTATTTGGTATCTTAACTGCCTAAGTGGTTTTAATACTATATGTGTAAAATTACTAATGTAATAAAGGAACACTTAACCATTTTCATTTTATTTTAATTTAACTATTAATTGCAGAGTGACAAAGACAGAGAAACAAAAGTCAGAGGTTTTGAATTCTGCTCAGCTGGAACACATTGTGTGATTTCAGGAAACTATACAGAATTACTGTGGGCTGGGATTCTTCTGGCTCTTGAGGAAATAGGAATAAGTTTTTCTATAAGTTACCATAAAGGTTTCCAACAGCTCCAGTTTCACATATGCAACCAATATTCATTGGTGATCACCAATGATGCACTGATCAGACTGTGGGCTCTCCAGGGCCCACATTTAGGGTTTTTTTTTTTTTTTTTTTTTTTTTTGGTGTGTGTGTGTGTGTGTGTGTGTGTGTGCGTGTGTGTGTGTGTGTGTGTGTGTGCTATACTCTATTTCTTGTAATTCTGCTATCTGATTAGGCTCCATAGGAGGTACTGGAATATACATAAATAAAAAGCAAGAGAAGACAATTAAAAAAACAATAATTGCTACTATTAATCTAAGAGATTGTGATATAAACTATACATTTCATATTGCTCTGTTAACTCCCAAGGGAGTCTGAGAGAACACATACGTGCATAAGCCAGTGTTATTGAACAGTGTTTCCTCATCTGTTTAGCAGAAATTTCATCCTAGTGCAGACTGATAATTTACACTGTATTTTCCTTGGCTAACTTGTGAAATAATCCTTACTTCAGCTCCATCACTCAGCTTTCTTGCAAATGCCTGCTTATTTTTTGCAATTTTTTTTTTCCATCTCTGGGAATTTTAATAGGCATGAGTGAATGAGCACAGTTATGAAAGAAATTCAGAGGAAAACCCTGGAATTCAGTTATTAATCAGGCATATCATCTTCATGTCTTTCTCAAGCTGACTAGTGCTTGGTCATCTGGATAATGCCAATGATCTCTTTCTAGTCTGACCACCATAAAGCCACTTGTACACAGTAGCATGGCTTGGCCTGTGAGTGTGCCTGCATCTCAATAGGACTATTCACATGAACAGATGTTACTCAATGTGAATACTGGTTAAGCCACTGGTGAATACTGTGCTAAGCCTGTCCTTGCTCTTCCTCTTGTTACAAACATCAGCTGCTCAGATATTCAGGCTCTTTTTTTATGGCTTGTTGCCATAAGCAAAGCATGTGGATTTTATCTTATTTTTTAAATCCACCATTCTTCTGTTGTAAGCTAATGTTTTTATACTCCTCCCTAAAGTTTCTTCTATGGATGATGACAAAAGATTTAAGACCAGTTAGTTGTTCAGCATGAGATTTTGTGGCATTCATTAAACTCTATCAGTCACAAATGAATATGGAAGTTATGTTGGACCAACATTGAATTTTTATTCTCCTACTACACAAAAAAACCTGATAAAGATGAAGAATGTTTGGCTTGATGTATCTTATTTTTATACCAAAATGATTTACGTCCACACAAAATTTATATATGGAGTATAAAATTCTTAATCATTAAAAAATACAAGAAATTTTAGGCACTTGGTAACAACAATAGTAGCCTAGGCACAAAGTTCTGGAAGGAAAAGTTTACGCAAGATACATTTCAGATACAGCTGGACCAGGTGGTCCAGTCTGTCAGTTTTCAACTCTTTACTGAACATCACCTGACCATGTTAGTTTATGCATTTATTTAGTTTTTCTATGTATTCTTTTACTTCACTCATTTCAAATGAGCCTAATTAAAAGCTGACTCATTGTGCTTCCAGGTTTTCATACTAAAAAACAAAAACAAACCTGAATGTGAGGTAGGAAGGCAGAAGAAAAAAAAAACAAAAAACCATGAAACTTGCAAAACAAGTCTTGTTGAATATTGCCAAAGACCAACAAAAAAAACATCCCATGAGTTCCCATACTCTTTTTTCCTCATTTAGTACCAAAACATGCCATGTAAATGCAAATGTACGTAAATGAATATGTCACTTAATGGAGAGAAGTGACCAATCTTGTTTTGCAGGTAGTCATATGTGCTAACAAATGAAGTAATTTGGTGTAGTTAATATCCTGTTTCCTTCTCCTTATATGCGCAGAAATTACTTTCAAAGGAATTTACCCAGATGAAACTGGCAGTTCCTTAAGTACCAGACAAGAAAAGGTTAAGAAGATTCAGAATAACCAGCCAACTTCTCACAAAAAAAACAAAACTCTATTCGTACGGCAAAACGTATGCTACATTTTCTATAATCTATATTTGCCATATTTCATGTATCATTAACACCCACTTCCTTTGGAAACCATTTTTCACCTAGTATTTTTTGTAAGCAGCAAAATGTATAATATATACTTGCTAGTCTTTTTCTTTACTTCATATTATTTCTTTTGTTCTCTCAGCTTATTGAGAACCATGCTAGTACTTCTAGTACCAGAACTGCCATCTGCTGTGCCTTTATTATTGTATCATTCATTTCATGCCTTCTTTCATGTCCTGTCACCTCTTACTAACACTGCTTATTGGATTCTGGCACACTGATTCTTTTAATGTCACAGTATCTCCTTTTCAAACTCAGTATGTTTTCATCTTCCTTAAACTTAATCACTTAACTCACTATTACAAGAGATTGGAATCCACTGCATCTCAGTTCTAGCACCTCAATCATGCGGCACTGGAAGACTGGAAGAAGTAGTGAATGAAAGGATTTGCATATCCAGGCCTTACCCAACATACATATAAGCTCACAATCTCATCAGCAGAGAGAGAGATTTACATCCTCCCCTCACGGGATCTGATACTTGCAGTCCTGTTACAGGGTACTCATGGAACAGGGTTGCCTTCTATTAGAAAATAAAATTATAGTCACAGCAGTAGTATGTACTGATTAGCTCCTGGTACTAAGACTAGGATCCCTTCAGGCTCAGACCACACAGAATAGTGCCTATCAGCTTCCATAACATGTTGGGGGATGGTCAGTACATAAACAGAAAGATTGGGAGGAAAGCAAACAAGTATACCTGAAAACATGAGATGCGGATTCAATCACATGGAGGCCTGGAGTGCAAAATCCAGACATCTCCTTTCTTAAGTGAGGACCCAAAGAAGAATTTATTCATGGAAAAACTAAAAGGCCAGCAAGAATAATTTGTGCTCTTAACTAAAGCACATCTTGTTCTCCCTGCCTGAACAGAATCAGCTCAGTCAACAACAACAGAGTTTGGGGTAGGAAATGCACTTCTATCTTCCCATATCAATACTAGAAGTCACAGCCATATCAGCAGCCAACTGAGCAAGTAGTTTTGGCAACTAAGTTTCACTATCCGGAGCACCTAGACACTAGAAGAAATTAAAATGTATCAACTGTCCATGATTTAGACAGATTTCAGGTGCCTAAGTCTCAAGTGAAGTAGGATTTAGATTCATGAGCTTTATTAATTAGTATGGTATTTATTAATACTAATATTTTGATTTTAAAATTGATTTCCCATAATTAACTGGACTTCTGCTTCCTGCAGTGTCACTTCCAAGTGCCACTATGCATAGTGAAGTGTTATGCTGCGGACCAATAAATTTGACTCAAGAATAATGCTTTTAACTTTTTGAGGGGGAAAGTCCATCTTGAAAATATAACTGCTTAAATTAAACATGAACTATAAAAATTTGGTACATCCTTACTATATTTTTACAAATGGAATAGGATGAAGTTTAAAATATGCTGCTTGTCCTTGAAACTGAATATTATGGCTCAGCCTGGAGAATTTCTGTAGTTAGATTATCAACTCCAGGTAAAGAGATGAAAACACTGAATTATTGTGTAACAGTAGTAGTATAATACTCCACTGATCTGAAAGAATACTGCACCCTGTGACAGAAATACAACCACTCCTTCAGCAAATACTGAATGAAAACAATAAATGATACAGATCTGAGAGGCATTAAGAATAATGCTGGAAAGCAATATGCTATGATTGAAGGGAACAAATTTGTTTTCAAGTAAGTAATATAAAAATGGCATATTTTATGTTTCTTCATTGTTTGAATTTGAGGGCTGCTTTGGAAGTAATGCCTGGTGCAGATTTTTCTAAGCACAGTGTGCAGCTCTTCTTCATTGCTGACAAAAAATGTACAGCTAATGGCGATGCCAACGTTGAAAAATAGTGCTTTGTAACTCAAAATTTGCCCTAACAAATAATGTTATTGTGCTCTTTGTTATAGTTTTCATGGAAATAAATAAGACACATTACTTTTGGAGCACTACATATGTTTTGTAATAGTGTGTCTTGGGCCCAATGAGGATCTGCATTATGTGTTCAGAAGACGAGGCATTGTAACTTGACTAGGTTTGTAGATGCAGTACTCTTTAAAAATTTATGAGAAGCATATTAACATGTTCTGAATTACAGTGACAAACATTTAAAGAACAGACATCTTATAACAATGGAAACATAGTCAAAGGAAGCTTCTGCAGTAGACTGCATAGTTTCACAGGGGGAAGAGTTGGAGAAATATCCCTCCAAAGACAATTAACATAAAAGAGGGTCAGAGATGAAATAAAAACATAAATACTCATATTACACTTGCATAAAGAAAAGCATTTGAGAGAAACAAATAAATAAGCTCTGATCTCTTAGCTGATCCGGGAAACAATTCAATTAAAGTAATCAACATGCCAGATCTCCCTTCCTGATTTGCTTAAGTAAGTTTGTATTTGCAAAAGTAGAATTAGATTGTGTATATATGCTTCCCTTCATTTCTTCTCCCACAGGGAAAAATCAAAATTACAAGCGATCATTTAGCAAATGTCAAGGCAGATTAAAGGAATTCAGGTTCCCAGAATTTTGACTACATTAACTATAGGATTTGTATGCATTAAAGCCACAAATCTGGCTCAAATTTAGCTCAGCCATCGTTTTGCTAGCTCAGCTAACCAAGTTTCAATTGCATCAGTATGTCTTTGGTCAGGAACTCTGCATTCGTTTCATAATAACTATAGTTTGTATTAGTTTCTATTCCACACACACAAATACTGAAACTTCATTTCACCGTTATATTATTGTATCCATTTGAAAAGGTTGCACAAACCAGATGAATAACATTAAAATAGTAATAAGAAATCTATAAGTTAACTAACGTAGTTATGAGGATAAAGTATGAAGTGATGTTATCCCTGCCACTTTGAAACAGACCTTGACAATTCGTTGAGCATAATAAATTGTTAAAGGTTTATATAGACAACAAGCTTACATTCACAGGAGACAATACATTTGCAGAGCAGATTATGCTGTCAGAGAAAGGAAAAAAGCCTCCTCAGTGAATGCTACAACAGAAGAAAATACAGGAACAGCAGAGATAGCTACAGTAGAACTCATTGATAATAACAACAGTATTATCTGCTCTGCAAGACTTTCTGCACACTGAGTATAGCCCTGCACTGAACAGACTCAGAATCCATAGGCTAACAGGAATGAACTTGAAGTACCAATAATATTATTGTAGGCTAAGTTAAATTCAATTTCCTGTCAATTCATAAGATAACATCAGAAAGTTTCTCTAGGAACAGGGCACAAAAGTCTGCAAGAACTTAAGACACTAGTAGGTACTCAAATGATGGTAAATCTTCAGATTTATAGATTATGTAGTTTTCCTGTTTCACTAGATTCACACTATTTGTAAATATAACTTTCCTACACAACAGATTTTTGTTAATTATTACTTACAGAAAACACTATGAAAACTATCTTCACATGCACTGAGAGTTTCTACAATATTTTCAACAGATTATGTAACAATTAATTGGAAATTACATTTTATCCTCCTCTCCCAAAGAAAGAGATATATTCCATAAGACCTACTCATTTTTAAGGGAATACAATTTGAATAAAAACCTCGTAAATACTTTAACAGCTACTAGTTACATACTAATTTCCATCCTATTTTTCCACACACCAAGAGTATTCCAAATTGCTTGGCTCTTATACTGTTTATTTCTTATTTCACAGTAAGAATCAGGATGAGTTGAATTTTAACAATTTATAATTTTAGACTGCTTCCATCTTCACACTGGAACTTGCAGAAGCAAGGACAGGTAAAGATTTTAACAAAGGATAAGACATTAACACTTAGTATGACCTGTATCAGTCAAAAATAAATGACTAGAAATGTATTTTCAGAGTCCTTTGCAAGTTGCAAGTACCTGTACTTGAAAAAAAAATAAAAAATACCACATTTCCACTTTCAGATCACTGAAAACCATTTCTGAAGAGTTTAATATTTTTTCACTTACTTGTATATCTTAACTTAGGGAAAAATAGTTAACATCAGAGTTCACAGCTTTTCACACTGTACAGGCACAGGCAGGCTTGACATAGATCTGAGCTAAGTACCATAACAAAGATCTGCTAGGAGATGGGAAATTATTACAGAGTAGATTTCTCTCTTCTGTTAGAGAAGACAGGCATAAGTGACCATGAAAGCTGTTCTGTGAGCTTTAGCAGTGGAACAAGGAAGCATACAGTTGAGTTTTCTTAGATTTGAGAATGCTTTCACTGTTTTGTTGAAAATGCTGCCCCAAGTAAGGATCAGTATTTTAATTTCAGAAGGCAATTTCAGAGAGAATTACTTCAGATAACAAATGAAGGAAAACTGATACTGAACACATAGGGAAGAACCATACTCTTTAATTAAACTACTTTATTAAAGAACCAGAAATAATTTATTTTTATTTATTTATTTTTTTTTTTTAAATGACCAACCTCATAAGTATGGAATTTTGACCAACACAACTTTTTCTTTTGTTTTAAACTTCAAAGGTTAAGCAGAATATATAAGTGGTCCCAGGTAACATAAATGATACTGAAGTCATGGAAAAGGCATTTCAAAATGCTTAGGTTTGTAACTAAAACAAGTGGGCAAGTACCTATAGGAATGTATGAATATGCACAATCTAAGTTACAGTGATTTTTTCTGCAATGGTTCAGCACACAGTATCCTGTCAAGAAATCCTGTTACAGGAGTTCACATTCACATCCTGAAGTCTATATCTGAAAGTTCAATATTAAAATATTTCCCCTTTGTACACCACCTGTAGCTATATCTAACTTTTAAAATGGTATAACAAATAAAAAATACACAATTAAAACACCAAAGGATAACCTCCCTTTTCCCCCCTTCAAGCAAACACAAACTTTCACACACTGTGCATGTTAGCTTGAGAGAGCAAAAAAATGGTGATGATGGCATGCGTATATATATGTGGGATATGTGCCCTCATTTTCTTGAAAGGAGAAAGAAAGTAGAGAGGTATCAGAACTTACCTAGCTCTCATTGAAGAAATTCTAGTTTTAAAGGCTTAGAGACTGTATTATGTCATAAGTATCTGGGCTTCACTAATTCCATGACTGCAGGGTTCTTTGTGATTTTGATTTTGCAATTGAAACTGATTGGTTGGCAGACAAAAGGACAGAAACAGCTGCAGCTGGTATTATTGATTATTTCCTCAATTTGAAGGAAGTAAAGCAGAAGGCTAACAACATTGCAGGACAAAGGCTAAGCTGTTGCTCTACATCTCTGGCAAAGCCAGTCACTGTCCACTGCTGCATGCTTTGAATTAATTCATAACATGTAGCTATTATCATTTTAATAACGCAGATTGTTGTAGAAGTCATAGGAACTTGCCTGTTATAATGGTGAGCTTTTAATCTTGTTATCATTTTAGTAAAAACTGAAATCTCTAATATGAAAAGACACTAAATCCAATATAAACATTCTGGAAACTGCTTTTGGGTTCTGTTATCAGCAATATGAAAAACTTTCTAGCAATACACTGAGCTCATAATAGTTAATGCCTACCCCAAGAGGTCTTGCCCTTTGAATGAGAATTGTATCTTCCTAGATAAAATAGAAGATAACTCTCTAAAATGAAGTTACATTATAAGCCAAGATGGAAGAAAAAAATCAAATCAAAACAGGAAATGTGTAAATTTAGAACACAAGTGATACAAATGTTATTTGATGTCCTCTTTTTTTTTTTTTTTTACCCCCCTTGAATGCATTGACATGATATTAGCCACTCTTATGTAGAGCTTCAATTTGAAGGAAGTAAAACAGAAAAATTGAATAGAGCCCATCTCCCTTAATGAAGTGCATGTTAATGCGGATGCATGGTATAAACAGCAGCATGGACATACTCCCTGGCGTAAAATTAGGTTTGAACTCACACAGCTTCTTCTAACAAATAACTGAATGGAGGCCTCTCAGGCTATAGAAAAACATCAACTTACTGTAGGCATTACGCATTCTTTGTTTTAAGATGCAATTTCAGAGCAACAACAGCAAGACTAATCAGACACTTCCTTGCAACCAATACTTACAATAGATCTTAAAAATTATTTATACAGATACACCTGTGTCAAAGAACTTAAAGACAAAAAAGTAGAGATTTGAAGAATAGTCTTACTCAATTCAGATATTCTCGAAGCTCTGTTGTGACAAAAACTAACCTGCCACCCCAGGCAATCTATTTCAGTTCCTCCCTCATTACCATTGCAAAGTTGTTCTCGTCTAGATGAATCTCTTAATAGAATTTAAGTTCATCACTTGTTGTTCTGTTCTTCCTGTACATAAAGAACAGATGATCCCCTTCTGTTTTAAGGAGCTGGAAGCTGTCCTTATGTTTGCTTTCAGTCATTCCAAACTGTGCAGAGATCTTTCAAAGAAAAGTCCTCTAGGATCTGAGATTATGCTTAGGTGATCATTAAGACTGGATCTGTACATTACTGGAGTATCTAGAAACAAATACTAGCTGCACAAGCAGATCTTAACATTTCTATTGAGAACACTCTGCATGTCCCCTACGCCCACAGATTAACTACTTGTAGTAGTTCTCCATCTGCATTTTGTCTTACAGTCTTTCCCTTCCAGTCAAAATATTGCCTACAATGCTAAACTAAACAAAGTAAGGTTTCCTGACCCTGTGGCTAGCTGGCACAGAATGGCTTCCTTCCATACACTTAAACTCTCTTGTCCCAGATAACAGTATAGCTTTGTCAGCAGTGCCTACTGGGAACAGTCCCTGGCCTGTGCCCAGACATTATCTAGGAAAGATAGTTTCCACTGGGGAGCATTCTCACTAATGAGCATCTGCCAGGGCTTGAAGCCTTTCCTTGTTTAATTTACAGCCATAAATGCAACCAAAGATGTTGACTCTGTCACATTAGAAGAGAAGTTTATAGCCATTAGCCCTTTGGGATATGGTGTGCTGTTCCTCAGATGAGCTACCACTTTAGGAAAAGCCTTGAGAAAACCACTATGCCTCTACCAGACTTCTAGTTTTACTTCAAATACTATAATGCCAAGATATTTATAACTCTCCACTTACTAGGCACCATTTTTAGGGTAGACTAAGAGGCAGACTAGTCTATACATCCACACAGAATCCCATGTTAGATACACTTAAAGACAATGTGAACCCTTGTTCAGGTGCAGGGGAGTCTTCATAAACAACAGCTGAGGAACTGCAGGTTGCTGTTCTTCCCTGTTGATAAGTGAAGAGTGTCAGTAGCTAGCTAACAGAAAATGTTAAGGCAGGCTCTGCTGATATGAACCTTCTAATGGCATCAGGATGTTCTAACTACATAAAAAGTACTTTGACTTTTCTGACTTCTCCCTCTTCCTAAGAAGTAGAAAAATACACTACCCGAATTTACCGAGACCATCGTGGAAAACGATGCTGTACAAAGAACAAGCTGTTGAAAGCTGGACATGAAAAAGCTGAACATCTCCAAGCAGTAAAGAAGCTGCACCCAGTGTTCTCTTGGCTCTAAAAAGTACTGTTGGCAATGAGGGCAAATAACCATTGTACCTCTCCTACCATTTTGACTTGGTACAACAGTGATATAATTTAGTAAGATATAACTCTAAGATTTCTACAGCTAACTAAGCTGTGATGCGCGCACACTGTCTTGTACTTGTGACTATTCCCCCTGATTTGATGTCTTATATCAGTACCTGACATCTGTGAACATTACCAGTGATTCAGTTCTTGACCAGAGTTCATCTTACTTGGTACTCTATTTCCATTAAAAACATATTGGTCCACTATCTTGGCTTGAATTTACTATTTGAAAATTCCCTCCATCAGGTTCAAGAGTGATCCTCCTTTGGTTGGTAAACTTATGGAGCACACTACCATTGTGTAAAAAACTTAAATTTGTTCAGACCAACAAAAAACCTGCCTTTATTTTTTTTATTTTTAAAAGAGCACCTTTCTAGCAATTCTTATTTATCATATGCAAGTATTCCAAAATAAAATTTAGCATTGTGTTTGATTGTGTTTACCAAACTCCAAATGATTTTTGTAATATCCATCAAATTGAATTTTCAGTTAAACTTGGACAGTCATATTGATGACTGGACTATAGACTGAATGTGATAATTAGCAGACAAGATATACACAGCCCCTTAGAATATATATCCACTAGTACAATATTTTGTCACTATGTTCTATTGAATTCATTCTGGAATTATATTTTTTGGGGAGTGGATAAAGATAACTGAATATACAGGAATATGGGATCACTGAAATGAACCAAATTAGGCACATTAAAGGAAAATCATGATCAATTAAATGTAGACATTATGTGGACAGGAAGCTTAACTGTCATTTGTGACTACAATAGTATTTTTTTATTTTAGACAAAATATGATTTTCAAATTCACATTTGCTTAAGATACTGCATTTTTCTTTTTTGTTTCCCAAATTTATAATTGCTCTAAGTTAAACAGTTAAAGAACACATTTCAGAGGTGGAAAAAAAAAAAAAAAAAAAAAAAAAAAAAGCATCTATGCTTCCTTTAGGGAGGAAAATACTACTCAAATAAGAAATCATTTCCTTCGCAGCTCTTCTAGATTCTGGTGCGAAACTACCACAGATTCTATCAACAGAAACAAACAAAATTACACTGCAGTTTCAGATAAAAAGAGACAGCCAAAATCACCACAGTGGGTCAAAACTGTCTATTGACACTTCCAGATATGATCAAGAAAAGTAAAGAAGCAGAAATTCAGTAAGTTGCATGTCATCATGATTAAGGGAAGTCAGATAACCAATCCAGATTTGGAGTAGAGTATCCCGTGTATGTTTATGCAGAGCTCATATTATTACAGTACTGTTTCAGTACTGATTCATGCCACATTTCAGATTTTTACATCACTGTAAAAGTGTTATGCAATTTTTGTTATAAGTCAAATTGTTATAACCACTAGAAAATACTGAGAAAGCATAAGACACCTGAGGATGATTTTGTTCAAATTCTGTAGTCTTAAGAGATGCTTTTCTGATTGAAAAAAAGTTATCACAAGAAAGTCAGTGACTCAAAGAGAACACATAACTGGGTGGTCAATTATCAGGAAAGGAAACTCTATAAGAGGAGTGGCATGTTGAGAGAACTCAAATATAAAGCCTGAGTTCTCCCTTTTAACTTCTCTGAATGGCTTATCTTAGCAGCATGTTCAAGTCAGACTGGGAACAGAGTTCACATTTGTAAATATGCAGTCAATAACCTGCAAACTGTCCCAATAAGAAAGGTGTAGAAAATCAATGAAAAGTATTGGCAATTCAGACATTCTATGCATGGACAGAGTCAAGATGCTAAATAAATAAATAAATAAATAAATAAATAGAGACCGCCTGAAAATGGATATAATACTAGCCTGGTTAGATTTTGCTAGCTCTCTGAATACTGCTACAACGTCAAAATTGAGGATTTAATGCCGAGTTTCCCTGTACTCCATCAGTCTCAGATTGTATGTTATTGCATAGGAATAACTCAGCTAGGCTGAACTAGGTCAGGTAACAAGGCAAGTTCTACTGATTTCTGTTGAGTGAAAAAGAGCAATTCCAAAGACAATACAAATTAAAATCCTAGAAACAATTTGTGAAGATTTGTGGGAGTTATGCCAAAAAGGTAGCAACGGCCAAGCTAAACTAGCTCAGCATTACAATGTAAGTAGAGGAAGAATGGTTTACTGCAGTATACCTGACAGATGACTGCAAAAAGGCATGAACAGCACCCAGCAGCAACTGAAAACCCATTTACAGGAAAACTGACTTCCTAAGCCTTTCCAGATATGCAAGTTTCATATGCAAAGAGTAGAAAGATTTTGATAAATCTTAATATTGCACTGAACGGCAGTTGTGGTAATGGGGTCTTTGCAACTCTGTTTACAAAAGCTGCATTCACACAAACATAGCTCCATAATCACTTTTCTGAGACACAATAAGAGATCCTGGCTTAATGGAAATAATTTTCGGTCTCCTGATGAGTAGAAAAAGCTGTGAGACAGTGGTGTTTATAAACCCTGCAAAATTCTGTATTGATTATGCTATCTTGCATAAATCTCTGTTCCCAGAAGTTGCATGAAATGCACAAGTTATATTTACTCCACCCCTTCTCACACGTGTTTAATCCCTTTGAAATTATGTGTAATGGTCCAATTAGGACAGACTACAGAGGATATTCCCCCAGTTCATATGAGACTAAAGGAAAACCAGAACAGGTACAAATTTCTTGTGTACTTCAGAGTGCACACATCCTATTTGTCCTTCTGGAAGCACTGGGACAATCTGACCTGTTACTGACACATATCTTCAGTTTTTATCAGTATCTTAACTCTGTTCTCATTAGAAGTAAGAAGGTCCATAAAAAGATAAAACTCTATAAGTGAAGAAATTACACAGATTGTTACTCTGATTCAGCAATACTTCAGACAATAGCAAAGTTTCCACTGGTTAAAATGGAAAACAGGACTAGATGGATATGTGCATGTGTGACTGTAGATTCCTTTGTCTAATGATGCTGCACCTCTTCTGAAAAGACCTAATCTATTCTTGCATACTTAAAGAGGTATTTATTAATGTTTAGCTTCCTGTAGATAATTTGGCTGCTCTGTGCAGCCATAAAATTTTATGACAGTAAACACGAGAAGTGCCTAAATTGCACAGAAATGTTTCTAGGCTGCCTGCTTTATTTTTCTTTTACAGTGTCAGTCCCATTAAATTTACATTGGTGCTAATTTTACAAAAACTATGTGTCAAAGTTATTAAGGTGTCAAATATGCTGAGTCAATTCATTTTAGTTATGCCCCTCTGAATGACTGCATACAGTACTTTTCAGTCTGAAATGTCTGTATGTGGGAACTATGCAGCAAATGCTGCTATGCTTATCCAGTTACAGCATTTGTCAGAGGAATTGGTGATGACTGTGAGACATCATTAAAATGAGACTTTAATTGTTCACATCTTAACATGGCCATCAGTGCACAATGTTTTCCAAAAATAAAAGGCTGCTTATTTCCTATCATTTTCCAAAATTTACAGTGAGGAAAGAAGAAAAATAACCGTATTACTATTAAGAAAAAAGCTGAGTATTATACTACCAAATTGATGATCCATCACCTGCCAGGCCTTTGCAGGTATAGAAGTAAAGCAGATGGCAGGGCATTCGTGTGACTTACAGAAAGAGCTACAAACCATTTCAGAATTAACCTTTCAGTGCACAGATTTATATAAAGTTTACAGAAAGAAGACTGAGTTTACAAAGAACAGATACAGAGCTGTGTACCTTTTTATAAGGTGACCTTTCTGTGTGCTGAATAAAAGCAAAAAAATGAATTAAACAGGGTATTATTATATATATTTTTTAAACAACCTATTACAGAACAATTTAGCGCTTACTTAGGTGAACATTCCCATCCTGGAAATCCTCAGCTGAAAGAAATAGTAGAAGGCTTATAAGTTTGTAGAAATCAAAGCATTTTTTCTTTATACTGAAATTACTTCAAGCATGATTTAAGTAAAATATTTTTATCCTTCTGACCGAAATATTTTTGTCTGAATTCACGAAGCAGAACTTTTTTTGATCTAGTGAAACGTGGAACTACGTATCTGTTCAACAGCTCATTTCAAACCAAGATTGGGGGGCAAGTTCAGAAAAAACTTATCTAGACCTTTTTTAAAGCATGTCCAGGGCAGACCAATAATTCTGAAGTTCTGATTATGCTTCAGTGACATGATTAATCCATACACTGGCACAGCGTTTTCCCAAGGAAAGGATCAAATATTCCCAAATCCTATTTTCCTACTTCCTCTTTCTGTTTGCTTTCCCTCATTCATTTTGCATCCATCTTTGGCTTACATCTGTATACATAGTAGTCTATTATTTATCTTCAACATAATAGTGTATCCACTTCATAGCATTCTTGCAGCCTTTGTTAGCAACTTACTACTTTCTTAAACTTACACACACACAATCAAGACAAAAAAGGCTATGACTACAAAAATGTGCTTCTTGAACATCGGCTTGTTACTGCTTAGCCAAGGCTGATTCCAGAGCAATGTTAAAAATTGTCTTTTAAAAAGTTTAAGGCTTAAAAGCTCAACAAATGAGAAAAGCTAGAGATCCAAGATATAGGAATCATAACAGATTTCTGATGAAAAAAAATATGAAAGAGGACATCTTAAGGGACCCTAAGGGACCTGGTTTAGTGACAGGACTTAGTAGGTCAGATTGATGGTTGGACTTGATTTTGAATGCCTTTTCCAATCTAGATGATTTTATTTTGCTATGAAATACTCTGCTGTTAACTCTGAGAATAGAAGCTGATTAATTTACGTTCAGGTTTTGCCTCAGACATTTTGCACTCCATTCTACCAAAGGTAGCTATGAAGCCGTAAGAGGAGAGAGCCACGGACTTGTTACTCCTCCTATCACTTCCCTGTCAAGCTACTGGCTTTGCTTTGTAAATACAACAAAACAGAGCTCCTGCAAAAAAGATAGCAAATCACTTGAGCAATCCTTACAGAGACCTTGCCTACAATTTTCAATAGGAAAAGATTATTTAAGAAGTTTAGAAAAGTATTGTACTAAAGCAAAACCTGCTCCTTCAGTCTCTCTACTACAAATCTTTCTCATATAAAAACATAATCAAACAACATAATTTCGTTCTATTTTCTACGTCATAATCAATTTTGTTGTTAGTTTTTTCCTCTGAACACAGGACTTTACAGAATTCTAACTAGGCCTATACATTGTTTTATAATGCAAGAAAAAGGAAACAAGGTATAATCAATGAATATACAGATGTTATAATTATGAAATATAAAAGAGAGATTGACTAAGCAGGTTGTTACACCAAAGAAGAATAGATAGAGTGCTTACCCTTATCCTGGACTCGCTGAAAAACTCCAAAGGAGGAATCTCCAGAAAGAGATCCTTCCCCATTGGTAGTCAGCTCTTAAATGGGTCTAGGAGATGTGGAGCCAAGCTCCACCCCTTCCAGCAGCACAGCTGAATTGCCTTCACCTGTGCTCCCAGGGCTGACTCAGTGCTCACCTCAGGTGATCAATCAGAGGTTCAGGCCGTAAGTCAGCAGTTCCCACACACAAGGACAACCAAAAAGTAGCAGAATAAATATACATATAAACACCAGATTTCTTATTAAACAAACTGTTGAATGCACAGTGGTAAGTACTATTGGGAGGAAGAGTAAAGGAGGACTCTGAAACAAAATTTAAACAAATAAATTAAGTAACAATTTTAAGACATCTATGATTACAAATTTGGAGGAAATGGACATTTCATGCCTCAAGACAAAGTAAAAGTGGTTTGCTCAAAGTAAGGAAGTAACATCCTTTTCAGGCATTCACACTCATCTGTTGTGGGAACTCTTTTCATCTCAGTTAAACAGCCAGCATAGATATTTAGAGAAAGATAAACTGGATCAAAGAGCTAGAGACATAGTTTTGTCTTTGGGCAGTTACTCTTCTTATACGATTCTTATGCTTTCCATGTTAAAAAACAAAAACACACACAATTTTTCTGCTAAGAAGATCTTAGAAAAATATTTTTAATCTCTGTATGAATAAATTTATTTACTGTACCACAGATCATTTTGCATAAGCTAATTCTGTAGACTCTGTGAAAATAAACTTCATAATCGTCTAAAAAGCTATTATGACCACACAGCATCATGCATACAAAGCCCATAAAGGATGAGAAGTCGAAAGCATATATTTGAGAAAGAGAGTGTTAAATGCTCTTGCTCAAGAGCACTATAAAATGTAAAAAGGGAGTAAAAATAAAATACTGTGCAGCAGTGTATTTTACTAGCAGCAGCTGTAATAGACAGAAAAATATAAAAAATTACAGTGGATTATTGAACAGTTATAATTTTCACATTTCCACATGCATCTACATAAAAAGCCAAGTGTGGAGCAAATCTACATTCCTCAGTTCAGAGCATGCAAGATGCTAAATAGATTTAATTTGTTTAACTCAGTAAATCAATGACCTGCCTGCAGGCTGACATAATTTTCCTTCAGTATTACTAGTCTCTGGTGGATAACAATTTTGACTTCATCTTCTATAAAATGATGTTTCTCTAATTTACAGAGCAATCTAGATTTCAACATTAGGCCAAATAGATCATTCAAGTCAAAACAGTCTTAAGAAACAGCCCTTGCAGTGCCCCACCAGCAATCCCCATACCGACTGCGCTGGAGGAAAGGGAATTCAGGCTATACTCAGTATGTTCATCTTTCCACAGTACAGATTGTTGGCTGTAATGTCTGACTGCATTTGCAGAGACTGATGCTTTTCTTACACAACCAATGGTAAAATCCAAAGCCTCAGGTCTTCTACTTAGGTGTGAGCTATTACTCCAAACAGGGTAGAAACCTATCATGCTTGCATTGTGGACAATTATCACCAGAATTTCAGACTCATCAAAGCAATTTCCGACAATATGAAATAAGCCTTTAAGAAATATGTGTGACTATTCATAAGTTACATCAATAACTGAACAAAGAAAAACTATAAGATGCAATTGGTGACCTCAGAAGGGTCCTGATATCTAATATATAAGTACCTCTCTTACAACTTCCAAAATCAATAATAATAATGTCTGAATATGTAGTTAGATCTTCTAAATTCAATAGAAATGTCAGTGACAGTAAATTTTAAAGAGGCCTCATACCTATAGACATGAAAGCTCTTCAATCAACAGGATACAAAGCCTGGCTGTGTCCCAAGAACATGTAATGTATCTTGAGCGTAGAACAGGCATCCCTTCTTGTGCAAGAAATCACGTATCTCAGAATTAGGTGTCTTGAAACCACAAATATTCAGCTCGGGGGGAAGAGTCCTTTTATTTGGGTTTAGGTGCTGATGAAATAATTAATTCCAACTGTCCCTTTTTGTTCAGAGTCTTTTATGTTCTTTGATATTTCAGGACTTTTTTTTTTTAAATTATTCTTTTTTGTTGTTGTTTGTTTAGTTTCCTTTTTCTTCTTCTTAGTTACAAAATGAAAGATATTCTTACTGCATGACGTGATTCCATGATCAGGGGACTGAAGAAAAACACCAAATGTCTTGAGAGCTGGCAGCTCACAGAGTGTTACAAAACAAGCCCCTGAGCCAACTAGACAGAAATGTTGGCCTTGCACAGTAACTATAACATAACGATAAATGTTTAACTTAAACATCTATAGCACAACGAAGCCATTTCTACTTCAAATGTTTATGTAGAAATTCTGCTAGGTTAACAGCAGATGTCACAGCATGCAGAGTTCTCATAAGAAGACACATGGTTACCCCAAAAAGGAATGGAGTTCTATCTTTGTTTGTCCTATGTCAACCAGAAGCATATCAGGGAAAAGAGAAAAGATGAAGGCAGGAGACATATGATATCCCTACAGATATGCAGAAATCTGTGTGCAACTAAACACTGTTGTTGTCTCAGGAGAGTACAGTTGAACTCTAGGTGGGCTCAGCTCTGTTCTCACCTAAGCAACGGATTGTACTCAGCTGGTGCAACAGTGATGCATGTTGCACCGAATTTTGTTGCAGGGGTTGCTATACATATATGCACATACATACAGAATCATAGAATCACCAAGGTTGGAAAAGACCCACAAGATCACCCAGTCCAACCATCCATCCATCACCAATAGCTCTCTCTAAACCATGTCCCTCAACACAAAATCCAAACGTTCCTTGAACACCGCCAGGGTCAGTGACTCCACCACCTCCCTGGGCAGCCCATTCCACTGCCTTACCACTCTTTCAGAGAAGTAGCTTTTTTTAACGTCCAGCCTGAATCACCCCTGGCACAACTTGAAGCCGTTCCCTCTGGTCCTATCGCCAGTTAAACGAGAGAAGAGGCCGACCCCCAGCTTGGTACAACCTCCCTTCAGGTAGTTACAGAGAGCAATGAGGTCTCCCTTGAGCTTCCTCTTCTCCAGACTGAACAATTCCAGCTCCTTCAGCCACTCCTCATAAGGCCTGTGCTCCAGACCTCTCACCAGCTTTGTTGCCCTTCTTTGAACACGTTCCAGAGCCTCAATGTCTTTCTTGCAGTGAGGGGCTCAAAACTCAGTACTCGAGGTGCGGCCTCACCAGAGCTGAGTACAGGGGGACAATCACTTCCCTGTTCCTGCTTCTGATGCAAGCCAGGATGCCACTGGCCTTCTTGGCCACCTGGGCACACTGCTGGCTCATGTTCAGCCAGGCATCAATAAATAACCCCAGGTCAATTTCATACACAAAGTCTTCCAGCCACTCTGCCCCAAGCCTGTAGCGTTGCCTGGAGTTGTTGTGGTCAAAGTACAGGACCCAGCATCTGATCTTGCAGTTCTCTTCCTCCACTAAATCTCTCCTCCAAAGGAATGCATTGGATAACGTATGAACAAAAGAGAACCAAATTTGCTTAAATAAAAGCTATTTAATTCCTGTGTTTGCTGGCCTGCCTTTGTTACTCATTCAAAGATTGTGCTGAAATACATAAAACCACTTACATCAATTAAGGGAACAGAATTTGTGCCATACTCTTTATCTAGAAGATTGCTCTGAGAAAGATATCTCAAAGCATGCTAGCAAAGATTAAAAGAACAACTGTCAGCTGAAAGATGTCCAAATACTACCTGCACTGAATCCATATCCAAACTAAGAGGATACTGAAAATCTTGTAGTAGGCATCAAAATGATGATAATTCAATTGTGGAAGAAAATCATTTTTGCAATAAAAATTTCAAAATATTGAAATTTCCTCAAAATTCTTAGCAAATTTGGTTCTAAACAATTGGAAATACTTTAATAGCACTGCAATATTTTATTTTTATACTGCCAAATGTTGCATTCTAAAACAATATATATGATCCATGTTACATTTTAAGGAATTATAGGAGTATAAATACAAGCTTAAAAATATCAAAACACAGTAGAAGGGTCAAAACAATTACATCAACATTTTTTTTCATTAAATATGTCAGTTAATTAAATTCATTTTTGTAATGTGTTTCCAATAAAACTTCAAGTGAAAGGGATATAGCACAGAAGTTTCTAAACCCTGCTAAGTATATCCCTGCATTATTTTCCCACTGCATTTACTAACAAAGATAATAGATTTGTTAGTGATGCAAGAAAGAAGCAGAAAATGCTTTCTTGGTAACAATCTTGATCTTCCCTTAATTCTTTTCCATCGGTGTTCATAGTGGTGGTCTGATACTGCTGGGATGGATACACTTACATTCTTACTAAAATGAGGAAGACAGTGGGCTTACCTATCAAGGTATAAATAGAAGAGCTTTTTGCCATCATTGTATTTCTTATGTGAATTTGGTCTTCCTCTGGTGATTATATTTCATAGAACTGTGGGCAGAAAGTCAAGAGAACTAGCTCTATTTTGAAATACTTTGAAAACCTGCAAACAAATAAGCAAGAAAGCATCTACTGCACATTTGTATTCTTCCTTGCATAACAGAAATAATGATCCCAAATTTTTGTACAGAGAGAGACCAATAATGAAAGCTAATGACTATTGATACAGTGAGCTATCAAGTAATTCATTTAACATTAATGTTTTCTTTTTTCTTAATCTGGCAGAAAGGAAGCAACCATTGTTGTGTACATTTACAGACTTTCAAAGGTGTGGGCTTTGTGAAACTAAGCACATGTATGAATTCACATCGTATGTCAATAATCGACCTCCTGAATGATAAAGCATATTCAACATATAAATTACATTAATTAATGCATAGGGTCTCAGATCCTAGGAAACCAATGCAAGTATTTATGAGAACACTTAGGTACACATGCAAATCCAGTGAATGTAAACTGCAAAAAGTGCAACAGGTTTGTTTTATTAAAGCTAAGAGCACACAATTATTTAACCAAATAACATCTACATAGGGTTGAATTTGTTTGAGATTATATTGACATCACAAAGACTTTTCTTCAAATAAATATATTCATTTGAAGAACATATTCATTTGAAGAATATAATTTCAAAAGTACTTTGAGAAGGAACTTAAGAAGTCAACGGCTCCGGGTAATTACATAATATAATTTCAGGAAATTAAATCTGTTAGAGTAAGGGGCATCAAACAGAGTAGGTGGGGAAGACAACTGGCACCTTAATTCCAGTTGCTTTTAGGCATTTAGCACTTGAAGTCAGTTTGCTTGTCACTCCAGGTTCTCTCAACGGTAAATGGAGTGGAATGAGCAGTTCCAGCTGGTGATCTTACACGAGCATCAAAAAGCTTAAATATGCATCCATGAATTCTGCTTTTCCCAGCTGTACCCTAACGATTACAGAAAAACAACTTATCTCCAGATAAATATAAAATTATTAATATTTTTATTAATAACTTTGATGAGGGGATTGAGTGCATCCTCAGTAAGTTTGCAGACGACACCAAGTTGGGAGGGAGTGTTGATCTGCCTAAGAGGAGAAGGGCAGTACAGAGGGACCTGGATAGACTGGATCAATTGGGCCAAGGCAAACTGCATGAGTTTCAATAGGGCCAAGTGTTGGGTCCTGCATTTTGGTCACAACAACCCCAGGCAATCCTACAGGCTTGGGGAGGAGTGGCTAGAAAGACGCCTGATGGAAAGGGACCTTGGTGTACTGATGGACAGTTGGCTGAATATGAGCTGGCAGTGAGCCCAGGTCAAGGCCAATGGCATCCCGGCTTGTACCAGGAATGAAGTGGTGAGCAGGACTAGGGAAGTAATCCTGCCCCTGTACTCAGCACTGGTGAGGCCTCACCTAGAGTACTGTGTTTAGTTTTGGGCACCTCTGTACAGAAAGGTGCATTGAGGTACTGGAGCAGGTCCAAAGAAGAGCAACAAGGCTTGTGAAGGGCTTGGAGAATATGCCCTACGAGGAGAGACTGAAGGAACTGGGGCTGTTCAGTCTGAGGAAAAGGAGGCTGAGGGGAGATGTTATTGCTCTCTTCCAATATCTGATGGGTGCTTACAGCAAGAACGGGGTTGGTCTCTTACTGGTAAGAGGTGACAGGATGAGGGGAAATGGCCTCAAGTTGCACCAGGATAAGTTTAGGTTGTATATCAGGAAACATTTCTTTACAGAAAGGTTATTAAGCACTGCATTAGGCTCCACAAAGAGGTGGTTGAGCCACCATCCCTGGATGTGTTTAAAAACAGTTTGGATGTGGTGCTCAGGGACACGAGTTAGTGGAGGCTTGTTAGTTAGGGTAGTATGGTTAGGTCACAGGTGGACTAGATGACCTTTAAGGTCTTTTCCAACCTGAGTGATTCTATGATTCTAAATTCATCACACTGTACAAGGAAACATGCAATCAGTAAAACAGACAACTCCTCACATCTCACTTCAGTTTTTTTTTTTTTCCTATAAAGAAAACTGAGGGGCACAGAGGTTTTGGAAGCTAGTAATGAACAAGCACATATTTTTGATCCAAAATGAATTCTTATGTTCTGTATTTCCAGCATAATCCCTACTCCCTCTGCATACTGCATAACATCAGAAGTAGCAGTATCACCAACAGAATACAACATTTCACATTAATCTAGTGTGAAAGTGTGAAAGACCACTGAATGACAGGTGCAAAGTTCTAACATCGGCGTCATGAAAATGACAATTTTTAGAGTTGGTTTTAACATTGCCCCATAGCTCCAATTATGTTATGATAAAATTAGCTTATGTTTGTTGACATGGTCATTGCTGGTACCCAGCTTGCCTCTGCAGTTCGTAGAGCAGTACATGCCAATTACTAGCAAAGGAAGTGGCTTTTCAGGACTCAAAGAAATGAAAGACAAGGTTAACATGCTATTTGGTGGATTATCAAATAGAGAAAATGTTTGTTGATTCACAATTCAAAGGCAAAATTGAACCCATGCAGATGGAGATCACTGGGAATTGTTCTAATTAGCAAAGTGCAACAAGATAGATCATCTGTTTCTGCTTCCTCTCCCAAGTGTCCAAATATATCTCATCAAGAACAGCTGCCAGAAAACAAACAAATAAATAAATAAATAAACCACATGAAAATTAGCAAGTATCAACCATGGTTCCTACCAAAGAAAGAGTCATGAGCTTATCTCAATATTTGAAGTGCATATTGTGAGTGCATTCCTACAGATTTAATCCAGCTGTTCTTAAAAGAATGAAAAGATCTATAAGCAATCAATAATAAACTGGCATACATAGACATATGCTCTCATTAAGCTGGCAGGCTTATGTAAATAACGTATTTCTCCAAGTCATTGTAATAGACCTTCAATACTATCTTCAATTCTGTTCCTCCCCTGAAACTGGTGCTACTTGAAGCTAAAAATGTCTATAAAAACAGTACAATTCGACATATTACAAAATACATTTTCATAGGAAAAATTTAATTCATCTCCCTTTATGATGCAATTGTAAATCAAAACATTTCACCTGTATAAGTTACCATTATGAATGTGTTGATTTTGAAACCTCACATCACACAGAAATGGTTTATTAAGGAAGAAAGAAAAAAGAAAACCTACAGTTTACTTAGGAAAAAAAGGCTAAATAAATAATTCATGCCTGGATGTACTAGAATTCTAGTCTTTTAGAAGGTGCCAACAGATGGTTTACATTTATAGAAAGCACATTCGCCGACTTTGAAACAGAAATTAAAATTCATAAACTGTATCATTAGTTTTTCTTTGAAGCACCATTATGCTTACAATGAGTACTTGGATTTTCCCAGGTGAACAGTCTTTAATCATAGTTTTACCAAGGAAAGGGTGCAACATGTTACTTCTAAGTTACTATTTTGCGTTTGTAGGTATGAAGTTAAACTGATCTAACGATCACATCAAAGGACAAATTGAGAAACCTGGAAGCTAGACTTAGGCTGATCTTTTCAGCTACAACAAATTTCAAAGCATTTTTAGAGTGAGGTACATAGTACCTCATGTTTAATAAACTCTAGCTTTAGCTTACAATATCTCTGCTTGTATTGAACACCATAACTACCACATTAAAGTGTGAGACTGCAGCTCATGTAAAAGTGTGCATGTGGTTCTTATTTAATTTTAGTAAATCCCAAGTGTTAGAAAAGCCAATATAATAGCCTTCATCTCTACCTGGACTAAAAGTCTGCAACGGACTAAAAAATTGCTGTGATTAAGGCTTACTTTATACCTATAAAACATACAGTAATTATGTCATCAAGTATTGTCACACACCTTTTTTCTTGCTCCGTAGTAGATTTACTGTTTGATAGATAGAGATACAGCAGAGTAATAACAAGAAACGGGTGGGAGACTGCTATCTTAAGCTCAGGTGTATGTCATAAGTACCCTCTTTTTCTGCAGAAAGCTGTAAGATTCAAACATAATTTAAAAATTCAAAAAACGTTGACAAAATAAGAACCACTAAGGCAATACTCAGGTTTCAGGACCCTAACTGTTGGAAAGCCTTTTTACATCTGCCCACAACTCCTAAATGACTGTTGATTTCAACTGGTGCATCACCACGGAGAGATATATAATGCTTCCAAATGTATGGAGGCATGTGATCTGTGGACAAAATCAACAGACCTTTTCCAAAAAGTAATTACATGTAGAAGAAAACCAGCAGTACAGGTCATCCTAGTGCCAGCATTAGGCAATAGAAATGCCCTATGTTGCTCCTACTGATCATGCTTGACATCTGTGATCTATTAGGTTTGCATAGCACTTAAGCACCTCTTAATGCTACTCTCAGTCGAGCGAAGTTTAATAATATAACCAAAATTTAGAAAGAAGATTAATTATGGTTATTTCTCATCTGAGTTACCATAGCCACAAAATTCTATTCAGGACCTGGCAGAGGGTATGCTAAGCACTATGCAAACAAGGAATCAGTGCTTATTCTTGTGGCTTCCTTATATGCTTGGGTTGTTTTTGTTTGTTTGTTTGTTCTCCTCCATTTTTTTTCTCCCCCTGCCCAGTTTATTTAACGAGTGCATCTTGTTTATAAAGAAAAGCCAGGAAGTGTTTCTACTTGTCCTTGATCCTGGACTAGTCAGCTTAATGAAAGCATTTCCAATCAGTCAAGATATGAACTGAAAATTCTTGATCTTCTTGATCAGAGGATAACTATTATCTATCAGTATGGTGCGATCCATTATAGCACAAATGCAGCCCCTGGTGTCAAGGAAACATAAGAAAGAATGAATGTGTCTGTGTCAAAAATTAAAAATAATAATAAGGAAAGATCAACTAAAACAGTAACTGGAAAGGAGAGTAATTGTTAGAATGATCTGAAACAAAAAAAAAGATCGTTGCTTACCCTCTATAAACAAATCACTGGACTAGAAGAGGTTGCAAAGTCAAAAAAATAAATAAAACAGCCTAAGAACTATGGATGTAGATAGACAGAAAGGCCTAAGTGATAATACACTAATTTATAACTGCCAGCTTGAGTAATTCCCACATGACAAAGCCCACAACACTACCTACACTCTCCTTCAAATGCCAATAGGATTTAGATCAATCTCTTTATTATTCTCTTATTACTATTATTTTTAAATTTCTGCATAAGACAAGGGGATAAGTGCTCCCTTTATTCCCTCTTAACCTCTCCCCCAAAGAAACAAGGCAACAAAACAAAGCAAACACCGAAAAAATTGGGATTACAGAGACTTCACTCTTCTCCAGTAGGCATAAGATCTCCCAGCAAAACTCACATCATTTTCACATATAGTAGATCTTTGTAGCTTTTTCTCCACAAGTACATCAGCTGCAAACTAAGGTGACCTACATGTTCACTTAAACGTTAAAAACCTAAACCTTTTATCTATTCACTTCACTGTATGTATTTGATACTTCCTCATAGACAAGGGAAAGCCAAGCCAACCGCTACGAATGATGGCCCCATTACTTATAGCCACGCTAAAGATACATTTACTTACAAGCCTCAGCAGAGCAATATATATTACACTTAGATCTAGAATGAGTCCTTCACTGTTCATCCTCCCATTCACTGTTCAAATCCATTTTCCTGACAAGGCCTACTCTCATTCTGGAGAAAAAAGTACTGCTTTTATATATTATCTGAGAACTGAGACTTCTATCACTCGAGCAACATCAAAAGACAAAAATTAATACCACAATTACTATAAACTACTGAGATGTGAAAACAAGCTATTTTATATAACTTAGATATGTGAAAGTAAAACATAGCAGAGAAAAATAATTTACTTAAGAGTGTGTTTTGATACCCAAAGCTGTAAGCAATAGATTCAATTAGAGGAAATACTTATTTCTAATAAATTTTAGAATTGCTACTGAATTCAAGTCTGTTATTGTTCTCTTGGAGTTTTTTTTTGCCTTGGAATCTTTGTAAACTAATAAAACTGAGATGCTATCATGATAATGATAATATACTGTGTCACTTGACAGAAAGTAATGGAGAAGCTCCCAGTTCAAACAGTCTGACACAAAATCTCCTTCTCAAGGCCTTCAGCACAACAGCATTTTTTAAGTTTATACATATCTCCATGACTAAGAACATGGAAGAAAAGAAAGTAAATGACTTATATGGTCTGTTTCAGACACCTGCTCAGTTCTATTGGCTCTCAAGAACGTCTTGAACAGCAACAATTGTTCTATTTGTCCCTGACGTGAGGCAGCCAAACATACTTGTCCAAAAACAGCTAGAAAGGACTGCCTTGCCCTCTCAGTGGGAAGAAGATGTGGAAACTGTTCACTCTGCAAAAGACTTGAGAGCCTGTCCCATATGTGATTGACTTCACTGGAGTCTTTTCACAGGGACATAAGCTCTTTCTCTCCTGCTGAGATCAGAATATGAACACTCTCAAAGCTCTGGAGTATTTTACCGGGTTAGATTCAGGTCCATTATTAATATCTAATTTCCTGACTGATATTAGGAACTTCATTAATAGTCTGAAATATGATCATTAATATCTTTAAAATATTTTTTCGTTAAAATTAACACATACTAGTATATCTAAATTTCCTATAGCTCAGAGAAAATTAGCAAGACTAAAAAAAACAGTCTATTCAATGTTTTCTTGTACAGATATTTATTCCAAACAAGATAATATATTGATTCAGTTTCTTAAAGAACACCTGTAAATTACTGTGTTGGAAGCCTGCCTGTTACTAAAAAGGTTAGGAACAGCATAAATCATTTGAGGTGCAAGATACCCTTTGTAGTTGCTTATTACATTTTATACTGTTTCATTTAATAAGTGGACAAAATAGGAAATGCTGTTGAATGCTTCAATTTGCCATCATTCAGATACAACCCTTTTGTCTCTTCTAGTCCCAATTTTCCTGAGCTGTTAGCCTGCTTGAAAGAGTGAGCACAATTTCCCAAACGTATACAAATAAACACACTTTTTTAATTTTACTTATCTAACAGTAATGTTATTCACAAATATATTTCTACTGGAAAAATAGTCACTTAAAAAATTATTTCTACTCTGAGATTCTTTCTGAATGATGAAAGCTTCACAGTCACACGTTCTGAAATATTTCATCTATTAGTTTTCACAACTTACATACTACTGTATCAAATACAACACAAGAGAGGAAGAAACTCATGCCCACTTTTGATTTGAATAGCGCATAAGTCTCTTCTCATCACTGCAATGTATTCCAAAGCTTTTCCTAAATCATAATAGTTACATTACATCTGCAGGAATAATCACTGCCTGTAAGAATAATAGTCACAGTAACTTTAAATGGATATACCTGGGTCATATTGCTAGTTCCTAATGAAAAAAATAAAATTCATGAAGGATCACAGAGAATTTGCTGCTTTCGGAACATAAGAGAACCTCTTTGTGGGAGAAAGAGATAACAAACATTGCCATAAAAAACTCGTAGTCATTACTGTCGAATTCTGCAGAATATTGATCTGCTGTACAGAGAATATGTTCCAAATATGTTCCATATTTGTTTAGATCCCTCAGCTGAGGTCTCTCTGTCCCACACTTGCTCCTTGTGATCTTTTAGATCATCTGCTGGAAAAATGCCCATCTGTCATGGCCTGATTTAGCTGAGTGTCACCTGGTTTGCATCATATTGATGCACATCCCATGCTAAGAAATAACTCTAAATGATGATAGCGTCTGAAGGCTTTATTAGCATTATCTCAGACACACAAATATAAGTGAAATATTGACATATTAAGGTAGCATATATTAGGAAAAGGGATTACTACAGGAAAGTCTTCTAAGTTTATCTCAAGTTCCTTTTAGACTATTTCACCACAGCTGCATTAGTGGACTGGTTATGTGAGCATCTTTTGTTTCATCTAGCACGTCTTCACAAATAGTTCTGAAGGCAACATCTATGTCAATAAGTAAACGTAGCAACTTATCACCATATCTGTCTCTCAGAATAATGGTTATGACCATAACCCAATTCATCTGATCTATTTCAAAAGTCTACATCAGGAGCACAGCAGGAATCGTTAGGCAGACAACTACAGTGCAGTTTCCGTTGAAACATGTGTGTGATGAACCTCAGAGACAATGATCTGTACACCAAGGTTTGCAAGACAGACAGTGCACCTACAAAAGTCTACCTGTCTTCTTCAGTTTCCTCTATTAATTTTGGGAGATCTTTCTCTACCTAGATCTTACCAGAATGTAAAGATTGATTAGGAATAGCTGTATGCTAATCTGGAACAGTTATATAATAATTGCTCTTGATGGAAATTATTCTTACAGCATGGTAGGAAAGAACAATCACTTACATGCAACAAAACAGTCTAGGCATTTCTGAAAAAAAAGCTATGCAGTATTCACTATAAAATACATAGAAATGAATCGTTTTTAAATTTAATTTCTAGTAATAAAGTAAGAACTAACAGTGTATGTCACCACTGTCAACTAGGAGCTGCTTTTTTGTTTTTTTTAATAGGATTTTTAAAAGCAGAGATCATTCTATTTCCTTATTTTCCCATTCATTTATATAATATTTTAATTTATGCACATATAAGCATGTACACACAGAGGATGTTCTGCTGTTTAACACCAGCATCTATTTGCATTCAAAACAAAATAAATAAACAAACCATCCAACAGTGCATGTAAGAAAGTCACGGATATCCCAGAAATACATGCAGGGTTTTCTGTGGAAGCTGAGTGCGTTTTGAAACAGTTGTTCAGAGACCTCACTGCAGTTGCCAGCAAGATTGGCTCTCACAACTGTCATTCCCTTAACTATGTCTACTGACACTCCACTTTTGTCTTCAAACCAGATGTCATCCATTACAGAGAACATTCTCTCCACAGGTGCATTAGTGTCTCTGTATGCCAAAACAAATTCAGCCAGGAACAGAAGATTTCATAACGTATAGTTTTGTTTTTTTTTTTTAATTATTTACAATTTTCACCCATCTTTCAGTGAGCTTCCTGCACCCAAAACCCCACAACTGAGAGGAGAAACCTCCAGCTGAAGACAGACTTTCATTTCAGATAGTACAAATGTTCCATTATTTAAAAATAAAATAAAAATGAATTTACCCTCCCTGTGGTTTTGGAACTGTGTTCTGCATGCTGTTAAGACGACGCATTATTTTGTTTTAAGAAAAAAAAAAACAAAACCTCAGTTTTGAATACCAGTAACCTAGAAGACAAATATTGCAGTGAGATACTTAGTACTAAAAAGGGAAGTTGTACTGCTGTCTTAGCAGTGGGCTACCGCCTTAACAAGAATAACCACAGCCACAAATGTATGAAAGTCAGTGGGACTGGGACTGAATTTTTCAGGTCAAACAAGACGTGCCCCTGCTTGTGCTGCGTTATACTGCTCACACGTCTACCACCTTCTGTCTTCAACTAACTTGGATTTTGTCTGTTTGAAGAAGTTTGTGCAGAATAAGCTGGGTTCTGTACTTAAATAGCAACTCCTTTTTAGACTCTTGTAGTTCATACTAAAAATGTTTTTTTTTGGTGTGTGGGGGATAGTGACAGAGCACTTCTAGTGCTGTTAAATCATACATTCAGCAGTTCTTCTTAGGCAGAGGCCTATATATTCAGTGCTAATTACTGCTGACACTGCATGGATGCAGATGCTGATGGCTGTGATATTAGTATAAACACAGACTGTAATTAAAAGACCGTGGCTCTATACAAACATTTCTTCCTGAGCATCCTGTGCAGTGACACAGATTTCAAAATCTGCTCAGTATGTCAGGAAAGAATTGAGGGTGAAAACATACAGTTTTTACATGTTCTTAACTTAAAATTGTAAAGAATATTTCCAGTTTTTGAAGCTGGGAATTTTCTAAATGCAAAAAGATAGCAGCAAATAACGTATTGCTTCTTTTCCAAAAATCTAGACAAATATTCAAATTCTGCTTCTGCTGTTCTTATAATAGACTGCAAAAAACTGCTGCCAGCTTTAGTTTTAGGTAGTTAGAACAAATGAGTAATATTCAATAGCCACGATTTTTTTTTTCCCCCCTAAAGAAATACTGTTCTTTATTTTCCACTCAGTTTTTGAGCCTTTAAGATTTTCAGGCATTTTTCTGCAACTGAAAGCTTTACTGAAATACCAGGTATGCAGAAGATGTTGAGCTGTGAGTACAGACTCCATTTGTGGCAGAATAATTTAGGAGATTCCCAGCCTTTTGTGAAGGGCACCAGACAGACAGGAGGTACTTTACCTACTAATTCTGGAAAGCTACTAAACCATTACCTATGTGGTAACTTCAGTCTGCATTACCGGCCTTCTGCTTGGTTTAAAGAATGCTCATCTCTTATCTTTGCCTCCAGGAGACTGAGATGAATTCTATGACTTTACAATAGAGAAAATAACTTTTTTTCCTTTTTGTATTATAAAGGGTAGAAATTAAGCTCCTATTATATGGGGAATCTATTCAACGTTGCTAAAATGTGCTACTTCTATCTGTGGACTGGGATAAACCATGTAAAAAGTTGCAGGAATGTATTTGGTTCTCAGGGTGGGTGGAAAGGTGACTGCACTGTGAGTCTTTCCTGCTTGCAGTCTGTTAGGTTGGAGGGTTATTATTATTCTTAGAGCCAGGGGATGCGGACATCTGTCAGCTTGCTTTCCTCACATGTTTAGCAACTGTGTGTGGTCCTCTAAATGAAACGATTAGCTATGCGGTCTTGTATTCACATACCAATTCAGAGCTGGCTGAACTCTTGTCAATTAGAAAGTATTTTGTTACGGGTGGGTGAAGTGGGGATACGTAAGTACTTTAAGAAAATAAGCCATTGCTTTAAAATAACATTTTAATTCTTGACCTCCTCTGCAAATTTCAGATTTGCTCTCTTAAAATGAAAGCTTACGCTAAATTAACAGGTCTATTTTTAAAATGCAAGCTTGCTTTATAGCATCATGCTCCACTGGATGATAATTACTGTATGAACAGCTGTGGTGGGAGGTCAGGAAAGTCAAAGAGGAAGAAAAGTAGCCACTGACATAAGAATTTGGGTGATCTCAAGATGTGGTTGGTTTAATGCATAAAACCTGTTACTAAGAAGAATGCATTAATAAGCACTACTAGGAAGCAATGTTTACATACAAAAGTTGTTACACAATTAAGGATAGTCTGCTATATACTCATCAGTAAGTGTCCTCTGATTGCACAGGTGTTTATGGAAAACTTGTTGGGAGGTTGTCAGCTGATGCACATTAAGCAAAACCATATTTTATGACAATCAATTAAGAGATTTACTTTGTTTACTGGTTAGTTAACTTCCCAGATTAAGGCAGATTTTCTTAGATTCAAGATTATCTTTGTAATACAGCAACTATAAACAAACATACTTTACAGTATAAAACTCACAGTGCTGCTATCATCATGCAAATCTTCACAACAGCAATGTCCAGACTGTATATATGCCTTTTTGAGAAGCTATATTGCACAGCATGAAGTACTTTCCAGTGACAGCAGAAGTATGCACTCCTCTGACTTCCTATTCCCTACCAACATAACCTAGGTAGACAACTTCATTTGCTTTTCTTTTTTTTATTTGCTAGATAAAAATCATGATCTACCATGCTCTTAAGAATTACACATTAGTTAAATGGACTTTTCTTTTTCAATTATCTAGAAACATTCTGTCAATTATCTTGCAGCTCACATTGGCAAAACTTGTCATAAACTTCATGTAGCTGTCAGATTCCTATAATGATGGAACATACGTTAAGATTACGCCCAAATCCCTTAAAGGAAAAAAAAAAAATAAAAAAATCAAACATGGTCTAGACCAAAAGAAATTTAATGCATGTACAATGAAAGGAATCTAGAGATTTTTTGAATTCACTGGTCACAGTGTCACCTCTCTTTCAAGTTGTTGCAAGTAGTTCCTCCACTTTTAAAGCTGAAAGGCCATCTTCTCTCCTATTAGCTTTTGTTTTAACAGTCCTTTCATTTCCACAGCAGAACAAATCTTTCTCCATGAGCCGACTGATAAGTGAAATTTTCTTTAACTACCTATCTCTCAAATAGATCCAAAGCCTTGCTATTACTGTCAAGAAATATCTGACACTTTGGTGGGCTTTTTGTGGTTTTTTTTTTTTTTCCCCCTCTAGATTTTGACAAGACATACCATTCAGCATTTTTAAATTATTCAAAATAGGTTTTATACAGTCTTCTAGTTAGCCCATAAAGAAATAACTTTTGAACATTGACAGGTTAAACTGAAGTACCACCGAATTGGAATGGGTAGCCTTAGGAGAGTTTTGAAGGGTATCTTAAACAGATCATACAGTTAAACATTATTTTTCCATTACTTTAATAAAATCTATTTTTTAAGCAAAGGAAATAAGTCATACTCAGAAATGCGATAAACGGAAAGCTAAAGATATAGAATTCATAAATATAGCACTAATTTTACATGGCTGATAACTTCTAATACTGGAGATTTTCATATGCTGCTTTATCTAAATGGTTTGGATGCTTGTTAAAACTGTACTCCAGAATTAAAATTTAATGTATAAATTTGACTTTCTTATACTGGCTAAAAAGATACTGACAACTCATCTCAGGTTAAAGAGGTCCTTTAAGATCAACACTATACTTCTACAAGGTTCTTTAAAATTTGTTTTTACACTGTCCAAAAATTTAGTTTGATAAATCTATCACTTGTCCTCAAATTTGGCCTGCAAAAGTTAACAATCTCAGTCACTCTTCCTAACTATGAATTTAAAATGGAATAAATTACAGCCAAATTTAGTGAGCATATTTAAAATATTATAATAATATAATATTTAAAAACAAACATCGGAAGTATCCTCATGAGTTGATAGATAAAATAAGTAGCTTTATATGTTTTGATAAATGAGTGGCAATTTTATAGCTGAAAAGCACGGTCAGTGCATGAGACTAACCACACAGATTTTCACCTGTAGAAAGTCAGTTACACAAATTGCTTCAGACAGTGCGAGATTAATCAATTCCATCGCCCCCAAATTAATTATACAGCAATTATTTTCTGATGTTTTAAATGTCTTCTGATTATGTCTTACTCAGTAATTCCCAAAGTGTCTACATCTTAATATGATTTCCGATGCTGTAACAAAAACTGCTGATTGTTTCTTAGTAGAATAACTTTTTTCACCCTCTAAAGACCTAATCATCCATTTTATCAATTCTTAGGTTACAGTTCTAAATATCCCCAAACTAGTAAAGACTACTTTTAAGGTTTTATATACATTTATTAAGTTTAGTTATGAGGAGTATTTTCCACACAGCCAAGAAAAAATGGCCACCTATGGGAAACTTTTGAGAATCTGTAGGTGATAACTTGAAACAAAGGCATTTGGACACTAGGGTAATAATTATAAGTTTGTAATACTTTTGGAATGCAGGTCACAAACTTTTAGACACTTTCTCAGAATAAAAAAAAATATAAATAAAAACAAGCATGAAAAATGAAGTCAATAAAGAGAAATAAAAGCAACTTAGAAGGAAAACTGTATTCTCAAATATATCTAGATTCTGGATAAACAAAAAAGACTTCCTAGAAGATAACACAGGTTTTAGGAACAGACCTAATTTCAACTGCCTCTAACCGGATTTAAATGCAAACTTACAATTCAGCGTGTGCCTCCACACTGATCATCAATGAGTTAATTAGGTCTGTAAAAGAACTACTAATCATACCATTTTAAGCTTATAAACTGAAGCAAGATGAAAAGTCAGGAATGTAGATCAGAAAAAGTGATGAGAGGATTGATTCTAGAGCACAATATACCAGTTGAGGTGGCAGTTCCACAGTAGTTTCACATTACAGTACTGATTTTGCAGTTGGGTGGGAATACTGAAGCCCTTTCAAGAAGGAAGGATCTTAGCAGAGAACCTTAAACAGTAGGAGCCACTGGGATAGGATGGTTGGGTTGGCAAAGTCTATGATAGAGTGAATAAGAAACATGAAAACAAATAATAGACTAATTGTTTGAATTAGGGTCACACCAAGCAAAATAGAACTTCCTGACCTAGCACTGAAGGATCAAATCTTTAGATTTTAGAAGATGAACTTCAGATCATAAATTCTTAGACTTTGATTGCAAGTACTAGACAATCCCCTGAGCAGCCTAATCTAATTAGACCTACTCTGAGCACAGAGGGCTGGTTTGTCTGACCTTTATAGATCCCTTCCAGACTAAATTATCCTTCGATTCCTCAATCAGGAAACATCCATTTGATCTGTGTTTATCAAATGTCTGGTGTCTGAGATCTTCAAGTGCTGGCACAGAACGTATAAATAATAGTCACTAACTGCCAATTTTTCAAAAGTTTAATATAAAGTAATACAAGGCATTGTTTGGTCAGCCTCAGATTATTCATTGGCTTCTAAAAATGCCATTTTCCCCTCTCCTTATATAGGAGAGTACAGGAAAAGCAATGACATCAAAAGTATAGTAGACCTGCAAAAGAAAGAGATCATCAGAATGATCATAATGACATACACATAATCTGTGATTATAAATCCATAGCTACTCTAGTCCATGTTTTAAAGTAGCTTTCCTACTGGTTAGCAGCTGAAGCCACAGAAAAAAACTTTTTGGCAGCCTGGAAAGAAATTATTTACCACTTGTGCAGCACTAACAACTATCAAATGTTATTTTAAGTGTAAATACAAGTACCTGAATACTCATGAAAAGGATAATGGGACAACTCCTGATTCTTGTACTATGGGCCATTAAAATTCTTCAGTTTGTCTCTTGCAGATTTCTGCAGCACAGAATGCATCACTGTAGGGACACAAAGCCAATGCTAGTAGCAATAAGCTATGCCTTCTCAATATCATGGAAAAAAGCACAACTAGAAAATGTCTTCCTTGCAGGAACCACCTACTGGAGCTACGAATGGGTAGCACAAATTAGTGCTATCAGAGATCACAACATACACAATAAATGACAAAATCTGTACCCATACGGATTTTACAATGAAGCATATATCCCCACTCCAGTGCTATTTTTCTTACGTCCAATTTCAAGGACTTACGATGATAACAAAAACCTCTCCCACTGACACATATGAAAGACGAGCAGTGTATGTAACCCTGTTGCCTGGAAATAGTAGGTCCAGAAATAGTTGGCGCTAAATTTTAAATAAAATTATAGAACTCTTTCAACCTTTCTACTCTCACTGTGTAAATGTGAAAGTATAGTAAATCTTGTTGACAGTTATTGCCATATCTATTGGCACACAGTCAGAAGCAGTTTGAAAAGTGTTGTGCAGCATAGCTACTGCCCATTACCTGTCTCTCCACATTTTCTTACAATTTATTTTCACCTCAGCAGGCAGCACCTCACAATGCCATTAATTTGTTGCGCAGCTCATGCTTTCCAATACAGGCTACTTTACAATGTGCTCTTATAAACAACCGGCAATGCTTGCCAGTGTCAGGAGGGAGGCTACGATTTAAAAGCAGCTGGTAAAAATTGAACAGTTAACTGGTACACAGTCCGACCAAATTTGACTTATCATCAGCACAAGTGCACAAAGTTACCAGAATTACACTTTGTCTCCGTAAATATCTGATTGAAACAACGCTACCACAGTGCTTTCTGTAGGTACGGCTGGACCCATGCTTTCCATGCTTTTGCTATACCATATTCCCTACCAGTTCATGAGTGCTTATATGAAGGAGAAAAAAGAAAAAAAGGAATCTTTAATTATAAAACCAACCATGAAGAAAAAAAAAAAAATCTGCAAAAATCTCTCCTTGCAATGTAATTAGTCACTAGTAAAATACTTTCATGATGCCAAAGTATATTTATAGTTGAAGTATACTTGAATGGTTAACACAAGTTATAGCAGAGTGAGGAAAAAAGAACCACAGAACAAATGTAGCTTTTCCTTTAAAAAAAAAAATACAGCCAACAGAACTTGATATTTTTTGCTTTAGTATATGCTTCCTTTTCTGCATCCTCTTTACTTCTCATACACAAACAATTTTCTCTTGTAAAATCTACTTTCATATCCAGTGAGTAATACAAGTGTATATACAACCCATCTGTGGTCTTACTATGTTCTTCATGTAACAAATGCTTTTGGAATATTTTACCTTAAAAAACAAAGTAATAATAATGTAATAACTGAAACTTGCTCTTCTCTAGTTGCTCAAAATTAAATTGCTGTCAATAGAACATCTTTTGCATTAAAAAGTAATAGGAAACTAGAATGGATCAGAGTACATGATTATGTGCCACAGCAGCCAAAAATAATCTGTCAGAATATTTTTATTTCTGCATCTTTAATCTAAGATATTAGACACCGTGGGCAGAGTTAAATAAGCAACCAATAGGGTAATACATTATCAGACATTCCTAGAGAATACTTATCTGCCGTTAAACAAATTAAATATTTCAGAATGGTTGATGCAGCTTTTTGCACAAAGCTCACAATGCAAGAACAAGTCTGGCATCAGAAAATATTACTGAAAATCTAAACCATATACACACAAATCCACAATCGCTGGGGGGGTGTGGGGGAGTATGGTAATCACCCACAAGATTCACATGTACAGAGAAGCTGGAAGAGTTAAAACAGTCACAGTCTTAAATTTTTCCAACCTTTCTACTTCATTTTTATAATTTTCAATGCCTTGCTTTTAACAGACCAATTCCTTAACTGACACAGGAATCTAAATTACAATAATCACATACATTCCCTTCCCCAGGAAAGGAAACACCTGTTGCAGTTAATTGCTGACTTTTTGTAAGCTTCTAGAAAAACAGCAACATTTACAAATAATTTATACCTGAAAAATTTCAGAAGCAGAGAAATACATCAATTATAAAATAGATAAGAAACTCACAAAGTATGCTGAAATAGTAACAGATGTTTTCACTTTGTTAATTAAAGAAAAACTCTGCAATAAAATACCATAATAGAATACGGTGCTTTTTTTCTTTTCTTTTAATAAGTAAGATGGGGGATAGTTTTTAACCTCAGACAGGTTTAGTTTTCTGCAATAAGAGTTAATGATGCTATACATATGAGAAATATGATTTTTTTAAGGTTTATGTGTAAATGAATCAATATACAAATCTGTAGAAGATATATCCAATAGATTTTTTTTTCTTTTAATGTTTGTTATGGAATGGAGCATGGATGAAGTAGCAGAAAAGGCACTTAGTTATGTGATTACAGAACCTGAAGTGCCAATTAAATGTATCTGTTAAGTACGCACTCACAATAACATTTGTCCTCTGAAAATTGTGTTGTTTTTTTTTTGTTGTTGTTGTTGGTTTTTTTTTTTTTTTTCTTTTTTAAATCATTCACATTTAGAGGTACAGAACATGTAGAATTCTGCCCTGAGCTATGGCATGTTATAACTTCTTGGTACAAAACTGACAGTTTCACTGGAATTACTCCAGAAAGGGGCAATGTCCCAATGCATTTTGTACAAACATTCACATTTTAAGAATAGCATAATGAATTTTAAATAACAACTACTGGTCCGTTATGTCAGAAAACAGAGCTGTAGACCAATCACACCACACTACTGCCACTCTGCTGGGTGAGCTGCCAAAATACAGTAGCAGAGGTCAGAGAAGAAAGCATAATGAAGAAACAACTGAATTTATAAAAGATGATGTTTGGCTTTTCTTTTCATGTGTAAAAAAGCTATTATAGACTTTTACATCTAGCCAGGTGTATTTTCAAGTATAAATTGAGTCTTTACATAGATAAACATCAGCAAATCTGCAGGCTTTAGTACTAAAAATGGAAGAAAAAAAGCTTGCAGAAAACTGATCAGTTTTGCCACAATGAAAATGTCAATGGAATATCTAAACATAGGACGTCACAACTCTTATCATTTATCACATCTTCACAAACTGCATGGCTGCCATACAAGTACTGACTTACTCAAGTGAATAAGGTAAAAGAGTTGCACAGCAAATCAGATTTAGTCATTGCACCTGTTGTGAATGATTTCAGACCAGCTTTCTGCAGATGCAAGGCAGACCCAGCTCAAACATAGATGGGAAGCTGCATCATTCACTGTAGAGAGGCCTGAGCTGCTCCAAGAAGTTGGCTGAACGTTATACTAAGAAGCTTGGCCACATCAGCAAGACGAAGTTTTCACTGTTTAGCAGCCAAAGAGAGTCCTACCAGAATACTGCATTAATACTGCTGGTACAGAACTTAGCTTAGTTTACAGGTTATGTTATAGGCATTCCCTAAAACAATAAGTAACTTTCTACTTCCTGGTTGGTACTTAAAATGCCAGCCCTCCCACCTTCACCTAGCTCTCTGTATAAACCAATTTACTTTTTTTTTTTCTTCTTTTTTCTTTTCAGACAATAGCCAGAGTTAATTTCATCTACTGCATTTAAAGTCATAGGAGTTATATGTGTAAATCCCTGTACTTAGACCTAAGATAGTCCTTTATGCCATTTTAATCAATCTTCGTCATGAATATGTTACTTAATAGCTCTGTCTTCCTATAGAAAATGAGCAACTTAAGGGAAATGAAACTTCTCAAAGATACATTTTCCTTCTGGCAGTCTGTGAAATAAACCATAATTATCCTCTTTCAATGAATGGCGTTTGAAAGAAAATGAACATTCTCTGCTTCTAAAGGTAAAATACAATGACAATCTCAATTGCCTTGTAAATAAAAGGAAATGGTTTTTCTGCTATGATCTAGTTGCATAGAAACATATATACATACTTTATAAATATAAAACCAAATCAGACTATCAATCAATTTTTCAAGATCCTAATCTTTTTTTATAACAATAAAAAGTCAGTATTTCACACAAATATAAATGCAATTTCTTGTTGCTAAAAGATTCAAAGTGAAATTATGGACTCTATCCCCCAGGCTGATGGGAATACTTGTGCAAACAAGGCTCTTTTTTGAATACAGCACCTCCTGAGCATTATAGGTATATAGAAGAAAAGAGGAAATTGTAAAGCTCTGCTGCTGTGAGGGAGAGAGGAAAGACTTCATTTTATCAGCATAATCAAAACGTGACAGTCCAGTAGTACATTCTCCTGTAAGGAGAACTGCTCTCTTTAGCAGCATGATAAAACAAATATTTTGCCAAGAACTTACAAATAAATAGCTGCAATACACAATTTTACTGAATGAATAGGATAAAGTGCCATTTACACCTTCTTGATACCTGAATCTGCTGATGCATTAAATGTGTGGACATGGTAGAAAAAAAAAAAGTCAAATCTGCTGTCGTCAATAGCTAGCAGTGCAAAGATACCTGAACAGCATCTTACACCTCAGCCAGCTCAAATGCAAGCTCTGAGTTAGGAAAATCACCTCTGTACAGAGAAGTCTTTCTAGTTGCACTTACCAGAGCCAACTTTTTGTGATGTTGAGTAGTTCAGCACCTTCCTCACTTTTGTATCATATCTAAACTTACAAATTATCACTTAAAGCAAAAGGAAATAAATAGAAATGTGTTAATGCAGAAATATGGAGTGACCTTTCTTTCTGTTATTATCATATATATAATGCCAATTAGTGGTAACACATGACAGTGTGAAGTTCTCTACTCCACAGCTCTTAGAGGAGCTACCAAAAAAACAGAAACTACTGTACCAGTGGAAACAACTTACAGTCACGTCCTGACTTTCACATAACAGTAGTCCTCGATATGCAGAAACTGATGCTTCTACTGAGCAAACTGGCAAGGGTCCCTTACTCTTCTTGAATCTGCAGCCTCACCAAAGCCAATAATCACTACTTCGTACGCTGATGAGCTACTCCATGCAGCTGCTCTCAGTGAGATAGCAGCTGGAGATATGAAGTAAAATGCCTGGTATGGGGGCTAGTTGCTGTTTTTTCTGCTGACAAAAGGGGCACAGTGGCTGAGTGTGTGTGCAAAGGAAATGGAATATTTCAGCAGGCCAGTCAGATTGTTAAAACATGACAAAATAATGCAGTCTAGAGAAGGGGCAGGTCATAATTCCACTGCATGCTACTCCATTTCCCAACAATGCCTAGAATACAATTCCCCAAACAGCCTTTCCTCAGCTCAAGTCCCCAACACCTGGAAGCTATCCTCCAGCCAGGACTTACAAATACACTGGAAAGATAGATACTCTGCCATGGTCCTTTCTACATAGTAAATTAGTGACTACAGCATTTATGAAAGATGTGAGATACATCAGCACCAGATCTAGAAAAGAGAACACATTTCAGCTCAATAAGTCTCATCTGGCAGAGCAGTGCCTGATTCCCATTCCTGCTCCAAGGACCACGTATTAACTAATTGTTGCCACATGCAATACTTACAGAAATTCAGCTGGAAGTGAGATGTCTCACCTGGCCTATCACTCAGACTCCTCTTAAAATAAACAGAAGTACCTCACGTGAGCACTGTGTTGTACCTAACTTAGACCCCTTCTTTGAGTATGCAATAAATAATTGTGGCGATTCTATTTACCACAAGGTTCACTTTTAGATACTAAAGTTAATGGTATCCAAAGCTTGACAAGACCTTAGAGGCATTTGATTTCCTGTCAACAGCACATACTCACATAATTTAGGCAAGAAATTTGACGTTTAGCATAAAACTCCAGTTTATGACTTAAGATCATCAGAATATCTATGCTGTATGCTTGGACAGAAAAAAATAAAAGAAAAAACAATAACAAAAAAAAACCCCACACCCACAGTTTGAACAAATTTAGGAATATATTTCAAATGCTTAAAGTCTGAAGAAATATCTGAATTAGAAGAGTTAACTGTTATACTTAGGGGATTTCTCTGTCTTCATACTTTCCATCAAGGACAGAAAATGGTTTTCCCAAAAACATGAAAAATTCTGTTTCTAGGAAAGAAATTAAAAATTCATAGTACGAAAGCCCTGTGTTATTTTCCAAACAAGGAAATTCAGGTATATAACTAGATGGATTGGATATGTAAGTGAAATATTCAAAGAGTCTTAGATTCATATAACACTGTAACTCATCATAGATACGTCTCCTACATTTTCATGCTAGAAATAAGAAATAGAAATAGAACTTAACATTTAGATAATCATAGAATCACAGAATATCCCAAGCTGGAAAAGACCTGTAAGGATCATTGAGGTCAACTCCTGCCTCCACACAGGACCATTCAAAAGTCAAATCACATGTTTGAGACTGTTGTCCAAACGCTTGGGGCCATGATGTTCCTGAGGAATCTATTCTTCTAGGCTGGATGGGGCTACGAGCAACCTGGACTACAGGGAACTGTCCCTGCCTATTGCAGGGGGGTTGGAACTAGATGATCTTAGAGGTCCCTTCCAACCCAAACCATTCTGTGAATCTATGATAGTGCCCAACCACACACTGTTAAAGTACACTTTACTAACACCCAACCTCCTCCTGCCCCATTGCAGGACCCCCTGGGTCCTGTTGCTCGCCAGAGAACAGAGAGCAGCCTCAACTTCCTCTTTGAACAAACCAAGTGACCTCAGCTGTTCCTCATAAGCCTTTCCTTCTAGAACCTTCACCATCTTTGCTGCCCTCCTTTGGACACTCCCTAATAGTTTTATGTCCTTTCTGTACCCCAAATTGCACCCAGTACTCAACATGAGGTTGCAGCAGTGCAGTATAGAGTGGGAATATTACCAGATTCTTCTGAACCTTATATACTTAATGCTTTGACTTTATTACACATTTAAATAGATACATAAACAGACATATGGATACTCCTTCCATATAATCCTTCTAAATTTAAGCTATTTTACTGTTTATTAACTTCACTTGTTTTCCTCTCGCTTTCTGATCTCTGTGTTAGGTGAACTTGTAGGTCTTCTTAGGTTTCTTTCTTTAGGAAAAGAACATCAACGCTAGTTTTCATTCTTCATACTACTTTCTTACTACTACAAATACTTTTTTTTCCCTAAAAAATAGGAAGTTTCAAACAGAAGGCAGTCTCTTCAGTGAGCGAGCACTTTCATAGTCAAGATTCATCTGAAAAAGCAGTCTTCCTCTTTGCTTTTCCTAAGAAATGCATCAACACATTCCCTATTACTGTTTGATGCTTTCTCTTTTCTTGCATTCACTATTATTTTTTTTATCCTTCACAGAAATATAAACCTTTATATATGTTACTCATCAAGGTATTTCCAGCATAAATATCCCAACTGTATCTTTGCTTTAAATGCAGATATCTCAGTTAGTGTACAGATTCTTAACGAAAAAGGACCATAAGTGCTTTGGAAGCTATCTAGTAATTTTGAGCCTAGCACAGAACAGTGTGCAATTACTAACTGATTCCTTTGCAGTTTAGTTGACATAGTTACTGTTTTTTCTCGGGTAGAAATATTTCTGCTTGCTCCAACTCTGAATATTAAATGTATTACCTCAAGTTGTTGAACATATGTTTTGATAAGGCAGTTTGCTAATTTACCAGTTTTCCCTCCTTTCTTTAAAATAACAGAAATAACAGACAACATTACTTACAACATTACTACAATTTGAAGATATGGATCATATCAACACTACGTATTTTCTTCAAACTATGTACATATATGCATAAAAATACCTAGTTAAGATTGTCAAGGCAGCAAGTAATGAAATTATTTTATTTCAGTGCTCTAAACAATACTGTTTCTCTATAGTCAACAAGCATTTTACTTATTTTTATTTATTCTTTGTGATAATGTGCTAACAGGTTGCTTAACACTGCCTAAACAAGTTAAAAAATAAGAAATATAAGGTATTCTATCCATTTATCTTATCCATAACTTTCCATAATTATAGTCTTATAAATGTTTTGCACCGTATCATAAATGACACAAACTTCCATAACACTGAATTTACAATGTATGCTGAACTGGAACACAGTTTCTAACTTCTTCAGTGTAATTAATTCATATTTAGAGAGCTCAAAGTTCATAATATTTAGTGACTTACAAACAGCAAGTAGAAATCAAATAGACAAAGTTTAGTTTTTGAAAAACTGCCAGAAAAGCAATTAGTGTGCTAGCCCAGAAAGCTGACAAATTATTTTGAGAATTCTTGCCAGGAATCCATTGGCTATGTGGAAATTTGGGATGAAACGTTTCTCTTCTCCTGTAGGATGGAGTTTAGCAACTAATGAAAAAGATATTTTCTCCTTTTCTACTGTGTATGGATACTGTGAAGTGTTACAAGGCCTTCAAACTCCGCATGAACCCTGCTTTTGCCTGTAAAATCATGTGTATACAGACAGTTCACTATTTTTAATTTTTTTTTTTTTTGCATTTCCATTCAGAAAGTCAAAATACAGTTATTAACCAAGATTTCCACACAGAGTTATTGAATCAGATCAGTAAGCTTGGTTTATGCCTAGATACTGTGATATGAATGCATATTATCTCAAAATAGTCTGGCACGTTGCTGAGCAATACCTCACTGCAGCTCTTCTAACAAGCTGCACAGATCAACTTGTTACGGACTTGTTAAATATCAGTGTGCCTGATGATGTACAAAATACAGAAGAAGGAAATACTGAACTGAAATATTTACAGGTTTAAGTTTTCACCCATTCATAGCTCATAGACACTGCCTTCAAGAATGAGTCCACTGGGATGACTGAAATTAGTCATGCGAAAAAAGGTTATGTAAACGCTTGCAATGATGTCTTTAAAGATCAAAAACCTCATAAGAGAATCTATTTCAGGACAGAGCTCTAACTGAACTTTAACAATGAAAGCAAAACAAATTACAACAACACCCTCCTAAAGGACTCTTACTCTACTCAGCAAAAAGTTTATTATTTTGAAAATTTCTCTATTAATTTCTTCATATCACAAAAGGCTTGACATATTTACTTAGTGTCTCTGTGAAGAAGAAAATTTTGCTGCTTAACACCTAACATAACCTAACATAAATGGCATATCTTTCATGGAAGATGCTATCATGATTCAATTTATGTTTTGGATGTCATTTCCTAACAGTAAATAGTATAGTTATTTACATTTATGTTTCTCAACTCATAATTTAGTTTAAATGCAGTATGTTCATCTTTTTTGAGCAATAATTTTTGGCATTTATCAATATCTGTATATATCCAAATCAAATTCCTGTCCAAATAATATTCAAGGATGGTTCACAGTTGTATATAAATTCTGTACTTAGAAAAAAAAAAAAAGACTGCAAACAGATCATAGATATGTATGACTAAGAAAATAAAGAAAAAAACAGAAATACTACAAATATCAGACTCTTAAAGTCAAAGTTCTAACTGAATAATCTACCTTCATGAACTGACATGTAGCTGTTGTACAATCAATGAATGTACAGAGGTTATAGTTATGAGATGTACCAGAGAGCTTGGCTACGCAGTTATTACACCAAAGCAGAAAAGACAGGATGCTTACTCGTATCCCGGGCTCACTTATGCAACTCCAGCAGAGTGGATCTGCAGAAGAAATTCTTCCTCACTGGCAGTCAGCTCTTAGATGGGTCCAGGAGAGGTGGAGCCAGGCTCCACCCCTTCTAGCAGCACAGGTGAATTACCTTCACCTGCACTCTGTAGCTGAGTCATTGCTCGCCTCAGGTGATCAATCAGAGGTTCAGGCCATGATTCAGCAATTCCCATACAGCTGTAGTTATACTATTTATTTTTCCTGATACATCAACTTTGTACAATACAAATGTTTCAGAAATCAAAATTAAAACAGAAATTAAAGTTATATTAGAAAAAAAAGACTGTAATTATGCAAAATAAAAAATGCACTATTTGTTTCCAGTAACAGAGAATTCAATAATAGCACATTATTGCTCAAAAAGGTTTTCTTTCCAACAATTTATGTTAATTACATAAATACATTTTCATATATGTTTTAATTTGAAAACATAAAAACCAGTTAGCAATTCAATATAAAAATATGAGCACTTTGAAAGTAATGTCTCCTATTTTAATATGTTGGTTGATGACATCAAAGGAGGATGTCAGTGGTATGACAGTAGAGGCTAGACTTTCCAATACTCCATTAACATTTGTTTCTGTGGGATAGATGGCAGCAGAGGGGGAGCCTGACAAAATGGGGTCTGAAATGGAACTGTGTATGAAACAAAGGTGCGGAACTGAATTACTCCATGTGGAAAAAAATGCATCTCTTGATATTTATTGATGCTTTCTGAACTTTTATGGAAACAAAACAGTGGATGCCAGCACAATGATGTGGTAGGCAATGCAGTGGTGAAATCAATGTGAAAGACAAGTCACATTCTGAATGGCTATGCACAGCTGTCACAGCATGAAATGAAGAGATTTGATCAGCTCAACTGAGTGAATCTAGTAATGTTGGTAATTATGTTGAAAAAAATAACATTTTGTAGCTGAGAATTTGCTCTATCAAATAGTGTTATTGTACTCTTTGTATCAGTTGTATTTTGTTGGGAAATAAACAGGAGGCATTATCTTTGGAGCAGTCCTTGTAACATAATACTACACATATACTCAGTGATGAGATACAGGTGCTCCAGTCTACTAAGAGGAGTCAACCTTTGCTTTGAAACTAGCCTTGGTTCGAAATATTTTCATCCACAGCACATAGTTTCTACAGTATGGTACTTAATGTTGCATTATGAGCATTTCCATAGCTAATATATCCTTTCCAATAACTTTGATATTTTCCAAAGTCTTTGATATTATTATTATTTCCTGTCCAGGAAAACAGAAATGGGTAGCAACACCTTCTAATATGGACACCAAAAATAGTCATTAGTTTGAAATCATGCTACCTGTGTAACAGAGAACAGTAAAAGAGATTATAATAATTTGTTTCATTACTATCAAATGGGGAACTGTCCCATCTCACTATGTTCAGAAGAAATACAAAAGAAAGTATTTTGATGAATCCAATACCCATTAGCCTGCTTCTATCCCCTGAACACTGAAATAGTATACAGAGACTCAAGCATATGTAGAAGCAGCAGAAGCTCAGCAGCTGGTAAGACTTCAGGTGACAGAGCATATTGGTAAGTTACTTTGAGATACTGAGAACATGTGAAAATACAGAATCACAGAATGTAGGTGTTGGAAAGGATGTCTGGAGATCATCTAGTTCAACCCCCCTGCTGAATCAGGCTCCCTGCAGGAGGTTGCACTGAGAAGCATACAGGCAGGTTTTGAGTATCTCCAGAGGAGACTCCACAACCTCTTTGGACATCTTGTTCCAGTGCTCTGTCACCCATAAAGTAAATAAATTTTATTGGGAATAAAGTAATTTTGGCTTCAAGCTTGCAACATGTGTGAGGACCCAAAATCTGCTGTGTGTTTTAGCAGTTTTAGGAAGTAAGTGATAGATGAGTGTACAGTTAGGTGCACTGAGAATGGTTGACTGGAAGAGCTTAGAGGGTTATGATCAGTAGCATACTTTCTACTTGGAGGCCTGTATCTAGTGGTGTTCCCCAGAGGTCAGTGCTGGGTCTGGTCTTATTTAGCATCTTCATCAGTGACCTGGATGAAGGGACTGAGTGCACCCTCAGCAAGTTTGCTGATGATACGAAGCTGTGCAGAGTGGCTGACACACCAGAAGGCTGTGCTGTCATTGAGCAAGACTTGGACAGGCTGGAGAGCTGGGCGGAGAAGAGCCTTATGGTTCCTTACCTTAGGGAATATTGCAGGCAGGGCAAGTGTAGGGTCCTATACATAGGCAGGAATAACTGCATGCATTAGTACAGGATAGGGGCTGACCTGCTGAAAAGGAGCTCTGTGCATGTTCTGGTGGACAGTGGGTTGAACATGAGCCGTCAGTGTACCCCTTTGGCCAAGGAGGTCCATGGTATCCTGGGGGTGCATTAAAAAGAATGTGGCCAGCAGGTCAAAGGAAGTTTTTCTCCCCCTCTACCTCTGCTGTGGTGAAGCTACATCTGAAGTACTGTGTGCCATCCTGGGCTCCTCAGTTTAACAAAGACTTTTCTAAAGAGAGTCCAGCGAATGGCTGCAAAGATTATTAGGGGCCCAGAGCACCTCCTGTATGAAGAAATGCTGAGAGCCCTGGGATTGTTCAGCCTGGAGGAGAGAAGACTAAGAGGTGATCTTATCAATGCTTATAAATATCTAAGGGGAAGTTGTCAGAAGGATGCAGCCAAGTTTTTTTCACTGGTGCCATTGACAAGACAAGGGACAGTGGGCACGAACTGGAATGAAGGATGTTCCATCCATCATATTTATTGTATATCTATCACTTCTTCATCTATCACTTAGTTCCTAAAACTTCTGAAACACACAGCAGATCTTGGGTCCTCACACATGTTGCAAGCTCGAAGCCAAAATTACTTTATTCCCAAACATTTGTCATCCAGGTAAGCTTGCTAGATTCAAATCACACTGCATATTAATTAAGATATAACTAGTGATTTAAGAATTGCTTCTGAGGAAATATAGAAAATAGGATATCCAAAACCAGTAAAAGAACCATGGTAAAATCAGGCAGTTAAAGTCCTGACCTTTATTAAGTCTAAGGTTGCCAGAACCACAGAAGTAGGTGATACTACTTCCATAGAATAAGAAGTAAAGAAGGTGGAAAAAAAAAAAGTTTTTGAAGTCTGGTCTGTTCATCCCTCAGTGTGAGCAGAACATTGTTTTTAAAGCACCACGATTTGTGACATATAATGATGTGTTAAAACTCCTGGTGTTCAGATTCTGTGAAGTAGAACAGATTACTATTTACTGTAAGGGTTTCTCAAAATATGTATAATACTAATAATACACACATACATATATATATATTAAAATATAAAGAGCAAATTCTCATAATCACCAGGAAAATAATGAGTCCTAAAAGGAAGTATGACACTCATGCAAACAACCAATGGCATATTCAATGAAGAATTGCACGCAGCATCACAGTATGGTAACACAGAAGTAGCTTGCTCTTGTTACCATGAAGTAATTTTCAACAGCCTCAGGACAGTTTGTTAGAAACAAGGCATGATTATTCCCAAGATTTATGCATGCTGATATTTATAAGCATTTAAAATGCTCAGTAAGCATTTTCTGACTCCCCAAAAATCCAGGCACTTTTAGACTAGTAGAAAACAGTGCCACATGGTATGCTTAGTCTGCTAAACAGGTAGCATCCCATCTAAAAAAGTACATTTGCAAGTTTATAGATTGTAATGTCAGCATGTCTCTGTTTACGCCTGTGCTCCAGTGCTTCACATCAGAAAAACTAAAAGCACAAGAAAATAAATTAAGAGCTGTCTATCCTTTCTCTTGACAAGAAGCAATGCAAAGGCAATTATACAATTGAGTTGACTGTATAGAGCTAGATGGCCAATATTACTCTTTAAGCATACCTTGGCATACAAACTTCAGTTCCTTCGCATCTGTGACTGTGGTTCTTTTATCTGATCTCTTCTTTTCTGTCCGACGATGGCTGCGTCTTTTCTTTGTCTCCCCCCACAGATTTGATCCACCATGCATGCTTGGGATGTTCAGAATGGCAATTCCTTCCAGAGAAATATTGATCAAGTCTAGCTGAATCCCATCACACTGATTAGCATGGAAAAAAGAAAGCGGGGGAGGAAGGGAAGGAGAAAAAAAATGAAGAAGAGAGAGAAAAAGAGCAGTAAAAGAGAAAGAAAAATCAGAATGTTCTATCAATCAGACATTCTTCTTCAGCAATTTATCACTGTTAATGGTTTATTCAATGTTTATACCTAAAATATTTATTTATATTTGTAAAAGACACATTAGGTGTATTAGGTAAGGACAGATCCTCATTGAGCAGAAAATCATGGCTCCTATTCAACCCCTGATTGCTTGATTAAATATGAGACTACTTGCTACAGCCATCTTATTACCTGATACACTGCCATAATTGAAATACATTTGTAGCTACATTCCAGCTATTAGCAGACAAAAATTTACACTGCAAAATTTACTACAGCAATAACTATCCCCTGCATACAAGGTCCAAGCAGGCCCTGAGAGCACCACACAGATATTAGTTTCAATCCAAAGGCACAATCAGTACATTAGTGTAGAGCTATGCCTGCCTACTAACCCATAGTAAGAGGTAAGAGTAACAAAATGTTGATCCAGGTACTGCATCTCTCAACCCAGGACCTCCACCAGAGTAGTTACACTAGTTCTCTGAAATATATATCAATGTCGAAGGAAAACATGTCCATCTTTGGAATGCTCATTGAGGTTTTTCAGTATTTCCTGAACATTTAGACAAAAGAGGAATTCAGGAACATGGGACCAACCACAGTTGAACCTGTGCATGGAAGGTAAAACATCCAGTTCTACTTACTAATTCACTGAAGTGGGCAAAGGTCCCAGGATCAGTACATAACTTGCATCTCAGCTAAAGGTTGATTAGCTTTGTTCCTCATGTTAGTTACTTAGAGCACAAAGACATCCTTATGAGCTACATACACATTATTGCATAAAAGAGAATATCTTAGAAACAATCCTACTCCTGCAATGTTCTGCAAGCCAGTAGGGGTTCAGCCATGCACTCAAAATTGATTAAGGCTCTTCTTTTGTAATTCCAATACATAATAATCAGGAAGAAAACTGGAAAAATAATTAACCATGGTTCAGTAACAGTCCACTGACATTATGCAGCTTGCTGCTCTGTGGGTCACTGGCACTTTTTCCTCTCCATTTATCTAAACCACTATCAAAGCTTTGAAGAAACAGAAAGTAGAACTCAAAAATAACTGTGCAAAATTATTCATTTACCCTGAAAGTTTCTCAGGTCACAAAACAAAACTGTATTATAACACATACTCTACATCTTCCTAATCTTTCTAACAACACTGTAAATCTGAAGAGCAAGCCATTTTGACATTAAGGTTTCCATTTCATATTTGGTCTTCAAGAATTAAATTTCACACCTGTGGATTACGTGCATAGAAGGAAACCTTCAATGTGAAAAGACATATCTGGAAATGAGCTGGCAGTTATGGCAACAACTATAAGTATAACTTTTAAATTACGTTTTTGTGACAATAAAGATCTTCACCATTATTTTGGAATTAAATTCACGGAGTTTTCTTCTACCAATATTTTATACGTATTAAATTTTGAGATCATTTATTTTGCTAAAAATTCTGCTCATGTATACTCTCACTTACTCCTATACATTCTAGATAAACAGATATTAATTTCATAATTAAAAGTAATCTTGTGTAAATACCCTGCAGGCCTCAATGAATCAAACACATACTGTGTGTCAGGCCTCCCACTGTCTTCAAGTGGAATGTACTGGCTGGATAATTAGATAGTACATATTTTTTAACCTTATTTGCATGCATATTATATCTTTTGCACACTGACAAGCAGCAGTAACAACAAAAGTCAGATTACCACAGGGAATTCCCACAAAGAAGTCTTCATTCCTTATAATTTGCAGCCTAAATTAAAATAATTTGATCTTTGACAAGGATGAAATGTCAAGCAGAAGGGGGTCCTCTACAAGCCACGGCCTGTGGCTTCTGAAATCTGCCTAATTTATGTCAGTCACTTCTTAATACATATTTAAGTATTACACGAGAAAGATGATAAATATGCAATCTGACACCTTTGGTATTTCCCTGCTGTTAATTTATAAAGGTCTGGCGTCCCCTAAACTGACTGGAATTATTTAAATAAAAGAAGAATTGTGAAATAGGATGGTGCAGAGTCTGGCTTCCATTTTCACTCAATATAGAACACAGCAGGTAGTACACTAAGACAATTATTTTAGTAGGCCTCTGAATCCCACAGTGACGGGCAACTTTCTGTATTAGCAAATGGAGGATTTCTTTTGTTCACACACAGGCAAGAAGTTTGCACTACAGGTAGCTCTGCATTGTCTTAACACATTCATAAACTACAACAACAAAACTCAATGTGCTCCGCTCCTTTTATTATTATTAGCGTCATAATTATCAACAATATTATTTCAAATAATGCAATGATGCTGTTAAAAATAAAATACAGAGCATGCCTACTCAGATTAGAAATAAACATTAGTGTTCCTATTCTTTTTTTCTTTTGATTTTCTTTCCTGACTTCAGTCCCTACTCTGGCGTTATCTTTTATACTTTATTCATTACACCAAAAATGTCCAGATCATTCCTATGTTGAGAAAATATTCATTGTAACCAAGTGCAATATTATGCAAGGCTACATAACCATTTTACCCTTCTCCCACCTATTAACACCAGGTGGTATAAGCAGGCTTCTCTGCTTGCACAATGGTTTTACAGCAGGTATGTACCCCACTTACGCTAGATGTATGACTGATCTCATTAAATATCCTTTACGTACCACTTTTCTTACTTTTTTTTTCTTTTTTAACGTGGAAATATAGTGTACGTCATTAATCTTTTTTTTTTTCCCTTTGGAATCTATGTTTCTCTTCTGAAATTTTGGATCACAATTTAGAACTAAAAGCACCTCTTATTTTGGGTAATGCTTTAGCATATACTTTCCTAGGTTACCATGTAACCTAAGCACAGGATTTACTATACTGAGTTTAAAATTGTGTTCTCTATCTCAAACAGAAGAAAAATGCAGAACTTAAAATAAATGACTGTACAGCAGGAAAGCCAAGCTCAATTGTGTTAGAAATCAAATACATGGTAGAACAAATATTCGCTCACAGAATGTTTGATCATTTTCTCCCAGCTTAGAGATACAGATCTTAATCCTCAAGGGTTTTGTTCATTCAGAATTTGGCTGTAGAGCAAATGTCTTCTTTGTGGATTTTATTCAGATCGAAATGAGTTATTATACACCAAAGTCTCATTTGTAGTAACATCCCCAGGTGTGGGGAAGAAGGGGAAAAAAACGACACACCAAAATAAACAGATGAGAACAGCACAACTCTCAAAATTATATAAAATACAAATGAGACACAAGCATACCGTTCATTTAAATGTAATTTACTCATAGCAATAACTGTAAATAACTACCTCCTACCAATTCTTGTGCAAACATTTTAGATACTATATGATTTTTGCTTCTAATAGTAGGAAAACGTAGGCTGTTTAGGCTGGAGAAGAAGAAGCTGAGGAGAGACCTTATTGCTCTCTTCCAATATCTGATTGCAGGCAGAGTGGGATTGGTCTCTTCTCACTGGTGACAGGACAATAGGAAATGGCCTCAAGTTGTGCCATGGTAAGTTTAGGTTGGATATCAGGCAAAAATTCTTTATAGAAAGGGTGGCTAAGCACTGGAATAGGCTCCACAGGAAGATGGTTGATCACCATACCTGGATGTGTTTAAAAACCACTTGGATGTGGTGCTCAGGGACATGATTTAGTGGAGGGTTGTTAGGGTAGTATGCTTAGGTCGTGGTTGGACTTGATGATCTTCAAGGTCTTTTCCAACCTGAGTAATTCTATGTTTCTATTATTTTCTTTGAAAAATGAGAATGGCCACAATCAAGAAGGTGGATATTGACAAACATTTTATACACTGACAATGGTATTAATTTTGGTAATAATAGCGTTACTAATATGAATTAGTAATAATCACAAACTTGTATGAGTATCTGTTTACTTTGGGATGTTTACATTTTAATGGTTACAATAAGATGTTTTAAGAAGATTGCATCAGTCTATATAAGATTTTTGCTGAATAGAAAATATTTTCTTGGGAAAGCCAACAAAATTATTATTTACCTAAAGGACATGTTTAACATGCAATATATTCAAAATAAAACAAACAAGGTAAGCACTAATTCCAATAATTAATCAAATATTTATAAATATTTATAGGCTACCTGTATTTAAACTCAAACGTGTGAAGCACTGTCTTGGAAATCAATATATTTTTATTTTTTAATTTTAAGGAAGGATGTATGGGACATTTCCCTTTCATAAAGAAATTAACAGCCTAACATAAAAATATGGCACCACAGGCCTTGCAGTTTCAGTCTCAGTATTTGCTATTGTTTTACCACGTGATCCATGGTCCCTTCACATCATTTCAGACTGTATCCTTCAGTAGGCTTGGAGTTGACACTCATACTCTTACCATACCTCTCCAAGCGCTTCATACTACAATAAAAATACTCCAATGACATCAGCAGTTTCTCATTACTGTCAGTAAAAGCACCTCAAACTTCTTAAGACAAAATTCCATTATTTAACTTAAATTATTAGATTTCCACATGCACTCATTTCACAATTTTCATGTACTTATAAATATCAGCCCCCCCAAACAGCTTATGTAATGTAGCCAATTATTCTATCATCCGAAGTAGTAGTGGCACATTATTTTAAATTCCTATTTTGTCTGTAACTATCCTGTGTCTTTGCAGTTAATGTTCAATGTATAATGGAACAATGACCTCTGGTGCAGAGGGAAAAGCTATTTAATGAAGGGGAGCGATTCAAAAAATATATATATTCTTTAACCTTTATTCAGGAAAGTAAGTACAATTTTAGGGAACTGAGTTTTAAAGGTTATAAAAACTTGGGATCTAGAAATAATAAGTTTTTTTTTTATTTTTATTTTAATCCTGCAGCAGCTTTCACTCCCTCCAACAGTCTTTCATTTTTTTCCATCTGACCTAGCCACACTCCCTATTGATTTTTAATGTTATATTTCACCTCTTGACCTTGTCTACTGTATTAAGACTTCACTAATCATCAAACTGAACTTTGATGGTGTTCAGTTTCCAGTGTTCAGGGCTACACCACAAATAGACATGATAAAAATAATATTTTGGAATATAGGGTCGAAAAGATGTGCACTGAATTGCCTTGTTGGATTCAGGCACTCTGCACCCTTGCTCCCTGCATTTCAGCCAAACTAGTGACATTTAAAGGATAAAGGCAACAATTAGCTTCTTACTTCTATTTCTACAGATTCATGCAGCTTCTTACAGGTGGCTGAGAAAGTTTCCGAAGTGCCAAATTCAAAATACCAAAATTTGTTCTTCATTCTGAAACAAAAAAAAAAAAAAAAAAAAGAAAAGAAAAGAAAAGAAAAAAGATCTTATTCACTATCAATACGTGAACAAAACTGATCATCCTGTCTTCCATTATAAGTAATGGCAAAGGCTTGGGAACATGTGACATCCCATTTGAAATAGATGAGCTCATAATTTTCAAAGCTTAAATGTTGGTGTCAAGCTGTATGATATCCCCTAAAGGGATAACAAGAATGTGTTGAACTGACAGGTTCAAATGTACCTTTGACTTTTCTTTTTCAGTGACTATCAGAATATTTTTTGTCACTTAACTAGTGACATGCTTCAGAAAAATGTATCGATTTTATTTCATGTCTTACACCTACTATATGATTTCTGATTGAAGGCTAAAATCTCTATCCCACAGAGCACTAAGTATGCAAGCAGGGCACTCCCACTGTGGAGAAGAGCCAGGACAAAAATGTAGCTTGCCTTACCTTAGCTAAAGGTAAATTGCTCATGATGATAGATGAGATATTTGAAGAAAATAAAAATTCAAGATCTAACAATCGTTAGACATTTTGCAGTAGGAGAGGTGTAGTACCAGATAATTAACTTGTAAACACGTTTTAAAAAGGTGATGGAATCTGCATTTTGGAATTCATTAATAGATTCAACAGAAAAAAAAACAGCATAGGTGTAGGTTGCTTCAAAAGTAATGCCTCCTATTTATTTCCATGGAAACTACAACAGCTAGAAAGAGTACAATAACTCTACTTGATAGAGCAAATTTTTAGTTACAAACACAGTCACCTACAATAGCTACACATTTTCACCAGCAAAGAACAAGAGCCTGCATGCCATGCTTATAAAAGTCTGTACCAGTAGAAGTGATCCAATGTTTCACAGCTGCTATGATAGTGCTGCTGCTTAAACACACCACCTGTACTGCACTCACATCACTGTTCAGTCATCCAAACATTCAGTAACTGTTGATGAATATCAACAGATGCAATTTGCTCCGCAGGGAGGAAATGAATTCCACACCTTTGTTTCATCCGCACTTTCATGTCAGACGCCATTCTGTCAGACTGCCCTTCTGCTGCCATCTATCACACAGCAACAAATGTAATGGATTACAAGCGGGAAGGTTGAACCTCTTCTGCCATGCCACTAACATCTATCTTTGACAATGTGGGCCAACATAGTAAAATAGGAGGCATTACTTTCAGAGCAGCCCTCATAAATACTAGTAAATTACTTAGTTTATCATAACAGCAGGTAGAGATTACAATTTTTTTCTCCTCAAATACATAAAGGCTACATTTCTGTTTTACCAGATTTATTGCATGCAGATCAATCAGGACACCAGCAGTAACATTTCAAATAAGTACTTGTGGTTTTGTTTAACTATCATAGACAATTATTCTGTAACAAAATGAAAAGCGAAATAAAATAAATAAATAAATAAATAAATAAATAAATATATAAAAAGACCGGATCAGAATTAATTATTTCAGAATTCATTATTCATCAGGAATCAGATATGAACACAGTGCACTCACCTTTATAAATTGTTCTCCAATACACAGTGCAGTATGTTTGAAACTTGAAAATAACTGAGTTTGCTTAAGGCAGAAGCAAAAAGTGAAATGCAGACATGGATGGTCAACAAATACGCCAGCAAAAGTACTAATTCTACCTTTTATATGTATTTTGGATTGTATAAATATAAGACTCATCGTATAAATATAAGACTCATAAATATTAGACTCATATAAGACTCACTCTTAAAATCTCCCTAATGGCTTTTACACAGAGGGGAAAGGGGCACGGCAGTAGTGGATAATCCCAGAGACCCATTAGTATGAGACTTAATTCCTGGTCATTTCCAGAGACGTGCAAGGATGTGCAACCTGAGGTGGGAGACATATGAATAATTAGAAAGGGCAATAATAAGAGAGAAAAGGACACATTTCAATTAAAAAAAAAAAAAAAAAAAAAAAAAAGACCCAATATTTCAAAAGTTTTTGCACAGAAAATCTGTGTATGTTTGGAAACAGCTTCTGAGGATGGATTCTGTCCATTCTGCTCTAGGGTAAACAAAATTCTCAAAATAGCTCCATCCAACAGAAGAGCCCAGGTCCAACTCAGCTTGCACACAAGAGACTGCAAATGAAACTGATCTTATGTATGTTCCTCCTACACCTGCAGATTTTTTAGCAGTGCTCTATTTACATGAATGTACATTACAAAGATGTGTATTTCATATACCTAAACAAGGGTGAACAAAGTACTGTTGGGTCAGTTTGAAAAATCTGGATGCTGCTATTTTCCTGTTACTTTCTAATAAGAACGATGAATAATGAGACAATAGAAAAAAAACTGATTTAAGATTTCAGAAAAACACTGTTATTATTATGATACTATTTTATACCAGCTACTTTGAGAGCATTTCCTCATGCCTTTGTTTTTTTAAAAAAAAAAAAAAAATCACAAATAAAGTATCTTTTATTACCTGTAAATTAGAGACACGCATTTGAAGGGTGACCTATTCAGTAGATAAGGAATTGGTTGGATGGCCATAGACACATGGTTGAGGTGGAGGCCACATGTCCAGGTGGAGGCCAGTTATGAGTGGTGTCCTCCAGGGGTCCATCTTGGGGCCAGTGCTCCTCAACATCTTTATCAATTACCTAGATAACTGGTCAAGCGCATCCCCAGCAAGTTTACTGATGACACTAAGCTGAGTGATGTGGCTGATTATAGCAGAAGGAAGTGATCCCATCCAAAGGGATATGGGAAAAGTGAAACCACATGAACCTAATGAGATTCAAAATACCAAGTGCAAGGTGCTGCAATCCCAGATACGTGTGCAGACTGGGAGATGAACTCATTGAAAGCAGCCCCAGTAGGAAGGACTTAAAAGTTCCGGTGAATGAAAAGCTTGACATGAACCAGCAGTGTGCACTTGCAGCCTGGAAGGCCAGCAGTATCTTTGGCTGCAACAAATGAGAGAAGGCCAGAAGAATGAGGGAGGTGATGGTCATTCTCAGCACTTGTAAGGCCCCATCTGGTGTACCATGTCCAGGCCTGGGGCCTCCAGCACAAGAAAGACATGGAACAGATAGTGCAAAACCAGATAAAACCATGAACACGAAGGCTGGAGCGCCTCTCCTATGAAGAAAAGTTGAGGGAGCTGGGCTCGTGTTGGAAAAGAGAAGGCTCTTGGGAGACTTTCATGTGGCATTCCAGTACTTAAAAGGAGCTTCTAATCAGAACGGGGACTGACTTTTTACGTGGTCTGACAGCAAAAAGGAATGGCTTTAAACTAAAATAGGAGAGATTTATATTAGATATTAGGAGGACATTTTTCACTCAGAGGGTAGTGAGGCACTGGCACAGGCTACCCACATAAGCTGTGGACATCCTATCCCTGGAGATGTTCAAGGCCAGTTGGATGAGATGCTGGGCAGCCTGATCGATTGGGTGACAAGCCGGGCCATAGCATGGAGCTTGAAACTTTACCTTCCAACCCAAGGCAATACATGATTCTATGATCTTTTCTTTTTTGGAAAGCCTATTTTATACCAGCTTCTGACTTGCACAGAGATAAAACAGACAGACAGTATCTTGGCACTGTTCAGAATCTAAGGTTTCAAATTAATGTATTTTGTGTATAGAAAAATCAAAACTTAGCACCAACAGTGGTTTACTAGAAAGTGTATATCTATAAATCAAAATCTTGTAGAATAAGATGACAGAAGATTAAGTGCATTCATCATGTGAGTTTTTGATGGCAGATGTATTTCTTGTCATTGTAATGCACCCTGTAAGAGTTTAAGTAGAAAACTGTAGCATAGTGAGCCTGTTGTCCTTTCCTTAGTTAACTAAATCTCTATCAAATTTTCCAATACAAAGATATATATAGATAGAAATTATTTTCTGAACTATTTACCAACTCCCTTTACCAGTAATTTTATTCAAATGAACTACAATTTTATTGAACAGAAAATTGTAGTTAATCTTTTCTTACACATACAAAGCAGAGTGAACTGTAAAGAAATCAAGACAAATTATAGTAAACTTTCCTTAAACAAGATTAGTTGTTATTTTTATAGTAAGTACTTCAAGGGATATAGTCATGTCTACTTCTCTGTCCTAGAGCAGATGATTATTTTTAATTGTTCCAATTTTCACTAAAAGATGTAGCCTATTTCAGTTAAAAAAAATGCTATACAATAGCACTTTACATTACTTTTTGTGTTAGGAATAGGAAAAGGAATAGATTATTTTACAGGAAAGTGTTTTTGTGTATGCTTCAAAGTGCATAGCTAAACTCTTAAACATCTTCTTGTTTGAAAATACAATATAAATAAAACATCAATCATGATTAAAGGCTGACCCAATCCCATCTAATGCTGCTATTGGATTACAGTATGTCAAAATATATACTGTCTATGGATGCATAAACAAAACCAAATTTCCTTCAAGAGCCTAAATACTTTCTTTGCTGGCAGTGTTCCACACAGTAAAGTACTAGTCAATTTTCTGTTAAGTGGAATGAGCTTCTTAGACAGGGATGAAACAAATCAGCAAAAGAGAATGGAAGGGCTAATACTGCTCTTTCTTACAGCACTTCTGCACTGCAGATAAGTATCAGACTTAAAAACTTGGAGATGTTTCTTCAAAAAGTTCAAGGTAAGGCTTGGTAATCAAGGCAAAATGATCAAAATAAACCGTGATATGGGCTTGCTCCATTATCAGTTAATCAAAAACCCCCCTACTGCTAAAACTATTTTATATAACCTTTCTGATTAAGCAATTATGGGGCATATAATTGAAAAATTGTCCTGTATCTAAATATGGAAGTCATAAATACTTTATTCTGCACCTGAAGAGCACATATACTTAATTACAATGAGTACACTATCAGAATGTGTGGAACAATAGTTCAGCAATAGAATGCTAAGATGGGAGCTGAGACAATTAAAAAAAGAATATCTTTTAATACCAAAAAAACCCCAGCCATATCCTGCATTTACCAGAGATTCAGAGATTGGGGCAATCACTCATTGTTACATTTTTAAGTTTATGACAGTGTCTATTTGCATTTCTTATTCATATACCTACTGCATATTTATTTCCATTTTTTTAATTATGCAGTGTCAAGCTTCAATTTCTACACTGGGAAACACATAATTGAAGTTTTTACAAATTTTTATAAAATTTCAGTTGAAATGCCTGGACCAGTTTTTAAAAACAACTGAAGGAAAACATATATGTTTACTTATATTAATTGTGTTTGACAATATAGACTTAGAACTACTTTGATACTGCTACACTTTCAAAGCAGAGATTTTAAATTTATCATAAAGATGGCCTTGGCGTAATATACCTCTGGCCATCTGTGTAAAATACATAAAGAATTTAACTATCCTGTGACCAACTCCTTGAAAAGCTACATTTCATAAAAAGTGCACTGTTAGAAATCAATCCCTATCAAAAATCTATGCAGAAATACCTGTTCCTGAACACACAGCACTTTGTTTCCTTCATAAACTATACTGGTTCCCCAAAAGCCTGCCTGCTGAAAATATTTTTATTAAACTACTGCAATTACGTTGCAGATGGAATGTTTGTTTACCAGAAAACATCAAGGGCTGACATCAGCCTGTATCATAAACTTGCATAATCTCTTAACATAAAGTTTTCATCCTAAGAGTAGTGTTTATGAACAATAGTGTACAGAATGTAACTAAAAAAAAAAAAATTCACTGGGGAAAGAAACAACACAGGTGAAAGAATTCCAAAGAGAGAATGCTTATCATCCCATTCACCACATTTCTAGAAGGTGTCCAGTGGCTACATGACTCTCTGGATCTTTTATCTCCCTTGATCACTCTTCTATCCTCTGTTCCATGGAAATGTGAAAAAAGATGTGTAAAAGACTCTCTGCAGAGAATCAGAAATGTCAGAGAGCACTGCAAATAAGAGGATGTGCGATAGACACATATTTCCACCATGGAGAAACCATGAAGAGTCCAAGGGGAGAAAGTGTTTGACAGGTATACGTAGAAAAAAAATAAATGGAGACCATCATCAGGGAAAATGAGGAATCAAAGGAAAAGAATGAGAATAAGATAGGAACTTAATTTGAAACGGCACTGAAATTCTGCAGTGATGAAAGAAAAATGATGATACAATGGAAAAGGGAAGAAAATAAACCTAAAAAAGGACAAAGTAAAACCACACATATCCGAAGTCTGAAAACGAAACCAGGAGCACAAGAAGCATCTGGGCAAAAAAAACCCTGAATATCTGTTCCAATATTCTGAAACTGATACTAGGTAGTACCAGAGACATCAGAGTATAGGTATCCACATAGCATACAGTGGAGAATAATTTAGCTCTAGGAAAGGTTTATTATTATTTATTTTATTTCAGACAGTGTTCATTTTTTTTTTGCAATGAAACATGAAATAATATGGGCAGGACAAAAAAGTCAAATTTATGGCAGCAAACTACTTTTGGTTGCTTTTGTTAACTTCTGGCTAACAGGTTATTAAAGTTTGAATCTTCACAAAGCATTTTAGATAACAATATACAAGCTCTAGTGCTGGTCCCCAGTGTGACAAAAAATAAAAATTCTGCACCAAGGAACAAATGAAATACAGTTACAGAAACCTGTCCCTGCAATTGGGAATAAAAGTACCTTTAACCTCACCCATCTGATTTTCCTCAGGTCCTAGAAAAGCTTATTAAGTTGTCTGAAATTGCTGCTTCTGTTTTGTTGAGTCCTAGCCTGTGAAACATATGATGAAGACTAATAGAAGTAAAATGTACAGCAAATTGTAAGTCACGGTGACTGTGTTTTATGTTACTGCTAATAAAATGTGCTGATACATTGGATTTTATCTAATTAAAGAAATACCAAATAACTGATAAATAAAAATTGTGTTGCTAAAAACATTTCAATGCTTTGCACAATTCAAGATAAAGAATATTTTTTTATCAAGTCCCGTCTTTCTCACATAAGTTCCCAATAGACAACATATTTTCCATCTTTTCCTCACTGTTCATAAATCTATTATCTGGGTAATTTTATACTTAGGTAAAAATGATTTCACTGAAGCACATAATATATATTAATAAGAATGTATGACTTTTTCTAATGTTCTTCTTTTCTTTCCACTTCTGTCTTAACAATCACATAATTCCTGTTCTGCTTTATAATGAATCATACGCAAAGTTAAGGAAATAGCCAGTGGAGATGCACATCCATAAGAGATTTATGTGTGACTGGCATGATTTTAATAGAGACATCTCTGTCAATTTTTTCCTTTTCCCATTACCAATTGTACTTACAGCAAATCTAAGTGTTAATCTCTTATGGCATACAGCATAAGCAAAGATGTGCAGAAGAACACACAGTTACAAAATTTTCACATTATCTACAATGACACTACAAGTCGTTGAAAATTTACCACATAAAATCTTATATCAATAAGAAGCATTTTGAGACTGTCTCAGTTTGACACTTATTATTTCTACAGATACCACTCTGAAGCTGTATTTGATTCCTTTTTCTCTCATGCTTCACAATACAGTTTTGCACAGCAGCTTGCACTTTTCAACACAGTAGTTCTGCAGTCTCTGCTGTATACCTTACCCGTCCCAATTCTCTGTAGCCAGTTTTCTCCCAGCTGCTAACAGCTGTCACCACCATCCTTCCCCCTTGCCCATTCAGTTCTGCTTCTGCCTTCAGCTGTGCTCTCCTATCTGCCCAAGAACCCACTCTGGGAAACATTTGGATCAGTTTCAGTGATGGGCAAAAGGATCTCATAGTACTGAGTGACTGGGCTACAAAAATGCAGATGAACTTTCGATAAATCTAAAGAGATGCACAGAGGAAAAAGAAAAATAATTCTAATTTTGCAAATAATGATGAGCTCTCACCGATAAGGTCTTGGGTTTACAATACATATTGAACGAAGTGCCAGAACAGTGTTTGATAGCATTTCAATGAATGTTGTTATGAATGCTGAACATTATTATTATTTTTTTTAAATTCCCCAGCCAAGAAAGGTAATAAATGTGGGAGATATAATAGAGCTCTCTAAGATCATGTTTGCTACAAAAAGAATGAATAGGGAATGACTACTCACCATCTTTCCTATGGAAAATTTACACTAGTGAAAAGAAAATAGGAGCCTATAGCTACAACAAGAGGATTCTTTACACAATATGTAGTTAAGATGCTAAACTATTTGTAACAGGATGTTAACATCTGTATGGTTTAAGAGACTTGTGGAAGAATTGTCCACTGAAGTCCACTATGAGTATGCAAATATTATTATATTTCCCTCTTCTCTTATACTGTTCAGTAGAAAGCACTGCAGAAAGAACACCTGGCAAGGTAGACCTTTTGGTTGACAGTGGATGGTTATTTCTACATTCCTAAGTTTCTGATCACAAACACATTTCCTCTTTTCTGTAACTATTTTTGTTGTATTATATATTTCTCCTCACAGAGTGTTTCACCACTTATTACCAAGTCTTATCTCAAGCTCCAATTTTCCATTTTGATTGAAATCTTTGTACAGGAGTCCAGATATAAGTACTATAAGTACTAGTCAGCCCACACAGTATAGACAGGGACTGATGTTTCTGAACATCATTTATTATTTACATATTTGCAGACAAACAGTATGACAAATTCAGCAGAGGTTCATGCACTGTTTCTTGATTTTGTAAGACTATTGATCAGAATGTTATTTGTCTAGGTTTTCAAGAGAAAACCAGATTGGAAGGATTTGCTCTGTTTCCTGGACTACCAGAGAAACACAGTAATCAGAAAACATCCTAACTGTCAGACTCATCTATAACCTATCTTCTCCAGTTGTTAGCCTTGAAACCTACTTTCATTGTATTATTTGTACTGTCTTTTTCACATACCTTCCTCACACTACAGATACCAGAGAACAGTAAATCCTGCTAACATACAGAGAGGAATTTTATCCTAATCTATGAATAAAAAGTGCTATAACCATAATAAAAACAGCATCTTCAATGATTTGAAGAGCCTCAAAGTTCCGTGTTAAGTACTAGAATACAGCAGGAACTCAGTGACTTGAGTTGTACCTCAGACAGCATCTATTTTGTATCAATGTGCCAAAGGATCTTCATGTGAAAATGAGAGTATGTTCCTCCTGAAGTCATAGAAATGAGACAAATTGTAGGATGTTAATCTACAGCCTGGTAAAAAGCCAGCTATTATAAAACTGTGTGATACCTGGCTGATAACAGTTTATATGATATTCTTTTGTAACAGGGTACAGTTTCTTGTCTATGATAGAAGTAGCCAATTTAAATAACACTTGCTTTTTAATATATGCTGTTTTACAAACAGTAATTAGTAAGACCAATAAAAACAGTTTGGTTTCTTAAAAAGTTTACCTAAAAAGTATCTTCATTTAATTTGTCATTTAGTTCCACTAACTGAACATTCCTGTAACAGTTCTTAAATCCTTTCCATCTATTTCCCATCATAAAGATTTCTGCTTTTAACATTTTACTTATTTTTATCCTCATTTTCCCCTTCAGCTTCTTTCCCAAACTCCCCAATCTAGGGAGCAGATGCTGAGGCACCAATGACTCATTAATCTGAAGAGGATTTTTAACATGAACAAAAATAAAGCCTATAAACAGTTCTGCATTTACCAGTCTTGGTTGTACTAGAGAAATCAACAAAACTGTGTTAAGAAAAGAAAAAACTCAACTCTCTGCATATGCTATAATAGACCTACTGCCTCAGAGCAATGTCACAGACTTTCACATTTGATCTTTAAATAATGTCACAAGAATAAAACAATTTTCCTTTCTCTTACCCACTAACATGGGTATGTAAGAGCAAATAGGACACTGAGTAGCACTTAAATTAATGAGATCATTGTTAAGGCAGTTCAGAGGTTCAAAGACAGGTTTGCAAGGAGGAATTCCTCACTGGCTGCTTCACATGCACAGTTGTAACTGTTTTAGAAACAAACATATCAATCAGTTTTACTTCCTTGTAAAGTAGGGATGCATATGTAATTATTTTATCTTTTCCTCTACCCAATATTTACATTCTAGCTTCCACTGAAATAACAAAGTATCTCAATGCTGCTATTTAATTCTTGCCTAAAAAACCCCTCCACATTCCCCTAAAACACCATGCTTTATGCCATTCCCAAGTAGGATGCAAGTAGCTTAAGGAACAAAGGAAAAAAGGTAAGCAATCATATGTTTCAAAGGAACAGTGAGCAACTCTTACATGAAGATATGGCAGAAACATCAGACAGTCTGTGTAGGAGAAAATCTTTTTTTGGCAAGATCTGTTTTCTTCAGAATTCCACCAGAAATATTTAGGTCTGATGAAATTGGAGCTGGACTAAACATCTCTGCCTCTCTGACTGGGATACACAGGACTTTAAAGCTTCTTTTACTGAATGAACTGAACGAAGATTTATGAGTTTAGGAAGCCTCATCCTTTTCAAGTTTCACTACCTTCTGATTCTCTCTAAGAGAGGACCACTTCTAAGAATTAGTTGGCTTACCTGTGATTCAGTTTAACATTAGACTTAGGTGTGTCAACATCTTTGCATTCCTTTGAACTTGCCACCTGTATACCCCTTGGAAACAAAAGACATCAACCAAATGACACTAAAGGTGTGATTCATTGGAGCTAAGTAGGCAGAATTGCTCTCCAGGCTTCACAGAGAGACCTAACTGGTTCTCAATTTACTGAAATCAGAAGATTGGCATCTAGATCATGCATACACAAGCTCCCCTAGAAATGTTACAGTTTAGGTGTCATGTTTAGGTGTTTAATTTCAAAATGAAAACCTGTCTCATCTCAATGGACATTCACATAAATAGAAAAAAAAATACAACTCACATAAAGAAAAACAAAAAAATAACAAAAAAGCACAATTAAAAAAAACTCCACAATATAAACAAAGTCTCAATATTCCTCATTTTCACTGCAGAAGGAGAATTTAAAAACCATTACCCTTTAAGTACTTAGGTGGGACAAGACATTTAATCTTCTGTATTCAAAAGACTTTTAGTGACTTACCACACAGAATTGCTCAGGAAGTTGAATTACTTGAAATTCAACCCAATCCACCTGCATTCCCTACAGCACCTTAAATACAAAACCCAACATCAGCTGTTCCTACTTTCTAGTCTCCTTTTCTGAGAACGCTCAAATCAAATTCCATGTAATCCATCCTCCTATCCAGAAAGCTGTGCTTCCTTATTTCCTACAGGATGGTTACAGCTCAACTGCTAGCTCTTAGGAGCAGACCATGTAAAAGAACAGGTAGATGAAACATGTGAAACACATGGATCAAGCCTTATTCTCTCTGTGAAACAAGTTCACAGGTATTAAATAACAGTATGTCCTTTTCTATTGTCTAGGCGAGGATGGCATTTTTTTGGCAGCTTTTGCTTTTAAAAGGCCACATTATTTAGAAACCTGGAAATAGCATTAATGGTCTATACAAGAGTATATATTTTTAGGTAACATTTTTTTTCCCCCTGAAAACTGAACACAGTCATCAGCTGTGGTTAAAAACGCTGCTCTATAATAGCTTCTGCAGAGACTTCAGAATGCATTTTAGTGTGACAGAAGGTCTTTACTTAGTAGAAATCAGAACTCCGCATTGAAGATGCACGTGGTGGCTATATAAATAATAAATTATACAACTATAACTACTTATCACCTCGCCCTTAAAAATACAAAACTTTTTACACTGAGTAGCACCTAAATGGGTGAGATAGAGTAAAGCCAGGCATACTGCCCTCTTTTTGTTCCACAGCATAGAGCTGTGCGACCAAAAGTCATTCTATCTGAAGTCTTGTTGGATGAGCAGCAAATAAGTCTTCAAACATCTGTGTTTTACGTAGCCACATGGCATCTGTTTAACCTTTTAGAATGTTGCATTTCGAATACTTATTTTTTAATCTTTGTGCTACACTACAGTGTAAAATAGGGGCAATCAAGAATAAATCAATATCTTTTCAAAAGCATGCTTAAAATAAATCCATAAAATGGTTCTCCAAGTGCCTTCTATGCCAGTTATTATATACATTCTCATTTGAGGATGTCTATAGATCTATCTCCTTTTTCACAAGGATATACACAAAAGTCACTCCAAGAAAGCTGTCTTTGTAAATTTTGGATAATCGTATTCTACAGCGATAGTTAAATTTAGCAACAGTCTGGTAGGATTCTTTTCTGCCACCACAGAACTGGTGAGGAACGAACCTTTATTGGTGATAATTCTAAGCTATCAAGTAAGCCCTGTGCTTCTACCTAAGTTATATTTGTCTTATTCGGAGCCTTCAGCTTTCCTTCTTACACTACAGCTACATATTGCATTTCTAATCATTACTTCACCCCTGCTTTTTAAAATCTATCAGAGCTCCATGCTACCAGCTGTTGTTTTCTTTCCTAATGCAGTTTACTTGCAAGGAAAAAAAAAAAAAAGAAAAAAAAAAAAGAAAAGCACAAACCAGATTTAGATTTCTTTGAACTTCATCCTTACTCACTGCTTTTCAGCTCCTGAGACAAATGGAAGAGATCATTCTTTGCTTTAAAGTCATAATAATTTAGGACATAAACTTGATAAGGAAGTCAAACATGGTAAATAAGGATACTGTCCGTTAGAATCATTGATCAGATTTCTACAAATTTGTGGAACTGCAAAGACTGGTTGACTTGAAAATTGCACTGGTTTAAAAGGTTTCCTAAATCTAAACAAATAAGTACAGATTTTAGGGTGTATGATTTTGAGGTAAGAAATAGAAATCAAAGGAGCTACTCACAGGAGATAAAATGAAGTACTTCAATGTTAGCAGAATTGGGGCTATACTGTAGTATAAAAGTTGGTAATTTTAGCTTAGTTATTTTCTAGTTTATATAAACTAAGACAAAATAAGCCATTCAAATTATATTTAAAGTATATGTACTCTGCCTTCTATTTCTGTTCAGTCATTCCATAGCTTGAATTTAAAAAGTAACAAGACAAAACAAACAGAACTCTAAATTAAACTGGTACATCTAGACAGAGTGGTTAGCTACACAGAAAGCATCAGATGCACATTTTTGTTAAAAAACATGCACAGCTTTTTTGTGAATTTTGAGCATATTGATAAGGAAATAGAAATTGTCAGTATAAAAAAATGCTGCATCACTAGAGTTCCTGAGAACTGCAGGTAATATTTCCAGCAACACAAATAGCTGTATTTAAATAATAGAATATAGCTTGCAGGCTTGGCTTTCTTTAAAAAAAACAAAAATTCAAATCTTAAGAGTGTATTAAATTATATAAGACTGGCATCTAAAATGGATGTGCAAAAGGTATTCTGCAATAAACTTTATGTCTGAAGAAAAGTAATAAAACCCATAAAATACGGCTCTACAATGTTAGTTCTGAGAAAGGGCAAGTGAACTTCTCCAAATCTTAACAAACAAAAACATCTAAGAGGAACTATGTATGAAGCATCTTATAAAATTTTCGGCTTGGCCCTTCACAGCAGTATGCACTAAGCATAGCGTGCTGACTACATAGGACGTGTTTTATAAAAAGAAGGTGGATCAAACACTTCAGCAGAGCCTATCAACTGGGAGCACAGACCAATTCATCATTTTTCGTTGTAATACTGAGTGAAGAATTAGAATGATGTATATGTTGAGATTTTCAGCTTTTTTGCAGAACCTTTGCATCGGTCCACAGATACAGCAGCACTAAAAATGATTGTTGTTTTATTGTATAGTACAGTCCTTACAACTCTTAAATACAGCAATGCATTTTAGTGTTTTGTTTAGGTTTTTGTCCAGAGAAAGGGATTTATTTTTCCTGTCAACAGAGTGCTGGTGGGCTGCCCGGGGGGGGGGGGGGGGGTGGTTGGTCTGCCATCCCTGGAGGTGCTCAGGAGACATTTAGGTGTCTTACTCGGGAGTGTGGTTTGGTGGGGAAATACTGGTGATGTGTGTACGGTTGGACTAGATGATTTTGGAAGTCTTTTCCAACCTGGGTGATTCTATGATTCTATAATCAGTACAGATAGGGGACGACCTGCTGGAAAGTAGCACTGCAGCAAAGGACTTATGGGTCCTGGCAGTCAACAGTTTGGTCATGAGCCAGCAATGTGCCCTCACAGTCAAAAAAGCCTTGGTTCCTTTGGGTGCATTAAAAAAAGCAGGGCCAGCAGCTGGACGAAGGTGATTCTTTACTCTGCCGGTGAGGCAACAGCTGGAATCCTGTGCCCAATTCCGGGCTACTCAGCTCAAAAAAGACAGATAAATTCCAGAGGGAGTTCAATGGATGGCCACAAAGATTACTAGAGGCCAGGAACATGTCCTGTACAAGGAAAAGCTGAGATACCTGGGATTGTTCAGCCTGAAGAAGAGAAGACTGAGAAGAGATCTCATCCATGTTTATAAATATCTAAAATGCAGGAGTCAGTGGATGGGGCCAGGCCCATTTCAGTGGTGTGCAGTGCTAGAGCAAGGGATAATAGGCAAAAAATGGAATGCAGGAATTTCCATACAAACATGCAAGGAAGAACATCTCCAAGGGCAGCGGAGCAGAGAGGTTGTAAAGTCTCCTCTGCTGGAGATATGCAAGACTTGTCTGGATGCTTTCCTGCTCAACCTATTGTAGAGAACCTGCTTTAACAGGGGTGTTGGAATTGATGACCTCCAGAGGTCCCTTCCACCCCTATGATTCTATGATTTCACGTAGTATGTAACGCATAACCAAGGTTGAATCAAATGTATCAGACTGCAATTCATTACTTGGATGGTATGGGGACATAGCATAGACATAAGATTTGAAATATAACTTTCAGATTGAAAAGATCCATAGATACACGTTCCTGGGCAAGTCCCAGAATTGTCTGTAATTACAGTTTTCAGGTAACAGGTACATGTTTCTGGGTTAAGCACATTAACTAAATCTAAGTCCCTTCAGGGAAGGGGGTGGAAAAAGCCAAACCTGTTCAGTGAAAACAGCACTGCTTTTATGAGACAAAGAGGCTGTTAAGGTAAGGCAGAACTGCACTATGCTTTCTGAAAAAAAATTCTTATCTTTGCAAGTGAACTAATGCCTACAGAATTTTCCTAAGTACTAATTACAGACTGTGTGCTTTTAACTAATGTAAAATTGTGGCTTTTATCTCTCTGTAGGAATACTATTATCGTACCAGCTCTACTTCTTAAGTTCTACAAGAACATACCAGGGATTTTTTGTTTCCTTTCATTTTGGAAACTTAACTTTTTATTAACAGCACTAACATACCTGACACCCTCAGTCTCCTGTATAAATCTAAGCCCTTTGCCAGATAGGTTATCCAGATAGGTAATTTATTTATTTTTTTAAATACCAGGAAATAATGAATATAGTATCTTGTGTTCAGTCGTGTCTGCATCTCTCAGTGTGCTCTGCAGCCTTTCTTAAAATTTGTTCCATTCAGAAAATGCTTTATTCCAAAACCTGTTTCTTCTCCCAGTTGCCTCTTAGAGCTAGAGAGTTCCTGCGAGTACGAAGTATCACGGGGAACTGTCACGTGACAAATTACCACTGTCATCCATCAAATATTTAAGCTGCTCACTACTGACCTTGAGCACCACTTATACTCCCACCACCACAGCCCTTTTCTAAGCAGGGTACAGCTGGCACAAATTCAGCTGAGCAATCAGTTTCGTTCCAGTTCACAAAAGTTGAGGCTTCTAAAACTACTGTGCATCATGCTGTAGAGTCCTGACCACCCTCAAGAAAGGTGTCCAACACCTGACTGTTGCTACTGAGGAGTATTACCTGCACACAATGATTTGCAGCAAAGTATTTCTCAGTAAGTATTTCCACTTAACATTTACTCTCAGGGAACCTGTGTAGCAGGAGATATTTACGAGTTGCTTTCAGCTTAAAAATAAATCACCTCTAATTCCTCTAAGCGAAATCAATCAAAAGTCTGTAAAAAATGGACTCGTTGTTTGGTCGATTCTGGCAGAAAAGTAAACAGCACTTCAGCTTTTCTCCACCATTAAGGTCTAAATAGCCTAGAAAGTAAATCAATATCTCCAGTCAGCCTTCTGGCTATTGTTTAGCCAGTAGATATACTGCCAGTAGATGGCTTACTGCACTCCTCTGGGACTAACCTGTAATCCTCAGAGAGTAATAATAAGTTCGTTATCTAGTTCAGCTCTCTGTTGTACATTTAAATGGACCACATCCATCAGCAGCACTTGTTAAAGTTAAAGGACAATGACATCCCATTCAACCTTTTTCACAGTGAGATACTAACAGTGCCTGATGGAGAGAATTATTGTTAAAAATCTTATTTGCTGTCAAGTTATTAAAAATGGAGTACTGCAAATGAGAAAAATAAATAAGGATTTTTCTTATACAGGAAACATTCTTTTCATTAATGAGTTTAGTTATGGTGAAGTTTCTTTCTGTCACAGATCATGCAATCCTTCATTATTCATATTAATCAATTTCAAATATTTCTGCTTAAATACTGCTGTGAAGCAGGCAGCTGTCAGAACCAATGAGCACCTCTATGTCATTGCTGAGCTACCAGATGTTTGCTGGACCCTAACAGTTATCCCTCCCTCTATCTAGGAGTGCACAAGAAAGACCTCTTATTTTGCACAGTGGAGCTGTAAAAGAATTTTCTGTCAGGTCACAGAAGTTGTGCTGTGCTCTTTTCCAGGGAGAGTTTCTCTCTGATTTGAGCACTTAGTTTTATTGTTTACACACATATTCTCTGATAAAGTGCAGACTATCACAACATGGCAGGTAAAACATTACTTTTTCTGTAGTTAGTCTGAGAATTTAAAAAAAACTTCCTGCATACTAATTGCAGTGAATGGATCCATACTGTAAATTGTGCACATGAAGACTGCTGCAGCTTCATACTCGTTCCTCAGAGGGTTACACAAATACATAATAATCATGGACACAACTGCCACACTGCAGCAGGTTCTTTTCTCTGATTCAAAAACTTTTAGGAAGAATAGAAAAGGAAAAGAGGTGATGGGTAGGTCTATGTCTCAAGCAAGAGATTTCTACACTTTCTATAGTAACTATTTATTTATTTATTTATTAAGTTAGAATTGTCTATCTGGACTGCAGCCATATGTAGGTGAATGACAAACAGTCGTATCACAAGGAGAGTTGACAGAGTCCTAAATAAAGGTTAAGGAATTGACCTTTCTAATGGATCATCTAAATTCAGAGGTTAAACTCAAACAGCAGTGCTTTAAAAAAGGACAAAGGGAACTTCATTACAATGGTAATTCCTGAAATGCAGCTTTAGTTTCTGGAGAACTGTTGGTACTGGGATCACCACTAGGTGACAGCTAGAGAGCACCCAGCTGTGCCCTGTTGTTTTAACAACTTTGCTTCAGCCCTAAAGGAATTTACTCAGTTTGGTGGAGTTTTTTAGATCACTCCACATTGCACTGTAATGAAAATCAATAGAATTTAGGTTTGTATAAGCTTGTATCTTCATTTTGAAGATATCTGTTACTCTTGTGTGGCATATTGCTTACACATCTTAAAAATGGAGCCTCAAAGTCTTCTTACTGGAACAAATCTTTGGCAGAGAATGAGGTCTGGTGAAAGGATGGATTAAAGACATCAAAGCCACGAAATGGAAAACCTGAAAAGTATTACAGAAAGTGTCCTCTCAAAATATTTTGCAAAAGTGGTTCTCATCCCTCCTCGAGTATGCAAGATGTAAATTAGAATTAAAACAAATGCCTTCTCTACTTTTGATTTGATTTTGATTTCTTGACTTTTGATTTGATTTTGATTTCTTGACTTTTGATTTGAGGATTTATGTCATTGCAAGAAACCACCAATACTTTTTATATTTTAGGAAGGGATTTTTTTTGCTTTGAATATTGTTTTTGTATAGTTATATTTCATCATTCCTACATCAAATCTATCTCTTTAAGCTTCTGTGCCTCGTAATATCTTCTTTTACCAAAACAAACAATCTCTTTGCAATTAAATGACATCTCATACAGATATTCCCCATGATACCCCCATACTTCAACTTTTTTCTCTTTATGATAAATGATTAAAATTCATCTATATGTTGACTTTTTCCAACTTTTGCAGCTTTTGGGGAAAACTTTTTCACTTTCTGTTCTTTCTGAAGGCTGGACACTAGAATCATATATATTACCACAGCTGCAGTATAAGGAATGACACATAAAATTTAAATAATTACTTTCCTACTTACAAGCAAGATTCTCCTGCTCATATACCAAGGACTATATGTGCTTTCTAAGCCACAGAATCACCCCCAGAAGCTCCCATTCAGCTCATTACCATGCATGAGCATTTAGTCCTTTAGTCCTATCCAGAGTCAGTGTTTTCTGAAATGAATTACTCCTTTTCCCACATGATCTACATTTGTGATTTCCAGATGTTTGACCTGGCATTTAGCTAATTTGAAAAATATATAGAACAACCATCCAGACAACTACATTGTTTACATTTCTAAAATGTATTTTAAAATTATTATTAAATTTTTTGTAAGATGAAAGCTTTCTAAGCAATGCTTTCTTACAGATCTATGACAAAGAATTAAGTTACACTGTGAAAAATAAGTATTTAATTCGGTATACATATTTTGGACATAAAACCACACATTTTTAACTGTAGTGAAGTGGCTTTAATTGGCTGTGCACTTTTGGTTTATGTAACATGCTGATAAGAAAATATTAGAAACAGAATATGCATAAAATGCATTTTGGCTTTTGTGGAGCGTATTATAGAATCCAATCAATATGCTTCTAATCTCCTATAACATTAAAAACATGCTAAAACCTAAATACCATTAAAAAACCTAAAACCTTTAGATACTTACTTGAAAGAATTATCTCACCCCTTGTGCAGGAACTAATAGTCTTAGTAGCATTGTACTGCATAGCAGTAGCACAAACTGCATAGTTTAATAATTATTTTAGGCATTTATAACACAGTCATATCCCAGTAGCTGGTAAAGGAATGTATATTCTTTCCTATCGATGTAGCCAGAGAGAAAAAAACAATTTGATTATTTTAAGTATGATTATGTTAAAAAAAAAAAAAAAAAAAAAAAAAAGCTCTACATAAACAGACTCTTATTTAATCTTACGTATTCCTGATATTTCTTGGGTCTAAAGCCAAATATTTTACCCAAATGCTGGCACTCAGGAAACAAATTCTTTTCAAAGCTTTGCTGATCAGGCGTGAATAGATACCCAAAGTTATCCACAGTTAACAGTTAAGACTGAGTTTTCAGAGCTGATCGCCATTCTCAATTGATTGATATACCACCAGAAGTTTCACGTTACAGATAAAATAGAAAATAAGCAGTCTCTTCAATACTATTGCACCAACAAAACAGAGAAATTACAAATTCTAACATTAGTCAGAAATAGTGGTAACAAAACATCCTGATGGAAATAGCTTTAAAGTTGATGTAAATAGACCTTTCTTAGCACAAAGTAACTTCAGGGAGCCCAGTCTGAAGACTCTTTTGCTTTTCTCTGCTGTGCTTAGATAATATGAAAAAGTGGAATTCATTCTCTGCAACAAGCAGTGCATTAAGGGGGCAGGTGCTGTAGGTGCTGATATACAGCCACCCCTCCAGCCAGACTCACATAGAGCATCCTGACAGCACACAGTACTGCAAGAGTTGTAGCCAAGATTAGTGATTGGATCATGGGGTAAAATGGGAGAAAATTAGCTTACCTACAAGTCTTTGGAAATGCTCATCATTTGGGAGCATGCAGATGGCTGCTAAACTTTAGTTTTCTTAATTTTCCAGAATTCCTCTTTTGAGCAAAAAACCTAAAACTGGAGTCTGGCAAAGGCACTGTAATCCATCTGTGTTGGCAGGGGTCACTGGCCCTGTGAATACCTCTCATATCCTAAAGCACTCTATGGAGGCACGGATCTACAATGAAAGAACCTAAAAAAGAGGTAGAAAAGTACAGCCTATGGAAATTCTAGTAAATTTAACATCCAAATTCAAAGTGTAAGAAGACTGTAAAAGTCAGGAATATTCTAGATTGGCTTTAAGTCTTTTCATTCAGTGGAAAATCTGATGTTTAAAGTCTACTTGAGAAAGAGACAAATGTCTTGCATAGCAACTTTCTAGCTGATAAAATTGCAATTTTGTCATTAATTAGATCAGGTACCTATGTCTAACTGAATTATTTACATAACCTACAGCAACCTATTACCTTTCATCATCTTTTCAACTGAGTCCTTTAGGTATAGCAAATATATTGCTTTTATTTATAAATGAGGAGTAAGGACAGAGAAGAATTAAGAACATCTGGAATGTCTGTTCTTAGGAAGTCTGAACCTACACCTCAACATCTGTTGCTTTTATCAACACACAATACATTTTTCCAGAGACTGGCACAGTTTTTAGCCTCAGCAACACTGGAGTAAACCTGAGAGAATGGTCAGATCCGAAGTTCTCTTCAATCATAACCAAAACTATTTATTTCTGGCAAAATGGTTGACAAGCATTATTCCCCCAGAATCTTGTAATTTAAAGAAGTGTAGATTAAAAGATGCATTAGCAAAATCTATACAACAGCCTAAGTGAATCCCTCAGTGGTAGACATAAGTAGAATCAACTGTTTATGGAAAATAGCATTGCCAGGAGGTATCAGTGACCTTCACCCTCTGCAAGTCTTGCAACAGGAAAAACTAACGACAAGGGAAACATCCAATATTACTGAAAACAAACTGCTAATCAACATGTTATTGATCCCTCGTTTTTGTCAAGGTCATTTAGTGTTTTAAAAAATGATCTCATGCTAAATCTTTATAGAAAAAGTGGGTTAATTTGATTTACAAAGTAAAGTGCTATTAATTATGGAAGACAGTCAATAAAAAAGCTGATTCCTCTAAACACAAAACAGATCTTATAGCCTATGATTTACGATGATGATTATGATGGCAAAATATTTGCAGTGCTAAACATCATCTAACTTTGGTTAACTGGAATAAAAGATGGAAGAAAAATATAAACAAGCATCAACAAAAAGAACATTAGGAAACAACCTTTAGAGTAGTAAAGGTAAACATCTGGATTAAGAAGAGTACACAAGAAGGAAAATAACGTGGCCTATTGTTTCTTTTTCACTGCAGAGCATACCAAAAAAAAGTTTTGTAATATTATAGCCAGCTCTCCGTCTTGCTGCTGATTTGTGTAATAGCCCCTGAATGTTTAAGTTACATAACCCAGACATCTCAAAAGCACACATCTATCTAAAAGTATGCATTCACTACAAATTTTCCCATTCTAAACAGATAGTGTAGCAGTAAAATCTGGCAGTTTTTCTCTCAACTAAGGCAAACATTAGATTTTACTAAAAAAAGTTTTGTGGGACTTAAAAATATTCAAATTCAATTTGTTTGTTTTTAAGAAATACTATTATACCCTTAAGTTAAAGGTTGGAAACAACGTTTGAATTTTAAATGTTAAAAATTACATAAATACTTCATAATATAGACATAAAACTATTGAAGATAAACCTAGAAATAAGTACAGGAAGGCCAAAAATGATTTACAGAGGGAAATCAATTTTAGATTAAAGAGCAGAAAACCGAAGAAGTTGGAAAAATCAAATGCATCTATCACAATACATATAGCTTTTCTTTTGTGCTCTTTTGAGTTTACAAAGTGAAAATGGGAAAATTCACACTTCTGAGAATAATTGTTTCAAGCTGCCAATAAACAAAGACAGAAATAGCATTGGTTATGCCACATCATGTTTTCCCACTTTTTTCGTAACCGCAAGATTTAAAGAATGTTTCTGTCACTGATGTTATCAAAGGGCTCCAAAAGGCAACACACAGAGCTTGGGCTTTCAATATATGTATCGTAATTCACAGTGGATTTTACAGCCATCTTTTTAACACAAACAGTTATCCATCCTGTATTGTTTAAAGAGAAAAAATCGATTTTTAGAAGAATTTATCAAACTGTAGCCTAAAAAAATATTCTCTTTTTCTTTATGCACAGGTGATTGGTTGAATAAACTATCATTATTGCATATTTGCAAGGTGCTGGAAAACAGTCTAAACTAAATCTGCACCTATTGCTAAAAGCCTTCATCGTTTGCTTTGCTTTCATGCGAACAACATGGCATTTAATTTTGATAAGCTGTCATTTTTTCTAGCATGTTTAGAGAGCAGTCAGACAGAGCAGTACATTTATGTCTTCCATCAAAAGCCTTACGATGCAGAACTACTCGTCTTCTATTGGAGTCCTTGTCAAGCTTGGTGAGCTGTTCAGGCTGAGAAAGGACAATGTCATATTGTTTTAAGCTCATGTGTCATCAAAGAGAGATATAGATCTTTTGGTTTCTATCAGCATTAATGCACACTTGTGCATTCATACACATCTTATAACTTCGTTTGCAAGATGCAACTTGATAGTGCTGTAGTGACAGCTGGAGAAATCAATAAAAGCCTCCATCTTTCAGGGTGCTGAGGAGCTGCGTTGCTTATCCTGTACCAACCTGCTTGCCTGGAGTAACTACTCCCATCTGTGCAAAAAGGGGATAGCAGGGGTAAAATATTGGCAAGTCCACGCAGTGTGAGTTGACAGAGTTGACAAATGACTTGTACAATGCTACTCATCAGCTCTCATTTCTAAGTCTAATCGAAAGTTATATATTTCCATAGATTCAATATTTTTTCACTTGAGTAATTATAGATCATTCCTGAGAAGTTCCCAAGAAATATATCTGTAGCTTGTTTCCAACATTATAAAGTGGTAACTCTAAAGTAAAACCTTTCCTCAGGGAAACTGCTTCTTATATCTCTTTTAAAGTCTTGATCTTGTTAAAAAAACATATATATATATATATAATCCAGACAAATAAAAACTTTCTTTCATTTTTCATAAGAAAAAAAGAAACAAAAATCCTTTGCAGTAGCCTGGGTAGAAGGGGGACCAGGGACATTTCTGCTAATATTATTATTAGCAAGAAACTTAAAAATACATAATGATTTTGCATTGCTTATTTAAAAAAAAATTAAAATAGCAAAAACAACAACATATTATCTGATAAGTATGTAACCTCTTTTGGCTTTCTACCAGAAATTGCTAGATTGAAATTCATACATCATTCTTTTTGGTAATACTGTAAGCTAATCTAACACAGAAAGATTGTATATCTTCTCTATTCAAATTTTTGTCAACTAGTGACCTGATGTTATCTATCATTCTCTGATGTCTTCTTTAAGTCCAAAAATAATCAACTGAAATTAACTATATAAAATTACAGAAGATGTCATGTTTAAAATGACTTGATGCAACTTACATAAGTCAAAGTGCCATATGTTTATAAGATCTAAGAAACTTCAAGCTGCACATTAGTCTGTGGTTACATCAACAGCATCCTTTGCAAATGAGCCTACACCTACACCTTCACCTACCTTGCTTTCAAACTGCTGTGCATCTGTGGCTGGATTCACAAACAAGCCACCTAAATGCCTTCTCAGGAGAGTTGTGATTTGACTAATACCAAATTTGGACAACTTAGAGGAGTGTAGAGCAGCGGTAGCATGTATGCAGGATGCAGCATGATCTGTCAAAATCTGTCCTATTAGAGCAGTACATGCATTATACGTGTAATGGCAAGATGTCATTGTTGCACATAAGTTCCCTAGGACTGCGTAGTATAAGCTGTGCACCATAGTAGAAGCTTAAAGTCTTTCAAAATTGTGCTTTCTATCCTGCACTCTAGAAACATTTTTCTGAGCAGATGTATATTTTCCAAATAAATGCTCTTAAAGGAGAGGTGTCAGATCAGGTACTCCAGGTAGTCTTCAAGTGAAGTTATTTAAACTTATTCAGGAGTATAATTCTAAGAATGCATTTTGCAAAAATCTAGATTCAAGTTGCTATTAGGTGATCATAATAACAAAAAAAAGAAAAAAAAAAAAGTCACAGGAACATTTCTGTTGGCATTTTGTTATTATTCCTGCAGCATTGAGAAACATCTGTCCTGGAACAGGACACACCTGTGTCACAAACTAAACAAAAAGACTGTTTGTGAATCAGAAGTCCTTTACATTTAATGGACTTTTTTTCATATTTGGTTCAGATAAGAGGCTTTTATTCATTGGCTGAGAGAATGCAAGTGTTATTATTTCTTATATAATGGTGTTTTCCGATTTGGAACAGTGATATTGCCAACTTTAATATTAAAAAATCACATGTCTGGACTCAAAAAGAATGATGTTTGCAATAAATTCATATATTTGGGCACTTTAAATTTGTCCTTTGCTACCTTCCCTAAGAGATGTTCAAATTATTCCTTTAACACTTCTCTATACTGGTAGAGAGAAAAAAACATATTTGCAACTGAAAGTAAGGTTTTCCAACTACGACAAGAATTTGGAAATAACAACTCAGTAATACTCAAATACACTAACATTATTTAGGAAAATATTAACAATATTTGGTAATGGAATAATAATAATAATGTTACGTACCATGAATTCCTGTAACTCAAGGTCAATCTTTTTTTATTTGCACAGGGAGCTTTTGCAAGGAATAGACCCAAGTTCATAAAAAAATTGGAAGAATGTTATGGACAAAGGATGAGCACAATACTGTCTGATCACTTGAGAGGATAAGAGTCTCAGCCGATTTACATTTATTGCACGTTTCTTCCTCAGTTTATTTATAAATGGTTGGAGATGTCTGACTGAACATGTTTAAAATAGAAATTTAGGAATCTGATATGAAGGAAGCATGAAGGGATTAGAAAAGAAGTTAAGATGTAGTAACTGGACAGATTGAAATCACATTGACAAGGAGACAATGCCAGACAGGTAAAACCTTGACAAGGAAAAGGCAAAGTAATGATATTTCTTTTTATTATTAGATACTGTGCGGTGGCATAACTAGTGAAGACAAAAGCCAACATTAGTATTCTGTGCCTATTTCTTAAGACTATTTGGTGTAATATATTTCATCATTTGCTTAAGTGACCGAAGACAAAAAAAAAACATGCAGTTCTTTAACATTCATGCCAAAAAGTTCCAAGGAGGGAAGAGATCTGGAATATCAGTCAAACACCCCATTTTTTTAGCAAAAAAATGATCTGTGGCCACTTACACCCATGTTTGAAGCTTCTGTCATCCAAGTCATGGAAAAAGGGAAAAAAGGAAATCTTCTGAGGTCTTTTGTTCTTTATATTGCCTCAAAATCTATTTTTTTTACATCAGCTTTATTAGTAAAATTATTATTTTGTATATAGAGCTAATCAGTAATAATGATCTATATTATAGGTATACATTTTGACTTGATGGACCAGTTTCAAAGAACAGACACATTCTGAAAATGCAATACTTGAGATTCTGATCCACTAAGTATTATGATTTAATGTATAGTTTCTTTGAGGACAAAAATGAATACTATCAGATTACAACAAGGTTTTGCTGCTGAGAATAAGAAATCCAACAGCTACCATAGCAAATGGAAAAAGAAGCATGTTCTGATATTATGCCACATGCACTTTCTGGCATTCGTTCAGCACACTGTAGCTCAAAAATAGCTGTGAGCATCTATGTCCCATTAACACTTTGCTAATTATTATTATTGTCTCATCAGTAGTTTGTTTACGACAGCTCTGGGTGACAAGGATACTGAGATTCTCTGCCGAAGCCATCACCTGATGAGATTTTTATTGGCATAAGATCTTTCTTTCCCTTAGTTAGCTACATTATAAAAATCACTGTTTCATTAAATGCAAATACTATGGTCTGCCTTTGGCTTTTTGCAAGATTCTTATCACTGATATAATAACCTTGATCTGGCATTGCATTAATCAGTTTCTTCCCTAACTGGGGATAAGCTAATCTAATATCTCTTCTGAAGAAATTCATGCTATAATAGTAAAACATCAAATGGACAAGTTGAAGCTTCCTTAATAAAACCTTTATTTCTGATTCTTACATTTATGAAAGATATAAAATGAATTCTTATTGTCTTACTGAAAGGAAATTTCACAGAAAGGCTATTACGAAGAGGGAAACAGCAAATGTTTGATTGTTCTTAATAAATAACATTTACTTACAGTTGCATTACTGAATCCTTAGGCATTCAGTCTAGACTAGGGCATTGCTAATGAAAATATTCTGGAGACCCTTTCCAGTTTCCTTCCTTAATTGACCATGTTAACAAGGATGGCCATTCCAAAATGAAGTATACTCTTGTGAGGAAAGTGGTCCAAAGCCGCATGAATACAGGGGAACATTTTTTTTTTGTTTTGGTGGATATTAATGAGATAGCCTATATTTTTCTAGTAGATCTATATAAGCAGATCTCAGACATAATATTTTTAAAAGAGTTCAGGCTACCTGTACTGAATTACTGGGTACTGCATACTGAAGTTCTCTGCACTAGAACAGATAGTCTGCCTTTAGTTCTGTCTTTTAGCTATTTTTCTCCTCATAGATTAAAAAAAAAAAAAAAAAAAAGTTAAATAAAATTGCCTTTCCTTCCTCTTCTAACATTTTTGGAAGTGGAAAAGTTGATACCTAACTAAAAAAAAAAAAACAAAAAACACAACTATTCAATTAATGTCTGAGGTTGTGAATAACAACATGGAGTGATTTTTGCTTCAGTACATTGTATCATGCAAATTACGTGACTATTTCCATGCTAAATCTTAGCATCTTTCACATTTATCTAACAGTATTTCTTCCAGCAGTTTTAGTTATCTTTGCTATTAAATATTACATTATGTTATGCTGAAATCAGAACTGGCATTACTACGGAAAAAACATCACCTACTTCTGCTCAACAAACAACTCCTTTTCTATCAAATGCTACTCCAGTCTGATGACTTTCACTTCTCATTTGTGCTTTCTATTAGATAATCAGAGAGGTGGTTACAGAAAGAAAAAGCCACATTCTGATTCTGGCGTGAACTTCATCTTAGCATTGTTTTGCTGTGAATTTTTAATCATCCTGTGTCATCATTCATCCAAATGTGTATTTAATTTCAAATCTTTTGGACTAGCATTTCAAATGTGCGTAATTCCAATCTAGACTATCTCAAGATTTAGCTGATAATATTGCTTATCATCACCAACAAGTTTTCCAATGGTGGAACTGTTTGAGAACGTACCTATAAGATTAAACAATACTGCCCTTTATCCTGAATAAGAGATTCCTTTGTATCTACCTTGCTATTATTGCATTATTCACCTTTAGATGAAGTTCTCATATTAAGTATTGCAGAAGCCTCATACTTCAAAATATACTCTGTCAAAAAGATCACTCACAATAATTCATAAGTAAATCAGCCATCATAAACAAAACATTCCTAAAAAGAAATCTAAAATTACCCAAGATTAGTTATTTCCTGCAAATGATTTTAATACTCCTTGATTGTATAATGTCTTTTAAATGCTCATGAATCATTAGCAATATAAATGAAGTTTACTAAGAAACAAAAAGTAATAAACATATACAAAGTCAGACCAATAATATTTAAAAATTTACATTTAATGTATAAATTTTGAATGAGGATCAGGAGAAATGACACAGCAGAAACAAAAGAGGGATGTGCAATGAAGCTGAATTTATAACAGAATCACACACCTTCTCCATATGTGCATTTCCCGGCCTTGAGCTGGAAATTAATAGTTCTCACGTTAACTGCTAACAAAGCAGAAGCCAGGTAATCTGCTTTGTCTTCATCTTTTTCAATATATTATAGGTTTTGTTCACAACAGTTATACTTCAAATTCAGCTTTGTTATTATTTAATTCTAAAAGTGATATGGCTCCATTCATGCCCTAAACAGTTCAATATCTGAAACTATTAAATAATTCCAGAACATTGCCTCAAGGATTTTTGTCACAACTTGTATATTTATGCCTAAAACTAATCAAGCTATTGGCAGCTCCTTCCTAGAAACAGGTCTGAGAGTTAAAAGCAGCACAGGTGATGTGTTTTTCTACCTCTTCTGATTTTGCAATATCACACCCATGACACCATGATATTACACAAGAATGGTAGTCCATGTAGCAATAGCTAGTGATTTCTTTAGAGTTCACAGATAGTTGCAAAAGTGTGACTTTTTTTTCCTTGTTTGCATCTAGAACTAAAAGAAACAAACAAGGACAAGTAATTTTTTCCATTGACATTCCAAGGAACGTTATTTATGCTGTCATTTAGTATGTCATAAATTTTCCAATCTGGCTTACAATAAAGCCTTTTATGTTCTGAATGTGGATTTTTGCTTTATTTACTTCTGCAAGGTCATATTTTACTAGTAAGGCAAATAGTAATGCTTTATGTTTTCATGAAATTTACCTGATTACAGTTTTTACTGATCTAGAACAAGGAAGGAAGTGAGAAAGTGAAATTAAAGGTATGAAGATACATCAGACCAATGCAAAATTGATGGGAGTTCTGGGACAGGTCTCATGAGCTCCAATAGCACCCTGCTGATGAAGCCAAATCCTCAGAAAAGTTCTCTCCTTCTGGGTTTTCTACCTTCACTTTGGGATGGAATTGGAAAAGTATCTCCTGCATCCATAAGTACATTTTTCAAAGCAGAAATTCTGCCTAGCTTTGAACTATGATTAAAGGGTACAAGTCAAATGGACAAGGGCGTGAAATTTTGTGTGTGCTTGTACTGCAAGCATACCTTTCCATCATCCTTTAATCTATTTATTCCTTACCCAAAGGACTATCCTAGGCTTTTATGATGTCAAGTTTCAGCAAGGAATGACTTTTTATGACTCTATTAAAAACCCATAAAAATGAATGTTCACAGTGGAAACACTAACAGATGTTTATTTCTAGCTTTATAAGAGGGTGCTTTGGACTCCAGAGTGAACACTGCTTTTATTTAAAAATAGTCTTCACAGCTATTTGGCATCTTGTCCTGGAACTCTGTATTCTGTTTCCTACAGTTTCCTCTGCTAGATCTATTACTCTTACAACAGTACTATTTGTCCAGAGACAACACAGAGAAAGATCGCCTATCGTTTCCTTATCAATAAATTCTTATTTTTAGCATGTCAAATAATTTCTATTTGCAATTACAAGTTGGGCTAGGGATGAATTTGTTTACAAAACTTAATAATGAAAAGTATGTATCAATAATGAAAAATATGTATCTATTTTGAGTCTAGTTAAATAAAATGCAGGAATGAATGACTCAAGGCTTAAAAAATTGATTTTTAAATGGGTTTTTGGAGGTAAATTATTTGTAATTGGTACTAATTGATTTGTTATTTTGGAAAGAAACAGAACAAGCCACTTCTTAAAAATAGGTCAAAGTGTTTTCAATGACAATTTCAGAATATAATCACTAGGAATACCTTGTTCTTCCATTTCACTTAATAAGCTAGTGCCTGTAGAAACAGACTGAAAGATCACCCTAGTCTGGAAAGCATACTCAGCATTCCTAAATAACCAATCAAAAGCTAGGCAATTATTTCTATGCATTACATTATTAATTCAGAGTTAAATTCTAAATTTGATGGAATTTCTAGTTTCCAAGACACACTTTCCTCAAAGTAAACAATGAACTTGGGTTCCAAGCAATAATAAATTAAATAATATATGTGAATTTATGAAATTATTGCTATCCTATGAAGTTCAAATCACACATCCTGAATTCTGATTGTATGATACTGTGATGTCTAGTAATAGAGGAGCACCTTTAAGACTGTAAAAAATGACATAAAAATGCACACATACTATGCAGCATAGCTGTAGCATACAGTTCTAGGAAAATTGATGGAGGTATTGCAACACAAGCCCAGCATTACTCATTTGCAGATGTATTTTAAACAGTCATTTCCTACAATCTCTCTGTATTTCCTCCCCTGCTTTTGCTGACTTTCTCTATAATGACTAGATTAAAAGGAATGTACTTTGTCAACAGCAAAGAAAATGCACCTAATTCATTCTCTACAAATGCAAAAGCTTCTTACAATTTTGAAAAAGCCTTTTTCTATAAGTTTTTTTGGAATTGCTATAAAATGGCTCCATAATAAAAATCTGAATTTATTATGGCTGCTCAAAACAGAATGATTAGGTCTAATCACAATTATGAAAATTCACTTGGAAAATAATCATAGTTTAACTATTGTACATCCCTCCATATCTGCTGTGATTTATTCTAGTTAAATTAGAATTATTCACAGTTTGGGTTCCTTTGTATAAACTTTTTCAGAATCGAATCTACTCCCTCCTAGTGTTACTATCTTGCAAAGTACAAAGGTGATTCAAATTGTACACTGTTGAAGGAAGACAGTAGAACAGAGGATACTGCAGAAACTATACACAGTTTTCATTCTGATAAACAAATGCTATCTTCACCCAGCTACTGAAATGTTCTAAAATAAAACATTAAATAATGAAGGGCATATATATAATAAAGACAACAAACTATTATAAAATAAACTACATTAAGTATTACAGAATCACAGAATGGCCCTGGTTGGAAGGGACCTCAAGGATCATGAATCTCCAACCCCCCCGCCAAAAGTATTATTAGAATGAAACATTTTGATAGTAGTTATCACTGTCAGGAGAACTTCCGTGACTGCAATGAGTATTTGAATCATCAAAACATGAAAGAGCTTTAAGTTCTCTTATTACACCATAAATGTGCAAGCATTCATAATCATATATATAATATATGTAAGTAATTTATACATATGTCTGCACATTTGTATAGGCAAATAACACAGATCGATAGACGAATAAACATTGATGGATAAATTGTGTGGCCAGCCCACAATTTTGTTCAATCAGGTTTTATCAAACTAGATAATCATAGAATCATAGAATAACTTGGGTTGGAAGGTACCCTAAGGCTGCTTCCAACCTGTGGTGAGCAGGGATGACTGTCTACTATAACAGGTTGCCCAAGATCCCATCCAGCCTGGCTTTGCACACCTCCAGGGATGAGATATCCACAACTCTGGGGAACATGTTCTAGGGCCTCACACTCTCTAAGTAAAAAACTTCCTCCTAATATATAAAACTTCCTCCTAATATCTAATCTGAAGCTCTACTCTTTTAGTTTAAAACCATTCCCCCTTGTCCTATCACTATCAGACTGTGCAAAAAGACAATGTCCATTTAATACTCAATCACTTGTTATTTTGGAATATTTATTTTACTGCTGTGCCTTTACAAGAACATACTAACCTAAGTTGTCTACCCTGAACAAGTACAATAGGGCTCATTAAATTTTACTTATTAGGTGAAATTTCTGAATCATATTTAATTCTTGAATTAAAAAACAAAAACCCAAAGGCCAAAGAATATGGATGATGTGATACTGGTTATGACCTTATTATCAAGTACTTCTCATCGTAGATTATGTGTCTTTGGGCTGAACTCTACACTAACCAGAAAATAAAAATACTGCTGTCTAAAAAGGAATGACTGTAGATGGATATGGAAATAGAGGAGATCACAAATGGATAAATGACAGATAGAGATATGAAAACAATTACAACAACAAAACATAAAAAATAGAAACTATGGATCTAGAAGATAAATGATAATATCAGGAACAATAAAATTGGTACAGTATATTTTTGTACCTTGATAACAGAGAGAGGAGATGCAATTGTGGCATTATGAGAACTTAGCAATTATTTTGGTTGCCTTTTTTTTTTTTTTTTTCTTTTACCTTACTTTGGTCAGCTGAAATCTAGGGCATCCTCTTCTGGTCTTAGGGTAAAAGGGCTCAAATTATTTATGATGACAGATATAAAAGGAAATAAAAATAACTTAGATAATCACTGAAATCTTTCAGTTAGGACATTAAATATACTTAGGAGGAAAAGAAGCATGTTGTAAGACTGTGTCTTATAAAAAATGGTTAATAAATGAAATTAGGACTGAAAACAATCAAATTGACAGAAATTCTATTTTATATCATAGGATGTTAAAATTATTTCTTCCTTCTCTTCCAGACAATGTTATTTCCTATTGAATGTACCCATGAATCTACTGATTAAGATTTATAACAATTACAAGAGTCCTCATGTTCAGAAAAATACTTTAAATGCACACTATAAAGACGGTCTAACATGTGCATGAGAGGTTCAATAGGTATATTTCATGTAAGAAAGCATTATAAGGAATACAGAGACCACGAACAGATGTACACTGATGTACACTGTATATAGACATGCAGGTCTATAGTTATAAACATGGGCTTAAATAGACCAGCAACAAATTTTTAAGAAGGAGGTGCTGCATGTTTGTTTTATTATTTATTAGCTTTGACCCATTTGAAGTGAATGAGTAATTAAGTTTATTCCTTCATATGATTCATTAAGTAACTAGATTTATTTGGATTCTTCAAATAGATGTCAGTAGGTTAACACAAGTACGGTGTTCTGTAGGGACTTGGGAAATAACCTGTATTGTAACCTCTCAATCCTGAGGTAGCTTTAAGTGTCAGTCTTCAGGAAGGAACATGATAAATAGGATGAAGCCTGGGCTGGACAGAGAGAAAAAGTGAGAGGCAACAGAACTTCAGTAAGTCGCATTAAGAGTAGTACGGACTGTACAGATATGATATCAAAAATGGTCACTTCTGTGTGGGAAAGGTTGCTTAGTGGGAGGGATATTGTAAGGACTCAGAGAGAACACAGCATTAGGATAAAGCTGTCTTGTGCGTGTGAAGAGAAAGAGATCTGAAATATTAACATCTTTTTTTTTCTATACAATTATCAGTTGCACATCAAAAGAAACAAATCTACCCCCAGTTGTGATAGATGAACATCTGCACTTTCCAGACGTTCTTTTCCATGGGATTTCTTTGCGATAGCATAGAACAACCAATCAGTCCTTTAATGACAGCATTATCACCCATTATGTTCAAGAGTCAATTACTCTAAGGCCTTACAGTTTTACCACATACAATATGTCTAAATTGGATGCAATGCTGTGGATCAATCAAGTTCCAAATTTATCTCAATCTGACTGTATGAGGCTGCAAATGATTTATACTGGGGAGCGGGGAGGATGAAGAAGAGTCAAAATTACAAAACACCAAATAATTGATGAAAGAATTAACTACTTTCATTGACACTAGTCTATACACAAACAAGATAATTGCAGCTTAAAGAAAGTGTCTGGCATTTTTTCCAGTTGTAACAAAGCCCAGAAATCAGCAAATACTGATTGGATAATCAGAAACACACAGCACAGATCAGCATGTGGAACCAGTCCATATGTGAAACTGGGATCCTAACAGCAAGGACACTAAGGGTCACAGGACATACATCTGTAGGAAATTATTCTTCAATAGTTTGGCTAACATTTGTTAGTATTTTCCTCATCTATGGATATTCAATCACTAATAAAATGAAGCTCTAAGTTACTTTTCAGAAACTGAATACTAAAAACAAATAGACAGTCTGCCTAAGGAATGAAGGAATCACTACGAATGAGCTTCAGATGCATTATTTACAAATGTTATATTTTTCAGCATCCTGACATTTTCCTGTTTGCAAAGGCTGTGCCTGATAAATCTCAGTGGACAATAAAAGCATTTATTTTTGCTATGCTGGAAAAAGAAGTTAACTTGATAAATGTTCCATATGATGGCCAAAATAGTTGCAACATTATTATTGGAAAATAAAATCTTCACTTGTTGTAAGTGAGCATTACTCCATCAAGATCAATAAAGCTGATAGACTGCAGCAAGGGAAGTGTCAGAAACACACATCAACATTATAATGTCTTGAAGGAAAAGATTTTTTATAACTTTTTTTTTTTTTTTTTTAAATAATAACCTTTCCTTTCACTAAGACAAACGTATCACTAGAGTTCTGTATATCACAAAAAACTAATTCTGGGATTTAATTAACCTATGCCTAAGTGGAGAGTCATTCAAATAGAGGCCAAAAGATGAACCAAAATAAGAGCATTTATTTGTTCAACTGTAAATGTGTTTCACATAGGTGGACAGGTGGTGTAAGAAGCATCAGAGGATTGGAAAGGCTATCTGGATATTCAAAAAGCATGAATAAGAACTGATAATGACTGTCAGCTGAGTTTATGATCATGTGATCAAATGTGAAAAGCCATCTGTTTTAGTGAAGTTTCTAATATGTCATCAAATAGATGGCAGTGTCTGTTAGAGCTGATTTCTACAAATTCAGAAAATAGTGCACTTGAGCTAGCAGTAGGCTAGTTTGGGTTCTAAGTCTGAAGCTGACAAAATATTTTAAGAAATGATAAAATGAAATTTTAAGCATTAAATAAACAAGTTACCTATCTTTTCTGCTGTGGAGAAAGGTTGGTTATTGCCCTCAGTTTTGAGTGTGTCATGAACACTTCAAAAAATAAAATTATTCAATACAATTTTTCTTTTAATTTCATTTACTCATGCAAACTCCACCCTGTACCGTAAGAATGAAAATTCCACGTTAGATCAAAGTACCAAGATAGCTCGGACTTCAATTTAAGTAATTTTAAAATTTAAAAATTATTTTTGAAAATGTGATATAGTACTGTATTGCTTGGGTATATTTCTTATGAACGCCCAGGTTTTCTCTGAATAATTTTTTTCCTTTCTGCTACAGAATACATGTAACCCTTTCCAGACGGTGAGTTGTTCCTGTCTTTCCCTGATTCCTATAGATTGGCCACAGATAAATAGAAGAGTTAGGTTAGATATTTACTAGCACTATAGATGCCATTAAGTTACATGTAGAAGCATTCCTGTTCACATAATCAACTGCTAATTAGGGTAACTTTTACCCTAGGACAGAGGACTACTGGGGTCTTATGGCTGTCATAGCAGCAGACTGGGGTCTGCTTTCTAGCTTCACTTGGCAGTGCTTTTTTCTGACTCATTCTTTTGACTAAAAAACAAAAATCCTCACATAGCTGGGATGTAGGCCTGCCAATATCTGTGATCACATCTGTATTCTTTCTTTTGTAAAATATGACTTTGGTTCTCTCCTTGTTTGTCTTAAATATCTCACAGCAGGCAAAGAATCTGACATTACTGGGGATGTGATGAGCTGTGAACATTTCTAACTAATTTTATTGCACTGTCATCTGTGACAGAAATGGATGGAAGCTGATGTCACAGAGGTTTCCTTCAATTCCTATCTTCATAAACAAGAAAAAAACAACACAGTGTAATGCTTCGCTTCTAGATTTTTGCAACTAGTTCCCAACCATAAGTAGTTCTGACATTTTCTGTACTAGAAGTTGCAAGTAGATTGTAATGTTTAATAGCTCCTGATCTCTCTCTTCCACCTTTTGGAAATGGACTGCCAATTCTAAATGAACTACTCCCTTAGGTTAATCTCTCTACCTATTTTATTAAAAATGTATTTTCTTTACTTTTCTTTTACTATAGTAACAATAAATTTAAAACCAATAGATTTGACTCTTTCATCAACAGAAAATCTCTTGATGAGAATGTATATATCAAAGATAATCAAACAAAGCAGGTTCTCTAATCAGCATAGCTCAGCGAAATACAAAATCCCACATTTCTCACTCAGTTTCCATAAAAACAAGAGGAAAGTTTTTGTTATCCTATAATCTAGTCAGATCACACTCTCTATCAGATAATACAAGAGGCACATTCTTTCTCACTCGATATGATCAGCTCTCACTTCCAATTTCACTTTCACACTGCAGCTTCAGCAGCTTCATTAATTGTATTCTATGTTCATTAGGAACTAGCTTTCTGTAGCCAAACCAGTAATAAACTCTGCTAATAATGTTATTAGGGAAGCAGGGCAACACATATTTCAGATCTGTGTATGACATCAAACCTGTATATTCTAAATTGCTGTTTAAACAAAATAAGCAATAAGAATATCTTCTGAAAAAATCAAGTAAGAAAGCTTTTAAGCTATACTTAACAATGAATTAAAAAAAGACTATACCCTTCAGTGCAGGTCCTACAACTCACTATATTCATATAGGTTTTGTGGTTCATCTTAAAATATTTGCTGGAAAATTCATGACAAACACTGTTTATTCATTATACTTCCAATTAAATTGCTTTATGACTCCCCAGAAGGTCTAAAGGCACAGACCGGTGCCCATATAAAAAACAAAGAGTCATGGAACCTCTACTGTACAGTGTGTGAATCTGAAGGAATGTTTCTCTTTCTGGCTGTCTAGGAGCTGCTCTTTGACTCTTTAGCTTCATGTGAAGATGAACTGCTGTGGGGTTAATCACAATAATTATGTTCTTTCTCCGTCTCTAAAAGCATTATTTGCTCTGCATCTCAGACCAGAGATTGTGAAGAACTAAGTTGAGCCTGTGCATCTGCTGTTTGCTGAGTGCTGACTTAATCCCTGCTCTATCCTGCTGTTCTGTGTTCCTAAATAAATATTTTGTGGAGTGTGTGTGAAGACAAAGACCTGGATATCTTTTTCTTCTTCAGACATGTTGCCTGAGCCATTTCTGGAATTGTCACTCTTTATTTCATGTTTTGTTACACAGCGGAGGGAAGAACCTCTCTTTACACTGACTTAAAACTGAAACTGTATGATCTGATTTAAAACCTGCATGCACTAAGCAAATCCTACCAAATTTCTCACTTGAAAATATTTTTTTATTTACCAAACATGATTGCACACACAAGCTTTATTTAACTAGTTTATTATTTTGATTGCATACCTCCAAAATATGTTTTCAACTAAGGTAATTGTGTTAATTTGCATCTTCAAAGGGCATCTTTGCAAAACCAAGCATTTTATCAGGGTTATTCCTGCTGAATCAAAAATTCACTCATAGACATGATTATCTTCAATATTTAACAATAACCACAAAGAAGAAAAAAAAATTTCAAATCTTCCAATCCTTGTATAATAAAAATGTGAGACCAATGGAAGACAGAATATATTTTTAGTGAGCCAGAACAAAAAGAAACGACCCAAACCTACTGGATGTGGCACAGGTAGAACCCGTTCCGCCTGTCCAGAGGCAGAAACAAATCAAACATTCTAGTAAACAGTTGATCATGCAGTGGCTGTTCAGCAGAAAGTTTAACAATATATTGCACACCTGTTTCCTTGATTTTACTAACAGGTCATTTTTTTAACTTCATATTGATGGCCAAGCATTCACTTTATTATAGAATCACAGAATCCCTAGATTTGGAAGAGACCTTTAAAGGTCATCTAGTCCAACTGCCATGCAATGAACAAGGACATCCACAGCTAGATCAGTTGCCCAGCGCTTCATCTAGCCTCACCTTGAAAGTCTTCAGGGCCAAGGCATCAACCACATCCCTGACCAACCTGATCCAAGGGCTCATCACTGTCACTGTAAAAACTTTTTCTTTATATCCAACTGAAATCTACCCTTATTAAGCCTGAAACCATTTCCCCTTGTTCTATTACAACAGAACCTGCTAAAGAATCTGTCTCCTTCTTTCCTGTAGTTCCCCTTTAGACACTGACAGGCCATTGTAAGAGATATTTCGTTTGTTTTTTTTTGTTTTGTTTTGTTTGACCTAAGTCAGTCAGTACATAAAGATTTCTTTTGAGTCAATGGAAACTTTCCTCTTTTTTCTATTAGGACAAACTACATCAAGAAAAACTAATTTTTGATCAGTTAAGTTATACATTAGATTATAATACTTTAACTATGTTAAAATAAAATTGAATGAACAGTTAAATTCAAGTGGATTTAGGACCTCAAAAACGTTAAGGTTTTTAACTACTGCTGCCAATATCCACAAGCTTGTTTCTCCATATCACTGCTAGAAGAGCAAATACCACGTAATGCCCACAGTTTCTTATTGGGCCTTGCTTACAGCTGTGCTTCTGTGCAAGAGAACTAAGGCACTTACGCTGCTTGAAGAGTTGTGAACTCTGCAAAACTGAGACAGAGGGAGACAAAGGTACAAGTAATCATGCTAGTATACCACTGCACTTTTTTGCCTCTAAAAACAAGATCTTCATAACTTAACCTAGAAAAAATACTGTATTCAATCATCCAATATGACAAAGAGTAAATAATTTATATTGACAAAATCAAAATGCAAACATCAGATTAGAAACACAGAAAGATTCCTAACAACATAAAAAAAAAAATCTCTTTGAATATATTCAAAGGTAAACAGTTTAATTAAGCAAAGAATCTCATATAAATTATCCACATTATTTCAAATCTGTTAAGATGGTGTCACAGTAATACTGATATATCCAGATTAAAACAAAAAAAAAAGGGAATGCAGCAATCTGCCTTGTTATCAGTATGTGTGTTGTCACACTTTCTCAGTGAACTGTGACTGAGATGTATTAGCAGGTCAAAAGAGCAAAGCTCTTCAATTTTTTACAGTTCTAGAAAATGGATGACATTCGAAGAAAAGCTTAATCTTAGCAGGGGACCAAACAGCAGTGTTATTTTTTTCCTTCAAATTTATATATCTTGAAAGAAGGAAAGAGAAAACAAACAAATGCAGGCTCTGTTGTTAAAAGACTCTACTTCATTCTAGGTTTCTATATGTTTATTGTGTAAAATTTACTGCTTGAACCCCCTATAAAGCTTGCACAATGATTTGGATAAAGCTAGAAAGAAAAGTGCTATGAATCTTGCTTCCTGGAGTGGCAGAGGTTGGACCAAAGGTGAGATTTCAATGAATTACACTCTTAAGTGCCTATCAATTATAGATAACAGTAAAGTTAGATGCATTATTTTATCTCAAATTAGGACAATGCAATTGGGTATTCAGAGAAGCTTGCTCTGGCAGCTTTGTGCAAGTGTTGGCAGCTGAATGAGGACCTGACTGTATTTTTTTTTAAAGAAACAGATAATTAAGTACATCCTAATCATCTGGCTTTTTTTTTTTTTTTTCCCCCCTTTTCTAAAGGTTAATACTTGAATACTTTAAAATCTGAGTAATAATAAGACATGGTGACCTGATAAACTTTCTTATTACTCTCTATGACCTATCTGTATCTTAACATTTAAAGTTCCACAATAATTTTACTAATATTTAATATTTTAAAATTTAGGAAGGCATATTCTTTTTGCCCTCCATGGCAATATGAAGACTCAGGATAGCATTTATATCTTGTATATTCAAGGGATGTAGAAGAGAAATTATTAATATACATAGGTCGCTCCAAAAGTAATGTTTCCTATTTATTTCCTTGGAAACTACAACAGATACACAGAGCACAATAACAGTATTTGATAGAACAAATTCTCAGCTACAAAAAACTATTTTTCAACATAAGCACCACCATTAATTGTGCATTTTTGCAGAGCTGAACAAGAGCCCGCATATCGCTCTTGTAAAAATCTGCACCAGTGGAAGTGACACTGCTGCAGTCACCACTGCTGGAATGTATCACTCACTGCCTCACTGTGCTCACAGCCACAGTCTGGTCTCCATGAATGCTCAGCAAGCATTGATGAATATCAATGGCTGCCTTTTTTCTGCATGGAGAAATTCAGTTCCACCCGTCTGCTTCATACTCACTTCAATGTCAGATGCTGTTCTGTCAGACAGTATACCACTGCACTTTTTTGCCTCTAAAAACAAGATCTTCATAACTTAACCTAGAAACAATACTATACTCAATCATCCAATATGACAAAGAGTAAATAATTTGTATTGACAAAATCAAAATGCAAACTTCAGATTAGAAACACAGAAAGATTCCTAACAACATAAAAAAATCCCTTTGAATATATTCATAGGTAACTAGGCCCTATGCTGTCATCTGTCCCATGGCAACAAAACATGCAGGAATACTGGCAAGGAGGTACAACCTCCACTGCCATACCACATCCTCCTCTGACACTGTGGTTCAGCTTAACAAAACAGGAGGCATTACTTTTGGAGCAGCTGTCATACATGGAGCAAATAACTCAAATTCAATTGAAATTCAAGTTGTCTTCCTTAGTCTCTTTTCAATACTTTCTAGGGTGTTTAAGCACAAATTATAATTTGAAAGACAAAGGCCTCTAAAGGTTACATTAAAATTAGAGATGGATCAGTAGCCATTTTCTCATTTTCCTATTGCTCAAACATGGAATTTTCTGGCTTTGGAATTGAATCTGGGTCTCTATAAACCATTTAACTGCAGTTAAACTGAAGTAATATTTCAAGCATAGAGAAGGCAAATACAGGCAATGCAGTTGTTTGACTTACAATACTCCGAAGTTGTAAGATCATAAACCCTTGGAATCTGGAGACCAAGTCTGTATGTATACCTGCCCCTTGAACACATCATCTGTGTTACTTTTTGCCTGGACATGAATAAAGAAGGACTTAGAGCTGATGACTTCTACCTTGAGCAACTATGTAGGTTTGAGATTTAAAAAAAAATACCAATATTTGATGCCTTATTAACACTCTGTCCAAGCAAAAATATCTCGACCTAAATATTAAACAAAAATGTCATTCAGAGTAGCTATTTACTATGATCATTATTGTGAAAGGTCTATTTAGAAAGCTGTCTTTTTTTTTTTTTTTTAAATTACACAATTATAGGCTCATAGAGCCATCACTGATCATTTTCTGAGCAAGAGCACAGGATATACTTTGTCATATGATTTACTTCAAGGAATAAGAAAATTTAGTTGATAACCAAAGATGATTAAAAAAACTTAATGATATTAAAAATATATTTTATAAATCATTTTACAAATGAGTCTATATCATATTAATCTACTGCTGTTAAATCAGTATTGCAATCCCTCTGTAAATGATTTGTTCTTTTCAGTATTTATATTTAGCACAATAGAAAAAATATTCCTCCACTTCTTCCATAATGGTAATAAAAAGAAATTGATTATTTTTTACTTGTCCATAAAAATTGTCCCCACAGCAATTCGAATTTGATTAAGCTGGTATATCAAATATATGTATAGGACTTTGAATGCAGAGTCAAGCTTCTAGGAACATATGTACAAATTAGATGATTGCAATACTTAATAATTCAGTGAATCCTTGCTAACGTTACACTTTTTTTTTCAATAAGATATTTGAAATTGAAATCATTTCTAGGCAGAACATGCCACTCTTTCAGTGTTTAAATCAGGCCTTTTGTATCAACACACTGATTGTAACCGTTCTCATGACCTCTCAGACTTTGAAAATTTATAACACAATGATAGGATATCAAGAAGATAGATTTATAAAATTAGTTTTCTTCCTTATTGTAAGACTAATTTCAGGTCTATTGTAAACAAAAACAAAATGACAAACAATCCCCTTCCCCCCCCTTTCTTGAATAAACTTTCCTTCTAGGTACTTCAACTATTCAAAAAATAATTATCAATCTTATTAAAAGTGATGGAATTGAAACAGTTAAAGGCACTTTAAATTATCTTAGCCACACAATCCTCACCTTGGAGGAGTCCAGGAAGTTGGTTTCAGTAAGTATTTAATAGTGCACAAATCCCAAGCAAAGGAAATTAGCTTCAGAGCTTCAAAACTTAAGGTCAGTGGATACTGCACTGATCCAATGTGATAGATACAAGATCTGATTGTTTAGATGTAAACCGCTCATTGCACATTCATTGTTATTTTTCTGTTGCCTTTATTTAAGCCTAGAATCACTCAAAATCCCAGTCACCGAGTGCTCCATCTCACCAGTAACCGCATTTAGTTTTGTTTAAAACAGAGAATTAATCACTGTCAATATCTTTTTTTTCTCTCCTGACAGTTCTTCAAGTTTGCAGTGGAATTAGAAAATGATTGTTAATTTACACATACAAGATAATTTTATGTAACTTAAGAAAGATTAAAAGGAACAATCAGGAATGGCAGTAGAAGAAATTAAATCAGGATATGAATGAGTACTGTTTTATACTGTAGGTGTTCCAGCAAAACCTAATGCTAATATTTAAACTCATCAGTTAATCACTTCCCATATTCTTTTTCAAATATTAACCTTTTAAAAAGTTGAATTAGCTTAAGAATAACTTGATATATTATTAGGAGTCATTTAAAAAGTCCATGCCAAAAAAAGAATGGTTTTCTTTTTAAACAGTTTTTAATTATTATGAGGCTTATATGAAGAGGAAAATATATTTTAACAAGCATCCACACAAGTGGTCTGATTATGTTATTCTAATCTGCAAACCTAATTATCACCTTCTTATGGAGTACAAGGAACAGCTTTAGAAGAAAATTAATGTATCCTATCAGTGGGACAGTTTGTCACTTTATTAAATAATCATCTTCTTTGCAAATAAAATTGTTAGAAGCTTCATTGTATTAAGGAAAAAATAAAACCCCTCACACCATTACATATTAAAATTAACTTCCCACCGATTCTTTAATGGTCTATTAAGCCTTCACTGTGGTGGATTATGAAGTACAAATGAGTATATCAAATGTTTCTAAAACTGTAAGAAACAAATACGTCCTATGCACATTTTTTGTTATTGCAAATAATAATTTAGCAAACATTTAAACTGCTTTCACTAGTTTTCAATGTAGAAAGTTTATATTAAACACATACAAATTAGATAATGTATTATTTTGTTTGCTTTTAATCAAAATCGTAAGCTGACATCTCTATCCACTTTTTCTGTAAGACAATTCATAGTCAATCTATCAGAAAAAAACCCAAAACCCTACATCCACATAAAACAAAAAAGTTCACCTCCAAGTCTTTAGAGCCATTCTGCACAGTAATTGCAGAGCGTGACAGTTAGTGAACAGATACAGGAATCTACTCTGTAAACTAAGCTGGGTTATTTTTAGCTATCTTTGATTAAGTTGTTTTGTTGACTGAAACAAAAACAAAACAAAAAAAAAACCAGCAAAAAAAAAACAACATAAAACAAATTTTTTTTTTTTTTTTAATCTAAAAAGAGTTGTTGGCTAACAGACAAAAATTCAGCCTATAACTACATATAAAAATGCATATAGCTACCTCTAATAAAGTAAGTATTATGAGTCAATGTACATCACATGGGATTTGGGAGACACAGTTTATGCATACTGAAGGTTTGCTCTGTATCTCCAGTATCTCCGACAAGTGCTCTTACCTTTGCATTTCTAGCCATGGTTTTCAATGTTACTTGCTGGAGTTTTCACCCTGGCAGCAGGAAAAGAATGAAGAAGTCTCTCAGATGGACCTATACTGTAACAAACAGTTTCAAGCTGTCCAGGTTCTCTATCTTGTATAAGCAAACATACACTTCTGCAGAAAAAAAACAAAAACAAAAACGCAACAACGAACCAAAAAAACCCAAACCAAAACAAAAAAACCCACAACCAAAAATCTCCTGCCACTTTGCTCAAATACTAGATTAAGACATATTATTCTTAAGGAGAAGAGGCACAGAGGGAGAAGTTGGCTCTGCATCAAGGTGCTGAGGCTGGGAGTCTCCCATTTCAAGCAGGCTCTACAGCTTTTAGGGAAAAGCAAAGGCCCCTTTTTGTCACTGAGCTTTGAGGCATCAGCAGGTTCTGGCTTTTTAAAATCCCAAATTAGTGTTTTTTTTTAACAACAACAAAAAAAAGGTCCCCAAAATCAGGGAAAGTATTTCCTGCCCAGCACAATCATCTGAGGGAGTATTACCAGCTACTGTCTCCTTTCAAAGAATAGAAAACATATAGCCCTCACTAGCAACCCAGAATTTCATAAGGTAAGGAACTTAGGTTTCTTTCCATGTGTTACACAATTTCTTCTACTTTCTTTTTTTCTTTTTTCTTTCTTTTTTTACTGCTTAAAACTGGATAAAAGCCATAAAAGCCTTGAGTCGATAAAAAAAATTGAATATTCTATCCATACAAAGAATTTTACAAATCCTACATGTCATGTCATCAGAAAGATGGATCAAAATGATCATGAAAGTCAATAATTACTTCATTCATAAAGCTGTCATTCTGGCTATCAGTAACACTTATATTCTTTGTGAGGAAAAGCCTCAGCTATAAAGACTCTGATTTTCCTCAAATATTATTTGATGTAGTTAAATGTTGGACTCTGTGGCTTGAGGGTAAGTTGTATCCAGCCATCAAAAAAATGTCCAATATTCTGATACTATACATGGAAGATTAACAGAGCTCTGTAAAATAAGACAACCTGTATAAAATATTGTAGGATTACTTAATTTTAATGTAAAAAACAGAGCTTAAGTTAATGAAACAAATCATAAAGTCAATATTTTTAAAATAAGCTCTACCCCTCTGGATTATTTTTTTTTAAACTTACAATTGGGAAGAACAGTATCATGCCTTGTAAAAAAAAGATGTAAAATATGAAAGTTCAGAAAGATCAGGATTTTAATGGAAACACTGCCTGAACTATTAGAACTGATTTGTTCCAGCTGAACACCCATCCAAATTCTTAGAAAACAAAACAATATACACAGGAAGATATTTCAAAGAGCTCTCAAAGAAGCACATAACTGATTAATTCTTGCCAGCCAGCACATCCACACATCCATGTTCTTTTTCTTTTTTTCTTTTCTTTTTCCTTTTTTTTCTTTTCTTTTTCCTTCTCCCCCCACCTCCCTTTTAGAGGATGCATTGGGCTTTCTCAGCTGTATACCTATCATGACACAGAATCTGAATATTCCCTCTTCCAGGCTACAGATTAAAGAATACTGCCAGCTCAGGGCACTAAACCAGCACACTTGTAGTCATTAAATTGTCAGAGTACACTGGTAGAAAAGTACACAACATGTTGCTGTACACCACTCAGAAATTTCAGAGAAAAGAAAAAAGTTATGAAAAGTTTACCCATTATATAATAAAGACTTCAGTAAAAAATAATAAATAGTCCAAACTAAGCAACACTTAAGACTTCAAGCAAGAGACATAGCTGAAACGTATTTCTCCTTTGCTCTGTCAACTTTTTCGTTTCCTCTTTTATTAAAACACTAAACCATGAGCATTAAGCAGCTCTTAATTTAGCTTTATAATAAAAATTGAAATCCTTCTTAACCAAGAGTGTAGTTTTGTTGAATTCTGTATCCTTGATTATTTTATAAGGTGAATGAATAAAGTAAAGTCAAGAAAGACAAAAAAGGAGTCAAAAGCAGAAAGAGGAACAAGAGAAGGCATTAGATGTCAGAGTTAGAAAAAAAAAGTTGAATTTGCCTTTAGCAAGAGCAGTTCTTTCAGTTCAGATTTGAGATAGATAAGAAAAACCCAAAAACCAACTAGCTTTTTGCAAGGACCAAGAAACTGGCATACCGTGGAAGGCTACTGGCCAGTAGCTAGTTTCTTCCTGGCAGCGTCTATCTAACATGTCTCTCTAACAGAGACTATTTTGCATCATGTCCTTACCCTACAATTTTAGTGTCTTTGGGCACAATCAGTGACATCAAAGGAGCTTTGGTAGACAGAAGGAAGACTGGTGTGTGCATTTATCAAATAAGCTGGATGGTAAATAATCTAGTTTAGTATCCATGTTTTCTTATTCTGTATGTAACAAAAGGATTTAAGAATCTCTTGTTCTGGTATGAAGTTACTAGGATGCTACACATAAACCACTACCTTTGTAGCCAAAGGATGCAAGTTCCATGGTACTCTTTTTGCTCATGTGAACAAAGCATTGGATAACTACTGTTAGTAATTTAAACAACATGATTAAAAACTCAGACTTTTACCAGACTTCAAACAATACAAAAGTGCCTCTTCACTTTGTTAGTGCTCTGGCAACCTGGTGACAAATTCTAATCTGATTATTAGTTTTCCATGTTTCTGCCATAGCTGTGAACGTAGTGTACCTGAATTCCCCACATCAGAAAGGGGACCTGTCTCCCCTGATCCCCTTTTTTCTGGATGACTGCCTCATATTACAAAGCCAGTATAAAAATAGTCCTATGGCTGAAGTGGCACAGCTGCTGTGAGGCTCTGCAAGAATTTTTTTAAAGCAGAAGCACTAGTCAAGTCAATCTACCCAAATTTAATTTTTATAAGAACAACAATTTGACAATTAAATTTATGTTCCCAAATCACTTTCACAGAACATTTATGCTGCAATTCTCTACAAAGTCAAAGCAGCTAAACATACTGAAGATTTCATTCAGAATGAGTTGTCAGCAGTCTCATACCAGTAGAAACACATTTCTTTGATTAAGACACATCCTTTCTTCTTTGAACATCAACAAAATCTCAGTAAAGAACTAGACTGACAGCTTAGCGCAGCTTTCAAGGCTTTATTATCAAAATCCAAGTCACTTTAGAATATTCTGCTGCTTCTGCTGCTGCTATAGCTATTAATATATCATGATAACTAAAAGAAAAATTCCAAGTACTTTAGCTCATAAAAAAATAAATAAATAAATAAATAAAAATCAATGTTGCCCTTGCTTTTAATATATTGTGAGCACAAATATTCTAACCACAGAGAAAGTTCTTCAGCTGGCCATTATAATCCCAAATCACAAGTTACTGTTACAAAGAGCATTTGATGCCTTTAGACATCTTCATAATTGGCTCAGAAATAGCATGCTGCAAGAAAGGTTAACAGACCTTGCTGTTCCTCATATGGACAAATCTTTATTTTAAAAAAGGCATAACTGAAAGTTCTCAAGAACCAGGAAACCATATGACTTGCAGCTGTTCCCCAAGTCCAATTTGACAAAAAAAAAAAAAAAAAAAAAAAAAAAGGCAATTCCAACAGACGGCCTCTTCCTCTGAATACTAAATCAAAATCTGAAACAGTTTTTCACACATCTACCCATGGCACACGGATTCCAACGATACCCTTATGTCTACATTTTAGGAACATCATGAAAACAATTTAATGTAAATCCAATATGATCTTAAAATACGGTATTACTTCCTTAACCTAATGAACAAAATTAGTTGTTAGTATACCTAACCATGCTTTCAGGGACTCAAACTGGTTATAATTTGAAAACTTGCCAAGATTAATAAGTTTCACTTAGTAGCTAAGTAATAGGGTTTTTTGTTTTTTTTTTTGTCTAACGCCTTTGTTTTTTTCTATTGTCATTTTCTATGTAATGACATCCCACAGGCACCCAGCTCATACTCACAGTCACTGATCAATAAATGGATTCAGAATTCTGTATATTATTGTTTGCTTAGATTTGGAGAAACAAAGTCTACATTGTTCCCCACATGTTTCTTCAGCTGTCTTGTCTCCCACCTTGCAGTTTCCCCTGAGAGATTTCCTCGGTCTTCTGACCTGGAAGAGAGGGCATTCTGAACCAAAGGCCACAATCTGTCACGTACCTTAAAGTCCTCATATTGATCCAAGCCCATTTTACTCAAAACGGAGTATTACAGAACACTCAATAGAGACAGCACTCTATGGAATCATAGAGTCATTAAGATTGGAAAAGACCTCTAAGATCAAGTGCAGCCATCAAACTACCCCCACCATGACCGCTAAATATGTTCCTAAATGCTTCATGCTGCTTGTATCTCAAGAGTTGAGAAAAGGATATTAGTGTCCTCACTACTGGTAAGACAGTAAATGAATATGCATTAATTACCCATTTCAAAAGTGGGTGTAGATCAATAGTTGCCATTCATTCAGCAATACAATTACAAGAGAGGCAGAGAGGTATCCTTTCAATCCTATGCTAGTGCTTAGAAATATCTTAATAAAATGTGATGAGAGAAAGGTAGGCAATATGACTTTAAACTACCTTTTACTTCTATGCTAAATTTGGATTCAATACTAGAGGTATCACTTACCAGAATAAGCAATGGTCATTTCCTCTACATCACCAAGTCAGCCAATATATTACTCCAGCGATGTAATTTCTTTTGTACTTTTTAAGAAAATATGTAGGAATTTCACAACGCAGCTACACAGATACTGAAATTTATATAACTGGGATATAACAGCGTAACATAAAGGATAAAAATAAAATAGAAAAAATATGAGAAAATACTTTTAAATGTAGGTTAAAATACAATTTGGGTGCAGTGGTTCTAATGAGAATTAATATAGAAATAAATACTTCTCATTTTGACTACATAATCCTGTTCTTATCAGATGTAACGAAACAGTAGTAGTAGTAAACTATCCTGAAGACCAAATTCATAACAATGTGGTTATAGAAATTATTATGTTAAAACTTATTTTTCACGTAATTATACAAATGCACTAAATTATTGTGCATATATTATATGACGCTGTTCTACATTATACAAAAAAACCCCAACATATTCAAAATATTTTTTTTGGAACAATGTATCTTATGTTAATGAATCTACGATACAGTGCAAAAGGCAATACAAACTCTACCAGAAGTGTATCTTCTGGATTTATCTGATTTTGTAATATATACGAATCATAGCTCATGATAGCAAAATTTGGAAATAATATTTTTTGTTTTGCACATTTCTTATAAAAGACTGTGTAACCTACTGAAATGAAGTAAGACTTCAAATCAAATCAGAAAGAAGTCTGATTATTTGCATGAAAATGATACGTAGACATGAGCCAGGCAAAATACATTCAAATAGAATAAAGAGGGAAATTGAAAATGTTATCTCAAGTGATGGAGATGGTGGCACAGGCTCTTTATTAGGTACATTAAGTACTTAAAATCACTTCAGTTATATAATTAGTGAAGATAAGAACTATGGGATATTTAATCAGGGACAGACACATTGGTTGAAAGGATTACTTTTCAGGTCAGGTAATCTATTCAAAAATTAATTTTGAAAATTAGCACTAAGGTTTAATTTAGGGCTAGAGGGATCAGTTTTTTTTTTTTTTTTTTTTAATACTTTTTAAAAAATTTATTTATTTTTTATTTCCAGTTACCTAAGTCTCTCCAACATGACATAGAAACTTCAGAGTGTAGTACCGGAAGTTTGGTGCATTTAAATTTAAGATCTGAATCTGAAGCAAATTTAGGTCCTAACTTCTAGGGACCTAAGGCGCAAGGCAAGTAAAAAAATATATGCTCTATATCACATCGGTCCACGCCGTACTAAAGGAATAGTTGGGGTCTCATTATCAGTGGGTGTTGCAGCATACGCCTGGATAATGACAATCTCTAAAAATGGGGGCTTAATTACTGGAATTAAAGGATTAAAAAAAACGACCCATAAAGCACTCACAGTTCAGACTAAAGGTTTTCATGTTGTGATTAAATTTTAATTTCTTTGTACTAAAGAATAATGTGTTTATATTTATTAAATAGGAAGTGTAAAATTTATTTCTTAACAATTCATTTCATTGCTTTTAATGGCTTGGATATTGTCAATACTATAATATGTAAGTGCACTGTGGCCACTTAGCAACCTTGACTGGATTTTGAAGGAAGGTTTTGATGGTTTGGCAATATATATTAGAAACAGGCTGCTGCTTAACTGCTTATGAAGCCCAGCATCTGTTATGAACATGAAATACAACCACATAAAATTCATGTAAAGATTTGCCATTTACTTCAGATTTTTGAAGACTAATTGATCCAAAATGAAGTTTGAAATCAGCTGCAGATTTACATTGCTCATATTCGCTAAAACAAGTATCACAATGAATTATTAAGCTTCTGCTCACGAAAATCAGAGAAAATATTAATTAGTATAAAAAATCCTAACCATACTTTATCAACAAGCAACAAATAGCAAGCTGTAGTTATGCCATTTTGCTGCAGAATTTCTGTTCTATAGAATTCATCATGCGTGAATTTACTATGAATGAAAGTAGTGAGAAAGATTTCTCTATCGTTCCGTTATTTAATATTTTTTATTTCAAACGGTGTGACTATACAGCGGAAGAGACTCAGATTTAACTTGCATATAGTAAAGTTTGCATTTAAAGCACTGTAATCAAATGCAGTATTTTTTAATTAATTAAAGAATGCATAGAACATTCAACAGGCACTTCAATCCATTGAAAAGGTTCAATGACCTGCTCTGAATAATGAAACAACATCTTCAATAAAATCCTTTGCCAGCCTGACATCAGTTGAAGAAAATTAGATTTTATTGACCTTAGGCTACAGCAAAAGCATAGACCTGTTGTGAATCAACAGTTTTTTACTCGCAGAAAGCATGCTGGGCCAATTCCTTTATATCACTGTGCACCATGTAGAACAATCCATTATTCTAACAACACAGCCCTTTAACATACATTCTATTTCACAATGTCTACTGTAACTCTGTATTTAGCAACTGAATATCATTATGTATCTTTAAAATACTGAAGTTTCCTCAAAGGAAAAACATTCCCATATCCTGCCAATGTTAATAGTATTATTAACTATACTAATAATATTAATAGTACCCATTTCAGTTATTCCTTTAGGAATGCAGAAAGACAAGTGTTTCACAACAGTCTCCTCCAATGAAATGTGCAGTGAACAGCTAGTCCTTACTGTTCTAACAGTACGAAACCTGAATCCATTTTAGTCCAACAGTAGTGAAATTGATAGCTGAGCATCCTGAAAATGAAAACATTCATTGCTACAGATAGAGCCTGATACACTTCACTAATTTCAAATATGTACTTTGAAATCACAGGGGATGCACAGTTCTCTGCTTAGAATTGATTTATTATATCATACTGCCTCTAGTCCTCAAGAATCTGAACCTGAGGTTTCTCAACCACATGAACCTTCCCCACAGCCATTACAGAATAGTATTTAGGAGAGCAAAAGGTGTCTCAAGCATGTGGGCCTTAGCCCTTTAGCACTATCTAGAGAAATGACAAAAATGTGAAATCACTTATCAGAGAGAGGTACAGATACTGGAGTTGCACACTGCTGTATTTTTACCTTTTTTTGCTTATTTTTGTATAGACGATAAACACAGAGAAGCTGAATCAGAAAAATTCTTTAAGCATCTTTTGGGAACATATTGTGAACCGTTACATTTTGAATGAAAGAAGGATGTCTAAACAAAAGCAAACATTTCTAATATAATTTACTTTGTTGACTGAAGCTGCAATGTGTTAGAATCTAGAGCTGTTGTGAAAACCTGATAAATATATATAATATATAATACTGTTGTATCTTTGCAGATATAAAATGTATTGAGCTCGTATCTGCATAATCCTTACACTAAGGATTCAATAACTCTAGGTGAAGTCCTAGAGAATAGTATCAAAATTATTATTAGTTTTATCTCAGCTCAGTGAACTCAAGCATGCATGATACACAGTAGGTAGTTTTTTTGAAGATACTATTTCATATTTGAAGCTTGACAAAAAAACATGTTGAGTCTTCTTTACCTTTTTTTTTTCTTTTCTCTTCCTGTCTATAAATGTTATAAGCAAGAGCTAGGTGGAGTAGGCTGTGCAACTATAGACCACCGCTGGATCATGTGAAACTATTTCTGACTTGGTCATATGGTTTTTTGCTTTGAGTTGCTTCTTCTGATGCCTATGACTGCAGCAATACTGTCTGAGATCAGAGGTGATGTTCCCTGGAGTCTTATCCTTTTACGAAAAGAAACCTGTGGAATCGATGGGGCAGGTAACAGATGTCTACAATCTGGTCTCTGCGTGGGGCCACTGCCTTCTTTTTAAGCTGAGAATGTCACAATGTGGAAGGGAGGAGAAGTTGAAGGAAATAGCCTGAAATGTCTGCAATTCAAGTTAGAAACTGCGAGCTGATGATTAGTTTATTCACTCTAAGTATGTACTAGAGGTTCAGCCCAAGAGACTGCATCACTTAAGCTGAAAAACTGGAAGAATAATGAAAATATCAAAATAATTTTGTTCTTTTTAAATTGAAACATTTTGACTTTTCAATTCAAAGCTAAAGCAAGCCAACTTTAAAACACAGGTCATGTATACCTGAGAATTTTATCCGCTACATGGCAAACTACTTTGCTTTTAAACTTGAGGTTGCATTATGCAAAAAAATAAGCAGAAATGTTAAATTGTTTTTTTTTTTTTATCCAGTCACCACTGGAGTTACTGCATGTTTTCAGTAATAAGTGTTTAGTTTCCTTACTGCCTGGCTGGCTTACAAATATTATAAGATACAGATTTTTCAATAGAGTATCAGCCCTTATATGCACAACATTTTTTTTTATTTTTCTTTTTTTTCTTTTTTCTGAGGTCAGGGAAGATGCTTTACTACGTAACTACACAGCATTGTGAAGTACTCTAGTTGGGGCACATGGAAGAAGAAGTGCTAAAGAGTCATTTACCTTCCATTTCCTCCATCTTTACTTTAAGTAAAAAAAAGCCTTTCCAGATTAAATAAAAGTGTAAGTAAACAAGTTGACAGGGAATCTCAGAAGTACATGGTCAAGAACATGATACAAATTGAGTTATTAGGAATAGGAACCTTTTCTGCATACGGATTTCCTCTTCATAAAAGAGAAAAATTGACTGATGCTTGAAAATCTCAAAGATAACACACTTAAAACTGTAAATGCAATTTATAAATCCTACTTCAGTTTATAGAAAATAAGAAATATCTTGTACGCTACTGGGTGCCAGGGAATTGAATTAGCATTATATTATAGTATTTTAGAATAGTTAGTGTGAACTTGAATGATATTTTGCTGAATGTTTTCCTTGTTTCCATGTGTATATTCTAGTCACATAACTCATACATCTGTTATCCCCAGCGCTGAGTCTATGATGTTTACACAGATCTCCCTGCAGGGCATTTTGGCCTAACTGAATCCTTATTTCAACAGTATGTCCTACTTTAATGATATTGTTACTTGAAATGCTGTCTTTTGCAAGTTTTCTTCCCCCTGAGGTTAACACAGCTATTCTACACTGAAAGTAGGGAATCTGACCCTATTCCTAACAGCAGATACGGGGAAGCAAACCCTGTTATCTTACACAGAGTTCTCTGCACTTTAGACCTGCAGAATAGGTGCAGTGACAGCTAAGATTTTTTTTTTTCCTACGGACACATTTAAATCTCAGTGCAATACTAGTGCAGATTTCTGATAATATGTGTTTATGATCATAAGATACAATTATTTGAAAAAGCTTGTTAGGATTCATTTTTTTGACAGATGTGGGGAAGCTGCTGTATTCCCACTTTCATTATTTTCTATTGGATCATCACCAAAAGAAACATTTTTCTCCTTCAGATCCATTTTCATGAAGAAATAATGAATATTTTACAAATATTGTAAGATACTTACACTGAGCCTTATTCGTAAAATCATATGGAGCCATTCTAAATTGCAGCTTACAAGGATAATATTCTTAACTAAGTAACTAACTAGTAACTAAAACACTTACCAACAGTTTTTCAGTGAAATTCTGAACAGAAAAAAAACATTTGACAAAAGCACATCATTTCACTTTAATAATAATCAGAGACAAACAGGGGTTGCACAGGTGAAATGACACAGGAAACTTCTAAGTCATTCAAAGATTTAAGAAACGAAACATAATATGGATTTTAAATTCATGAATATTCACATATACTTCATCTGAGACTTTTTCAAAGACCTATACGTCTATGCATCTCTAGTGCAGAAATCCACAACTTATTTAATTTCTTTGTATTTTTAATGAGTCAGTACTAAGTCTTTGTGTCAGAAACCTAGGAGCACTGCATAGTTTCGAAACATGCCAGCATTCTTAAGTAGATACCTGCTTCCAAAACATTCTACAGTATCAGTGAGTAATAATTAAAAAGTCCTTCTAAGGCTTGTGATTTGTTCTCCTCTTCATTCTGAAAAGGTAAACAAGTGTAGAAAGATTCTGCATTCATATATGCAGCATATCAGGATTTTCCATATCGGTATGCTCTAATTACACAGGCAGCTTGGTGCCAGTGTGTCAAGGAATGTCATAGTACTTTAAGGATTATCACTGCCACAATCTAAGGCAGATGATTCTCCAACTACAAACTTAATCTAATTCACAAAGAAGAATCAAATACAACACCTGTGCATTTTAGAAAATCTCTGCACATAGCATAAATTCAGTTTCTTTTAGGCAAAGAAACTTTTTATATAGTCCTTCTCAAAGTAGAACCTCAGTGCAAGGATCTGCTTTACAAAACTGATAACAGTAGGAGTACAAAGCTTTGGAAAATCAAGCAAGAAGAAAATAGCACAAAGCCACAAAAGAATTAACAAATTCACATGTGACAATGCAGGATTTTGAAATGAATAAGTGCTATAACTATGTAGTAGGCTATGAATCTGACTTGGGATTGCCTTGCTGATCCAAATGATGAAGAAAGCGATAAATGCATTTTGTCTAATATATATAAAATGGTTTCACTTTCACACACTGCAGGAAAATGCTGCTATACCATATTGTGGAGTTTTGCTACAAGCAGGAAAAAGTACAAGGGCTGCTCTGAAAGTAATGCCTCCTGTTTCATTATGTTGGCCCACGATGTCAGAAGCGAATATTGGTGGTATGGCAGCAGAGAACCTTCCTGACAATATCTACTACATTTTGTTGCCATGTGACAGATGGCAGCAGCAGAACAGTCTGACAGAAATGTGACCAACATGGAAGTGTATATAAAGCAAAGGTGTGGCACTGAATTCGTCCATGTGGAAAAAATGGTATCCATTAATATTCACTGATGCTTGCTTGAATATTTATGGAGACCAAACAGTGCATGTGAGCACAGCAAGGCAGTAAGTGGTACGTATCAGCAGTGGTCACCTTTGCTGGTGCAGATTTCTACATATGCAGCATGCAGGCTCTTGTTCATCATTTTGAAAATGCACAGCTAATGGTGGTGCTGATGTTGAAAAATAGTGTTTTGTAGTTGAGAATTTGTTCATTTAAACGGAGTTATTCTGCTCTTTGCAAATGATGCAGTTTCCATGGAAATAAATAGGAGGCATTACTTCTGGAGCAACATACACGTTTATGAATTTACAGCATTTGGAATATTCTTTTCAACAGTAACAGAAATCCACAGTGACCTTTAAAAAAAATAGTCCCTGTTACAATACTTCGACCAAGTCTTCACATTATTTTTTAGAAACGCATCACCTTTCTAAACAGTCTTTAAACAGCCTGACAATCATTACTTTTTAAAAGTTCTTTCAATACCACACTACTGAAACACAGGGACTCCAACTACATATTTTTGTAGTTAATTTCCTTAAGATAGTGCTAGAAACATCAGGTTCCTTAAAATATAGATGAATTTCAAGGTGAGTCTGCTAGCAGATTAATGGCACATGATTTATCGTGACATGAAATCTGATCTGAAACTCATGTTATTAGCTGAGCTTTTTATAAATCATAATTGCCAGCTGCTGAAAATATGCAGAAAGACCACTGATAAACTTCATCTTCAGGGCCTAGAATATCTGCATTTGCTAAATGTCCAATATCTCTAGTCTTAGTGAATGACAGAATGACTAATAGATTTGGATGTGCAGATCAGACTTCAGTTAAAATCTTTTCACAGTATAATTCTTACAAAATGAGAAGCACGGGAGGCAGAAAGAGGAGGTAATATAATTTAAGTGTTTACAGTAGGCTCAAAGAGAAATATATACTTGAGTTCTTGTATATCATTGAATATATTCTAGTACATAATTGCAGAGATGATTATTTAAGGAAAAAGTCCCCATCTTGGACTGTTAAGAGTAAAATTTATACTTGCGACATGAAATCAGCAAATTAGATAATATTCAAACACATTCAAGCATCAGTCTATACAGCTGTAATGAGGCTGCACAAAAAATATTTTATTATCCTAACATCTATGAAGATTGACCTCTACATTATATCTGGTTGACCCTGATGGAAATTAAAAAAAAAATCTGTAGGTATGACAAAACATTTGTTTCAACAATTATTCCTAGATATTCCCATTACATCCCTAAACTTCATATCTTAATTTCTTCTTCCCATGCGCCTTTGAATCTTAATTAAAGTTTCTGAAATGTTGCTTTTACCCATCACAAGTGATGTGCTAAATTACCTAAATAGAAAGAGACAAACATAAGCACTGCATTATGAATATTATCTACTCAACAAACCAGATACTGAAAGAAGGTGATTTTGCAGTACATGTTGTAACACATTTTTAATATCCAGAAAAGCTCAGAGATAAATTCTAAATTCAAAAAGCAACAAGGAACAGATGCAAAGTCTCATTCCTGACTTTTTTATATATCCAAAGCTGTTTAATGATAAAAGCATTTATGTGTAAAATGGCATTCACTTGCCCTTAGTAAGAGTATATATGGAAGAGCCTCCTGTCAATGTACCAGTGTGCGTGTGGGAATGAAACATAAGGACCACCATCTGCAGCTGTCTAATAAGTGTTCTTCAGTGCCTAATGGCAAAGTGTCAATTCAGAGATCTTCAGATACCACAATGCATCATCTTGTCCATGCTAGTCTTACAAGTCAAACATTTTGCATGTGAGAACAGTTTATTTATAATCCTATTCATTTCAGTTGAAATACCAGATATAAAACAGTTACGCTACCAGCAGTCTGTGAGCATATACTTAATACAAAATGCACTGATTTCCTCTCTTTTATGAGAATCAATATTTTAAAGGCTGTGCAAGATTTAACTCCTTATAGAACAAATCTCAAAGACATAGAAATAATCTTTTCACATGTAAGCAATTTGAAATTCTTACCTACTGTTGAACTTCTCCGGATGTTTTTCTCTCATGATGTGGAATCTGTGGGCAATTGAAGCATCCTAACAGAAAAAAGAGAACTGTAAATCTATAATGAAAGAAAAATTACAAAACAGAAGACCAAAACTGTAATCAAGGCATATTGTTTGTGAGGTGTTTTACTGTCTATCATTTTCAACAACAGCAATATTCTGACCACTTTACAGATACGCTGCTCCAAGGAAGGGATCTCTATGAAAATAATCAACTCACTACACTTATTACATTCCCCACTTTTACAAATCAGACGTGATAGCTATATTTACTGAAAGGGTCTTTGATTTTTTTATAGCAAATATCATCCAGATACACAGAAGATTTACAACAGCGCTCTCCACTGATCTTTCCTGTTGTTTTTATTGCTGTTGTTGGAATGCTAAACAAAGTATATGAAACTCTAGTACAGCTGAGTGATAGTTTTAATAAACATATACAGCCTGACATTTGCATATGAGGATTCAGTAGCTTTCTACAGGATTTTGTAGAAAATGGAAATAAATGATAATATATCCTTTATTACATTGGAAATGATGGGGGTAAGACTGATTTTTTGCACAAAGAAGAATCTTGTTAATTAAGAATATATTATATATATTATTAAAGTGTTTAAAAAATACTAAATGATGCAAATAGTAGAAACAAATATGAATTAGAAATGAAATACCACAATAAAATACATAGGTGTATAACATTTTAAAGGTAATCAAATAATTGTGGTGGTGGAAGTTGCTGATATGCTAGAATCATTTTTCCCAGCATTCATACATCTCATTTGAAAGTACAAAAACAATGTTTTCTTCAGTATAGCTATGAAATATTTATTTTGCTTAATGATTCTATGATCCTATGAAATCAGTCATGAGAATATGAAACCTACCAACTCTACAGTTTTGTAAGAGATAGTAAACATTGGATTGCTTTCACAAGTATGTCTTAAAAAACTGCATATTTGAGAATATATGTGCAAAGCAATAATTTTAAATGAATTCTAGTTTCCATGCTAATACAGCTCCACAAAAACCACAAATAAATTTTTCACTATAATCAAATATCATGGATGAGAAACAACTTAAAAGATTATAGAACTATAAAAACTAAGAATTAGAGAAAAGTATCAAATTCAATATAAGCCTTCAGACTTATCCAGTAACATTTTAAATGATTTTCAAACAATCAGAATTAACTTTTGGTGGAAAAAAGAAAATGAAATACTTTACTTAAATTTTATCTTGTTGCCAATTAAAATATTATTTTACATACTTTTTATTTAAGCCATTCATCTTCAGTTTAAATCTCAAATAAGCAAACAAATGTTTAGTGCAGATATCACTTCTATCAAATATGGCTACAACACTGACAAAAATACTTCTTTTTAATTAAAATTTTAAACAAGGTAAACTCCAGAGATCATACAGCTGCTCACTGATATAATTTTCTTATATGATGAATAAAAGGTAACAAATAGGAAATAATATTTTACATACACTCTGATTACCTAAGGATGTAGCACCCTATTGAATTCTTCAGCAATATGACTTGTGATCATTGCTTAAGTAAAATCACTTAGTGGCATCACTAAATGTAAATTGAAATAGTCAATTTATACTCTAATTATGTAGTTTCTAAAGATGCATACAGTTTTCATCCTTAGAAACATCTGCTTACTTATTTTTCTATTCTATTTGTGAACAGAAATGTCATTTAATGTATATGTTTTACTGTCCCACAAGGAAATGAGAGCAAAAAGCCCTACTGACTGAATTTTATGTTCATAAAATGCCTGATTTTTCTGTATTGTCATCCTACTGTCATCTGAAACTTTCAGTGCAATATTCTCAAACAGTACTTGTCACTTCTTCAGATTTATTTTTATGTACAAGGCAACTTTATGAGGAAAATATCCATCCAAAAATATTCAGGTGATCCACAGTTCTTGAAGATGGATAAGATAAAGCTGCCAGTAAAGCTCTAGACGTTACTCTTCTAAACAAAGCCTATCAGCTGAACAAAAATAATAACTATGTTAACTTTAGAAAGGCTCAGCATTCATACTTTATCCCACATTAGATGTGCCAACATTAGAAAAGTACAGTGGTTTGCCAGTTGTATATGAAAAAAATAAAAGGACTACTCTTGTGGTTAACTTATAATTTTCTGTGTTGAAGCAAAAGAAAAAGGCAGACTCAAGACAAAAAGAATAAAGGAGTAGTAGTTTATATGACAGAAACTAGGAAACACTAATCAAGGACTAACTGTGTAATGAATGAAATAAAAAGGCTAATGTGCTTACTCATGCATAACAAATACAAGACATAAACAATCTAGGGATCAATGCCCACTGCAGATGGCAAACAGGCAGTTGTTTCTATGCAAGGTTGATTTGATTGAAATTTTCCCCTGCCTGAATATTTTCTGACTCCAAAGTAGATCAACTAACTTAATGAGCTAGGAGGTTACAAATAAGTAACACACAAAGCTAATTTTGAAGGAGCCAACACAAGACAAACACGTCATAACAATTCCTTACAAACCTGCTGAAAGGCTATGACTTTGTTAATAGACTGCTAAGCAGAGTAGCAACTACACATAGATAAGCTTGGAAGTGGGGGAGCTGCTTGGAAGTGGGGGAACTGCTAAGGTTTTCTTGGGTTTAAACTGCTGAACTGCTAAGCCCTCGAATCCAACATGCAGAAGCCTTAAATACCATAGACAAGGACTTTCCAACCACAACTCCATGCCTGCCTTAGGATAATCTGAAGCCAGTCCAGGCTAGTTGCATGTTAACCACATAACACTTTTTTTCAGAGCTTTTTTTGTTGTTGTTTTTGTTTTGTTTTGTTTTTTAAAGAAAAGAAAGAAAAAAAAACCCACACTATTTTCTGGTTTTCTAATGTTTGTTACCTTTCATTTTCTAGAATAGCAGCATACAAACTGGAATAAATGAAGAACAACTCTAACAATTAAATAAGTAACTTTGGAGTGGGTAGGAATGCAAGTTCTCTGCCCTTAGAATTGCAGGAATTACCTGCAGCTGATGCAGATGCCATTCCTAAATCCTGAGGAACAACCATTACAAGTTTTGCATTTCTGGATAAGAACAGGTCCCTCCTTGATAGCTGTTCAGCTAAGTTGAAATAGGATTAATTTTAGCAGACTTCAGCCATTTCAAAATGAGGCAACCAGCCTGTATGCATCAAGGCATATAACTGTTGGACCAATAAACAATCTCTTTGTGTCATGAATGACATTAAATTCACCTAATTACCTACACTGGAAAACAGAGTAATATCGACGTGCATGATAAGCCAAATATTGTTTATGTGATGTCACCATAATATACTGACCTTTCCTGGTACGTGATATTGTGGACGGCCAGTTAAACTGATAGTTGATTTTTGTATTTGATAATAAAATTGATTTAAAAATGAAAATTCAGGAGTCAGTAAAGCAAATTCACAGGCTTTATGATATTGCCTAGTAAGTAACAAGTGAACAAGCTTTTTTAGCAAGGTCACTTGACCATCAGATAGTGGAGTACAATTAATATCATCTATGAGTGTTATTTATTTATTTTTATTAAGGAATTTATGCTAGCTTGAATTAGTGTTTTGCAGAAGAACTGCACTTGAGTCTAAATATTTTCTGTTCTTAAACTGTAACATATCATACATGCACATAAATATAATTAAATTTCTCAAGAGCTTTATTATTAATAAACTGTCAGGCCTGTAGCGAGATTAAAGGAGAAAGAAAGTTTTATACAGTCACTATAATGTGAAGGTAACATCTTTCACTACATCCATACCTCAGTCACTGAGCTCATCTTACACCTAAAGCACTGCAATATGTTGCAATGAACGTCCATGATGGTCAGATTTTTCAGGACAATTCTCACATAGAAATCAATGTTGGTCCAAAAAGTAATGCTGCCTACCCAGCATTTAAAAACAGAACTAAGTAATTAATTGGAAAATTTTATATTCCTGAGGCAATATAAATATTCGACTTGCATGCAATTATTCTAAAGTATTCATTTCTTAAGATACACAATGATGTCATAATAATTTATGCCATGCCACGTGCTTTATGCCATGAATGACTATAGCCTAGATGATGATAATTTCTCAGACCTTTCAACTCACAGTACTACCAAACTAATCTGGAAAAAAGAAAAAACAAAACAAAACCAACAACAGAACATAACACCTTATTCTCTTTGCATGTCTCTTTTTATTTTAGGTAAATTTGGGTGACTATCACAGTATTGATGAAATGCTGTGAAAATAGAGATGAAAAATCATATAAGCAATAAGGAACATGATACAGTTTATCCTGGTTTAAATTCTAGTGTTTTTCTGGTAACAAATTAAAAACATATTCTTTGAAAAAGCACTTTTGTATCTCCTGAAGATTCAGCCTGAACATATGTGTGGTCAACACACAAACATATACACGTACACACACTTCTAATATGAATCTGTTCAGAATCGGAAGTAGCTGGACTATCCATCTTATATCTCTCTCAGGTTTGTTTTAAATCCTGACAGTGAAGATAAGATAGAGAACAGACAGAGCATATCTGAATCTACTCCTAGGAAATGGAAAAAATATTTTAATTGAACTAGGACATTTCTCAAAGTGACCTGCCAAGAAGAAAAGAAGCTTAAGTTGCTATACCTCTTTAATACCTTATGATTGACTTGCACACATATATATTCATCTTTTTAATGGGTATTAGCATTACCGGAAAGCAATCTGAAGCAGTCTTTTCAGAGGAGTAACCTTATACATTGTGAATAACCTTATAGAAAGATTAATACATTTAATATATGTCTATCTATAAGCTTGCTGTGATTAAAATTTCCATTAAATAATAATTTTTATGCTGGTGAACAAACAAATGAGCAATGTGCACCTTCCTTGGATATAAATGGTCTGATTATTTTTTTCTAAGATTCCTCTTTAATTAAGGTTTAATGGATCCACAGGGCTAGGAAGCTTAAAAGATAATTCCGTAACCTGTAATTTTTGGATCAGAATGCAGATCTAACCTGAACAACCAGTTAGCTCATACCAATTATTAATGTGAAAAAGTATAGAAGTACAAAAATATCACTGAAAAGAGATTAAAAAAATTTGTTACAGAGGCTTAAGAGTAAAAATGATTTTCTAAACAAATGCCCTTTTGATTGCCTATTCCATTTTCTGCACATACATGCAAATATATACATATATAGAGAGAGATACATTCTTTGTTTTTAATATTTCTCACCTCATAATAACTCTTAGATGAGTAAATAGTACCAGGATAATATTGGAATATTAAAATTACCCAAGTCTTGTATCCTAAATGCTTCAGGTCCAGCCTTGCTTGAATAGAGATGTCATTGCTTTGTGTTTGGCAGTGAGACACTTTTCATTAAACTACATGCATTAACCTGAGACACCAAGGAAAAGGTATTGAGAAAAAAAAAATCCATATACTAATTGCTGCTGAAATATCTCAGTTTCTAGTGATATTCTGAGCCTATATATCTGAGGCAGGTGATAGTTTGGGAAGATGCTCATAAAGAAGAGCTTTCAAGCTCATTTTGATACAGCTAACTAAAAACTAAACTAAAATCTGAGAAAAAAAAAAATATCTGTGAAACTCATGTTCCTGGCTTTCTAAGAAAAAATACAGTAACTGTCAAAATAATGCTATCCATTTTGTCAGTGATATCTTGACAGTTAGCCCTCTGATGGTCATATTTAAATATATTTCAGCTGAACATGTATTACTAAGTCAAGTGACAGCTCACATTTAAAATACTCATTTAAGGAGGTAATATCTCTAAAACTGGGATGAAACATGAGTAAGCACAGTATTTATAAATGATGGCAAGGTACTAGAGGATGGTTTATCTACAAACTGTAATGAAATATTTGAAGTAGGCCTTCAAATGTAAGCTCATCCCCTCTTCCTTTTCTTTTGAAGCTAGATCTCTCATGATGTCCCATATGTACCATTTGGTACTAGAAATGCTTTGTACAAACTGAAATCCATTTCACAGAAAAAGATGCCTTCGTGGGAAAAAAAAAAAAAAAAAAAAGTTCTGTAATGTATAAATCTATAGCATACAAATAGTGACCATGTACACAAATTGTCTCATCAGAATTTACTACAGCAAATCATCATTTAATTCAGAGTGACTAGGCGTCCCAATCATGCAGAACAAGTTCAGAGCCCAGTTTTGCATGACAAGTCTTAGTATTATCTACAAAATTTTATTTGAGGAGCTCTTTTGCTTGTTAGAAAGATTTCTATGCCCCTGTTTTTTAAGTCACCAACAAATTCTAGGACAGTCTAAGAAGACTGAGAAATAAGACATGTAAGGTTATTCTAAGACTAGATGACTAAAATAAATAGTTTCCCAAGTCTCGATGAAGCATGCAACCTTTAACAGGAGCTCTGCTGATGATGTGTTACAGAGCACATTTTCCTTTCTTTATATCTGATAATCCTACATTTGTGTAACTAGAGAAGAGTTCTTCTACATCCATGCTGAGTGTTTATATGGGTACTAAAAAGAAAAGAAAAGTGGCCATATGGCAATTATCCAACATAGCCATGTAGAGAGTATATGAAATATCTTGTGTATTAAAAAGATCTCTGTGGTAAACTTTTAGAACACTTTCTGATAACTGCTGACAGAGAACTACATTGAAATTGTCCCAAATTATTCTGCATGAATTTGGGCATAAAACAATCAAGGTCACAACTCAGACTGAAAGTCAATATAATTAATACAGTGCGCTGAAAATGGTTGTTACTGCAGCTCTTCTTCAGAAACATAAATGGCTTAGAGATATTTTTAAAAAGTACAGAAACAGAGTTCATATTTAGAGCCTGTCTGGCCTGAAAGAAATGCCCAGAATTTAATTTCCAGCATTTTAGCAATTCTGAGGAAGGTAAGTAGTTCTCTAAAAAAATCAATTAATAAGCAATTTTTTAAAAAAATACTTATTATTGTCATCACAATAAAAAATTAAGACAGAGAAAAAAACATATTTGGGAAAATAAAAATAAACAGTTGCTCGTATGCTTCCTGGAAGTTTTAAACTCAATTTATTTAAGGTTTTTAATCACCGTCCTAAATTAATATGTATATATCTTTTGGGGAATTTTCATCTTGAGCTTCAATTAGGTTGTCATTAGAGTACTATTGTCAGATGCTAAATTTAGGCCTTTAAATTAAGTGCCTAAACTGGAAGAGTGAACTCCCTATTTTCCCAATATGATCAATGGTAAGAAAAAAGCTCTTTGGAAAAGTTCTTCCAAAAGATAAGTAGATGAGTTTCCAATCTGACTCATCATTTAGAAATCTTTTGGTATTACCCATACCCAAGAAGCTCAGCGCACCTAGTTTCTAAACTTTATGAAGCTTTGAATAGTTTAAGCAGTCTTCTGAAATCTTCACTGGAGCCCAAGATAAATCTTGTATCTCCGTCCACTTTATTCGTTCATTTGTTTGATAGGGATCAAATTATAAATGTTCACCTGACTTCCTGGCAACTTCCCATAACGTATTAGTCAAGCCTTGGCAACAGAGCCTTATTATTTTAATACATATTTATATTATTCATTTGTTTCCATAGCAGATATTTGATTTTGTAAGAAATATGCAAACTACTTTCACATCTCTCCTTGATTTACACTCTGAAAAAATATTTTTCTTTTAATTGAAAAAGGTCACTGTTTTCCTCATTCGTTATGTTTTCAATTTGAAATTTAAATTTTTGCATAATAATATTATTTTTTATCTTCCTTATCAAACAAATATTAGTTTATACAAAAAGTAAACAACATACTCATAAATTAGGTCTAGGTGTTAGATTATTTAGCTACAGATAGTCTCGCTTTTGATATACACCAAACATTTAGGACCCTCTCTGTCACATCTTTTATATACCATTTTTTTTTTTTTTCATATAGAAAATCATAGAATGGCTTGGGTTGGAATGGAAGGACCTTAAAGATCATCTGATTTCAACCACTCTGCCATGGAAAAGGTTGCCACCCACTAGATCAGCCTGCCTAGGACCTCATCCAACCAACCCTTGAACACCGCCAGGGGTGGGGCATCTGCAGCTTCTTTGCACAGTCCACTCCAATATCTCGTTACTCCAAGAAAACAATTTCTAACTAACATCAGAACTAAATTTCCTCTCAAAAGCTCCCTTCAACTACTGGAAAGCTGTAATAAAGTCTCACCAGAGCCAACTCTTCTCTAAGTTAACCTCAGATACCTCAACCTTTCTTCATAGGAGAGGTACTCCAGCCCTCATCTTTATGGCACTTCTCTGGACCCTCTCCAATAGCACCATATCCTTCTTGTACTGGGTGCCCCAGGGTGCAGTATATCAGATGTGGCCTCAGAAGGCCAGCGTAGAGGGGGACAATCACTTCTCTCATCCTGCTGGCACTGGATACTGTTGGCTTATCTCCAGCTTTTCATCCACCAGGACCTCCGGAGTCCTTCTTGGCAGGACTGGTGTCCATGAGTTTTTCTTTCAGTCTGTACACATTGCTGGGATAGCCTCAACTCAAGTGCAACATTTTGCACTTGGCCTTGTTGAACCTTATTAAGATTATGTGGCCCCACTTCTAAAGATTGTCCAGATCCTTCCTTCCATTTTGTTATCAGCAAACTTGCTGGGGTGAAATTGGTCCCATTATCTAGGTCACTAATAAAGATGCTGAAGAGCACTGGTCCTAAGATGGACATCTAGAAGACTCCATTTGTCAACAGCCTCCACCTGGGCATAAATCTGTTGACAACAACTCTCTGGCTGCAACCACTCAACCAATTCTTTATTCACCAAACAGTCCAGCCTTCAAATCCATCTCTCTCCAATTCAGAGATAAAGATGTTGTGTGGGACTATGTCAAAGGCTTGCACAAGTCCATCCATCACAGAAGACCACCAAATTAGTCAAGCACAATCTGCCCTCAGAAGCCAAATTGGCTTGTCTTGGATCACCTGCTTATCTCACATGTGCCTTAACATCTCTTCTAGAGGAGATCTGCTCTATGATCTTCCAAAGTAGAAACATGAAACTCACTAGCCTGTAGTTCACCAGGTCTTCCTTTCTCTCCTTCTTAAAAACGGAAGTGAAGTTTCCTTTTTTCCAGTCACAGTTCTTCAGGACCCTTGGAAAAATATGAAACTTCCTAGTCCTTTGCTCAATATCTGCACTTGTCTACTGCATTGATAAAAATATTATTTGAATCTTTTTATTTTATTTTCTTGCTATTGTCTTCCCCTGTGCTATCCCCACCTAAGCAGACCTACAACTATACGACACAGTTTTTTTTTTTTCTTATAACTATGAATTTCATATTAATGTGTTTTTTCATCTCTGTCAAGCTTCTTGCTTGGAAAGATTTGGGGATTTCCTTATTTACCTTTTCTTATTGCATTACATTTTTTACTTTTGCAGTCTTCTCCATTTTGTTGTTGGTTGTTGTTTTCAGGGGAGTTGGACTAGATGATCTCCAGAGGTCCACTCCAACCCCTACAATCCTGTGAGTGAATGATTTATGTGTGTTGGATATATGCATAGCCTTTGAGGACTTCAGGCTATGAAGTCAAAGAACTTCAGACTATGAAGTGAAAGAATGTAATGGAAGTACCTATATCCTTAGTTTCATTCTCTCTAGTGCTAAAGGAAAGAGCTAGACAGCCTTGTAACAAACTGAGTTCATAGAGAAAATGTAAGAAATGGGTTTGTATCAAACTAAAATAAAAGAGTCTAACAGGTAGTTTGAAAATATCTGAAAACCTAAGGATACTCCAAAAATTACGAGTTAGATTGATGTGAGGTAAATCTAAGCTGGTGAATTCCAAGATTGCCCACCAGGAGTGCAATACATACCTTTGAGCATGGAAAAGGGCACTGCACAAATAAAATTTAAGTAAACTATTTATTTAAATTTTAGGCCCTAAAAGATTAGACCCTGCTTTTACTGTTACTGAAATTTGTAACTTTAAATATGAACATATGCTCATCTTCATACACAGCACAAGAGGTCAGATCCTTCTGGAGTGCAAAACCAAATCACACACTGCATGGCAATGACCAACAGTTCCATGGAAAACAGATGTTTATATTCCCTGAAATATGCCTGTGATCCCAGAACATAGTTAGTTCATATAAATAGTGTTTGATATCAATTGCTTTCAAGTAAAATAACACCTAAATTCTGCAGTAATGCTTACCTGAATTACAAATTAGATTTAAAAAATCACAGAATAATAGAATCACAAGGTTGGAAAGAACCTACAAGGTCATCTAGTCCAACATTCCTCCCATTACCACTGCTACCACAGGCTACTAAACCATATCTCATAGCACCTCATCCAGATGCCTCTTGAACACTGCCAGAGACAGTGACTTCACCACCTCCCTGGGCAGGCCATTCCTGTGCCTGACCACTCTCTGAGAGAAAAACCGTTCCTTATGTCTAACCTAAACCTCCTTTGGTACAACTTGTGGCCATTTCCTTGGGTCCTGTTTACTGCCTGGGAGAAGAGGCCAAACCCCTCCTCATCACAACTCCCCTTCAGGAGGAAGTGCATGGAATTAGAAGTCATTTGAATGACTGTTAAGCAGTTGAAAAATATATTTGGTATGAATAACAAGATCCTGTATTCCAACAAACTGCAGCTTATAAATTCAATGCTTTTTTGAACCTTAAAAACACCTAGTAGCTTTATTAAGTATCAGGTCTATATTGTACTATTGCCTTGTGCAATATTACTTCACTATTATACACACAATCTCATACCAAAAATTTTAAAAAGTTTTTGATATAGTTAAAAACCCAGAAACTGCACTACAGCCTTTTACTTTCATCTTATACATACAGAATTTTCAACCCAAGAAATCATTATGTCCAAATTACTTCAGAACTTCTTCACTGGTCCTGCATGGAGAGCTAAAGAAATGCCCCTACTGCCTTTTACATGTCATAGAACCAAGATTGCAAGACTGATGAAAAAAGTTTAGAGAAGTGTATGATGAGTGGAGCTGAGAAATACTTCAAGTCTTCTAGTCAGAAAATATCCCCCTCAGAGCACGCATTTGCTTAATGCCTTTTGCTTAACCATCTGAAACAGGCTCATGGTTGTTTAGCAACTTACGGCTTTTCACAGTAGCTTTTTTCACAGAATACGTTATTCCAGCATCCCATTCTCAACCTCCAATTATTTAGGAGGATTCTGCATCTCTTTAAAAACTCCCTGCACACATCCCATATATTAAGAATTTACAACACAGATGAGGTTGTCCAACAAGCTAAGTAGTTTATCCTAAATTTTGGGGTACAATTCCACAAAATAATAATCTAGTTCATAGTTATTCCCCAAGCAATTGCACCATCAAGCTAGCAGTACAGCAAGCTGTAGAGCAGAGGCAGAGTGAGGCAAGAAACTCTTGTTTCTTTCTTCTCTGAAGCCAATATCCAGTCTGAAACAAGCCACGGAATATGCAACCATATATGAGCTAGGTATATATATGCAGAAATAACAAATCACTTCTATTTGGATGTATACCACAGTTTGAACGTGACTAGAAAACTTTGTCATGTTGAAAATTTGCAGACATGATCATTTCAGGTTGTGCAGATCAGTTCAGGAGACTGCCAGGCTCAAAGTCAGATCCGTCATACTTCATAGCAAAGAATCTGAACGAGCCAGTTTCTATGAACTCCAGGACAGATAGTTTTCTGCACATCTGTTACAGATGTTAAACTGCCTTTCTTTTCACAGAATAGAATCATAGAATATCCCAAGGACTCACAGCATTATTGGCCTTTGTTTCTGGGCTCACCAGAATGATCTTCTGAGCCACAAAAATTCTTGTTGTGGGACTGGGGCATAACAATAATTCAATCTGCTTAACAAGCCAGAAATTCTAAATAAATTCTTGCTCTCCATGAAGACATAGTTTAATCACCCTTCAACTTTGGGTTAAAAGCTACTCCTAGATTTTTATAAATTTTCAAATCAAAGAGCACCTGGTTGTAAAGTGTTCTTCACTCAGTTAGTCAAATGATGTAATCAATAGAAGATGACAAGCTAGTATTCCCAAATTTGCTGCACAGTAAGTATGCACTTGTCATGACAATGTTTGCAAGTAATCCTTGTAATTTTAGCAAAGACAAACGTAATCAATATTAACTTTTACACAAGCATAAATATCACATCCATATGACATCAGAAGTTATATAGGACATTTTAATTGTAACTATTCCACATAACACTAACATTAGTAAGGATAATATAAATTAGTTAAACCCTTGTTTTAATTGTGTTTTGGTTTTGCTACTTAACAAAGAAAACCAATAAAACTAAAGACCAGTGTAATCCAAACCTTTCCAAACTTTTTTTTTTTTTTTTCTAGTTTCAGTGAAGGACATTCTATTCATGAAAGTCATCTTTCATCCAAATCCATGTAATAGACATTGAGACACAATTTGAAGGACAATTTGAAATATAAAATATATTTCTTTTGAATGAAATGAAATTTGCAGTTCTAGCTGCCATGGGGTGAATGCCAAGGGATGAATCCATGTCAACATATTTCTAAGGGGCATTTCATAACAGCTTGAAGTTATATAGTGTCTGCAAACAAAAAAACAAACAAAACAAACTAATGAAAAAGCAACCTCAAAACAAAACCACCTGTTTCTGGAGTCAGTTTTTGCCCTTAAATTTCTTTCAGTAAAAATACTTACATTGTGGAAAATTACTAAAGTATCATCTACATCAATACCACTGTTATTGCACAAATTGTAAATTATGCTTTCTGAATTATGGATGAAATTTTTAGAAGGCTTCCATTTTTATAGTCTTTTGAAAGGACAATGAAATCTATAAAAAACCAAGATTACAATTTCAGCATTTAAAATCTACACAAAGTAATTCAAACAAATGTTATGACATTTAAGATAATGAAAGCCTTCATTTATGCCAATGTGTCCTACTTCACATATAAGGAGTCAGAACAGATGTCCAAATACTGTAATGCCAGAAGAAAGTTAGGGCATATCTTGATTAATACTCTCAGAGCAGTCCGTGGTGTCTCTTTAAAACTGGCATGCATTACTTCAAAACATCTATTCAAAATCCATTCTAGGAAACACAGCTAGACAAAGTGTTCCCAAGACAAAAGGAAAACAATAAAGCTCTTGTATAACCCTTTTAGCAATGTAAGCTGCATATTATCGACAGACCATTCATTGCAATCAACAAATGATTAATTGCAAATTTGTTGCTAAATTGACCACGAAAAAGACAAGCTTCAGGGTACTGCTAAAGAGGAAAAACTTATGTTAAAAATGATTGGAGACTTTTCGTAGTGAATTAATTCTAATCGATGCTCTTGTTGACTACACAGTGGAATAATGACTTCCTTAAATAGCGTATGTACCCATTATTGCAGACATTCAAATTAATATTTAACCTAATGCCTTGCTTTGTTTTTTTGTTGTTGTTTTTTTTGTTTGTTTGTTTTGTTTTGTTTTTTTCATTTGAAACAGCATTTTTCTATCTACTATCAATGGCAACATAAACTAGACTTTTGTAATGACTAATATCAATCAACTTGGGAGACAATATTCAAGTAACAAAAATTTCATAAAAACAGTAATGAAGTTTATTTAAACTATTTATACCAAAATCTTTTTTTTTAATTACTCTTGCACTGGTTGAACTATAAGGCAACTTTAGAAATGCCTGTCTTGCAAACTTTTTACAACTCTGCAAACTTTTGTGCAAAGGTACAATTTCAAATTTATTTGTAGTGTATTTTCCTCTTACTTTAGACACAGTCACATAAATCAAAAGTAACTTTTCAATTACACAGATAATTTCAGTCCTATGAGGGTCAATATAATACCGCAGAATGCATATAGGTCAGCTAGTTAGTTTCTGACATGCCTATGTTTTCTTGAAAGTGTTTTGCTTCTTTCAGACCCAGAGTCTGATGATCAAATTTCTGTTCATGAAAAAATCCCGAATGACTCACAAACAGTGCTATCAATAAAGAAATTACGTAATGATTAAAATATATTCACAACATGTTTCTGTCAGGAATTTTGATTATACATAGAACACACAATGCCTAACTTTCAGATTGTTAGTAAAATATATATAACCAAATACTTCAAAAATCAAGGGTAAGTCTTTACTTATCAAATAGATCTGGCCATACTACTACATCCTTCTCTTTACTGGAACTGTCAGCAAATTTCTTCCACTGACCTAGTATCCAGAGATGTGCAAATAGCTCTATGGCTATTCTTTAAAAAGCTGAGCAGGGTTTGTAAGAGAAATTTACGTACATCAATATCTTTCCTAAGTTTCAAGTCTATAATTTTATCCTTTTCAGTTGGTTGAATAAAATGGATTCAAGAAAAGTTTAATTCAGGCACAAGAAATTTACTGGGACCATCGATTCTCTGTTTCTTTATTTCTTTTTTTTTTTGGGGAGGTAAGGGGCCATTAAATTTTTCATTTTTCATTAAATAAGATGATACATACAGCTATAATATGGCATAAAAAGTGTCATGTAGCAATATAACAAAGTAGCCTCCACTTGGTGAAATAATTATTTTAAACAGCCTGTAAACTATGTCTTCATAAAGAACAATATTTATTTATTTATGGGTAGGAGACCTTTGTAATTCTGATACATAAACCAAAAAACCTGACATGCTATGTGTATAGAGTAGCCTCTTTGAATTCCAGCTGGCTTGGCAGTATGCCTTTCTAATGGTAATGAAGTCAAGCAGCTGCTAGGACAATCAGCTAGAGTTCAGACCATCACTAGCTAAATAGATATTCACTGACTAGCAGAAGCACTCATTAAAGTTCGGTGTTAACAAACTGAAGGGTTATGTAGGTTTACATTATTACAGCAAAGTGTGTTTTAAAAATGAACTCATCTGAGAAATCTCTCCTCATCTGTGTATAAGAGTTATTGTGCTGATCAACCCAAGAAAATCAAATCCTACTTCCACTGAAGAGAAATGAAAATTCTCACTCATCTCCATGGAAGTAAAACAAATCAGTTCCCAGATTTCAAGGATTTGGAACAATACTGCTATTCACATTACTTCAGAGTGCGTCACCTAGAGGGTTACTAAGTGCTCATCTACATCCAATTTTCAACTCAGAATGCAGAGCACACCAGAACTGTAAGAATTTACCTGTTTTTACTTTGCCCATCACATTGCTTATGTTTACGCCACACAAAATGTGAAAGCTTCACCAAGACGAGAACTTGCTATTAAGAAAATACAAGTGAATTAAAAAAAATTCTTAATAATGTAATAGTACTACCTAAGTTTTGGTGTAAAAACAATAGAACTCAATCTCATCTTCCCTTCAAATAAGTGGAAAAACACAACATTTGTCAATTTATACAAAACATTTATTTGTATCTTTCCCATCTCTACAGTTTTAGTCATGTAGTTTTATCTAACGAAATCTCAGTTACTAAAATTTAGTAGAACACATGACAAGCAATAGTGCTTGCTCAAGATACTAATATGGAATAAAAGGCTGTATCAGCAAAGTGTAACTTTGCATAAATGGACCTCTATGTTCTTCAAAACTAATACAGTCTTTAGATAAAATTTCAATTTTTACAAGTAACAGAACCAAAATGTGTTAATTACAGGAGCAAACATCAACTGTTCTCTGAGTGAAATTTTCTGCAAGAAATGAGTCCTTTAATAACTGAACTCTTTTAAATTAATGAGAGAGCTTTTTGTTGGACAAAATTTTGGTTATCCAGGTTTGTGAGATATCTCACTGTGAAATAATTATAGAATATAAAATTTATTGCTGACTTAAAAGGACTTAATCTTGTACAGGGACTTTTTCTTGTCTTTGTATTAACCTATACAAATACGAAAAGAAAAAAAAAAAAAGAAAGAAAATCAACACACTCAAATTACAAGCACTTACATCTGGCACTCCAAACAGTTCAGACTTTTGATCTCTTTATTTTCCTTTTAAGACTTACCCAGCTCTTTCCAGTTGGGTTCTCTCTAGAAAGTGAGAGCTCATCAGTGTTACTTATGTGAAACTCAGACTAAAGGCTCTGGCAACACCTCCAGACTAAAATCAGCAAAATATCATACCTCCTACTAACCAATATATGGAAACTCACCCACGTAAATGATATCATCCTGATACAACTAGGCATGCTCAAACTGAGCAGTGACATTCATGAACAGGGAGAAGTTCATAGAAGGAAAATAACAATACTCCTACAGCTAGTTACATTCATAGAGAAACAGGCAAATAACTCTTTTGTACTTGCATATGCTTGGACTTTTTTCACTCCAGATCTTTCTAGTAACAAATACATTATTTTTGTTTTTATATTAAAATGATTCTAGTAGCTATGAAATCTGGAAAGATGACAGCATTTTCTGCATAAAGTCCTATATTTATCCACTAAGCTTAGGCTTCCCTGCCAATATCCTTTGGCTTTTACTTAGAGGGGCTACTTCTGCTGGCAAGCAGTAAGTTCTCTTTCATGGTTCACAGTTGAGGCTGTCAACAAATGTGCCAACTGTATGACATGGATGTCTATTCATTAGAGAAGACTCAGCAGAATTATTCTATAGGCTGTATATATATTAAACAGTAATAACTTTTGGTTAATGTATACCTCAGCTGAATTTAAATAACTAATCTAAAAAGTAACCCGTTACTTCTCTCAGAAACTTAAAACAGAAACCAACCAATTAACCAACCACATTTAGCAACTGTCAGTAGACCTGATTTTTGTTCACCAGCAAGCATACAATTTACACTTGAACTCAATACACACTCAAATCAGTACAAATATTCCTGTGGGCTTTTGATTAGCTTTTTCAATCTTAAGAAAGTATTTTTCTGGTGGTAAATAACTAGAAATATTTTCAACTCAACAATACTTTGTTTTCCTCTCTTTGGATTTACAGAAGATAGCTTTAGTAGCAAAAGAGCCAGGATGATCACACCATTTTTTTTTCCTGTTTCTAATCACAGCAGCATGCCACTATATCCATAGGATACAACAAAGTGTTAAAGCAGTGACCAAAAGAAAGGAACTTTGTACAAAATAGGAGCCACTTGCAGTGTTTTGCAGTGTAACCATCTAGAGCAATTGCTCTTGGCACTGGTCTAACCAATTTGTGATCAGGAAAAATGCCATCTAAGCAGATGGCATGAGGTACACAGCCAAAAAGCCATGTATGTGCATCGGCTGTGGGTAGTAATGGCATGATTCCCAGCCATGAAGGTCTAAACAGTTGTCCATCCTGATCTTACAAGCTTGTGTTTATAGAGAATTGTCATCAATAATCCAGCTCTCTACTAATTTTTATTTCAAATAATAATAATAATAATAAAAAAATTATTCTTGCAGCTGAAAATAGTAGATATTTGACTTTCAAGAGAACTCCAGTGTTCATTTATTTTAAAACTACAGAAAGCAAGAATGAGGAGAGTTTCCCATTTACTTGTTACTTGCTGCTGTGGTACACAATGCAGCCAAATATCTTGATCTGAAGAGCAAAGAATTAGTCTTTGAGTAAAGGAATGCTTGTCCCCAGAACTCTACATTTGATTTTGCCAACATCCTCCTTTTTAATTTTTTTTTTTCCCCCTAGAGTTGTTATACAACCACTCCCATGGAGTAAAGAACAAAACGTTATTCTGCTCCAGAGATTGACAGGAAATTGTTCAAAGCGCTATGGTCACGTCCATGGCTGGGTACAATCAGTTGTATCTAGTGCTTTACAAACCTTATCTGTCTCCACTCTCATGGAACTACGAATAGTTCAAATTCAACAAACAGCTTTGCTAACAGTGTGTCTCAGCTAGATCTGAAGATCCAAATCAGTGATTGTGCCTATCCAATTTTCATTTAAATTCTTCAGTACTTCTAGCTAAACTAATAATTTTTAATAAGCTGTTTATTCAACATAATGAATTCCATTTTTCTGTTTAAAAATGGCCACAAGACTACTTAAGATATGTTTCTGCTTCTTAGTTATTTAAAATTATTTCCCATGTCATTTCAGGAATTGGTTCTTATCCCTAAATCTTTAGAGATTCATGTTACATATGTGTATCAGTTAAAGCTGAGTTGGTTGGAACACACAGACTACAGTGGCAATATTTTTGTTCTCTGGTCAAATGAGCATAAATTCTCAGAAGTGGTATTCTGATGCAAACTACTGTAGTATCAATTTTTAAATCAAATTTTGCAAATAAGCACATTTTTTAAAAATGTACCCCACTGGTAAATGTACATCCATGCAATAAAGCATTACTTTTCTATTTAACTGAGCATTCTTATCTCTCTCGAAGATGAGAAAACAAACAAACAAAAACCTAACAAAAAAGAAAGACACTTTGTAAACAGAATTGACTTTCTGAAAAGAAAAAAGAATAAACATTTTTTTCAAGTCAATCTTCTGATGTTTGCTAAACTTGATTTTCAAACAACAATGCTGGATTCCATTACAGCCCCCATCCAAAGGCATGAGATCTTTTTGTTTCCAGATGTAATGGTATAACTTTTTAGGAAAAATGTTGCCAGCTGCAATTTAATTAGCTTTACTGAATGATCCATCCCTACAAATTCACTAATGTAGATAAGTTGTCTCTGTGCAGATAACAAGAGCTGATTCAATAGAATAGTGTACTGACCTCTGTTCAATATAATACACAAAGGACCATCAACCACAGTCTCCTAAGACACTTCTTGATAGATGCCTTTTGTACATGCTAAACAATCTGGAAAACTAGAAGACAAGTTTGGTGCCAAAACAAGAACAACAGAAAGCCTACAACTGATATAAAGGGAGCAGGAAATGAACTGTGAACATATTATACTTTCCTGTCTTTCAAAACACATATAACGAATCTCAAAGAATTGTAGGGAAATTTGTGGAGGAAAAGCTGTGTGATCATAGGTTACACAAAGCAAATGGGAGGGCAGTTGGCTTGAAATGGAAAACAAAATCCAATAAAAAAATAATGCAGTGCAATCTCTAATAAAGTTGTAACTGTCAAAAATCTGCTAAATTAGCTCTTGTTTAGCTTTTATCTTCAACATATTGAACATTTTAACTTGTCTACTCTTGAAAAGATTTAATAGAACTACAGGGAAAATAGTCTAATAGCAGGGAAATTTACATGAGCAGAATGTGATTTTGATCACAGAGTTAAAATTTCAATTAGCTTTTGGTAACATATGCATTTGTTTAAATTTTTTCTTCCTGTTACATTTTGAAAAAGAAGTCTGATTTAGCAAATGGCATCAGAAACAGTTTATTACCTGTAATGTTCAACCTGTCAGGCACAGAAAAAAGAACTAACTTCAAATATATGTAGACTACAGGGATGCTGGGTATTGAGCAGAGAAGTAAATATGTGGTGATGGCATCCATCCTTCCATTGTAACACTTAACACAGCTGTGAAAGTATAAGCCATTCAAATTTCCTGTTTGTAGAGGGCAGCTGTAGCAACGGCAGATTATGTAGTATAATTCAGGAATCCAAAAGAAGGTACATTTTTCCCAAATTTGACACATGTATTCCTGAAAGCCGTGATGGATCTTACATTAGGAGATGAAAATGAAATGTTTGCCCTATACAAAAGGAATGAAAAGAATCAACGGCATCTTTTCAGGTGTTGTTTTCAGACCCACTAAGGAACTTGCAAAGAACAGCACTGATTAAAACTGGAAAGTAAACTGAATTTAAACTAAATTAAAAAAAAAAAAAAAAAAAAAAAAAAAAAAAGGAAAAAAAGAAAAGCTAGAATGAACACCTACAAGAACTCCTAACGGCAGCAATTTGTATTTTAAGAAAAGACCTAAAATTAAAGACAAAAAGGTAGGACAAGCTAAAAAACAGACATTTTGGAGGACTAGTGTTGAGAGAATGGTAACTATAACACCAAGAAAAGAATGCAAATAGACACACACTAAACTTGGCAAGAACTGGAAGGCAAAAACATTAAGATCAAAATGAAAATCACTCCTTAAAATAGAATACTAAGCTAATGAGATATTCAATAAAACAGGTTTAAAAAATGATGAAGACAAATGAGCTTTAAAAAACGTTTTCCAAGCTGCAGAATTCATGCAGTCTGGTTTCTTATTCATCTAAGCCTGCTATGATAACATATCTCTAACTCACAAGAAAACTCTGCTGTTCAAGCTCAAAAAGGGTAGATTCAACTTCAAAGAGGGTAGATTTAGGTTAGATATAAGGAAAACATCTTTTACAGTGAAGGTGGTGAGGCACTGAACAGGTTACCCGGTATTGCGGTGAAAGCCCATTCCTGGAGACTTTCATGGTAAGGTTGGATAAGACCCTGGGCAACCTGGTCTAGCTGTTGTGTCCCTGTTCATTGCAGGGGAGCTGGACTGAATGGTCTTCAGAGGTCCCTTCCAACTCTAAGAATTCTAAGATTCTACTATTCTAAACAGTGACTCTTCAATCTATTTCAAAAGAAAATGCAATTTTTAATGAACCATTGTTATGAATTAGAGTAACATCCAAAATAACATTTACTTAGCCTTTAAAGGCAACTTTTCTTCCTGCATCAGCCATGGACTTCCTAACCTTCCTGAGATCTTTGTATTTCAATCAAAATTGGCTAGAATCAGCCTGATGCTCACACAGCCAGATAATACAGTCGTGAACATTTTATTCACAAGAAAATATGCTTAAAATCAACAAAGCTGCAAGGATGACTGAAGACAGAAAACACTGAGCAATGGGAAGGGGTTCTCTTCTATGTGAATATCTATTGAGCTTATCCTAGCATAGAAAAAGATGTTAGGCTTTCTTCCTTGTCAAGTGGTAAACACGGAAAAAAAGATAAGAAATTGCAATTGAGAACAAACAGCAATCAGATAAGTAAATAAAATTACCTGTCTTCCTAGTACAATAAATTGGAAATACCCATAGAAAGCCTAGCAGTCTGGAGTGAGGTTAAATAGCTCTGTAACAGGAAGATGGGTAATTCCTTACTTCTGAGTTTACCTTCTGGGGACTGTGAGTGAATGAGTGGGATGTGTACAGTACATTAAATAGGTCATTGCATTTGTCTGTGAAATTCTTCAGGCAGTTCAGTTGTAATTCATGACTAGCATAGCTGTGTCACAGTCTTACTGTTACTGCTCACCTTTGTCAGCAAGTAACTGTACCTAAATGATAGATCAGTTTTAATACAACATACCTGCGTAAACCTGAAGTTTCAGGACTTAGCGTTTACACAATCACATTCCTATCAAGACTTAAAATGAAAGCAGAAGCATCTATCAGAAGATGATCACAAATTTCTATGCTGAAATCCAAGATCTGCTTACAGTAAAAGACAGTGTGTTTAATGGTCCTTTTGTATTTCTGTGAGTTGGAGAGCACTAGTGTGTATTCCAGACCTTGTTCAAACTCAACTTACAGAGAATCTGTCACTAAAAAATGTATTCATATACTCCTGCCTCAAAATGACTTAGCTCCTGTTATTATAGTTAGTCTGGTATTAGTATGCATAAATCTACTACCATTAGGACATATACAAAAAAAATAATGATGTTCTCTGCTTTCTGTTTTTACTAGTACAGTGGACTTCAGAAATCTTTTAGTGTTTACACACACAATTTCTGGTTTTAGCTATAATTCCATTAAGGTAGCAATAGAAGATAGTAAAATGAACAAATAACTAAAAAAAAATTAAAACCATTTATCTTCCATAATCCTTAAAAATTACAGTAGGAGATTTAAGTAGAGGTATAATGATTGAGACTACATTAACATCAGTGTTTCAAATTGCCTAGATTTGGACTTAACTACACACTTTTTCTATTCTGAATCTAAAACGTTATCCATTCATAGCTAGAGACAATTACATACTTACCTCACAAAGGTATAATAAGGCTTAATGTTAAATGATTTAACACCACAGATGGAAAGGTAGGAAAAAATACTGTTCTGTTACAGTCCCTACATACAGACAATAAGGTTTATATAGTTTGAAGAGTAGGATATAATCACAGCTTTACTGCATAGTGACTCATTTTACTTATGTCAGCTGCGCAATTTTATAATCGCAGTTTCATTCACATGAAGAAAACAGTGTTTCAGCTCCAGTTCACTGGTGGAAAACGTGGCTGCACATTGCAACCACTTCTCCAGGGACAGGGAAAACAACAAAAAGTACAGGATCTCTTGAAGGACTTCAGCTAACATTGGGAAAAACATGCTGTAAGTTGGATGCAAATTAGAATCTACTGTTTGGATTGGCCTAGAATAGAATTCTGCACGCCACAGTGAAAGCACAGTATGTTTTTTGTAGTATGTTTCACTAATGCATCTCAGAGTCCCTTTGTAACTGCCTGTGCAAAGCATGGCAATAAAAGGGTTATTCAAGGATCTTAAGCATCTGCTTTTGTGATTAGTATTTGAAAGGAGATGAGTGCTTCTCTTGCAAGGCACAAAATGACATGGATTATAACAGGTACTGTTAATGACAGTATATTAATGTTTAATAATGCAGAGTGATTAAGACTGGGTCTGTACTTTATTATTCTATCTTCTACATATGTCAGAATAGCTTGAATACCTTTTGGCATTATATTTAATTAAAAGCAGAACTTAATTTTTCTCATTCATATCAGTTATAAGAGTTATTACTTATGATTATGCTAAATTTCCTACTCTGACTTTCTTTGTTTAATTGATTGTTCACAGCCAGAACTAATATAATTTTATTTTGAGTACTTTGATTTTTCTATAAAAAAGTACAATTTTCAGGGAAATTATTTTAATATTATAATAATTCAGTGAACACTGTTTAATACAAATACTGGACAGTTGTTTTCTTTTTTTCCTCTGACAAAGAGTTGCTCGAAGAACTACATTTCAAAAATTCCCACGTGATTTAATGGCACAGTATTCATACATTTTTTAATTGAAAGTGGGCTTTCTAAAATGACTTTAAGATCTTTGGCCCTACAAATCTTCCTTTCATCTTCCTTCAAAACCTCAGCAATTACATTTGACATATTTTGTCCTTTAAAAACAAAAGTCTCTCAAAAGTAAGTAATTTGGCCATAAATTTCATAGCCAACAAAACTGATCACAGAAGATCAGATCTTCATACATTTCAGAATTCTCAAAAGCACCTAAACCATCCTAAATGTGAATGTCATGTTCATACAGCAATAGTCTAGATAAATAACAACCAATAGGACTAGATGGCGGGAGGGAAAAAAAAGAAAAAAAAAGAAAAAAAAAAAAAGGATTCCAAGTCATTATTTGAACTTAGAAAGATTGACACAGTCTACTGCCTTCTGCAGAGAGATGCCTTCCGCATATCTGAAACTCCTTGATAGCACAGCAATTTCTAGAGAACACAATTAGATACATAATCTTTAATTGCAAGATTTTCTACAGAATGTCAATGTAAAAACTAAGAATAAGGAAGCTTTCGTAGACCATCATCTAATCTTACATCTGTTTCTTCAAACACATTTGCTACAGAACATGATTTTCTGAAGGTTTATTATATACTTTCAAATTCTTGTTCTCAGGCCATAGCTCTGCAAATGGGAATAGTATTTTCTTATTTTACAACACACTGAAATTATATTAATTTGCAACCATTTCTACTGCAAAGAGAGTCATATAAAAGTCTATAAATAAACAATGCTGTAAATCCCATTTATTCAGTAAATACTTGCCCACACTAGATTGCAACTCTGCTTCAAAAAAATATGTTTGGAAGCTCAAGGGATAAAAGCCCATATGTTTGTCTCCTCTGTAAGAATGTGCAAAGAGGAATAAATTAGTTCTAAAAATTAAAAATGGTACAAGCGCTGATCTAGCTGATATATAGGCTGCCTGTCTCTGTACAGCATGGGTAAGGCAAGCTAAGAATCCTGGGAAGGTACAAGCAAAAATTTTCATCTGTTCTGTATTTGATATCTACCTTTTGTCACCTATCAGGCTTAAACAAGATGCCTTTCCTATATATTGCTACATCACATATATGTGATTTCAGACCTTTTTTCTTTAATAAACCTTACACTGTTCTGGTACTCTTTGATTCCATTCACGCACCTCTTCCTAATGTCTCTTCAAGGTCTCCCCTGCACCCAGATCCATCAGAGTGGAAAAAAAGCGGACAAAACAGACAAGATAGTCAATTTTGTCTTTAAGAACATCATGGACAAAGAGAGGAGGAAAAAAATCTCACAGAATAAATAACAAAGCAAAAGAACTGATGAAAGGGTCATTAATCCTCCCACTTTCCAGGATCTTCTTGTTTTCTGTAATTCTCTGAGCCCAGTTTCATGTAGCCCAGCAGAGATTATGAAAGAACCTTGAACCTTGAACCACACCTTGTTAAGTACAGCTACTATAAGTGAAATAAATCACTACTGACATATATTTATCATCTAATTCTTCATATGCTGTTTAAAGTAACATGGCATCTCATACTCACATCTGCCTGCCATTTCCTTTAACAGCAGGCCAAATCTCTGTATCTCAGAAGTGTTTTGACAAGAATAAGAACATGGACAGAGTTGCATGTCGCATAATTGCCTTTTAACTTTGATCTGCCTATCAGCACAATTTTTTGTTTTCACTGAGTTACTAATTCAGTGTTCTATTATTGTCCTTAAAAGATTTTATCATAGTATCAATACATTTTGCTCATACTGTCCCAGCAAGATTGAATCTTAGACTTTTCAGGCATGAGAAAGTGCAGTGAAGAAGAGTTGAAGTTCCTATGGTCTGTTTTGCAACAGATTTAGATAGAAGAATTATTATTTTGTAGATCTCTAGATCATCTAGATCTGTAGATCACTACAATTCATTCTGAGCGGACATTTTAGGAGAGTAGAGTACAGGACTACAAAGAGATGGAAACTTCCTACATTATGTTTCCTTAGAGAAACCAGTTGTTAAAGCTATCCTTTTTGTTACATTTTAAGATAATTTCTCAATTTACTCACAGTAGATTAACTGTGTCTTGATCACTGACCTCATACAAACACAGCTAGATCATATTTTGTCAATATTCTATACTTTCAATAATTACACGCATCTATAATTATATAGATATTACATAAAATTCACTGTACTGAAGACAGAAATATAAACTTCAAATGGAAGGTAGTTAGATTTTTTTTTGCCATCACTGGATAAAACAAGGACTGTTTTTATCACTGAATTTCCTCTAAAATCCAAAGACCATCACTAAATCAGCTTAATATGATTAATATAATAATATGATTAATATAATAATAAATTTAGTGCACAGGGGCACAGTTTACTTTGCTTTTAGCACGTTGTAGTACAACAGAACATCTTCTACTCACTCTCCATAAAGTATATGTGATTTTATTTGTCTGTTGTAGGAAATGAAAAGAAGGATGAAGTAAGAAAGTGTGTACTGATATATGTCTGTGATTTTGTATTTTTTAAAAGTCTTTCCAGCAGATGACTTCACAAAAGTAAAGGTTGGATTCCTCCACCAACTGCTGAAAAGGAATGTGAATTATACAGAATTTAATTCTTTAAAAAACAAACAAACAAAACAAAATTTCATAAGTGCCAAGTGCTTCAGAGATTAATTAAAACAAGTGAGTACTTAGACATTAAACTGAATTTCAACTGGAAAAAAAAGCAAGAAATCTAGTGGTCAAGAGCACAGCTATCCAAAACTAAACGCAAAACTGCAGGCAATTGAAACTGAAGTGCCATGAAGATTATACCTCTGTATGCATCAAACAGATTACGATTCCAGAGAAAGCAAAGATCTTTTCTTCTTTGCTTCTCTCCAACGGCCTGCAACCCTCAGCTACCCTGCTTCAGGGCATCTTAATCTAGTGGAGCCCAATATAGCTCTAAGCATACAGTTCTGCTTTCAACTATTTTACCCAATTAGAATGTTCCAATTTCCAAAAGCATTTTATAATCAGATTATACCATGCTGACATTTATATACAAATTATAGTGTTTCCATGTATCATAACCCTTATAATCGTGAACAGCTTTAGTAGAATTCTCTGTGGAAGACAGCTTTGATAGAAAATCGTTTCTGTCCTCCCAGTTAATTACTGATTTTTTTTCCCACCAATTAGAAATTTGAACTCAATCCCACAGATTTATAATTTACAATCAGTAGCCAATGCATACAAATTACTCTTGCTTCTGTTTTAAACATGACTAAGAGTTCAATTTAATAAATGTTAAATCATATAAAATATCCACAGTAAAATGCTGTGTAGTAAAACCTTCTCTGGCTACTGGAGAATATAGAATAGTTATTTATTTTAACTAATCAATCTTAAAAGCTACTAAAGGCTTTTCTACACTCAGCATATATGTTTGCACTCTAACCTACTAGATCAGTACTGCTAATTTAGACTCTTAATCAATTTAAATATATATATTTTTAATAGAAGCACTAGGATAAATAAGTAAAATGTAGATTGAATAAAGGCTGAGGCTGATTAACCTGCTCAAGAAAAAAAAAAAAAAAAGCCAACAAAGCAAAGAGAGAAAAATTAATTTAGACTTCCTACTCTACTCATTTAGGCAGTGAATCACTGTAAAATGAGATTTCAAATATACATTGGTTCCAAGGAACCTGTTATTTCCCTGTATTTTTTCCATCCAGTCCCCTTCCCACCTGATGCTACAGCATCCAGATGACTCTGTACAAGTGGAAGTTCCATACTGGATGATGTCAACATAAGAGCGACTAATCATTTCTACCTGCAACTGTTCTTGTAGAGACAGACCACACATATCTGAATGCTTCTGCAGCTGAACAGTGCTCATGTGGGCAGAATTCATGTATTTTCCTCTTCAGCAGAATTTATGAAAGCCAATACCACCAGAGGTTACAAATATGTTCATGAGTTTCTTTTCCCATTAATAAATTGCAGAATATAGAGATGACACCTATACTCATTTTGCTTATTTGCGAATCAGTGTACTATAAAATGCAATTAATGACTAACTTAAAAATTCTTGATTAGAATCCTGTGACAGAGAGCTTCCAAGCACTTTTAAAGTGAAGAAATAATGAATGACAAGACTTATATGTAATGGCCAAAATACTGCAAGAGATGATAAGAATAACATTAACCTTTGCTTAAAATTTTACAGATATGCCCTCGATGCCATCAATAAACATGTTCATCTTACTTAGAAGTGAAAAAGAAACATCCAGGGTTGTAACTTGAACCGACATCACTAAGATCAAATAGATTTTATGCCACTAATTACAGGAAAATTTTCAGCTGCAGCAAATAAAAATTGGCTCTTTTGGGCCTTCTTTTCAGAATGAAGACCATCTTAACAATATCTGAGTAACAAATTCAGAGCAGCAATTTTTTCAGTAAGTAACTTACTGTTACACTTTTCTCACCCTTTCTGGAGATGAGCTGCTCATTTTTATACTTCAGACTATCACCAGTAACATGGTAGAAGCTGCTCTTGAGAATCAAACTAAGAATGTTACTAAAAATATTCATACTCAATTTATGACTCAACTTTTTTATCCTTACAGTTTAACTTCCTCACTCAAATTCTGTTTTCAATTACACTAGATTGTGATTGCAACCAAAGACAGCCAATTCAGAGCTTAGATTATCTTAATAATAGTTTTAAGGAGAAAATTTATTTACACATGAAGTAAAACAGTAGATTGTAAAGGCTTTCATAGTAGTAGAGCAACTGCGAGAACGATTACCTGTATACTTCAGTAAATGTAATGTAATTGTAAAAAGCATCTCTCTATATATATGAGATTGATTTATATAATCTCTAGAACAATTCTCTTATATCCAAACTAACACATTCAGTCTTTGTCAACAAAAACAGTAAAGTTTAAATAAGTATTTCAAAAACATTTCTTTTTTGACTACACAAGTGCTTAAAGTGTGATTCACTTGAAGCCTACTCTGCTTTCTATATTTGGCTTTTTAAATATACAACACTTGATGCTGGTGAAATTAACATTCAGAAATCCCTATGTATTAAGTGATCAGCAATTTTATCCCTACAACAGTCATGAAAATAATTCTTCATACCACTGACATATTATTAGTTATGCAACACGTTTATTCTTACTGTAAATTAATGCATACTTCTAGTTGTTTCTTAAATGTATTTGAAATAAATAAATATTATTCAGCCCCATTATTAGAAAATGGAATCCTGAGAATGGACTAAATAAACAAGCACATAATGGACTATACAGCCTTATAGTAACATGAGAAAAAATGTAGTAAGAATTCTGAAAGAAGTTATTTTGTTTATAATAATCTGCATATACAATCAAATAATCAGGACCATACAATATCTATTACTTATAAAATGAGATCCAGAATCTCTTGAACTCTTGATAGTATTGCCATTGCTGTTCTTCATTAAGTGACCTTTTTAAGGCTTCATGCTATTTATTTTTCTGTCTATCAGGAATTTACTGCCAGAGGAAACCACCAAAAAAAGTAAATGAGCCTGTAAGTAGTTAAAATACTGCCCCAGATGCATTTTCTAAGTGGTTGTTTCTGTTCATTACTTATTTTATTTTTTAATAAAACACTAATGGTGGTGATACGTACACTGAAGTGTTCTTTGAACATTTACCTAAAAACTCACACAACAAAGGTGTTGTGTGGGCTTTCTTAGGAGTTTATAGGAACATTGACTTTAACAGTGCTTAAATGGTGTAAGACACTTAAGAAGTAATATCCTCCTTGTTTCATAGGGGCACTTGGTGTCTCAGCAGTGTCCTCAAGTTGCCCAGCATTTTCCTATATCATTCTGTTGCCTCAAACTACAGTTTGACCACATTCACACAATCTGCCTCTTGGCTTATACTTTGGCCTGCTCCTGGTCTGAGGTAAAGAAAGCTTGCACAGAATTTCAGGAGACAGACAAGGCACTGGCTTACATTTGAAGCCTTCTTCCACAAGCACAACAGAATTGGCTTGGGGTTGATTCAATCCCAGCACACGAAAAATATCGCCAAGAAAGTTGGCAGCTGACCCCACAATTCTCATCTATCTGGCATTAGCCTGCTGTAAAAATATGTTCAATGTAGGGATACATTGAACTGGAGGGATTCAGACAAAGCAAACTTGACAAGGGATATAGATGTAACTGAAGTGAGCTGCATGTAAGGCAGACAGCATGGGGCAGTGGTGAGCAGAGTGTGACCACTCACTTGCACTGGCAGATTTATAATACAGACATACCTACTGGAAGTCAAAACTGGAGCAAAAAAAAAAAACAACACTGTGAACCCAGCCTACAGCAAAGTACAGACTTCATAGGACAGCATTTTCTTTTTCTTTTCTAGCGTAAGATAATTTCAACAAACAAATAAACAACAAATGTAACACCATAACTGGATAAAGTAAACCATAAATACATTTTCTATCTGACACTGGCTGGCTCCAGGTGGTATACAGCCTTCCTCAGCTTGTTTACCATCTCTCGTGCTATTACTCAACTTTATTCCTTGCTCTGTGTGGGAAGTCAACATTAAAATCCATTGCTCAAAGAATACACAAGGACACAATGAAAGGTCAGTTCTTGTCATGTATGCTCAGAAGTGGAGGCATGAAAAAGTTTATATAAAACATCATTTCTTGTGGATTTATTAGCTGTGATTTAATTTGGTATTGCAAACTTTTTTTTTTTTTTCAAAGTTAATACTAAATGCTACATAAGATTAAATACAAAAAAAAAAAAAATGAATTCTGGCAAAAAGATCCAAATCTTTGATTTTAAAATCCAAAATTAATTAAAAAATGAAATATAAGTAATAATTACAAAACATATTTCAAGATTATTTTTAGTAATAAAGATCTTCCACAATTGCCTTGTAATTGTATCTAATTTCAGAAAAACAGAGAAATTAGTCTACTCCTAATCTCTAAAGATGACATTGCCTTGAAGGATTTGTTTACTGGTTCCATTTTTTTTCTTTTTTGCTTAAGGGTCACTCGCCCATTTTTTCCCTGATTGGTTTCTCTTATGATTCAATGTTGACATGTCAAGAAAGATATCTTCCACAGTTCCGCCTTTTGAGTAAGCTCATTTCTTCTAGCTTAAATTTCAGCTCAACACAATATTTTCAAGTGTTGCAAGTCAGAGAGCACAGGTCACCAGGGATCATAAACTCTGAAGTTATCACTATCAATACATCTTATCAAATTCACAATCTAGTTTATCTTCACAAAGGCCACAGACAGCTTATTAATTACAGAGCTACAGACTTGGCATTTGGAGTGCTCTCACCCTTTCTTCACAGCACTTGTCTATTTTGGGCTCTTGCCATCACCACTATAATATAGAAAATCAGTAAATCAGAATTCATTATAATATTCAATCAATTTTCCAAGTGCTTAATTTTCCCAAGAAGAATTTCATGGCTTCTAAAATTATTCCCATAATCCTTCTTTGGCTTAACTTTCTACATATGGTGAAATAAAATAAAACCTTTTGAAGTAAACCTAGAGATACAGCTTAGGTACATAAGGTGTGCCTCAATCCTGTAAATAAAATACAAAACATCTAATTTTACTTCTGACACCTTTAATAAAAAGTTTTGGTCAGAGTACTTACTGAGATAATCAGCTGTGATTATCTGTCTTCTCTTTCAGCATTCATCATTCCAAAATACTCCTGAAAATACCAACACTTTTAGAAGTGGCATGAATATTTTTTCACATTTCATAACTTTGATTTTTATGTTCTTTCCTTTACATCACCAAATACATCCCATGATTAGAGGATATAATACACAAATTCACTCAGCTACTCAGTGCAATTCACCTATTCACCAAATGAGCAAACTCTTATTTAAAACAAGAATTTTATTTGATGGTTGTCTTTCTCCTTGTTTTTCTCATGACTAACATCAGCCAGTTCTACAATGAAGTGAACCAGTGAAGCACTTTGATAATTATACTTTTCCACTTCATAATTGCTATGCTTGTCCTTACTGCTGAAGTTCAGACTGGTGTCAAGTATGGTATGTTGGGCCATGCAAAATAATAGAACCAAATCAGAAAAACACAGAGATTTCTTTGTCATTTAAAAATGTGTTATTTCCTTTATATTATATAGCATCAGTAGCTATAGAAATCTGTTAAGGCTAACTTGAAACGTGAAGCATATATATATGCGTGTATATATTGCCTAGTAATACGAGCATCAATGAAAATGGCTGAGCCAATTTTTCTATCGTTTGAATCTCTTGAGGTTATGAGAACTAACCTGACAGAGTGTTTAAAAGCAGCTCGTGTCAGTCAATCAGTTTATCTCGAGAGACAGCTGTGAAATTTGATTTGGATTCAACAAATATTGTATGCCATGTGGAAAGATGCCTAAAAATCAGCTAGAATAGTCTACTTAATTAAAGCCATATGTTCCCATCAGTTACACACCACACACGGAAGCAGCTGGTCACAAGTTATACAACTTACATGCAAAGTGCTAGTAAAACCTTTATGTGGGAAATTAATGTCTACATGGCACAGTGACAGTGCTGGTTGGTACCCTTTCATACTTGAATATACCTCATCCAGGTTCAATGCTGTATTGCACTTAGATGCTTGCAACAACATTATTTAAACCATGATCAAGTGCAAGATGAGAACAAAAAGCCTCATATTTTTGTGTAAAGTCGCACAGAATATTCACAAATTAACATTAGAATAGCCTCAACAATCATTTGCAGTAGTTTAATTATTAGACTGAAGACCAGATAAGTTGGAATTTTAACTCAATTTTTTAAGGATTCAGCACTTTATCATATCTATAAAATCAGTAGAATTTTAAAAAACTTTATGGTCAGATCCCTGTTTCAGAAAAAAAAAAACCCACTGATCAAGAGCTTATGACTCAGGAGTGAGTGCTAATTAGTTAATGCTACAATTACTATTGACAAATACTATCGAATCATGCAGCTCATAAGCACTTCAGGCAGATAAAGGGACACAAACTTTTAGCTCATTAGACAGCCTAGGTGGAAAAAACTTCCTTGGCTTTTCTAGGAAATAATTACTTCATCTGGCTGACTTTGTGAGAGTTACACCACAGAAAAAATATCTGTATAAATAGGGATTTGTGCTTTTCAACTTTTAGCACACAGAACATATGCAGTCCAGTGAAACAAAGAATCGCAGTGAACACACTCAAAAACTACAACAATAACAACAACAACAAAAAAAAAAACAACCTAGCAATTTCCTTGATATAGCTTATAAACAGCCTAAGACAACATTACAATTCCATGGGCAAGTTTCACGATGAAATTATGGAGGAATCTTACTCTTCATGACCTAAGAGTAAAAACTACTAGAACGGTTGCAGCTTGACTCATACGTGACAAAATAAACCCTGGTTGTCAAGCTCCTGTGTCATTCACTTTCAAGGGTAGTAATGACTGGATAAAGCAGAAAATAAGATTTCAGTCAGCTGGGTGGAAAAGCAATAGGGAGAGGATCATATCGACTCTGTCATCTACCTGATGGCATCACAAGCTGCAGATATTTCAGCTCTTTGGCTCACAGACCACAGAAAAAAAAAACAAAAACAAACATTGTGTAATGTTACGGCTTTTTCTACAAGAAACCAAACTTTTCTTCCTGTTCTAAAGCAGGACAAACTTGTGTCAAAAGCCTATGATAAACTTGTACATGTAACAAGATTGTGCCTTTATAGTCAAACATTTGTGACACTGAATTTGCTGAACACCAGAAAGGTAAAATACACATTGCTCTGGGCACACCACTGGGAATGAGAAGGCTATAGCCCTTCTAACCAGTTCACTGGCACTGGCAAAGGACATCTTTATATACTGACTGCATTACAAAGAGCCTTACTGCAAGCAAAACTATAGTCTATAGGTTTTATTTTTTATTGCCATTGTGCATTCAATTGAGACACTAGCTACCTTTTTTCAGATCTTGTAGCCATTGCAATACTTCAGCTAACACTACTAATTTGTGCTTCTGCTACGGAGTGCTACATCAGGAATAAAACTTTCCTAGAGACAGAATCATAAATCCATTTGCTGGTTTCTCAGTATGTATGCAGGTTAGCATAAAATTTCTTTGCAGTTATCTAGGGGTGTTACAATCCAACCAGAGAGGTTACACAGTTTCAGGAAGAACATTAGGCCTGTATTGAGATGTTCTAGCTTGACCAGACCAACCAAGATACACAATACATCCTGGTGCTAAAGTTTTCTTAGCAGCACTTCCGTGTTTCCATTCTGAATTTAAAATTTTTTGTAAATTAATATCAGGCAGGGTCTTGCAGAAAGTCACCTCTCGAGGGATTATCAATTGTCCAGTCTGCTTCTACCATTCAAATACATGAAATCTGTGATATTTTACATGTGTTTTACATTAAAACCTTATTTTTTTTTTTAGTCTTCCTTGAAAAAACATCTTTAACTGCAAGGCTTAGTTGTTTCTGGCAGCCGACCATAAATTATCAGAACGAGGGAATCAATAAATATACATGTTAGAACTCAACGACTGTAGACATCAAAACAGTCATTGTAATATTTATACTCTGTGAAACAAGGGAATTATAGAAGCTGTCACTCTTCTTGACAGAAAAAGACACCATACATGCTGTTTAACTTCAAATATATTTAAAGAGAAATGGTACACAAAACCGACAGATCACCACACAGTTTATGCAGTGAGCCAAGGGTGAAGAACTTATAATTATTCTGTGCTGCTTTTCATCTGAATTTCACATACGTACTTTTTCTGCAGCATTTTCAATTATTCTTTTTCTCTGAAATCAAAAATTATTCTCATCATTAAGACCACTTCTAAACTGTCATGAATCAACTGCATCTTTTAAATCCAGCAGTCTTGAAATAACATGTGCCACATGGCACATATAAGCTTCAGTCATTTTTTGGGGTGATTTCAAACAGAAGAAGGAGTATGGGATGAAAAGACTGGCTGAGATAATGTCATCAAGAAGGACATATAAGGAATTGAATGTGTTTTTAATTAAAGAATTTGCTTGGGAACATTACGAACCATTTGATGTAGATATATGTAATACAGTTCAAATCAAGTAGTCTTGCTTTCTAAGTATCAAATAGTTATATATTTTAGCTTTGAATTAAATGGGAAATTTATTTGCTAGTTTTCCACACATTTTACTTTATATAAAAAATTCCCTTTCACTATAACTGGCTGTAGAGAAAATAGAAATTCAACAGATTACGAATCCAAAAAAAAAAAACAGTTGCTTAGTCATTGTGACACTAACATCATAATGTTTTATCTTACATTACACTACAATTAAATCTCACTAATGTACTTTCTATAATACTTTCAACTGCTGATTTCGAAAGACTATGCCTTCTTTGAGTTGCATGTATACCACGTTATATGCAACAACATGCTGTATATAGACTTGCCATTGCTATCATAGAATTACAGAATCATTAAGATTGGAAAAGACCTCTAAGATCATCCAGCCCACCTTTCCACCTATCATCAAAACTGTCCACTAAACCATGTCCAATACATTTTCCATTTTATTAAACACCTCCAGGGACAGTGACTCCACCACTTCCTTGGGCAGCCTGCTCCTATGCCTAACAACTTTTTGAGAAGAAATTCTTCCTAATATACAACCCGAGTCTCCCCTGGCACACCTTGAGGTCGTTTCCTCTTGTTCTATCACCAGCTACCTGAGAGAAAAGGCCAAGTGCCACCTCACCACAATCTCCCTTCATGTAGTTGTAGAGAATGATAAAGGATTTTCCTGAGCCTTCTCCCAGGAATTGTGCTCCACACCCTTCAGCAATTAATTGCCCTTCTCTGGACATGATTGATGTCTTCCTTGTAGTAAGGGGTCCAAAACCAAATACTATACCACTATCACATGTAGCAGTATATCAGCATGCATGCAAGAGCAGCAAGCAACTGCAGGTAAGCAGAGGAGCTTTGGCAGGGACATAGCAGTTCCCAGTACCCCAGCCACAGTAGGTGCCAGGAGTCCACTTGTACACCTGTGGGGCCCTCCTTCTTTTCTCTGGAAAGTGAACTCTCAACACAGTTAACTATGTGGAAAATGTCCCACTTACTGAGGATTGCCAGTCAATCATGAATAAACAGGAAATAAAAGTCAACATCGTTACGCCTAAACGAAAAAATAAGATTTCTTCCCAAGATATAGATATTTTCAAAACTGAACTGTACTGGCTTGAGTTGAAAGATGAAGTGACAAAAATAAGCACAATGTCTCCCTTGTTAATCTTCATTTTTAAATATCAGTGATTTATTATTTGTCTAGGGTCATTTTATGTCTTGAGGATGCTCGCTATCATAACGGATTCTTGACTACCAATTAAGGTACGTACAGACCGATCAAGTTGTCTCTTAGCTGTCTGTTGCAATAAAACTCTCAAACCATCTGAACCGTTCTTGTTATACTTTTCTGAACTTCCTTGAATCTTTTAGCATCCTTTTTGAAATATGGATGCCACAGCTGGACAAATTTAACAAGACCGCATTCAGAGCATTCTACTTTCATTCAATGCTGCCCTCAGAAGAAATTCAAGTGTCATATCTGCCTATCTAAGAACAACTCATATATTCACACAATTACTGAATATGGCCAATTAGTTTTTTTTCATTGCTGCTTTGGGGTATACAGTCTTTTACACTATAATTTCCATCCTTCATTTCTAGATACATGATGGTGCTAAAAAAGAAAATATGTAATATTAGCCACTAAAAAAAAATGAGAATAGAGAGAAGACTGAAGTTGATCCAGATAATAAATTAATTAGCAAGTATGTTCTCTGTGACAGTCATTGTAATTTGCAGTATTTAGTATCTGGGAAGCCCTGCTAACCTCTCTGACAGGCTGAAGCATACATTCATTAATCATAGTAAATTTAACCTCCAAGAATACATTTTATGCCCCAATATTTAGTCAATCACAGTTTTGTGCAATGAGTTTGTCTGAATAAATTTTTTGAAATTCTTTGAAAACTTGTATTTTGCATTCTATTCATCTGAAACAATTTTCAGAGGTATTCTAGAATCAGTCTGGCCCAGATATTAGAATATAAGAACAATAAAACAATTTGTGGAACTCTATGTTCTGATGAGTAAAAACGGGAAAAAGGGTTTACAAGGGTTTACAAATGTGAAATGTGCTGATTTATCTAAATTAATTTAGACAAAATTGATGCACTCATTTGTGTGGTTGCTTTTAAAGTGGTTAAAGAGTGGTCAAAATTGATTTAGTTTAATTAGGTTAAGCTAAAACTGTTTTAGCCACTTTTAGACTGCTTCAATATCTACACAAAGCAGTTGAACCTGCTTAGCTAAATGGAATTAGAAACTGATTTTGTTACTCAAGAACAATTCCTGTCACAAAAAAGAAACAGATAAATGACAGAATTAAAAAGAAAGGGTGGTGAAAATGTGGTGATAATAAATTGATTCTATGTAATAAATGAATTGACCAAGAAGAGGGAAAAACAGTGTCAGACTGAATACCAATGAAGACAGAAAATACAGATATATGAAAAAATATAAAAGCAGGCAGAATAAAAGGGGTAAGAAGAGGTGTTTCACTTTATTTTCCTATGGAATGAACAAAAACAGAAGCAGTTAAGATAAATAAAGACTTTATAAATCCTGATTCTAACAGCAACTGTCTATGCCTTGGTCAGGCAATGCTGTTATTGATTTTTGCCTGAGTAGAGGCTGAGTCTCTAATTTGGATCCAAACGTGGAAATTTGTTAATTCTTACCATGTACCATCTCAATGAATTATTGTAAGAAAACATGCTTATTATGATCTTTTGCTAAGATGCCAGGTGGTAGCACTTAAAACCTCTTGCTTTGGGAGTAGAAAAGGGATTTATTTTCATTATTCATGAGAGTCATTTTTTAAGAGATAACTTGTAACACGAATGTAGTTGTGGATCAAGTGACATTAAGTGTACTTAGTTCTGGTGTGACAAGATGAAATGAGGTAAGGTAGTTAAATTTTTGGCAATTGCTTATAAAATGCAAGTAAACTGCAGCAGCAAAAGTTACAGGGGCCCAAATTCATTAGTCTCATGAGTTTTGTTTTGTTTATGTACACACACATTGTTGCCTTATATACAAATTGAAAGGTAATATTGGGTAGATAAGATTAAGCGTTGTTTTGCATTGTAAGCCTCATTTAAATATTTCATCGGACACTTGACTTTTCTGCATACTTTCCCTTTTCCTGAAATTCTTTAAAATAAAAACAAAAAACCAACAAACAACAACCCACTCAATGAATATTAAAAAAAAATTGACATGAAATATTAAAATCTAAATGTTATAATTATGTACACGTGCTTCTCCAAAATTAATGTCTTCTATTTTATTATGTTGGCCCTTGATGTCTGAGATGGCAGATGGTGGTGTATGGCAGCAAAGGTTAAACCTTCCCACCAATGTTCCATTACATGTTGTTGCTGTGACAGTCGGCAGCAGAGAGGAAGTCTGACAAAATGGCACCTGACATGGAAGTGCCGATGAAGCAAAGGGATGGAACTGAATTCCTCCATGAGGAAAAAATTGTACTCACTGACATTCACTGATGCTGGCTCAATGTTTATAGTGACCAAACAGTGGATGTGAGCACAGTGAGCAGTGGATGGTTATATTTCAGCAGTGGTGACAGCAACAGTAGGTCAACTTTGCTGGTGCAAATTTTTACATATGCAGCATGCAGGCTCTCATTCATCACTAGTGAAAATACACAGCTAATTGTGGTTTGGATGTTGAAAAATAGTGTCCTGTAGCTGAGAATTTGCTCAATCAAATACTGTTATTATGTGCTTTGTATACGTTGCAGTTTCCACAGAAATAAATAGGACGCATCACTTTTGGAGCAACCTAATTAGCTAAATCTGAGTAGAGTGAAGGGACACAGATTTCTAAAAGCCCTGGAAACCAGATTTTCCTCTTGAGACATCAGTAGTCTCTCCCATTCAAGCAGATGAAGTTACATTAAGTAACAATAAGCCTGAAAATAGTAAAAGCTGTATAGTTTAGAAACTGTGAAATCTTAAGTGCAATATTCCTTTGTGTCATATCCAGAAATGTTTTAGGGAATTTATTTTCTTTAAGTTTTGAAGACACTGTGGGAGAAGGATTACAAGACTACAAGAGATAATAAGTATATGTACTGTTAGGTCAAAAATTATAAGGCATTTTTTCCAAGTGTCTGGACCTGTGGTAGCTGAACTGAAGAAAGAATGATATTAAACTACACACCAGTTAAACTATAAATACAGAGAAGAAAGATGTAATAAGAAAAAAGGTAAGTGATGCCGTGACTGTGTATCCCTAAGCTATCCCTGGCCTGATCTGTTATCTGCACTCAACAGTATTACATGAAGAATGCTGCTCTGATTTTTAGTTCCTGCTCAGACAATGTAGTATGTATCTTTATCCATCTGAAGGAAAATCCACAGCACAAATCAGTTGCAGATGATCAGAAGTGCAAGAATCACAGAACTATTATCTGTATTTAGCAATATAAATTTGAAGCACAAAAAGGAATTTATGGCAATTAAATAATAATTTTATTCCACACACGAGGAGTGGACTTTACTTGAGTTGAAAGTATTCTGAAAGAAGTGTTTCTTTCTAGATAAAATTTGTCTGATACTCAACAGATCTGAGTTCTCCCTGTTCTCAATTCTACTAATAGCTTTCTGAATGCATTCTGAGAAGTCAGTTTAGCTATGAGTAAAACAGAGATAATGAATTCTGCCTCTTTTCAGAGCACTCGGAGGTTGGGAACTTGGTGGAGAGTACTGTTAGCAAGGACTGTTGTCTCTAGTGTCTAGGTAGGTATAACACGTACTGACATCCTCAACTCTTCTCTCTGCCACTGGTGTCATAACAAAACAGGGCTCTGAAATTTCAATGTTGTCATAGGATCAAATCTTCCTGGGTATTAAAACTGGTGTGCTCACTATTACTATTGGTGTGCTTTATCCATAAAAAAAGTTTAAGTAACAGACAAGAGCAGAGGTGAAATAGCAGTTTATATGTTTTTCTTTTTTATCAAGTAGTTTAGAAATTCACTGTTCTTTTTTTTTTTTTTTTTGTATGTATTTCTACCCTCTGAAGCCACTACGAAGATTAAGAGACTAATTTCAGCTAGAAGTAAGAAAACAACAAAGTATTTTCTAGCAAAAATACTTAGTAATAACAAAGGTCTGAAATATACATTTTAAGGACCTGTCTACTTCTTTGTACATTTCTCTGGCAGATAACATATGCTAATACAAATTTTCCATATTTTTTTTTGTTTGTTTTTATTGTTTTATTTTGTATGAGAATAGAGATCACTGTAAATTCAAATATTAAGGAGATTGCACATTTAGCAAGGAGAAAATTTTAGTATCTTTTTCCACTCTTTTTGTTTGGTTGACAGATTAAGTTACATTTCAAGATCCAGCTTCAAACATTAACTCATGCAATTAGCTAGACATAATTAGACAGTCAAGCGAGAGGGCATTAGTTGTCATTCATTGAGTTTTCTCATGTTATGACCTGTACAAACTTCCATAAGGTGAAGGCCAAAACAGACTACAGGATTTTTATTTGACTAGCATTTACAAATTCATGTATCATTATATGAATATTACCTTTGATTGAGATCTCATTAAAGGTCTCTCCGTCTCATATCAAAATGTCAATAACACTCCTAAGAAGAGAAATGTCATTTAACTAAGGCTGTACTTACTAATCTAATAACTTCAAAAATGATCATAAAATATTACCTTTTTTGCCTCATTAGACTCCCATTGTTGTTTTTTTTCCTTCAGAAAATGCTCAGCTCTCCTCAGAGATACATTGCAAAGAAAACAGCAAATACTACTTGAACTGTTATCTTCTTGAACTAAAGAACTATCATCAAAGAAATCTCCTGTCACCGTGTTTCTTTTCAGCTTAATACAGCATTTTGCCTAGACGTTGGCAATCTTTCCTCCTTTCAGTCTCCTAAGATGCTTAGTATAAGTGGCAGAACAAAAGAAATTAGTAAAAGAAACTAGTAGAAGTCAAAGTGGCTGGGATATTTCAGGTAGATGATACACCAGTCTGATATGTCAGGTGACAGACAACCTTTTCAAACAGGAAAATGTCAATAGCCTCCTGACATCATCCCTTTGATGTGAAGTTTGTCTTCACAAACAAGATGAGTTGTTTGTTATCTTAGTTACTAACTAAAGGATTTTACAAATGTAAAGAACAGACCTTTTTTCTGCTATTATCCCAGGGAAAGCAAATAATGCAGAGGTCTAGATAAGCCTTGTCAGACTCAGAATTGACTTCCCAGGCTGTGCTGTTAACTGCTCTCTCTCTTTAGTCAAGGTGGCAAGCCTGAATTTTCATAGTTTACTGTATCCTGCTGCTTCTAAGTACCAGTTGTATAAAAGCTCATAGAATTACAATTTTCCATGTTTCTCTAGACAACAGCATCTGTTTCTCTAGCGTTCTAGACTACCTGATTTGTGTGAATGCCAAAGATAGATTACTTCAGAAAGAAGTAATGAAATAAAATGTAATATACTTGGAATAATGTAAATTTGAGACAAATCTGGCAGAGTTTTTAAGAGGTAAAAACACTATGCAGCTACTGTAAATGCCTAATACCATCAATACCAGCTCTGAAGCAATTGGTGCCAGTTCTGATGTTCAGTTACCCATGTTATGAATTATAAATTATAGGGAAAAGGGAAATCAGCTCTCTGAAAACCACAGAAAAAAAGTAGAAAAGAAAAGCAAGAAATGCATTTTCAAATACCCCAAGCAATCCAGCAGGTGAGAAGCTCTTCCTTCCTCACTGCAGGGACAGCAGTGGTTTCATTAAGTGATCCCACATCAGGAATACTGAATTTAATGCCAAGAACAGCCCTCTAGATGGGAACATCATTACTGAGGTGGCACCATACCCTGTCATAGAAAGGGTATGTCTACATAGACATAGAAAGCCCTGTCTACATGATACAATTACTGAAGAGGTTATACATGTGGTTCAGTAGTGTTGATCAAAGGTACAGGTGCATGTGATTGCATATTGTACTGAACCACATGTCAAAGGACCTGCATAGCTCTTGGTTATTAATGAAAACATCCTGTAAGAGTGCAGTTGGATGAACTGGAAAAGCACTGACTGTTTTGTCCTAGGACTTTTACTCTAGTGTTCCATATCAGCTCATTCAGCCTCAGAGGTACCAAAAGTAGTTATATAAAATGACAACATGGAGGCTACAATTAAGATCCATTCTTTGGCACGTTACAACCACAAGAACTCTTGGATTGTCACAGAAACAACAAGTGTGCTATGTTTTGCACTCAGAACTCTGGTATAAATGAAGAGACTGTAAAATTACAAACAGTGAACAGAGGCTTCCTTGGCTATGTGTGTGCAGTACAAATTGTTCCAGTAAGAACATGGAATAACTTATGTTGCATAATTTGCTTCTAGATCCACCTGGTTCAGATGGTAATAATAAGTGTTTCTTGGCTAAATCTGCCCACTTTCAGTTTAGTTAAATCATGTTCCTTTTGGGACTTTGCCATAGAAAAAATGTAGAAAACATGCAGATCTGGATACATAAAGAATATTTTTATACCATTGGAATCTCAATTAAACTATCGATTTTCTAGATAAGCAAATAATGCTAAATGGCAGATAATTCCAGGCCTCTGGAATTATTAGTCATTTTCCCCACAGTATTTCCCCCTTGCGTAAGATAAACCATAAAATCAATAAGTTACACAATGTCAATGCCTGATAATCTATTATTATTTTGATATATTTTATGGCATAAAACCTTCTCAGATATTTCAGGATTCTTCAAATTCTTCTAATTTCAGGATTCTATCTTCATTTCTTTTTTGTTTTCTCTCTGTGGCCAGAACACCTTTGTTACTCATTTTTTATTCATCTTTCTCTGTCATATCATCAAAACACAATAGTTACGTGTACATAAAACACATAAAAATGGCACCATACTGTATTCATCATGCACCCAGAGGATCAACACCACAGATTAGTTTTGTAGTATTATCAGCATTTTTTGCACCTGGACAACAGATACAGTTCTAAACTGAGTAAATCAAAATTAGAAGGCAGAGGGAAAATAGCTCCAGTGCCTATCACAGTCTGTTCATTTTCTAATTCTAAGCAATCAATTCATTTAAGAAATTTTTCTTAAACATATATAGTTAAATATTTACTAATTTTATTTAAAAAAAAACAAGCATATAAAATGCATATCCCTCTTTGTTACCTGTAATAAATTGTATTTTATACTCTGTTCTCAGAAATAAGTGTACTTTATGCCCCCAACGGTGACTTTTATGGTGACTTCAGTCACCATAATCATGATTTCTTTGGTCACTCTCAGCTACAGAGATGCACTCTGAAAAGAGTCAGTAGACCTGTGTCATTTTTTGTTTTTTGGTTTTCAGTATTCCGCATCATAACATCATTTAGTGCACTGGGAGTTAAAGTGTTAATGCTCCAATTCCAGGTACCTATCCCTATACATTATGGAAGTCATGGGATCTGGCCCTTCCAGGTAGGGTGGTCTCTTACTGCCTTGCATTGGTGCTGGAGGGTGCTTTCCTAGCCATTCCAAGTTTTTCAGGTTTGACTCAGTCTCAGGAACCCTCTCTCTTCTATCTTATTTATTAGTCTCAATTTCAATTAGATTGTATTATATTGTGTTATCTTGCATTCCAATATCATAGTTAGTAAAATAAGTTTTCCTCCATAGATCATTGCTGCTGTTTTTTTTCCTTCCTTCCTTGAGCCCAGCTCCCATCTCCCTACCTCTTTCCTTTTTCCCTTCCCATTTTGTGGGGTCGGGGGTACCAGGGGCCTTCTGCCCCCCTATCATGGGCATAGATTGATCTAGTTAACTCCGTGACAACCTATGAAAGTTCTGAGACAGGATCTTTACTGGTATAAGTAAAAGGTGAATGTTCTCCCTTTGAATGAGCTCCATATTGAACAGAGCCAGACTAGAAGCATGGAAAGTCCAGTATTAAACAAACTGTACAGTTTAACATGTGTACACACAGTGTGTCAAGACATGCTCTGTGGCTTATCTAGATTAAGGTATCAATGTACACATTATCTAAGTTATGATCTGTATAGTCTGCATACATTTTTCAGATACAGTTGACCTCCACTGCTAGTCTCAGACATCTGTGAGATCTCGTCTTTTCCTCCAAGTTACTTTCTCAGATTTGTAAGATTTGTCCTATTTTAAGCTGAGCACGAAGCTTATGAACAACCTTAAAACTTTATTCACCTTATTATTCACTTTAATATGATGTATGTTTGCCTTTCACTTTTCCTCAAAGCATTCCTATGATCAGTTACAAACATAATTACAAAATCAAGATGAGGACAAAAATTCAATTTAATTTGAAAACAAATGCTTCTCAGTCTGTATATAATAAATGTTTTCTGATACCCTTCACATTTTTCTTAAGAACAACTAAGAATAACAGCATCTAAGATGATGAACATACGTCACAATTTTATAAACTATAATATAAATGAAATACTCTAGTGAGTTAAATCATTACTTAGTAAATTACAAATTTCATACAGAGAAAATAATACTTGATGTATATAATGAATAATATTGTACCAGGACTAATGTAGTTATAAGCTAATTATACACTGTGTACTGAGTTAGTTGCATTTAGCTAAGGAGCCATTCTGGGCTCACTGACGATTAATTATGTCTTTAAGCAAATACTCTCATTTATAGCTGTCACTTGCAACACTAGTTGTTGCCTAGGTTGCTTTGTAGACATTTTTCCTTTAAGAAAACAAAAGGAAAAAAAGAAATCAGCACAAGCACTAGAGAAAGAAACTTAACAGCAACAACAAAACAATAAAAAGCCCTGAATACACAAGACTCAAAATCTCTACTTAGATAAACTAAGGCAGAAAGCACTAGAAGTACGCTTACTGCCCTTCTGCCCACAAAATCACCTACATAGTATCCATTGACTACAATTATAAAGCCTCACTGCATTTTATATAATATAATTAACTTTCATAATCATGAAATTGAATGTTAGTCATCTCAATTCTACAAATTGTTCTATTTTTTAAATCATTTATAAATTAAAGACAAGCATTTAGGTAAATACCAAAGGATATCACAAAGATACTTCTTAAAGTTTTTACTGACTGTAAGAAACAAGATACTTTCTAGGCATTGACTGCGCACCAGAAGAATAATTTAGCATGACAGGAATGGGTATAAGTGATAGCAAGTGCATGAGTTACTCATAAATCTAAACCAAGGGAGTCTTTCTTTGTTCAGGCTATTAAGCATTGTTCTAACCTCAGAATGAATAGTTAAATGAAAAAGAATTTTGAACACCTGAAATGCCAAGTGGAAAAAAAAATCTGTAGCGGAAAGGAAGAGGGGAAAAAAAGGGAAAGTAAAAGCTATACTCACTCCTGTGATGACTTTGTCACATTTATAGAAAAACTGCTGAAGCAGCAGCGAAGTTTTAAACCAAATCTCCTAACTGTCCCTATGTCCTGCAATTTACTTAGTGAAGACTGATGCAAGATATCTTATGAAGTAAACCCTGTGCTGTCCCATAATACAGGGAAACATAGATGAAGCAAGGACAGGTCTTTCAGGTGACTTTAGGACAAACACATGCCAGAAAAGTTCACTGCAAGGGAAGAGATTACGTTCAGTTTGAAGACTCCCAAACCACATGTTTTGTAGACAGAACGGTCTGAACATGAATTGCTGTACTACTAGTAAGCCAAATTAATTGCTAATGTAAATACAGTCCACAAAACTGTATTTTCACTGATCCTGATAAAAAACCTACCATGAATCCAAGATAATCCTCAGTATTTTGTGTGTGATAGAAGGAAATTTAACAGACTTCTCAATCTAGCCATATAATAAACATTTTTTTAGGAAGTTGCAGAACAGACCTGCATATGCACACATTTTAGCAAAATAGTGTAAAGTGATATATAGTGAAATCTTTGGCTCTCTGTGTGAATGTATCTTTTAAGTTGCACATATAGTAAAATGCAAGTCTCCTTCTAGGGTATCCTGAAGAAGCAATAGTGTTCAGAGAAATTTACAATGTAAACTAAATCCATATCGATGGAAACTAGCTAGCAGGAAATGCCAACATCAGTGTTGTTATATGCATATTTTCAACTTCATTGCTGATTATTTCTAGCTATGAAAATTATATATTCTCCCTGTCTAGGGAGAATATGCAAGGGGAAACCATCAGAGAGACTTCTATCACTCCTGATCTATTAATTACTCTACAGATCCGCTTTTCCACAGCATGTTTTATGTGTTTGAGACTTTCTTTAATATGGAAAAAATAGCCATTTGGAACCTCTATTTGCCATGTCAAAATCCTTTATAGAATTTCAATAGCAACAAAAACTGAAAAGACTAAAGACTGATCTAATATGCAAACTGTGAAAATCTTTAAGAATAACTAATTTTGTCAAAGATTAGTAATGTTTGAAGGTAACTACAGATCAAACTACCAGTGACTTCTGGATAAGACAGTGTTTCAAATCAGAAATTAAAGCTCCTTCAGACCATTCTCCTTCACCAAGAGAGCAGATTTTTCGCTAAGGAACAATCACTTCTACAGATTTGGCAACAGGACTGAAGCTTGTGCTGTGATACACCCAGTATCAAAACAGCTCTTTTAAAATTATATTTATGCTCATCCATAGACAAATTTCTGATTTTCTTAACTCTTTTTTTTTTGGGGGGGGGGGGGGGAAGATCTGGATTACAAACTGATGACATTGCTTATCATGAAATCTTCTTTCTCTCCCTGGCACAGAAATACTGCAAAACATAACAGTATTCTGTTAGCACATAGAAAGTTATTATTAGGATTCACAAAATCACTTAAGCGTGTGTTTATGTTCATATTAATTTGGCAAACTGATAAACATGATTTTTAGTTATGTGTACCCACAAACCTCACTAGAATAATTAACTAGCTTATACCAAATGTCCAGAATTAAATATATGCATTTGTCCAATCATATTAATAAAACTGTAGAAAATGGTTAAAAAATGAACCATGTGTTTAAGTACTTTGCTAAGTGAGGAATGCTTAACCACATACTCAGATGTCACATGGAATAAGTTCTCAGATACACATATGTATATGTTCTTAATTAAATCAAGGCTTAAGCAGCAAATTTCCATAGGAATTTCTTCATGCATTGCTCAAAAAAATAAATTAATTAAAATAATCTCTCTAGCCACTATAAACAGCAAAATGATATATGGCTTTCAAATTTCAGGATATATGATTATCACTAAATTAAAATTCATTTCCTCTTGTAAATTATATATACCATAACAAAACAACATTTGTAGAAATTAATATATCCCAAAATAACAAAGTTAAAATAGAAGACTCTGGGATCATAATATCAGTCAGAGTAGTCACAATCCTACTTAGACTTTCACATTTATGATCAGAAATTCTAATAGTTAAAGCTTCTACTGATGCTAATGAAATGTCCTTTCATGAGAAAAGCCAAATACATGGCTTTTCTGCAAGCTTTTTCTTTCAATTTTGAAAAAAAAAAAAAAAAAAAAAGAATTAAGGAGATGTAATGGAAGTCGAGCACAATGACTTGATGGGGAAGTAGACCCCTAACAAGTTCAAATTTATGATTATGAGAATTAAGCAGTCATATTTTTCCCCCCTGGCAGACTAAGAGGCTCTAAGTGACTGGTTAAGACTGAAGGATATTAAATCACAACCATGCAAATATCTATTTGATAGTGCATTTGGATAGTAACATATTAGGTGTCATAAAAGTACGCTTGTCTTTGTCATAGACCTTTGCTACTTTCTGATAATAATTTTTCAGAGAACACATTCTGCGTCTAACACTACTAGTAAGAAAAAGATCTCCCATCTATCTTATAACATCTTTCAAAATGAAGCAAAGAAACAAAAATAAAACAAAACAAAACAAAAATAGCATGGGATACTGGCTTACATTGCAAAGAATTTACAGAACATTTCCAGGCATAGTCAGAAATCTTCACTGTCTTAGCTAAATACACTTGCAAAACACATTATCACTGCAGTTCATCCAAGTCAGAATATAACCATATTGCTATGAAATCAATATCACATGTTATAGAGACTGAATGAAAGGCTGAGGTATTCTACTTGCATGAGCTCTGTTTTGGCATTCAAATTCTGCATCTAATGATGTTAGAAAAGTCATTCACAGCAGTGGAAGTTTCTGAATTGCCACACACGTTAATCAAATGGACAAAAACAACAGATGGAACATTAATCTGGATATCACAGTTTTCTTCTAAGTTATTGTCTTAATTATTGTCCTAGAGCATTACACTCCTTTTTCCTCTCCAGTATGTCTTTACGTACGTGCTTGCACATGTATCAACTGAAGGAACATTGGAAAATTCTTATTTAAAGCCCATCTTAGTACAAATAGGCCAGTTGTTTTCCACAATGTAAGTAATTTGTTCTAATGAAATAGTTTGGGTAAGCAGCGTGATCTTGTTGGCAATGACACTTTAAAGAATGAATGCAGAAGAGCACCATTCATAAAGATTCCAAGAAGTCTAAAACATACACTCAGCTGTCAGACCAAGGGCTAGCTAGCAAGTATTTGATTTACTCTTACACACTGAATATTGCACTGACACCAATAAATGGATGTTTTACATAAGGAATGTTGCACTACACCACACTATCTATAATTTGCCTTAGAATCAATCCTGGTGATTTCTTTTTGTATAAACTTGTACTAAAAGACAATGAAGATGTTTGCAAGTTTGGTTTATTATGCTTCAACATTCTAATTATGGAGCTGTAAGGGGCTTTGTAGCATATGCTCTATAATATCCTATGTAGTTATAACAGTTTAAAAAAAAGTGTGAAGAGTTTATCTCCTATTAACATCAGATAAATTTACTGCTGGTTTTAAAACAACAACAACAACAACGAAAATACCCATGGTAAGATTTCCACTACCAATTCATATTGACATAATTTTGGCTCTGTAAAGGCTAAACTCTAATTAAGTGACAGAACAGTAAATTCAAAATTAAGCTTGCTTCACAAAAACCTACATTAGGATTTTCATCTTAACAGCAATGCAAATCAATTCATAATTTCTTTCAGCATTATTACTCACAAAAGTGAAAAGAATAGAGAGCACCATGAATAGCTAACTATATAAAGGAAGTCGATGGGAGATAAATTAATTGTTTGGAATACAGAATATTTTTAGCATTCTTGAGGCCAGTTATTGTCTGAGCACAATTAAAAGCTGTTTGTGTTTTTTTGTTGTTGTCATTACCCTTTTAAATATATTTTCAATTTTATTGCTTAATTACACGTAAAAATCAGGCTCTAGCAAAAGTGTCCAGTTTAGAATGATGCAACCCATGTGACGACCTTTGTGTCTTTGATTCGGCCTACACCTATCCAATACCTACTTGCTCCAGTCAGAGCTGTTACCAAGACTCTCTAAAGTGCTATCATACTATTAGAAATAAAAAAGGTTTGTTGTAAGATATCAAATAACAGTGAGATTTTTTTTTTGAAGGATTATAATTTTTGACTGATTATTACTGTTAATATTTTACATTGCCAATGAATATGTGGCAGCTACAACCCTGCTCAAACTCCCAGACCTAGAAAATCAGGACATTTTGCCAGTTTTCCAGTAACTTTTATTGACCAAGCCAACCAAAAATTAGTTACAAAAAAAGATCTCAAAACGAGTATAAGTGAATTTCCTATTCCTTACTGGTGAACATAACTTCATAACTGATTATGAATGATTACTGAAAGGGTTTTTTTGCCTAGCTCATGCTGTTTCTGAGTCTTCTGAGCTCTTAATCAACTAATTCAAACATTAAATCTCCATAGGTATTTTGTCTATGCAGCTTCACCACCATTCTGCATCCTGAGTAGTTATGGCTTTTTCCCAGAACTCTTGCAGTTCCTCTGCCCGTCTTAAGTAGTAGAGAAAGTGCAGATAGAGAAAAACACTGAATCATTTCTCACGCGTCCAGCTTGGAGAGAAAGCACTGTAAGGATAAGTAACCGAAGTTTCTTCTTCCATTCTTCCTATCCCTAAGAGTATAAGACAGCTTATTTTCATTCCACATGCTCTTTTATACCAAGCACTTGGTGAAAGATGAGGTTTCTGATGTTTCATCATAACCAATCATTTAATGATTTATAAGTGAAAAAGTTTTTATCAAAGTACACATTTTGTCTCACTTCGAGAAAATCATTTCAGAAACACTAAAAGAAAGCATTGTAACTGTCTTATATATTTAACATTCTTGAATAACTTCCCAATAAGATACGAACACCCTTGAGAGTCATTCAATTCTAATTTATTATCTAAAAAAGCTACTTTTTCCTAAGGTTTATAAGACCTTTGTTATTAAGATCTTAACATTGTAAAATTTTTAATTGTGCCATTATGTGATCCATGCTGCAGCAAGACTTTCTCGCAGGTAATAAATACAGCTTGTAAGGTTGTTTGTGGTTTTTTTTTTTGGAGTTATGTGAGAGCTTGCCTCACTATCCGTTGGTCATCAAGGTTCTTTCTATGTTCTACTGCTCAATTGTAAGCAAATTTCACCATCTTCCATGATTACCTGTTTTGTGTGCATTTATCTGGATACATTTAGTGTGAATTTCATGGATAAAATACCAATCCACTGGTATATTTTGCAATTAATGCTATGAATCTTTAGTTGCTGTGGTTCCATAACTATTCCATGAATATGGTTTGATCTTGAAAAAAATCTGAGATTAGATTTGTAAGCTCTTTTATTTGAAAAAATAGCTTTTCAATTTTTTGTTTTTTTGAAATATTAAACTGAAGCGTTATTTCTAAATTATGTGACAATATTTCTCTGTGCTAAGACAACATGGTATATAATTGATTAGTGAGTTTTTTTTTTTGTTTTTGTTTTTGTTTTTTTAAACACAGGCTTGGGAAATAGCAAGGATAAAATAAATCAGATGTTCCACGGTATTACAACACACAAGTTTATCTGAAGTAACTGTCTGTGTATATCTGTCAACTCACCATTAATGGTAAGCAGATGAGTGAGTGAAGAAAGTAAATTATGCTGTTTTATCCATGGGGAAAAGGCTAACTGTGACAATTAATATGCACAAGCTGATATTGTCTACACACACACTCACCTCCAGTAAACTGTTTACACCCTCAGCAATTTAGCTAAATGATATAACATGACTGAATTTCTACTGCAGCAACAGTAGAAAGGCATTGCAACCTGACTGTCTGGAATACAGAGCCTGTGATGACACACTAACACTGGCATTAATAAGATCAGTACTCCATTATCACTACGATAACATCAACCTAGCATGAACATAAGACAATTAAGGCACACTGTGTAGATTATTTTTATTTTCTCCAAAATATGTCAGTGATTGTACTTCAGTATCCTCCTTCTGATAGTTGTCCTGATGTTTCATGTTTCTGTCATTGCTGTTAATTTGTCCTCTAATGTTATCTCTGTTATATCTGTTATGTTTGGCCAGAAAATCAAATTTCCCTCTTTTTTTCTTTTCTTTTTCCTTTTTTATTTTATTTTATTTTATTTTATTTTTTAAGCAAATATGACTTGATTGCTTTAATACTCATTTTTTCTTGGATATTCAGCTTGTTTCAATGACACCAGTTCTATTGGGAAGCAGATGGGACTTTTCTTCTGGTATCTTGCCATCCTGACAGAATGATGGATGTGAGCACTTGAAAATCTTTATCTCATTCTACTTTGCTCTTAGATGTTTTCTAGCTTCAGCTTTGAAACTGACACACAGCTTGGCTGATGCTTCTGTGCTTTGTGCTTTCACCACATTGAACACTGTATATTCAGCTACTGCATCTCACTTTGCTTCTTACTTGTTTTCCTGTACTAACATATAGTACATATATTCATGTAGGTAACAGAACTCATACAGTGTGGTAGAAACACACCTTTTTTTTTTTTGGCTTGAACATATTAATCCAACCTTTCAGATACAGACGTTTCTGTGAAATGTTCATTTTCAACTTAGCAAAGGATTTTCCTTCCCAAGAGTAAATTACCTTCTGATTCTTTCTGATAAAATGACGAGAGCAGTAGATGTTATGCTCAACTTTAGCAGTGTTCTGAACATCATCTACCCTAGCAATCTTCTATCCAAGTAGGGAAATTTTGATCTTTATCAGTGTAAAACATATAAATAAATAGACAAATAAACAACAGACCTGTTTCAGTCTAGAAGAGGCTTCAGGGAAATAACAGCAATCTGTAAATACCTACAAGGAGGGGGGTTATGAATACAACAAAGCCAGGCTCTTCACAATGACGTATAAAGGGAGGATAGGAGAAGTGTGTAAGGTGAAACAACAGAGATTCAGACCAGATACAAGAAATAACATCTCCACCATAGGGAAAGTCAGGGAGAGGAATAGGTTGCCTGGAGAGATTATGCCATCTCCTCCTTGGAGGTTTTTTGAGACACTATTGGATAAGACCGTCAACAATGTAACTCACTCTTACAGCTGACCCTGCTTAGAACAAGACATTGGACTAGCGACTTCCTGAATTTCCTTCCAACTTGACTTATGGTCTGAAAACAGTGAGAGCCCCAAGTCAGGCACAATATTATTGAGTTGTACTCCCTTGGCTTTTCTGAGCAGACATCGAGATTGTTGTCAAAAGTCATTTCTGCCGTTCTGTTACAAAACCCATTTAGCAGGTTCTGTTCATAATGATTAGAGACTGTGCCTATTACTTGGCAGAAATCTATGAGGAAATATGAAGTATGTTAAAGGTTACCATTATTCTTTGTAGTGCCTTAGAGAAACGGTAAAAAATTAAAAGAGGATGTAATTCAGTAAGCATAAGTTTTACATTTAGGAAGAAAGAAGAAACTATGGAAAACCCAAGTGAGATACGAGGTAGCAGTTGCTCAGAAGAGTATCAGAAATTAGCAGTGAATCACAAATCACATATGAATTTATGCTATTGTCATGCTATATCATATGCTATATGAAGTCATGCTATTGTTAAGAAGACTATTTTTCTTAATGGAAGTATAATCTGCAAGACACGACTTAATTCCTCTTTTCCACTCAGTACCAATAAAACATGAAATGCATCATTTTGCCTCATCGGGAGCACTACAATTCCAGGGAGATATGGAACAAAGGGAGTAATTGGATTGAATTCTCACATTTTATCTGAACAGTGTTAAAAGTAACAGACATGATCAGATGCCTAGAAAACATTTTTTGCAAGAAAATGTTGAAGAAACTGGAGATAAGCTACAAAATAAATAAATAAATAAATAAAAATTAAAAAATCAGACTATCAGACTGAGCTCTCCGTAGGCAACAAAGAAACTGAATAATCTGTTTTCATCAGTTTCATCATTGAGCATCAGTATTTTCTTATGACTAAGTCACCAAAAATGTTCAGTTCCCCAGCACAGAGTGTTTGCTTCTGTTTTGGTGCATATACTTTGCCTTCATATGTTTTTTTTACACTATTTTTTAAAAATTATTTCTGTTTTATCTAGTTGCTCTCTGCACTTATTTTAAACGAGACAGGCTAAACACCAACTACACAAGCAAAAAAAACTAGCAATTATTACTATTTAAATAACAATGATTATTTTTCAGCGATTAAAACTATACAGGATTAGAGACCAAGGAATGGTTTTAGGAACAAACTATCTGCATGTTGATGATCAGTACTACATAAAAACTGAACTGCAAGTAACATGCAAATATTTCCATGTAACCATTTAAAGTTGTGGCAGAACCTTTTTAGGACTGAAGCACAGTAATCAAGTAAATTAAACTCCGCAAAATATGGACCTCATCAAAGCCCCCCTTCCACAAATGTTTGAAAACATATTCAAAGCAACAGACTTATGAGGAGTTAGACTAGATTTTCTGATTCCACCTATATATACAGTGTGGATCATAGTTCCAATGGGAAATCACAGAGAAGCACAAGCTGGAATTCCTATGACATTAAGAGTTCTCATGCCACTGTTCTTCATAATTCATTCAAACTGTGAATACTCCATGACAGAACCAAGAATATACTTGCTATTATTATTATAATGCTATTATTATATAAAATTATTTTATACATAGTTCTGATATATAGTTCATATATGCATATAAGTACCTCTAATAGCTCATATAGTTCATATAAAAGCTCATGTGAATCCTAAAGATCCACATGAAAATGTCACTTGAGCTCTTATTACTCGAGGAGTTTATATTTCTGTAGGAATTTCATAATGCTAATTAAATTTAGAGCTATAACCACTCATAAGGTATTAGGAAAAACACAAATAACTTTTTTATAGATAGAAAGGTAGATCTTTAAAAAAAATAATCTGTCTTGAGTGTGCGTTTATGTAAATTTATGTAAATTGCTGAATCACTGTCAGTCATCTAAGTATTCATTTCACTACGAAAGTAACATTGTAAATGAACTGTAACCAACAACTCTTCAAGCTAAGCCAAAAAATGCAAATATTTTTTCAAAGCAAAAGAAAAAAAAAATTAAAATCATTTAAGAATATGTATGAGTCTTACCACGCCGATTGAAAAGTAATTATTGATGATGTTGTAAGGCACTGGGTCTCCTTTCTCGTCTTTATCATTGGGCATTACTTCAAATTTCCACCTGTCCAGCAAAATCTCAGAGCTGTTCTCAATGTCTTTTAAGATCTTCATTAAATTTTCACCTTCATAACCTATGAAAAAGTGAAAATGAAGTTTTATTCAGTTTTCATTCTTTTTCTGGATGACAGGAAAAATGAAAACCATGTATATAAGACCTGAAAAAGCAGGATTACGTGTGAAGTACAGATAATTTTCCAGCACTTGTCATTAAAAGGAGTTAAAACACAGAGCTGACTTCTGCACCTAGCTACATGAATGTAAACTTTATAGATTTCTCCGGGTGTCAGATTAATACTGGAGAAAATAATTTGAACTTTTAAACTTGTCAATCCCTTGAATTTTCCCAATGATTGTAGCAACTACCCAAAGATCTTACATTACACATTCCTAAATATTCTTCCTTTGAAATTAATCTTAATACTTAAGTGTATCTGACTTCAAAATGTAGGCAAAAGAAAAAAGATTTTCAGATTCTGAGAATTATCTGATCAAAGTTTAAAAGAGGACAGGAAAATTAAAAGCTGCCTAGTATTGTCTAGTCAATTTTTCCATTTGGCTTAAAATAAAAAATGCAAAACATGAAATCCATTCATAACTGACACTTTATCAGGTGAACTAACATTTTTACGTCTTTCAGAAATTTCTTTAACATTCTCACCTAGACCTGTAGTGAAATTGTACTCTTACTTGCAAGTGTATCTGTCTTTAGGCAATTCACTAGTCCGAAACACTGTATACTAAATCAAGCAGTATTCTTGCTTACATATTTTTGAATGTACACAAACTACAGTATGCATGTGTACACAGATATAAAAAGGGGATTTTCCTGGGTTATATTAACATCTGTACTATTAATACAAAATATCATTGTAATAAATAAGTAAGGCCTGTGGATTCATTCCTTCTTCTAATCAGAAATAATTTTTCACATTCGTGCAGTATGTACTTGCTGGGTCATTAAAATAATTTGTAAAATAACACCCACATCTTTGGTACTCAGGTGTAATTTTTGTATGAAGAAAAATCAGGTCAAACATCAGGAGTTCTCTACATAGCTACTGAATCAACATTCAGTTGATTCAGGATGTCAAGGAAAAAAAAAAAAAGAATCACTGAAAACCTTCTTGATAAAAAAAAAATTTCTGATATACTTTCTTATGGTTGTACAGTAAATTTTTATTCATTAGCTACTGCCAACCATCACCTAACAGCAGCATGCACAGTTCCATTTGCCTTCACTGTTGAAAAAGTAGTTTAGTTTCTGCAAGCGCTGTCTCTTCTCTCAGACTACAGAAGTTCCAGAAAATCTGTGCTATGGCAAAAGGTGATTGGGCAAAGAATGAAGAAAGACAGACTATTTTCATTCCCTTTTTTTTTTTAGTCTAGGTGTAATCAGTCAAAATAGAAGTTAAATGTCCAAAAAAGACTGAGATCTCCCAGAAGGGGTCCAAAGAAGGGCCGCAAAGAAGTTAAGGGTCTGGACTATCTTCCATATGAGGACAGGTGGACAAACACAAGTCTGTTCAGACTGGGGAAAAGATGACTTGAGGGGGGATCTGATACATGTTTATAAATATCTAAAGTGAGGTAGGAGGCAAATGTATGAGGCCAGGCACTTCTCGATAGTGCACAGCAACAGGTTGAGAAGTAATGACCTAAAACTTGAACATAGGAAGTTCCATACAAACAGAGCACTGGAACAGGTTGCCCAGAGAGGTTGTGGAGTCTCCTATGGAGATATTCATGACCAGTCTGGACACCTACCTTTGTGACCTATTGTAGGGAATCTGCTTCAGCAGGGAAGTGGGACTTGAAGATCCCTTGAGGTCCCTTCCAACCCCTGCAATTCTGTGATTCTGTCTAAATATGTAGAATTGAAAGGAAGGACATTCCCTGCCTGAGATAATCAAATGTAATCAAAACTAGTACTTATCTATTGCTGTTCATCTTTTTTTTCTTTTTCTTTTTCTTTTTTTTTTTTTTTTTTTTTTTTTTCTTAAAGTGTCATCATCAGCCTTTTCCCAAAGGAAATGGAAGGGTTCAGAAGCACAATAAATCATCCTCATGGTTCACTACAGCAGTTCAGAATCAGGTAGGTTGCATATAACCATTGTTGAGGAACGCAGTAATTAGTCAAAAAAGAATGAGGGCAGGGCATAGAGTTAGTCTCACAGTCAGCACACTCAATGGAAGTTTTCATGTGCCCGCTACTGATACTGCAGAATTTCTGGCAAGTGCCTGAGAGTAAGTATGTGGAAAACATTCCCCATGAGGAAATGAATTTAAGAAAATGGAAGTATGCATAGTGAATAAAAAGTTTTGTTATCGTTGCTGTTATTGCAAATGATGAGAAGGAAAAATAGCTAAAGCCTTAAAAACACAGAACTTTCATTTTCTGCTGAACTCAGGTAGACAGGAGCCCAGTGCTGAAGGCTGTGGATGAATTAGCTACAGTTAACCAATAAAGCCATTGTTCTTAGTATCCTGGAGGCCTGGGACAACAAAGACAACCTGCAGAGTATGAGGTTTGAGGCAGGGATTGTTTGAATACTTTACATAGACAAGTTCTTGAAATCAGCTGGGCTGCATATAAACATTTTGAGAAAGCTGGCTGAAACCTTTGCAAGGCCACTGTCTATCACTTATGAAAAAGTTAGATGACTGGGAGATGTCACTGGTGACTTGAAAAACATAATTTCCCAATCTCATCAAAAAGGACAAAAAAACAATCTGGTGAATGACAGGAGAGACTGTGCCACATTGACGCCTGGAAGAAATCACAACCAAGCTCTCTCTGAACACACTTCTGTGCACATTAAAGAGAAGTCAACCAATATGGATCTACCACAGGTATATCAAAACTACATGACTGCCTTTTGTAATAAGATGATTGGATTTTTGGATAAGAGGGATCACTTTTCTTATCAGCGATATGGATGATATATTGAAGCGCACATTCCTTGAGTTTGAGGATGTCACATACAAACTGATGCTCAAGGGCAGGATGCTATCCAAAGGAATTTTGACACGCTAGAAGATCATTGCTAAATTCAGCAAATCCCACACAACAGAAGAAATAACTCCTGTAATGATATAGGCTTGGGATGGACTGAGAGGAACAGCTCTGCTAAAAAAGCACCAAGGGTGTGGGCAGACAGCAAGTTGCATATGAGCTAACAGCCTGGCATCAAAGTAGTCCAACAGTATTCTCAGTCAAATGAACAGGAGCAGAGCCAGCAGCCTGAGAAGTGAAATTCCTCTCTTGTTCACCAATTAGAGTGTACACAGTTATGAGCACCACTGCCCAGCCCAATACAAGGCAGACATCCATAAATGAGAGGGATTTCAGCTGAGGACCACCAACATGACTGGGGACTAGAGCATTTGCTCTGTGAGGAGAAGTTGAGGAAGACAGGCTTCATCAGCCCAGAGAAGAGATGGCTTTTCAGGGCCAAATACCTGTTTCTAAGGCTTACAAAGAAGTTATTAAGAAGACAGAACCATGGTCCTCACAGCATTGCATAGGGACAGGATGATAGACAAAGAATGTGGACTGAAACAACAGCAATTCAGACTGGCTACACAGTAAAACTTCACCGTTAAGACTGTCAAACACTGGAACAGGCTGCCTGAAGAGTCTGTGTTGTCTAACGTTCATAATGTTTCAAGCAATGTGGTCTATTCAGCTCTGCTTGGTGCAGGAGATTGCACTAGAAAACCTCCTGCAATCCCTTCTATCCTGAATTATTCTATGTACAGAAAGTGAGGTAAGGCTGACTTGTATTTTATTTTTTTTCCCCTACATTAAAAAAAAAAAAAATCAAAATAATTAAAAACCCTTCGTGACAGTGGAGGTGAAGGAGATTCTAAAATGATTGGACAGAACATTACTGATAACAAAAGTTCCAAGAGTTCTACACAGATTTTTCTAAAGATGCATCTGGTAACAAGGCAGACATTTGGAAAGGAAACTTATGATGAGACAGAAGAAGAAGGAAACATTTACAAGGGCTGGGAATTTCCAAATAAAGAGCCAAGTTCCTAATACATTTGTACTGAAATGACTAACTGAGAAATAAACAGAGCTACCTTTGAGTCTGTGAACTAGTGTCTTTTCTCCAGAGACAGTCTTGCCTAAGACTTTCTTCTTCAGGTCTCCTTCAAGTTTTTATGTTATTCTTTTTTACCATACAATGCAAATCCTGGATGAAAGTAAGTTATTGGAGGAGCTGTGAATAAGTTTCCACACATACAGGAAAGGATGCAAAGGATATTAAACTTTTTACTTTACATATATTATCCTTTCAGCATTCTTTGTCTTCTCATTTCCTGATAAATTGCATCAAAACAATGATTGTCTGGAGTCGTCCGTAGGAGAAGAGAAGGAGAGCGGATCAAAAGAGCTAGTCTAAGGCTGAGAAATATTTTTCATTTAGAATTTACAAATATTAAAAAAGATAAAACCACTCCAAGCCCAACATTAAGCATTTTCAGTAACCCTTTCAGAACAGCCCCAACTAACATCCATTTAACACTTCTTTATAATTTATTGATTAAAGAAATAACTGCAATACAGATGGTAAAACACCAAACAAATAGCTATATACTATTCTCATTACACCTTGGAGCTTTTTTGGTGTCAGCAGAAGCTACAAACAAGGTATGAAGAGTGATTATGACCTTTAATATCTATAAAACAGTTCATATAACATTTACCGACAGCTAATTCCAAAAAGAGGAAAGATCATAGTGGTTCTTTACATACATCATAAAAGAGACATCCAAATGTTAAAAGCAGACTTTGATGCAAAAGTTATTTTTTTTCTTTTTTAATTACGTAATACAAGGTATTTTAACTTATGTTTACCTCCTCCCCATCTCAGACACCTTGCTAAATCATTGCCAGTCCCAAGAGGCAGAATTGCAACTGGAGGATGCTTAAGCAAGTTTGCCTTCTCTGTGAATAAAGAAAAAAAAAAAAAAAAAAACATACCTAAGGAAAAAAATCTAATTGTTTGGTTGCAATATAGTAACCATGTTACATTATGTTTCACTGAAAGACAGAGGTATGTACTCTGTATATGGGATCACGCTGTCTATTCAACAAGCATTTAATTGAGTCATTCTATTGTGCAGCTCATTCCCTAGTCCAGGTACTATCTTTAATCCTAATTTACATTATCGTTATCATAAGGACAAAGAATTAAAAGTTGTCTATTGATTTACAATTTTCAAAGCTATTTGAGCATTACAATCAGGACCTTGTATTTGCAAAAGGACATTTTACCTCCCTCCTTTAAATAAGTAAGTAAGTAAGTTCAGAAACATGCATTTGCTATCATCCATTTCTTCATGACATCCTTCTTACCTAGTTTTTCCGGTCTAGACCTCTCATAAAAGAGCATATGATTTTAAATACTCGTCACCTAAACATTCTGTCAAGTCTTTTGGTCACTCCATCTCCTTTCTCATTTCCATTGTCTTACATTCCCATTTTGTCTGCAGGCTCTCTAGTGCCAAATAAACAAACCTTTGGTGTGAGAGATGTGCACCCTAATAAGCACAGGGAGGTTAAAATCTCTAAAATCTTAACCTCTGAGCCTTCCTAATTATTTGTAGAGAGGAATTTATGGCCAACAAACTGAAAGAACTCTATTTGAAATGATTACATACCCCACAGCTTACACATCTACATGTCTGTCATAGCAGTTCTATTCAAAGGACTGTTATTTCATTATCTGCATTATGGGATAACGGAGTATAAATAGAAATGTTGTAGCCAATTTGTTTCAGTATAGGGAATAGACTTCCAAAATTAAAGCAGTTTGATTCAAATTTCTTGTCTTCTGTAATTTTTTTCAGGGCTATAAACATTGGACTCATCTAGGGATCTTCATATCCTCTACAATTTGAATATCCTTTAAAATAATTACGACTCAAATTATGATATTTCAAAAAATTAAATGAACAACATATTGTACCAAATAGTTGCATCCACATGTTGATAAAGAGTTAAGAGTAATAAACGTAAAATATAAGAATCCTGCAAAAGTATGTAAACTACGTTGATTACCTATGCAATCCAAAATCCAGCCTACCGTCCCATCTCCACCACATGCTAGTACTCTGAACTCAGGAACATCTCGAAAAAAATTTAACCTAAAAAAGTAAATGAAGATATCTATTTAATAAACATAAATGCACTGTGCATACATTTTATGGCTTAAGACATTTCATTTGACAGCACCTGACAAACCAACATCTGAAATAATCAACTCTGACCACGCTCTCGTTTTTTTTTAAACAGAAGACAAAATATCATCCAACAATGAATTATCTGATAAATTTAAAAAGAAATTTATCCAAGAGTTATTATGGTTCACTGGTATTAGAAATGGGTTAGACATAATGGCTAATCCAAATCTTTGTCTTAGTTCATATATTAAAACATATATTAAAACACTTCCAAGTTGAAATATTTTTAATTTAAAACATTTTTTGATAATAGCTTTTGACCTATGCTGAAATTATGCATAAACTGTGACTAGACAGAAACTTTACATTTATTTTACTGAATTATTACATATGCACGTGCATGTATTTCAACATATATTCTTTAGTTTCAGAGACATCTTAATGGATAGTCTACACACTGGTGATCAGATTAAATTTCCAATTTGCAGTCTCCTAGTAAATGCACAATCGTTACAATGTGCAAAAAATTCTTTAACACAAATAAAGCTACAGAATAACTTATAATATTTAAATCAAGCTATTTTCCATATGACGCTTTAGTGCTGCACACAGAATAGTGCTTCTATCTCTAGAAAGCTATACATTTCTTATAAAATCAAGGCCAAATGTAAAACTGCAGACAAAAAGAAGAGTGTGTGAAACAGAATGTCCAATACGAAAAAAACAATAACAATAACAACAACAAAAAAAACCCTAAGATGTAGAAAATCACAGGATAACTTTTTTAATTAGTTCCAGACCAGAATTTCAGGGTAAGCAATACTAGTAAGTCCATCAAATCGGTGTCCCACTCCCTCTAATTTCCTCTACTTCTAAGAGCTCATACCCAATAAGAAGTGTCAAGTACAACATTTCAAGCATGCTTACAAATTCAGCTTTGCTCTTCTCACCTTTTAAATTCTACTTCACACATGTGACGGACAACTGCTTTAAGATCCCTTCTGATCCAAAATGTCACATGCCAGATTACTTTTAGAGAATATATCTTTTAATAAGCATGTGTGCTGAAAAATTCTCTGCTAAAAGTCACAAGGCATCACTACAAGAGTGAGCAGTGAGATGTCCTGGCCCCCAGGTGCGGTTCTCCATCACTTCTTAAAAATAGGAGAGAAGATAAATGCCTCCCATCACTAGCATTTCTACTTTGACTTAATGTGTTGCATCTTTAGAAAGTTATCAGATCTAGTTACACTACCTCAGTACTGAAAGTATTTCAGATTAATTAAAAATGAAATTACAGTCCAGAGGTGAGGGTAGGGTACTATCTTCTGTAAATACGTAAGCACTTTCCACCACACATACTAGATTCAAAAACAAAGCCTGGGGGAAAAAGCAACACATGTACACACAAACAAACAACAAGGATAATAAAAATCATCTCACAAATAATGACAATAAGAAAAAAAAATTAAAAAACACAACACATAAACATTGGGTTGATATTAATTTTAATACAGATAGGCAGAAAGTAGATTTACATCTCAGTTGCCCTTTTAATAAGCAGGCATCCTCACCATGTGAGTAAAAGTAATCTTTTCCTGTTGATTGTATACTTAATCTTCATCAAGAAAAATATAATTTTCCAAGAAAAAATGGGGGACTGAAGAATTTGACAAAAACGTCAAACAAATTCTCAGTAAGATTCATTCATATTTCCCCTGGTGCATTTTGGTTGCATATGCAGTGAATTTCCCAAACAATTCATTCATCTCATAGCACATCATTAAATACAAATGACTTTTTATAAGTTTAAATGTGAAAGCAATATATATGTTATATAAAAAGTACAGAAATATAAATACACAAAACAAATGTAAGTTACAATATTCCTCATATTAAATACTTGTACGCATAAACAGATTATATAAGCATACTGCCACATAAACAAGATGGGCTTCTTTATGTACATCAATAGCAAAAGCAAGTCTGAGGAAAATGTGGGCCCACTAGCAACAGAGGACACTAAGGAGGCAGTTACTGAACATCCTCCTTGCTTCAGTCTTTACTGATAAAACTGGCTTGCAAAAGGTCTGTTTTACCAAAATTTTTATCCCTACATTACAAGAAAATTCTTTTTTTTTTTTTTTTAATATTTAGATGTTATTTTATATAGAGTTGATTTTTATAGATACTATAGTGAATAGCTTTCCTAAATAAGCAATTCAAACAGTCTAATAATAGCAAATAGCAGCACTAGAAAGGTACAGAGGAACATTGTGCTGAAACAGACTGTAAGCCAAGTAACACCTACTCTTCAATCTCTTGCAAACAAGCAGCAAGAAGGATGAGCAGAACTTCTCCTACTGACATCTACTACAGAACATGACACTTCTGATATATTAAAGAATAAAAGATAAAAAGACAAATATAATGAAATACAGAAAGAAAACAAATGAATGGTTGCATTCTAAGGCCTTAGAATAGCATCACATTTGCTAGGAAAATTGTTTGATGATATCATTCCTGTTCTACTGAATGGATATAAACAATCCCCAGATTTTGTTTATGGGAGACGTGATTACATGTGGTTTTCTATCATCAAAATTAACAAGAGCATCTAATTCCTTTCTGATGGTGAAATTCTTGTACCATTAACTGCTGCCTCCTATTTTTTACAATACCTCACCATTTTACATGTTCCAAAAACATGTAGATAAAAAACCTAGAATTAAATAAGTATTTTCATGTTAGAAGATCCCTTGAAAGTTGACCTGCTTAAGTCTAAGCAAGTTTCTCACCTTCTGGAAGTAAAACAAACAAACTGATTGACAACAGCCAATAATTTTATTTTACCAGATACAAGGATCTTGGGAAGAGACAATTACTGAGTTTCTGCTGTTTTCCACCTGGAAAATGGCAACTGTTTCAACTAACTAACTAACTAACTACTCCAGTTCAGTTGTTTTAGATTTACAAAACAAACAGCAACATCAAACATCTCTACATCAGAATTTTGTATTTAAGTGATATAGATTCCTTTTCATTTTTAGTAACTCCTGTCCCATTCACATTGGCTTCAAAGGTTTTGATACAATAACACAATATTCAATCAATAAATACATAAAACTTTAAACTTGTAAATATTTTTTCTTAAGATGTGGCATAAATCCAAGTCATATTATTAAAATTTTCTTGAATGAATATATCTATAACTTTACCATCAGTAAGGTATGGTAATTATGAGTGAACTAGTACTGGAAGAGAAATTACACTGTGTATGAATGGAAGTGAAAGGTAAACATCCACCCCAAACACCACTAGCTCAAAGCAAATTAGTCTGCTAAACCTTTGCAAATGAATTTAGACTAATTTGTTAGACATCTCATACTTCCAGATGAAGCTGGAATGGAAGCTGGATGTAACTAGGAAACTTTGTCCATTTGTGAATTCACAATGTTGGGTTTAATCTACCAATTTCCAGATGAAAGCAACAAGTTGAAAGGCAAAGCAATTACGTTGTTGCAGTGTTTACTCCTTTATTGTACTGACCACATTGCTGCCATTTTACCAAACAAAACAAACACAATCTCTGACAAATGGTTATTTACTTGACTATACGAATGAAAGCTTAACACAGTTTTTCCTTTTGTAGACTGACAAGTAGAGCTAGCCGTGTAACTGGACAACACCACACACTTTATCCTCATTACAATGCTCACTGACAGTGTTGTGTACATTATGCTGACATTATTCATGACACAATAATTGTAGTAAATCACTGAAAAAAAAAAAAAAAAGTGCCAGTGAATCCAGGTTATCATAATACGGGGCCAAATATTTCTCTCCAGGAACGACATTTCAATGTACATAAAAGTTAAATGCCATATAGGCATTTCATAGCTGAAAACCTTGTTTTCAGTTAATGAATTCCTAAGATAAAGGTTGCCGGCAATTTCAAATGGTTATCTTGCTAAGGATAATGGAATATTTAGAATATATATATGTATATACATACACACACACACCATACATACATCACATGTACATATATGTATACATATATGTTGTCAGCAACTGCGAGACCCCCCCACGGGATGTGACGCGATAGGCCCTCTCCCTGCTCTATGATTGATGTGTGGCACGTGCCCTTAGGGGCGTAGACGAAGCACATAGGTTATATAAGCTAGAGTTCACGTGTAATAAACGCCATTTTGCTGTTCATCATATTGGTGTGTGCATGCAGTCATTTGGTCCTGGCCTGGTTTTAGGTCAGTACTGTAGGAGGCAATGCAACACATATATCCCTATCGAGCAATATATGATCACATGTGATCATTGAGAAACTTTCTGATTATAGAGGAAATTTTACCAGAAAAGTAATTTAATGACTTATGTCAGGTACTAGACACTGAAGACATCAACCCATACCTTGAACTCAAAAATAGCATGAATATGTTTTCCTTCCCTGTTGCTCAAGATGCATACCAGAATATTTTCATAATGTAGCAATACAGTCCATAGAGAGCCCAAATTATTCAGATACAGATACTGAACAATAATGACATTGTCAAACTTATGCTCTTTGCAAGACTGAAATTTTCTTTACCTGTACAATACCCACAAAATGCATAGCAGCCTCATTAGTTTGAGAGAAGGGAAAGGAGAATTAATATATGCTGGGTATATTAGGTGGAGGTGGAGTAAAGATGCTGGATGGTGTAAGTACAGTGCATTTCAGAAAGTACTTAATAGCGGTATTCAAAAGCTCATTTTGAAATGACTGAGAAGAGGGAACCACTTCAAGAAGGCAAAGGTTGGACAGCAAACTATGAGGGATACTCCAAAAATAATGCCTTCTATTTTATTATGCTGGCCTACCATGTCAGAGGCAGATGTTGGTAGAATGGCAGTAGAGATTAAACCTTCCCACCAATATTTCCTCACATTTTGTTGCTGTGTGCAGACGGCAGCAGAGAAGACAGAATGCCATCTTACATGGAAGTGCGTATGAAGCAAAGGTTTGGAATGAATTCTTCCATATATAAAAATTTGCACCCATCCTCCATGTTTATGGAGACCAAACAGTGGATGTAAGCACAGTGAGGTGGTGGGTGGCATATTTCAGCAGTAGCAACAGTGGGTCACCTTCACTGCTGCAGTTTTTTATGAGTGTGGCATGCAGATTCTTGTTTAATCCTGGTAAAAATGCATAGCAAACAGCGGTCCCTATGTTGAAAAATAGAGTTTTGTAACTAAGAATTTCTTCTTTCAAATAGTGCTACTGTGCTCCTTGTAACTGCTGTGGTTTCCATGGAAATAAATAGGAGGCATTACTTTTCTAGCAACCTATATAGTAAGGAGGCTAAAGATGAAGCAAAGCCTTTTTAAATAGATTTCAGACAACAGGTTGTGGTAGATTCACCACTGAAAAACTACCATGGATAAGAGAGGGATGAATTATTCTGGACCATAACTTTAGCAGTGTAGTCTAGAAACTGTTGATATTCACAATATTTGAAGATTGTGCTATGCATATTGCAGACATCCCTTTTACAGGTAAAAATACACTTAAACAGATAAAATCAAAGAGTAAGTTTCACATGTTAAGACTCACAGAGTTCTACTGATTTATGTACAGCGCAATCATAACTTAACTGTAGACAACAACTAAACCACACTGGCTTGCTCTGTCTTTTGGAAAAACAAACAACAACAACAACAACAAAAAACGTATATATATATATATATATAGTTATATATACATATATAGTTCTCTTTCAAAGAAATATGGATCAAGTCCAAGGTTTTCTTCAGGACAAAACAACTGTGCAATTATTATCTCCTCAAAGTATTATTGGTGTATATGTCTTCTCACAATACTCTAAATTCCCAGTGTTCAAACAGCAAAGAAATACTCTAGCAATCAATTCCAATAATCAGGGAAAATAGTGTAATTTTCAAAATAGGCCTATTGCTTTGTGAAGTTACAAAGGCCCAGGTGCTGTAGATTCCCAGCTAAATTACACAGCAAGCTGTAGGAATTCAGTTTGGCTATCCTGGGCATCTTTTAAGCTGACAGAACTTACGGTTTAAAAGGGCTGGCTGATGTAAACTTGTGGATAGAATTCAAAAAAGACATGCTCTCCAAATTAAATGGTTAAGGGACTTATAAAGAAATACAACTTTAGTGGATATAATTTCTATTATAGTGTATAAAAATAACATAAATTAGACATTTTAAATAATAGACTTAAGGGAACAGGAACCTTTTCAGAGGGACAAAGCCTTTGGGAAATGGTGACCTCTCAACAGAGCCATGTGGGTCTGTGGCTGGCTGCTATTCATCCAGCTATTATTTACCTCTCTGAGAGGTGAACAATAACCGAATTTCAGATTCTTGAAGATCATTAAATACACAATAACAGTTGTTGTCAGAAGTAGAAGGCTCCTATAGAGATGTAACAACCAAACAGGGAAACTCTTTTCAAGGCTAAAAACACAGGTGCTAGGCACAAATTACACAATGTATCAGCCTGGCAATTTTCATGTCACTTTGTTAACTGTGGCAGTCTGTAACTGTGGAGTATCTTTTATGTCTGCCTTCAGCTGTCGAGTTTACAGGGTTTCTCCAGCTCACTCGAATCTCTGCTCCCAAATAAAGAATGTCTAAACCATTAATTATGACATCAATGTTTAATATATATTGTTGCCCTTTGGCTGAGAGCTCCTCAGTTTTCGGGCATGGCAGCAGGTTAACTTTTATTGTTGTAAAAGAATCAATGCCAGAAAGTCAGCTCCACTGTGATTTATTTGCATCACGGCCATATTTTTATATAGATTATGTATACGAGTCTTAACACAAAGAGCACTGGAAACCTTAGCTTAAATATGTTAAGCAGCTAAAAGAAGTGTCTTTGCTGCTGTCCCTGCAGTTTTCCAAGTATCACCATATCTATTATGAAACTAGGTGACATATCCACTTCAGTAATTGGACATTCAGATGGAAATACTAAATTTCCTGTCAGCTTGTTCAAAACATTTTCCTGCTGACCCGCTACCCATCAGCACATCTACTGGAAAATGCACAAGTTCTGATGTTCCAAAACATTCATTTAGTATTTATTTTAATTTTTAATGATTAATATTGAAAGGGAAAGTGGAAAGTACTACTTCCAGTTTTCAAAGAAATTTAAACATGGGACTCCACTAGTGGCCCTTCTTCCTCTGGGCAAAGACTGTTTTTTTTTAACCCTGTTCCAGCTGCAGTGTGCAAAGGAATCCGTTATTCCAACACAATGCCATGAGAGAGCATGGCTATTCCCCATTAGAGAGGAATAACAAATGACCTAGAATTACTGAGTCATTGACATTTTCAAAAAATACTGTAGTTTCACAGTACCCTAACATTTAGGATTTTTACAGGTTGCCCAGTTCCTCTAGTTTTTCTCCACTATCCACATTTTCAACTAAAGGGAACTGTAATTATTAACTCAGAGTAACCGCAGACGTTTAGAACTCAAGATAGAAAACTTACAAATGCTATTCTCAGTCATTGACAGTACATCATTAGAAAGACAGCCTCCTAAATAACTAATTTGTGGGTTAAAACAAGCAGAAAACACGTAAATTCTACCCTAATCATATAAAAATTTTATAGGTTGAGTATACAAGTTTGAAAGCAGTGTTCAAAAGAAAAAAAATAAATAAAAATGAACACAAAATGTATTTCAATAATCATAAATGCATTAAAGGAAATTCGCATTTATTCCTTTCCATTCTGTAATAGTAATTGGCATAAGGAATACACTTTCATTTATCTCCATGTTGTGCAACCCCCTCTCTCTGTTTCCCTCTCTGTTCCATGCAAATAACAATACTAATAATAATAAAATACTAATATAATATATATATATATATTATATAAATATATAATATATATATTATATATTATATATATTATACTAATATATACTAATATATTCTAATTATACTATATATACTAACATATATATTATATATATTACACTAATATAATATATATAATATATATTATATATATTAATATATTAACGTATATTAATATATAATATAATATAGACAATACTAATAATAATAAAAATAAATGTAACATTTTGACTGACAGTTCAGCATATCTGGCATTGTAGAGACTGATGAGTGAGTGGACAGATGAATGTACAGGCAGACTTTACTAGGCAATCCAGCCCCCACAGAAAGGGAAACAAACACTGGCAAATTAAATACACAGTGTATTCAACTGCATGCTTTAATGGACAAATTACATACAGAGTACATAGTATTGCCAGAGGCGAGAAGTGATGGTAAGAGATAAACTGGAAATTTAGGATTATTTACTTCTGTGTAATGAATTAAAAAAAAAAAAAAAAAATACTAAAACAGCTTTAATAAAATGAAATCTCAGTTTGAAAATTAATTAGAAATTGCCTCAAAGTGACTCTGAAGTAAAACTGTTTAGATTCCTAATAGGAAGAGAAATTGAAAATATTTCCTAAAACCACTGTTCTAGTTCAAAAGTTTAGAGCTTAAATTGCTTTCAGTACAGGTCTGAACTTAACACTGCCCTCTTGTGCTTCTTCCTCAAAATACATTTTCCTTTATCACAAGATAATGAAAACCAAAGAACAGTTATAGCCTGAAATGCAGCCAATAATTGGTGGGTGGTTTTGTTTGTTTGTTTAAGTTTTGATGAACTCAGATTAATTTGAAATCAAGTATTTCATTTATTTTAAAAGTTGCTCTCTTAATCTCTTAGCATGACGTTTCTATTATGCTCTTTGTAAAACAGTATCAGTTACTATTTTTGTGTCAAAATTTTTTATAAATTCCTGAAATAACTTTCTGTATTTTTTTCAAGTCTGCTTACTTTTTGTATCACTTAAAATTTCCATATGCTTCAAGATGAGTGTAACAAGACACAAATAATGTCTGAATAAACAAACAGAAGTAACATTCTGTACAAGATAAAATTAGAGACATGGAAGAAATCAGGCGACTCATTATTTCTGTTTTCTGAGCAGATTTTGTAACATTTTGCAGGTTGTACACTAGCCACACTGTAGCACAATGTACACTGAGAATTCTGACTTCAAACGAGGTTGGAGCGCTTTTTACTTTCATCAACACATTTTAAGTCTAACAGAACGCATGAATGGACAGTTAATATAGGATGGTTTTAATAGAGAATAATTTCCTGTGTATTTAGCTTTAAAATAAGCAGCACTGACAGAAATTGTTAGTCTATTATTTTCAGTAATACACCAATGACAACAGAAATACAACACTACAAGGCACAAAACGTGCATTTCCACTGCCACCCTTTACTTCCTTCAATTCAAAAACAAAACTAAAATCCAAAGATTCAAAAAATAAAAAAGGAAAAACTAGATACTCACTGTACATAAACAACAGCATAAACCTCATATTGAACACATCTCCTAATGTCTTTCTTGACTAATATAATAACTTTTCTCGATGTAAAATTTCATTTATCAATGATGTAACTAAATAACACTGAACTCATACACACAAAGCTATTTTGATGAGATGATCAGTGCTGTCCTGTTTTCTTCTATCAAGGTATATGCTACTTTAAAAGGTGACAATTTCAAGTAGCAAAAGTTGGCATTTGATATATTGTCAATGTCCTCCACACACATTAATACAAAATTGAAGAGTCATGGAAGAAGCATGTTAGCTGACTGACTGCAACATTGATTCAGTTAACAATGAATCTCTGAAACTCACCCAAACTGAGCCCCCATAAAATGTCACTGCCAACATAATCTAGGTGCTTTAGTCATTTTTTGTACCCCTACATCCCAAATATTATTGACTGAATGAGGAAAGCTCAGCCAGGGTAATCTGAAGCAACATTCCATATCTGACATGCAAAAGAATAAGCATATGTATACATATGTATACATATATTCATACCCTATGTATCACACAGAAACTTATGTGTATGCACAAATGTTTTGATGTAAAAGAAAACTGCAGATAAGCCAGGTTGCTAAAATAGCAGTAGAAACTTCAAAGAAAATGACATTTACCACAGTTCTTACAGTGTACTGCACGTTTATCAGTAAAACACATGATACACAGTTCCATTTGTACATGTAAATAAATAATACCTGTAAATTTCTGCAGCCATTCAGAGGTCTGTAGTGCTGATACATTCAAAGCATGCTCTATGTGCCTCAGTCTGTTCATTTGATTATGTTGCATTTCATTAAATGAATTCCTGGTAATAATATTAACTGTAGACTTACCCTGGCATTGGTCCATTTCCAGCAAGGCTATAAACTTGACGAGGATTTAAAAGGTACTGAAATTTTCTATAAATTCTAAAGAAGTCAAAGAGACAGAAAAAGAAAATTACTTACATGGTTTTGTTGTTCTTGTGTTTGTTTGTTTGTTGTTTGTTTTTTGATTTTTTGTTTTGGTTTTTTGCTTGTTTGCTTGTTTTGTGGGGTTTGTTTGGCTTTTAAACTAAGTTGAATGCAGGGTTTGAATTTCAGGATCTTATTTATACACAGTGAAATAAAATGATAAATTTGAACACAATCTCCACAGTTATAGGGATAAAATTAAATGCTATAAACTATTTACGATACAAATACAAATGCTGTATACCCAGACAGAAGTAAAATAGGACAAGGGGGTAAGATGACACAAGAAAGGGTGAATAAGCAAAGCATTTGGAAGAGCACTTAGTTTATTATTAAAATAGCTTCACAGAAAAGGAGAGATTTATCCCTGAGATTAACACAAAATTAGATTCTAATTGTAGAATTACAAATTGGTTCTGTAACCCACCAAAAACATCTCTGTAGCTTGAAAAACATCCTGAGAAAGCAAATCTATTGTCAACTAGAGTTGGATTCAGTTAGTGAGAACTCACATCTCTTTCAGATTATATTCAAATGGGAAGAAAATGAAAAAGATTAAAACTGTTGTTGAAATTTACATAAAGTAAATTTAATTGAAGTATGCCTAATTAAAAATTATCTGAATAATAGGAGGGAAATGATACAGAAGGTAAAACATTGTCCTATCCCATAAAATACCTCCCTATTTCAAAAATATTTCAAAATCTATTTCAAAAAATATTTCAAAAAGTGTACCTTTACAAATTTGAGGTTATGTGTCCTAAAAGTAAGACAAATATTTTCATTCTTCAGTACAAAGACTAGGAATGTAATTTCCTTCACTGATAACAGTGTTGTACCTCCATGGTTTCTTATGAAGAAGCACATGAGTTTGAGCTCAGAAAGAATGAATACCTGAAAGAATGATATCTGGGATCTATGACAATGGTTTGAATTATTAACTCATTTATCTGCTTTTAATTTTAATGCTTATGTTTTCCAACCTACTTAATATCCTGATGCTTTTTTAAAAAAGCTTTTTTTCCCTCCCCATTGGAAGATATCTCCCTTTCTTTTTACTGACCTAAGTAAAACAGAAAGATAACAGGAGCTGAATTTATTTAAAAATGACTACGCAGTTTGAAATTCAAGACAACAAAACTGTCTAGACACAATCTATGTGTCTAGGGATTGAGGGATTACATATATACGTACATTGAAGAAATGCACAATTTATCAGGTTAGGTGGAAGAAAAGGATGTTACAATACCGAATACAAGCAAATTCATAACTATATATGAAACTCAAATTTGAACATTTTCTTAATTTCTCAATTATTTAGTAGATCAGCTTCTTCATAAAGCATTATGTCCAAACACACTGAATACAGTTTATTCCTGATGCCACTGATGACAGAAGAAGTCAATGTGAAATGACTGGTTTCAATTGCCAGCATGCACACCATTATCAACTGTTGTGACGACAACTAAATCAGATGTTCAACTGTGGATTTACAAGACAGTACACTTTCAATCCATATGAAGTATCTTACTGACATAAAAAGATCCCCTTTTAAATTTTTTTGTTAGCATGTGTGAGTTGCTTTTCCATGATACAGAAATTAATTGGTCAAATTTAATTTAACCTCTGCAACTGACAAGGAGTTCTTAAATAGGATAGTTAGGAAGTTCTAAAGGGTTGTTATTTGCCTAAAGGTTAAGTGCTATAAAACATAGTAGCCACAACCTAAGCTTACAGTACTGTTGTAAGGTATCAGAGAAATGCTACAACAGCCTTCCTAATACAGAAGGAGCAAGGTATCTCTAACCAAAACCTGGAAGTCCACCTGAAGTGGTAAAGTTATTAGATTTAATTATTTTTGAATCATTGTATGCCTTCCACAGGTCCTAAGTGAACATCAATACCAGATAATCACTTTTTAATGACTCACTGCAAATGACACATCATGCTCTAAGTTATAACACATTTAAGTATACTACTCTGCATAAAATTCATAACTTGATCATTCATTTCAGTGACACCAAAGAAGAAGAAACTGTCTATAAATAAAGTTTGCCTTCGTACTAAAATGTAACTAGATCTGACAGCATGACACATTGAAGACTGGTAAATGGACAGTGATTTAGTCTTCCAGTTTTATGTGTGCAGTACCGAAAAACCTACTTATACTGACTTGTCTGTAGACATGTTGCCTCTGTATTTAAGGAAGGAACCGGACATGGTTATCTTGTGACTGAAGATTTGCTCAGACAGAGCCATGAGACAGCAAATTGGGTAATGCTACAACACAGCATTTTGTGATGGCAGTATCAGCTGGCTTATTAAATGGACACTGGCCACTATGGCCTCCAGGTTGTTCTGAACCCATGATAATTCGACAAACAGGTCTATTTCTGTAACTGTTCATAGGGTTATTCTGTATTAATTAATAAATTCAAGCCAAAATTCAAATCCTAAGTGAAATTTCTTTGTTGTCATTTCCTCCCCTGCCCCTTCACTCCCTCCTCCTGTATCTCATTAAATCAGGCCCAAATTTCTTATGAACCCTACAGTTGTATTAGCATAGCTGAGGTGGTAAAAAATTACAGCAGGAGTGGCCAAGAGGGATGGGGTCAGTCAAGAACAGCTTTGCTGATGAAGGAACTACTTCTGACTGCTTGGGCTGAGTTAGACTGAGCCTCCTAAAGTAACAAGATCATTCCTTTAGAGACAAAAGAAATGGACAGAAACCGGTAACTTAGTAATTCAGAATTGCAGTAAAGTTGACTGCATTGGAGAAAAACCTGGCCACAGCAGAGCTCTGTGCCATCCGGGAAATGCAACATTTCTGAAAGAGAGCAAAGAAGCCAAGGCCTCCACCTTGAAAATAAAAGAATATGGGCAATTTCTCCCACATATAAAACATTTCGGAAGGATCAACTGAAAATGATTCTGTTGAAATAATGTCTCAATGCTAAATGGAAGATTAGAAATCCAAACTAATCACAGGGTAGAGGGAAGAAATACTCTGAATAAAAGTTATTAGAAAACAACAAAGGTCAAAGATAACATCAGCCTGTACTGCAAAGACACTGAACGTAGAGTCAGCAGGAAACGTCAGTGTACGGAAGCTGATCTCCAGTGCATCCAACCGCACATTTGTCAAGGAAACAATTGTTTAAACTCACTTGCTGGTCAGGCAAATAAATTGGAAAATGGGGAAGGGGAAAACAAAGTAATGAGTATGGCAAAACAACAGCATGATTTAGATTCTAGCTATCTTATTGGAGAAGCATTACCCTTAACAATAGCAGTGTTTAGAAACACTACAGCCCATAACTAGCTGTATATTCTTACATAGCCAGTTGTATATTCTTTCTGTTGAAATCAACTATTCTGTCCATGAGGTACTAAGTGCATTCACTGTATTCACTGATTATTGAAAGCTACCATCTTAATTTGTTAGATCTTAAACTCAGGCAAACAGGAATGTTAGCTATAGGGTGAAATGAATGTACTCTTTTTTTTTTTTTCCTGACTAAATGAAGCAAGAAATGTTCATTCAGAAATGTGCATTCACTGAAAACAAGCTATGATGTGATTTGTCCTGAGAAAGATATCTGGCTTTGCTGAACTCCTATCCAACTTCATTTTTAATTGAAATCTATTTGTGGTATGTGAAAGTTTTAAGCTCATCAACTTTAATTCTAATTTGCAATTTTCTCCTTAATAAACATTAAATTACACTTCAGTTCTAATTTATCACATACATATGGATTATACACTGTACTAAACTGATAAAGTCCAAAATAAACTTGTTTAAATTCAGTTATATTTCAGGTGATGGGCAATAATATTAATCTATTTAGAAGAATATACAACTGGATTATTTTCATAGCATTCTATTTTTATTTTTTTTTTTCAGTTATATCTGAAAATAATGCAATTAGTTTTTAAAAGAGAAACCTACATAAAGGACATGATATTTATCACTATACCTTCTGCAAAACTGGTTTTCTAACAATTCAAGCTTTAAAACACATCAATAAGGTAATCTGTATGATTGTTGATAAAGTAGCTCTGGTGTCTGAATACATTCCTTCCACATGTTCCTTTCTCACCACACCTCTTTTTCAACACTCACAAACCATAACAAAAGCATTTAGCTTTGTTTCTTTAGAGCAATCCTCAGTCCCTTCCCTTGTGCTTTAGAGATTTTTTTTTTTTTTTTTTTTTTTTTTTTTTTTTTTTAGGGGCAAGAGGGAAAAAAATGTACAAAAGGAAAAGGCAAGAGTACTTTTTAGGGGAGTACATTTATTCAACTGGTTATCAGATGGATGAACGCAATCTCTGTAAGTCTAAGGGCAATGAAATGGTTCCGTTACCATATGGCAAGGCATAAAATCTCATACAGGGAACTGTGGGAACACTGGAGCCTTGACAGTATCTGCAGTAACCTTTCTGTGTTCAATGAAAGTCAATTAGAAATCATAACTCAATTCATCATGATATCTCATAGAGAAAATCCTAAATAAAGACTGGGAAACAGTTCTCAAAAAAACCACTTTGATTTCAATGAATCAAGATAATGAAATTCTCATCCACAAAAATTAGTGGAGGGTTTTTTTGGTGTTTTTTTCCCCCCATTCCCCCACCACCTCCCAGCCTGTTTTGGAAACTGTGTTTTTGTTACAACCTATCCTCTACTCCTACTGATATCCCACTGCTATATACTTCAGTGTGTAATACCACTTTAAGGTAACAGTGTTAGTGAATAAAGTGGGATTCATTTTTTTTAAAATTCAAATAACCTCTGTGATCAGTTTGGCACCAGTAACAATTGCATTAAAATAAACTGGAGAGTGTCAGACTGCAATTTGTGAATGGAAACGGGAGCTCTAACCGGAGAAAATGTTTCAAATTTGCTTTTATGCCAGAGAATATCTAATATTTCATGACGTGCCTTGTGTGTATCAACTTCATTCAGATAGTGAACTTGAGACCAATTCTGAGCTGGGGACTGAAAGCTGTGAAACAGTATTTAACTAATTGTGCCTTGGTTATGACTAAATAAGTATGGCTCTCAAATGTACTTCTTATTTATATTCCAGACTGGATCTCTGATCTACTCACTTCCTATCTGAACTCTAAAAAAGGCAAACTGCATGCTACTGCATCACCCCTACAATGCTCCTGACTGCCCACCAGGACCACCAAATGCTATGTTTGAAAAAAGAATGTTTTATGGTCAACTGCTGGTTTCTAGCATATTCTTATGATTGCAGAGGTAGGCATGGTGAACCTTTTGGATTAACCATCTTCAACATAAGTGGCACTGTTGACATTGCTGATATTCAAGTATATCAGTACAGGGAACAAATATCCAGCTTCTAGATTCTAGTATCTTCTTTCAGAGGACTTTGAGTGCAGTTTTGGTTAGATGAGCATCAGCTCTGAGAATTGTCCTTACAACAATTCTTTACCCCCCTTTGTTGGATGGCTTTTTAAGAGACAGTGTTTCAAAGAAATGGTCTAAAGGAATCAGCATTAAATTGGTAGGGAAAGTTGACTCAAGTGCTCAATTGTTCAAAGCTTTAGAAACACACTGAATCCCTCCTTTTTGGTATTCACATAATCCAGTACCTATTTATCATCTTCAGCTTGATCTTGGCTAGATGACTAACATTTTCAAGACTTAAATGATAAATTACAGCAATGACACCAAAATAAAAACATTCTAATTTAGAAGTTACAATATAAAAGTCAAAATGTAACAACACGTCTGCATGCAAATCACACAAAATCATACAGGGAATATAAGTTCTCCTTCTGATATTAAATTAAACCTAGAGCTTGTTCTAGTTTTTAACTGTAGGATTTCTAACTGTATGCTGGTGTGTACCTCTTCTAAACAGGGCAACGATATGTCAAAACTTGAAGCACACCATTATAAAAAATATTGAAATTTTGGACGTCTTTTCATATACGAAGCCTTAAAAATCATTTTAAAATATATTACAGAAATTAGAAGGGAGAGAAAATGTAAGAGAGAGAGAGCAAGTCTTACCTTTCTCCTTGTTTTCCACCACTTTTAGGATTGACAAAAACTAAAAGTGGATGAGTGCCTGGAACTGGAGTGATCTAAAAGGAGAGAATAACACAGCTGCTCATTAATGCTGTGTTGCACTCTTTTTTTCTTATAGCAGACAGAAAGCAAAAGGCTTAATGCAAACTATGTTAAGTTCTGTAACCTAGCTGGCAGCAATTCTACAATTTATAATAATACTTAATTTATATACATACATATATATATATAAAACTCGTAATTTGTGGCAAAGTAATACATACTAATACAATTAAACACATGTATACACACACACGTGTTTAATGCTAGGTGTCTATAATACAACTGTGATGTCATTTTAACCTGTAATTCGATTGGAAACAATACTGCTATACGTAGGTTATATCTGTCAATATCTTCTCAATAGAGAAGAAAACTTCAAATCTAAGAAATGCATGATTAATTCTGACAAAATAATAATTTCCTATGGAAAAAAAGCTATGAAGAAACTGCATTTTGCAGTGAGAAGAGGAAATGACACTGTACTATAAAGGTGAAATAAAGAATGATGAAATCTTAAACTCCATGTAGCTGTTTTTTAATTTTTAATAAATGACAAAATTGCAATATTTGATATGATATGAATTCACATGCTTTAAAAATGTACAAACAGAATAATAACCAGCTCCTCTGAACAATTTAGAAAGCTTGAAATTTTAAAGGAGAGAAGAAAACACAAAAGAAGGACAAACTATGGCTTACAAACTAACTTCTTCCTTCGAAGTAATAATAATAATATCAGATGGTATAAAACCCAAGTGTTCACTGTCATTGCTCTAGACTGTGAAAAATGTAAAAGGCTTACATAAGTCTAGAAAGTTTAAAAAAATATTAAGAGTTTAAAGCCAACATCTCTGAAGTCATACACTACTTATCAGCTACAGAGATGATAAAGCTTAGTTACTGTTTCAAAATAACGTACTTAAAGTTCTTGCTTAAAATCATTAATCACAACTGCTGAAACAACAAAATCTTTTCATTTGAATGTTCCACAGAATTTAATTTAGGACAGAACCAAGGAACATAACATGTCTTACAGGTATCCTGTAAGCACAGGCACATAGTCAAACAGACATCTGAAAGCACTCTTCTTTCAGTAGCATGTGTTCAGCAGTACAGTGTCAATTCCATCCATAACTTCATAAACAACTGATCAAATTCTGATCTAGTATTTAACACATAATAAGGAAAAGCTCCAGCAAACTTTAGAATCAAACCAAGTACAAAACTAACCCCAGATCAGATTCTGTCACTGTAGATTGTTTCAGTATAGTGGTGCATGTTGAAACATATATCAAATTACAGGATATAGTGAAGTTTGTCATATATTTAATTTTTATCTACTGTTTTAATCAATTTTAGTTATTTAGCCAATTCCCATGATGTTTGTCCCTGTGAACTACGTGTAAACCAATGGTGTTCATTGTGACAGAGATGGACTACCTACTGAAATCCCTTAGGATGCAGGTTAATTAATGAGACTCATCCTAAGGTTATACATGATCTATTACTTCCTCTAATTAGAAATAATAATCCTGATCATTATGCTGGTTAGCTGGAAAGAAGCAAGATGAATGTGCTTAACTATGATTAATTGTCTTTAAGTTGTGCAGATCTCCACTGTCACTAAGTTATCTGCACACAGCTGTCTGATGGAAGGAAGGATTGGTCATGATACTTTTCTCAACAAAAACTTAGATTTGAACATATATAAAATAAAAATACTTTATTTCAGAACTTTACTATTGCAGGTAAGTTTAAGATCACCAAAAAACAATAATTGGATAAGTAGTTTGTGTTCCACTCAATTCTAAAATAACGTCTTCCAATTATTGTTTTATAGCTTTTCTAAATAATATAGATTTTTACATAATGCAATTAAAAGTTTTAGACTGAAAAGGTGAACATTTTTAGGCCTTAATCTAGAAGGATATAAAGGCAACTTCTATGTAGTAACTGGACAAGTGACTTACAGTTTTTGAGAACAAGCCTACTTAGTTCTATTTTGACTGTGGAAAACATTTCAAAATTATACAATCTGTGATTGAAAAAAAAAACACCATAACTTCAACAGTCCCACAGATCTGTCTTTCACTGTAGTATCCTTCGGAGTCCATTTAGCTTTCACAATGACCAGGCTTATGATTACTGTTACCAATAAAAAATTTATGAAGATTGCTCTGAAAGTAATGCTTCCTATTTGTTTCAATGGAAACTATAACAGATGCAAAAAGCACATTGACACTATTTGATAGAGCAAATTCTCAGCTTCAAAACACTATTTTTTTTTCAACAGTCACCATTATTAGCTATGCATTTTCATCACATCTTGTCACTGGTAATGATGCAGTTCAGGAAACTGTCACGTTCAATCTTGTATTGGTTCGACAGGACCTGACAAACTTGTATACGGTGTTCTTTCTGTTCCTGTGTGAGAATCTGTGGGGCCAACCTGGCATAAACTGTAATATTCCAACGTTGCCACCATTTCCAAAGCACTGAAGATGATACTCAGCTACACATACACTTTCATAGTTGTAATGCACTGAATTGTGCAGATGAGTTTATCAAGTTGCTCTCCATTTCACTGAGAGACAAATGTGCATGGCTGTCCAGAACATGCTTGTCATTTATGATGCTGCTGACACTACTGAAACACGTTGCTCACCACTTCACTGTGCTCCCATCCACTGTTTGGTCTCTATAGATGTTCAGTAAGTGTCAACGTATCAGTGGGTGTCATTTTTTGTGCGTGAAAGAATTCAGTTTCACATCTTTGCTTCATCTGCACTTCCATGTCAGATGCCATTCTGTCAGACTGCCACACCGCTGCCATCTGCCACAGGGCAACAAAATTTAAGGGAATGCTGGCAGAAAGGTTCAACTTCTACAGCCATTCCACCAATACCTGCCTCGGACAATTTGGGCCAACATAACAAAATAGGAGGCATTACTTCCAGAGCAGGCCTTGTAATTGTTTGTGCAAAGATGGATTCTTATTACTTCAATTTTATTTAACAGAGAGAAACAGTGACTATACAAAGATCAGAAAATTAAATACATCATTGCAGAATTATCTCTACTGCTATCAGTGTAATACGATACTTTGTAAACAATAATAAGTGCAATTACAAATTCCAAGTTTTAGACTCGTACTGGAAAGAGATAAGTTTTGGCTCACAATAACAAAATTACAGAAAATCTAATGCCATAATTATCTAAAAGAGGATTTTAATAATTTAAGAATGTTGCATATGCAAGAGTGGTGCTAAGAGATTACTATTTTGAACCCATCAGGCACTGTATCACAGGAGTGTGAAATACCGACTTGAATGATTGCAGAAAACAAGCTATGAGCACAAGCAATATAACACCAGAAGTAAAACCAAAAATCATGATGATACATTGCTACCAAAAGGACATTTCAAAGATACTCTTCAACCTAGAGCTTTTGTGCTCACTGGAAGCATACTTAGAAAACATAGAGTTTTCTAACTTCCAGTACCATTCTATTAAAACTACTATTTACACTGTGTTTGACAAAGCTTAATTACTCCATCAGCAAACACTCTACCCCTTTTGCTTTGTGCTCTGTCTCAAATGATCTGAAGAGTAATGCAGCCTATGAGGATGGTAAGTACATGAAGACAGAGCTGAGAGCCATAGATAATGCCCACCGTAGTAGTATAATGCTAGGTCATCTACTAGCATCATGAGGCTGAATAAGTTTTACCCTTCTTTCTTTTTTCCCTTTAAGTCGTCACAAAGAGAATGTTTCACTAACCTAAAAAGAGGAAATATTATGTCTTTCTATACAGGCAAAATAGTATACATTATGAAATAATTATAAAGCATTCAGTGTTTGATCTATGATAACAGAATCATTTTTACTGAAGCTCAGTTGTAGCACATCAAAAGGAAGAGAGAACAGTCTACTATGTTTAGTAAACAATTATCACATAGTTATCATAGTAATCATTTAACTCAAGAAGAATCATCACATACATGAACACTGACTTTACCCTACAGTAGTATTGCTACTGCTGAAACCCACTTTGCCTTTCTCCACCCTGAATTTTGGCGTACCAAATTCTCTCCTTGGCAATACCTGGAGAAATAACATCTTTGAAATTTAATCCATCCATCTTTCAGTTAAAAAGCGAAAATGGGATGAATCAACACTAACCAAGTAATAGATTTATAGCATAAATTCAAAAAATTGTTGAATTACAAACACTAAAATCATCAAATCCAGCTTCACTCATGGCACAAGTACTTTACAGATAATGTTTGCCCTCCATCTCATTAAGTCCTACCAATCATATGAGAAGCAGAGTATTTGCGTGGGATTACTGTAAAGATGGAAGAATTTTGCTTATTTTTTTTTTAATATGTAAGAGTGAAATATTAGAAGAACTAATGCATAGGAAGTGCTTCTCTTTAAAGATTGGTTACTCTATTGTTGTCTTCATTTCTCTTAAAATTAAAATAACAATAATCACACCTGAAGACCTTGTCCATCTACGGTGATGGAATTTGCCCTCTGCATTTTGTTTCGTTCTCCCAGTTTGTTCATTTGCTGCGGACAACCCTTTTCTTTTTTCACTGTTGCCTGCCTTTCCTTCAGAAAAAAAAGAAAAAAAAAAAAAGAAAAAAGAGAAAATTAAACATTTAAACACATCATATAATGCTACAAAACAATAGCTAAGATCACACCTCCATGCTTTTTGACTAGAAAGTAATGTCAGATTCTACTTTAATGAAAATGATATCTCAGTCAAGCTACTACACAATGACTGTCCACCTCATAAAATATCTATTTGCCTGGACATTTCATAATGACTAGGCAGTAGATGGATGAAGGTGTGCAGTCACAACAGAAATTAATGCAATCTGAAAAGATAATCTGACATTGCTAACATTCTGAAAATTAAAACCAATCATACAAAATATGTAATAATTTAAGAGATCAGCTATATCTCACAATCTCTAACTGTTAACAAAGGCTGGATGTTTCAAGAGTATTTCACCACTTTCAACAAAATATACCTGTTCTAAATGTACCATGATCATTTGATGGTCTATCTGTAAGAGGCTGACCCTTAAAGTAACTTTTTCTTAAAAAAGACATTTTGTTTCAGAAGGAAACCAGCTGAAGTTCTGATTCTACATTAGATTCTAAGCAGCTGTCAACTTCTGATGGTAATATACAGCACAATCAGATTGTTTTTTGAAAAAGAAACGCTTAGAAGTTTGTATGTTGCTGTCATCACATTTGCAACTCTTGTCAGGTCACTTCAGAAAACTCTGAAAGCAAAAATTGTCCTTGCTCTTTGCATGTCATTTATCCTATTTATAAACTGCACCCAGCATGTCCTTTTAGTTTGTCCAAAAATGCACCATAAATTAAGACAAGCAGATGTTTGTCAAATAGAATCAGTAAAACCAATCCTGACTGCTCTCCAGCCACTCTCCTCACTTCACAAGAGCGAGGAGGCTTTCAATTGTCAGGGGAAAGGGCTGGCACAAAGCTACTGCACTGGAAAAGAACATGAAGGACACTGTTGCATCCCCTGCAATTGTCCTCTGTAAATATTTCATTAAACATTAACCATTTACATTCCATACCATCTCTGAGGTACTTCTGATAAAGCCTAAGGGATTGCACAAGCAATTAATCCATGCCACTTTTTCTCTAGCAGTTTAAGCTGGTAAGAAGCAATGACACAGGCTCCCTGGGGAGGAATGGAATAGTTTCTAACTTAACACTATGCCTTTCTAGAATCACCGTAACACAGATGTTTCTCACCACTGTTTTTCTATCATTGTTGGTTTCCTTAAATTTGAACACCAACCCAGCCTCAATCTAATCCTGAAGCAAACAGTGGCCCAAATCACCCCTGACTGCTTTGGGTAGTCAGGCACTTTGCAGAACTGTGGCAATATGCTGATGATACCAGTATGGAGGAGTAGCTGACACACCAGAAGGCTGCACAGCCATTCAGCAAGACCAGGGCAAGTGGAGTGTTGAGTGAAGAGAAAGCTAACGAAGTTCAACAAGGGCAAGTGTAGAGTCCTACGCTTGGGGAGGAATAACTGCAAGCACTGGTATAGATTAGGGGCTGACCTGCTAGAAAAGGAGCTCTGCAAAGAAGGTTCTGGGTGCCCTGCTGGACAGCAAATCAACCATGAGTAACAACCAAGAGTATGTCCTTGTGGCCATGAAAGACAAGGTACCAGAAAAGGTACGGTCAGAGGGTTGAGGGAGGTGATATCTGGAAGAGTAATATGTTCAGTTCTTGGCTCTCCATTTTAAGTAAGACTCTTCTAGAAAGAGTCTAGCAGGGAGCCACAAAGACGATGAGGAGCCTGGAGCATCTCCGTTATGAGGAAACATGGGATTGTTCAGCTCGAAGCAGAGAGAACTCACAAGGGATCTTATCACTGTTTATAAATATCTAAAAGGCAGTTGTCAGGAGGATGGGTACAATCCCATTTTTCAGTGGTGCTCAGCAACAGAACAAGGGGCAACAGGCACAAATTGGAACACATGAAGCACCAACTGAACATGAGGAAAAGCTTCTTTATTTAGAGAGTGGCAGAGCACTGGAACAAGCTACCCAGAGAGGTTATGGAGTTTCCTTCTCTGGAGATATTCAAAACCCATTTGGACACTTTCCAGTGCAATCTACTCTAGGGAACCTGCATTAGAACTCCAGAGGTCCTTTCTAATCCCTTTGATTCTACAATTCTATAATTAGATTACCTATAAAAGGCAATCTAAAAAACTATGTTTCAGGAAAAAAATGAGGAAGTCCACAAAAGGAGACTTCTAAGAAGTTAGTTAACACAGTTCTTGGATGCTTTGAATAACCTGACCATTTCAAAAGGAGATCCAAGTATCTAGGCTACAATGCCACCGTTTTACACAGAAAACAGTAGAAACAACTAAAGCAATGAAATTCAGCCCTAAGGTTGAGAATACTGTCTGAGAATTCAGCGCTCTGCGTTTACGTGCTTCATTATTTTTAGAAATTAGAACTAGTTTCTAGTCTGTTTCTGACTAGTTTCTGAGCATCCAAACAGTATGTTTGTGAGCTAATGCAAACTTTAATGCACAGTGATATTGGCTAGTGCTAAGGATAGAAAGTATGACATTTCAGCATAAAGGAAATTTCATAACTCACTACATATTTAAAATGGCTTCGATGTTTCAAACTCTACTCTTAAAAGTCAACACACTCTATACAAATTGAGAATAGCACCATAAGCAGAATTTTATATTATCTAATCTTATAAGGCCAAAACTGGATATTGCAAAATATTCAGAAATTAAATGAGATTTCAGAAGTGCAGACACATGAATAGTAGAAAACTGCAATTCAAAACCAAAATTACTGAAGGAGAGAGGATTTTTAAAAGTCTAGACAATTCAAAGGTAACAGAAAGGAACAGATTTGACATATAGATTATGGGTGTATTAAGAGCTTAAAAACACCATTCAAAAGAGACCTTGTAACATCTGGCATCAAAATTCTTCTTTTACTTAGAGAAAAAGTATTTATATACTGTTGAAAATTAAGTATGCTTACCACAATAACCAAAATTTCTGTTATCAACCATTTTTGAGCAAAATCCAGTAACAATTACTTCAAACAAAATTTTTGATACTGTACTTTATCCCAGCATGAAACAACAGCAAATATCCTCATTTGGCCTTGGCTCTATGACTGATGCAATAGCAACGTGCTTTCCACAATTTACATTACCTGTCCCATAAGCAAAACAATTGCTTGCCTTACAGATCAAAACAATTCCTCCTAAGCAGTGACCACAAAACTCAAGCCATATACTCCACACAATTTAAAGGAAAAGGTATATTCTTGATACAGAATTCTCTAAAGTGTTATAAAAAATCAAATATAGATATTTGATGACACTATATTTGAAGGTCTATTTTTCCAAGTGAGTACTAATATAGTATTTCCTATCACCTCTCTTTCTTTCAGGAACCACAATGTAACATTACTAAGATATCCAAGATTGTCAGGAACCAACAAGTGCCATTCTCTTATCAAGTCAAAACAGTTTAAGAAAACCTTCTTTGGATAATATTCTGCAAGTTCTAGCAATGTTAATCCAAATTTAACATGCACTAAAGAAATGGTTTTAAAAATGCAAACATTTATTTTTCATCATAAGAAATGCTGACACAACAACTGTTCTGTATTTAATATCTTTTCTAATTGAAGCATACAAAATGGATAATGCATCTGTGAATGACTCTGTTTAGAGAACATGCATGAGGTTGACAAAGATACTGAATACAGCATTTTAAAAGCTATTGTACATTTTGACGGCTCAAAGAATTGTGAACTTTTCTGTTCTTTTGGTATATGCCAGAGCAAATACCTTTCAAAACAGTACTTACCAAAACAATATTTTCCACCCATTTTTAAATATCTCCCACCCTCTTTTCTCCCCTTGAACTCTCACACTGAGATCACTACCCATTAACTGAGAGGATGGAGCTTCTAGGATTCAGAACTGCTCCAGAATAATAACTACCCAGTTGAATCTACCTTTCACTAATCCAAATAAGAATTAAAGAATTAATGAGACAGGGCCTTCCAAACGACAACACAGAACACCATGCATAGATTTATAGTTCAGCCCCAAAATGCACTTTTAGCAAGAAAAATGTACGTTATCATGATCCGTTAGCATTTGTGCGCACAAGGATGCCTCCCATTACGCACCTCAGGGATCAAACCTCCTAAAGTGGGTAGCGTCTGTTGGAAAAAAAGAAGGTTAGGCTGCAATTCCAAACAGCTGAGATGGCAAGGGGTACTGCAAGGGCTCTCACAAGGAACCTTACCTTGCAGCAGTTGTATTCAACAACCAACACACACTGTGTTTCACCCCCACCCCCACAACGTATTTGCACAACCTGAGACATTACTCCCCTAGTGTTTTACATTACATAATTCATATTCCAGGAATAGTATGTGTGATCATTTTATCAATAAATGAAAGCATTATGAAACCTGAGGACTATGCTACTTCATACAATAAAATAAAGTACTTGGTACTTAGGGAATGCTCTTTTTATTTCATCTCCTAAGTCTTTGAAACCTCATTCAGTGTACGGAACGTTATTTACAAAGTTCTATTAAAGTGGACGAAGTATAAAACATAAGGTCAAAATAGTATTTCTACCCTTTCCTTGCATAAACAGTCTTTTCCTTTACACAAAAGTGACATTTAGAAATATGAAACTCATGAGAAAACAGATGAATACTAATGACTTACTAATTATCTGTTTACATTTTATCTGCTGACATGGAATCCGCTGCCTATACAGCAAAAATTATCATACATCATACATATCATGTGATCATACATAACAGTACATTTTTAGAATCTGTACATTAAACAGGATTATTAGTTACTTGACGAACTGTGTAATGATATAAAACCATTAGTGAATATTAGCATTAGTACTCACTAATGGTTTTATATCATTACACAATTTGTCAAGTAACTACTGAAAACATCAGATGATTTCTGTGTGACTACTTTTATAGTATATACCTACAGATAATGTGTGTACTTGAAAGCCCAGAATACATGTTCATAAGATATATTTATTGGAGGAATCTGATCATGGAAGATGATCTGATGGAATCCACAGAATATCATGCAAAAATATCCTCAAACATTTGCAGCACGAAGGTAGTGGAAATATAAACACATGACTTAATACCAGACTAAAGTTTAGTGCTTTTTAAATAAATTGGAGGAAGGTTGGGTTGGTGTTCTTTGGTCCTTGAATCCATAGAGCTACTTTTTTAGTAGGAGTCTCCAAAGGATGCAAAATTTCATCTTTAGTATGCAAAGAGATATTAGATCAAGTACTCCTACACTGTCGTTTCGTAAATCTATGTTGTATTCAAGAGTCTGCTTATAAAAATTCTCTTCCACTTAATTCCTGTCCACAGTTATACAGTATCTGAAGAGAATCAGTCAGACAACCTGAAGATGACCCCCGCCCCCCAACATACACACACACACACACACACAAAAACAAAAAAAACAAACCCAAAGCCAAATCAATCAAACAAACAAAACAGAAAAACAGAAACTAACAACAAACTAAAACCCTAGGGTGCAATCTGTTTGTAATAGCTATTTGATGTCACAACCATTTATGATTTAGATGCATCTGTAATTAAATATTCGTGTGTGTAAATACACACACACATACTGCACCTCACAATCTGAAGGATATATATATATTTCAATCACTGGTACCCTTAATATATAGAAAAAGACAGTTCTAGAATGGAGATTGTCATTTGAGAATGCTCTCTAAAATATTTCTCTGATTCAAAACAAGACTGCTCTCAACAAGGAACTGTTGGATTTATTCAGCCTGAAGGGGAGAAGGCTCCTCATTGCAGCCTTGCAGTACTTGAAGGGACCTAAACAAAAGACAAAATATGGAACGTGAAAATTCTTTACTCATAGGGTGATGAGACTTTGGAGCACATTGTCCAGAGAAACTGTGAATGCCCTTCCCTGGAGGTGTTCAAGGCCAGGTTGGATGGAGCTTTGAGTGATATGGTCTAGTGAGAGGTGATTCTGACAACAGCTGGGAGTTGGAATTAGATGATCTTAAAGGTCCTTCCAGCCCAAAACATTCTACAATTCTATATAGGCAAGGGTGTAAAGCACTTCAATAGGAGAGAAAGTAAGAAATAAACTTAGGGACAGGCAATAGTAATGAGCTGTGGGCAGGCAACTAGATATAAATTAAAATGATTGAATGGCTGCCATTTCAGTTTATCAGCATCTTATTATTTTAACATTGAACTGTGTTTGCTGAACAGATAATTAGTTAGGAAGATACATTTTCCTCCAGGGCAATTATTAATTTCCTTTTGACTTCGAAGAAATGAAAAAGCTCTTAGTGTAGATAACCACACCATTATATTTCACGTCTGTTTTAGATTTGCAGAGAACCGAATCTGCAACACGATACACAACTGAGAAGGAAAAAAAAATAAAAATTTTCATCTGTTTCAATTGCTAAACCATTACCTAATATTCATAACCAGATTAAAATTTACACACACATATACCCCTGAGGAAGCATATAAATTCAAGTAGCTATTTTTGTGGTATCTTGTACGTTGAAAAACTCAGCACAAGGCTGGTACTTTAATTCAAAGAAACAGGCTGTTCATAGAGATGCTTACACACTACACTGACTTCCGTGTTGAGCTTGTATTCAACTGAGTTAACACTGTTCTCTACTGTAACGAAAACAGAAAAATCATTTCTGGATTAAAAAACTGGGAAAGGGATTAAAGAAGGCTCATTTTTCAACCTGGAAACTGGAACTGTTCAGTCCCTTTCGCTATCTGTACATTTATGCTTTCCTATGTGAGCAACATTTAAGTATCACAGGAAAATAATACCAATAAAGCATATTATCAGACATGAAAAAGTATCTATTTTACTGTGTTGCAATTATAGAACAGGCACAAGCTATTTATTCTCCCTAAATACTTCTAGGGAAATAAAACTATTGTACAGTACTTTCAGCCTTAAACTGCATTGTTTTTTTTTCCAGCACAACACACTTCCTATATTTACATAAAAATCACAGAAGTGTGAAGCTATAGATCATAATATATATTGTTTAGTTTCACAAGGCACAGCACTTGGCTAAAACACATCATTTGCTATGTCATTATGTGCCTAAATAGGACTAATTATAAACAGAAGATTTTTTGAACATGGTTATTTATGTTCTTGAACAACAAAAAGCAAAATCCTAACCCAAATCAGATAAATTTGGGTTAAATTATGAAAATATGAAAATATACAGCTAAATATATTTTAAGAGGTCAAGTGAACTCTACTTATGATTATATTTTATATTTCTATTTTATATTATATGTGCAGATGCCATATACAGTGATTTTATATAAGAAATTTATGCTTATGATTTTGTCCTAAAATATTTTAAATATTGCCACCAGGCAAAAGAAAAAAAACAAATTCATTTGTAAAAAAGTTTCAAACTTCTCACCATCCCAGAATGCTGGAAAATGAAGTTGAAAATCAAACAGAAGTAAATTTATCCAATTTAAAATTTTATTTTGTTCACTTCTTGCCTTCTATATTTCACCAGAATCTCCCCCTTTGAAATAACTGGTTACTATGGAGATAGTGGTAACTCGCATACAGTAATGCTCACACTGCTTTTGAGGCACCTTATGTCTTACAATTTATTCCATGATTATCTTTTTTTTCTCTCCAAAATTAATAGTTTTATTTGTAGTTTACAAAATCAATGACAGAAATTAAATTTAAAAAATTCATTTTAAAACTCACGTAAATGATAATGGAATCAAAATAATCATACTTAATTATATATATATATATATATATATATATATATATATATATATATATATACGCTTAATAGGCGTTTATTACATGAACTGTCATTAGACAAAACTATTACTATTTTGGTTGGAAATAGAAAATTTTAGATGTTTCTCTATGTACATAATTAAAAAATAGAATATCCTATATATTCATCAATAAATGGAGTAAAGAAAAGTATGAAATGAAGAAGTCAAAAGGTATGGTAGTTTTCCCCTTCCATGTTTTAAAAGAGGTGGACTGGGGGAGAGGAGTGATATCAGAGAGAAAGACCACTTTTTTTTCTTCTCTAGTCACTCATCTCATTCCAGTACTCAGTTTTTAACCTGGTTATGATCTCATTCTGTACTCTTGGTAGGCTAGGATTCAATTGAGTTAAAGATTTTTAAACTCACTGACAGTCAACCTTATCATGAACTTTCATTATGTGCATGTAATTAATTGGGTCCAATGAACAAGATCAGTACTGAGTTATAGACTTTTCCCCCCCACCATATAATTAGAATATAATTACCCACAGGATATCAGAATGATGCAAAACCTTTCCTCTAAATGTGCCCTCATTAGGAAACAAGTCTCAATGTACATTTATTCAATCAGTATGAATTAATTTAAATGTTACTGAAATAAAAGAGAGTAGCTTTAAAGTGTATCTGACATCTATTAAAAGACTATCACTTGAGATCTCTACAAACAGTTTATAACAGAACTCATTTAACTCAAGAAAAAAACTTCACTGTATAATCCTTATATGCAGTAAACAAAAGGTAAAAAGGACTAATGGACTGCATCCACTAAAATGTCTAAAAGTACTGCAGTGAGATACGAAAAATCTTTATGTGGAACTGAATCTAGACAGATGCATGATTATTTCACAACACAATACACAATAACTACTGCATGAGTTTCCCCATGGTTTCTTAACAATTTCTAGTGTGAAAAGAAGAAAAAGAAATGTCACTTTCTGTGATACTAACATCAGGAAGAACAGGGTTTTTAGCTTATTCTTCAAAGTTGCTACAGTGGCTTTTGACATCAATGGAAATGGAAAAAAAATGTGGCCCTGGACACCAAGTTGCAGTGGAGAGGCCAATTCTGTTGGTTTGGTAACTCTGGTACAATATACATTGCTATGAAGTATGATTTATGAAAAAATTCTCTTTATTTTTGCAGACAGAATCTAGGTTGGACAAGAACTGAAAAAAATTACATGTAAAGGATGAGAAATACACATAAACATGAATGTCCTTATTTCCATATGAGAAACGAGAAGGGATTTTTCCTGTACTGTTGAGGGAACATCTTTAAGGAGGTATCCTTGTTAGAGTTTTGAACTTCGATGGTTTTCTGGAAGAAGTCTGGAATTCCAAAGGATGGATGGAAAAGAAGCCAAAGCTTTTGAGAGATCAAATGTAAACTATTTTTCAACTTGCCATATTGTCTTTCCCACAACTACCTTAACTTCTTATAGGCGAGTGAACTCATTTTTACTGGGACAGAGTTAATTTCTTCTTAGTAGCTTGCATGGTGTTGTGTCTTGGATTTGTTACAAAAACATCATTGAAACATCAATGTGTTAGCTGTTTCTGAACAGTACGGGATCAAGGCCTTTGCTGTTAGTCACACTTTCTTGTCTGTAACAGTAGGATGAGCGGGACACAAATATGGGAGAGGACATAGCCAGGAAAGCTGACGCAGTTAACCTAAGGCATATATCTAGGTGACCGTACAGCTCAAAGTATTATGTGCTTTCGTGATATTTTACGTGATGCTATGCTTAGCAACAAAACCTAGAGGAAAGAAGAATATGGGATGTGCAGGGCTACAGTGCTTGTCTTCCTAAGTAACACTTACATGTGATGAACTCTGCCTTTCTGGAAATGGGTATCAGTCTGCCTATGGCAAGTATTGCATGAATTCCTTGTTTTGCTTTATTTGCACATGCAGCTTTCACTTTATCTATTAAACTGTCCTTATTCCAATCCACGAGTTTTCTCACTTGCATTCTTCTGACCCTCCCTGACTGGTGGAGCAAGCAAATGAGTGACTGGCTGTATGAGGCTTAGCTGTCTGCCTGGCGGAAAGCACAACAGTGAGAAAAAGATACCTGAAAAGTTCCCTGATACCTCCAAGTAACTGAGGGCAAACATGGCACAGAAAACCCTGTAGCATGTGATAAAAATGGCAGCCTGCTTTTTCTTGCTTTCCACATGTAAGTAGCTTTGCAAGGTACATTATTGGTTAGGTGATCGCTGAAGCTATCTTGAGTCCTAGATGAAAGCCTGTCAGATTCATGATTTGCAATTTCTTAACACACCATTTCTATTAACAGACACACTTACTATTACATCTTCAGGGAATTTCAGTGTCTGTACGTTCACTGTTTTTGCTGTCAGTGAAAGTGCTGGTTTCACATTCACTGAGACCCTATATTTCTCAAAAGGAATCCCCTTAGCAGGAAATGGGAGAAACTAATTAAAAAATTACTGAGATAAATAATATGTACACTGTAATCAAACATTTTTAAGAGGAATTCCTAGTAGATAGGTCACTGATATATTATATTTAATGTACTCAGGATTTTAATACATTTTTGAAAGAAAACAGAGCAACAACAATACTGCAAAACTATAAAGCTCCCATCACTCCAATATTTTCTATTCTAAACAATGTATAAACATAGTGCTGAAATACTTGTTTCATGTTACATCATTAGTATGCAATACTGAAACACGATTCTAATACAGGAAAACATTTATTTCTGCTTACATCTTCCAAATTTGCAGATAAAGCAAACCTATTCAAGGATGACTCTAGAGTGGTTTTATCTGTCCTCTAAACAACTTAACTAAACTCAAATTATGGAATAAAAATCTTAATTCTGCTACATCTCTTCCTCCTCTGAAAAGAAAATGGAGTTACACAAATACATGTAATCGAAGATGAAATTTCATGCAGAGGCTTTATTCAGTTTATAAAAATGGCAAACAATAAATAACAATAAAACAAAACCTGTCCAATAACAAAACCAGAATTTCCACATTTTAATATGACCTAAAAACCTGAAAATTAAATAAAGTAATGGAAAATGCAATCATCTGATAAACTTAAAATAATATTTTTGAAATTACTATTCAGAACATGCCCAGATAATATCAAAACATCATTACAGATGAACAGTAAAACTACTCTTCTGACTTTTCTTAAATACGTAAAAACATTTCATAAATACCAAACCAGCTTTCTGCTTTTTTACCTTCATTAACAGCTATGGGACACTACCAGTTTACTCATGCTGAGGAACAAACTCTAGGATTCCTTCCTTATCAGGCTGACAAGTAAACAGTGAAAGGATTATTAAAAAAAAAACACATACATATTACTACTAATCAGAAACAGGTTTAAGATTAGCAGGCAAATTTTTGTACTTTCTTTCACTGCCAAAAATCATTCTTTAAATCTAGAAATGTATTACTGTTACTCTTGAAATATATTTAAAGTAAGAAAATCACATGCTTGTTCTGTTATATGATGATACTATGACTTTCATCAGCACAAAACATCCAATTCAATGAAAACATAAGTTAAGTCTGAAGACCTCTTTTTTTCATCATAAGCTGCTCAGGTCTTTTCAGTACCACCTACATATACAGCATGCACTTTTATTTTCACTGAATTGAGTTATTGTTTTTGTGGACAGAGAAATTTACTGTCCACTACTGCAGAATAAAATATACCATAATGTTGATGCATAGCTTACTGCAAGGCCAGTGTCATCATTCTAGGTAACCTCCGGCTTAGATCAGAGACCTCAGCATTGCAGATATACAATATGCATCCCAAGCAAAAACTGTCCATAAGAATAACTTCATTATTCTGGGAAGTTGGATCTATAAAAGATGTAAAATGTAGAAGTGTTCTGCCTATACAGTTTCTGGTAAGTACAGTCTGACTAAGTGATAAAACCTGAGTCAGCTTCAGTTATAATATGCCCTACAGAAAGTTCATTCTCACACTAAGGAAAAAGCAATACGCAGAGGATCAAGCACAACTGCACCTATAACTAATTAGCCAGAATTACCCACTAGGTTTAAGGTTCACACAGTGAGCCTGTGAATTTAACAAATCCTCTGTAAGTTAGTTCCAACATCATTTCAGCTGTTAACTAAGACAGAATATTACATCTAGAATAAAAATACAGACAACTCACCAATACTACTGGGCAGATTGATGTGGGTGGTAAAATATGGTCCTTCAAAAGTCCACAGTCACATTCAGGCTTTAGATGTGAAGCACATTTATTATGTAACTACAAGAAGACAAAATAAATATTCAGCTTTGGTATTTCACTACTATAGTCTGTGCATTCTAGAATTGAGTGAGTTTAGGTATGCTAAATTAATCTCATTATTCCTAGAGTACTACAAGGAAAATGAAACACTGAAGGAGAAAGCCTCTTAGGATTGACAAAAGCAGTGAATTTATACTGAAGCAAAGAATGGTGAATCAAAATACTTCGCAGTTTAGAAACTGCACATATGGTCCAGCACACAAAATGAGAATTTTGCATGACAGTAAACTGTACTAGTGGCAAACTAAACTTTCATTTCAACATCTTACACTGAGAAAGACTTCTGTTACTGCTAGGGGGCAATTCAGATTAATTTGGGGCAGCCTTTGGCATTATTAGTATAATTCTCTTTCCCACCTGAAGCTTATAAACTCACCACTGATTCAATTGTGATGCTAAAATATCTTTGAAAATAGATACAAAATTAAAAAAAAAAAAATCAGATAAGAATATCTAAGAGCTCTAAACTATCTTGGAAAAACCATTCTGTTGACTACTGAGGAATGTGAATTACCCTCTTTTTTTTTTACTTCACTCCTAGTATTCAGCCAGCTTTCATGAAAGCAATGAGAAGTATTCTATAATGAGAGTACAGAAAGAAGTCTTCTGACAGAAAGAGCATTAACTTATTTCTACATTGATAAAAAGATGGGAAGGAAAAATGTGCATATAACTTCAAAAGAAAATGCCAAGAAATTAATAACTACATATTTAAATATTTTGCATTATCAATCAAAACTTGTTACCAATTAGTTAGGATTTAATTCAAATCAAACTTGTCTAAATAGAATATTTCAACATATATATCCAACCTCAAAGTACAAAGTCTCAGTTGTGTACCTGGATCTTGCAAAGAATCCACACATACTAGTACACTTCACAGTATTATTAGAGACAGCCACAATAGCATACTACAAATTTATATTGCGAGATCTGATGAAAGTTTACTAGTTTTGCACTGAATAAACTGTTCATTAAAATGCTTATACAGTAAGTATGAATATTTTATTTTTGAGAAGATATGTATATTTGCATCAAAAGATAATAAAACCCATAAATTTTGAAGTAGAATTCTGATTTATCAGGTGATCGAACTGGTTTAATGGGTAGCACGCAGTATTAATTCAAAGGGTTGAATAGCTGCTAAAAAATCTGTAGTTCAATAGCTGCAACTATAAATCGTACTTTTTCAAACAACTGACTCATTTTTCCCTTAGATGATATAACTATATCAGTTGAACTCTATGAAAATTATAATAAAACTATCTCAGCTGTTGATGTATAAGCTTTACCAGTAATATATTCTTCATAAAGTTATCTGGTATAGTTAATGTTGACATAACATTTCTGTATGTTGAACTAAATGGTACCTAACATTAGCCTTGTCCATATTCATTTAAACTGCAAAGTTACCTTTTCAGGCAGTTACTTAGCAACAGAAAATAAAAGTCTAACGAGTTTCGATTTACTCTGAGTATTAAAGCCTTATTGTGAGGGTATTTTGGTAACCCTGTAATCTAAATCATTTGTCATGCTAATTCTCTAATTCAGTGGTATGGCTACTTGTACGATAATTAATGCACACTAGGCCATACTACATCAAATAAAAGTATCTTCGCACATTCAGGGGTAATTAGCAGCTCTGTTACTTAGTGGCATGCAAACTTATATATGAAAAAATAGCTTAATCTTCTTATTAGTCTCTGCTGATCACTGACAGCAGAACTGGTAAAAGATACGTAGCTTTAATAGAACTTTGACACAATAAAATAAAAGATGCACCTCTTCTCAAAAAATGATCTAGCAGATTTTAAAAATATTTCCCCCAAATTCCTTTCCCTAAAACCTAGCTCATTCAGAATATTATCATATTATCACAACCAAATGTCTGCGAAGTAGGAAAAAAAATGTATTTGCTGTGGGGAAAGCTTGAGGAGAGACATTTACAAGATCATGGTGGATGAGTAAAATATGAGTAGCTTGGATAAAAACTCAATATAACGTTATACTCAGTACAACCTTTAATACCAAACATCTCTAAATTTGGGGATTTCAATCAGTGATTTCACTTTAAAGTGATCCTGTTAATTGCAAAAAGGAGAATATCTAAAAGAGGCTCAGAATTAGTTCCATAATAACTAACAGCCTCTTGCACTGCAAAAACACAACAGCAACAGCATTTCTGTGCAAGAGGTAAAATGAATGAATGAATGATGTGATGATAACTCCAAGATATCAATTTAAAAATCACGCCTCCATTTGTCATCCAAAATTCAAGAATAAACTTATTAACTCCAATATGGTATTAGTAAGAAGGCATTCTTTACTTACAATGTCAGATGCACAAAGGGATCTCTCTGCCCCTAACTGTGCTGTCCATCCCCTGAACAAAAGACCTTCAGCGTATATACAAGTCTCCAATATAAATCTAAACAATTGTTTTCTTACTAATTAAGAAAGTTAGTACTATTAGCAAAAATAAGTAAAAACAACAAACAACAAAGAAACCACCACACAAAAAAATTTCTTATGCAGAACTATAAGAAAATTGAATGGGAGACTGAAAATAAGATCTAAATTACAGTGCTTCAAGTTTAAAAAATACTAATTTTTCACTTAAGTCAGAAAAATTAAATGAAGAGATTAGTAAAGTTATTCTGAAGACATAATATTAATCAGAAAATAAAAAAATATTTAAAATACAGATAAAAATATAACCACAGAATTGTAAACCAGTATTTTTCATTCTGAATGTCAAAAAACATATATTTGTTTTTATTAAGAGTTTGGACAGGCATCTAATTATTTAAGTAAGTAGATTGATACCAAAGATATTTTCAAAAGAAGCAAGCTTCTTATACACAGTAACTTCAGTGCGAAATTCTGTCTCATTATCTCCTCAGAGTTTCTTACTGCTTGTGAAAGTCCTCTAAATGTAGATGTGTACCTTTAAGATGTAAAAATACCTTTACAAATTTGGTCCAGACTCACATTTGGATACATAAATAGAAGGACCTGCAGAATTTAAATCTTCCTTTGACTTCAAGAGGGAACTTTATATACTATTTCTTATTAAGCCATATTATAAGGATGCAATCACACGCTAATCTAGAGCAGAACACTATTCAATTATCTACCTAAAGAGAGCCATAGCCTAAATCTACCTAAATGGCCATAGCCTAAATTTAATTATCTGCATTTCAAAATTTTGGATTGTGTCTAAATAAATTATCCACATTCTGACAACAATCTGGACTACATATTTGCCTTCTTCTAAAATATTCATTTCTAAGTGATCATAACAGCTTATATCTGAAAGTATCCTGGATCCATTTACTTTGATGATGTTTCATGTTTTGCATTCCTGTGTTAAGAAAATATGTCACAAAACATCCAAACTTGTATGTTGAAAACAAACACTCACAAATGCCTTAGTCTCACATTATTATTTACAACATTGAACAAACAACTGCTGTTCCATAACAACAACATCAGCAAAAAAAAAAAAAAAAGAAAAAAGAAAAAAGCAGAAGCCCTAGAATAATCCCCACATAGATTTAAATCCTACACTAGCTAGAAACAGAAATACTAGCATTGCTCTGTCTAGCATGAAGATCTCACTTATAAGGGCAGTGTTCCTTGAATGTCATTAGTTCCGGTTATTGGTTCCTGCTGAATAAGGAGTGCACAGAAGTTGTTATGTATTAGGCTTGGTGCACAGATTAGTATATTATCAAGATGCCTCTGCTACACTTGAAATCGCTATATCCTACCAGATGTCCTCAATTTCACTTGCCTGACAGTACACCACAAATTAGGATTTTGCTCTAAGTTCACCACGACCTTGACTTTTACCAATAATAAAAAATCTTTCACAAAGACTCTGTAATATATATTGGGAATTACGTTACTTTAGAATGATGTAGGTTATTTGTGTATTGCCTCGAAGCAGAGGATGCATTTATTTGGTTACAATATTTACGTATTCCTATGGATATTCTGCATATATCTTAATATTCAAATATTTCTCAAATACGCATTATCTGTTCCTTACAAAAAAAAAAAACTAAATGAGACTTTTTGAATTACATGGCTACAAAAAAAATGCAGATATCACTCTCACCAAAATGTGCTAAAGGTCTTAGTATAGAGCAAGTACTCACTGTGATCTGACACCAAACACAGTGAAGTCCAGTCAAACCTTGGTAACATTTTATAGTTTTATGACATTTATCACATTTTGTTGGACAATTTCCTTCCACCCAGAAATGGTGCATTACCTGCAAAAGAAAAGTGCGGTACATATTAGGTTAATAAACTAATGGGTAGACGGTAAATGTAACATTGCCCCTGACTTACATCAGTATTCTTTTTGGACTTCACATATGTTTTGATGCAAGACGCGGGAGCTCTTGAGACACAGCGTTCATGGACTGTATACTTGCAAACTGAAAAAAGAAATGCATTAATAGATGGTAAAGCTATGATGTTCCTGAATACATCTTTATGTAACAACTCTACCAGCATGCTCTTTACAATCCACCCAATCAGTCAATGAAAACTCAAACGAGACAGCTTTTTCCATGGAATACAAAAGGCCAATTAGAACAGGAAATATTATACATGTGAAAAATCCAAGAATGCACTATCATTGCATAACAGGAAATGCTTAATTAAATCAGAGCTCACCACATTTTTTTGATAATAATTGCCAAATGACAAAAATATTAAAGACAAAGTCTGCCAAATGGCTTGGTGTCATCTGCTAGTAGAAAGAAATCTATATTTTACGAACTATAGGCATGAGAGCAGCTGGCAAGCACAAAAATAAAAGCCAACAAGTTTATGTTGCTCCTTCTACTGATTTATAAATCTTACAGGGTTGATTAGTCCATTTTCAGATAGCAATTGTTTTCTTGCATTCTACATAATCACTCCAATTTAACTCTTTCTTTCCCAAATGCTGTGTCCAGCGAAGCTTTATTTACTAAACATCTTCCCCATGCACACCCTACACAAATCTGCAGTAGGTAACTATTGTTGCTGATTAGGTCTTTAAAGATCACCCTAGCTGCATTTGGAAAGCATGTGTCAGGGTTCAGTGGTAAGACCTGACTTCAACTATAGCACTGTGCCTAGCTGTAATGCTCAGCTAATACCTGCATTCAGTAGAGTCAACTATTAAAAACTGAGAATGAATTTCTCACTGCATGGTATATGTCGCATGCTTTTGACCTCGACAGCAATTAAGCACAAAGTACTTCTAAACACCTTGCTTGCACCTATTACACAAACCCAGTGGGAGACGCAGCTATTAATCAGACAAACTGCAGGGAGTAACATTGTTGATTGGACCATGGAGGGATGGTGAAGCCCCCTGCAGTTTCTTCTTTTTTTTTTCCTCCCACACAATCTAAAATGCAAATAATGAAATCTATAGCAATGCTTTGAAAATACACAGGAGAAGCTAAGTGAGATAAAGAAAAAGAATAGTAGTATTCTAAGTAGACTCATGACCCATCCTTCATGAAGTAATGAAAGGAGAAAGTGGAAATTGTTCAGCTTCTCTGGGACCATTCTACTGCCCAAATAAATGCCAATTAAAACAACAAATAAATTTAGAAGAGGTACACTGAAGCAGAGAAAGCTCTGATAAAGCTGGTCATTCTGAGGAGGTTTATTTTTTATAACTCATCTACGCATTTCTAGTAACTACCGACAGAGATCTACACTGCTTGCTGAATAGAACTTTCTCTTTCAAACATGCATGTGCTGTTACCTCACAAGGATAAAGTTTACATCAGTTTGTCCTGAAAGGATATTTAAAGAACGTAGCATCTCAAGATCTAACAACCAATTCAGCGTTTAATATATGCTCCACTTACTGTCATCAGCATTTCTTAATCTGAACTTTCTATTTATTCAAATTGTTCTTATTACCTTTATTAACATGTATCTCTCATTCCATAGTATTGCAAATGGAATTATACAATGTGAAAACCAATACATAGGGATTTATATCTGAATTGTGTTTTAAAGAGTTATGGGGTTCACAGAGGAGAGAAAAATGGCCAATTCCAAAACCATCATTAAGTCCAACTTCAAATTGGATTAATAGAACTGTACAGTTAGAAAGGTCCTGATCAGCTGTGATGGGTTTTTATATCAAACTAAGAAACTGATTAATTTATCAAAATAAATAATGAAAAGTGGCTTGAAGAAAGGTTACTGTCATGAAGACAATATGTTAGGTATTCATTAATCTAATGCAGAAGGGCATTACACAAACAGATTAATTGGATCCATTTACCAGACATATTCAAATCAGATATTAGGTCCTTGTTTAATAAATAAATAAATAAAGATTAACAAAAAAAAAAAAAAAAGTTATGGATCATCCATCTCTTGAAATATTCAAGCAGAGAAGAGGGATCTTTTGGCAAGATTTCTGGTATCAAAATACAGCATATGAGTTGGTGAACAGATTATTATGAGATACACAGAATACAGCTCAAGGAATTGAATTGTAGTAATCACATCCAATTGTCTAAAGAAAGTCAGATAAGATACAGTATTTATTCTTCCTTCCTTTTTTTTGTATCAAAATCTATAATTAATTAATATGTAAATGACTGGTGAAAATGGCAAACCAAGTAAACATGCAAAACTTTAGAAGTGTTAGTTATAAAATCTTGAAAACAAGTTGTGAGGAAACTGAGATTTTGACCTTTACAATTAACAAAAAAAGAATTGCATGAAGCATTTGCATAAATAACTATTGGAATTAGATACTATGCAAGTATCTAAGTACACTCACTAAAGTACCTTTCTAATAAGAGACAGTATGCCTATTAATGAATATGAATAATTACTCACAAATACATAAGAGGAACAATAAAATATAAGGTTGTGTTTTAAGCATAATACTTGCTAAGAGAAAATAAATAAAAAATAATGCAGACAGAATCCAACTGGAATGTCCTAAAACACTGAGAGTTTATTAAAGTCGAGAAAACAGCAGTTTTTAAAGCCTCATATTCTAAAAAATTAAGAATATAATCTGTAGCACTTAAGCACAGGAAACAAAGGAGAAAGCATCACTGTGCTGGCAATGGGTTTGTACTGGGAAGCCAGCAGTTCTTTGTTATGCAGAAACTGCAATATTTCTAGGAACAGCTATAAACACAAATGGACACTGAAATGCTTATACTCACAAGAACAGCAGAGGCCCTGCTTGCCTACTCCGATTAGCATGTTCAAACAAAGATTACAGTAAGCAGGCTTGTTAAAGTGCTTCAGTCTCCATACGTGCTGCCCATCATCTTTTACATTCTGCACAGGACGTAAAAGAAACAGATTTTACTTAATAAAATAAACAATGAAATATATAAGTGCCAATAAAAATTGGAGATTGACTCAAGAATGTAAGATACAATCTGTTACTTCATTTAATACTCTGCACCAGATCACAGTATCATCATTCTAAATACACAAGCAATGATATAATAAAAAATTCTTCAGGAGCTCATAGATGTCCCTGTGTTTCAAAAATGACTCAGAAAATAACACCAGGCTGGTGTCTACAGTGCAGAACAATTGTAGCACTAAATCTAGACTGATATGAAATTGTAATAAGTTTTAAAACCAACTAAAATTTGCTCTAGACTAATCCTGAAGATAAACATGCTACCACTAGGAAAGTAAAAATCCCCAAGTGCAACAACAGAAAAGATTTTGAAAACTTCACGGATATTCCTAAAGAATCTCAGAAAGGAACATGCACCATTATATGTGAAACAGGACATAACAATTAACCTAATCACAATAATACATACTGCCAGCTCTAATTTACACTAACCTACTGCCAATAGTTAAACAAAAAGCAAGTGTTTACAGGTGGGATTTACATTCAACTAATATGTTAACAAATGTTATGAAATGTTTATGAAACCAAGCTTCCAGTTGCACAGTTCTCCCCCTTCCTTCTTAATGTAACCATTCTGGGATCTCACTGTTGTTACATGGTTAGTAAAACAATGTGCATTTTTACAGATTGCAAACTATTCACAATTAATTCTGTAAATTCTAAATGTATTGGCAAATGCGGTTGTCAGACTTCTTTTTTTTTCTTTAATTATCAGAGGTTTTGAATTAAAAATGAGATTAACCTAATAACATTTACATCTATTATTTCAATGAATATAACATCCAGTAGAATGAAAGTTGTTCACATCCATCAGCTGGAAACAAGTTACAGTAGTTTGATTTTGCATATTACTGAATGTCATGGTCTTTTTGGTCATTTCATTACAAACATAAATTGGCACATATTTAAAGGGAAACAGATCAACATGTGGTTCTTATCCAGCTTCTAATTTCCCATATTGAGCTACAAGAATGTTTGTCATCATGAATATATAATGTTCCTGACATTCCTCAATAATATGATGGTTTTCACTGTCAATGTAAGTGGACATAAATTTTAATTTTAAAATGTTGTTATTTATAACCATGTACCGCATGAGTTATGTCCTTAAAAGTTTGTTTCGCTCTATTCTAGAAGATAGTTGTAAATGACAAGTCAAAAACAATGAAGAATTTCCTCATGGGAAAAAGAAGAAAAAAAAAAAAGGAAAAAAAAATCAGCACTACAAGAAATTAGGAATACTTGGTCCAGTAGCAGGTCCAGGCCAGAACACAGTTTTGAATAATTTCTACATATTACTTACAAACACAAGGAATTGATATCAGCTTCAATACTTTGTTGAAATCAGAGCCCAAGTGGGGTCCCCTTATCCTACCAACAGGAGTTCAAATGCCATCTCTGGCCACTGGGCAACATATGGGTTCCCTTTCTGCAGAAAGACCAGAGTGGTTGCCTAATCTGGGATTCTCAGACTGGCAGAATGTGGAAGTTTTGCAATTTCCCCTAAAGAAACAGAAATAGATTCTGCAGCTGTGGAGCCCTAGAAGCCTGTCAAGCTCCTCCATGACTGGCAGCTGAAGAGGATGTATTTCATTAAAAGGAGTCTTCAACTTCTTTTCTAATTTCTATTTTACTGCACCATTCAACATATTTTTAAATTATTACTAAACTACAACACATTTGGTAAGGTAAGGTTCGAGTCTTCTGAAAGAAAAGTTACTCACTAGAAAACAAATACCATGTATATCCTTCTGAGAAAAAAACAACACCAAAACAGTAAGCAATGTACAGTTTCATTTCAACATATGTCACTAGGGTCGTCAACAGATACAGTCATAAACTACAAGCATTTAAAATGCAGGCTCATTAATTCTGTCCACAAAAATATTTGCTATTTTTGAAAAATAACAGTAATTCATGATTATGCATAAACATGTCCCCCTTCTACATGAATTTTGTGTTACTTTTTAAATTTAAATTTTATTTTTAAAGAATGGCTTTTGCATGTGAATATGTCACTTCTTATTTGAACAGAACATATGGACCAACTTAGCTGGCATTTTCCTTATCAGAAAAACAAATAAGTCTTGATGTGGGTGTTCTGCCAATTAAAACACTTAACTGTGTTAGAGACTGCAACTGATGCAAATCCATTACATAAACACAATGCACTTTTGGAAAATAGCAAATTAAATTTTTGCTCTTGTGCACTGCCAAAAATCAGCAATAAAGTGCTGCATATGATTATGCATGCACATAACTTTTTAAAACACTGCCAGAGAAAGAAAAAAAAAAAGACATAACATGAAACAAAGCCCTCTTGATGCAAGTCTTTAAGTATGAATAAAATCCACAGTTCTGACACATAGGTGCATTTACTGGCATTCAGTAATTTTGCTTCCATATCCTGAGAAAGAGTTTAAAAACAAATAGTCATTAAGAAAATCTCAAAGCAGGGCAGGTACAGTAAAAATCTCTTCCTCACTTCATTATACATCACTAAAAATGAAGCCTCCATATGCCATATGCAGACTTCAGCACATAATGACAAGAGTAACATTTATTTTGTTAACAATGGCTCTCTTAACTTATGCTTCTGACCTTTCTGCCACAAATTTGATTGTCAGAAGGACCTGACCTTAAAAAGCAACCAAGAAAAAAGAGTCTTAGAATCAGTAGAAACTTTCACAGAATTTAGCTGTACATCCCAAGTCAGATCGAATATAAATTTACCACTGCTTCTTAGATATTTGTAAATAAAAGACGACAAAGAGATCTTGAGGTTTCAAGCATAAAAATTCAGATTCTGAAATTAAAAAAAAAACCACACCTACATTGTATAATTTTTTTTATCCCAGCAATTATCACCTCCAACAAAAATAGCCAGAGACTGCAATACTAGCATGCTCAATTGTTCCTACAAGACTCAGTAACAAGCAATCAAGGGAGAAGTATGCAAGGGAGTCTCCTAAATTATTCTTTTGTGGCTTATTATTATTTTGCTTTTATTCCTTTTAAAAATATTTATAGGACCTGAAGACATTTTTATTACTGATCTTTGAGTACTGTTCTGTTACTAGGAAAGTGAGAAGTGTCCATTAAATCACACAGCACCTCATTTAAATACAAATGCAGTTAAGTTCTACATTTCTTTGCTGGATTGTCAGCAAAGAATTCATGTCAGATTCTGTTTTGTTTCTTTTAGGTTTGGAGAGGGAAAGTTTATAGTTTGTTTCAACAGGAAAAGGAGTAATCTCATTCAAGAGACATGACCTTTGGGAGAGTTACTAGCTTCCAAGAATTGCACTGGGGTCAGTGGGGTGGGTGGGAGTGCACAAATGTGATGGGGGGGGGGGGGGACGGGGAAGGGAGGGGGGAGGGGAGGAAGAAATATTTGAAAAACTGATAAAAATTTTTTCCACAGTCTTCAACTCACCAGTGTAATATTCTGATCGCCGAGAAATGCTTAGATATTAAGAAGTACATCAAATGACATCAGGGAACAGAAAAAGAAGCACAGGAGGGTAAATTCATTTCTTGAGACAAGCTTCATCATTAGTCACACCACCATGTTTCTCTGTTTCTGAATTAGTAGTCACTAGAAATGCTGCAGTAATTATATTTTAAGTAACATTAAATTTGTATCCTTGTGAAATGCTACTTATCTTACACTCAGAAAGATTTCTCCTGGACTTTTTAACAACCTATAGGCAAAAGGAAAGGAACTTTCAAACCTCCTACAAAGCAGTAGGAGTGAGCGTAGCATAGAAGTAGACTACATAGTCAAAAAAACTGGTATGCAAACTTTTTTCTTTGCAGCTCCTGGTATGAAGTCTCACAAAGCATTAACATAACTCCCTCTGCCGGCAATGACACGCAATGATATTGCTAAAATAGCTCTCGTGATCTCCTTAGGGCAAATCTACTTCTAACTGAAGAGTTAGCACTCAGAGTGTAGGTAAGCTACAAATTCTTATATAGGCAGGCAGATCTCCCTTATTCCTCTCTGAACGAAAGGAATATAAATTTGCCAAACTACCTGAGTATTAACCATTTCAGTGCTCAGCTTGAGAGTCTCCATATTGTGCAACAGATCCAACACCATACTTGAAAATGTTCTCAAGTCGCCAATTTCATACCAGTTTCATATACTCAGAGCTCAAAAAGTAAATCATCAATAATGTAATAAACAGTATTAAAATTTGTGTTACCCACATGGACTCACACTCAAGTATTCTATTCAAAAGTTATCTTTAAATAATATCAAAACATTTGCTCCTTGACGATCCAAAGAAAAACTGTATGAGCATTGCCTCCTGTTTTAACTGAAGCATCATCACACTTTTACGGAAATCCTTATGCCACATTGAGATTTGTTTCTTTATTTTATAAATGCTCAGAGTACATTTGCTTCAGGAGAGAAGATGAAGTAGGTAGAATGTTTTAAAAGAAAAACACAGCAGCCTGCTTTCAGATTACTGATGACAATCTATGGTCGCTATGAAACATTTCCTGTTGCTGAATTTTACCTTTGGGCAGCTTTCCACCAGCTACAGATTACCAACTATAGTGCAACGGTGACATCTAGTGGTCACTAAGGAAGGAATAAAATCCTTTCCTCTGCTGAAACTAGACTTTTATACACCAGTGCCTGCAAACTTGCAGGTTATAGCCAGCTGCCTAATCCACATTAAAGTAAAATATATGGAAAAAAACACAATTGTTATCCTATCTTTCCTATCCTTTTTTTTTTTTTTTTTTAACTGATGTTTAATTAATAAAACGATCCTAAATGATAAAAGGGTTTTTATATATATATATATAAATATAGTATATATATATATTATTATATATATATATATATTATTATTTGCATTGAATTATAACACTTTCTTCACCCATGTTCATTTCAGTTTCTTCAACTTATGGAGTAGCGTTGATAGAAACCTACAATGATAGCAAGTTACAGAATTTTGATCACTGTTCATGTATTTTTATTATTTCCTCAGTAAAATGACTAGTTATTGCCCAATAACTAGTAAAAATGCTAGTTATACTAATAAAATACTAATAAAAAAAGGATAAATTGTCTAATAACATTACATTACAGTACATTTACATAGCTTCCTTTTAACAACATGGCTTTTGATTTAACATTAAAATTATCCTCTACAGAAAGACTTACATTAATCACAGAATTAAGCAGTTTTAAATTGAGAAAGGAAGAAGTGCAGACACTGAAAAATGCTCCCAGAAAAGCTGCAACATGAGTTGCAAATGAGAAATACATATTGAAAATGACCATCAGTTATCTCCTATACTAATTCTTACAGAGAATTTGCTACCCTGTGCTTAGGTTAAATATGTAGAAATAAAAGAATACAATCTGACATAGACTTGCCTTTTGATGAAAGGAAAATAGTACATTTTTTTCCATATACCTAGAATTAGGAAATTAGTACATACAGTGATCCAAATGGACTGTAAGTTTTCATCAGTTCAGCTATTTCTGTGATAAGTTGATTAGTAAGAGGTAAATGTTTGGCTATTATTATTTTGCAAGAATTTTGTCTTCTGCTAAATGTACAGTTGTCTTCTATATGGAAAATCTGGCTATTCTTTGTGAAAATAAGATACTACAGAGTGACTACAGCCTAGATTTAGTTCGGGACATAGCAATGAATGGGGAAAGATAAATGTTATGTATAGTTTGGCATTAGTATCTGGAAAAGACTTCAGAAAAGAAAATGTTTTATATCAAATTAAAAAAAAACTTTTGAAACATATGCTGAGATACATGTGCTCAAAATTAGCAAAAATACAGGACAGCAGGTGGCACTGGCAACATGCCAGAGCTAAAACAGCTGCGTTATACAGGTATAAATTATCGATTGTATTATATCCGCATTATCTTTAATGTGATAAGCTCCTCTTCCATTATACTGCATCCTTTGGTCTAAGTGTTCACTCTGATACTGTTTCTTAGTACAGTTTATTAAGCTAGTTGAAAAGATGAAAGAACATATATATACATATATATATACACTGAGGTATTATGATAGGATAAGAGCTAGCAGGCAAGAATCACTGCAGGAGAAATTCCATCTTGATGCAAAAAAGAAATCTTTTTTTCTTGAGAACAATTAACTTTTGGGAGCCACGGAACTAGGCCCATCTCACTGGAAATGTTCAAGACTGGATTTGAAAAGGCAGTGGATAAAATAATCTGACACTTGCTTTCAAAATGATGCTGGCCAAATGATCTCTAAAGTCCCTTCCAGACTAGACTGCCCCATAATCCACTGCGGTTAAGCTACACAGCACATGTGGAGTTGCCAAGACACCCCTCCAAGACAGCTGTAAAATATGCATGGGTAATAAAACATTCCTACAAGATGCTTCTGCAGCTAGCAATTCATTATATGCTGTCAATAGAATAAACCAATGAGCTTTTCATAGCTTTCAGCTTCAGTGCTGATGTTGTTTCAGACATTCAAATGTAGCTCTGACTTTGAAGGCACACTTGTGTTTTTTATACATCATTCAGACATAGTAAAGAGAAGTAAAGCCATTCATTATATGCGTTATAGAGAAAAAAGACTTGAGGACCATGCTGACATGCAAGCAGAAACTTGACACTCTGATGTTAATACTTACATTCTCTAATCCAAGAAGGACCAGGAGTGGGATTGTTGTCATTCCTCCTTGGATCCACTCTTCTAGAGAAACAGTGCCATCATGATCATAGTCAATTTCTTCCATCATTTCATGAAGAATCTACACAGTTTATGGAAAAGACTAATGAATTCCTTACTCTAGCATAACCAGACATTTAGGATCTATGATCTCTCATCTATGTGCAAAAACAACCACAAAAGTTATATGGTACCTATATATTTACATTTTAATAGAATCTAATATTAACAACTAGCACCTAAATATCCCAAACAAAAGTGCCCCTTGTGTACTTACTACGTACAAGCAAGAGACAATCAATGTTAAGACATTTTCAGGATTAAATTAGTTGTGTTACACATATTAATTACTATTTGCACTGAAGAAAAGCATTCAAATTTACCAAAGAATGCTTTACATAGCAGATACAATCAGATAAAGATGTGAAAAAAGTGTTAATTTACAGTGCCATAGTGAAGCACAGACTATTATTATTTCTATCTTGCTAATATCTAGAATCTCATGTTGGCATGAAGAATCATAAAACGAATAAAAATTGCCTCTATAACCACAAAAACTGGTGATGCTTACCGGGCTCAGTTCAGTAATATCCCATTCAAGGTATTCTGCCACATGCATCATTTGTGCAATGATATTTTCCAGCTCCTACAGATGAAAGAAAGAGTTATCATATTTAATGCAATATTAAAATTGTAAATTCTACTGCAAGCAAGTCCTAATTCAAACCTATAGCATTCAGTGACTATCAGCACTGAAACATACAGAAAAAAAAACAACTTCACTTCTAATCATTAACTGACAATCTTTTTTTTTTTTTTTAATTAACTTTTCACCAGTGAAACTGAAAATCAGAGACACACTGAGCAGAACAAGAAAACTATTATATTTTTTAAAAGTAAATATTTTGCATAGATGCATTTGCCTTCACAAAAAGTGTTTTCTGTGTGAAAAGGAACTGTTAGCTCCTAGTTGGCATGCTTCCTGAATTAGGAAAAATCTATTTTTCCTTACTTGACATGAAAGAAAGACTAAAAAAAAACATTTACTCCATATTATCTGACTTTAATTATTTCTCAGGACTACTCTGACTTCAACTCCATTAATTTAAAGAATCAAAACTCATGAAGTTGAATTATTTTGATTTAAAATTCAAAGATTTCCCCCTATAGTCAGTCAGCTGAGGCATGCACTAGACGGAAATTCTACATTAATATTAATGGTAGGAAATAAGTATACATGTATCATCTGACTGGATTTTACAATAGATGTCTAGAGAAATTTTATATTTACTTTAACTGTTAAGTAAAACAAAAAAGCAACAACAAAAAAAAGTTACATAAATCTTGGAACACTTGGAACACATCCTCATATAGCTACAACAACTGTAGGTAAAACCTGAAGGCTAAATTAAGTAAGAACTATGGAGACACATGACCTTTTCACTTAAATCTCAAAAGGAGTTAAAAGTGATATACTGTATACTGCTATATGTATGACTTGATTTTCCAAAGTGCTTGACATTTGTACACAAGGCAGATGGTCAGAACATCTGAAACTCAGGTATGGAATGCCTTCCCATTTTAATGGGATCTTTGCTAATGTTGCTTTCACATACATCTCCAAGAGGCATATTAAAGTTTTAGGAGCCATATTAATGTATCCCGTATAGTAATATGAGTAAGAATAAGAAGAGTATAAAATAAGACTCCACATTAGCACTGTCAGCATTTGAAAATGTTTATGGTTGAAGAAACAGCAGCTTAATGGAAGAAATACTCAAAGTTTGCTTTCAAAACAGGCAACTTTCTGTTGACTATAATTTACAGTGGTTCTATTAATTCAAGAGTCACATCGTTTTTTTATAGCTATACCATTAGGACATAGTCTTAAAACACAACAAAATATTTAAAGTTACCGAACTATCCAAGTATCCATTTCCATCTGTATCATATAAACGAAACATAACTAAAAGGAAACAAAAAGAAGGAAACACAGTTAGAAAACATAGTAACAACATTCTTTCATTTAAAAAAAAAAAAAGACAAACTGAGTTTCAAAAGGCAAGCATTAGCATGATATACTAACTGCAGATCCACCAAAGATTCTGCAATGCATGAGGTTCTCTCACTGCATCTCCTACAACATTGCCTCCAGTGAGACATAACTGCACCGTTTCCACACAACCCCTCCAGAACCTAACCTGTGAATGTGTTCCCGGCTTTTCCCAGAGAAGGTCTGATCTGCACTGACAGGAAGTACAACCAAAAGACTCTCAGACATGACATCACATACAGAAAAACATGCAGTTCGTCAACCAAATATTCATAAGCACATTTAAGTTACAATGCTATTCCAGTCTCCTGATTGCAGCCATTACTATTGCTTTAAAAATGCTTTCTGATCTACACTAAATGAAATAGAAGATCATTATTTTTAGCACCTAATTAGGAGAATCCAACAAAAAAAAAAATTCCTCACAGGCTGCTAGCACAAATTCTACCTGTACCAAATTAAAACAGTCTTGCCAATATGCTGAAGATCTGTCCAGACAAGAATCATTGGATTCTGGTGATATCCAGAAGAAATATATACTTTCATATTTCTATCACTGTCTGCCTCCTGCCATAAGAGTGGGCACTTCCACTATTACAAAAATATTTCAAAGCAGCTTCTTCAGCTGATCATAAAGAGCAAAAGACTGCAAAGCAGGAAGATTTTACCTTTAGTAGAAGGCTCTAAAAGCCTAAAGATGAAAAACCAGGAGCCCAGGCATGCCTCACTCTTTGTTCTTATCATCTGTGATGCAGTTTGTCAGAGTTCTGAACTCCCTAATCCCTAGAAGATCTATTTTCAAAGAAGTAAGAAGAGAGCTTATCTACAGGTGGTTGCAGGATGCTGTTATGCCTCAATTCATAGCAAAACCCAAGCAGTAATCAACTTATTAGATGCCTTGAAAAAAAAAATAACGTATCACCTGTTCAGCAGTGAACAGTACCACACAATAGACCCATATGAAAATGGTCCCACAGTCCAGTAAATTCTGCAAGGAAAAGTTATCTTTTTCAGGCAACAATAGAAGGGAGTGATTAGAGTGAAGTTCAAAAAGAATTTGACTACTTTTGACTTGGAGCAAAAAACACTTCACAGCTACATGGTTTGGATTATATCCTTTCATCCCGTATCTGCTTCCCAAGTTGATCACTAAACTTTCCACCACATAATCAGTACTAGCTGTAATACACAATTTTTACTCTAGTGCTTTGTTGCAAGTTACAAAACTCCATTAGTTACAGTCTAAAAAACCTATACGAATATGTTTCTTAGCTTGTGAATTACATTGCTTCTGTAGAATATAACAGTTAGCATTAAAGCCATCAGAAATTGTAATATCCCTGCTAATACACTTCTGCCAAAGCTGCTGAGCTGTGCTCAGTATAAGACAGCTAATATTATACGGCAGAAATAGCATTAAGCATTCAGTTTCCATAGAGAATCAATGAATCACTAAGCAATAAAGTCATTTGGTTCTCTATCCTCCTCCAGTGCTATTGCAATACAACAGTTGAAATATGCTACAATTATCACAAAAGCAACAGGTGTTCAGCATCTCCCTGTGCATTCCTCTTTCCAGAGAAGCAGTGTTTCCAACTTGTATATTATTTTTACCTTTAGCACCAATCAGTGCTTCAAATTTGTCATTTGAAAATAGAGATTAGTACAATTATAACTGCTCCACTTCCGTAGCAAAGTCTCCACTCATATATGTATTGGGTATCTGTGTGCTTGTTTAGATTGAATAATTACCCAGCTGGCATGGTATGCAATCATTTTCCATTCACACCCTTCTAAATATCTGTATTCTTGTTGATTTACCCAATCTAAGTGAAAAACGAACAATAGCAAAATGATACAAATAATTGAGCAAAAATCTTAATAAAAACTACAGAGCCCAAGTTAATTCTTCATATTTCTGTCTCACACCCTTATATGGCTGCACTGACTGACCACATCTATCTATTATAAGAGTACATGCTTTTGCAAATGATGTATAAATGTATTAAAAAATAATTGAAAATATTAGATCACTTGCTGCACTGCTGTAATTTCCCCTGCAATTTCTGGATTTCTAAGCATAGAAGTTATAAAAGATGGCATCCCAAAAGCACCAAAAGTTGTAAATTATGGCCATTGAAGAAGAAACTGGGGAACTGGAGATATGTGTCCAGCATCCATGAACATACTGAGAAAAACATACAAATTAAGGAGATGGTCTGTGCTGATGTCACGTCCCTCACAAACTCAAACAATTGTCAGCTAAAATGACTTCCACCTTTGAGGTCACTAAAGGAAGAGAAGTTGAGCCATGGAATACCACTGTTCGCTTCCTCAGAAGTGCCCTGCATATTTACAAGATGCTTTTTTTTACACGTACAAGAATGACAGTGCAGGAGAACAGAATAGAGTTTCTGCAGATCAAGTTTACAAGTTGGTCCACAGATCACAGAGGTGCTTAACATCATAAATGTACCATCTATACGTAGTATGTCCTTAAAAAGAAAACTTTAATTATTCCAATGCATCTCTTTTATGACAGTTTGGGATATATTTAGTCCATAGATGGTTTGAGAGCAGATATGCAGAATGTTTTAAACACGTGAGTTTCATTGTGCTGGCAACTCTGGAATATTTCTGTTTTTTTTTTTTTCCCCTCCACTGCAACTAATTCTTATTCTACTCTGCAGCCACAGGACCTATTATACAATTATTTCAGACAAAGTGTTAAATTATACCATTCATTTATAAGGAGGATTCAGATATAATCATTAGGGAAATCTACACACTAATGATATGATGTAGTCTAAACTTTATATACTAAAAAGTGACAGAGTAGCACATCAATCTAAGCAACAACCATACCCTTAATTCATGTAATAAATCCATATAACCTCAAATATATTTAATATATAAATACAATACATATACTAGACAAGGATTTAGCTCATAAATCATACATAGTCTTTTGCCTATACAGTTCCTGCGTGGGAAAATCTGTGAAATATTCTCTACATTAGAATAATCCTGTTCTTTCAACTCCCTCCCTTTTTCATTGTACTGGTTTCTGACACCAGGGGAGGCACTTGCTCTTCCTTTCACGTCATGCTCAGTGCATAGAGTTCCTAACAGTTCTAATATGGTTTGCATGAATTGCTATACAGTGAAACAGTTACCATATTGTTAGCTGAATTCAGTCCTAGAATCCTAGCTGCCATTTGCTTATGTTTGAAATGTACATAGACAAATACAGCCTCATATTTTAATAACATAATACTAAATTATGATTACCAAATTTAGGGCTGACTCTCTACAATTTCTGTCAGTAAACTTACAGTACAAAATTTTAATTGTAACTTAAGTATAGGTAAACAAAACATCAGAGTTCTTCAAAAACACATGGTCAGGTAACCTGGTAATGAATTTCTTTCTCCAACAGCTTCCTGTTTCCTATCATACTAAACATTTGTTTTCCATACAGCATTGAAGCCATATAATTTTGATAGTTTTGTATATTAAAATATACCTGGTCTCTAAAAGAACTTTGATTGTTTACCTGTTTAAAAAATTAGCTTCTAGAATTCCATAAAGGAGAAACATACTTTTTTTTTTCTTATTCTATGATTTGCAGATCACATTGTTTTGTTTCTCTTTTTTTGTTTTTTTGCTTTTTTGTTTATTTGTATGCTTTTGTTTTTTAGCAGACAGAGATTTTTGGCTTTAATGAATGAGGCCCCTAATTAAAAAATCCTATTAATCCTAAATCCCAGAATCAAAAGTTCATTGCACTACCAAAAGCAGTATAGACTTGGATCACTTTTTACTTTCTTGAATTCACGAGAGATCCCAAAGCCCAAATTCTTCATCTGAATTAGCTCACGTTCTACAGATTATTCATCACTTCTATATCTACATTGCATACCATCTACAGTGTATTTCATTTGCTTTTGATATAATTTTTCATTAGTTTTCCTTGAAAACAAATGTATATATAGAAGTAAGTTTATGTTAAAAAAAAAAACAAAACACAACAAACACATAAACAACATACATTCTAGCTTGTCTTCAGGTCTTCCTCTTTCTAGCAGTGATAAATAACAAACAATGTCTTTCAGCTGGATCGCATCTGGTAAATTCAAGTTGGCAGGTGTAGGAGGTCGGGATGTAGAGGTACCTTTGTTAAGTCTCAGACCTGGAAACAAAATACATCCTTTGTTACTCTTACTGTAGGATATAAGCAGAGAATACAATCCAGAGCTTTTACGTACATGCATGCACCATTTTTAAATTTGAATCATATATGATTTCTTAATTTAAATCAAGCTGTGAAATTTTGAGCAATTGACATACATACTTTATCCAAAAAAATGTAGAATTAAAATGAGAGTGAGATACTGCACAGGTAAAGCAGGCTATAAGAAAAATAAATCAAGCATGGGAACAGTATTCCTGCTTTTTCATTTATGTTGACCTGATATCATTTTACTGTAAAATAATTTTGATGAATATTTTTATTACATGGGACATACATGTTAAATTAAGTATCAAAGTAATCCCTGCCCAACTCCGTATTCATTTCTCAGTGCTTGTAAAAGTTTTTTCTAATTACAGATTGTTTACAGATATAATATTTAAAGATGTTTTAGTGACAAAGAAAACTCTGAAAACACTCAAATGTGTAATCTTCCCCAAAACTGAGCTAATAGTGTGTCACAGCAACATATATTTAAAATGTGAAAAATCTGACTACAGAATATTATGAAAATATACATAGAATTTAAGTATCTGTCATAATTGCTCAAATGTCATGATTAAGTAAGAGCAAACTGGTATACAAAAAATAAAATTTGAGTGAAGTTCATGTTTTCAGGCAGATATACACTAACTGTAAATATTTAAATGAAAAAATAGATTTACTAGAACTATATTCTACTAGTGGAGCTTGCATGTCAGTAAGTAAAATTAAAATTAAGATAGTATAAAATGTTACAAAGATGCTATCTTTAATCACACGGTTTACAAACAGTACACGTGAATCCTATGCACAAAATAAAAGTTATTATAAATCTGAGACCCACTCATCTTAAAAATGCATAGTCACATTCCACCGAAAAATGAAAATTATATATATAAGCTTTAAGATAAAGTTTTAGATTATGATCAGCTGCAAGGTACAAGACAAATCATAATGAGAAGTGGAGGCAAGGTGGATGCCGTACTGACTTACAGTGCTGATGCTTACCTGGCATCTGTTTCCATCTCTCTTCAGACACTTTAACTGAAAATACAATTTATAAACAGACATGAGTGGACTGAAATAAACCAAGTGAAAAACGGGCACGTAGAGAGACTTATGAACCCCGCTTATGATCTTCACTAGCTCATGTGTTCCTTCTCAATTTCCAGAAGAATGCCAAATATATCTTTCTCAATATGATCAGGTTTTTTTTTCCCCACCACTGTTAACATTTAAAGACTGCTAGATATCCTAAAATGAAACTTTTGTAATTTTCATTTGCATATGACCATGTACAAATACCTACTTTTTCCACTTTGAATGCTTCAAATAAATAAATAAATAAAAACCTAGTTTAAATCTCAAGCAATCAAATTGTCTTCATAAAAAGCATATTTGCAGGCACAAATAATGATAATTATTGCATGAGATGAACTGCACTGTCTCTCTAAATATGCTTTGGATATAACAATTTATCAACCAGCCCTTCTGGAATTACACTATATACATATGGAAAACTACTAAATTGAAGATGAAAATGAACTACTAAATAGAAAAAAAATGTGTGAGGGAGAAGAAGTTTAGGAGTTAACAGCCATTGTAAGAAACTTAGAATACAGCTTTAACAGCGGAATTCACTTTTTTTCCTCTTGTTTTTTAAACTGCTCCTAAGAATCAAAAGTATCAGAGGGAATTATAACAAAAGCAAAGCTGAGGACAGCCTATACTGGGCAGAATTCAGCAATCAATCTGACAGTGACCTACAAACAGCCACTATCATCTCTACGTAAAAAGTGTCAAAGCCAATTAATACTATACACTAAGGCATCTACAGAAATCTATAGAGCTTCATACCTGCAGAACACTAGCTAGAATTTTGGCTAGTAGCATTTGTATCAAATTCACAGTTTCTGCATAAGTTGCAATTTGAAGACACCTAATCTTAACATGAAGAATTCTGGCAATTAAGAACCCATCAAACCATTTGGTAAAATGTTCTAAATGCTTGATTATCCCAGCTGTTCAGTATATGATTTTTTTTTTTTTTTTACATTAGCCTAGCTTCTACTTTTAGCTATTTAATTTTGACAGAGTTCCCAAATTAGTACTGTGCCAAATCAAAGATTTCATGTTAGGATAATCATGTTAACTCTATTCTCCAAGAATTAATGAAAAGTCTTATAAAGTTTTCTAAGTTGAAAGTTTTAAACACTATTTTGCCTGCAAGTATTTCAACATGTTATCATCTGCACTTAGGATCATGTTTCAGAAAAATGTTTAAATGTAGCATTAAAATTTTACATTGCACTAAAGACATAGCTTTTACACTGGATAAAAGAACTACTGCTAACTGTTAGAGGGCATTCAAAATATCAGTAACTGTAAGTATTTAAGATTACTAAGAGCAGCATCATAACTAATTAAGAGAAGCAGCAGTAATTGGGTAGAGAAACTGTGAAGCACAGCAGAAGCCTCCTGCATGAGGCTCTGAAGGTTTTTAAGTGTTTATAGTAGTCACCAAGACCATATAGGCATAGCAATTTGATTAGCATTAATGGAACAAATATCATCTACTTTGGTGCCTCAGCTGCAACATTGCTGTGAATTAAAAAGACAAAACCATTAAATATCCATTTAACTTCACAATATTCCTTGTTCATGCATGAGTAAGGTTATCCAATTTCATAAATATCAGAACAAAAAAGAAGTGCACGTAGTTTAGAATTCTACATATTTATCACTACTGGAAAGTAAGTGGCAGGGGCATGCAACTTTCAGTTCTTGTATTACTTTGATTGTATTACTTACCTCCAGAAAGGAGCGGGGGTTTGTTTTTTATTAATGGGCTGCAGTGAGAGATTTTGTTGCTAAATGATGTAAAAAGATGCTCAATGAAATCATCAGGTAGCTCTGCCTCCAGAAAAGTCTTCATGAACAGCTTGAATCCCTCTAAATCAATTGTCTAGAAGGGAAAAAAATATAATAGAAATTGCTTCCTTTTTAAACACTTTCAAACTAATGAATCGGAAAATATTCTGTTAGCAAATATTTTTGACTATCTTCAAAAACATTGATTCCTGAAGATACAGCCTTCGTACTTAGTCCAGAAGTGACTGATTATTTAAATATCACTTTGGAAACCCACTGTATTTGTTCAATTGCCTAGAATACAAGATGAGGCAGTCCATAGCAAATTCAGAGCATTTCTATAAAGATCCCTAAGTGCCATCCTGACCAGTTTCTTGATTACAATGTAGTTTAACAACTAAAGGTAAGGTTACGGAACTCATGGGGATGTACATACCAATTCTTAGCTTTTCTCATAATGATGCAGACAACAAGCAGGGGATTTCTGGATGCCAAATTCAGGCAATTGAAGGCCACCTGTCTTCTCCAGGTGGCAAAATAGTTTGCTGGTATTTGTCAAAGAGAAACAGATCAGCTCTAAAAGTAAAATTAGTTGAAACTTCACACTGTGTGGGTTGTTAGGGAGGTTGTCAAATTGAAACATTTTTCATTTAGTTTAATTTCATTTTGCTTTTGGCAGCAAAATGATTCCTTGCTGATTTCTACCTGGTAAGGAAGTATTATCTGTTTTAAGTAGTAACATGAATGTAAACCTACAATCCCATTTTATCCTTTTTAATACAAAACTTCTAAACAGATGAGAAATGCATAAGAGATCTTAAGACAGTTTCACTATTATCTCTGAAATAACTGTGGCACAGTTGCATACGTATTAATGATGATACTCAGTTACATGTGATTTTAAGAAAATGGCTTATCACTCAATAATTGATAAAATATAAACTGTCACTGTCTTTCATTTTAGATCAGAAAGTAACTTCAGTAACTTTTCATCTTTGAATAGTTAAAAGAGAAAGGCCTACAATTCCACAAAATTAACTTGTTGAAAACTCTCTGTGCTTGGGGAAAATTCTGCTCTTGTCTGTTGAAGTCTAGTTCAACACCTTATGTTCAGTACAGTCAATACAGCCTTAGGAGAGAAAAGACTAGCAAGACTTGAAATCAGGCCAGGAAAAGTAAAACGGAAACTAGATTTTCACACTGTTTCTGTGACTTCAGGATCTGAGTCACAGTATATATTATATTAAAGTCATTGTAAAAATAATTTCAAAGCTTTGGAGTAGTGATTTCTCTCCCTCCATCCTCTTCCCCCCACTCCCCCCTCCCCCAATTTTTTTTTTTTAATATGAGACAAAGAAGTTTTATTCCTACATGAAATAAGGCACTGAGGCAAAATACCTACCTGCCTCAGGGTAATGTTTTAGATGCATATCACTCTCCTTACTAGAGACTAACAACACAGATTGCAAAATTTGATCTTGTGCAAATCATTACTAGAAATGCAAACTTGGCAAATGAGCTGACCTTCTCATATAGAACACCTCATTTGGCAAAAAAACTGAGTGAAACCAACAGAACTCTCACCTATTAAACACATAAACAGCAGAAAACAAAACAAAAAAAAATGCCTACAGGAGGCTCAAAATTGAAATAGTCAATCTTGGACACAGAATACCTTATCATCATACAGTTTCAGTCACTACCTTCTAACTTGGTAAGTCACGTACTGTTTCAGTAATGCTTTAAGTTTTCATCCTCAGTAATAAAGTCCGAGAGTCACTTCAATGTTTATGAACAATGAAAACACAGAAGCAAAAGGATATAAGTTAGCAACCAAGGTCATTAGCTTACATGATATAATTTATTTTTTTTTAATCTGCAAGCATAGCAAATACACCAATCACTAAACCAATTGACTTTATCAACCTGAAATTACTTTGTGTTGTTCACCAATGATGCATTTTTTAGCTCTTTCATTACATTACATATAAAGAAGAATAACCAAGTGAAAAAGAGAAATAGAAAAACAAATTAGAATCCAATTAGTTTACATATGGACATACAAGATATCTCTGTATTACATAAGGCTTTACTATCATTATTATTTTCCTTGTTTGTATGTGTCTGCTAAAATATTCCTTAAGATTATAGATATAGATTTCTAAACTGCTGTCTCATTAATATTAGCCAAGGTGACAGCAATAACTAAATCCATTATGCCACATTTTTCTATTTATATGCTTAAAATTGTGCCTGGGTAGAGATACGAGCCAAAAAATAAGGTTAAATTGTTATGCTTCCTTCCTCCTGCTACTCTCTTTCTGAATGGGATTCAAACTTTTCATTATTTTCTGAAGATGTTCAGACCAGTATTTATCCTTACGTCCTCCAAAGCAAGCAAGTATTCCAAACATATTTTCTGGCCACGGAAGACAGCTGATATTATCACTTGGTTGTCACGTCTACTTAATTTTTTGACACACTGACTGCCACTGATTACGGTGCCTAGCAAAGGAGAAAAGAGTGGCTGTTCTAAAAAGCTATCTCACAGTTAGATTTATTCAACTGGAAGTTCTTTATCCTCTGCTCTCTCATACTTTCCCCCCCATGGAAACAGCAGGATTCATAAAACAAATCAGATGTCATATACCTGAAAGTGCTCAAATGAAGCTACAAGTTCAGCTAGGAGCTGGTAAGTGAATTAAATACATATCAGAAATGTTGATAATTGTCCAAAATCGAAATGAAAAAACACAAGCTGTACCAAATGAACGTGTAACAGTCCTGGCTTAAGAAGGCCTTGAACAGATCCCTGTAGTAAGGTTCTTGTCTATATAAAAAAGACAAAATCCTTGATTCTAAAACTCCGTAGCTGAATAGCAACTTTCAAGAAGACCTGTGTAGTCAGAGCAAATTATCCTGATAGGAACTAAAAGGTACCACAGTCACATTTGAAGATTTGTTCTTGTAAATGTCTCTAGAGTACACAGCAAAACTGAGCTAGACTAGCAGGGCTAGTAGTAGTTTAGATTATCCATCTAGTTTACAAACAAAAAGGGGAGGTTTTTCAAGAAAGGCTCACCCACAGATATTGTCAATGTTTTGACTATCATCTCTCTCACTGTAATATACATAACCATTATAGAACAGCAGGAAAAAAAAAAAAAAAAAAGATTAATATCTTAAAATAAGTCCTGGGAAGACCACCATGAAAGACTCACGTTACAGGTGTACTGTTCTCACTCATTTTTAGTACTGACTATATTTCAATTAGAACAGAACACTTAAAGATATGAAAACATTTGCTGAAACTCAGCCTAATGTAAACTAACTTTCAGAGAAGAGAGGAACAACACACAGTATTATGAACATTTTCCTTTTCTGCAGTCATATGTTAGTTTTATTTTTTCCTCAGTGAAATTTTACTGTTCAAAACTACGAAAATGCCTCAGTAAATAAACAGTCTTTCTCTAATTGCTAGCATACTTTCTCTGCACCAAAGGGACCACACAATGCTTTTGGAACCAAAAAGTGGGGGAAAAAAAAGATTTTACATATTTTACTATGATTTGAAAATAATTCATTGCTTTTGAAGAATTCATAAGCATTACTTAACTAGTTCCTATCAATAATATGAGAACAATATATGATATAATCATGGATGTTGTTTTCTTAAGCATGCATGCTAATTGCTTAATTCTCAACAGTTGCTTAGCTTCCAGAAGCTCCAGCTGAATTCAAATGAACTTCTGAAAGAAGGTTTTTGCAATTTGGAAAGCATTTTCCATGATGCTTCCCAAATGAGAGAATGAGTGTGTGCACGGAGGTACTAAATTGACTACGATTAACCTGACACACGTATTAATTCATTGCGTTTCACAGGAGACAAGTTGGGAGATTATGGTCACAAGTTTAGTAAAACAAAGTATAGAGGATAAAGAAGGACAAGCTCAAAGCAGCCAATAACTAAAGGAACAGGAAAGAACTTCCAAATCATTTTGGCCTAAATTTTATGAGGAAGAAAAAAATAGTCTGTTCTGTTTCAGCTGTGATACAAATAAAAAACCAAATGTACCAAATGCTTTGTAAGTAGGCCACAGAAAGGAAGGCAGGTAATTATTTTTATATATATAATTATTATATATAAATGAATTCCTATTATATCTTTTAAATAACTGATTTGCCAAGTTTACTGGAGCACCATTTCCCATCTTTTACAATTTAAAAAATAAACTGTATGAAGAAAAACTATATAAATCTTCGTAATTTGTAAAACATTGTTGCTTTATAGCAATGTTTCAGTAATGAAATTTTATTTAGTACTGAAATATTCTGATGTGAGTCCAGAAAAGTACACATTCAAAAGTACCATCAAGGTTCTGCTAATTTAAAATATAACATCCACATAAAAATTAATTTTACTACTAAGAAGCAGCTTCAGTATTCATCCTCTCCCAGTCATACATTCTTATCACTCTTTCCAATCACCTAAAATTCAAAATCAAAGTGTATATCTATTTTGGGAGAAAAGAAAAGGAGAGAGGACAGAAGGCAGAAGTAGAACTGCACATTTTAATTTTAAAATCTTTGTAGCAAATACACATGTCAAATATTGATCACTTTTAGTTTTTCTGAAAGCAGATATTAAACTGGACTCACTATGGCTCAAGGTAGAGGAAAATTAAAAATATGCATCTTTTTAATGTCACAAATTGTCAGAGACAATCCATAACATTTAATTAACCATCCACTAAATTTCAAAATTAATTCCAAAATCAAACTCCAACAAGCATTTAATCCATCGGTATTGTTTTTCTGTAAGTTCCCACCCCTCCCCCCCAGTATGAATCCATACTGAAAAAGATAAAGCAAAGCAAAGTTTATCATGAGTTCTAAATGACTGACTGACTGCTGAAAGAAACTATCTGGATTTGCCTCTATGTAACATGACAGATTTACAGATTAAGCCATCCTAGAGTGTCTTTCACACCTTTATTAACTGCACTCACTCATTAATGCACCGTGATGAGGTATGGCTTCAACTTCACAGCACCGCACATACTTAGTAACATCTTATTCAGTTTTATAACTATAAAACCAAGTAGCTAATTACAGTCTAATGAGAACAAGGTATGCGATCTCAGAAAAAGAACTAAGTGCCTAGATTTGGATATTGATGCCCTTATTCACAGTAGGATCTTGAAGAGTGCTATTTTAAAGTTCCATTAATCCATATTAGTCCTCAAGCCTTCAGAGGGGAAGTTCTTCAGACCTTTGATCATTTTCGTGGCCTTCCTCTGGAGTCACTCCCACAGCTCCATGCCATTTTTCCCTGGGGGCCCCAGGACTGCATGCATTACTCCAAATGGGGACTCACAAGGGCAGAGCAGGAGACACGAGCTCTCCTGCATTTCTGATCACCCCTCTTTTGATGCAGCCCAGGATACAGCTGGCCTTCCGGGCTACAAACACACACTGCTGGCTCATGTCCAGCTTTCTGTCCACTTCGTTCTCCACAAGGCTGCTCTCAATGAGTTCATCTCCCAGTTTGTACACACCTCTGGGATTGCCCTGACTCAAGTACAACACCTTGCACTTGGCTTATTGAACCTTCTTAGGTTCTCATGGGCCTACTTTTCAAGCCTATCTAGGCCCCTCTGAATCCCTCTTTCTTCTATTGTTAGCTTCTTAGCTTAATGTTATCAGCGAACTTGCTTATGTCTAGATAGTAAATAGAGATGTTGATGAACATCAGTGCCAAAACAGATACCTAGGAAACACCACTCATTAGATCTCTACCTGTATCATACAGCTCTGACCACAACCCTCCAGCTGTGACCATTCAAACAATTATTTATCCATCAAATAGTTCAGCCTCCAAATCCATCTCTACAATTCAGAGATAACTACAATTCAGAGATAAGGATGTGATTTAGAACTATGTTGAAGGTCTTGCACAAGTCCATGCAGACATTAGCTGCACTTTGTTTGCCCACTAATGCCATCACTTCATCATAGAAGACCACTAGATTGGTCAGGCATGATCTGCCCTTGGTGAATCTATGCTGGCTGTTTCAGAACACTTCATTACCTTGCATGTGACATAATCCAGCTTCCAGAATAATCTGGTCCATAATATTCCAAGGCACACAGGTGAGGCTCACTAGCCTGTAGTTCTGGGTCTTCCTTTCTCCTTTTCTTAAAAATGGAATTGATGTTTCTCTTTCTTTTGCTGAACAAATCATTGTTTTAATCCTTTGAATGAGGAGTGATGATGCAAATTGTGGACAAAACAAGTATGAGAAGGTTACGTCTGAATCAGGAAGGAACAGGGGGAACGGTGTGAAATCAGCGAATAACAACCCTTCTATCAAACTTGCTGGCACCTCTGTTTCCACAGCATCTCTCCACCTTATTTTCCTTAATTTTGCTGGCAGCCAAAGAGACGTATCCAGCTAAGTACTTATGGGGCTAGAAAAAAGGCTATAAATGAGCTACAGACATCAGATTTGGACACTTTATAAATACTGATCATATCTAAAAATAACCTACTTGCAGCAGACAAGTTGCAGACACTTGGAAGAAAGATAGCGATAAGGCAGGTAAGAGGGTTTTTTTTAGTTATAAGGAATAATTTGAATTCAGTGGAAGGACTGATCTGCAATAACTTCTCTTTATAGAATCTGAATCCTAATACATGTGCACCTAGGAATTACTGTATTTCTCGCCTCTCCAGCTGCTAAAACCTCCTGGAAAATTCTGTAACAGTTTCGACAAAGTATTCTGATCTATTTCGCTATACTTCTAACACAATATGTTAAAAAAGAAAAATCTGGAGAATTTTCTGGAGAAAATTTGTTTGCCTGGCCTGTGATCATTAATGTGTGTTTTTCAACATACTATAGGAACATGACATAACAGTAATCACGCATAAAAAGACATATGCAAAGGAATGATGACCATTTCACTAGAAGAAAATGATACTAAGGAATCTTGACTGTAGAGAGTTGAAAGCTACCAAGAGACTAAAGCTTTGGCAGCTAGGAAGAAAAATAAATTACAGCTTAGAAAAAAAAAATCTACATTTTTCAAGAGCATTTCCAGCATTACATTGATCACATTGACTAAAAAGTGCTCAGATCTGAAAACACAAATGTAAAATCGTGAAAATTTTGGATTTTTATAAGTATTAAAAATGTAGCTTAAAATAATCTGCAATTTTACTCTTCTGCATTGAATATTAGAATCTGACAACAAAGTAACTTATTTTCTACAGTATCATCATGACAGGTATTTCTTTGCAGATACACAATGTTTCTCACGGATACATGATGTGAAGATTTTTATCACATTAATAGCAGTAAAGCATATATATATATTCTAATTCACTTTTTACTCTCCATTGCTGGAATAATTCAGAGCTCTTCCTACTCTTCAGTTTTGAGTTTCTTGTACACATGAGACTCCAAGGAAAAAAGAAATGGAGGACAGGCAAAGCTTAATAGGCTTAAAAATTTCTAATTACCATGACAAATGTGTTCTGTTTCTCCTCAAGCAGCCAGTGATAAATACATTATTCTAATTTAATACCGGTTCATAGATTATGAGTCTCTGGATCACAGAGAAAACAGGAATTGGAGGACTGGTTTCCCAGTGCCTGCATTAAAATGGAAGCTATGACTGTGCTGGGAAAAATAACAGACAATATCAGGTGTTTTCTAATTTTGTTTTACAAATATATAGACCAATACTCATCTAAAAACAGGGGACAGCTCAGCCCTCTGATCTCCTGATTTCAGCAACAACAGGCTATGAGTATGACTGAAATACTTTGTTCTGACTAGAAAGTAGAATGACTTCTAACATCATGTATGCTGGTGGGGAAAGGCTGAACTCCATTGGTATTGCTAGCTGAGAAGGATAAAATTCTAGTTACAAATGTATACTGGCTAACTGAAAGCCTAGGATCACCTCTGAGAATTCTAGTCTCTGCAGTGAAGTCAAGTCTATCAAGCATGTTCCATTCACATTCTGCCATACACAGACTAGGTCAGATTACAGATCATACAGAATAATGTTGCATCCTACTTTATTAAAATTGTTGATACAAAATTTCTCATAATTTATCAGTTTTTTAGTGAAAATCTGGATTGATGAAAGCTGGAGAATGATGCACTTGGAGATACTGAATTTACAAGCACGAATGCATGGGAAACTACAAGCCGACAGTATGACATATAGTCAACAATTTTCACTGGCCTCTTAGCCCTTATCAGATAAAAAACATTCATACAACTATTGAATTAACACCCTCTAAATTAAACTTTTTTTTTCTTCTTCTTTAGTAACTATATGTTATTACAGCCCGAATTGTTCATTCCAGGCTGAAAATTATGAAGGTGAGGCAAGCCTGCTGAAGCGACTCATCCCTTGTTCTATCATCTCAGTGCAGAACTGATAGATATGACAGGGAGTGGGCAGGGACAAACGTCAAAAAGGAAATACAACGCCATGAGAATCTGCCCTCATCCTACAGCAATGAAGATGTGCAAATCAGTAATTTCATAGAATCCTTAGAGTTGGAAGGGATCTCTGAAGTCCAACTTCCCTACAGTGAACACAGACATACACAACTAGATCGGGTTGCCCAGGGTCTTATCCAGCCTCACCTTGAAAGTCTCCAGGGACAAGGCATCAACTTCATCACTGGGCAACCTGTTCTTGTGCCTCACCATCCACACTATCACCACAGACCCTGCTAAGGAGTCTGTACCCTTCTTTCCTGTAGCTCCCCTTTAAAGTCTGCTATCAGGTCACTTCAGATACATTTCCAGGCTAAACAGCCCCAGCTCTCTCAGCCTTATTCTCATACAAGAGGTGTTCCATTCCATGGATCATTTTTGTGACCCTTCCTGGATGTGCTCCAACAGGTCCATGTCTCTAAGGACTCCACATCTGGATGCAGTATTGCAGGTGAGGCCTCACCAGTGCAGAGCAGAAGGCAGGACCACCATCCAAACATTGAACTATTGACCACCACTCTCTAGACACAATCCTACAGCCAATTCTTCATCCATGGAACAGTCCACCCATCAAATCCTTATCTTCCCATCTTCAAGGCCTTACTGAAGTCCAGATAGAGGACATCAGCGGCTCTCTCCTTGTCCATTGATTCTGTGACACCATCATAGGCCATTAGGTTGGTCAAGTAGGATTTGCCCTTGGTGAATTATCAGTGGTACACAGAGATGTAAGATAGAGCTGTCCAAATTGTTAAGGTTTATACATATATGTGTATGTTCTGTGCCAGCATACACAGAAATCTCCACTGTATAGACATCATATCTCAGTATATCCTGATATTCAGAATGTACAACATACTGCTCCTCCGTGAAAAATTGGATATACACGAGTAAATCAGATTTTACATCTTGTATAAAGAGTACAATTCAGATATTTTAAATACAGTATGGAATATTTGAACTCATACTATATGAAACATTTGAAGAGAGCAAGAAGTCAGAAACAACTGCTTTGGACTCAAGATTTTACTGTGAAAAGAAAATGGTTGATATGTAGAAAGAAGTTATGTTATTCCACTTTTTTTTTTTTCCCTCTCATAATTTGTAAAAAGGCAACTTACTAATAGGAAGTTCAACAGAAGGGTTGCCATTATGAATGGGCAAGGGATGGAAGATAGAATAAACAACTTTTATTCCTCACTACCACATAGATCTTACTGATGAGAACAAGGCACGATGTAATGTTTGGAATTATTTCCACCTAGAATTTCTCTGAAAATACCATGTTTTTTGTCTTTCTGTTCCTTGAGATTTATAAAATTGTATATTTCAGCGTAAGCTGCTGTTCTCACCACCCTGAAAACAAAAGGAAGGAAAAAAAAGGGAAAAAAAAAGATAATATTTCAGAGAATATTGAAACAGAATTGTGTTACAAATGTAATTTTTAGTTAATTACCTGTTCAGTATGTTGCCATATCTCCAAGTGGGGCAAAACATGCAATCAGTTTAATCTACTGACCATAAAAGCTCTGGGTATTTTGTGTGTGGATTCCCTTAATTATGATTTATTTTCAAACCATCTATATGAACCCAATTGTTGAGAAATGAGATGATGTTACAGAGCCTTCAGTTACACATAATGCTACGACAACAATAGCAAATTTCATTGGTGCTAGCGCATTAGCGACAATTATGTAACCAGCTGTGTAACTAGCTGTGAGAAGCAATAGTAAAGCACTACCAAGTTTTGAAAATTTGCTGATTCTGACATACTGAAATACAATTTCTGCCAAAATGTGGAGGGGTAGGAGAGGAGCAGAGACTATCCACAGATTGTTAATGCATTAGAAAATATGAACTAGAAAGCACACAATTTTTTGTTGTTTAAAATATAATGTTAATGTTCACATGGCAGAAATTCTACTGATCTAAGTATGTAACATACTTTCGACATAATAGTGTTACATAAGTACTGGTAATCAAATGAACTGATTTCTTAGATAAAGCTTTACCTGAATTGCTATCTATCAACATGAAAGCTTATGGGTGGGTGAGGTGGGGAGCTCTGCTCTCATAACCTACTCCTGCCAAATACTCTATCTGGGCAAATAATATTTGGATTAAATGAAGAGTACAGACATATATCTGCCAAAATCTTTCCCTTCTGTTTCCCATCAAAAATAAATACTTCGCAATATTTGAGCGCAGACATCATGTCTCTTTAAAAACATCTTAAAATGAAAAAAGAGGATTTGTAGCATTTGCTCACATTATTAAAGTTGATGCTAATTATTAAAATAAATCTAGAATGTATTCATTAGCCACCACAGTCTCATCTTAGTTTTATATCCAGCTAACAAAAAAAAAAACAAAAACAAAAACAAAAAAAAACCTTAGTAACTGCAGATTTTCTTTAGCAAACAATTACACCTGTGTTTCAGTGTATAGGACTGTACATAACACACACAAAAAACTCGTACTGAAAATAATTACTAAATAATTTAGGAAAAATTGTCACGTCGATGTCATGCTTCAGACTAAAATACTGAATTCTTGAAAATTGTTTGCTGAGATTTAATGCAATCTGAGCATGAATAACTTGGATTTTTCACTTTAAATGGACAATTGTACAAGAATATTTAAAACATCTAATTCTAGTTGGCAACAGTTTTTACTCAGCACAGAGTAGATTTACAGCCTTCAGGAAAATCTTGCTCTGTAAGCAGAATAAAGTTTTTGCATATGTTCTAGAATTTAGAAGCATTGCATTGAAAGCGATATTAATAATTTAAAAAAAAAAAAAAAAAAAAGAGCACCACTATCTACTCAATTACATATTCTTACAGGTTAATACTTGCATTAATAACTGCATTGCATAAGAGGAATCCAAGTAATTTCTATTTGTTATTAATTCATACATTAAGTTGGGATTAAGAGTTTTTCCTACATTTTTTTTACCTGTGCAGCTTCATAAACAATATCTAGATATACTTAGAATGTGAGTCAATTTTAACTATCACAAAAATAATACAGAAGAACACTTTGTACCTCAGAATGAAAAGCAATTTAAAAAGTCATAATTAAATAGCCTGGGTAAAGCACTTTAACCAACCCTTCCTAATTCAGCCTGAGTACACCCATATTAAGTTAAATTTACTTAGAGTTAAGGCACATTTCTCTGTAATTTCTAAATAATACCCTTTATAGGAAAGTAATCTAGACCTGTTGCATGTATGACCAGGTAACATAAGCACTGTACAAGCACCACACAAGTCCTTTCTTACCAACAACTAAGTACCAATTTGGTAGCTTCAGAATTCCCACTGTTATAAACAAAACAGAGAATTTCCACATTGTTCTGTTTCACTGTAAGAAAATAGCTTTATTTGTGTTTCTGTGAGGATTTTGGTTTGGTTTGAGTTTGTTTTTTTTTTTTTTTGGCAAATAGTTCAAATACACGTTAGTATATAATCAAATATCTTGCCCCTGTTACTTCCTTCTTAACATTAATTCATACCTATAGTGATAGACATGGATACATGGTCAACATGACAGAGATATCCAAGACGTGTATTTAGAATCACAGAATCACTAAGGTTGGAAGCGACCTCTAAGACCATCCAGTCCAATTATCCATCTATCACCAGTATCTCCCACTAAACCATGTCCCTCAGTACAACGTTTCTCAAACATCTCCAGGGACAACAACTCTACCACCTCCCTAGGTAGCCCATTTCAGCTCCTGAACACTCTCTTGGAGAAGAAGTATTTCCTAACATCCAACCTGAATCTCACCCGGTGCAACTCGAGGCCATTCCCACTAATCCCATTGCTAATTACATGGGAGAAGAGATCGACACCCACCTCACCACAACCCTCCTTCAGGTAGTTGTAGAGTGCTATAAGGTCTCCCCTGAGCCTACTCTTCTCCAGACTAAACAATCCCATCTCTCAAAGCCACTCCTTACTAGACTTGTGCTCCAGACTCCTCTCCATCTTTGATGCTTTTCTCTGAACATACTCCATGGCCTTGATATCTTTCTTGTAGTGAGGGGCAATTTATGTTACATGTAATTGATTCCTAAATAACATTACAAAAGCAATTCTGAAACTCTCTTGACAACGCTAAGGCTGGCTAACTTCCTACGCTGTCAGCTATTGTCAGCTATTAAATTTTAAATGTAACAAAAAGAAATCTGTCCAGAAGGGAAAAAAAAATAAAAAATAAAAAAAAATAAAAATCAATAACAGCCTGCAACACTGTTTGGGAACTTCAAGCACTAGAACTTTAACCTACTTCTCTTCATTTTCAGTATGAGTGATTTGATTTCATTAATCATCAAATGAGAACCCATCTCAAAGGAATGTGAAATTGCAACCGTCTTTCATAATCATCGTATTTTAAGAGAAAAGAGCATAAGCCTTGTTTTCTCTGTCTCTTAGAAAGCAATTATGTGCATAACCTAAAAAATACTTCAGTAGTAAAGTGATCGCAGAGTACTTGTTACATGCAGTGTGGAAGTAAATGGTTGTCCCACTCTTTCACCAATTAAAGGATTCACATATATACTTTCCTATCACAAGCACACTGATACAAAAACATGGATATGCCTTAAAACGTAATAGACTCTAATAAATTAGAGTCACTTCTCCTTCCTTAGAGATATTTTTATTTACAAGTATTTGCTTTTTTCCTTAACCATGGAACACAGCTTATAGAACTAGGATTGTTACATTACAGTTCACAAGACTTCACCACTAGCATATTGCACAGTTGACCATCTATGATCACTTTATGTTAGCTACTGTGTATAACAGCTATATCTATTAGATCTTAATTCATAAAGTTCTTTTCAGAATAAAAATACTGTGGAAAATCCTGGGTACAGAATTAAAAATGTTTCATCTTCCTTGATTTTTCTGGGAGTCATATTTTACTACAATTAAAAATACAGGAAAATTCTTTGCCATTGTTATTTAAGAAAATAATAAAAATGGGAGCTTAAGTCAGATAGGGGAAGTATGAAACGAGAAGAAAGATGTCAAGGAAGGAAAGATGAGAATGGAGAAAGGAAAGATGAGAATGGAGAAAGGAAAGATGAGAAAGGAGAAAGGAAAGATGAGAAAAGAGATAGAGGGACCACTAAATGTCATCAAGAATGTTTAACACTGAACACTTTTGCAACAGAAATTATCTATTGGAAACACCTTAACATCTCAGTGCCCTCAACACTTTGCACAAAAAGCAGCCTCATAGCCAGGCTGCCAGCATTGCTTCCTGGCAGGCTTCCAAATTCTCTAGATATCCTAGAAGCTCTTTCCTTTGTAGTTCTGCTCAGAAAGCCAGAAAAGCAAGAAAAGTGAGTTCTCAGTGTCTGAATGGTGGAGTTCTCTGCTGGTGATACAAGTTAGTAACTTTTTTGTAGCCAGAATGATAAAATATCCATTTGTAATTCTTCAGATGGCTGCATTTCAGAGACAGGCTTCTCCTTTATATTGGATTTCTTCTAATTCTCCACGTCCCACTAACCTTTCTGTAAATTAGCTTCAATTAGATTTCACCTTTTCCCATTTTGTGGCACATATACTGGTTAAAAGGAGGAAGATGACTTTTCTGTTGTACTCCTTTACAGAATACTAACGCTTGCTCACTTGTAGTAGAAATACCTATAATACTTATACATTAGAAAAAGGCAGAGCCATTGCAGTAAATTAGTATGTTTTGTCAGTCAAGAAACATAGCTGAAGGAGACAGCACAAAAAGCCGTCATTTAACATGTATTTCAAACTGCTTTGTAGTCTAACTAGTCTTTCACATATTTCAATTGGCCTGAAGACACCACCTATTCTTACAAGTCTTGTTTTGTTCTCTGACTTCCCATGGCCACAGGAATACTATTGCAATGTCCCAGTGATGTATTTCTCCATGAGCAAAGCTTCTGCAGTCATCTTGTGATCAGCTACCCCACTTAGCTTTTCAGGGCACATTGCACTGTGCTCTGCACTGCTTATCTCATCCGATTTTCGTTCATTTATAGTCCATAATGTCATCAAGCTTTTCCAGCATAACACCCAAATTCTCTGACAGTAATTCCCAAATTTGGTTTAATGAGTTGATTTTAAACAGTATTTATATTTGTTTTACAATGTTACAAGTGAAAACTGTAAAATTAATCTCATGACTGGTCCTAGAAATAGTTTTAACCAGACTGCCTTCTCTTTCAGGACCCACTGCTCTAACTCTCAACTTACTGAAAGAGTAATGCTGGTTAGTCTAATGTGAATCTTTCTCTGAACAGGAAGTGAGTACTCCTAACAGCACAGTGCACACTTTCAGCTGGCCTTTGATACTAGAAAGAGAGGGATTCCTACAAAATGAATCCTTTAAGATTCTGGATTTTTTCTATTATTCTTATGTTCCATCTGTGTTTTCCCAAAAGAAGCAGAGGCCTTTTAACAACTCTGCTACAAAGAACGAATAACTAGGTCAATAAGAAAAGTTCACTTGACTAGTCCTTCTTTCCTAGCATTTTTAAATTGTATTTTTATATTTGTTTTTATGCTATGTAAGCTTCTCAGAAGTAGAGCTTTGGGCTGGCAATCTTTAACCCTTTATCTTACAAGGCCCATAAAGTCAATCACATCATATTAGACTGATAATCACTTTGCTTTCAGCTTTAATTATTTGTTTAGTAACTGATGTAATAGCCATGGGTGCTTATTTATTAATAAATGACATCTCAATGGTAGTCTGCAAAATAAAAGATTATGCTTCTGTGCATAACAAAAGGAGAAAAAAAATAAAATTACTTACTTGATTAAGTATATCTTGTTTCTGTAATGCATGCAATAAAGGAAAGAAGACAGATATATTAATGTAGCATAGTAACACTCAGACTTTGTTATCATAAATACTATTTTGGTTGAAAGGTTAGTAATGTAGATGAACAGGCTTAAGACAGAAGACAGAATATCATTATTTTGCATTAGTGCATATGTCAAGTAAATGGTTCAGCTTAGCATTCTAGTCTTGATTAGAGAGTGTAAGCAATTTATTTTTAACCAATCTATGATAGATATCAAAGAAAAAGATAAGGAATTAAATGTTTGTCTCTCTCAGCCCTGTGCACTTTGAAAAAGAAAAAAAAAAATTGTTTGTTGCCAAGAATGGTTGTTATTGAAACCATTTAATCAAAAATGAATGCAATAATAAACACTAGCAAGCACTGTCTCCAAAGTTTCTAATAATCCATTCCTTTTAATAAAGGCTCTGTACTAATTTCCTGCTTTATTCACAAACTGCTGTCAATACTTCCTAATTAGCACTACCTTAAATTATAAACATAGTTATGTTCTCCACATAAATTACACTGATTGAGACAAACTTTAGTTACTAAACTACCAAGAATATCTTTAAAACATTTACAGAGTAACTAAAAGAAGAAAAAAAAAAAACCCACATCAACACTTTGGGAAATCAGAAAGACCCCAGAGAAAGATTAGAGAAAGATTCTTAGAACCATTTTCACTACTTCCAAAAAAGCAAAAGTATTTTGAAGGTGGCAGACGTTTACTGCCATGTTGCATTCATTTTGCTAAACCTGAGGCTTCACCTACCCAGTCAGACCAGACCATGGAATATGCCTTGTGCCATGTACTCACTTTAATAACCTTCTCAGAAATTTCTGTTTCACTGTTTAACCTGAACACTTATATTTATTCTTTTTATCCAGATGCAATCTGTGGCACTCAGGAGCACTTCCCAGATCAAAGCACAGACATGCTATATCTGACTGTCTCAAACCTACACCTGTCTGGCTAAGGTACATCTGTACAAATTTCTCCTCTCTCTGTACTGGTTAAACCTAAAAGCTCAAAATGTGTCTGTAAGCAAGAAATTATGATCCACTCTAATAGAACCATCAAAAAGGATGTGCATCTATTTCCCACTTTGATACAGTCTTTTGCTCGATGTCCTGATTTTTGCCAGCCTACTCAGCACTTGTCTGAAAGCGAAACAGTTGAAATTAGTTAGCTTAGAGAAATACCAAATGTCGGAAAGACTATTTATAAATCACAGCTTTCCAGCAGGGTGTTGTTAACCTACCTGTGCATTCTATGTCAGGCATAAAACCCAGTATAAATTACATATTTGACACTAACATAGAAAAAGGTGGGAAGACAGAGATTCACTAGCATATGAGTTTCAGTAATCTACCTTAGACTGAAAGCTAGCAGAGAGTAAAAGCTACATAAATATAATTCTTACAGTAGATGAAGACCTTCTTATAATCAAATATGTCATTTCCACTAAGCCTAAAAAACACTCATTCAGTAAGATATAAGATAATGGAAAAACAAGCCAGATGACTTCAGGTCACAAGCTTCAAGCATCAACAGCTTTTCTTTTGCTATTTGTGTGCTGTTAAATCAGCTCATGATAAAAAGAAAAAAAAACAAACCAAAAAAACAACCCTGTAATAAAGAAGCAACAGAGTGGAATAAAATCCTCAACCCTTTAAGCAGGAAGAAATTTTTAAAAACTTAACACTTTTTCTAAAGTACACAAATATGCCACATTGCAAAATCTCTATGTTCCATACCATACCTCTATATGTTCCTCAATACCTTTATGTTCCATGCTTATTAGTATTAAATTGGCACCAGCTTTTTGTAGGATATTGAAAAGATTGGAAAAATATTTAAATTTTTATGAGACAAGGATCTAGAAAACAAAGAGCTAAAAAGAAAGCACGAAGCTCTCCTCTACAAAACACAAGAACAAAACAGGATGCTTAGAAGTTTAAAGGGTTATCTACAATGTATGAAAGAGAAAAGCTAAACTGACTTATTTCTGCTAGATCAATAACTTTTTTTTGTCATATCATATCTACTAAAATAATGAAAGGGTGAGTTCTGCTTTTTTTCTTCTTTTTAATTTAGAGATCAAAATTGCATAGTTTAAATAATACACGCAGCACAAGGAGTTCTCATCTGACCAGACAGAATCAACTCTCAAGTCATCCACTACAGGGCTTATCCACATAGCAGGTTTAAGAGATGTCAAAAACACAGAAACATCTGGGAAAAGGCAGTTCTGTCTGTCTATATTCACCCAGCTGCAGAAGAAATATCAGTCACTCTTGCAGCTGATGACACGAAACCTGAACTAATAAATCCTGCTAGATCCAAAATACCCATTTTCTATCTTTTTTTCATTTTGTTATACTCCCTGAAATCAAACTACTACACAGAAAAGTGAAAAAGCCATTGGGCTTAGCTTGGGACCAACACTGTCCAGTAGCAGCCAATAGCTTGACCACTGCTGAGGTCAGTGGGGCCACAGCAAGTTGTTTAATTTTCATTCCCTCTGCCCTTCCATATTCCCACACAATTACTTTACACTTTAAAAGGTTACACTTCACAGAATTGAAACCACTGTACAAGGAAAGAATAGAAGTGAAGATTTCAAAAACAATTAACAATAAATTTAATGTATTTTATCACATACATTCACAGCACAAAGAAAGCAACGGAAATTAAAATTAAAAAAAGTACAAACGCTCAATCATATAAACTTCTTCTAATGAATATGTCTACATTCTAATATGAATCAATTGAAGGTGGTTCTACAGCCTATGCCACATTGAAGACTAAATCAAATGGTCAAAATGTTCCCACCATTTTATAATATATAATTTATGTAAATAAAATAATGAAGATTTAAGATGATCAACTACAAAATCAACTCATACTGCTTTATCAAAACACAAAATATTTTCTTCAGAATGTGATTCAGATGACCAATACTACATTTTGTTACATTCAAAGTATTAAATAATATTTAATTGGTTATATCTGCCTTACTTAACAACAACTGCATACTGAAATGTAGGTACAAGTCACGCTTATAATGGTTAGTACATTTTTCTATTCTGAACTCCATACAATACAAACCTATTTAGAAACACTGATGAAACAGGGTTTTATTTAGCTACATTTTGAATCACATTATTAGGATGTGCTAAACAAATAAAAATTGCAACTGGGGGTTGCAAAATGAAACATTCTGTTGTTTGGGGATTTTTTATTTTTTTTTTTTACCATCCAAAACAGTGTTTTCTTTAGTAGTGACTCTGCAGAGGCAATACCCACACACATTCAATTGAATTCTTTGTTTCATAATACCAGAAAAAAAGAAATTACCCCAAAGGGGATCCCACAAGCAGAAACAATGTAAGAAAAACAAGTTTGAAAAAACATCTTTGCAGACTTTACTTATCTGAGATTTGATAATATTCTTAACATCTCTAACCATCAAAAAGAATTAGAAAGCATATTAACGTTTAGGATTATGGGGTTTATTTTTAACTGTTTTTTTGTTTTAGTTCTTAAATTGTTTATCGATATTACTAAGCAGATGTGTCTACTGTGATGTTTATAAACTTTTAGTTAATAAAAACATTCACATTTTTATTTCCAAACAGACTCAATTACCCTCAAATAACTGATTTATAAAAATACTTCTATTTTAAATCCTTTAACCATTTATTAACACTTTTCCCACCACTCCCAATTATTAAAGAAAGAAGACAAGTTACCCCTTCAGGATTATATTTTGCTAACACACCACTGCCATGGAACTCTTCTAAGACATCCTTAATTTTCTTAGTGGAATCTAGACAAAGAATGAAAAGAGAGACAATTAAAATACAGAAAACTGATTTACATAATGTGAACTGTAATTAAAGGAACACACACAAAAAAACGCTAATAGCTTTTCTCAATGTGCATCACTAATTTTCTCTAGCTATATAAGAGCTGTAGGCATAAAGAAAACGAGAACATACTGTACCCTCTTAACAAATGGTAAAAAATGGTAAGTAAACACAGAAAGCTAAGAAACAAACATTCTTTACTCCAATCTTTAACTGTTGTTAAGCTGCGTGTTTCTCAAGTAGTTGTTTGCAAAGACTATTTCAAGTCCCTTTTCTTGTCCTTGAAACATGAGTCATCTACCAAGCAGGTTCACTCCTAACAGTGCTACTAAATCTCATCTGGCATAGGTGTGAGTGAGCCAGAGGAGCCAGACTATCTATCTATACATATATATACATATATATATACATATATATATATATATTATATATATATATATATATACACATATATATGTATTATATATTATATATATATATATATATAATATATAATACACGTGCCATACTTGAAAGAAATATGTTTTTCTGAAGACTCATCACAGAAAACAAACATTACATCTTTTGCAGACCTCCAAGATACTTTAACAACTGTCAGTCAGAATACCTTTGGTTATTGGCTAACAGAATCATGCTATACTGCAGCAGTTCAGAATTTTTGTTCTCGTTGTTAAAAAATTTCTACTTGCAAAAGAATAAAACAGTTATTTCAGTAAGCTGTCAATACATTTGAATTCACATTAACACATAACCATCTTTTCTAATCTAAATATCAATATTGGAATACAATAAAAATAGATGTAACTCAATTCTGTCTTTGAGATGCAAGACAGTCAAATGTGCATAATGAGCATAACATTGGAGTCAGTCATGAACTAGCAGATGCATTACAAATGAAAACAAGTATATATAACGGCTGGATAGTTATTTCCACAGCAAATATTGAATGGAGAGAAGAAAAACAAAAACTGGGAAATAAGAACAAAAAAAAAAAAAAAAAAAAAAAAAAAGAACATGCTTCTTTAATTTAACATTTAACATTTTTATCATCTACAAACAAGCATTATGTCTATGCAGCTGTAATTAAAATCAAACACTTGTGCTATGTAATTTTTTCCTGAATATCACCTTAGTGCAATCATTAAAAAAGCACGATACATTCCATGATCGAAATATCTGTCAAGAAAAAATGTTTTGTGGATGTAATTACTGCTTTGGTTGTCCCAGAAAAATTGAGAAATTTCCACATTTTGGACACAAGCTGTATTTATTGCAAGCACCGGGCTATGCATTCCACAGCCAAGATAGAACCATTTTTCACAACCTTTTGTTCACAGTCATTCAATCATTATTTCAGTTCATGGGATAGTATCCAAACAAGCACGCATTAAGATGATTTTTTAAACAACAAAAATATGACATATCAATATTTTAAGTCAAACATCAAAGGACAATCTTCTGCATGTACAATTCCTAACAGTTCGAACCTTCTGAAGAAAAACTTATTCTTCTTAGTCTGTAACAGCCAAACTAATACTATAAACATTCCATCTTCAATAAGTTGACCTCAAGATATGACAGTAAAAGTAATCTTCAAGTTTCATTCATTTTTGTGCATAAAAAGCAGAGTCTTGGAAAGTTCTATGCCAACAAAAAAACCTGAGGAACTCCAATACAATGTTTTTAATTCCACTAACAGAAAAATTAGCCAAGTAAATGCTCTATGGAAAATAAAATATCAGAAATTATACACACAGAAATAACTATGAAGTTTTCTTATTTTTTTTTTTTTTTTTTTTTTCCCCCTAAGTTTCCTCCCAGGAAATAATAACAATGCTGGGGGTCTGACTGAAAATTTAATCTGACTGAAATAATTTGTACACTCACTGGAAACTGGTGTAAAAACGCACCTCAAACTGCGTCTTGCCTGTTACTTCCAAGTACATACGCTCTGCTGTCACGGTTTTATGGTTTTTGGTTATCGTTATTCCACATCATAACATCATGCAGTGCACTGGGAGGTAAGGTGTTAATGCTCAAAGTTCCAGGTACCCATCTTGAAGACAAGAAGAACTACATTCCCCAGAGGACTTTGCGGTCAGAGAGGAGATATAACCCCTGGCAAGGTCAGCTGATGTGCTCTTCTTCATCAGGCTCTCCTCCCTGCTGCTCAGTCAGACTGTGCATCTCACCTAAGTGTCATGGTGAGGCCTATCCACCTTTCAGACACTCTCATTGTATTTGATTTATTAGCTCCAATACTAATTATATTGTATTACAGTGTGTTATCTTGCATTCCAATACCATATTTAATAAATTAGTTTGTTTCTCCCTAGATCGCTGCCGCTGTTTTCTTTTTCCATTATTTTGGAGTCCTCTGTTTCCCTTTTCTGGAGGCGCAGATCCATGGATCCCTCCACCCTGCTAGTCACAGAACTGGGCCAAACCAGCCCATAAACCATTGACATCTGCATAGCTCAGCAATTTAACATTTCTGAGTAAATTCAGAAGTACCATCCACATATTAAAAGTTCACTATGAATATGATCCTAAACTTTAGATATCTATCATTGTTTTTTAATCATGGACAGACTTTCTTTATATGTGATGCTCCATTCCAACAGTTTATAAATATGCAGAAATATATAGCACATCCATCACTGTAGTGCTTAAACCCCATGAATTTCAGTTAATGAAAAATGCAAAACTCATTTCATGAAATCACTTTTTCTTTTATATTTTTACAATTTTATTGCTTTTATTACCCACTAGCACAGTACTTTGAGAATTCACTTAAAATACGGAAGCCATTCAGTTCTCTTTTCTGTCTGTATGGATTTAAACCCTTGTACGTCAGCTCATCTTCTGCTGTAATTTTGACAAAACACAGCAGTGTTCATTTAGCCACGGTGCTAGGAGAAAAAGGGAAACTGTGATTCAGGAGTCAGAATTCTCCTGGGAGGAGGTGAGCTATGTTTTCCCAACTCATGTCTGAGCAGTAGCAAACAGGCTAAGCATAATATGACAGACTGCTAACTGAAAAAGCTAGTACTTCACTTGAGAAAAGTAGCTGGGCATTGCTGCTTTTTTTTTTTTTTTTAAATAAAGTCTTCAAAATAATAGGTACATAGATAACCTTAGTTACTTTTCCAGAATAAAGGCAAAACAATCAAAATCATGACACAATAGAAATAATACAGCTGCATAGTTAACAGGGAGATATTCAAAGTGTCAAAGTATCTGATTTTTTAAGTATCTTACAGTCCTAACAAAGATACCTTTTATAACTGAAGACTAATTTACATACCAAGTTGCAAATCATTTAAGACTTAGCCCACATTAAAATCATGATTCATTTTTTAAAATGACTCAGCTTCAGATGAGGAAGATTAAATGCTCAGTTGAGATTGGAATTCAGTGAACCATTTTTCCCATAAATGGAAAACATCAAACATCAAGAAAACTTGCCCAGATCACAGATTTTCTCTACACTTTTAACCACCCACCCAGAAGCATTCTTGGGAAGTTTAAGAACAGAAAAATAAATGACCTATAAAAAAGGCCTGACAGCATAAAATACTGGTTTTAAAATCATGTGTAAAGACAAATAAGCACTGGAAAACAAAGGCTGGATTACAATTAATTCTCTTATGAACCCAGATGTGATTATATCATTTGAAAGAAAATCACAAGTAAGCATTACAATGATCAATTTCACTGTTTATACATAAAAGCTCTGAAGTTTTAGAGATTTTCTATAACTTTATAATACAATACAGGAAAAAAAAAATCTTTCAATATGCAATTTTCTGGCATGACCCAAAGTTGAAAGTCCTACATGACAGCAAAGACAGTAGGAAGCATGGGAAAAAGCCCAATAAGCCTTTGTCACTGCAATTCTTACAGAATTCTTCATAAAGAAGAAGATTCTTCTTCTATTATGGATTTTTTCTTCCTTTTGTGGATGCAAATTATACAATAAAAATGTGCAATCATGCATGTATATACATATGCACATGTGTTTACACATGAACATTTCTGCGTCAGAGATTCTTTTATGCACAGAACCATATGACATCTTTGCTCAAGCTTAAGATTAAGCTAAAACTCTGCTGGTCTCCAAATGCCAGTATATTATAAACATTGAGCCTGCTAACAAAGCTGTATGCATCAGTATTTTTCATTCTCAATAGAAAAAAGGTTATTCCAGTAAAAAACAACATTTTTCCCAATATGATTCTGCATCCAGCAGCATGTCTGTGTTGCTAAGAGGTTCTGGTGATTGACACTGAACGATGAGAAATTAGTATCATAAGTAGGGCTAGAGGCATGCTGCTTCAAGCTCTTAACATAATAGGTCATACTTTCCTGTTGGTTTATGAGCAGAAGTCTTTTGATGCAAATTTCACAAAAGAAACACATTTGAATTCATGGTCATTGTTTTTTTTTTTTGTTTGTTTGTTTGTTTGTTTTTAAATTGATATCACAAAACTTACCATCACCTTGAAAACAGCTGCCAGGCTGGGAAGGCAACCACAGCCCAATGCTGTGAAAGAGACCTCCCCTTACTAGTCATCACCAATAACTGCAGTAGCACGCACTTAAACAGGAAAATTTGAATGACAAGAACCTCCAGCATATCACTCTTCTACCAAATTCTCTGATGAATAATCAGCAGAAAGTTCCTTAGAAACTCAGGCAGAACTGGATGAGGCTGTCTAAATAAATATGGTGGCAAACAACTTGTGTAATAGGAGATGGATAAAGCGGTAAGTGGAGAGAGAGGGACAGCAGCCACTGCTGCAGGGAAGGACAACTCCTGCTGCAGCAGCTGCTGAATTCGAAGCTCCTGCCAAGCACAAGTGCACAGCATTTTGCCACCCGCCCTTATCCATGGCCTCAGTGATGCCTGTTGTTCCTCACCTGAAGATTGGTACAGATTTTCAATTTCTCAAGGACATCATTAGAAGGAAGATTTATCAATTTTACTCCTTCCTATTACTAAGTGATGCTTATACAGGCGATCAGACTTCTTCATGAGAAAAAATACAAATGCTAATACCATGTGCCAACACATCTTCAGTCCAAATTAACAGAAAATATCTACCAAATCCCATTTCCCTATAGCAGATGTTCAAACAGAAGCATATGGCAAACAACAGAGATTCGGGGGACAAGGAGGAGCCTGAATTTTGCCTGCCAGTAGGTTACAGTTTAGAAAGGAAGAAATAAGTAAAGAATAAAACCATACTTCAGGATTTGAAAGAAGCTGCAGGTAACTGCTCTGAGTACTTAGGATTATTTTGAGGAAGAAAAATAAAGCCAAGTACTGCCCATCTTTTGTATTTTAAAACAGCTTTGTAACTATCTTATTCAGCTTATTCTTGATTCCTTTGCCTTCGAATATTAAGAAAATTAAGCAATCTGAGACATCCTCATAAAGCAGCTCTGAAAACAAAGCAGTATTTCAGGGTGCTATGATGGCTAGGGGTTCCCTGGGTCCAAGACTGTACAGTTCTTCTGACAGGGAAGGGTCTCGCAACCTGGGCCTGTCTAGCTACACAAGCCAGGATCAGGACAGGCTGGAGAACAACCGTTGTCCTAAGTATTGGGCATCACTTTGTGAATGGGGATGCACAAAGCCAGGGTGAGACATGAGGCCATGAGCGGGCCAATCTTTTCAAGGCCCATGGCAAGGCAGGGCTGTGGGGAATCATATTATAGTCACTGGGACATCAACAGAGTTGCTTCAAGAGCTAAAATGGGGTTCTGGACCACAAACAGGATGCAGGGAACCCCTAGGGTTTAAGAGAGTTTTTGTGCTCTCAGACGCAGGGGAGGCTGGTCAGGAATAGTCAGGGCTGGTAGTTCCCTCAGCTTGGGGACAATATTCCCTCATTCTAAATTCAAGATTTGAGAAAACTGTAATACTGCAAGTCATTCTAAAACTCAACTTTGAAAAACAGTATTTATGCATGCATTGAATATGCCACACTACCCTGTCTGGAGAACAGGAAGGATTAAATGCCTCTGGAGATCAATCCAGTCCTCAGATTTTATCATCTTGTTTGAGTCACAAAAGCAGTACAAACATGCAACAGGTTACTGTGTGTCTCTTTCTCTTTTCTCATTTCCTCCTTATTTATAGCTGGTCACACTATCTGATACAGCCTGCCAACTCATAAGAACAGTGATGAAATGATTCTCTGTTACATTAAATTAAGGAAGCATTGTCATTGACAATATATTTCCATCCCAAACTAGCTCTATAAGTACTAACTGTGTATCTGGAAAGAATCAAATCAGCTTAGATTGAAAGCTACCACATATTATTTCTGATTTTAAGCAGAAATAGGGAAATTGCTCTATACATTTCAGAAAGCTTGTTTTTTTCTGCAGTTTTTTTTTTTTTTTTTAAATAAACATATTAGAAACACAGTAGTTTATTTCTTGCTGTTGTTATCCAAATTATATACAGTATCTATATTTTGTACTCATTATCCATTTAACCCAAAGTGTAACAATGGCTTCAAGTGCTACTGAACCGAATTAAGAACATACAATGTATCCTTACACGTCCTTTGCTGCACTCCTTGCAGTCACTCACATTGCATGGCGCTGCCTTCCCATCAGGTGCTCAATCACTACTTCGAGCCCTGACTTAGTATTTCCATTACAGACCACAATGCACAAATTAAAAAAATACTAGAAATAAAATAAACATTACAATGCAACTTTCCTACAGCTCTGTAAATAATCCAAGGTAAACTTATACCTGAGATTCTGTTCTTACCCCTGACTTTTTCCCTAATGGTGGCTGTTTGTCCCTTCAATATGAACATAGAGTTCCTTAATACTGACACACAATTTTTTCATATCTGCACATATTTCCCAAACATGAAACCGAGAAATTGCTACTACAGTACCAATGTATACACAGATTTGTTATAAGCTTGAGAGTTGGAATTCACATCACAAAAGATGGAACCTGTGAAATACCTCTAGCTAACACATTTCACCCGCTCAGCTTGAGGGTGAGTAAAACTGGCAACATATTTTACCAAAGTACAACTGGCCTGTTTTGACCATGTACTTATACTTCGAAGGGCTTGGGAGAAGCACTTTTAGTGGTGTAATTAGTAACACACAGTTGGGGATTTGTGTTTTTGTAGGATTTTTATCTTCTATTCTCCTCCATTTCTTTATGATAAGGCTATATTAACATCCATTTCATTAGAAGACATAATTTAAAATACACATTTGGTTCTTCCATTCTTCTGTGCAGCACAAACAATTCTTGAAATGGTTTTGTACTCCTGGCTTGGGTTTTTTGCTTTTTTTTTTTTTTTCTCCCCCCCCCCCTTTTTTTTTTTTTTTTGCTATTTGGTTTTTTGTTGTTGTTGTTGATGATGTTTACCATCTTTTTACTTATTATCGTTTTCAAAGTATCACATTCAGTTTACTCCTCCTCTTACAAAGAAAGGCAGTGAGTGACAATTCTCGATATCCTATGTACTAGAAGTGTATTTCTGAGATTATATTTTAGCTATGTAGAAATGAAAGCAGAACTGTTTTCTAGCTTTAACCTGAAAAGATTTTCACTTAGGGCAATCTTCTTTACATAGAATAAATTACCTTTTCAATATAAAAGCTAAACTAAAAGATGACTTTTTAAACAAACAAACAAAAAAAAAAAAAAAAAAAAAAAAAAAGAAGAAAGACAGCTCAATTTAGTTGTGACTTTCAGGTTTCTGATGCATTCATCTTCCATTTCAAGATGTGTTTACCACTGAAATGAAATGCTTTGTAAAAACAAGAGTTGCATCTCCTGAGTAACAATTCTGTTATTTTTTATTTTCATCTCAGGAATAGAAGCTTTAAAGTCAAATGCATATTTAGGCCATAAAACTAGAAGAATTAACACCACAATACAGTTTTCTCTGGATCCTTTCAACCATTACTGAAGAATACAAAGTGATGGTCTTACAGGAACAGCAATGTAACAAATGTTCAAGCAAACTCCTATAAGGAGTTATGTCAGTTTTACAGGGCTGGTAAAGTTGAAAAATATGTTTCAAGCACGTAAAGTTATTTATTATTTCCAAATTTTATTCAAAACACTCGTGTTTTTAGTGGTGCATGATCCCATTCAAAACGTATTTGGTTCCATATGTTATCTTATTTGCAACACAAAAATTTAGCATTTTAGATTCAAGATCAAGATTCTTAAAGACAAGATAAAGCTAGAAGTTGTGCAATACTGCCCATACATGTCTCCTTCACAGAAAATTTAGAATCCAAGTGATAGTGAATGAGAAAGAAAAAAATAAAGTCCTTTACAGACTACACATATTAAAAAAATCAATATGAAATAAAGTATGTAAGATGTTTCAAGGTTAGTAAAAGATGCCATCTGCAAAATGAAAAATGTAAGGGGAAACAGGGATAGAAGCATGCGAGGCAGCTTTAAGACATTTTATTATTATTCTAAAAGTATCAATGGCAAGTACGATAAGAATTTATTCAGTCTGTCAAGATTCTTTTTTTGTTAGATCTTGCTAATATATTTACACAACATGATAAAATATTTAATGTGTCAAAACAGTGAGCACATTTCCATGCCACATGACTTCCTTATGATCTGCTATTAAAACTGGCAATTGGTGTAAGTGACAAAGATGAGGAGAAAGGTCCTGCTAGAACTTTTGTTAAGCCTATTCTAGGAACTCCACTAAAAAATACTTCCAATTGTTGGTAAGCATACAAGTTAATATGTGGTCTTTTCGGTCTTTTCTTCTACATATCTTTTTTTTTTTTTTTTTTTTTTTTTTAATTATTAATGGTATCATTTTAATGAATTTACTTCTAAGTTTTGTTATAACACTAGATCATATGAACTGTTAACAATGTAAGACAAACTGATGAGCAAAGCATACAAATCTACAATCTTCTCCAACACATCTTTTTCTCCAATAAAGACATCTTTAAATCATCTTTGTTTAAAGATGCACAGTATTCCCCTGTTAATCCTCCTGTTTTGTTTCCTTGTCTAAACATCAAAGAAGAGATAGATAAACCATCTCCACTTGCCTCCATTTTGCTCCCAGATATCTGTATTATCTCATTTGCCGCGTTATTAAGAACATAAATGATTCCTAACTGAGCAAAAAGTAAAATTACTGTAAATTAAATGTAGAATTCAGATACTGCTGAAGTGTTTACCAATCAAATTGATTCCATTGGATACACGTGCTGCTACCTTAATGGGATATAGGAAACTGTACTGCTAAATAGTTAAAATAAGAAATTAAAATTCTAATAGAAAAGGAAGCAAAATATGCAATAAAATGTGCAGTAAAATGTGAAAGTCCTCTGGGATGAAATTCTGGGATAATATAACTCTTTTAATGACCTGAGACTTGAAGTATAATAACATATAGGTTTGATAAGGAGCTACAGGTTTGCCTTTGTCATATATTAGAAAGAATGGGAATATTCCTATTGTCATTACTATCATAAAGAAACTCAATAGTTATATTTTACATTCACACAGTAACTAACCTTAATATATGCTCATTTATCTTATAATTGCCACTGTAAACCTATTCTGGGATATCTATTTTTACGTTCATGTTCTGAGAAACAAATTCTTTGCAAAGACACTTCTAAGTCTTGTAGTAGTGGAGTTCAAAACTTAAAAAATTACTGTTTCCACCCACGCCAGCTCTCTGTTCAGTTCAGTTAAAATGTGTCTTTTGCAAATTTGACAGATTAAGTCATCTTTTTATCAATGTTAAATAGTTTTTCCTATTAACTAACTAGTTTACATCAATTTCTCAAGAGTCTTCATGGGCATTATTCACCATAATAGATAACACTAAAACAAAGTACAAGAGAGAGGGAATATGCATGGACTCCAGGAGAAGAAAAGCTCATATGACCAGTTTGAGCTGATTCTTGCTTGGTATCTCAGTTCCTTTCCTTTTCAATACATATATATTAGACTAAATATACATCTCTAAGTTTCACTACATATACATTTTTCACCTTTCCAGACTAATACAAAGGATCAAATAGAACAAATCAGTGGCCATTGTTTAAGTTAGTCCACTGGACAATCTATAGAACAATTTGTTTTTTGCCAAGGAGACAGAGAGCAAGAATAAAAGCTTGCAACGTAATCCACTAATAAAGGCAATCTAGAACCGTATTACGAGGGTTATTTAAACAACATTTTCACGCATTTCTCAAACAAAGTCTTGTAAGAACAATATTCAGGTAAGTAGATCCCTCATGCAAGTCTACAGAGCTCTCTAACCACTTTAAGCAATAACCATCTTAACTAAAATTTCAGCAGTTTAATAACAAAACACGTGAGTTACTTGCCCTTTAGAAGCTTAGGAATCAAAGCCCATTTGCTCTATTAAGCTCTATTTTTTTTTTTTCTGCTATCATTTTATGGATATTATTATTTCCACTAATAAAATAAAAAAGAAAGAATAAAGAAATACTCAAGCATCTTTGTTCTAGTCTCTCAGAACTATCCTCAATTCTAAATTCACTAGCAGAGCATAAGAGTTTTTTGTTGTTGTTTTAAAATTCATATTTCCAGTCCTATGATCCTACTACCGTGTTTTTGAAAGAATGACCATACTTCATTTTTGGGTAATGCAAAACAAATTGCTTTCAGCAAATCACAGCCATAGAGATGATACCTCTATTTTCAAACGGCATTGTCTTAGGAAAGACTGAAAGGTTGCTACAGACCCAAACTAAAACACTGATGAAGGATAGCTAAATAAATATATCACAGTGAATGAGGTAAAAGAGCAAAGGTAAATAAATAAATAATGGAAACCAAGACTAGTAATTACAAAAGAAGTTCAATCATTGACTATATAGAAAAAAAAAAAAACAACCTACATGATGGCATTGTAGGAAAAAAAAACAACAATAAACAGCAACAACAAACAAAAACAAAAACAACACACAGCAAACATTAAATGGGTTGGGAAGAACATACTTTATGTCACAAACGCACACAGTTTAACTGAATGAAGGGTAAAACAAAGCTCTATGAATTCAAAATATTTATATAGTACAAACACCTCTTACAAATCAAGATTCAAGAAGAATTCATTAGCATAAAACATAAAACTGCTACAATATGAATTAAAGCATAAAAACTTAAAAGAACACTACTCAGAATTTGCAAGAAAGAAATTTCTGACATCCATCTAAAGGTTCATAACAAAACGAAAGTTGCCAAATATGAAACGGTACTGAACTACTTATATCAAAAATATCAAAATTTTACTGAAAATGAATCTGTATGCTTCCCCAAATTCATATTTACTATAAGAGAAGGCAGAAAGGTAGTTCAAACTCTTTCTTCAGAGCTCTCATGCAATAGACACAAGACACATTACTTCAGACTATAGCCATTTAGGCATGTTCTTATCACAGGTTACAGTCTGTCAACGAATGTCTTGATTGCTTTAAACTCTCCTTCATATACATATATGAACATAACATATACATATTGTTTACAAATTATTATATGTATCTATGTAAGTTTTAGTGAGCAAGACTCATAAGAGCACTGGCTTCTTCTCTTCTCTTAAATTACTGAAGACCAGGCTTAACTTTCCAAAGATGAAAAGTTAAGTCTTATATTTGAGGTATCAAAGGTAGCTAAATTGAACTTTGTGAGACATAATCACAACATGGCTGTAGCATGAGCATATTCTTTAACTTCTGCTTACTTATCATGTAACTTTTAATTTCTTCCTTTTCCAGAGGATCAGGCAGCCCTATGGTCTATTATAACAAGGCATAGAGTATAAAGAAATGTCTCAAAAAACATATACTTCACTTTCATATAAAGAATCATTACAAATGAATGGTCACTATGGACAAATACGACACTGATGAAATTGCTAGTTTTTATGAAGTAATTCGTGTTATTTATCTGTCACTGTAGTGAGAACATCTTTAGTGACAAGTTCAAGTCTTTCCTTATCAAAATTGATTTCCAAATTCCTGCTGACTTCCCCAGCTTTGATTAGGTCTCTCCAGTGTTTCTATGCTTATGTCAACAAACAAGTTACATTTGGAGCAGTAGTCACTTACCTTTCCAAACTATAATAGCACGGTTGGGGAAAAAAAAAAATAAAATAGGAAGGATACAAATAAATTTGCTCAAGTATCTTTTCTCTCAGCTATGTTTCAAACTACAAAGATGTGACCCCAAGAGAAATCTAATGTATATTTCGAAGATAAATTTAATGAAAGATTGATATAAACAATGTAAGCTTGTAGGAATGTTTTATTAACAGTCAGCCTGAAGACACAGAGATTATAAAAACATTAGGTTACTTGACCTAGTTAACACTGTAAAACATACAGAGTGCTTAATATGTAACAAAATACCAGTTACATGACACAGGCATTCATCATCTTAATGTTGCCATACACAAAAGTCATTGCTGTTGCAATGAACTAAGAACTCTCCCAGGTTCCAGCTTTCAAATTTATATCCCTTCCTAATCCATTCTGCCACAGTACACTCACAGAGGACAGGTTTATTTACTTAATTATAAATGAATCAGTTCACAAAATTTACCAGAGATACCATCCAGAGCATGTTAAGACTAAAATAATTTCAAAGACGATCTGACAGAAGAAATCAGAAGAGACATGAGAAAGAAAGAAGGATGAAGAGTTAATCACCAAAAAGGATAAAAGGAACAACAGAAGAAGACAAATATAGTTTGAGGAGAGGGAAGGAGAGAGGCAAATTAAACTTCAAAGAATAATGCTGAAAAAGTAAGAAAAATTAGTTCTTCTGACAGTCTTCCCCTCTTTCACCTTCTTTTTGTCACTCATAATGCAGAGAAGAGTAACTAATACATATTAAGAGAAAAAGCTCTCAGCAAGGCAATCTCAATTATAAAGACCTAAAAAAACTAGGAAAATGATGAGATTATATTTAAGTTTCAAGATATCTTAACTTTGTTTTGATGATCTAAACTGATGACTTTCTTTCCAGAAAAAAAGACCAAAGCAAATACTGTACAAATACAAATATGTCATCAAATACTCTATGTATAAATAAAAAGTTTCAGAAGTTCATAGTAGAAATTCAGAAACAGGAAATTATAACTGCAAGCAGAACCTTATATTTTCCCAAGTTTTTGTATTCATCATTAATGAATCATCATTCACCTGCAGCTCAACAGTAGGTTGTCCTGTAAGTCTGATCTCGTAATAGTTAGTTTAATAACGTAATAATAATTAATTTAAAAAAAGAATTTGCTTTAAGGAAACAATAGGTTGATTTGCCATAAATTTGCTGGGAATAAATGGTGAACAGAGAAATTGAAAGCGAGTAGAGTTATATTCCAAGTAAATTCAATGCAGTAATCTGTAGCTGACTGTAGAGACCAAGCTTATTTGAAACACATTGCCTTGCTTCAGGACAAAAAGGAGAAAAAAAACAAAACATTGGTAGATTTAGCATAGGACAGTGGAGTCAGCAAAGAAAGGACAAAAACAGTTCAACTTCGTTTACTTCAGAGCTGCTTAGGATCTTTGTCAAGTGTTGATGAAAAAGAGTTCTTTGATTTTTCCTATTCTTTCTAAGCTGTTTTATACTTAATTTTAGAAATACAAGAACAATAAATTCCAAGATTTCTGTTATATAAAGGCTGTTCTCGGACATTTTAATCCAAGGAATCTACTATTGGGAGGGAGAAAAAAACACCACAAATACAGCATTGGAAATCTTGAATCCTGACAGGCATGCAGTAAGCGCTATACACAGTAGACAGTATAGTATGGAAAGATCTAAGATACATATTGAGACGCTGTATCTCAAGGAAAGATAATCCAGCATCTATGGGGATGAGCTGAGAAAAATATAAGGAAATGGTTTTCCTTAAGCTATGGCACCATGCTTTAGTAGAAACTACAATGTTTTAAATACCAATGAGTAGGCAAACTTTTAAAAAACAACTGTAAACACAAGTAATTGAATGCTATTTAGCAGATAATGTTTCCCCAAAAATAGAATTAATAACAAATATAGGATATGCCATTTTTGCTCACCATTTGCAATGATCCCATTTTTCTGTAGCCCCAGACCCATAATGTTACTGTTCCTTTTCTTACTTAAAAAGGAAATGTTTAGCTGAGATAGAGACTCTTTTTAGGCACTTTTTTTTTTTTAGTAAAATAGAGCTTATCACAGACTGTGCATTAAGAAAATGACAGAGAGTAAATGACTTACTGGCTTTCAATATCTGAGATCATCGCTTCGAGATAAGCCATGCAATGAAGACTCAGTCTCCTAAAAATTATGACGCACAATCCTTCACACCATTGAGAAATATGCCACATTCTTGTCAGAATACCTCAAGCTTAATGTCACTCACAGATAGCTAATCAGATAATCTGTAAGTGACACTAAAATGAAGAACATGTGATTTACACTCTTTTAACTGCGTACATTAACAAACTCTAAATCCAAAGGAAAAAAGAAGACAAGTTATGAATACAAATAAAATGGCTAGACAATAGGGTAACTTATTTTAGACAGTTAAGAAAAGGTTGAGACTGATTTCCTAAAGTGGCTTCAAACCAATCGTCTAAACAAAAAAGTCCTGTGTTGATTTTACTTATATTTGAATGTTACATTTATTTTAAGATTGTGCAAACTACCTGCTTTTGCCCCATGCAAACAACCTGAAAAAAAAAATTTATTAGAAAGTTTGTTATAAAAGAAAATATCCTACATGCTTCAGTAGATAACAAATGCTAATAATGCTAATATTCATAATGTACCTTTGACAATTGAATTTCACTTCAATTTTTGAAATAAAATACTCATATACTTAATTCTGTAAATGTCCTAATGAAATGCATCAAAGGAACATCACATTTTGTTTAGTGAAAATAATTTTCTGTTCTGTATGCCCCAAGCCTGCTTGGCTTGAAACGGGCACCAGAGGAATTCTAGAGCTCCCAAAATAAACTGAAAATAGACTCCAACCGTGCTTGGTGGGAGTTTAGCACTGGTTTATAGTTTAGGAATCTTTACACCATACTGCAAGGTGCAGCACAAACACGACGTTTCCCTGGGAAATGCCCAAGCAGCCTTTTATTCCTGTAAGATGATCCAAGTCAGGGTCCACAACACAGATATGCACAATGCTTTAGAATGACACGGGCTCTCAGTTTCATTTATCGCCTTGCCAAGTTAGGTCAGAGCAAAGACCTTCAGCAGAAGTGCAGAACTGCTTGAATGGGGACTGAACATGCGCTTCTGCAAGAAGAAAGGACAGGAATCTCAGCAGGGGAAGAAATGGGAACACCTGTCTGAAAGGCAGTGGAAGGGAAATAGCTGCCAGCTGCTGCTGGAGGCAGCAGGAGCTTCTCCAAAGCTCTGCAGGGCAGCATGGCTGCCATTCACTATGTGTACAGAAAATACACAGCTTTCTTGTTATTCATGTAATAATTCATGTACAGAATTCATGTAATTCCTTGGAAACTTTAATCACAAATACAACAAAGTGTATCACATGGAGCTAATGCTAACTATGAAAAAGCTGGAAAATCAGAATGAAAGCCTCATATTCAGCTTGCTGTGTGCCCTATGAGTACTTTGCAAGCTTAAGAATTGACTTCTGTGCAAGTTTGAAGCAAACAGCTATCATTTCAGTTATTAAAAAGCTTTCATGTGATTTAGGACATAACTGATTGAAGATTTGATTATGCAGTATTATTTCTTCCCTTTTTGAGAATACAGAAAGCAAATCCCTCCATTCCAGGAATATCGTATGCTTGTGGGTTTTTTTTGTTTTGTTTTGTTTTTTAAATTATTATTATTTTTATTCTCACCTTACCTTTGCCCTGGCTCTAAAGCTGTCTCTATTCCAAATGTCAAAAAAAAAAAAAAAAAAAAAAAAAAAAAAAAAAAAAAAGAAAAAAAACCTCAATAATTTCATGCATAATACCTTGCCTACCAGTAACCTTTTCTCTTTGTCAACATTTTCATTGTTCTATCCAAAAGTCTTCTTATTTGCCACTGTCTTTTTCACCTGTGTCTCCAAACTGTCTTTTACTCCTGATGGTTATTATCCTCTCTTTTACTCCTGATGGTTTTCATATAGGCTGGATACTCTCAATCTTTTTAATTTAAAACAAGCAGCTAGTAAAATCCTTCTCCTTTTTCACTTTCTTCATGTTTTGGCATCATTTTTAAAGGGAAAGGATCCATGTCATTTCAAAAGCTACAGTGTTCTCTGTGATCAAAAAACAGAGAAGAGTGATAAAATGCAATCAGATTGTCCTTATAGAAAAAATACTGATAATAAATGGATTTCAGAGAGAATAACAACTCATTTCATGCAGCAATTAACATTGCGTAAAAATAAATAAATTATGAACTGAAGGATTCAAGATGAATTTTCTCTCTCTTTTTTTTTTGTTAAGAACAGTAACAAGAAAAAACCAAACAACTCCAAAACCAGACTTGTACAAAATGATTACAAACTTGTAAGATGTTATTTGAATTTTCCAGATCTGGAAATAGAGATAGACCAGAACCTTTCACATTCCCTTAAAATGACTATCTGAATCACTAGTCCAAGTCCATAAAAAAAATAAACAAATATTATGTTAATCTAAAAATCAGTTAAAGTAGTCCCAGACAGCTCCTATAGCAAACTGCAAAGCTAAGAACAGCTGGTCGTTTGCTACAGTGTAGCACCCAGTTTAAAGAAGTTCCTTCCATCGCTGAAACTATTCACCCTAAGCTGCTAGAACTTTATTTTAAACTAAGTATCTATAGTAAGAACAAATAAACAAAAACAGTAACAATCTAGCTTTGAAGAATGTATGTTAAGAAAACCAATCTCTCCTAATTATATGGAAGAATATTATTGACAATCAAAGATCAGTAGAAGTGGGAATCCCTCCCCGTGAAGTATTGCTTCATGAAAGATTAAGATGAAACTGATAAGCTGCATAAACACTATAAACACTAAAAACTGATTAAGGAAAGAACAATACATAATTAACAAAAATCTGTATCGAAATACGATTTTGTTTCTTTTTCATCTTTTGAAAGAGATGAGTGGGTTTTCTTGTTTATTTGTTTTAAACTGGAATAACTTTTTTTTTTCCCCTGTAAAAACTAATCAGATGGGAAAAATTGGGAATATAATACATTTATCTCACAAAATTATAAAAAAAATAACATAGGGTTCAATTGTCAAAGAATAGGGCATCGAGACAATGTTTGTGGAAAAGACTGAGCAGATACACACAAGTATTTCATAAAACAATGCAAAAATCAAATCCTCAGAAATGCTTGTCAATCTGTAAGAGATAGCAGATTCTCACTACTTAAAGGTGAGAACTGTGGTGATGTGTCTTTTTTATTATTTTTATTACCACTGTATTTTTGAAGATATAGATATGGGTCTGTATGAGGTATGCAGTCTGTAAGAAGCTTGGCCTAAACACTGAAGTGCTATTACAGACAAGTTCATAGTGACGTATTGGCAGTCTGAATGAGAGAAACACTTAAAAAATCTCAACTGCTTTTACAAACAAGACTAATCACAATTGAAAAGTGTAACGGTGTTTGTCTTCACCACCACCTCAGAACACTGCATGTACCAACTCTCTGGCAACAGCAACATCATACATTCTTTATTTGTTAACATGCTGTTAAAAGTGCAACTTTTTAAAAGAAGCAACACAATTCTCAAGGAAATCTGACTGACTCAGCTTCAAGCCAAAGACTTTCTTCAGTGCAAAGGCCATACTGCTGGTTTCCACTGAAATAATAAAATGGAGATGTGATTGTTAGGCAATCACTGTGTTCAATTACACAAAATTCAGTACTGCTTTTTAATGTTAAAAAAGACCCTGAACATATTTGTGCCTGGAACTCTTATAAAAAAAACTTTTCAAATGCATCCTCCCTGGGACAGGATGCTAAGCTGTAAAGATAGCTGGATTATTTATTGGATCATTTCTTTATTTCTGTTAGCCCAAGACATTTTTCTGGGTAGCTAACAAAACAGAGTTGGAAAAGGAGAAAAATAAGAAACTACTAAGAAAAAAAACAAATTTAATGGGAGCAAAACTAAGAAATATAAAGCAAAGAAATTTAAAGTACTTTTGATATGACACAATTAAGTAATTGTAGTATTAGCAGATTAAGCTCCCACTATGTAGACAGAGCTGCAAAGTATTTGTCTTAAGGGCAGAGCTTGCAATTTGAACAGCAGCTCAGTGGTCCTCCTGTACAGATAGTCATTTCATCTCTAGAGTGCTATTAGAAGCCACTCCTACTCTTGTACTCATTTATTGAAACCTAATCCAAAACAAACAAACAAACAAACAAATGAATAAATAAATAAATAAAACCAGTGTGTGCTCTAATTTAATAATATCGTTACACCAGGTAATACCTCAGAAAATTCCTTTTGTACAATTTGGGATAATTTAATTACAATTGTCATTCTTACTATGGATCCACCAAACTCCCAGAATCCTCTTAAGGCACTAATAATTTTAAAATATATGGTCATATCAGATATTGTTTGGAGATATCATGACTATCCCTAGAGGTATCACATCTTAGAAAGATGAAGTTTGGACTTGAAGAGCAATGTGACGATATCCACTGTATCTGAAGCAAAATATAAAAAACATGTTTCTAGATTTAAAACAAATAGTTCATTACTCTTTTCCCTATTATCTGATTCCTAATTAACTTACAACTTATGTACTAAAATAATTCTGAATAATAATTTTTGATTTATTATATAAAAGGATCCCAAAAGGAATGCAAGTGACATCTCAAATTCCAGCTTGAACACTTGGATTCACTCTCCAAAATTAGCTTAATTAGTATTCAACATTTAGAATTCCAAATAATAGTACTCGAGTATATTTTCACAGATTTTAATAATTATTATAAAAACTTCTACAGGGTTCTCTACAGAAAACAGGCTTGTATGGAGTATTTTAAATTATTGACACAAGATAAAACTTGTCTAGCCACTAGCATTCTTCTTGAATTCTCTTCTGCCTGTCCTAGGTCATTTCTCTCAGTCTCACAAATTGTTTTTCATTAATAAATAATTATCATTTGTATGACCAAACACCCAAACACTGACTAAGAAACTTGAAAGAATAGAAACTTGAAAGATAAGAAAAATGAAGCTTTTGGTACAGAGTTTTGTTTTGGCTTCCCTTTACCATTCTGAGTCTTTAAAAGCCTATTTTCATTTTGTACTAATTATTCCATTCTGAGATCTGTTCTGTTTCTTTCCTTAACTCACTCAACGCAATTCGGTAATAACAGCACAGACCCACAGAATTTATCTACCAAAAACGGTGGGCTGAAACTTTTGTCTTCCCCCATTTCCCTCCCAGTGGCTTGATTTTTCAACTCTTTCAATAATTTTCTCTCCTCTTCAGGGCTTCTTAATCACAGGAATTCTGAATTGTCCTATGTTTGTGCTGTTGAAATAGTACAGTTACCATCTCTTTGAAACTTCAGCCTGAAACTACAGTAATGTACTTGAGAATCAAATTTGTGTAATTTAGCACTTTGGCTGCTCTGATCTTTCATGTTTCTCGCTGCTGACTCCTTTTCATTCCATCTCTTCAACTCCCTTTCATCATCTCTAGTATCATTTTAATAATTTCTTCAACTCTAAGTGTCTATTCAGCACTGAAGAATCTCTCCTCAATGAACTTCTCAGACATATATTCAGTACATAAACTGAGTACTCCGATCTCCTCCCACAACTGCCTAAAATTTTCACTGTTTCCTTCCATTCATTTCAACCTCTATTGTACAAGAATCTGTGTATTTTATACAGTATTTTCTTTCTTTCAAAGCAGTTATGTGAATAATCCATTCTGATACAGATAGGGATGATAGATTCTCTTCCTCCCCAATGGAGTGACTTTCAAGCATAAATAAAGTATTAAATGCAGAACTAGTCCTCCTTTAAAATGAATAAACACCTAATGAATCATTTTTAATATTATTCAGAATGCCTTCACGCATGAAAACATCTGATCTATTACTAGGCCATTTAATAAATTTGAGGAAATACATTCTTCAAAACAAATTTGTTATCAATGACGATAATTACTGCTACAATTAGTTGGAGTGCCTTTAGAGTGCAAACTGTTTATAATCATAATTTCAAAAATAAAATTAAGAATTCTTATTTTCAGAAACTGAAAAAAAAATGGTGTATTGGAATTTAATCACAAGTTCCTTCCTCAGTATTCCACTTATTGAATAATATTCCACTTCCACACAAGCTTTAATAAAATAATTAATTATGATCCCCACTAAACTTGAGGGTTCTAAAAATAAATGCAGTAGTCAATAACTTCCTCAAAATGCCATTAAATTCTGCAGTGCAAACACAAAACCATGCAGTGGCACACCATAACACTCAGTAATAATCTTCCAAGGCCACACAAAAATGCAACATATTTTCAGTGCTTAAAAACAACAACAACGAAAACATACATAATTACAAGCACATTTTACATCCAATTTTGCTTCTTCAATTAGCAGAAAACAACTGAGAGAAATGCAGCCCAGGGCTCTTCATCCCCAGCAAAATGCATAAGGAAGAGATTGAGAGACACCATTAGGAAGCCCTAAGCCTACATGTTTTGTTTTGTTTTTAATAGAAGATTCCATCTTCCATTCTGAATCATCAATAGCAACTTTTCTCCTGTTTTCAAGAGAAACAGAGAAGAATGCTTTGATTTCTTTCATCAGAAATCTGTAAGAGACAGAACAGCATAAGCAATAACAACAGTATACAATCTTTTCAGTGAATGAGCTGCTCTCCCCTTCTTTTTGAAAGCATAATGCTTTGCTGGGCTGAGGGAAGCCCCACAATCTCCTGGTTCTTTGTACTTTAATTTCATAAAAGCCAAGAGGAATTATTCCTTCTCACAAAGCTACTTTTTCAGTCTGCCTGACAAGTCATGGATTGTAATCATTTATACTTTTTTCACGCTTTTGTACAGCACAAGGACAAAAAATACATGCTTTTACTCAGAGCTGAGTTTCAGCCATGTGACTCCATAATTAGTTCATTCTCCACTCTTTGCTTTTTCAGAGCTTGGTAAACTAGAATCTTATGTTTGTGACATCAGAACCATTTCCACAGCAACCAAATGAATTATCCCCCAAATCTTTGCAATAGGAAATAAGCAGTAGGAACAGACAAACTTTTAAGAAACAAAAGATTCTCACTGTTTACATGCAGATGTATGTAGAAACAACCAAACCACAATGAAAATAAATATTGAAGATACACAGAAACACAGGAAATACAACAAAGGCATAATCAATGTTTATACATTTTACAGTGTATAAATATACATTCAGTAACTTTATGACCATATGTCATATTTGTAATAATCACAATGCGTGTTTAAAGCCAGTAAAAGTTGATGCTGCAATAATGAATCTTAATGACAGGCAGTGTTTATCTTTTTAGATTCTATTTTAGAAAGAAATCATTATTTTTGTAAAAGAAAACAGAAACAAAGGTGAGTTGACACCATTTGCTTTTCAGGATTCTAGAAAGGATGTGTCACAGTCAGTCACCACATTCAGTGGATTTCACTTCCACAGAAACTTGAAAACTAGAATTTGTTTGGACTTCACAGGAACACTTTAAATTTGTTTCTTGCAAAGATACCCTTGAAAATGGAAACTAATTGTCATTGATGTGTCATTCCCTTCTACTGCAACAAAGGCCAGCACCTGGGAGTCTGACCATATTAAGAATGGTGATGTATCAGCATCTCCAAGAGTGAATGCAAGCCTGTTAGCAGTGACTGGGCTAGAGCTCTGACAATCTTCATTCTTATGAGACATCTGAACAGCCAGTTCAACCTCAACAAAACACTGATGACTTAGTAGCAAAATCAAGAAAACAGTTTGTTTACCCTAAAAATAAAGGAGAAAACAAAATTGGTTGTTCCTCCCTTATTTGTATCAAGTTACTTTCCTCAGTGAGACTGGGTAAACATTACAATCTCCTCCAGGTTTTGGGATCACCTTTTCATTCTTAAACACAGAAGTGCAAGATGCTTGCCCAGCACTTTTGTCAAGTAAATTAGCATCGCCTAGTGAGGCAACCAGGTGCACCTGATGAAGGAACAGCACCTTATTCATCATACACTAATCACGGACAGAGATTCTAAATGCTCAAATTCTGGGTTTGTAAACAGTCTCTTCTACAATATTTTCTTCTCTGCAATCTGGAACCACTAAAGTCTTACACTCTCCGAGAAAACTTAAAAAGAAGCTTATTTCCTTCATTTTTACTAACAGCAGCGGAAAGTTAATACTCCTAAAACCTAGTATATGGGGTAAAAATATTCTCAGTAATCACTAGCAATTTTTTTTCTTCCCTTTAAAAACAATAAAAAATACTTGCTTTCAGCAATCTGTATTCTTTGATGTGGCCTAGTGCCTCATTATGATTAGCAGAAGCTAATGCAGTGCCAGAAGCATGGGATCATCTGAGGGACTGGGTAATAGCCCAGAGCTTTCAGTGCTGCTGGTGGCCATCTGCCACGTGTATGAAGTTCCCTGCAGGTTATCATTTATAACCATTGTAAAAGAAAATATTTTCCATCTGTGAGGACCACAGAATTAAACCCACCCAAGAGTCTCTGGCAGTTTAACTCTGGACCAAAACTTCTGTTAGCTTTTGTCTTTCTCTTCAGAAATCTTTTTTCACAAGTTCTTCCTCCTGTTGCCCTACAACATTCTTGCACAGTTTAGTTCCTACAGTAGCAATTGATGGTATACAAAAAGGAGAAGCTGCCTGCTGATGTTGTTCCTGTTCTCATAGCCATTTCAGTAGCACTCAGGCTGTGATAATTTGCCCAAGTTCTTCTCCACCAGCCTGGGAAAAAAAAAAAAAAAAAAAAAAAAAAAAACACTGCCAAAAATTTTGCAAAAAGTCTTTTCCAGCCTTGGTCCTCAGGGCACATTTTGTTGACAAATTCAAAAGGACTACAAAAAAACAAAGCTATTTCCCCAGAGTATATGTGCTGCCAGAGCTCAGAGGCTTTTTCCTTTGCCTCTCCGTGCCTATTAAAGGAAGGACTTCTTTCTTCTAAAGCCCAGCTAAATCATGAAACAGTCTCACTTTAACTATTTTTAATCACTATAATTTGGACTACAACAAACATGAAATTACTGAAGTTCTTTTGACTGATGATACAATAACAAAACAAACAAAAAAAAACCCTAAAGTGACAGAATTTACCCTACAGCTAATAATTACAGTGATACTACTTATATGACCTTTTTATAACATCCTTACAATTTAAGCTGCTAGTAGGAGCAGTACAGAACTGCGCATATATCTGGTACTGTATATTTCAAAAGAAATAAACCTTGCCTCATAAATCTTTACATTAAACATCTAATCCCATGTCTACCTCATCCTATATACCTTAAGTGAGATTTTTATGCAAAAATACCCCACATCTTTTCACCTTCTTTCCCATAAGTAAACCTGATCATGAAATCTAAAGGAAAAAAATAATTATCTTCTTAGTACATGTATTTGCATTAGTATATGTATTTGGTATAGGCAACATTATTATTACTGAATGAGCATCCCAGTTATCTCAGTTCTCATTTTCTCTTCTGAGGTATTTTAAGACCAAATAAAGGCCTACTGTTCTTCAGAACAGCAGTAGAGAGGAGTAACTGTCACTGGAAATAATTATTCTTAAAAAAATATTCACAAAAAAAAAACAACACTAACCCACACACATGCAAACTAATTGCAAAGTGCCAAGTATTAATTAGTATGCTCTTTGAGTTCTACAAAGACATTTTTCTACATTTTAAAGTAATATTTAAGCCATTCCAAAAACTTGCTTGAATTCCCCAATTCTTATTTGAAGAAAGGTCTTATACTGTGAATATAAAGTTGACTCAGCTTGAGCTGAAAAATACTTCTGTAAAATGAAATTATAGACAGATATTCCTTGGACTGTGCAAATATCATCCTTTAATAGGACATTATTCCACTCAATCATAACTACAGTGAATTAGTTTGTTGTGAAGATGTTGACTAACTGGAAGATGTTTACACACTGCCAAGTTCCAAGTGTTGTTCAGAGAGAAAGTATAGAATGTTCTCTCACCAGAGCCAAGTGGTGAAGAATCCATATTCTCCTTTGCTGGAAGACAAACTACACTAATAGCTAACTATTACGCTAATAACTGTACTAATAATTATACCAATACTGCTATCATGCAGAACACAAGCAAACTCATTTTAGGAAGAACTCTTTTTTCGTGGACAGGCACCTACAATGCAGAATATCGACTCCTCCCTGGAAATAAGCAAGCAAATATTTTGAACCAAACTTGCATATGGTCCAAATAAATAATAACAAAATATATTCTGCGCTTAAAGTCTCCTACTGATAAGTATAAGGCACTTGAGCATGCACTCTCTTTGGACTCATCTATTTAAAGTAATTGTCTTGAATCATTTGTGCTGTTAATCACCCACCTAGTACCAATATTTAGTATTCAATCACAGCAACATAGTACAGAGGTATTAACTGTAAACTCTGAATTCTGAACTCTGGCTAACCATCAAATGGAATGGTTTGGATTGGAATGAACCTTAACAATCATCTAGTAATCATCTGAACACAAACAATTCATCCAATTTTATCAATCACTTTATCCTGATATTGATAGCTCTTCCAGAAAAGCAATGATTTTATGGTTATTCTGTTAGATTACTACACTGATACAGTTAAGTAAATGTCATGTTGTCACAAAAAAAAAAAAAAAAAAAAAAAAAAAAAAATCTTAATTTTACTTACAGGCTTTATACTTTGTATAGAAACATTTCCTTTAGTAATAAATCAACAATATTTCTAAATCTAAAGATATTTTCTTTGTTTACAAAAATATTATTTATGATACAAAAAAAATTCTGAAATACTCTTGAACATTTTTAGATCAACTCCTATCAGACTTTACAAACTGCCACTTAAATCTAACTTCTCATGTTTAGGATTTTGTCCTCTAAGCATGTAATTCTGAGCTATTAATTGGGAAGAAAAAAAGATGTAAAAATATATTTCAGACAGTACTTACATTCTGCGTATTTCTGAAGCTGAGAGAACTCTCCAGGACTAAGGTTAAGCCACTTCTCCTGGCTCGTCATAATGGCAGTAAAAGTCCTCGTTAATATCAGAAAAGCATTCCTTTTGACCCAGGTGACAAACTCCAAGATTTGTAGTTTCAGTTCACAGTGCTTGAAGACTTGATAGGCTGCATCAGTCTGAAGTCTTTGATGCTATGAATTGTTTCCAATATGTTGGTTCAGCAGTGGGTTACAGCACTGTTAAAAAAAGTCAAACATAAGAAGTCTAAATACCAGTTTTAATACAGGAGTAATTGTAATTGATAAATATTTTGTCATAACAACTCTGTCACAAAATTTGTCCATATAATATTTATCCATATTTAGTCTTATATGCATCTCCAAATTGTGTTTTTACAATTTCAATTCCTTATGTCCAGCACTAATCATCAAATATTATCATACTGATCAAACTGCATCCAAACACGTACTGTGATAGATAAAAATCTTAACATGAGCCAGCAGTGTGCCCTTATGGCTTCGAAGGCAAATGGTATCCTGGGTTCCATCAGAAGAGGGGTGGCCAGCAGGGACAGGGAGGTGATTGTCCCCCTCTACTCTGCTCTTGTGAGGCCCCATCTGGAATACTGTGTCCAAGTGTGGAGCCCCCAGTACAAAAAAGACAGGGAGCTGTTGGAGAGGGTCCAGAGGGGGGCCATAAAGATGATCAGGGGACTGGAGTACCTCCCCTACAAAGACAGGCTGAGGGAGCTGGGCTTCTTCAGCCTGGAGAAAAGAAGGCTGTGGGGCAACTTCATTGCAGCCTTTCAGTACCTAAAGGGAGCCTACAAACAGGAGGGGAATCAACTCTTTCAAGGGTAGATAACAGTAGGACAAGGGGAAATGGTCTTAAGTTGAGGGAGGGGAGATTTGGGTCGGATGTCAGGGGGAAATTCTTTACAGAGAGAGTGGGTGAGGTACTGGAACAGGCTGCCCAGAGAGGTTGTGGATGCTCCATCCCTGGAGGTGTTCAAGGCCAGGTTGGATGGCCCCTGGGCAGCCTGGTCTAGTATTAACTGGTGAGGTTGGTGGCCCTGCATGTGGCAGAGGGGTTGGAGATTCATGATCCTTGAGGTCCCTTCCAACCCTGGGCATTCTGTAATTCTGTGATTATGCTTCTGTTTCATAATATCTAGACACGCTATCTATCAGTAAAGTTAGATCCCTGTAATTTTAAAATGGGACTCAGGTAATCAGGCTTGTATCCAACTCTGTTACATAGTGTTACATGTGGTTTCACCAAAAACATTCTAAAGCTTCTATTTCAAAGTGTCAAAATGAAAATAATTTTATTTAGTAATGTGGTGGTAAAATCACGAGAGCTATTTAAATATTGACTCTTCTAACAAAATAGTAGGGGGTTGATTTTTAGGATCTATCACAACACTGCGGAACACACTAGTCAAAAATCAAATGCAACTGGCATTGTTGCAAATTAGTTCAGACAAAAATAACAAATTCTGGGTGTCATCGCAATTCAGTTTTATGTAGTTTTAAGCACTCTACAGCAGACATTACAAAGGCAATGCATTACCAACATCACTCGTTGCACAACAGGTAGGAGGATACTTTTCATCTAATTTTAGCTGTCTGGCCATCAGGCATTTCACCCAAGGTTGTCATCTAGAGCTCTCTCTTTAATCAGCTGAAAGAAAAAGGCAATGTAGACCAGCAATTAATCCCTCCAGTTTCAACATAATCTTAAAATGTGATGAATTGCTTCTTGCAGTATTTATCTTTCTCTATTGATTGCAGAGGTTGCCTAGATGACAAGTTTAGACTAGAAAGCTAATTTTAGACCATAAATGGAATCTCTTTATGTGCCTAGCAATGGTGTAACTTCCAAGAGTCAGATTACAAAAAGAGCAAATGAAAAATTCAGAACAGAAGACACTGACATAATAACAGTTTCTAAGGAAGGAAAAGTGGCAGCTGGGAGAGAAAAAACAAACAAGTTTTTAGCTTGAGGTGGCAGAGGGGAAAAAAAAAATAAAAATAAGAAGTAGAGTAACAAAGAACAGAAACATATGTAAAACAAACAAATAACCCCTTTACTCAATGATGGGCAACACTTTTTCCCCTGCTTCCATGTCCCATATATATACGTGGATATAATATATATATATATACACATTCCTGGACAAAGAAATTCAGGAAGAAAGACATCTTAGTCTCTAAGCATACTTTCACTGCTCTCAGGCTCTTCTTGATGAATAACTTGGGTACATACCTTATATTACTAGAAAGTAGCATCACCTAAACACAATATCAGATGTGTACAATCTATTTGGCAGCTGCCTTGTCTTTTTAAAGTTCAAATCAGAAGAAATTTCTGTGCTCTTCACTTCCTCAATTTGGAATAAAACATAAGAATAAGTTAGAAGAAGACAGATACAGAGACGAAAAAAAAAAGAAGTAAAAAACTCATGGGATCATTGAGATTGGGATGAAAGAAAAAAAACAACAATATGAATAAGGAGAAAATTGGCAAAGACAAAAGCTCATCAGCTCTCAAATATCAGTGGATTATATTCAAAAAGGGTAATAACTACAAAGATGAAAGTGATGTACAATCAGAAAAGCTTAACATTCTGTCTAGAGAGCCTCAGTCCTTTTATTTAAGAGAACAGAAAATAATAATGGTCAATTGTCATAGTTTTATGATTTTTGCTTATTCCGCATCATAACATCATGTAGTGCACTGGGAGTTAAATCTCAGGTTCCAGGCACCCATCTGGAAGAGAAGAACTACATACCCCAGAGGGCTTTGTGGTCAGAGAGGAGATATAACTTCTGGCACCTGAGTGTTATGGAGAGATGCTCAGTCTGGTTGAGCAGCAGGGAGGAGAGCCTGACGAAGAAGAGTGCATCAGGTGACCTTGCCAGGGGTTATATCTCCTCTATGACAGCAAAGTCCCCTGGGGAGGTTTAGGAAGAATTTCTTCATTGAGAGGATGGCCAAGTATTGGAAAGGGCTGACCAGGGAACTGGTGTACTTCCCATCGTTGGAGGAATTTAAGAAATGTGGATGTGGCACGAAGTGAGATGTTTTAACGCTGAGACTCATAAAGTCAAGCTGATACCTGATCTGATGATCTTGATGGTTTTTTACAACCTATATAATTCTATATTCAAATCCCTCCTGAAAGCTCTTCTGGGTTCATTCTTACTGCCCTGACAGAAAGCACGAAACTTCTTAACACACACTCTACGAAGGTTTTCTATGTTAAACATAACAAGGAAAATTGAGACAGCCAAGAAACCAGCCTTTGGAATTACCTAGCCATTTTTTAACCTCCTACCAGTTTTTCTACAGTCTACATCTCACATACAATTTTATCAGTAATTTGCAGTTACTTCATAAAAGGGGGGTAAGACTGATGCCAAGAAGGGATGCAAAGGCAAAGTGAACAATCCTAAATAACCATCTTCTATTCTATAGGTGAACAGGACCTTCAAAAGACTTTTCCTCCCATTTTCCTTTAAATTACTGACTCAAACTATTCCTCCGTCTATGGGAAACAAAGCTGTAAAAAAAACTAATTCATTTAGCCTACCATGAAAATCCTGTTTCAATCTGTTTATGCTTTTATTAGGAAGGTGGAGGAGTGAGAAAGAACACGAACCCCAAGGAGAAGAGTTTCTTTCTAGGCTTTAGGGGAAACTATAGCTCTCCACATGACTGATTGCTGATTTTTGACTGAATACCATGAATAAACAACACAGAATATTTTGTACTTTAGCTGCTATAGAGACTGAAGCAATTACGCTTTTCAAAAACTTTTCTATACAGAACATACCCAAAATTTCCTTCAATTGGGTAAATACCTTCACCATAGTTATCTGGGTCTCTTCTCTAAGGCTGCAATTGCCAACATAATTGAACATTAAAACACAGCAACAAACCAGCACAAAGCCAAAAACAAATTAATGTCATAAAAAATGCAGGCACTATTTATGGATATACCAGACAATTTGTGAAAGTATTCTTGCAATTCATTTTACGCTTCATTGAAAATCTTGTCCTTAGAATTCAGAAACATTCCAAATAGATGCAGTTGAAGCTTAATCCTGAACAGCTTAAGGAGGAACAAAATGCCCAATCAGAAGCAATTACTAATCAGCATTCTGGTTTCATCATCACTTTCAATCACAGAAATATTATGACTGTTTCTAACTGCTGCTGGATTAATTGCATGAATGAAAAAGAGCCTTGACAGCAAAATACATCTTCCTACAAAAACATAATGTGTACATTTCACATAACATTGTCTTGTCTTTACATTTAATTATCTTTTTTACTTTGGTCTTCAAGCACCTTAATTTCACACTGGGACAACTTTAAAAACTATTTTACTTTCAGATAGATCTCAAGTATTTCCAGCTCTTTCTAGACTTTTATTTCCAAATTGCTACACTAAATACAACACTTCCTTCACTAAAAGAAACACAGAAATAAATGAAATACAAGCAGAAAACTGGAATAAGAAAATGCCAGAATGTTTATGTTTGCGGTGCTGTAGATTTTTAAAGGCCATGCCTCCATTAAACAATGTAACTCAATAAGCAAAAAATAAGTAAAAATAAATAAATAAATAAATAAATTATTATTTTATACTTAAAGTGCAAATATCATATAAACTCAAAATCCTCTCTGATAGTAATGCAGCTATTCCCAAAGTTAAAAAGTTCTCAATTACAATTCCCAGAAAACAAATCTTTAAAAGCAAATGCAGGAAACGTGAGGAATTAGTCATCCTTCTCAACACTTTACATCTGTGACTAGCAGATTTCTCCATAAGGGCATTAACGTTCGGTGCCATATTCACTGGGACTAAATGGTCATACCGTATCACATTTTGCTTTTATAAGTAATTGATAATTATTTTTCCACTTTGAAGACGTTATCCATGTCTCTGAAAAAGTAAGAAGGCTGCTCCAAAATTAATGCCTGCTGTGCCTCCTGCCCAGGAAAGTGATGGAGTCATCGTTCCTGGAGGTGCTCACGAAACACGTAGATGTGGTACTTAAGGACATGGTTTAGTGGGCAAGATGTTTGGACTAGGTGATCTTAAAAGGTATTCTCCAACCTTAATGATTCTATTCTAAGATTATAAAAATATTGAAAATAGGTGAGAGTAAAAAACAGACATAAAACTGACCCCACAAAAAGCAGGGAAAAGCTGTTTAGACAGAAATATCTCTAGAAGGCAGTTAATACCTTAAAATCAGTGAATTCCAAAACTGTTAATTTCAAAGTGAAATTCTTTATAAAATAAAAATAAATAACTAAGACTCATGACTAATTTTCTTTAATAAATCAAGCGATGTAATCTGTGACAGAAAGCCCATGATTCAATAGGTGCAATTATGCAATATGCAGGAAGTTCTCACTCATAAAGTACATTTAGTTGTCCACTGGGTAAACCACTGTCAAGAGAATTATTCCAACTCCTTCAACACTGCACACTGTTTCTTTTATCCACAAAAAACTCCTCCAAAGTTTTGAACATCACAGAATAAATGCTTTAAGGGAAACCTCTCCCTTCCAAACCGGGCATTTGCCACCTTTCCTATGAAACTCAATTTTAGAAGTTCACATTTTGGAAGGAATCCTGCATTCATCTCCCACAACTAGCACCACAAATATGCGACCCCACTTTAGCAGTGTTCAGCAATTTAACTAATATCTCTCATGTGTTGTTGCCCTTTCTTTCCATTGCTTCTCATGGGATGAACTATAAATTCAACACAATAATTAATTTCTGTTACCATCAGCAACAGGGTTTTCTGTGTAATTGTTTGGTTTAATTAATCTCTCCAATTTAGGCGCGCCAGGGGTCATTACACTAGAGGAACGCAAAGCTGAAAAGTGTTATTTCCAACTGGGGGAGATTTCTGATGATCCTTGATTTCCTGGGGCAGAAATTCCTACTTTGTGCTCAGAAATAAGCCTTTGAAGAGATGTACTTTAGTCTTGTGATGCAACTGTACCATTCTGCTTGAGGAAAAGATTTGTTAGCTGCTGTCCTCCTTCCAAAATTTTATGTAGTTTTAAAGCAAGCTGAGAATTGGGCACTTGAATAGCTTCTAAAATATAGGTGTAAATATGAGCTTGATTTAATCTTCAACAAGAAATCTGTGCAGAGAACGAAGAACAGGTTAGCAGGCACACGAATAGATTTTGTTGCAGACACTATTTCTATTTCTTTTTTTACTAGCTTAATTTTTCTTTTCCTTAGGGAGATTACATGCAGAAATTACTGCAGAATGGGGGCATGAATAGCCGACACTGTGTCATTGTTTACCGGGACAGTGTGCAGTCTTCTAGGCAACTACAAAGGGTTTCATATTTATTTAATTAGTATTGCTATTAAAAAGTTCAGTGACAGTGGAAAATAAAATGGGATTTCAAAAGTGGGAGGGATCTTGCTTACAGGAATGTACATCTGCAGACAAAGGAAATTCTGTGATGGCAGCAGTATCTCCAGCTACTATTCCTTGTTCTTCCTCAGCTTCTGATTTGTTCAAATTCAACTCCATTAATGCCCAGGTTTGGAAAGGCTCTGTTATCATGGCCACTTGAGTATTCCTACCACCTGTGTTGATTTTATGTCCACACTGCCACCAGAGGCATGGATGAAGAACGTTACATGAAATCTTTTAAATATCTGTGAGAATTAGCATTTGTGCTTTTAACTGATTATAGTATATAGCTGCGCTTTTATGCAACCTAAATATGTATTCTTTTCCAATGATTTTCAGATTTCAGTGTGAAATTTTACTTCTGATTTCCTGTGTTTTCCTCACCTTAAAGAGGAAAAAAAAAAAATGTCTGATAATCTCTCTTTTCCTTGAGGATATTTTGTAGCACACATCATTGAAATTTTTAAACATTCCTCCTCTTGAAAAAGACTCCACATCTGTTTTTTGTTGTTTTCTCAGTATGTTCGTCTAGCTAATTTTCTCTTTAAGAGTTGCAATTTATTCTCAGACACAGCTTATGCCTTCACAAAATCTTTGGCACTAACATTATTGCTATTGTAAGTATGATTATTTAAAGATAATATAAACAGAGGATTGATACATAGAAGTAAAATATAATGCATGAAGATTTCAGATAACTACATCTTCAAGACTGAAAAGACATACGGGAACTTCCACGCTAAGTACAGGTTAAGATCAATTACCTGGATTGATTGATTAATTAATTACTTAATTACACTCAAATTCTAGTTTGAGGGAAGAGGGTAGTCAGAATCCTATTGCATCTTGAGGGCTACAGCATAACCTGCCATGATGATCTTCTAAACATCTTGTTTTGCCATCTTCCAGCTCTTTTCCCCCAATATGACTACTAAACCCTATAACAGCTTGTTTACACTTATGTAAACTGGCACAAAATTCTTTTGATACTGCAGTGGATTATTTGCTATGCACACACAGAGATATATACGTAATTGTTGGAGGCAAACCTGAACTCGCTCTACCCTGCTACAGCTGGAAATCTGGTGTCATTTCCTCAGACCTTGCTTGCTGCTGATTCTTGTGTTTCCTTTATTCTCCACAGTTCTGCTGGGCTCACCCAAGGGATGCATAGGATTTAAGTCAAAACAGTTTTAATGTTATCCACTAACTGTAGTCAGGAGCAAAGCAGTATTAAATAATTCCAATTCATCCTCACATTGAACATTCCAGAATACCTTTTAAAGCACCAGACATCTTCTAATTCAGGCTATCCTTCTGCTACTGTTATTTGTCATAAGCGGTAAGTGATCCACATACCTCTCTGAATCATAAACAAAGTCACCTGAAAACCATCATTTTCTGTGAAATCCCTCTTTCCCACAGCTTTAAAAAGCAAGACAAAAATTTTATATATCTCATATTTTAAAGAATAAAAGACAAATTGGGGAGGAGTAAAGGGGAAACTTATCCCATTCAGACAACGTTTTAAAGCTGTTTATCAGAAAGGCTCGCATATTCGAACATAATGACTAAATAATTAAATAGCCAAAAATCAAAGAAATTATAAGGAAACCAGAATGAACACAACACAGCAGAAGAAATTAAAAATGTTTTGCTGTTTCTCTGCATAAATTGTTAAAGAATTCCTCTTGGGCTTCAAAACAAAAAAAATGTAATAAAATGGATAGCAACTTTGTAACACTTCATTTGTTCTTCTGTAAATGGAATAAGCACATAACTGAACAATTACTCTTCTGGACTCTACTCCCACACAGAACAGAAGATACCAGACAGACACACATTACCTCTTCTTTTGTAATAGTAATCACTTATTTACTGCCTCCATTAAAGTGTATTCCTACCTTTCATAGCAGCAGCAGTAATTACAAATGATTGTAAACCAGCATCTTTTTCACTAGCACAGCATACAATGGTTTGCCTGCTTTCACTCTGCAATCTGTTTTGCCTTAAGTTTCATAAATGAAGTACTGGGTTGCACACACTGCACACCTGATGCATTACAAGTCAGCAAAACAGACAATAAAAGTAAGCAAATGCCACAACACCAAATCACTGAAATCTTGCTGACTCAGAAGCTGGCAACCTCACACTTCAGTTCATGGAAGCTAAATAAATTGAGGTAATGATCGCTTTCAAGAAATGTCTTAACAAGCACTGAACTTTAAGAACCGGCAAAAAGACTTCAAACTATTAGGGGAGAATTCCTCTGCAAGGTGATATCATACATTTGAGACAGGAATTATACTACTGTTCTTATAAAAGTATGAATATGATTGAACATTCTTATTCACAGAATCACACTGTTGGATTTCAGTTAAGTAGAAAGTATTCTTTCATGAGTAATTTTTACACAGCAATTAAATAATAAGCTCCATAGGAGGGACTGTAACACCTATCTCAATTAAAAGACTGCTTTAAAAACTTTTCTTTACAGAAGCTCCAGTCCTTTTACATTGTTTCTTTCATGCAAACTTAAAAATCCTACAAATTAACTTTTTTAGTTATCAGTATAAATGTTTTTGGTTTTATTTTGTTTTTTAAATCTATTTGAGATAGCTTTGTATGTCTACAAATATGCCTAGGACAGTTACAAGCATTGTTTTAAACATTAAAATATTCTCCCTACATAATTTCCACATTGTCCAGCAAACTGCAATATTATCTGCCAGGTCTATGTTGAGCTTCATATTACTAAAAGAAGATAATGGAAAAATATTTTATTACTTCTGAATTGGCACAGAACTGTTAAGTCACATTTTATTTTTTCATTGTTTTTCAACATTTTTATCCTATACAGTAAAATTGTATAGGTCAGTCTGTAACCACTGTACTTCCTCCATATTATCCATAATACTTCTTCCTCCATAGAGAGAGGAAATCCTATACAAATTCCTACTAAAGCACTAAAGTACTAAAGACCTGGTTGCCCGGCTGCTTTGTGAGAAGACTGTATGAGAAATGTGCATATGAAAACTTTGTTTTTAATAAATAGGCAGATATTTTAGGGATTATTGATTATTTACCATAATGTTAAGAACTGATCCATAAAGTCTTTAAATAAAGAGATTTACAAAAGTTTTAGGGGACCTACACTTACCAACAGGCATAGGATTTAGGCTTACCCAATTAGCCATGCATGTAAAACTCACCTTTCATCAGTTTCAGAATGTGTGTTAAGAACTGCTTTGTTAATAGAAATAGCACTGTTTAACTTTGCTAAATGATTTTTAACTTATGAGGCACTTCTTTTATTTGTTCAGTACTGAAATTTGCATAACTTAATTCTTCTACATGCAGTACAAACCTAAAAAATATTGCTCCACTTACACTCTTTTCATATCACAAGAATACCAGACCTATGTGAACTATAAGTCACTGAGTTGACTTAGTCATTCTATTTTGGTATAACTTATGAAATTTTAAAAATGAAAATCTGCAATTAGTTACTTAAACCTGATGAACTCTTTTTACAAAGATCATATTTTAGAAGACAAAGTTACACTTCCTGATGACACTGAGACATTTAGTGATATCTCCTAAGAATGTTCATTGAAGGTCAGCTAAACCTTTATAAGCCTCCATACTCAAAAATATAAAACATGCCTACAATGAACTTGTATGTAAGTTTCAGTGAATATTCACAGAAGTGAATATTCAGAGGTTTTTGCTGTACTTGACAAGCTTTTATGCTGAATTCACTCCTCTTAGTGATACTTGCAATATACTAAGTCAATCATTTGAGGCACACTGGGTGCTTTTTTGCCTAAGAAATAGGGTTGCTATCAGCTGCAAGAAAAAAGAACCACAAAGAATGGTTATCCATAACAGGTCATGTAAACCCACGTAAATGTATGGTTCAAAATATCAGATACTATTGCTCAGTATTATGACTTACCTACTTAGACAGTGAAGACAGAACACTGTGATCTGAGCTCAGCTGAGCAACAAGAGCTACAAAGCCCAGGCACTATGCTGCTTTTCTAACCCGCAGAGGAGTACCTGACCTCTGATGTTCTGTGCTCCCTAAGTACACTTTGATTTTCTGCTTATTCTTTTACAAGCAGCTTTGAAGAATGAAAGAGATGAGAAACATTTAGTAACTACTAATTATGTTTTCATTATGAGCTTGTATTATAAAAGCACAAACTGAGATAAGATTGACTACAGCACTGGCAGTACTACATACACAAGGGACAATCCTGCTTACTCATAATTAAATAGTGTAGAAAATAAGGCATATCTCATTTTACAGAAAATAAATGAATAATTTCCTAAAAACAGAATACAGACCTAGCATTGAATTTTAAGAAGTGGGTAGATCTATGCTGGCATTAATCACTGCATTTTAAATTCAACAGACACACTGAAACATTTGTTCTCAGATAATTTGCTCACTATCACACAGGAGTTGTGGGGAGAAGTCAGGAACTGAACTGAGATCTGTAATTGAATATATTTAAATACATGAATAGTGCTAATTTATGTATGTCAATAAAACAGTCTTACTCCACAACAGTTTTATTTTTTCCCTGCCCTTCTAAGTTTGAGCTTGTAAATTTAAGTCCAAATGTCTACGAAAGTATTCAATATATTAGAATAAAGCTCTACATGGAATATGATTACATTTCTAATTATCCAAATCACAGAATTTTAATTAACATTCTGTCACAAACAATTAACTTTACATAATACTCCACTAATTAAAACAAGTAGTTCACAGTACTGCTGAAGAAATGCTACCACTTACAGATTTAACTACATGTGTCCAATAACCACACCATTCTGGAAACCTGTGGCTGCTAATCAATCAGTTGAGTTTGTGTGCTGTGGATTGCCCCAGGGCCCTGGTTTTCCAGTCATCCTGCTGGAGACCTGGTTGGAAATTGTCACAGCTTCCACTGCTTTTCAGCAGCTCCATTCACCCTCCACAGAGCTAAACTAAGCCCAGGCCCTTTCCAAAATAATGCTGAGAAGATGTGCCCAAGGCCTGAGCCTACAACCAAAAGGCCAAAAAAACTCCTCACACACCAACCTATTTGTCCCAGTAAAAACATCCTAAATAGAAGGAAGATGGAGACTCTGAGCAATGCGTTGTATAGTTCAAATCCAGCACATACCATCTAGTCGAGTCTTAATTGTTGTGTTGTCTTTTCTCTCAGGTATATATCTTAACCAGAGTAAAAAAAAAAAAAAAAAAAAACATGAAAACTACTGCTACTTGGAATACAAAACTGCAAGATGCTGAATTGCCTACTTCCAGAAGCGAGTATTTCCTGCATTTAGCCTCTCTCAAGCCGCAGCCTTCTCAAATATGCAAAACAAATTACTATTCAAGAGATTGTTACAGAACTCTAATTTTTATGAGTATGCAAGGTTCCCAGGCATCAATTTCATAACTAGATTCAGTTTACGTTTCTTAAATTGGCACAGCTAAAATAAGAAAGTTATTTATTTTGGCATCCTAAAAGAAAGAAAAACAGAATGAGGATACCTTTGAAATCCACTGCAGAAGTATCCTTTTCTTAACAATAAATTATATAATTTTGCTTCCTATTTTCTTTTTCCTTCAGGATAACAATACTGAACAGTTCCACTACATTTTCCTAATATTCTAGAAACCTTCTTATGACAATGTTCAGAATTCTGAGTAGATGTATTTCTGTATAGATACCTTTAAATATATAGGTAAGCATTTTTTTTTTCAGAATATTCTGACAAAAATAACTTCATTTAATTTTACATATTTCTCCACTATTCAGTCATGAAATTTATCTAGCTCTTTAAACAGCAAGATTCACCAATACTGTCAGCAGATCTCTTGCAACACTATCAATTAATGAATTACTAAGTGAAATTTCGTACAGCAAATAGACAACATACATAAGCCATCTCTCTGGTTCACAGCTGATCAGTTTAAGTATCTCCGCTGTGAAATCTATATAATATTCAATTATTTTATGTCAAAATCTATACATATTGATGCTACTTCCTGATACTTTGATAACTAACACAAAATATTTATTATACTCCTGCAAGGAAAGTTTAAGTGGATATCCAAAATCTTCTTTCTAATTGTAATTCCAGATGATATTCCAGTTATCAATGTTTATAATTGTGCATATACAACATTACCTTGAATAGTCAAAGCAGTTAATGCTAGTAACAGTCTCTAAGTATTCCAAAAGCCAAAAAATACCTTACTGAAAATAGCAAGCTTTCCTTATTTGGCAGACTGAAGAGAGTTATGCATATTTTTTTTTATATATATCAAAAGTTGCAAAAACACATCTTGTCTTTTATAGGACAACACGATTGCTCCATTTGTGGTAAATCTGCCCTAGGACATAATATTTTACAATGAAAATTGTATTACAGTGGCCCACATTGTGCTGTCTGTTTCAAAATGAACTCTCCAGGGACTTCTATGGAGAACAGTCTTAAAAAAATAAATGGAACAACATGTCCCAAAGTACTTTTTACCTAGCTTTAATACTCATGATTAAAAGGATCTGAAAAATTTGACGAGCTGTAGCCTTTCCACTAAGAAATCCCCTTATTCTTCATTTTTTCCCCAAGGAAGATAGTTTGCAGATGGCACCAAGCTGAGTGGTGCAGTTGATACAACAGAAGGAAGAGATGCCATCAAGAGGGACAGGCATGAAAAGTAGCTCTGTATTAACATAATGAGGTTCAGCACAACCAAGTGCAAGGTGTTGCATTTGGGTTGGGGCAATATGTTTACGGTAGGGAAAATTCACTGAGAGAAGCCCTGCAAAGAATGAGTTGGCATGGTGGATGAAAAGCTGAACATGAGACACCAGTGCATGCTTGCACTCCAGAAGGCTAACAGTATCCTGAGCTACAAAGATAATCAGCGGGCTCAGCACCTCTCTTGTGAGGAAAAGTCGAGGGACTTGGGATTATTTAGCTTGGAACAGAAAAGGCTCCAGGGACACTTTACAAACAGGAGGGAGACTGACTTTTACGTGATCTGATAGTGATGTGACGAGGTAAATGGCTTTAAACTAAAAAACAGGAGAATTAGGTTATACGTTAGGAACAAATTATTTACTCAGTGGTGAGGCACTGGCACAGGCTGCCCAGAGGAGCTGTGGGTTTCCCATCATTGAAGGTATTCAAGGCCAGAATGGAGAGGATCCAGGTTGCCATCTAGTTGGTGGCAACCCTGCCCATGGCAGGGGGATTAGAATTAGATAGCCTTTAATGTCCCTTCCAAACTAAGCCATTCTATGACATGATGGGCTTGCAGGGAATAACTCCACAAATACTGAGGCAGATAAGGATGACTGTGGCTCAGTGGCTGCGCAGAGTCCCAGCTGTCTGAGAAGGTGAGTCCTACTCCATTCCCCTCCCTGTCAGTGACAGCCCCATGCCAAAGGTACTGTGGCAGCAGATGAGAAGATCAATGCTAGGCAACAAACAGGCATGGGAGAACAGACCTAGAAAGGCCTGATAGCCATAAGCAAAAAACATTGGGATCAGACAGTCTAATGGTATCCTTACATTCGACCAATGTTATCTCAGTTCTTTCACAGTATAGCACTAACTGTGCTGGTGTCAGAGTAAATCACAGAAAGGGGATGTGGAAAACAAACACAAACACACACACACACACACACACACACACACACAAACCAAAAAAAACCAAAAAAAAAACCACAAAAAAACTTTAGTCAGTTTCAACACTGAACAAATCTCATCACACCAAATACCTTTGATGCACTTCATCTGCTCTACAGAGCATCACAAAAGAAAGAAAATATTTTCACATTTTGTATTTTTATGAAGTAGGCAAAATGCAACTATAAATTTTAATGCCACAAAAACACTATGACTTTCATGTTTCTTTACTTAAGATAATGAGATCTCCATAATATCACAGCAATCATAATGTTCTGATTTAAATCCAAAGCAAATATTTTCTATTAAGAGGCATACTATCTTTATTCACACTGCACCAAAGCTATTATTTTACAACACACACACACAGAGAAACAACTAGAATACTCCTGGTGAAGTCATGAAACACCTTTCAAAAGAATAAATATCCGTCTGCATCAATATAGCTTCATATTATCTCAAGTCTAACTTACAATTAGCACAAAAGCCTCCCTTAGCTTCATTAAACAGCTATTGTTTAAGAATTCTTTTGTTTTCATAGCATAACCAATGGTCACAGTACATTCGTATTTTTTGTCAGTCTAGTTCAAAGGAATTACATCCTTTTACCCAGTCATCCGGACAGACAGAAATATCACAGTCAGTTGACTGTCAATAAGAGCGCTATCACAAAACCTCAATATTCATCTTACTACTTCCAAAACTTGTTTCAATTTTATAGTTAGATATTTTAAAATACACACAGGGCATAGTAAATCCAACCCCTGTCAGATGTGCTTCATACACACATTTAACTGTTTTTGCAATACACATTCCACTTTTTGTATCAGTGAGGTAGGAAGCATCTTTTTCATATTTAGAAGTAGTACAGTCACACAGATGACAAGATTGACAAGATTGACAAGATTGATTCACACTGAAATACAAGATTGTGACATGCATGCAAGACATCATAAAATAAATCTAACTATCTGACATAAAAATCACAGCGACTCCAACACCAACATGAAGGAATATCTCTTTCTCACTTGTCAAAGAGCGTTTCCCCCCTTCACATCGCTCAGACAACGTGGCCTCAACTTTTCTTTATTCTTAGTGTGCTTCTTTCTTCTCAGCCACTTGTCCATCTCAGCAACTGTTTAACTACATGGTTTTCACTCATCACAACATTTTGTTTGTTCCTCTTGCTCCAGACTTTAGCAAGTGATTAGTCTACTTCGAAGAAGACTCCTTGTTTCTATTCTTTCCATAACCATGGCACATTGTCTCGCCCGCAGACTGAGAGCAGTCTTTGTTCCTGCCAGCCCTGAGGAGGGACCCTCAAAGTGCCCACCTTGAATCTTAGTTCTCTGCATCCCGCTCTCACATTTTATCTTCTGCCTCTGCAGCACAAGAGGACTGGCAGCAAATGCTCTGTGCAGGATGCTGTCCCACGATTTCATTCGGGTCAACAAGTTTTCAAAAAAGCTTAAGAGTATTTCTCCAGTGTCTGTCTCTCAGTCACAACCATAATCTTCTGTGCCTCTTCCAACAAGGAAAATAATTCTAACAATATCTTATACATGGAGGGGAAAGACAGAAGCTTTGCTCTGGCAATCAGCCTGTGCATATAAACCATCTTGAGCAGCAGCACTTTGGCTCGCTGAAGAAGCAATCGTCACAGACATTAACTGCCACAAAATAGTACATCTTATGCCTTCATCCAAAAAGCAAAGAATTGCTCAATTCTGAGCATCTCTGCACTCACTTTCTGAATGTTGAAAAATTTTACCCCTAATACTTAGTTTACACAAGTATAGATTGACTTTTTGCATATCACTGACAACTATAATCATCCCAAGTAGAAATCATAATATTTTGAAACAGAAATGCACCCAAAACACATGCAAATCAACCATGACTGTGCATATGAAGGTGACTGGGAAGCCTTCATCGTCTCTTTGAAACCATTAGGTATTTGAGAAGAAATTTTATAATTCCTACCAATCTATTATGATTTCCTTCACTTTCTATATGCATCAGTTCCCTCACCACCTTCAGAAAAATGTAAGACTTTTAAAAATGTTAAACAAGCAAACAAACAAACAAACAAAAAAAAAAAAAAAAAAAAAAAAAAAAAAACCAACCACCACAACAGAGAGTATTCCTAACCAATTACTTGTCCATGCTGCAGTCTCTTCCAGTGTGGCTGTTACTGGTTGTGCGCTATCAGGGACTGAGATCAGACCCAGCAGCTACAACCTTCAGGCCTTGATGCCTGGAGTGCATTATCATCACCCAGTAGAAGAGAAGAAGCAGGAATAGCCCAAAGACGGCAGCAGCGATTAAACAAAAACAAACAAACAAACAAACAAAAAAAGCAAAAAAAAACAAAAAAAAGGAGCTGCTGCAGCAGCCAAGAGGATGTAAGATAGGGCATAAGAAAGCCATGGCTGGAATTTTTCTCAGCTGTGCTTTTGGTGATCCATTTTAAGAAATGCAAGAGGAATTTCTTCCAGAATTTTATTTCAGTACCATATTTCACTGACTCTAAGATAACAGGGTAGAAAGAGATTTATATGCATTAAAATTTTCCAATACTCACTTCCTTGTAACTGAAAATACACTTCCATGTAGTATAAGAAATAGATAATCTTTAGATGTTCCCTAGATTTTAATAGCATGTTTTCATATTTCTAAGAATCTTACTACTATGGCAGTAAGAAAACAGAAGCAAAAAAAAGTGCTGTATAAAGCACAATTAATAAACAATATACAGCAGAGATAGTACAGTACAAAACAGAGATAGAACAATAGTAATCTGGAACAAAAAGCCGTATCTGGAGACTTATACAGTAATCCTTTAAAAATTAATGTACGTACATTATATATTCCTAGGAAGCAGTGTTATAAGCGGTGGTATAAGCAGTGGTCCAACACAGCAAGCAAATAAAAATAGATATTCATCTGTACTTAAACATTCTTGTACTAAAAAATTAAAAAATAATAAAAACCTTGCTCTATTTTCACTTCTGCACATCCACCTCTTTCCAACGTGCAAGCCTCTTACAAGGAGAATTACCCAAAGATCTGAAGATAATAAACCTATTTAAATCTATTTAAATATCAGATTCACCCAGCTTTCCACTTAGGTTCTCCAAAATGAATGAAGTTACAATCGCAGCAGAGCAGTTCAAATACAGACCACTGCCAAATCCCACAATACTGACTGCAAATCACTTCACTGAAGCCTGTCTCAGGCACTCCATACCACAACCACTGCACAAGAAGGAAACTCCCACACATGCCAGCAGCACCTCTAGACATAGAACAAAGGCCAACAATTCCAAAGAAACTAATTTATCTTGCTCTAAAACCTAAACTAACTTCCTCAGAGTACCAGCAGTTTAGAAGCTGCCTGCATGTGGCTCTAATAGCAGATGCACAGACAGCATAACATAAAAATAGGTAAGGCAAAATTCAAGGAAAATAACCTTGATAAATACACCTAAGATACTGTTCACAAAGAGGAGATACCTGAATAGCTACCATTCATTTTATATTATATGCCATTATAACTTCAAAACTTTGAAATACAGGAAACACTGTTCAGTCTACCTAAACACATTCAGATACATGAACTGTGTAAGAGTAGTAACTAGAGTCAGATAGCAATGGCCTCCCTCATTTACCATTCACTTTCTTTATCACGTTCAACTCTGCAGATTCAGAGAATAATAGGCTATCATCTGACAGCATTTGGTATTCATTACTTTCACAAGCCCAAGACACTACAGTGGTTAGTTATTATTTAATATATATCTTACTGCGTTAAAATTGCCCAGATTCCTTAGTAATGCAAAAGCTTGCATTGTATACCTGAGAGGGGTGTAAGTTAGTTTCATTAGTCCAGAATGCTGCTGAAATACTGGACAATGTCTTGCTTAGATCCATATAACATCACAGAAATGTAACTCCTACTAAAAGGTTTAAAGAAATGATGTAACAAGAATATATGTGACATTACTTATCAGCTATATTATTTACCAATGTTATTTATAATGATGAGTAGTTCATACAGAATAATTTATAGGAAATGTATTTTTCTCAACCAAGTGTGATTGCCAGTTTCATACAAGTGTAATTCTTGGAAACAGACACCCACTGAGAACAGCCACATTTCCAAATTAAAATCACCCCCCCCACACACCTTCTCAAATATTTCAATCTAAAACAGTTTCTTAAGGTCTGCTGTGACTGCAACATAAGGCGTATAAATGTAAGTGAAATATTATATTTTATTCTAAACTAAAATTATCTCAATTTTTTATTATATTATTTTTTTTTTTTTTTTAAGATTGCATTCTGTGAGTTGTGTTAAGGGTGTGCAAAGTGCATAGTCGATGAGCCCCATCTGAATGAAACACCTATGGCATGGTTTCCTCAGGCTTTAAACGACTGGACAGTGGTCTATTTCAATTTCATGTTCCCACTGCTTTATTAGTTAATTAAAAGAGGATAAATATGGTGATGTTGGGTTTGTTGGTCTTTTGTTTGAGGTTTTTTTTTTTAGCAATATTGTAAACTATGGTCAGTTATTTAGAAATTTACGAAGACACACACTTGGTGAGTAACATATACTTACTAATTCCTCTTCAGTTGAGCCTATGAACTAGATAAAAATGAAACTTCTGTTAAGGTTTAGGCTTCATCCAAGAATTGATGTGATTCCAGGTAGGATGAGTTGCTTCAATTGTCTCTCTAAATACCACCTTAAAAATTAATTTTACATTCATTATGGATTTGACTCACAAAAAAAGAAAAAAAAAAGGCATTTATTTCCAATGGATGAAGAAGTCATTCTTCTTGCTCTTATTATATCAATGAATATCACAGAGCTGCTGCATCAAAGTAAATGAAAATCTTTTACATCACATCAAAACATACAACATGTACTATAATGTTTTTAAGGCTATATACAGGAAAGGATACAGAGAGTTGAAACAGGATTTAAAGAGGCACTAAATCCCCTAATATCCTGACTCTCCCTTCTGCTGCTTGCTGATGTTTGTTCCAGTGGAAAGTGGAAGCTGTCTCATACACTTCAGCATAGTGAAATTTAAAGTAATGTACGTGGGGGGAAAATAGAATCCTAGCTGTACACTTAAAGTGATGAGCAGTCAAGCTCATCAATGACGAGTTATAACTCAGAAATGAAATTTTGGAATTATAATCAGAAACCCCAGATCCATGCTCAGCAGTGCTCAAAAATGTATGCAGAAAGGAACAGAGATTAAAACAATTTATTCCATTGTATAGATCCCTGGTACAATTACTTACATTTTCAATAACACAGTTTTGAATTGATTAGAGTAGAACTGAAGAAAGAGAAGGACAAAAAGAGAAAGCAACTTGCTGATATGGAATAAAAGAGTATAATAAATAACTTCCAGCTTAAAAAAGAAGCAACTGGCAACAAGACTGGGAGAAAACTCTGGAAGTGCTTAGCCTATTTTTACATTATTTCTATGATAATCACTCTTAGAAGACAGCACAGTAGGACAGACAAACTGCCTGTCTGATCCAGTAATGCTATCATTATGCTACTAAGAAGATTGATGAAGAATGTCCCATTCACCTGGAAAACAGCGCCTTGTCTTGATATGAATAAACCACAATGAAATTTACATACAATGAGCAAAATATAATTCCCCAAAACTGGTAAACAGTAATGGAATTGCCTCTGGAAGGGAAGAAAAAAAAAAAAAAAAAAAAAAAAAAAAAGAAGAAAAATGCAGTAATGTTTACTACAATCTGTAATGCAGTTGTTTACTTGCCATACATGACAGTACATTTTGCAGCTCACCAACAGGTTTTACTAGCAATATAGGTATTCTTTCAAAAATAGCTGGATAGTAATTGATGGCTAACTTTTAAAATAAAGTTCTAATTGTCCATGTATTCATATGCTGAATCCCAGTGAAAGAGCAGGGAACCTGTATTGTCAACTCTTTAGGAGAATCCATCTATTATATAGATGATTCTTCTCTACAAAAAGCTTAACAACCTGTTCAAAGTCTTTGCTGTCTTCTATTGACACAGTGGAATGTATTAAGAGGGCCTGAAGAGTATACTGACATAAGCTATCAGTCTTTCCTTTCCTATTCGGTTATCCTAAAAAGACATATTCAGTGAAAATCAGTGAAAAGTGTAGTAAATCCGCAGATACAATGACATCATTAAACACAAGAGGTAAGCCTGAAGTATTACCTTTTCTTCTCCAGCATTCATAGGTTCAAAGTCCTCACAACATCTGTTAAGGCTTCAGATGTTTGATTTTGAACTTTGTGTATAGCATAAATAATTAAGTGGCGTTACTAGTCCTTGAAAATTCCTGAAATACCTGAACAGAAGTAGTAGTAGTTTCTAATGTTCAAGACATTTAGGTTCTATGAAGAAAACAGATGCACAGGTTCTATTTCAAGAGTTTCCGTACCGTAGTGTCAATGTATATCCCTTAAAGAGAACTGCGATTCCATCAGTTTGAACATCAATTTTAATTTTTTTGATTTCGCACATCTAATTCATTTTCATGTCACGGCTGAGCAGAGTTATCAGTGCACACGTTAATATTAAAATACAAGGTTCAGAAAGTACAGAATATCTTCATAATGAGATATGTATATAAGTTCTCCTGGAGAGGAACAGCAATTCATACCTTCATGGGTTAATAGTTCACTCATAGTTTAAAAGATATGGCACTTGCTTTGCCAATGACATATTTGCATTTCCAAGGAATCAGAGCAGTAAACAAGACAAGGGGAGGAGAGTTGAAACTTTTCCCGAATACATTAAAGATTAATAACCTCTAAGGGGAAGAGACGAAGCATTTGAATGTGAATGAAAGCTGCAGCTTTCAAGAACTACGAAAAAGAATTGGCTAACTTTGCCTGCTTGTGATGCTCTCCAGTGAAAGATTGCCAAGAACATAAATAATATAAGACAATTCAGCCCCTGACCTCACAACAAATCTAAGGAGTTACACCTTGTCAGGATACATAGAAGATTAGATCAGATTTTAGAACAAGTGAACAAAACAAAAATGTATATATATTCTGTAATTCCCATCTTTTTTGTGTCATTTTTATTTCATTTTACAGGAAGATGGTAATGAATTAAGGATGAATTACAGAAGTTTTCAGGGTTTCTAGATAGAATCATTATTCTATTCCCTCTGCAGTTTCTAACCCTTTAGTTAGGGTCCTGGACTAATCATGCAGAATTTCTTGTCTTAGCAGACCACCATGTCAGGATATGGAGAGTTATATCTTCCTTTAGTTGGTGAAGGCTGGTAACACAGGACCTGAAATGAAACAGCTACACTGAATGACCAGAGTCAACCAGGAAAGTACCTTGAACTGATCAACCAAACTGAATCCTGAAGAGTACTCTTCAGAAAATACATGATATTTATATGGCTTATATATTCTTATTAGTTTCTTCCACAGTTTTCTACTTGTTGAACTGTGCTAAAATAGGACTGGACATATTACTGTTATTGGTAGAGCACATCTTTGTGATTTACAGGTTCTTCCGTCATTGACAAGACAATCTAGCCTAGCCTTTAGCTCATCAGATCTCAAGAAGAATGCACAGAAATCCTTACTAAGGACTTATATCTCCCCTTGTTCATGAGACATGCAACTAAAAGTTACTCCGGATCACTCATCATGATTATTTTTCTCAATATCAACAAACAAGTAAAAGCCACTGTGACACTGAAATATAGGGTAGAAAAAACATCCTGATCTTTAGAACAAGTAATATCACAAGTTGTTTTTGTAGTTTCTGGATGCCTAAATGATTTATAGACAATAGATAGAGCATTGAAGCTTTTCTGTGAGTCTTTATTTGGAATTCGGAAAGGCAAAAAAAAAAACCTGAATATGGTATTTTCCTCTATAAGGAAAACAAAACAAACACTTGGTACTTTAAACTTTCAGAGGAAGTAAATGAATATTCTTTTCAAAGTATCTCCTGTCATTTGTCCATCAAAGCTGGGAGTTTTCCCCAGGATTCCTCCAGTCATTCTACTTTTATGATAAAACGGCTATGTCAGCAGCACTAAGCCTGACATGGAGCAATACAAAGTTTTCTCTTTCTGTTCTACAAAAGATTATAGTGTTTAGAGTTCTTTGGCATAGCAGATGTAAGACTGTTTAAACACAGATCTTCTCGCAAGAACTTTTAAAGTCAAAAAAGGTAAAATGACTCACTCTCCCTCCTGAGCTGAAGTCATTGGAGTCCTTCATCAAATTTACAACCGCAAAAAATGAAAGTGCTCTGAAGTACTTGTTTAATTACATACATTTAAAAAGATGTACTTTGTTATTTAACTTATAGGAGAGACACTTAGATCATACAGAACAAATTCAACTAGCTGCTTTTTCTTTATGCAGCAAGATTTAGAAAAATAAATAACAAAGAAAATCAAGTTTCCATTATCTGTGTGTGTTCTTCAGTTCTCTGAATAACCCACTACTACACTGGAATACCTCATTATTTCCCATAAGACCACTCAAAGGTAAGAGAAGAATATTTCAAAGCAGAAGACTCTCAGTTCGACAATATACAAAACAAATTTTTGTGAGAACAGCATTACAGATCTGCTGGGATTCTTTTCTTCCCTCTGTAAAGACTAGGGAATGATCTTCTTATTACTACTGTTGAGCATTAGATTTCCCAACACTGAGAAATCCTGAAAATACCAAACACTGAAAGAAAAAAAAAAAAAAAGCAAAAAAAAAAAAAAGCACAATTTTATGCCAAGAAATAGAAACGTAGCTGAGAATCAAACCAAAAAACAAAAGAAAGATGCTTACATTAACTAGATTTCTGCTAGCACAATTAAAAGTTCTATTCTGAAAACAGAAGTGTCAAAGAAAATAAAGAGTACCTAGATGTCATCTTATTTATAATTTATTATGGTAAATAATAAACATTATCTAATAATAATAAACATTATCTAAAATTATGATCCTTATTGGTAACACTGAACTGACAAATGTGTTTCGAAGTTTGCATTCCTTCATTTTATATATATATATATAAATATAAATATATATATATATATATATATATATATATATATATATATATATATATATATTTTTTTTTTTTTTTTTTTTTTTACTGGTTTAGGGCAGCACAATGGTGACCGAGCTGCGCATTTTCATTCCAAACTGGTATTAAGGGGTTGGGCAAGAAGTAATTGAACTGCCTCAAAATACTTACATTTTTTATGCTTTCAGACTTCTGGCAAACTAAACATGCCGATACCCCCTCAGGGCTGAACTGCTGCAACTATTCAGAGAAATCTATTTTCTTCAGAAACAAAAAGAAAAAATATGTTCTAGATTGCATAAAGCTATTTTATTGCTGTTTTGGGACACTAAATCATCCTGATTTAAAAAAGTAAATGAAATACTTATTTACTTGCTAAATTAGCCTAAATACCCTACCTGCTTCAAATCATTTATATTTGTAGGAAGAGTACTAGTGTGATGAAAGCTAGTTCAGGTAGACAAATTCGTGATACCAATTTCAATGCCAAAGTCTCTAATTTTTCAGTCTCATACACTGTACTCCAGGTGAGGCCTCACCAGAGCAGAGGGCCAGGATCACCTACTTTAACCTGCTGGTGACACTTCTTTTCATGCAGCCCGGGATATGGTTGGCCTTTTAGGCTATGAGGAAACACTGCTGGCTCATGTCCAGCCTGCCATCCAGCAATACCCCCAAGTCCTTTTCAGCAGGCCTGTGTTCTACCCCTTTGTCACCCAACTTGTTTTGACAGTGGGAGTTGCCATGAACCAGGTACAAGACCTCACGCTTGTCTTTATTGAAGCTTATGAGGTTCTCCTGAGTCCACTGTTGGAGTCTATAAAGGTCTGTTTGAATGGCATTCCATCCTTAAGGTGTGTCATCTGCACCACACCGCTTAGTGTCATCTACAAACCTGCTGAGAATGCACTCAATCCCACTGTTGGTGTCAAAGTATTAAAGAGCACTAGTCCCAGTACTGACCACTAAGGAACACCACTAGTCACTGATTTATATCCAGACACTGAATCATTGATCCCTACTCTCCGGGTATGATCTTTCAACTAGTTGCTCATCTACTGAATAGTCCATTCACCAAATCCATATCTTTCAAATTTGGAGAGAAAGATGTCTTAGGGAACAGTGTCAAAGGCCTTACTGAAGTCTAGATAGATGACTTCAATGGCTCCACTGATAGTAAAATAATACATTATTAAAAGATTGTTACCAAAAAAAAAAAAAAAAAAAAAAAAAGTACACTTAAATAGATAAATAACTATCCTAAGTCTATTATTACTGTTATTAATTACTTTGTAAGTGTCACAGGAAGCAATGGACAAAGATGATTTGAAGAGATGTCTGAAGAAACTTACCACCAAATGTCAACAAGTCTCTTACAAGGAATTATTCTCAGAAAGATTTTTTTAAATCTTTTATAACACCTACTCCCAAATAAATGGCTTTGAAATTTTGCCATTGCTACAGAGTAATAGTTCAAATAAATTCTGCATAAATATAAAATAAAAAGCGAATAATATCCAAACCAAGTTCTGGTACATTTTATTGGTTTATTTTTGTTTGTGAGTAGTGAGAAGCTCAATTGCCTGAAACAGGCTGCAAAGTCTACTTGATAGTGAAAAAAGGTTGGGAGCTAGAATCTAAAACGAATGGATTTCAGGAAGCCAATATCCTGCTCTTCAGCAGCACTGCACTCTATTGATGTCTTCCAGATAGGAAGTTACATTGTAACTGTGAAATAAACATAGATTACTTTCTCAAATACCGTCATCTTTCCAGAGGTGAAGCCTAGCTGAAGTTCTTTCCTGAACTCCTGAACACTAGGCTACAAAGATATTTTCTTCCTGCTTTGGTCTCCGTTCCTGTTGTTGTCACTCCTTCACCATTACTATACAAATGGGAACGTTTTGTCACGCTCCTTACATAAAACTGTAGATTCTTACCATGACAAAAGAAGAGAAGATGCACTATGAATACAGATGCAATCATGTAGAGTTCTTGACAACAAAGTTAACGCTCCCCGAAGAAATATCTGAAATAATTGATGCTTTCTAGAATAACAGATTGGTTTGGGTTGGAAAGGATCCGAAGGAGCTAGTTCCAACCCCCTATGCCATCAGCTGGGCTGCCACCCAACAGATCTGGCTGCCCAAGGCCTCATCCTATTAAAAACTTCCAGGGACAGGGCATCCACAGCTTCTCTGAGCAACCTGTGCCAAGACCTCACCACCCACTGAGTAAGAAATTTCTTCCTTGTACCTAATCTAAATCTACCCTGTTTTAGTTTAAGACCATTTCCCCTTGCCCTGGCACTAGACTCCTGAATAAAGTTTCTCCCTATCTTTCTGTGAGCCTCTTTAAAAGAATTGTTAGAGCCGTGTGCAAAGAATTTAAGTTATCAGTGAACTAACAAAGGTCACAACTATTTAAAGAAAATGAAATGACGTATCATAGAGTTAACATTTATTAAATTAATGATAAAACATAACTTCAGCCCTGCATGTTTCATTCTATAAGTGACATTCACAAGAGCTCAGTACTGCCATACAAGCATAAAGCAAAAGGCAGCCCAGCCATCAAGCAGACTGACTTTGAAGTTCTCCAGCCTTGACCTATAACTACCTGTACTCACAGCTGTGCTGTTTTTACATCCTGCTTCATCAAAATGCTGCTCCTAGCAGATCTACAGCCCTCTTATCATTCTCTGCATTCCCCTGCTAGTGATCTCATCCCACTGGCACTAGGTACCTAGACTCATCCCATAAAGTGTCACCTGAATTACATCACGCACCAGAACAGAAATGATATGGTAAGATCACAGATAAGAAAAAGTGACGTCTAGTGCTCTTGAGAACATATTAGCTTTGTTACTTTCAAGCTGCACACAAAAACAGAGCATCTGTTCACTAAGGTATTTCTACTTTACAGTATTATTTTAGTGTTTTATTCAGAGATGTCTACAGGTGTTTAAAGAAAGATTATTTCAGTTTGTCAGCAACAGTTAATACATGTTTCTTCTTCCTAAACAAACAAAAGACAGCATAGTTTTTCTGAGCCTGAATAAAAGCATCAACTGTAGTTGTCTGTAAGACTCTAAAACAGAAAAACAGATTTGGGCCACAAATATTTCAAACTGCACACCCATTTTAAATAGCTGAATAATTCATTTGGGAATTTCTAACCATAGTATACAATAAAGTCTTTCCACCTCAAAAAAAGAACAACAGATAACATAAATCCTAAGAGAAAAGCTTTGCTTTTTGGTGGCCCATGTTTCTTGATGCTTTAGTTCAGTATGAGATAAGCATTTCCTGCACCAGGAAATGCTGGATATTACTTTGGGGAGAAACAACGTATTTCCTGTCATTTTATCTATAAAGCATAGCACAAGCTCAGTCATTTGGGAATGTCTATCAGGTTCTTGCTATGCACTTCTTCTGATGTATGATGATGTTTCAATAAATGCAGGAGCATTATACTATTCAAGAACAAAGAAAAAAAAATATATAACTTTCCCACACCAGGTCATTTCATGAGAACAAGAAAGGAAAAAAATACATATTCAATGCATTTTTAAAACATCTTTGATGCCTATTTCTCCTGGAAGAATTACTGCTTTTTCTCATCCTGTTGCATCCTCATTCTTATTTTCCAATACGGATTTTATTAGCCTATTAGATCTACTTCGAAAAGTTACATCAACCAGACGGAATTGCTCCTGAAAATTAATCAAGTTCTTTCTACTTGACTGCTTTTCTACACATTTCGTGAGAAATAACTGAAGACTACAATCTGCTTGTTAACCTAGGGAAAAAAACTTATAATACAGTAATCATGTGAGAAAATCTTTCATCCATTTCAAAAATAGCACACTCACAATGAAAAACGCGATTGCAGACACTCTCGACAAATGAAACTCTTTTCAGCAAGATAAATCACAATACTGGACCACGTAACACAAAAATACGACTTGACTCACAAAAGTTTGCCGATTTGCACGGTAATTCTAATTCCAATTCTTCTTTGAAAAGGCCCTCAGAGGCTGCATGTGGAATCAAATGTTCGAAGTTTCTGCAGATGAGTTTTTACAGCACAAGTTTGCAGTTGCACCTTTTGTTTCACGCCCTGGCGTACCGCACCGCACGCAGGAGCGGCTGGCTGCCTAACCTCAGCTCTCAGTGCGAGCCCGGGCAGCATCACATGCCGACTGTGCTCGAGTTAAACGGTGCAGGTCAACGAGGCAAACTGGCATTAACTAGGTGCCAAAGCCGCGAACCGTGACAAATTCAATATAGCCCTCCTAGCTACAAGTTTGCGCCCAGCACCTCCACGACGCGCAGCCCCGAAGAGACTCAACCTCCCCCCCACAGCCCCCAGCTCCCCAGCCCTTCGATCGCGAGCAGTTCGGCCGCCCAGCGCCTCGCGAACTTACTGCAGTGCGATGCGGGAGAAGGAAGCGCACGTCCCTGGGCTGCGAGAGAGCCCGGCGCGCAGGGCAGTCGCAGGAACCGGCCATCCAGGCAGCCGACCGCGCAGCCGACCGCCCTCCCGACCGCGCCACCGCCGCCGCCCCCCGCCGGCTGCCGCAGCCCAGCGCGCCCAGCCCCGCAGGGCCGCCGCCGCCCTACGCTCCGCTCCCCAGCGCCGGCCGCGAAGTACCGCGGATCCCGACAGCCGCCTTCCTGTCGGGCCAGGCAGCTGCGGCTGGGCCGCGCGGTTTTAAGCGGCCGTGCGGCAGCGGATCTCCCACCCCTTTCTGGCAGGGCGGCGGGGGGGAGGGGACAGGCAGCACGCACACAGACGCGCATATACACACTCCGCACGCAGCCCCTCCTGGCCCCGCGCAGCTGCGGTACCTGTTGTCCTGCGTCCGCATCCCTGGCGCGCCGCTCACCCCGCCGCCGCTTCCGCCCCGCTGCCCTTTCCCATCCGCCCGCAAATCGGACCCCTGCAACGCAACGCATCCGCAATACCCACACTGCACTTACCAAAGTTTCCCCAGTCTCCCCTCCGGCAGCGGCCCTCACGCTAGCGACGAGGCAGCGGGGCTGTGACAGCTGTCGCGCAGCCGCGGGGGTACCGTGCGCGGCCCCTCCCGCGCACCTGCGCGCCGCCCGCCCGCGCCTACCTGCGCGCTGCTGCGGAGGAGCTCCCGCGCAGCTTTGGCGGTGATTGCGCTGCCAGGCTCCGGCGGGTTGGATGCTACTCCGTCGCCGCAGGCAAAGCACGCCCGGAAAGGCCGGTCCGGTGACCGGCTGCCGGTCCGGAGCCCTTCAGCAGCTGCCGGTCGTGCACGCGCGGCGAGCTTCCATTTGGGCGTCCCTAGGGAGAGAGCGGCACGAATCTCAGGGCTGCGACAGCAGCTTCGTTCCCTCTGCTTCCTCCCCCCCAAGAAGTGGGTCTCCAGCACGTGCTTGGGAATCCCCCGTAGGCAGCAACAGCAGAGGTCTGCCCGTGGTGGGAATTTGCAGATCTACTTGGGAAAAAAAAAAAAAAAAAGGAAACGGCAGCAATGGCCTAAGAATTATTTTATGACAGTGCATCCCACTTATAGAATCATAGAATGACTTAGGTTGGAAGGAACCTTAAAGATCATGGAGCTCCGACACCCTGTTACCCACCAGATCAGGCTGCCCTGAGCCCCATCCAACCTAGCTTTTAACATCTCCAGGGATGAGGCATCCAGAGTCTCTGGACAGCTTGTGCCAGTGTGTCACTACCATTTGAGTAAATAATGTGCTCCTAACATCTAACCTAAATTGCTCCTCTTGAGTTTAAAACCATTTCCCCTTGTCCTATCACTATTAGGCTGTGTAAAAAGTCTGACTTCATCTTAGTTATAAGCTCCCCTCAAGTACTGGAAGACCCAGTGAGGTCTCCCCAGATCCCTCAATTCTCCAGGCTGAACAAGTCTAGCTCCTTTAGCCTTTCTTAGGTGAGGCACTCCAACTCTTCTGGAGTCATCTTCATGGCCATCCTCAGCACTCCTTCAGCATTCCTGCAGCACTCCTGCAGCTCCCAGACATGAAACAATGGATCTGATGGAACCTGTGCCAACAGCCTCCCAGTATTTTTAATGGCAGTTTGTCTTGACCAAAAGAAATCCCTCTGAAATACTAGTAAACATCTAAATAGAGCAAACAATGCCAAACATCTATCTTCACCAAGTTTAGGTGCCTCACTAAGACTGGCCTCAGAACATCAGCTGGGATCCTGTTATTAACTGCGTATAATAATATGAAACACAGAAGTATAAAAATGAGAAACATTTTACCAGGATTTTGTTCGTAATTTCATAATTGCATCCATTCTTCCTTTTTGAAATCTACTTACAGAGAGTTTGATTTTTATATAACATGCAAGTGCTAGATTGTTTTTTGAATCTTAACGATGTAAGACATTGCCAGCCCAATTTAATTTGTAAAGATTTTTGGTTTCTTAGAGTGGGATTCCTTAATTCACCTAACTTACTGTAAGCCTTAGACTACTGTTTGCTCTTTGTAACTTAGCTTCTACACAACAAGGTAAAAGGCACTTTGGAATAGCTAGTTTCAAAAATTCATTATCTCTCCAGCTTTCTGTTTAACAAAACAGTTTGAATATTTAGATAGGCTTCAAGGGAATGTACAAGGGAAATGTTATTTTTTTAATGTTATATAACACAATACATACATATTTCTATCATAAACTAGGTTATATATGCACTCACAACTAAAGTTATGGTATGATATAACTTTGATTATGCTCAATATGCCCACAGTCTAACTATTAAAATATATATATATCCATTCTCCTCTTTTCATACACATACACACAAAATAAATAATAACAATAAAATAAAAATAAGTAATGAATATAAAATAAAAATAATGATGGAAAATAATACTATTTTTGAAACATTGTTCCATAACTTTAGGAAAAGGAATTCAATGAAAGGCAGTATCACAAATTTTCAGTTTTGTATTTCATACTCAGTAGTCAACCTTATAAATATCTTCCAAACAGAAGCTTGTCAGTAGCATATGACAAGTACTTGGCTTTTGTCTTGTACATAAAATATATTGCTTTCCCTTTAAAACATGGATTTCAAGAGATTCTTTTTCTCCCAAGGAAGGAATTCAGTCACAGTATATTTGAAACTCGGGTTACTAAATATGGATCAAAACATTGAAGTACAATGACTAGTTACTTAATTGTGATAAATCACTGCAGTACAACACAAAAAAAAAAATTATAGACTGCCATAAAAGCTTGATTTAGTGGCTTGGGAGAGGGAGACTGGTTTTGAAAAACCGTTTTGCCTTAAAAATTGCTTTCAAGCATTCTGAGTTACATAAGGTCATATGAGAATCAAAATTACTAGCTAAAATAAAGTTTCACAGTTACAACCATTTCTTAATGCTATGTATCACTTTTGTACAACTCACTTCATTTGGACCTTTGTTGTTCTCTTCTGCTGTGTGTTGGGACAGCATACAACTTCCACAACTTCCATTGTTATTGAAATGGACAACATCCACCAAGTTTTTGTGTATCATCGAATGTCAATTCCAGCTTTAAAGCACTAGATCTTTGCTCAAGTAGAAAAATAAACCACTTCGTTACATATTTTATTTTCCTTTGAAAAGAGGCAACCCCCATGCAGGCCAAAGCCAACTCAATACAGCAAAGCTGTAGAAGATCAACAGAAAAGATGTCAAGCTAAGGAACACTAACATTAAGATTTTTTGTTTGCACTGAAATATACTTAGGAAGACTGCTATCCATGTGGCTAGCCTTAGAATTAGGTGTATAGTGTGTGCAGTTTTGAAAATAAGTCAATTCAATGGGTGATAGATGGATGGATAGATAGATGGAATACAGACAGAGCTTCCTCAGCCTGGATCTCAAAGTCTGATTGAGAGTAGCATATTCATGTCAGCAGCTTCGGTCTGGTTTCAGTTCTAGGAGCAGCATGTTGCCTGTAATCTCCTCGCTTTCTTTATTCAAGCATATACCACAGAAATATTAAAATACACAGAAAGTTTGACCATTAATGGCTCATTCTCTCACAGGACAGAAAATAATGGATACTGAGGACCCCCAGCCAGAATTGAAAAATAATAAACTTATTATAGTTTATTTGGCCTATGTTTGAATATTTATTTAAATTGTGTTACTAGGAATGACTTTAGTTTGCTCATTTAATATGCCTTTATCATGAACTGAGAGACCTAAGCTTTTTACCATTTGTGAAAGAAATAAATTTAGTATAAATAAAAGCATCTTTCACTCACTAAATTCTGCGCTTCGTGTATTTTCAACAGGAAATGTCAATATACACTAGGAGTATACTGTTTCCTCCCTGAAACACTATTTCATTAGTAAGATTAATGTATAATACTGAAATTATTATTATATCTGTTGGTTTCTCACTGATATTTGGGTACATTTGCTTAATTCACTAACTACTACAGGTCAGTCAGTCTTGTTTCTGACTCTAGGAGAATCCTGGTGTGAATCCTCTTGGAACACATTTGGAGACACACGAAGGAGAACAGGAATGGTCAACATGAATTTACCAATACTGTCTACATACGCAGTTTTCTCCTTTATTGCTCCTATTTTAAAGATAGATCTCATTCTAAAGCCATCTTATCTCAATAGGAAGATTTTCAGAGATATAAATGGGCAATGAGTTTACAAGCTCATTAATCTACATGTAAAGTTCAACTTATTTCAGCTGTACACAGGAATGAGCCTTTAGTCATAGTAAGTGAGAAATGTTTATTCAGTCTGAAAAGACTATTTGGTTAAAGATTAGCTAAGAAGCAGATATCTGCTAACTCATTCATCCTTGAACACTGTAATATAAAAGACTATAACTATACTCTATAAATTCTTTAATATTCGGCTTGGCTGGAGCTAAGGGGCAAAATGCATTTACTGTATATTTCTGATGTAGCATGATATGCAAAATTTTTTCACTACACTTCATTGTGTATATAGGCAGGATATCTAAAAGAAGTATCTGGCTAACTGTCATTAAAGATTGATATTTATGAAATATCTCCAAGATGGCTTTATATTTGAAAAGATTATTTTAAAACATTAATAATTATCTGTATGTTTACTGAACTGTCTCAACTACGCAAAAAGACATAGCATGTCCTTAAACATTTGTTGAATCTGAACATATATTTGGGAATCACTACTTAACATTCAAGAACCAAGGTAAGTTATTATAGGAAGGCTTTGTTTCATTTTAAATGTAATTAATCAGCAATCTAAGTGTAATATATTCTCTGGAAAAGAGTAATCATTTCACAGCCCTGATGGCCTGAATTATTAGATGTTATTAGTTCACTATATGCACCCTGCACAAAAATCATTCCTGTTAATAAATACAAAATTAAAAACATGTTGATGAGTTCTTGGTTTTTGTAGTCTTGATTTGTTGTCTTATTCTCTGTTTTCCAAATTTTCTCTGAATTGTGCTTTGCATAGGTTTCTTACATTTAATGTCATACCTGCATATGTACTTCCTACAGGTGCATCAAAGAAAGGCAGCAGTGGCTTGCCATGTCTCAATAAATATATACATACATACACAGCTGATATTTTTAAGAATCATCTGCCTACAATATTTGTGTAAGAGCAAACAGAAGAGAGCTGAGAACATCTACTTTTTCCTTAATTTATGTGTTGACACAGGTTGTATACAACAGAATATACATGATAAGAGGAAGTGCAGAATTTTAACAGATTGTTAAAAATATGTTAACAAAGCTTTTATGATAGAGAGGAAAAGTGCAGAACTTACAAAGACAATAGCTGACTGAAGATCTAAGGAATTAGTAATGAAGAGGGAAACAGAAGGTTTCATGGAATTACAACGAAAATAGAAACAGTAAAAATGGTAAACTTGCGCGTTCTTGAAGCACAAGGTAAAGAACAGAGAGAAACAAGAAACAAAGTACTAACAGGATTTCAAAATTCCTAGTATTCAAAAAATGCCATGTATGAAATAAGCATTGGAAAGAGAACAAAAATACACATTCCAGCATTCAAATTTTTACTAACTGGTCTGCAGTTTTAGAACAAACTCTTTTGCAACTCTATATACTCATGTTGTATTCACAGTAGCTTTATGGGGATGCCTATTAGAACAGAAATGTTATTAAAAATCAAAAATTCTTGTTTTCTTTTCCCTGCCCTCTCTCCACACACAAATTCTTTAAAATCCTTACAGTGATTTTGTACTTCATTTTCTGGTACACCTGTTATCCTTTTCTTGGAACAGAAAGAGAAAAATCAAGCTTACAAAAATTGGCAGAAAGATGACAAAAAAATAAAAAAAGTAAAGGAAAAATAAAATTTTGCTTAAGTTGTTAATGAGGAGGTCACCAGGAGTCTTCAAAAGTAAACTTTCATTTGTTTTATTGCAATAGAGAAATAAGAGAAATCAAAAGTGGCAAATAGCGGGTAGCTAGAATCTGTCCTGTAGTCTTTATATTGCAGATTATTCCATTGTTATTGGTCAAATAGATGATTTTTTTTTCTCCTTCTGAAGTTAGATTTCTGATCTATCAGGAGAACATATCTACTCTAAACACTTGAACAATATATTTTATAATATTGCCTTAAAAGATATTTTGCTGTATCTAAAAATAGACTAGATCCTTAAAAATCTGCCTGATGCACCTCATACTGCTCTCTCAGCCATCAGTGACTTATCTTAAAATGTGTATACTTATTATACCCATCAATTTTCCATTGTGGATCCCTTAGATAACTTGCTTTATATATATACATATATATATATTTTTAATTAATAAGCCCTTTTGTACTTCCTACTAAATAGTATCATTAAAATACTTGTATTTGTTATGTGATCATTTATGTTGTTATGTTATGTCGGTATGATTTGTTTTATGTGATGTTCTACATGCAGTTGAAATTATGTACAAAAAAAAAAAAACATTTTCCACTGACTTCTCTGGAAATAAATACAGATTCCAGGGGTATATTTAGCATTTTGTCATCTTTTGCTCTTGTATTTTATTTTACAGAACATGCTATTTAATAGCTAAGCTCTATTCTATTTGCACTATTGTCAGAGCTACCAATATGGATAATTCTAGAGTTACACCACATAAATAAGTTTAAAATAGTCATATTTTTAGAGAGTAACAAGATCCTCTGAGAAAAGCATTTAGAGGATTGCTTAGATATATTTCAGTTCTGTGCTGGCCATTAATTAACTGATATTTGGGATCTATGCAAACAAAAGCAGCACTGTGATTTAAGACTGATTTTTGAAGTCCTCAAACAAACAAACCAACCTGAAGTATTTAGTCAATTTTTTTTTCCCCCTCTGGGTAACAAAAATGCTACTTTTAAAAACAACCACAGCTCTTCCTTTTTTTTTTTTTTTTTTTTTTTTTTAAATAGTATTTTGCAGATCAATGTTTCCCTCTGTCCCAGGCCTCTAGTGGGACATTTTCTTTCATAACCCCCTGGGGAGACTAATTATAGCAAACATGTTTCAAGCATTCCCAGTATAAACATAGGATCAAGATCTGTACAAACCACAGGAGAATTGATTGTATTTACATAGAAATATAGACAGAGAGCAACGTGGTTATGTTCCAAAAACTTCACAGAATCTCAGAATAGCTGAGATTGGAAGGGACCTCTGGAAGTCAGCTGATGCAACACTCCTGGCTCAAGCAGGTTCACCTAGAAAAGATTTCCCAGGGTTGCTTAGCAGTCAAAGTGCGTGGTGCAGGTGGCCCAGTAGAGACTTGTTTTCTTAACAAATACACATTTGCAATTCTTACTTAATAGGAAGATAATTAAAATTTTTCATTTCCTGTGAACAGAGACCAACAGAGAAAAACTGAACCAAAACCAGAATAATACAGTATTCACATCCTTTCAGAAAGACCAAGAACTTATGCTTTCTGTTTCTGCTGGGATCAAGGGTACTACTCCACCTAGGGAATGTACAAAGCCAAACTTTGAGCTGTCATTTTGAAACAATTAAAAAAAAAAAAAAAACAAACAAACAAACAAAAAAAAAACTGCTTTTCAACCTCAAATCCTATAAACTGCTTTTCAACCTCAAATCCTATCAAGGCCAGAGTAGGTGTTAAAATTCTGACCTAAAGGAGAAATAGAGACTTTGAATCCCTTCAGAAAGTAATTGAAAAAAGTTCTACATTTTATCCCATCAGTTTCTCTTTTGCCTGATAATTATAAAAGGAAATTGTGATGCTTTTGCAGATGGTATAGATGCTTGTTGAATGTTCTCTGAAAAATTTATTATAAAAAGCTGTTGACTAGGACTAGTTCAACTTTTGTATAAACTGTCACGATGACACAACAACTAGGAAGACTACTGCAATTTTGGATATATGAATATATGCAGCTTCTAGGGAGTTTTGAAGAACAAAAGACATTGAACTTCACATTAGGCAGCAGGAGCAACACACTTGGAATAGATTATAAATGTTTGCCTAGATTGTCTAAACAATTATTCTAAACATTTTGAAGAGCAAGCCCCTTATTTCCATGTGTATATTTTACTTCTCTGATTGATCTTATCTAAATCCATGAATTGCTCTGCTGTGAAATCTCTTAGAGCAGTGAGCACAGTAGCATTTGATATCTGGTTTTGGTGTCTAAGAGCCCATGTGTGTATTATTCATCCAATCTATAGCAACCCTAACCTTAGAGCTTTGTGGCAAAAGAATATGTTTGTTTCTAAATAGTAAATTAAACACAAATTGGGTAAGCAAACAACAAATACAATCTATGCATTTCCTACCTTCTGAATGCAAATTTTAATTACACTTTTTAGGCTAATCATTCCATCTTTAGATTATGAGCAAGTATATTACCAACTGACGTTTCTTCCACTTTCTGTAATTCAGCATTTTTTATTATAGCTTAGCTTTAATAACTCTGTCATGCTGAGAATTATCTGCTTCAATGTATAAAAAAACACTTCAACTTTTATTAATTTTGATAAGCCCTTATTTTCATGACTAGTCTGTCTACCTTGGATGGAATCACTACTGCCAGTCTGCTAATATGAATAAACATGCACAGTCCATTTCACAGAACACTAAACAGTTCTGATGTTGAAAATTTTGCTCATTTCTGTCAGTTATATATTCGAGCTTATTATGTGGAAACTAAATCCTTGATATTGTACATTTGCATATGTATGAACTGTGATCCACCTGCATAGAGTTATTTTTGGTACAGTGCTTTAACATTTGTGAGTTGGAATTTCAGACCTTAACTGGAATTTTTACCCTTTAATGATTACTCCTTGATCCTTCTGTAGGAGGCTTCACCTGACACAGATAATAAGGAAGGTAGGCTTGATGCAGGAGAATGGGAGATAAAGAATACATTGTGCTTGACAATTCCAAATAGTGTTGCAACCAGCAGAGCTCCAGTAATGTAAGTGGTGCTGAAATAAGGCATTGGTATAGGGTTTCCTTCAATTCCTCACCTGAATCATCTTCAAACAATGTAAATTCAACTTGAAATTGCCAAGTCCAACTTCTTTGCTTCTGTGTAGTTTGTTTGGTTTTGTTTTTCCCCAAGTTCTGTGATATTAAAGCTACAACAAAATTTGTTCTTAGAGGTGAGTCTAAATCAGGTCTTCATAAAATAGTACTATACCTTGTAAAGTACTTCAGTTTCCTTTTAATGAAGGTGACAGAATGTTTCACAAAAAATACATTAGTCATAAAGCTGTTTTTAACATTAGAAAGACTAAAACATAACAGCATACTGATAAATTAAGCTCCACTTTTTTCATTTTACTATTTTCCCTGATGGCACTGCAGTGGTTGTTGATTTTTATGTGTATACTTTTCTCTACTAGTCTCACTCTCCAGAATTTACACATTTCATGGAATGCATGGTGAGCGCAACAAAGGATGATTGAATCTAAGGATTTTAAGTGCACATTTAAATGTGCATGTGTTTCATACAGAGAACCACTAGTTAAGCAATCCTTAGGAATGGATTAGCAAGGCAATATAGATACATCTGTTACTGATAACTGCTTGCTGTAATTTTACAGTAAGTTATCAGAAAATTGTTTCATAATGTATTGTAGTCCAAACATTCAAACATAACATAGAATATGGCAGTGGCACAAACAGCAAGTATAGAAATCAGGAATAATCAAGTAAGAGCTGTACACTGGTACAGAGAAATAAAAAAAGGACAACTAGGAAGACCAGGAAATTAGCTCTGATTCTATTTATATATATATGTCATATTTAAGAGCCATATTCTCTAGCACTTCTAGATAAACAATACTCTCTTATAGGAGAAAGTATTTCAGATGAATTTCCAAGAGGAATTCATGAACTGGAATCCTTCTATAAAATAAAATACCAATCAGAAAAACGTGCTACTAATATGTAAAACTATTCAGGAGTCTACCTATGATCTAATAACATTTGTTTAGCTTGTCTTCAGCCAGCCTTAAGTTTCTTTAAGAAAAAGAAGTTTGGATGTTCCTATTCCCTGTTTTTAAATAATGTTGAAAAAGAGGTCAGTTTTAACTAAATCTGACATACAGGTAAGAGTTACAGAAGAAACAGAACTCAGGGATAATACATACAATATAATTTTTACAAATACCAATGACCAAGCAGGTGAGAGACAGCCAGCATAGCACCTTGACTGGAATAAGGTTTTCAACATGATTGTGGTTCTGCTTGGTCTCTCAGCTGACCCACATGCATAATGTGGGAAGCAGGGCAAATTTAGGATCTTTCTATATAAACATAAGTATTTCAATTTACCCAGTATTAGGTCTATTTGAAGCTGAAAGTACTAGAGACAGAATGCCAGGCATGGAACAATTGGAAATGGAAGACAGAGGATAAATGCATTCAGGAGGTTGGTGCTGCACAAGTCTTCTATGCCTATATAAACACTCAGTGAGGTACTGTAAAGTTGCACTGTAGCCCTTCCAGACACTCAGATCTCCACAGGTTTTTCAAAATGCCATTAAGAAGTGTAGCAAAGCTGACCATAAAATGATACATCTACATTTTAAATAGAAGTGTTGCAGCAAAACAATTTTAATTTGCAAAGACAACCATTAATTACTTAAAGCTTCTTCTTAAATAACTGAGCTATTTTCTCAGCCTGAGGGACCAATCTATTCTCACAATAGTCAAATCTGCCAAGTTTGTCAAAAGAGAAATTATGCAAAGCTACTTCATCCTCCTTAAAGAAATAGTGGCCCACATTTAAGAGAAATGCTGAGCTTTGAATTGACCAAAAATCATACTAAATAGGATCATCTCAGGTGTACCCTTAAAATTCAACATTTCACATTATTTTACATTTTTTAAATTAAATGTCACATGTCTAATCAATTAGAAGTAATTAGATTGGACCATTAGTGGTACATTAGAAAAAAAATCAATTTGTTTTACTGAATACTCAAAAAGAAGGATTTTTTTTTCCCTTTGGTCACTAGAGGCTACAGATGGCATTCTCATACATAAAAATATGCTGGGTATCTTTCTTACCCAATGTAAGAGTGTACTTTAATCTTCTAGAAAAAAATAAAATAAAATGAATCCAGTTAGTGATATGCAAAGTAATGAAAGACCTTAAACAAAGGTCAGAGAGAAAGCGGAGGAATTCAACCAGACGAAATGACTCATTAATTTTCTGTATATAAGAAACTAAATAATGAAATAATGATAAGAGAAGAAATAGAAAATCATCCAGAAAATAATAATGTGTGGAAACTGAAAATCTGTTTAATGAGATGTACGTAAGTTAAGAAAATTTTGAAATGAGTATTTAAAAAGACAACAACAAAAAATGGCTTTATTATACATTTTGTTTAAAATATCTGCAAGGGCTATGGGGAGTTTATGTAATTTTAATAGTATCTGAAATTATATAATAGTGCATAAAAACCCGTAAATTAGATGATAGTCTCGAGGGAGCATGTGTCATGATGTTACTTGTCCCAAGATAAACACCGCTGAGAAGCTAGGAACTATAGGATGGGTAAAAAAATCACTTTCAACATGGCAAAGGGACAAATATTGGATGTGCATCCAAATTATACATCTGAATAACAAGTGTTTTGTCCTAATTCCTAAGAAAAGTAACTTTGAAAAATACTCTTACCAAAAGGCACTAAGTAGGCTATGGAAATAACAGTAGTAAGTGATGCTGTAGTTCAATCTCCATTCCACTTTGCAAACTGACAGACAAAGCTTTCAAAAAAGTTTCATAATTCACAAAAGACAAACTAAATAATTAATACTGAATGCAAAATCACTTGCAAGGAAGCAACACTTTGCTGATGCCATCACTCTGTATTGTTTTTAATTGAGCTGTCAATTGAGATTAAGTTCTTTGAAAGGGTGTTTCTATTCAATTAAGCTTCTTAATAAAAGTAATTGCCTTTCTAATTTCACATTGAGCTATTACAGTATAATCCAGTACCAACTGGAAAAAACTAGTGACTCAATCATCTCAATTGATATTTGGAAAGGGCCTATATCAACAGAACCAAAGCTATAGCCTTGGGAAAATAATATGTAGGCAAGAATGAAACTGTATATGTTGCAGGAAAACAAATAGAGCAGAACTCAGCTTTTAATAATTATGATGTGGAAAGAAAGTGATTTCATTGGTTAATTACGATTAGGTTCCCCTTAAATTGATATACTTTAAAAAGAAAATAGAAGGAAAGAAGGAGAAGAGCAGCAGCATTTCCTCACAAAAGCATAATCATCTAGGAGTGAAATGAAAGTATAAATGAAAGTATGCATAAAATTTTCACTGAAATTCTGAGATTTTTCTTAAAATAAATCTTAAATAAAATAAAATAAAATAAATTCTTAAAATAAAAAAGCCCTACCTGAAATTTATAATTTCTGGAATAGATAATGTCTGGGCAAAGAGTTCCCTCAAATTATAAATGATTACATAGCTCTAGTTTCCATGTGCAAATTTGGTGCTATGTAATAACAACTGAAATATCAGTTTGTTTGTGTGGATTTAGCAAAGTTGGGCAGCACAGCAAATAATGAAGTGCCTTGGGAAAAGCACACTGGATACTTACTAATGTTGAAAAGTAGCACAGGATTGTAATATTTTTTCTGTACTCAGACACTTCAAATTGACCACAAATAATCAGTTTCTGTGGGTCTCCATTGAAAGTCAAAAATAGATGAGCTGCAAAACAAACTGAGGCTTCCAAAGTACTCTTATATATATATATATATATATATATATATATATATATATATATATATATATATATATATATAAAATTTAAATTATTTTGATTAAGAATCAAATAATTTTTGATCTAAAGCCAAGGATACAACAGTGAGGATCATGAGACTTTTGTATTGCTTGGTCCTGATGCAGGATATATCTGAGATTCCTATTTCAATTGCTTGAGTTCTTTTCCAACAAATTTCTCTTGTCTAAATGTGAGTTAGATAAAATAATTCCTATTTGTATGGTGCCTGGCACACATACAGTACAGGTCACTGTAGGTTTAGAAAATTCTGCTGAGATCACAGAAAGGTATCCTGGAAACAGCACTTACATATGTAAAAGTCAGCTTTCTGAAGCTGGGTTTCTAAGAAGAGGGTTTCTAAGTTATTCTCAGCTTTCCTCTTTGCAAAAGCAAAAACACTAAAAATTTCAGGTACAATACCACTTAATTAACTTTCCTCCTAGAACAGCAGACTGGCTTTCCACAAGATTATAGAGAAACTGTCATCCACATAGTCATACCACAAGAATCAGTTTAACAAATTAGTTGAAAATATTTAGAAGAATATTTTGTACATGTATTTTTTTTTTTTCCATTTTGTTTTATAGCAGGCTGCCTTTAATACCTACATTTTGATCTAATTCTTTTCTTATAATTAGAAACCAGCATATTTTCAGAATACTAAGCACTGTACATATGTTTAACTAGAGACTTCTAATGCAAAATTTGCAATGCACAGAATGCTAAGCTGCTCCGAATTCAAGCAATGTAATTGCTTTGGGGAAGTGAACATAAAATAATGTGTATTTTATATTAAATGATTACACCACAGGACATTCCCATAATCAGCTAGACTACTGGCTCTTTATCTCTTGATAACTATACCAAAATAAGATGTTTTGCAAAATGAATCTTAAACTTTAAAAAACAAATGAAAATCTAGCTTTATTACTCATAAATTAACAATATAAAAAAATTGGTTGCATATATGGAACATAATAATTAAAAAGTAATTTCATGTGCTGATTTTAAACGTGCATGTTAGTGTAAAAAAATGCCTGCTATGCAAAGTGATACATACTCTAAAAGTATTACATGCAGTATAAGCAGAAGTGTGCAGGCATTTACAAGAAATGAAGTACTCCTACCTCAGTACATTTGCAGTCTAATGTTAAGACACATTTCTTCCACTACCAATAGTTAACCTCTTTCTGCATGCCAGTTAGTATAGCTTTCCATATTAGTAAGTATATGATTCTACATTAGAATAATTGGAAAAAACCTCTAAGATCATCCAGTCAAACAACCAACCTACCACCTATATTGCCCACTAACCCATATCCCTAAGTACCACATCTACACATTTCTTGAACACTTCCAGAGACATTACTCCCTCATTTCTCTGGCAGCCTGCTCCAGGGCTTGACCACTGTTTCAGAGAAAAATCAACCTGAAGCCCCACCCAGTACAACTTGAGGCCTTTACCTCACGTCCTATTCCTGTTACATTAGAGAAGAGGCCAATCATCACCTCACTACTATCTCCTACCAGGCAGTTGTAGAGATCAATAAGATCTCCTCTGAGCTTCCTCTCCTCCAAACTAGAATCCCAGTACCCACAATTGCTCCTGTTAAAACTTGTGCTCCAGACACTTCACCATTTTCTTGCCCTTCTTTGAACATGCTCCAGGACCTTGATGTCTTTCTTGTTGTGAGAGGCCCAAAACCAAACACAGCACTCAAGGTACAGTCTCAGCAAGGCTGACCATAGAGGTACAAGCACTTCCCTGCTCCTGCTGCTAACATTATTTTTGTATAAGCCAGGATGACATTGCACTTCTTGGCCACCTGTGCACACTGCTGGCCTGTGCTCAGCTGAGCACTGATCAACACCCCTAGATCTATTTCTTTCACACAGTCTTCCAGTTACTCTACCCAAAGTCTGTCGCATTTCATGGAGTTGTTGGGACCAAAGTTAGGATCTGGCATTTGGTCTTGTTGAACTTCATCCCATCAGTCTCAGCCCAGTGATCTAGCTTGTCTGGAATCCCTCTGAAGAGCCTTCCTACCTACAGACAGATCTACACTCCCTCCCAGCTTGGTGGCTTCTGCAGACTTACTGAAGGTGCTCTCAATTCCCTCATTCAAATTACCAATAAAGAAATTAAACAGAAGAGGCCCCGATTTCCTGGCAATGACCAGGAAACACCATGAACGACCAGTCTGGATTAAACTCCGTTCACCACCACTCACTGGGCTCAGTAATCCAGCCAATTTCTTATCCAGGAAAGAGTGTACCTGACCAAGCCATGGGCTTCCACCTTCTCCAGAAGAACACTGTGGGAGACAGTGTCAAAGACTTCGCTGAGGTCTAGGTAGACTACAGCAACAGCCTTTCCCTCATCCACCAGGCAGATCACAGAATCACAGAATTGCAGGGATTGGAAGGGCCTGCAAGAGATCAAGTCCAACCCCCAACCTGCGTCAACTGCTTGAAAGGCAACTACTCTAACCACTATACCAATCACATGGTCACAGAAGGAGACAGGTTGGTCAAGCAGTGCCTGCCTTTCATGAACCCATGCTGGGAGTCACATTGGCAAGCCTCCAATCCTCTGAGACCTTTCTGTTTGACCAGAAATGCTCAGAAATGGTGGAACGTGGTTTGTCAAACATTTATGCCAGTTCTCAGCACATCCTTGAATGGATCCCTTCTTGTCTTCATGGATTTGTGACAGTCCAGGTGGAGTAGTAGTGCTCTGTTTTCACCTGAATTGTGGAGGATTTATTCTGCTCGCCATCCCAGACTTCCAGGTCAGGGAGATGACTACCCTGATGATAACTGGTCTGATTATTAAAGTGAGATATAAAGAACAGATTAACAACCTCAGTCTTTTCATTATCACAGAATCGCAGGGGTTGGAACGTACCTCAAGAGATCATCAAGTCCAACTGCGCTGCTAAAGCAAGTTCCTTACAAAAGGCCTCACAGGTAGGCAACCAAATATGTCTTGAGTATCTCTACAGAAGGAGACTCTGGTACCTCTCTGGGCAGGCTGTTCCAGTTGCTCAGTCACTCTTACTGTAAAGAAGTTGTTCTGCGTGTCTATATGAAACTTCCTATGTCTAAATTTCAGGTCATTGCTCCTTGTCCTATTGCAACACACCACCAAGAGGAGTCTGGCCTCATCCATTCGCTCCCGCTTCCCTCTAGATATCAATAAACATTAACCAGATTCCCCCGCAGTGCTTATATTCCCCGTTTCATCCAGCAAAGGATGGAGATTTTCCTGAGCTCTCTTCTTGCTGTTAATACATTTGTAAAAACATTTCTTTTTCTTCTTTTACTACAGTGACCAGGTTGAACTCAGACTGGGCTTTTATCTGTCTAATTTTCTCCCTGCATATTGTAGTAACATACTTGTGCTCTCTTCAAGTTGCTAGTCCCTTCTTCCACAGTAGGTAGACTCTTTCTCTCCCAGAGTCTCAGTAAAATTTTCCTGTGAAGCTATGTTGGTCTTCTTCCCTCTGGGTCATTTTACAGCATAGAGGGACAACCTGCTCCTGTGCTTTTAAGATTTCCTTTTTAAGGAAATCTTAAGCCTTCCTGGACCCCTTTGCCTTTCAAAACTGACTCCCAGGGGACTCTTCCTACAGTGGGATTCTTACTGTGTTACTCATTTTGTATTTTTCTGCATATCTTGTGTGAATTTCATTGTTATTTTATATACATATTTACAAGAATGGTAAGAAATATTTTCTACTTTATGTATGTACAAAATATATTTACAAAGTCATCCAGATAAACTACTGTAATTTGTGAAGTTGCCTTACTTAGAGGCATTAAGATAATTGCACACAGTTCAAGAGCTACCCTTGCCTCAAAAATTGTATGAAATAAGTATATACCTCCAGAAGTCCAAGCCACAAAGAATTTTCCAAAGAATGTATATCTAGAGTAAGTCAGTATCTATACACAGCAGTATAGCAACAAATACATGCATCTTCCTGGAATACCATCAATTATAGAACAAGTTATCTTTTTATCTTTTTTTTTCTTCACAATATATTTAATGACAATTAAATAATATTTTAAAATACGTATTAAAAAAGGAAAAAATAGAAGAAAAAAGGAAAATAGACTATCATAAAATATAGACCAGAGTAATGGTATCAAACTGTATGTTGCATTATTTTGAATTATCAATTCAGTTATTTTAACAAGGGATTGATTTACCAGTGTGTAACATGACTCTTTGAACAAGAGCACTTGGTAGCAAGAAAAATTATTCCAGGGGCTATATTTGATTGCAATTGCACTTACCACGCACAGCTCTGCATATCTTCCTTTCGTTTATAACTGTGGAACATCAACTTAGATCAGGAGGAGAACATTTGAATTACCTGACAAATTTGAAGTGGGCAGGCCATGGTTTTAGAAGCTGTCCTTGTTTCTGGATTCAATTTATTTTATTCTGCAAGTTAAAGCATTTGACATTTGACATAAAGACTTCTGTAGTACATGATTTATATCTGAAGTACAACACTAAATATAATTTACAGCAACTGTGTCCTTGTTAAAAATTTAGCTGCTTTTGTCAAGAGTGTGGTTCCAATAGAATCAAAGGATCACCAAGGTTGGAAAAGACCTACAAGATCATCCAGTCAAACCATCCACCTCATTAAACCGTGTCCCTTAATACAACATCAAAATGTTTCTTGATCACCCCCAGGATCAGTGACTCCACCAGCTCCCTAGACAGCTCATTTCAGTGCCTGACCACCCTTTCAGAGAATTAGTATTTCCTAACATCCAACCTGAATCAAGTTGTTTTCATCAATAAATCATTCACTGCATTCTTCATTAGCAAGTCATTTTGCCTTGCTTTTCATTACCAGTCTGCGTCGGGAGGGGTGGGAGATATAAAGAGAGTTTTTAATGTTCCATTAAAAATAAAAATAAAATAAAATAAAATAAAAGATAAAAGATAATCTTTGTAGTAACAAAGATTAGTGGAGTCAGTACTCTAGAATAAAACTAATGAAAGTGTGTAAATTACAGAAAACTGAACAACTGTGAAGTTACATTAAACTAAACCAACTGGCAAATGTGAAAATGGTATGCAGCAGCAAAGCCAGATGGTGTCTCTAAACCTAATTTTCTTTATCCTGTATGTATCCTGAAAAATTCAATCTTTGCAAATAAGACACTTTTAAAGATAAATTTAATAGAATTGTCATTCATTTACACTTAGCATTAATTCTAGCCATCTTCAAATAGCAATCCAAACCCACATTGTATTAGCTGAATGGCACAAAATTTATGTGATTCTACCACTAACACTTTTGCAGTTTACACAGCTGAAAATGGCTTTGTCTGCATCTTGGATAACATGCGCTACCTCAGATCAGCAGTTTTCCATTCAAGCTTTAATCAAAACAATACACTGAGCATTCACATGGGGCATTAGATATGCCGTTTGCTAGAAGCTGACTCAGAATCTCTCCATTCATTCAACTGTTTCTGGAAAATGGTTTTTAACTAAATGCATACATTTTTGCAACTCAGTATGAAAGATTACTCTATAATGTGAACTTGCTGCAGGAGTGCAAACTGTTGTTTACATTATTAAACGAACCAGAAAATAGCACAGAAAGAGCACTCTGAATTTCAGTTTCTTTAATGCTAAATCTATCTTACTGATGTTATCAAAACATATTCCCTTATGAGTCACATATAATTTATTCCTTTTCATTTAATAGTTTTTCAGTCATTAACACAATTTCCAGTACATCCAGCTAAACTAAAGATTAACCATAGAAATTGAAGGGTCTTCTTCAATATTTTCATCTATAACAAGGATCTGTAAATCTTCATATTTTTATTTCTTACTAGTTACTATTTATTACTACTATATACCTTAATATATTTTAGAGCAATAAAGGAAAATTAAACCTTATATTGCAGAAAGGACGGTCTGCGCCTCACAACAATTATATCAGGACACCATATTGGCAAACAACTGACATCTGCAAAGCACTGCCTTAGCAAATAGATTACAAATGAAAATAGTAATCAAATGAGCTATGTTATGAATGTAAAATTGAAGATCTTCATTGTCTCAGGCAAGCATTCAACACTGTCATAGATACTTACAAACACATCCACTGTGAGTTAGCACTGTGCTGAAATTCCTTAGGGTGAAGTAGGTGGCAGGACCAATTTCTCCTGCAGAAACATGCATAATGAGGAAGAGATTTATTTTTAAATTTAGCTTTGCATAATGGCTTTAAACTTTCTATTATATCTTTAGATCTGAATAGATTTTGTTCTATCTTCACACAGGCGTACAGGACCTATTCTTTCTTTTAAATTACTGAAAGAAACATACTTAAGTTGGTGATAGATTTGAAATACAAAATAATTTCTCAATACTTGGTATAAATGAACTCCTTTACAAACAGCAAAAAAGTTAGAACTTTAACTTTGTCATATTATTAAAAAAAATAAACAACTTCCTATGGAAATTCAGTTTCAACAAGATTTGCAGGATCTTATTTATACTGAATAAATAAGCCTTACAATTAAATCCTTTTCTTTATTCCCTATCATCCATTCCCCTTCCCCTCTCACACTGCATATTCTTTACCTAGGAATCAATTCTACTTTGTTTCAACTAAAAGAACAGCCTTGCTCAACTTGAGCAGAGTCTGCAGAGTCTTTTTGAATGCCTGTGTATACATAATGCATTGAACACGCAACTGAAAAAACCTGCTTAAACATAATTGACAACCACTTTATTTTTGGAATAAGTATAAATAATGTATTTAAAAGCCAATTAATAATAATCCGTGTGCATAAAACAGCAGGGATTTTGTTTAGCTCCTCAATCTTTACAATCTTGATTCATTGTTCCCGTAGGAATCTCTTCTTAGTCTAACACATTTAAGCTCAATATAACCACATTTGAGGTCATATCTTCTAGATATAAATAGCCTTCTGGGACTGAAGCTTTTCTTTAAAAGGACAACAAAACCTGCAGTATAAAGTAAGAAATGAACATTTAGAATACAAACTTGTCTGTGAAATTGGCTTTTTGATGGTGCTATTTGATTTATATTTGAAGGAGAAATGTCGATACACTGGCAACTGTATAAATTCTCTGTATATAAATATCAGTTCCGGAAGGTGTGCTTCATTTTTTGTGGCCTAGAACTGATATGACTGATATAGCTGCTATTTAGCAAACAAAAGTTCAACGTACCTTTGACAAAGTAACATATATATTAACATTTATTGCAATATCATTGTCAATTTCAAATGATTACATAGTGCTGATATAATGATGAATTGCTTTGGAGCTTTCCCCAAAAGGAAAGTTTTTGAGTTTTTTCATAGGAAACGGCTCCAGAGATATCAGCTGGCTGCTTCCGTATGGCACACTTCCAGATAGTGAATATCAGAGTCAATAGTTGGTGGAAAAGAATAGGCATTTTGTTCTCAAATGAGACAGAACAGTTTTTTCCACTAGTCAAGTTATCTACACTTGCAAATTGCTAAGATGCACTGGTCAATTTATTCATTAATCCATTTGAAGAAAAAAAGAAGCTGCTAAATCCAGTTTAGTTTGAGTCAAAAAGCCTATTCTTAAATCCTGCCTTCTCTAATCATCCCAAGTAATTCTGAAGAGTTGGTGAGAAACTTAATTTTACTTCTTTATAAGCATGGAGTGTATGCTCATTTTTTATCTTGTATGATTATAGTTAAAAGTACCCTGGAAAAAGCCTACATAATTGAGAATCAGAAAAAAGAAAATCATACATTTGTTAAGGAAAGTTTCACTGACATACTTATTGTAACCAAATTTTTGATGGGCATCTTGCTGATAAAGATTTACTTACTCCGACTTTCCTGGCTGATAACTATGAAAACAAATCCGCATAGATTCCTTGAAGAATTTTGCTACCTTATGGTAGGAATAAAACTGATGTGTTTCCATTTCTCTTGTGATAGCCTATATGAATTTGTTCTAAATACTATTTTAATGGAAAAAAGAGTAGATACTATAAACATTTTGAGACTTGAGAATACTGAGAAATTATAGATTCCCTGCATGTTAATTGCTTCAAAGTATTTGGCAGTCCTTCCTTCTTACTAAGCAGCTGAGATGACATTATTGTAACTACATGAACAAATAAATTTGAAGCTGTACTTTGAACTTGACCTGCTGTCAAGCTGGAAGAAAATACTGAGTGGGGTTTCATGGGGTCTGTCCAGGATCCAGTATTATTCAATATATTCATTAATGATCTGGATGATGGAACAGACAGTACGCTTATTGAATTTAGAGACAAGACCAAGCTGAAAGCATCTGCAAGCACAAGGTACTTTAGTGAATAAGATTTGAACTGAAAGTTACCTTGACAAATTGTAAAAGTGGTCACCAAAAAAAAAAAAAAAAAAAAAAGGAAGAAAGATAACAAAAAAAAAGATGCTATTCAATAAAGAAAAATACAAAGTATCCCATGTAGCAATATTTCTCAGCTGGAAAAATACAGAAGTAGGAACAATTGAATATGCATCACATTTGCAGTGGATAATGAATCACAGAGACAGTGAGAGTCAAAACCATCATACTGCATATGTAGGATCACTTTACAGAAGAAAAGTTAAATAATCTTATTTGATACCAGCATAGTTCAGTCTCCAGAATTTCTGTGCTACCTGTCTAGTGCAGCATGAATTTTAATTCATCAGATGTATTTAATAGAAGAAAAACAAAACATATTTCTTACCTTCTGAACTTACTTAAACTCAGAACTAAACTTTACCTCACAGTATGCAGGACTTGGACTCTGTTTTTTGCAATAATTTTCTTTCTCATTGTAGAAATATTTTGTCTTTGTGTATAGGAAGTATGGTAGACACTAAACTGTAGGTATTAAACAATACTACAGGCAGTTGGCCACAGAGATAATAATTTTTGATGAAGAATGAGCCACAGAAGGAAGTCACATGCAGACAAAACCATAAACTAAAGCATATATTTTAATAACAAATGTTCTTTCTTTTTCTTCGAATAAACAACTGCATCTAGAATCTGTATTTTTAATACTATGTCTATTATACTTACCATTCGCGTTATTCCATATATCTTCATTGTTTGTAGATTTTTCATGCAATAATTTTCGTTTACCAATATCCTTTGCATAACATAGCTTCAGAATATATTTTTTAGGGGGAAAAATACCAGATGGGGAACAAACACCTACGTTAGAAATTCAGAGAGGGTAATGAATTTCAAAGAGCTCATGAATGAAAAATGACACGCTGCTGTAACCAAAGTAAGCAGAATTTATGTGAGCAATATTTAGCAATTAGTCAGGGCCACCAACACTCGTCACAGCCATGACTGTTCCTGCTTTCACAAATACATGGAATACATTCATGAAAGATAGGACAGTCATGTCTGCCACTTTATTTTGCTAATCAGAAATTATCTTCATTGGCAAAAAGTAGTTAAACACTTCTAACAAAATTAATGAATCTTCAGAGAATACCTAAAAGACTGGTTATTTTTACACGTAATTTAAAGAGCAGTTGAAATCATTAGGATAAACAAAAAAGTTCCTTCTACCTCTATCATTAGGATCCTTGAAATAATTCTTATAATTTAAACTATTTATTTATTGTCTTTTTGTTCTGCTTGAGTAATGAAATTAAACAAAAGAAATACATACTTGTTGATAAGCAGTTCGTGACATTCAGCCTAACATTGCTGAACACAGAGAAGGACACAATTCATTCTGTCTATATAATAAATGTATGATTATTTTAACCAAAGGGAACAAAAACAGAAGTATTAATAAAGTTATATGATCCTGAAACAAGCTTGCTTCTTCCATTCATAATGACACATGCCTGATGTATCTTTGCAGAATCAAATATTCAGATAGGATCCAGTTTATAATTTCTTTAATGGAATTACATTTCCATTTCAGTTAAGCCCTAATGATTTATGCTCTGTATAATTAGCTTCTAGAGGTTAAAACTGGATATTTTCCTGCCTTTGAACCACATCTGATCTGAATCTGAATGATTTCAAGTGTATTCTTCTAAAATAGCGCATGAATTCCTTCTGAGCCATTGTTCATATGCATTGTAATTCAACTGTAGAATGTTTATTATCACTTGCATTGCGTAATGGAAGATATGTTCAGATAAGCAGTTATAAGTGCTGATGCTGGGCAAAGAAGCTTTTTGTTCCTGCTGTTTTTGGAGCAGTTACAGTCACCATTCCAAATGAATTATGCACCCATGCTTGTACGAGTATGAAGACTTGCCCTTACTTCTTGCTTCCTATGAAATTATGGGACTAAGTCATAATGGTGGAAACAGGCTTTGTGCAAATGCTATGTTGCTCTTATAAATAAAAAGCTGCAAAACATACAAGGGATTAGATAAATTGTACTAGCTACCTTTCATGCAGATGTGTTTATTTTAATAGAGCAAGTCTAGGACTAAAGTTCTACTCAGTATAGGACATCAGAATCAGATTTCAGTGCTAGTTATGCTAATTAGAAAGGAAGTCAAGGCAATCACTTAAATTCTTACAGTATCTGTTGACTTCCCCAGCAAAAAGAAATAAGAGGGAAATGCAGTAAGAGAAGGAACTCTTGCCAAAACACTTAAATTTTTGGAAATTCTTAGTTTGGGAAATACAATTTCATTATTTAAATGACTAAAGAAATACACTTGTTTAAATATTTTATATTCATTACATTTACATTTCTATAAAAATAAATATCACCTGCTTCAGTAAAACACTGTTGCAAAATCTATTGTTCGTGCTCACTTAAACAAATCAAAGAAAATTAGTTGTACATTCTGATAAGTATTGTGTTAATCTAGTAAACTTGTTAGGATTGGGTCTCTTGAGGCATGCTGCTGAATGTGGCACATTCACTTCAGGAAAAATTTTATATATCCATGTCAATCAGAAAAACTTTTAGGACTCTGCTCAGTTACTGTGAAATAGTTTCATTTCTGCTATTCTCTAGAGATCCAGACTCAAAGAGATTGAGATGAAAGAAATGGGAAGATCAGACCTTTTTGACACAAAGATTAGAGATACAATGACTGGCTTATGTAAGAGGGTGAGAAGCAAAATCGAAAACATGGGACATGTGGGGGAGAGGAAAGTCATGAAAACTGTTCTTTTACACTGGTTTATCTGTCATGACAGAAACATGTTCATCAGATTGAGCTAACATGCTTCAGCTCTCATGAGCCCACCTTTTATGCAGCTGCTGTTGTGAGAGCAGCTCACTTTTTCCCAGGTCTGTGCAGTTCATTGACTCCTACTTCTCCAAAGACAGAAATAAGTTAATGAGTGTATTTTGTTTGTGTTTGTGGGAAGGGCATGCTCACAACCCATGGTCCTGTACAATGAGAGGAAGGACAAATTCCCATATCTTTACTGTGTGCTGACCAGAAATGATGGTGGTCTGTTATTAATACTGTTATTATTAGAGGTAGTGGGAAATTTGTCTCTGGCTCTCTCATCAGATCTTAACCACTGGTATTTTAAAATAAGTTACATCAACTCATTTCAGAAGTAAGGGAAGTCATCATGAGCAAGAATATAACACAAGAATAATGAAATGTTATTAGCACTGTACACGAGACTGCTTTTTAAAGCCAAAAACTGTTTTTTAATTGTTGGTGGATTTTTTTTTTTTTTTTTATGATTAGCCACTGTCCATTTCTATTTGAAATTTTTCTAAGTATTTTACTAAAAATATGTATCACAAAAGACAGCGAATAAAAAGTGAACTTATAGAGGAACATAGCTGTAGAATGAAAAACATTACTCACTTTCTGAATGACAGTATAGAGATCTTCCTATACATAAGAGTGGATAAAGTGAAATCAACTGTAGTAATAGACATAATGTTCCCCTGAAAATCTGTGGGAAGAAAAAGTAATCTTTTTAAAATAACCATAGCATTTTGCCCTCAATCCATTCCAGTCTTTTAAACATTACGTAAAGCTTTTTTTTTTTTTTTTTTTTTTTTTTTTTTTTTTTTTGAGATATAGAATAACAGAGCCCCTCGAACACAATACTTTTCTAATATGGGGGATAGCATACTCCAAAGGTTGATCTTTAACTGTCATACTTTAAATTTCCCCTGATCATCACAAGACAAGCTTTTCTTCCATATGTAAATGAACTGAAACTCATGACTTTCTGCCTTGATGTTAACATGCTAAAAAGTGACAACTATTCATGGCACCAGCTATTTTTGGAATATACAAATAAGATTGCACTGTTTCCAAGTCACGATTAAATTTCTATATTTCCTCTTCTTCTCTTTTCATTAGAAAAATAGATTCAATTTATATAACCCACTCACTGCCATCTACAATCATTAATGATTCCAAAAACAGGGAATAACTAAAATTTATCCTCAAGCGAGTAAAATCTGCCAAGGCTCAAAAACAATATTCCAAAAACTCAAACTCATTTCAACTCAAAAAATATTTTCAGTAGAACTTTTATGCCTTAACATAGCAAACTCTTTATACCAGTCAGAAAGGATTTGTAGTACAGGAATGCATTTTAGAGTATCAGACATGTCTACTGGCATCTTAACTGCGGCTTCACAGTGGAACATCTAGAACACCAGTACACTGATGCCTATAGATGCTGCACAGCAAATTAGAACTACTGTATGCAAACTAATTGTCACTAACAAAAACTATTTGATTATAATCATTTGAAGTTATGTATTGATTTTAGTGGAAGCTGCTAAGTGCAAGTTATTTTTATTAAAAAATTATAAGGGGAAATATTTGAGGTTGATGCATAAATTCATGAAACCCATTCGCAGGACAAAAGAGTTTTCAGGTTACTACTGGGACAGCAGACACTGTTTATGGGAGTGGCTATGACCACATCATTAGACTTGATGTTCACCACTATCCTTAACAAAACATATGTCATCTAGAAATAAATAAATTGCAAATATTAACAGAAAAAGGGAAGTGAAACTGAAATCAGTCTTGGAACAATTTTCTTCAAGCACAATTGTATTTCTCTAAAGCTACTGAATCTAGTATCATTAAAAGAAAATGTCACAGACTCTCAAAAGCAAAGGACAGACAATTCTACACGTTATTGGATCATGTACTATTTATAGGCATCTAACCTTTTCAGCCTGAAAGAAAAGCAAATAGAAGATATGTGTCATAGATTCAAGTCCAAAATTACAGTAATTTTGTAGTATTATTGTATTTTATTAATCACAGAGGCTCAGCAAAACACTGAGTCACCACTAGTGTGAATGACATTTCATTGTCATAGTAAATAAAACTACCATACTTAAATACTCCAAAATAAATATATAAATATCTGATATATATATATATATATTACACATTCTTTGTCTTTTCCTTGTATATTGACAACATAATTGTTTCCAGTAACCATTTAAATAACAAGATATAATACTTACAAACGCATAAGTTCTACAATTCTGAAGGCAAATAATTCAAAAAATAATATTCAATTTGTGGTCTAATTTAGGTCTTATTTTGAAAAAAAAAAAGTCACAGAAAAGACATGAGGTACAAGATAGGACCAGTGAAGTTATAGTAAAATGATCAGTCTTGGTTACATGATTGATAAGGGAACTAATTGCAACAGGAGAGGAAACTGCAGCGCTTGCATACTTGGACCTAGTACTGACTGATTGCAGCAACAACTGTGGAGTAAACTGACCTCTCTCTCACACTTTTTTTTTTTTTTTTTTTTTTTTTTTTTTTTTTTTTTGCTTCTTTGATTTAATTCTCAGACAAATTATGGGATGAAGTACTCCAGAACAACCTCCAACAAGTGGAAAACTAAAACTGAGCGGTTCATCTCCTTTATATGCTGCATTTTCAGAATCAAGCTGGCGTATGATACTCAGCTGATGGCATTAAATGCAACTCAGTAATAATAAAAGAAAACAAGAAAATATTTTCAGTCTTTCGGAAAAAATATTCAAAATCAGTTCACAAAGTTCTGTCCTATCTTTAAGTAATATTTAAAATAATATTTTCATTTGTAAGCACTTCATGTTTGAAGACAATAAATACTTTTTTGAAGAGGTTTAAGAAATAATTCAGTCTCTTTGTGCCTTGCAACTTTAAAAATTGATATAATAAGGAGAGATGTGAGCTTATTTTTGATGGATACTGACGGACTAACTCTAATTAAAGAATTCCTTTACAGTATATATTTATATATATAAAAATACCCCTATACCCAGCTTCATTAGATGACTCAGATTCTATGCAATTATTTTGAAGACCCTTATGTCTGTACCTGTAATTGTAAGGGATGTAATAGTGGGAAAACTGGTAACAAACATTTCTGAATCCCATTTTCATTAATCAAATGCATAACCAAATTAGAATGTCAAACGAAGATCGAAAAATCAATTACTCCAAAATTTCTGCATGAAAGACAACTCACAGAAGTCATCTTCACTGTCTTCTCTCGAAATAGAATTTACATATTAGATGCAATAACATAAACTGACAATTATTTGTTAAATAAAAAGATTCAGAATATTCCCAAAATAATTGTAGCCAAAGTTAGCGCAGTTTTGATGCATAATTTGTTATCTTCACTTCTTGCCTACTGCTGTCTCTACATGCATTGTAGTTAGAGCACTGAGGGAGAACAGTTAACATAACACTAAAAACTACAGGGAAAAAAAAAAGCTTGCAAGAAAACTATAAAATACTTTCCTCAAAAATGAGGGTAAACAAGCAAATATGTCAAGGAGTTATGGTTTCCAAAATTTCTGCTTTTGAAAGATGTTAAATACCACATAAAATAGTTCATCACAACTGAGAATATTTTGTCTCTTTTGCCTACTAACTATTGGTTTGGTTTATAATCAGTGAGCAAACATTCACCAATTGTCGGTGGTTTAAAAAAGTTTTTAACATGGAGATGGGACCCCCTCTAAAAGTACCAAAAGAAATCTTGTTAGCATTACTGACAGAATAATTCAATTAATGTTACTTTAGAAGTGAAAAAAAACACCCAACAAGCTACTTTACTTTTACCAAGATAAGCTCATCACCATAACTTTGGGACACCACAGTGGAGGAAGCCATGGAAGTTTGCAAATGGTTCTTTTTTGTATTAGTAAGAACAGATTTAAATATCTTTATTGTCTAATAAAGTTTGGCAAAAGTCTGCAAAATTGTCTGCAAAAGTTTGGCAAAGAAGAAAGAAGTAATTACTTGTGCGTGAATGCTACTGAACAATGAGCAACAAACAATCATGCAGTTTCAGCAATCTTAAGAAAGCATAAAGCCCACCTAGACAAAGAAAACATTAGCATTCCTTTGGCAGTTCATCTCAATGTTTTGTCTGACAAGGTTTCAGACAGAATATAATATCTCTCAGACCTGTCAGCCCTGACAAGAAACTCCAATGACAGGAATAATCATAAATCGTCTTCTTCATTGTATGAGGTCCTTATTTTCTCACTTTGATAGAAGTAGTTTATGCCAGGAAAATTTTAAACAGATCTGACTATATAACCTGCTTTTTTTTTTTTTTTTTTTTTTTTTTTTTTTTTTTTTTTTGGTGCTATTTAGAACATAAAATCTAGCTATTTCTTTTGTAAAGAGTACCTTTCAAACAAAAATACACATTTCTTAATAGAAGAACACCAGAACACCATTTTGACAAAGAATTTGCTGTTATTAAAATAAAGGTGAGATGCTGTACTGTTTGTGGCTTTCAGCAGTTCTCCATTACATTTTTCTCTCTCTTTTCTGTCTCTCTGGCTCTCAAATCTTTTTTGCTCAACTTTCTTTAATCTTCAGTATTTACCACAATGTGAATTTTAGCATCCAGTAAAAAATACTAAGCACAAGCAGTGAGATTAAAACTCCCATGCATAATGCAAGATATTACAGAGCGCCATTCTTTCTATATATTCTGAGACTGATAAACAAGAGCCAGCTAAAGAAAATATGTAGATTACAGAAATCATAAGAATAAAACTTATACAACCATTTCTAAAATAAAATTTAATCGAACACTACTGGATTATAAATAAGCTGCTAGCCTTCATTTGTATGCTTTTTTTTTTTTTTTTTTCCCCCTTCTTTTTCTATTATAGAGCCACAGAAATGCTTAAGAAACTGGAATACCTCTCCTATGAAAAAGGCCAAGACTGCTGGGACTTTTCAGAAGACTCTTGGGCATCTCATTAATGTGTGTAAATACCCAAAAGTAGGATGCAGTGAAAAAGGAACCAGGCACTTGTCAGTGGTGTCCAGTGACAGAAAAGAGGCAGCTGATAGTAAAACAAAAGAGATTCTACTAATCATCAAGAAATACTTATTTACTATGAGGGTGACCAAGCATTGGCACAGGTTCCTCAGAGAGATTCTGGAGTCTCCCTTCCTGCAGGCCTTCAAAATCTGTCTGAAAGTCATCCTGGGGAAACAGATGTGGATGGTCGACCTGCTTGAATATGGGGGTTAGATTAGATGACCTCTAGAGGTGTTTTCAAACTTAATCTTTCTGTGGTTCTGATTCTGTCTACTGGACTTGAGACAAAGAATCCTTATAAGTAGACATCTATAATACAATAACGTCAAGAGGAGAATATTGACAGGACTGAGTTAAAGAAAAGCACTTTATCAGAATTTGACCTCTGTCACATGTAAGATTATATATGGCATGTTTTGCACTGATTCATCAGTGGCAATATAGTGTTACATCAATCATTGTACTTTAGGTCTACTGGGTTTGGAGGAGACCAAACTACTTCGGAAAATACTTCTTCCTGTATATACACTAAGACAAGAAAAATGAGAACATTACTCAAGCAACAGAAGAGTATATTTTTCTCCATTGTATTTAGAGATGACTCCATAGCCATTGTTATTATTATCTAAACCTTTCATCTGGAAAGAGGGAGAGTGCATAGTGTGCTATATATTTGTAAATAGACACAGAAATAATTGTTCAGATTTGAATGTGAAAGTTTGTTACACCCTTAACAAGCAAAGATGACAAGACAATTCATTACTAGATCCACATTCTGGCTAGAGATGTACACACGCTGACATTACAAATGAACGAGTTGTGGAACAGAGACAAAATGAAAGTGTTCATTTGCAAATTATAACTAATTCTTGCAAAGAACAGCTTCACAGGCTTTGCGACAGGAGCAATAATAGAAGGCGTAGTACAAAGCAGATTAGGAGCAGTTCACAAATGAATCTCAGATTTTCCATTAATTATTAACCTATCAACACTTGGAATCTTTACTCTTCCTTTCTCAGCTAATTCTCTGAAAAGGTGAGTGAAAATTTGATTGAAATATCCAGTATTTTAAAAGAATTTACACCAGAGTTGAGTGGCATTAAAACAGGGGGTCATATTCCCATTTGCTTTTCAAGAGACATTCTTGGAACTGTATTAAAAAACACCTGAAAGAAAACTCATAATTTCCCCTTTATTAATCATATATGAGGACTGAGCTGAGCTAATGTGAATATATTATAAGTTTAAATTGGAAGTTGCTACTCCAAAAATTAAACTTCAAATAAAAATGTTATTCTAAATAATCCCTAAGTATCAAAAAGTATTAAACTAAGAAAATGGAAGTTCTAGTGTCAACTCTATAGAAATCTTATAAACTATATACTCCGTATTTACATACCTTACTGGAGAACAAAATATGAAGATAATCCAAGCTGACACATTCATATAAATTATTTTACTAAGGCCTTAAACTCACTGCCTGTCAGCAGCAACCAGATGCAATTTGTCAAACCTTATACCTAGTAGGAAAGGTAAGAGATTAAACTTGTTTGAACTAGCTCCAGGTCTCTCAACAGTGTGGTAAAAACTGAATTTTCCTATCCAAGGCATACATGGTTGAGATCTGAACAGAGTTAGAAGAAGAAAGCTGTAACTAGGATGGAGCTTAGGGGAGCTGGTCTTGCATCTTTCTGAAGTCAGCAAAGAAACTGAGAGAAAACAACTTATACTCCCAGACAGAGCAGTTCCCTGCTCTGGCTTCTGTATTTGTAAGCCTCAGTCACAGCAGGATTTTCTCAGGTCACTCTATGGGAAAAACTGCCTCTTACAATCTGATGCTCTGGCATTTTCCTACCTCACCAACAGCAACAATTCATCCACAGAGCAATTTGTGTTCTTACTGCACCTAAGTAAGTGATTTCAGCTAAAACATTAGGATTGAGTACATGCTATTTGGGAAATGGAGGAGTCATAGTTTTCTTCTAAATCCCTTCTAGATTCAGGACACCCACACAATGGTCTCACATGGACCAGTGGGAAAGAGAGCCAAAGGACATTTCTCTCTCTGTAGATCAATCTACCTTGGCTATCTTTACCACTGATCCCTTTATTCTGAGGTTATTCAAAAGATATTATTCAAAGGATTCCCCATAAAAGTTGATTTGATTAAGATCTATTAGGCACACGAATTGCTCTAGGAAAATATGATTTAGGTTTATTTAAATGCTAACATCATGTTGGTACTGTATCTAAACAGGCAATAGAAATAATTGGCACTATGCCAATACATCTACAAAAAAAAAAGTAATATTGTTTAATGAAGTTAGAGAAACCATGGATTTTGTGACTCTTCTGATATTTCTAAGTACTAAAAATTTTCATGAACTTTTCTCCCAGCAGCAGTACAACAGTTCTGATGTGGCAAAACTCAAACATTAAAATCCATGAGACAGAAGAAATCAAGGAGAAAATAAACTGGATCTGCAGATGATTCCATAGAAGTGAAATGCAGTACATCACAGGTCCTTTGGCATAGCTAAAACAGCACTGAACCAAAAAAGCATAAGGATGAAGAGATTATTTGAAATGGAAAGGACAGAAACAACAGAATACAGAAACCAAAATAATCTCCCCCAAACCCAACATTTTAGAATTTAACTTCTTAGAAGTTTAATTACACAAATTTCAACTTCCATAGGTTTCCTCCTTTCTCAGGTAAAAAAATCCTGCCATACATTTGAGAAATATATCAAAACATTTTTTTTTTTGCATTTAAGTACTTGTGATTCAAACCAGGCAAATATTTTTCATCTTCTATTCACCAGCCGAAGCATAAAAGCATATTGTTCTTGAATAATATATTCCTCTTACCTTTCTTGAAAAGCTATCTTGTCAGATGCTTGAGAATACCTGGATTCGATCTATATCAAATCATACAACCTTATATGTCTTCTACAAGGCATGAGGCTCACTTTTTTATGCATAAAATAATAATAATAATAATTAGAAAAGAAGAAAAAAATATAAGTGACAGATCCTTTTACAAGATAGCCTAGAGTGACTAGTTCTTGTCATAATGTTGTCATAGTGACAGTGACATCAATATACTTCAAGACAATCAGTACAGCAATTTATCTGGAGAAAACATCAGCTTTGATTCCCAAGAGTATTTCGTTTTGGTCTCCTTTTCATATTTTATTACAATATTCTTTTTTTTTTTTTTTAATTCTATTCCTTGATTCAAATAAAACTATATTAATTCTGACTGTAAGAAGCATTGTAAAAAAAAAAAAAAAAATTAAAAGCACAACAATCAAAATGGAAGAACATGAAACAAAAATTTTGTATGTAACATTTCTTTATAACAATTAAAATCACAGGCATTTTTACCATACCAAATAGGACTTCTAGGTCTGATTCTGTGGCTTGGCAAATACATTCTATTTTAAAATAAGATATGAAGCTTTTTACAGGGTAAAGTCATTAATACATACATACACAAACAGAAAAAAGGGCATAAAATGGCATATATATTCAATCTTACAGGATATGACTATGTTCATTAAAAAGTTTTGTTTTTTTTTTTTAATCTGTTTCATTGTAATTCTTCAAACCATAGTAACATTTAAGTGCATTTAATCCACAGCTTCTCTTTTTTTTGAAACTTCGCATGTTTCCATTAACTGCCATGAAACATAATTATATGAAGTTCTGAAACAGAAAGCATATATTCTTTGGCTTTTTTTCTGGGAATTCTGTCCCTAAAGGTAAGTGAAGGCTGCCCTTAACCTTTTATCCATCTATCCTTTCTTCACTATGAAATGTGCCAAGGCACATATTCTCCAGTTTCCGAAGAACAAGGAAATATAATTGTATCAATACATAAATTCAACATGTTCTGATGTATTTAACATCTAATGCATTTGTGTTCAAAAATATTTAGGCTGGAAAAAAAAGAGGCAAAGTGGAATAAACTGATGTACAGAAGTTAAGATAGGTTTAAGAAGTAGGGTAAGTTTCTCACCACATTAAGTTTGCAGATGAAGGTAGTAATTTATTTTGCATGCAACCCAACAAAGGAATTCACTTTGCTGTTTTAACTTTTTACAGGGATCACTTGTCCTCCAAGAAGCCCTCTCTCTCCCCATTAATTACAGTCTACACTACCTAAGTCTACACTACCCCAGTCTACAATTTCTTCAAGCAAGATGCACTGCTTAACCTGGGTCTACTGAAAGACTAATGAATCTCACCATGCATAAATATGGATTCATGTATACTTAAAACAATGTATAGCGTTCAATTAAATATAAGATACCAGGTATAGAAAAAAAAATACAAACTATAGTTCACTAAATACCAATAATCAAAGATTTCATAATTAGAAATAGTTTTGAAACTAAGAAGATAAGATGGTTAACAAAGGAATGGCATTCCTCATTAGCTACTCTCAGACTTTTGAACTGTAGTCTTTTTCTCAGGAAGGTTTCAGTTTGGTGCAAACAAACAAACAAAAAAAAAGAGTAAAAATAAACTAGAAAGAATTACAGTATATATAATTCTTATACTTGTCTTCAGTACTACTGGTCAATTATAGAGAAAAAATACTCAATGAAATAAGTCGTAGGTATTACTCAATACTTTCCTTATTTCTTTGGATATTCAGTTGAGAATTAAACTGAACTAAAATAATTTAAAAAAAAATCAAGGCACATGACTACCCTATTTAATTAGGAAAAAAAATGCATCTGATCAGTAAAAAATAACTAAAAATATGAGCATTATCTCATTTCCATCCATCTTTGAAGTGATTTTAAATTCCTGCAGATTGAAAAGGAGAATAAGGAGGAGAAAGACAAAAGTAGAATTCTTGTTACAGAATTTTGAAAAACCAACTTAAATTCAATAAAAGTATACATAAATTTTATAAAAGTGCACATAGAAGTATCTGGGACATAGTGCACAGGCTGCCAGATTTTATTTTAAGATTATACTGAGCAGAAAGTCTATCATTTATTTTGAAATGCAATTATTTTACTATGTGACAAACGAGACTTAGGCTCTTTACTACCAGCAGAACAGTTAATGGGAGGCCTGATTGCCTCAGGATTTTATAACTATCCCTAAATGATTATATTACAGGCTTTGAAAAGTTTGAACAGAACTTTATTATGAAGTATGAGCCAAAAATTAGATAGTCTTTGGTCCTCTGAGTCTGTACTTGGCACAAAATCAAGTGCATTTATAGCACAGTATGCATATACTTAATAAAGAAAAAATAGCCTTATGGATCTAACCATGCAAACTGGGAAGAACTATAGTCTATGTTACGTTAAGAACTCAAAACAAAGAAAATAAATTTTATTTCCTTATAAGGTAAATTAAACAATGTCATTTAACAGATTTTTAAATGCCTAAGTTGCAAGGTTGTCGTATTTTTAGGAATACTATGCATGTTGGAAGCTTTTAGAAGTTATTTTCAATTATCTTCTTCATAGCTGCTATCTTCATTATGAGTTAGTCATTCAAAAGTCCAAAAAAGAGACAGTATCTACCAGTTGCTCCGCTTACTATCTGACAGTAAATTCTTCACTGTTACAATACTCCTTAATAAAGAGATTTCCTTAACACAACAACACCACACAGAATAATACTGAGCTAAAATCATTCTGTGGCCAACTGTGCATCCACCTGAATCGACAGACACTAAATTTAAACAGCTGTTGAGGTGAGTGAATAAACCTATCACATCATAGTGTAGGTAGCACACTGAAGAAGAGAAACTATCTTCCTAGAGTTTAAAATAGCTAGGGCTATTTTAAAAAGGTGAAATTGCTCATGTTTTCTTGTTTATAATGAAATATTTCTACAAAGAAAAAAATTGTTTACTATATCATGAATTAATTCAACAGCCAAGGGGTGCATAGAGTAGCCAGAATTCATTTACTTCAAAGAAATATTGTAGTGACTTATAGCAAAATAGTTCTCAAGTGACAAACCGCACGGATAATGTTGGTAAGGATAACAGATTCTCCCCACAGTTGCTCTGGTCACCATACTATAACAAGCAGTACTAATAGAATGAATATATCTTCCTTAAACTCTACAGCTGATGCACTACTATTGTTGTGTGTTAAGCATATGATGAGTTTTACACTGCTCCTTGCGGTGAATTTCCATCCACAGCACTGTATAATAAATATGGCTGGCTTATAGTTTCTTTATTTATTTTTAAATGATCTTTTCAATTTTTTTCAAGCTCAGTGAAGAAAGCAAACACTTTAACAACAGCTATCCAACTTGTGCTAACATGACATATCTCTCCTGTATATCAGTTTTTCTACACAATTCTCTAGTCAGATGTTATTCAAGACTAATTATAACAAAATGGAATGTGAAGAGTGTGAAAAAGATCCTGCACAGGAAGAGAAAAAGCCCTTGGACTCTTCACCAAGATATTCAGAGCTACTTCTAATAATAAGTTTAATGCAGACTGTTCCACATCTCTTAAACCGTCTGATACGATTTAACCTTAGTAAGCTGCTATGCAGCACACAGCCACATGTTCTGGATGGGAGGGTGAGGAGAGAAACAGAAGGGCAAAAGTTAGAAACATTGTTGATGGAGAGAATGAAAGCAAACAAGTGTCACAGAAACCATCTGCTCACCTGCCCAGCCAGCTCCTGAGCAATTGCCTCAGCCAACTTCCCCGTTTTATTATACATCATATGGTATGGGATATCCCTTTGGGTCACTAGTTCTGGCTCTTTCCCCTCTCAGCTTCACCTGTGCCCCCAAGCCTCTTACTAGCAGCCAGCTTAAGAAACAAAAAAACCTGTAAGCACTCAGCAACAACTGAAACACTGGTTCGCTATAAGCACTGTTTTTATTACAAATCCAAAACACAGCACTCCATGAGCTACTATGAAGAAAATTAATTCTATCTCCACCAAACCTAGACAGGAAATCAGTGCTCTCAAGTATCCAACCAAAGCATCTCCAAAACAGAGGTTACTGCTTGGTAACAGAATTACCAGACTAGTTCCAGTATTTGAATTTAATTCAACGCTTTATTATGAAATGAGTAATCATTCTGTAGATATTGGTTAAAAGTTATACTTTTACCACAGAAGATTCAGTTCACTATTTAGAAAAATAGTACTGCTGACCTCATGAGGCTTAATTTAACTTTTTAATTCTTTCCACAGCATGGGTGGTGTTTTCATTGGGTAAGTATGGTTATACTAGCTTCTATTGCCCTCACTTTGAAGTGTTGCCTGTATTGATATCTACAGGATTCTACAGATGAATCAGTTGGTTCAATAGTAGTGATAAATACAACTCACCTTTATTTACTGTGACAGACTTTCGTGTTTTTTCCTATCTATATTTTGATTCGGTTTAGGTCATTTTTAGTCCATTCATGATGTCTTGTTGCTTGGTACCAGTGTTGCCTTTTCTATTATGAAAGGACTTACCTAGACAAGTATTCCAGCAAGATTCCATTCTATAATCTGGATATTGCATGACTAAACTGGTTGGATTTTTGCTCCTGCTATAAGATATATTTAACGAAAAGTACAATCCCTCTAGCCCTAGCATGACTGGAATGTTTTCTGCTAATCTGACCTTACTGCTCACTACTAGTTTATTGATCAAGTGAAAGATCAGAGTGACTAATACTAAAGTATGCAAAGATGGACAGCTACCAGTTCTCTAGCTGTGATGGCTCTGCTAACTTCGTTGCCTCCTTTTGAGGATCAATGGATATAGTGCCAAGAGCCCTACATATGTGGGTACAAGGACAGTTCAGGATGCGTATCTCAGACTGTAATGATCATCCTGAGAACGTCTGATGTTGACAAGTCACGCTATGTTGAGGCAGGCAGGTTGAGACACTGAAAAGAGACACTACTGACAGGCATTGTAATGCAAGACATTGTTTTGAATTATCATATTTTACAGTGGACTGAAGTCCAAAATCCTGATGGTCAAGCATATATAATGAAAAACTGTAAGAAATATACTCAAAACAGAAGTTTTGCTGTGTTCCCTTTCTGTTGTTTTGTTAAAGCTTGAATAATAAATGCATGTATAGATCATACTGGTGATTGATTTTCCTGCCATAAACACAGATTGTAACCCATCACTCCATACTTTCAATCAGAATCATATGCTAGACACGACAAATTCTTAAATTCCAGTTTTGGTACTGGAGTTGGCAATGAATTTAAATTCTACCTCTTTTATGTTCTGATGGCCATACTCCAACTATCACAAGACATATTTTCTCTATTCTGTTGAACAACTTCATTTATTTTTTAAATATCATTTAGATTTTAATTAACTTTGTATCATTTAAAATTATCTTGTCATTTCATCTGTGTTGTTTTAGTAAATGTGCATATATAAAGAAATCTAGGCTATGATTTCTCTTATCTTCCCAATGTATTTCACAAAACAGCCCCTATCCTTTTGTAAAAAGAATTCTTCTCGGCTAGAAAAACCTATGTTCTTCAGAATCATAGAGATCACTTAAGTGATATTTTCTTATCTCCAACATCTTCCATTACACAGCTTAATTTTGTTGACACTGATTCTATATTTTTGTTTTAAAATCTATCTTACTCTCATTGCAAGTGCAATGCTCCTTTAGCTCTGCAAACAGACCTTTCAGATTCAGAATAAGAAGCAAAAGTGATAATTTTCCTGAAAAGTTCTGTTTGTTTGTTTATTTTACTAAAATTTATTGTTATGCTTAACTCCAAAGTGATCTTTTCCTTACCTTCCTAGGATATTTATTGAAATAGAATATATTCTCTGGATAGGAGAAACTAAAAATGTTTTCAAGATTTTTATCTTCTCAAAATTAACTTCTTTTTTAAAGAAAACACGTTTCAGATTTCTGCATAAAATATTTATGAAAGTCTGGAATTTGATCCAATTGTACAATTATAAATCAAGCCAGAAAATCAAGGAAATTGAGCCTCAGCCTTCCTAGGTGACTGGACAGAGTGATGACAGATAGCAATTGAGGTAATACAGTCAGTAAATGATAGTGGACTGAGGCTGAATGTCTTAAATGGCTACATAACTGTCGGTTACATAAAGCACGACATCCTACTGTGACCATGAAAACAAACTAGATGAAGTAAAAAAAGGAAATAAACCCGAGATTAATATGTTAGTCAGTGTTATCATTCTCAATCTCCCTCTACATTTTTCTTCACAACTTCAACAAATATTGCAGTAAAAAATATTTCAGGTAGACAACTGTTATTAAACACAGGAATAAAACCCTTTCATGTCAGGAGGTAATTAAATATATCTAGACTGTATATTTTAAAAATATGATGCACAACAGAACATAAGAAAAAAGTAGATGCTTAAAATGAATTAAGAGGATATCCCACTGACACACAAGTTAAGAAGTAGAATGCATAGAATACGTGACTTCAGAAGAGATTTTGCAATTGGAAAAAAAACAGTATATATAATAAGAACAAACATACTCCATTAGCTACAATGAAATTCAGGAGGAAACTGCTTCAATTTTGCTTCAGTTCTTATCATAGAAACCAGAATTCCTTCCTGAGTTAGAAGGAATCCACAAACAACACCAGGTCCAACTCCTGGATCCACACAGAAAAACCTCAAAATCAGACTATGTGTCTGAGAGCACTGCCCAACTGCTCCTTGAACTCTAGCAGCTTGGTGCCATGACCACTCCTCTGGGAAGCCTATTCTAGGGTCCAGTGACCCCCTGGTGAACAACTTTTTTCTAACTCCTTACTCCATCTTTGATGCTCTTCTTGGTACACTGTTTATTCAGATTCAACTTGCCATCATCCAGAATCCCCATATCACTTCCCAAAGGGCTACTCACCAGTCTCTTGTCTGCAAATCTATACATTCGTTCTGGATTTTCCCGTCCCAAATGCAGAATCTGTCACTTCATTTGTTAAATTTCATGCAGTTGGTGATTGACCGGTCCTCTAGTTTGTAAAGACCTCTCTGCAAGGCCTCCCTATCTTTGATAAAGTCAACTCCTTTGATAAAGCTCCTCCCAGTTTAGCATCATCTGCAAACTTAGTTATTCTAAATTTGAGTCCTGAATCCAAGTAATTTATGAAAACATTAAAGAGAACTGGCCCTAAAATGCAGCCCTGTGAAACCTCACTACTAACTGGCAACCAATAACATGTAAGCTCATGTTCTATAACCCTTTGAGTAATTCTTAATTACTTGAAGCATTTTTCTATTATGTAGTACATTGTAGTTTCTTTTTAAGTAGCCAGTGCTGTCAATAATGAAACATAGTTATTTTTGGTACAATAAAACATGTTATGTCTTTGGTTGCTATAGTTTCTCACCTAAAAAGTACAGTTCCAAATTGCAGTGAGTTCTATGAGTTAGGTACTCAAGAAACACATGATCTATTCACATATGTTTATAAAAGAACTCCCTCAGAATGTGACTTATGAAATTGTACTAAACAAATAACCTATTGTAAAGAGAAAAAGACTGCCTCATTTAGTGTTCCTCTTCATGATTGCACTGACAAATATATCACAGTAGAGAACAAAGAGATGAAATTAGCTCTTTTTCTCCATCATACAATGAAAACACAAAGAGAATACCCTTTCTGAGATACCAGGATATGGACTTGATGGAAGATATTTGAGGTTGGTAGAAGACACATAAAGCTTGGGACAGAAGGCATTGGTTTGTTTTTGTCACAGAGGTCTCTTTAGCCAAAGTTATAGCAAGATCACCTTAACCAAGAGGTTAACGTAAGCCACGTACTGGAATTGCACACTGTGTGACTACTATGGATCACTATTCTTCTTGTCTTTGCATGGAAAGCATATACAAGGATACATAGCCATCTAGTGAGTGCTGTAGGATGCTGGTGCAAATTGGCAGATGGTCAGAGCAGTTTAATTTGCTCTGATGAGAGTTAATTAATCCCAGATCTTGAAAACTTTAATAAAAGTCAGTAACTTTGTGCACCCTCACATTTTGTATGTATAATACTTTATGATATTTTTAGACATAAGAAGTATATTATGGGAGAGTATTATGAGGACGAAAAAAAGCAATCAAATTCTCTTTCAAACATTTCCTCACACGAAAACATTTCTGAGAAGGCTATGCTGTTTTTCATGCAGAAATTTTGTTGCTATCACACCTAAGTACTAATCAGTATAAGTATCATTTTCACTTTATGTATGTAGGACACCTGGTTTATGAGCAGCTGCAAAAATAATGCAAAGATACCAGTCATGCGGATACCCTTTAAAATGAGTGAATTTACAATAGCTTTCAGCAATATTTGAGAACTACAAAACAAAAGCAAAATTAAATAGGACTGAACTTAACAACTTTCAAAGAATTCATAATAGGCCTTTGGAAGTTCAGAAAGGCATCTTCTCACTGGTAACATGCTATCTTGTCTTCAACAAATCTAAAGTAAAATGATTCATTTACAGAATGAGGTGACAGGTTCATAGCTTATTCAGGCAGCAGATTACAGCAGCTTCATTAGTGATCTATTTACTGAGTCGTATTTAATCACTGAGACTCCTCAGGTTTTTCCTCTCCAGCCCTGCGTCAGAATTGGTTGAAATTTCTGGTGCAAAGATATATCTAAATATTTAGCAACATACATTCTGGTCTAGTCTGGATGAGCGTAATGGTTAATATTTCAAAACCGGTGAAATCATCTTAGCAGTCACTGAGCAAATTTTTAAGCTGTAATGTCTTGTTGAATCAAATTCCTCACTGAACTTGTCTTGACTTTGATTCTGCTCAATATTTTTACTGACAGAATGGTGATAAAAATTTCTGCATGATCCAATATCTTGGTTAATAAAATGTAAAAATAGATATATATTTCTCAAATTGGCAGACAATACCATACAAAGAGAATCCTAAGACTTGCTGTAGCATGATTTCAAGGCATAAAAAAAAAAAAGGAAAAAAATATTGAAAGCATGATTTGAACAATTAGAAAGTAGTTGTAGCATACATAAGGATACACAGCCATCACTCAGCACTCCTAGTCATGACTGTACTGATAGATCCACCACAGTAGAGACAATAATGATCAAATAGATGTAAATAGCTACTTGTGAAATGTTCTGGAAGTAGAACTATATGCTACAGATTAAGGTAAGCATGGTTACCTTCATGTATTCTAAACTATATAAAGTTTACCTTCTTCCAATTGCTTAGCTTTAAGAACCACAAATAAAAGTTTTCCTCACCCTTTCTGAATTAATCTCTACCACACACTGGCTACTCTCCACTATTTAAGACAGTGGAACTATTTCTCAATATAGTTTCTAGCCCTTCCAAAAAGCAGATGCTGGGACGCTTCTCTAAAGGTACATTAAGATCAACAAAGTAGCTCTTTCTTCAGTGCAGCTAATTTAATTCAGCAAAATCTGCTATTGTGAACTTTAATTGCATATTAACATCTCTGATTTGAGCTGATAGCCATATTCTTCTGAGACACAGTGCTAGCCATGAATAATTCCTGACCTTTAACTATTGAATTAACGACAAATTTTTAATTAGTGAGCAGTTAAGCCAAAACTGTTCCTAACGAAGTTGCTTATGAGACTACTGTTTGGCTCATCTACTACAAAATACCCATTCCTTGGGAAGGAAATTTCTTTTCCTGAGGCTCTCAAAGTTTAGATCCTGCAGAAGTTACTCTGAAAAGAAATAAAATTGTTTTTAAAGGAAAATATAAAGCCTTGAATATTAAGGAATGCTATTTAAGAAAAAATGTAGAAAGCACTTTTGGTGTTCCAGCTGTAGCTAATTTCTAATGCATCTTTGAGGGAAACAGAACCAGAAAAAGTTTTGTTTTGTTTTGTTATTTAATTGAAACAAGTCACAATTAATTTTGTATTAAAAAATAAGTAATATGAAGTGGTGAAATCCCTAAAGGAAGTACGCAGATTTCATCTTGTAGCCTTGGAGGTAGCACTACCAGAGACACATTTCACAGATAATCTGAACCACTGAAAGCGTGCGCTTAGCATAATGGAACCAATCCAGAAATCAGTACTAACAAGGTAAGATAAAATCCAGTCACAGAATCAAATAATTGCAGGGATTTGAATGGCCCTCTGCATATCATTTATTCCATCCCTGCATTGCTAAAGCAGGTTTCCTAGAGTAGATTACACAGGAAAATATCCAGGCTGGTTGTGAGTATTTCCAGAAAAGACTCGACAACCTTGAGCTTGTTTCAGTGCTCTGTAACCCCCATTGTAAAGAAATTTTTCCTCATGTTCATTTGAAAGTCTTTGAGTTCTTGTTTGTGCCCATTGCCCCTTGTCCTGTTGCTGGGCATCACTGAGAAGAGCCTGGACTTGTGCTCCTGACAACTGCTTTTGAAATAGTTATCAGTATTGATAAGAATATTCTTCAGTATTCTCTTCTCTGGGCTGAAGATTCCCAGGTCTTCAGCCTTTCCTCAGAAGGGAGATGCTCCAGGTCCCTAATCACCTTTGTGGCTCTCTGCTGACCTCTCCCTAAAAGTTCCATCTTTCTTGAATCACAAAGCCCAGAACTGCACATATCACTCCAGATGTGCCCTCACCAGGGCAGAGTAGAGGGAAACGATAACATCCTCTAACCTGCTGACTGTGCTCCCTTTAATGCACTCCAGGATATCATTAACCTTCTTGGCCACAAGAATGCACTGTTTACTGTGGTCAACCTGTTGTCCACCAGGACACTCAAGTTCTTCCCCACAGAGCTCCCTTCCAACAGGTAGTTCCCTAACCTGTACAGATGCATGCAGTTCTTCATCCTCAGACAGTGATTGGAGGGTTGCCACCTTAAGCACAGTGAAAAAAAATGCTCCTATTTTTAGTTTTATGTTTAAAATTTCCCCAGAGGTCATAAGAATATAATGAGGTCTTCAAGATTTTATTTATTTAAGAATCATCATTTTAGAAAACCTGTTGTGCTAATTGTGCTCTTGGCCCAGATCCAGTAACTACAAAAATGAGGCATTTGATACTGGTGAATTTATACTATGTTTTCTTGCGCTGAATTTCTCAGGCAAGAAAGGGAAAAGGGAAAAGGGAATGAAAAACACCAACTCAATGTTTCCACTGTGGGAAATGAATCACCTAAAGGCTGAAACAAATTTGAATCTTTGATTATTTTTTGTGGTATTCTACACTACAAAGCTGAGGAATTTTACAGAAATAAGTATGATCTCAAAGTTTTCAAAAATATCCATATATATTCTGTACGTTCTGTATATTCTGGTGAACATACATTACATTAAATTACTGTAATGGTGTTAATGAAAGAAGAGATTCCATAGAAATTTATAAAGCAGAAGCACAGAGATGGATGAAAAAGCTAGCAAGACAATGTCATATTATTCCATAAATCACCCCAAAATCACAGCAATTACTGTTTTTCTGACAGCTTATAACACCTGAAATATACTGAAGGTTTTTCTCAACCAATGAATTCCAATATTAAAATGCAGTCAAATACCCAAATATCTAAAGGCGTATGTTGTAGAAAATGACTATTCTCAAATAAATTCATCTGGATATGACAAAATTACTCACATAGCCAAGGCTTAAAAGACAGACTATGAACGTAAATGGTTTTTATGTTTAGTATACAAAAATCTGCAACAAATAAAGACTGATTTCATCTGCTTCAGTTGTAGCCTACATAAATGAGTCACAAATCAAAATTAGGATAATCAATTCAATGGTATCTCAGTCTAGAGAAAGACACTTGAAGATAACTTAGTTACTACGACTGTAGGTTCAAAACACCTACATTAATTTGTGGACTTGTTAATGACTCATCCACAGTTCCACAAAAAATAAACACAAGGCTTATTCATTTTACAGCTCAGACTGAATCCTATCACCATATCACTTTGTTTTTTCATTAGCAAGTGAACCACAAACCACACAGATATTGAAAATCGTACTACGGAAATTACTGCTTTCACTTAAAAATAAGTTTTTCATCTACTGCAAATAAAAATAGTAGCTGCATTATTCAAGACAGTTATAGCAATTCTTCAAACTGTAATATAGCAAATCTCATTCTGAGTCATTTTATTCATCAACTCTATCATCTCAGAGCTTATTAAAATGATGTAGGAAAAAAAGAAAAACAGGCCTAGTTTACACTCCCTTCCTTTTCATTTTTCCTCCACTTCAGAACAATTTACAAATATCTAGGTGGATAGGATTCTGTCAGCTATTTCCCTTCATACTTGTTCTCCACTCTCACCACACACTTTGTTTTCATCAGTCTCTCTGCCCTTCTCTGGCTGTGTTAACATGATTTTTCTAGCTTCAATATCCTACCACAGACGTGCCCCAGGTACTTATTACATTTGTTCACATGTATTTCTTAAACATCAGCATATTGGGTTGAAGCCTGGACAACCCATAGGAGATTTACCAAGCATCTTCTCTGCTTCCTATTTAAAATAATTGATGTCCTGTATCTGGTCATAAAGATTTTAAGAAATTCCTCTTCGATTAAAAAAGGATGTGAAAACATTCCTTAAGTGTAGTTTTTCAGACTTCGAAGTGTTAAAAGACATTGAGGCAAAGTGTTCCTGCCATCTTTCTGCCTTCAACAAGTTTAGTCTAACAGCTTCTATGTATACCTTCAGGAAGGCTTCAAATTTGTTAATCTGGCTCAAGAGTTAAAAGCTGCTGGACACCAATACACCAAGCTGGGGAGTGCCACGTCTATGCTGAGTACTTTTACTTGCCTTCCTGTCTGCAGCCCTCTCCCCCACCCAGTGTTGTCATTAGTAGTGAAACACCTTTATTTTTCACAAGTCAATTCTTAATACTATTGATATAATAGTGAGGGATTTGGCAGGACTGAAAATGTCCTGAAAACAGGACTCAACTCTGGATGTGAGGAATATGACACTAACCCCATGCAGAATCTGTTTATGTCCTAGAAGTTCCACACAATTTGTCAATAGAGGAAAAACAACTGTAACTGCCTGAAGGCAAAAGAATGGAGCTGAGAATCTTTTATTAATGCTGTTCCCTGTATTCATTACGTCCCCTTTGCTCAGTCAACGTCATGTTGGTAACAACGAACTGCTGCCTGACTGGTATAATGCACAGATTTTATTATCATAACATGCTAATATAAATACTTTTTAGACTGTCTTCCTAAGAGAGATTTGTATTATAATGTATGAATACATATTTATTTTTCCTTTCCTCCCAGCTGAATTTGCAGCTGATTTACCCCAATTTCTCAAGGAAATACAAACTCTAATAGTTTTATACCCTTAAAAATTTTGTGAAAAAAACATGATTGAGTGGAGGAGGAGAAACTCAGTGATGCCTCCCACTGAGCCAAATTCTTATTAGAAAATAGAAAAGATATGAAAACTCCAGTCATGGCACAGGTGGTGACGGGTGACTAGGACGTCCTTTGAATGATAACTTTGACTATATTAAGCACGAGAGAAGTCAGACAGACAATTCATTACACTGCCAACAGAAGTCCTGTTGCTTTCTCTGTGCTGTGTCACTTAACACAGAAAAATGCTTCTGTCATAGTGATGGGTGCTTCAGCCTGTCCTGGGCTTCCTGACAAATATTGTCTATACAATGCTAATACTTCATGTATTAGCTAATACTTCAGCTCTTTGAAATCAAATTTCTGGTTAAGAACAACTCCAGAGGAAAGAAAAAGCTGAATAAAAGAGCTTAGTAAATGAAAATATGAAGATAAAGAGGGAAAGAGAAGATTAAAATAAAGAAAACCAGTAACCAGTAAATTGCCATTAAGAACTGTGATTTTCTTCAGTGAAGAAAACTCGAGGTGTAGAAAAAAAATTTAGTGTTATGAGGCTAATAAACTATATATATAATTATATAAAATTAAGCAAAACTGTATTTTTTTTTTAAATGAAGTAGAAATACTCCTTTTAAACATAAAATCTCAGTGTTATTTAATGTGGAGGTACTATTTTTACTTGTAATTGTAACTAAAGTTTTAAATTTACTTGTAATTGTAATTAAATTGTAAAAATTGTAATTTACTTGTAATTATAATTTAAAAAAAAAGTATGCAAATTGGACTGGATGATCTTAGAGGTCTTTTCCAACCTTGGTGATTCTATAATAAATGATTTCTTAACAAAGTTCAGAGATTTAGTTAGGCCTCACTATTTAATAAACAACGTAGCATTCTATTTTTGTTACAGCTTTGAAGATCTGAATGTACTTCATATGACTTTAGTAGTAAAAAAAATGTGTTTGGACAGATAAACAAAGTCTTCACTTCCAAGTACAATATGGATTAAATTTTAATCTGATTAGATTTACCATATAATTCATGCAAATACATACTAGAAATTTTATCCTGACATTTTATTAAGGATCATGACTTGTTTTCCTCATATCTTTAAGACTGGCCTCTAATTTATTTGACTAAGTATGATTCATTTTATTTTTTCAGCACTTCAAAATGTGTGAAACATTTGCCTATGCAGATGTCTGAACATATTGCTGTACAAATGCAGTACAACATAACAATATGGTACTGTTTTTTTCAGAGAAACATTTAAATAATGACATTTTTCTGGATATGTTATCATGTAACTGGTATAAATTACCTATACTCAGAGCAGTGCTAAATACTACTAAAGAAATCTGTGACTGTATTCTGAGTCTATCATCATGTAATTAGTATGCCTTACACTCTGTGTGTGTATATATGCATATATATAAATGTACGTGTATTTACGCTGGTTCATGTAACATAAAAGGAAGAAAAACAATGTGAAACTGCAAAAGGTAAAGCAGGAAGCTGGTAACAGTTAAATGAAGAATAACAATGAAGGAAAAGGAAAGAAGAAAAGAGATTGGAGAACAAAAAAAGCATAGAAAGTGAAATATAACTTCGCCTAATATTTTTTACAAGGTTATATGTATATACACAAATATACTAGTAACTGTCCTTACAATATTCATCCGCAGTGGATATTTGCTTCAGGAGATAAAATTGATTGGAAATGCTATGCATCTGAAAGAACATATAAAGGTATTAACACCTCTACCTGGTATTTCCCGGGACAATTTGAAGCAATAGATGAAGTGGACCATGTTGTTTCACTTGGCAAACCACTAAGAAAGCATCCCAGACTGAGTCTAGAGACAGCAGTAAGAGACTAAAATTATTCCAAATCAAAGCTACCTGGCATTCTGTCTGTCTTCGAGTACTGTTATTATTTCCTGTCACTTCGAACCCACGACAGGTCTCCAGTTCCTTCAGATGCCACACACAGCTTTATCTCTTCTTCCTACCATCAAGAGGATTTTCAGAAGAGATGTCATCATATATCATACCAATCTTCTTATTTGCTATTGGAATTTAAGCTTGATAAAACAAATCCAAGTATACAGAGCTATGCAAAATCTTAATCCAAAATCAAGGAAGCTAAGCTGCTTGGTTTAAAAAAGAAAACAAACAACTCTTCCATTGTGATTATTTTATGTCCACTTTTTAATTTCTTCACCTTGATTTGTAAAATGACAAATCTGTGATCTACAATACTATTAATGGTGTTAAATTGTGAAAATTTGGTGATTAAAGCTTAGAAAACAGAATAACCTTACCACCAATAATTCTTGGTTTAATTGACTTCTTAAATATCTTAATACGGTAACAAGTCTTCTTACAAGTAATCTTCTACATGGATTATCACCTGAATCACTCCAGCATTTTTCTTCAGTTAATATCCATATGAGATGCAATTTTTCTTTTTTTCTTTTTTTTTTGTAAAAGCTGTCCTTAATAACAAAAACAAGTACAGTAAAGGAAAAGATTCAATTAGAATTTTTCACTCCTTAAATACGATGTTATCTGTGAGTACAGAAGACTTGAGAGCAAAGACAACTTCCACGGCAAGCTGTGTTACCAAAGGAAAAGTTTAATAATGGAGACTGGAAAACATGACCTAGCTGTTTCATTTTAATATGGTACAAGTCTCAATGATATTTTGTCATTTAGCTTTTACAGAAAAAGAGACAGACTACAGCAGAATTCGGTTCCTTTCCGTTTTCTCTGATGGCAGATATTATGAAAGGCTGAGTATACCTATTTGTATCACAACTCCCAGCTTGACAGTTAAGAATAAATGATGCCTGCCTGTGCTATCTAAATGGTATAAAAAGAGATTGCATCTAGTTTCAGTTCAAATAACCAGAAAAAAGTAATTGATGGTTGCAGTAAGAGTCATTTCTTGTCCTTGTGGCTTAGGCAAGAGTAGCAATATAGTTTAGCATATGTTGTTTAACAGTGAATTACTATCTGATATGCTTTGGTAACAGTGTAAGTTTTAGAGTGAATTGCCTGTCTTCTACAGCAGTCTTTAGTCCTGCAGGGCTCCCAACAGAGTAGGCATCCATCCAAGAATTTTCCCATTAATAGGAACTCTTTCAGCATTACTTGGAGAAGACACTTTTTGGCAGTATTAAAATCAGACTAATGTTGTCACCAGACATTGATGCATTTCAGAATTGAAGAAAGATATCTTCACCCTGCACCCCATCAGTATTACTAAAAGACTGAATGTTGTAACTATGAAAACAAAGGTGTGATAACATAAGCAACATAGAAGTCTTAGCACCACAATCCTACAGAAAAGCATAATTACTAATCTGAAGCAAACAGTTTTTGTTCAGTGTGTGTTTTGTTCTCCCTGTTCTTTCACTCCCCAGCAGCTGAGCTCCTCACTGTAGCTCACAACCAATCTTTGCTTTTCTTCTTAAAGCGACACACAGGCAGTAACAGTAATTAATATATAGGCATAAACAATGCTACTGCAATTATAGGCTGTAAGAATTCAGTGTATGCTAGTTCCTTGCTGATGCTATTGCCCAATTATTTACACAGGAAGTGAGAGTGAAGTGAAAGACACAAAAGTTAAGCACATCACTTGTAATGATTCACAAATGTCTGTCAGAGAGCACTGCAACTGGCATCTCCACTTGGAAAAGGTTGCACATAAAATACATCCTCCCTACTTCTTCTGCAAATGTAGCAGTACCTAAGATTGTACCACCAGTAAATTCACTGGAACAGTGTAGGCATTAATTTCTAACACCAAAATAAGCACGAGAGTAGGTACTGTATTAAGTGATTATTTCACTGAAGATACAGCTATAAAAGAAGTGTGAAACCTAATTATCAAGTGTAACTCGCATACTGGTTGAACAAAATAAGCGTTAGTGAAATGCTTGTCCTGTAATTAATCTTGGTGTTAATTTCCTGACTGAGTTGATATGAAATAATTGTATATGCAAACAATTAGAAGGACAAAAATAAAGTGAAATGTAATTAGAAATGATGTTATTTAGCATCCAAATATATTTTAAAATGTTCTTATCAATTTTATAACAGACTATTTTCCTGTTACAGTCAAATCCTCTCACCAATAAAAATAATAATAATATTCCTATTGTCAAGTTAGGAATGGAAAATTCATAAATTTCCCTCAGACATCATCACTAGCTGAGGCTAATAGAGAACCAGCATTATTTAGTTCAATTTTCATCCAAATGACTCAAATATAATTCACTTACACCTCTGAGACACTCTGAGATGTAAAATATATTTGGTGTTAAATATTTGATAACTGTGGCTTGCTCTTCTTTCTCCTTACCCAGGATTTTTAAGAGAACAAATCCTGTCTTGTATGATTAAAATTCTATCAGAGTTGCTGTCCATATTTTATATACTTGGGGTAAAGGTTAAGAACTTTAAGAAGAAATAGCCTTAAATTCTAAGCTGTACTTGCAGATTTTAAATGCAAATTCTTTCCATCACAGATTTACTTAGTATCCAGCTTTTGAAATACACTGAGTGAAAGCAATCTTTTTTTTTTCTTCTTTTTTTCTTTTTTTTTCTCCCCCCATTTGATCTGAGCCTCTGCACTCCAGGAATACAAAAGGCTGGGCTATGTTACTTCCCCCCCCCCTCCCCCCTACCCTCCCGCCCCCCTTCTTCCCTTTTCTTCTGTATCTCTCTGATTGATCAAAATCCCTGGAATTTATTTATTTTTTTTTCTGAGATTTGGGCATGTTTGCTTTCAGTGCAGTTTTTGCATTTTATTTCAAAGGGAAAAGGAGAATTAAAAAAAAAATGAAAAAAAAACCAACCCCACAAACAACAAACATTCCCTCAATATACTGTTGTCCAAATATCACCAATCACAAGAGCCCTTGTTCAGTAGTTAAGCAAGGAGGACTGAATCGAAGAAGAGATGCTTGCTTTCTCACTGAGCCAAATAGATCCATATGCCTTGCTGTAGTATAACCTAGCTTCAGCAGGAACAAAGGAATAACTTTGCCTATTCTTATTTTGCGTCTTTGATAGCTCTCAGGACATAGCACCTCTAGGTTCAAGCCCATGCATTTAAACAAATCTAGAAATGGAGACTTGCCTTCATGAATGCCACAAGCCACAGATAGGGCAAAAAAGTATCAAATATTTCCTCCTCTGACACACTCTCAGAAGATAGCTCAGTATTAAGACTAAAGGAAGAGATTTGGAAAAGGGAATCCCCTAGAAATACTTATAACTGCCGTGGTCTACCACACGCCTTCAGGCTGCTTCTCACTTGGACACAGAAAGTCATTTTCCAGGGGAATTCTAGCTCTCTCACTCTCCCTCTCTCATGAAAGAAATAAATGGTAACTTATTTCTGTGCTCTGAAAGCCTCTCTCCAGTCACTTGTGATGAATCTATTCTCTTAATCCAGGTTCACAGTGTTCAAAGGCAATTTAATCATCTTAATTTCTGATCAGCTGTAAGAATAACCGCTGTCAAATTGGCAACATCTTCCTTGTCCAAATGATCACGAAAGCCTCTAAGGTGAACTGAACATATCAAGCTTGGGATGAAAGACAATCTGTGTCTATCAGTTTCTAAATTACATTTATCTGCTCAGTTTTTCTATTCTCTGAAGTTTGTTCCCTGAACTGTCTTACTGTTAAATTGGATTAATAACAATGCAGTGTGTGAATGGCAGTCTTGAGTTCCAAAGTTAATGGAGCTTATTTCAGGCCTCATGTTATTCTGTATTTTCCTTTGCTCCACATTCTTAAGAGACGCTTATCTAGAACCCTTGCTTGAAGAAATCAAGTCCTGTGAATTTAATACTCTATCCACAAAACCCACCTCTAATTCCATGTTCAGCAAAACTACCCGTAACATAATCCTGAAGTAAAACAAAAGAGATCTTTCGATATGCTTGCTCACATTTGCTAGAAATGTACAAAGTGTCAATCAGTCATGGTATTTTACAATTTCAATTATTAGTAGTCAGCTGAGATTAAAAAAAATTAATAGTCAAAACAATTAATGAAGATACTGTAAGAAAAATTTGGAAAATTTGCTAAAGATGGTTTTCTCTCATTTCATGCCTTTTAATTTGAAGCTTCAGTGCCAAAACAATTTAGAGGCAGTGAGCCACATGCTTTTTTCTCTTTAGCATTAGGCTTATGCTGAATATTCATACTTCTCAACTGCCTGAGATTAATCCACATTATGTCATTACACATCACTTATACCTCTGAAAATAATGAAAACAAAATATCTAGCATTTCCTTAGGCCTTTAAATTTAATATTAAATTAAAAAAAAAAAAAACAACAAAAAAAAAAACGTTGAGGGCTGCAGTTATACCAGATAATTTTTTTTTCTTTCTAGAAACCCATTTCTTTATAGGTCATGGAATAAATCCTGAATAATTTCCTTTTAAACAGAGGAACAGTATCTGTGGCAGACATTTTTTCTTCTTTAAACTTAAAGATGTAATAAAAAGTAAAACTAGAAGTATTTACATTTTCATATTGCCCTGAATATGGCCTCACATGGAACTGTAATACAATTGGATGTGTAAGAATAAAAAGAATAATAACTAATAAAGCAATAATACAAAAACAGGATTCAGACCCAGCAAAAATGCTAGAAAAAAGTGACAGTTGAGTTTAAAATAAACAATTCACTGCCATATGAGTAGTAGGCCAAAAGATTGCTGCACAATTCTTTTTATCCTAATTTTATCTTCAACTCTATATACAAACTTCAAACAGTATATCTGCTACAAGGTATAAGGTATTTATTTCTTTGGAAGTTACTAGAAGTCTATAAAATAGATGCCTTTTATTAATCACAAAAGCATGCAAATACTACGACTGATAAAAAAAAAGGAAAAAATAAATAATAACAGAAAAAAAAAATTAGTCAAGGTTTTTAATACATAGATTCCTATATTTCATTTCTGAAAAAAAAAAAACCAACAAAAAACAACCAAATAATGAGTAACTCAATTTTGATTCCAATTTTTTGTGAGAAGGTTCTCATCACTGAAAAAACAAACAAACAAATATCACCTAATCAAACCAATAAGTGACAAGCGTACAGGTCCAAAATCCCTGAAGCATAAATAAAGTCTTCAGAGTGAGCTTCCCCTTGAGGAAACAGAATTAGATAATTATTTAGGAGATAACACTACTGAAAACAATTATAATTGAATAAAAGTGAAGATGGACTGACTACAGCAGGCAGCAACAATTTGTTTTGTTTGGTTGTTTAGAGCACATTGAGAACATTTGGAAATTGAGTTAAAAAAATGAAAACCATTGGTAGAACAGTCTTATAAGCACTTTAAAAGGAAAATGAGCTTTATTATGAATAACGCAAGTCATCTCAAATGAAAAACAAACAAACAAAACAAAAAGCAGCAACAACAAAAACCCCACAATTCCATTCTCCCATGACTAAAGACTAAAAGCAGAATCATCTCCTTGTGAGTAAAGAAACATTTTTCAGTTGCTCCAACAAATTTAGCTTAATATATTAAAGCTGCACTATTTTGTTTACAGCACAAGTAAGATGAAGATGGTAAGTGAACTTAAGTCATCAAAGACAAAAGAGGGCAAGTATTAATCTATGTGCTCTTTTGCTTGATCTTGACATTTTAATCTACTCAAATTTCATACTTTCATTTTTTAATATGGAATTTCTTTACTAAGGACTTGCTGGTCTTTAGCAAAGCCAAGAGGTAAGAGAAAGGCCTTGGGGATGAGTGAGGGAAAAATAATGTATATCTGTTTCACTGAAAAGTAAGATTTCCTTACAGTTACAGTACAGTACAGAAGTCCTTTACATTTTATTATTTTTGTTCTACATGAAATGCCAATGTACAGAAATTGTACAGAATTTTAAAGCACAAGTGTAATAATATACATCTATGCCTAAATGTTTCTGATGAATATTTTTACTTAATTAATAGCTATCACATGATGTAAAATTGTGTAGAATTGCCCACCACTGTTAGCTAGGATACATACTATCACAACATTCATGAACAGAAGTCTTCCTACAATTTTTCACTACAGGGAAAGTAGAATTTTTACATTATGTATCTCACAAGCCTCAAATAATAGGATTCTCTAGTTCAGATAAGCGTGAAATTAGTACTCCTGAGTAATTGTAAACACCATCCCTTCTTCACAAAAAATGAATTCAGTCACATGCCATTTCTTTTATCCATAATGACGGCCAGTGGTGAAAAACTTACATTGAGCCTGTATTATTTAATATAAAAAGAAAAAAATATTTGACTTGTGTTCTTTTTACCAGTTCAGTTCAGAACTTTATCTAATCACGCTATGTACAAAGCTGAATCACATCACAAGAATATTTTTTTAATGGTTGTCTCTTCCTCTCAATGTCAGGTGATGGAAGGAATCTAACCTAAATTAAGCAAAGGATCAGACAGGGGAGGTGAACAAGAAGTGTCAGCAGTGCTTCTATTCAGTAAAGTTCCATGGCAACTGTAGTTAGCTTATACAACAAAATGCCAAAGTTGAGTATTCCTGCATTAAAAATCCAATCTTCAGCAAGTAAATACAAGTAGTTTGCAGACAACTGTCAGGAATAACATGGCTGGACAAACAGTCATACTCTCAGTGCTAAGAAGGCATCTCAAATGACATAGATCAATGTTTCTTAAATTCTGCTACATATATTTGGATTGAAAGTAAGAGTTAGAATATAATCCTTCCCACATCTGCACACACCATGAATGCAGTTATAAGCATGTCCTTTAGTTAGAACAAAATTCAAAGTTACTAGGAATTCTGGAACCCAGAATTCTCCTGGATTTTTACGTCTACTATGTCTCCACATAATCCAAAAATGTTAAGCTTCCTATATTCAGACCACACCAAAATTTTATTATGGTCTTTTATGGTCCCATAGATTTTTCAAAATCACACTAATGGTAAGATACTAATAGACCATCATAAAATAATAGCTTCTACTGCAAGTACTGAATTAGCCAACTAGGAAAGATGTTTGAGAATAGAGAAAGCTTTTGGGGATCAGATAGGTGGCTGCAGTGACCATGTAATAGCTGAGTTCAAAATTCTGGGCATAAAGAGAAAAATCTCAACAGAATTTCCAGCCAGGATTTGAAGACAACAAGCTCCTCAGAGATCTAGTTAGCAGCATCCCTTGGAAATCAGCTCAAGAATGTTCATGTATCCATGAGAATCAAACACTTTTCAGAAATCACCTTTTAAAAGCCCAGGAACAAACCATCTTTTCATCGTTTAAGTAAGCAGGGCAGATGACCAGCTTGGCTGAACAGGGAACTCTACCTGGAACTGGGACAGGAAAAGAAAAAGCATAGTGTCTGGAAGCAAGGTCTGGCTTCACAAACCTAGTACAGAGCTACAATTTGCAACTGTAATGAGAAAACAAGAAAAGCTGACACTGGTCAGTGTGGTGTCAGACAAGAGACAAAGGACAATGATAGCATCAGACTGTTGCTTGAGGTAGATAGCTACCTAACAAGCAAGGAGGGGGAAAAGCTGAATGCATTTAATGCCTTTTTAGACTCAAGCTTTAATAATAACTCTTGGGCGGCTCAATCTTCAGAGTTGGAGGATCATAGTTTGGGGGCATCAACTTCTCATGTGTGGTCACTGAATCTGTATGGCAACAGCTGCTCAACGTTCCTAAGTCCATGGCGTATGACAAGATTCACTTTAGAGCACTGATGCTGTTAACAGACATTATAACTGGAGCTCTCTCAGCAGTTTACTAAAGTTTCTGGGAGTTTGGGGATGTTCTAGCTGACAGTAAGCTAGCCAACTGTATACTCATCTTCAGAAAGGGCATGAAAGAAGATCCGGGACACTTAGTCTAACCTCAGTTATGGAGAAGATTATCCCAGAGGCTACTGAAAGTCAGTCAGAGCAAAGCTATTGTTGAGGATAGTCAACATGGGCTCGTGAAAGGAAAGACCCCCTTAGAAATTTGATCTAATTCTTTGATAAGATCATTTCATGTTGGACAATGGAAAAGCAATGGATCTTTCTGAATTTTGGTAAGGTCTTTGATGCTGTGTGCCACAGCATCTCTCTGGAAATTCTGTCAACAGGTTGATGCTATGCTGGGTGATAAACCAGCTCAAAAATAGAGCTCAAAGCACTGCCGTAAATGAGATTACATCTGGCTGATGACTGACCATTATCAATATTCCCAAGGGTTCAACTCTAGAGCCAGTTCTGTCCAACATTTTTATAAGTGAACTAGATCCAGGAATGGAATACATCCTCATCAAGTTTGCTGTTGATCACAGAATAGCCTGGGTTGAAAAGGACCAGAATGATCATTTAGTTTCAACCCCCCTGCCACAGGCAGGGTCACCGACCAGTAGACCAGGCTGCGATACTAAACTGGGAAGTACTGTTGACACTCTGAAAGGACAAGATATCTCACAGAGGGATCCTGGTACACTGAAGCACTGGGTAGTCATCAGTTTCATGAAGTTCAACAAAGATAAATGCTAGATTTTACAATTGGGAAGGAGTAATACCAAAGGTACAGATAGGGAGACAAGAGGCTGGAGAACAGCTCAGCAGGAAAGCACCTGAGGGTGCTGGTGAAATCAGATTCTGCATTGTGCCTTGATAGCCAAGAGGACAAATTACATTTGAGATGCATTAAACATAACACATATAGTTGACAAAAAAAAAAAAAAAGTGATTCTCCTGCTATATTTACCAGTAATGTAGCCTCACCTTAAGTATTCTGTGCACCACAACACAAAAAGAAACCTCCAGCTTCTTTTTTACAGCCTCCAGATGAGAGTAACAAAGCTAGTAACACTTTGGGTTGCTCTGTCTGGAGATGAGATTGAAAGGCGACTTCATTGCTCTGTAACTTCTTGAAGGGGGGAAGTGGAGAAAGAAGTGCTGGTTTGTTCTTTTTGTTAACTAATGATAGAATACATGGGAATCACAAAAAAAGAAACCAAAACCAAAAACCCCGTACCACAACAGTAGTGGTACAGTAGTACAGTAGTCAAACAGCAGAAGAGGCCTTGAAGAGAGGCTTTGAAGATCTGAGGCTGATACCTCAGATCTGTCAGATCACATTTGAACAATGACATCATGCTTCAACACTGTTAGCCCTCAAGTAGTCAGGCAATTGGAATGATGATCTTCTGAAGATCTTCCCATTGTTCTATTCTCTGTGGCAAGGTACTTTCAAAAACTTTTCCAGGCTCATCTTCAAGAATGTCAGTAACATTCTTGATTATCTTTACCCTATGCAACATAAAGCTGTAAAGTGGAATTTTAAACACTGTATTTTAACATAAATCCATTCAGAAATTGCCAGATTGAATTTTACAATAACTGCATGCTGAATGATGAATTGAGCTACTGTATTTCTAAAGAATTGAATGTCGTCACTCTATGAATCATAATTCCTTTGCACTTTCCATTTTTCTCAGGATGAAGTAAACTGCCTTCACTCTTATCTCAACATTCTCCATCATCTCAGTGAAAGATTTGGCCTTTATTACAATAATTTACATTGTCATACTGCTTCTCAAAGATGACACAAAGGGATTCTTAAAAGCACATCATCCTCATATTAGAGCACAAATAATTCAAATTGTGTAACAATGGTGTGGTTGCCAGCATATCAGAATTTGTGGCAGAAAATGTGAAATTGGCATTTCAGGAGTTTGCCTGGTCTTTAGCTTCTTGAAAACACAGAAAAGCAATTTCATGCAACCCATCCAACCTGTGCTATCAAAAATTAATGAAGCATTAAAATTACTGAAGAGTTAACATGACTTCTGAAGATCATGTTCATAGGCAAAGCCAAAAATTAGGTTCCATAGTTCTTACCTGCAATGCGTGCAACCTCAAGAAACAAAAGTAATACTCTTTAAAATTATTAAAATAATCAGTTCTTAAAATTTTGCCTTAAAATTCTTGTCCAGCTTATACAGTTTGAGTTGAAGGTGCAATTGTTGCCAAACTTATAGACTCTCAAGTTTAGAGGATAATTCTCTTTTGTATATCAGTCCTTTTTCTCCTTATATCCTTGACAGAAAAAAAAAAAAAAAAAAAGTATCATTTTGTTGTTTGGGGCCAACTCACAATCATCTTTAACAAGAGAAAAAAAAAAGTAGTATTTACCACATTAGTGGACTCTTCTGAATGTTTCAATACACATTAAATTACTGAAATAAGTGAGAGGTCATTTTAAAATCTTTGGAATATAAAAATAGCATCCATTGCAATTCTTGAAACCTGAGGTGTTAACTGAAGTCATGTCCTATTTAACAGTATTCAAGGTTTCTCTACCTTAAATTGGTAAGCCAGCTGCTGTCTTTGCCTACTGATTCAGAATTCTAAGGTTCATCTTTGTGAACTCTCCAGACTTAATGTGCTTTGAATGTTTTGCATAGTTCTGTGCACCAAGTACTTTACTAAATCAAATTTAACATAAACAGTATTTGTTTTTCCTATTCCTTTGCTTCAGTATTTTTTGTCAAATACAATACTCTCTTACCTCTTTGTTTCCTTCCAGGAAAATGATCAGTTGTATATTAAAGGGTTACACAGCCTTACCTTTCCTATGTTATGCTGTTACACACAACTATCACTCCCAGAAGAAATTAACAGTCTAAAGTTCTCAATTGGACCAGTAAAGACTAAGCATAGTTTAAATTGTAGATGCTGGAAAATATTAGTGTTATTTATTCTGAGAGATTTGTAATTTAATGAATGGAAGTAATTTTATCAGTCTGTAGCCACACATACAATTTACCTTCTGTAGAATGACAGTCCCTAGCAGCAATCACAGTAAAGTGAAATGTTCATAAAAATCTCTGTATTATTCTTGCCAGAAAGTAGACATTAAGCTAACATCAAAGCAGTAACTTAAAGGGCCAAAGAGTTTTCTGTATAATTTTCTACCAACTTAAACATTGCTTGAACCATAATACATTTTTTTCTTAATTGAGATTAGTGACATTTAAGTGTAATGTTTCCGCACTTATTAATGCTACTAGATCCCAGGAGCAAGGGCTAGGAAAGAGAAGTTGGTGGAGGTGGCAAAACTACAACTTTAGAAAATAAACTAATCTTTCCAGTGAAAGATTTTTGGCAGCAAAGATGAAGAAGTCAGATTTGCTTTATTTCAACTTATTTGTTGATCCCACTTTTTAACTTGAACAGTTTACCTCAGAATACGGGCATGGAGGAATATATTACTACTTACACAAGGAGAAAACAACAAAATAGCTTACAAAGTCACTCTTTAAAGAATAAGTATATCTTAGTGAGGGCTAGGAAGTGGCACAGATTGCTTGCTAGAAATTCTGTGACAGGTATGTTACTTTACCCAAAAAATTACAGAAGTTTAGAATTTTTAGAACCTATGCTCAGAGGTGCTTCACAAACAAAGGAATACACATTTGAAGTGAAGTGTCTCCAGTTGTACTATGCTATATTGTACGATATTGTACTATGTCTGCAAACATAGTTGCTGGGACATTAATATTAAGAATTTGTGATAAAAGCAGCAGGCACTTTCTAAAAAACTTAACTTTTAGGCTTAATTAATATTTTCAGACATCACCTATATTTCTTCATCACATACACAAAAGATGGCCTTTTCTTTAACATTATTATGCATTTATGCATATAATGCATATGCATTTAAAAAAAAAACAACCCAGTTAGTGTTATTTAGTGCATAAATTATATATTTCTTAGTCCACAGTTCTTGGATGTGGGAAAAACATTCTTTGCCCCATAGTTCATAACCAATTCTTGTCAGTATGCCTTTGATATTTTGGCCATTTTTTTTGGAAGAGCTTAAGGGTAAAGTAGATATCAATAATAGAAGAAATTAAAAACACCACACGCACAATTCCACAACAAACTATATCAAGACTACAGGCAAAAGAAATAGTTTACCTAGGGTCTGACAAAGTAAGTGTAGTTTCAGTCACCTGTAGATGATCAATTCTCTTGTAAAATACAGAGTGGAATAGATTTGCTTTGTACTCTCCTTTGAGACAGTTCAGCACAAAATAATGGCCTTTACACATAAAGCTTTGCTTTTTACAGGTTCTGAGAACTTAATCTTACATTCACACTATTTAGAACTTAAATATCCAAATTAGTATTCTATAGAATAATATAGAAAGAGCATTGGTGAGCTTATGATAGAAATCAGCAGATTTATCATCTTAGAATTACAGCTTATCTCTGCTGTTTAAGATTTTAGTGGCAAAGTATTCAATACTTCCAGTAGGTTAAAGTTAATACCTTTATCCTGTCCAGTAAGCCAGTGAATTTTATGAGCATCCACACTATGTATTCTCAGCATGAAATTCGTTCTAATAAGCAGGCAGACATATGTACCAGTTTAAAACAACAGGACAAACTTCCTTGTATCGTGAGAAAATTCAGCTGCTGACAGCTAATGTGACAGAGATGAGGTCTTAATTTGAGTGAGAGTCTTTCCCTCCTCCTTCTCCTCACCATAGGGCCCTTGCAACCACAGGCTGAAAACACTAGTTTAATCCTTTTTAATATGAAAAATACCCATTTAAAAATATTGTTTATGTGAAAACTTCATTTATGACACATGAGAGTAACTTTCAGATATTTTTTTGTTATAGGTCCCACACATACACCATCAAACATATGGGACTTATATTCATCTTTCTACATTTTGAATGCTTATCTCATAAAAAGCCTCCAACTTTTTATATTTTAACCTTACCTGGAAATTCCTACAGTATAAAAGCATGCATACTTTCTTTTGTGCAAACCACAAATTTCAATTTCCTGGGCTAAGGTAATCACTAAACAAGATGATGTTTAATACAGAACCTAATCTTGAGGGTGAGTGCTCAATGCATGACTGACTGTGTGTATACTCTGGCTTCTTGGAGACCTGCAAAAAAAAAAAAAAAAAAAAAAAAAAAAATCCACACACACACAAAAACAACCAACCAACATTTTACTAATTCAGCCTAGGCATTCTGATGTAACTGAAGTCATTACTAGTGGTCAAAACTTTTCTACTGATTTTATTTCATAGTCCTCAGACGGCAAGACATCACACTAAACAAGCACCTTCTGTACAGAATAACCACAGATAATAATAGCTCAAATAAAACCTTTGCCAAATTCTTATTCTTTGTGATATTCTCCATGACAGGGATTGTAGCATTTAACTAATGGAAGAGCTATGTTCAGTAATACAGATAGGAGACAGCACAGAAACCTCAAACAGAAGAGCTGGTAACTGTGGAAACTGCCCTATCAAAAAATAGGATGAAGGCAATGTCCATAGAAGGCTACTTGGAACAGCTCTATGCTCCTGCACGAAGATTTATTTTGACCCTCTGTCAAATTGGTTCTCAATTGTCCCAGGGACCTTTATCCACTGAGTCTCAGTTCTCAGTTCTTGCTTAACAGGAGAAAGGTCACAATAAACGACCAATCAGTTATATGTACTACATTTCCTAGAAGAATCAAGATTAAAAAAAAGTTTCCCTTCCAGAAGTTGTACGTGAGAAACTACACTGAATTTAATTTTCTAAAATGTTTTATGAAAAAAAATAAACAAAACCAAACTTTTTGTGTCAAGGTTACAGCACTTCTTTCAAACATGCTTGAACTGCTGTGGCCCCAGGAGCATAATTCAAGTAATTAAATTTGGAGCATGCAACTACAGAGGAATTGTTCTATGACAGAGTTTGCAGCCTTAGAGTGAGAGAAGTTAGCACATTCAGCATGGCTAAAGTAGAAGACAATGCCAAATATAGAAGAAAGATAGGTATAAACAGAGCAGTAAGCAATTTCCACAGAATATGCCTGCTTTTTTTGCTGTTCCAACAGAACATAATTACTTCAAAAATACTTTTAAAGTGGAAAGGCAAAGAAAGATTTATTGGAAGCTCTTCTCCCGAGCCAGTGTTAAGCCATACTGCAGCCTTCCTTTCTCTTTAACATTGCCTTCCTCAAGGGATTTGGTAATGCAAACGCTTTGGTGCAATTTCCTTTGACTGTTAGAGATCTTACAGTTTTGAAGTAACTGGAGATAACGACAGCACATTCTGAAGAGCTCCTGAATCTCTAACCGCAGTCTCAAAGGTCCAAGTCCTTTAGCAGCTGGCTCAGGATCACAGGCTCTTAAGCTTGATTTTGGCAGTTACATGATGTTTAGTGTGTTGAATGACTGGATGCTTTTTCAACAGTAATAGCCATCCACAAGTTCTACAGTCATTTTTTATCTCAACAGTCTACCTAATCTCTTCTTTAAAACTATAAATTCAATCTATAAAAATGAGAATTATGTTCATCCATTATAGAAAAGTTACCCTAAAACTGTATATTTATGGTTCATAAACATCGGCATTGTTAAACTTCAGCTGTATAATACACTGTTTTGAGACTAATGTGTGACATCAGCAGCAGATGAGTTAATGAGTGGCCAAGATACACTGCAAAGTGAAGTATTTATTGAAGCAATACAAATACACAACAGTATAATTTAATTGATTTGTAGTGTAACATTGTAGATCGATATAAACTAAATTTTCAGATAAATTGGTTATAATTTCCTTCTATAGACATGTTTAAAACATGAACCAAAGAACAAACCTAGAAATTTGTTTAGAAAGTAGGTAGAGGAACCATCAGCAAGTGTTCCATCGGAGTAACAGCTGACAAAAGAAACAAGTCTAAAATCTCATTTTGCAGCAAGCACTTTTTATCAGATATTGCACGATATACACAAAATGTTTAATATTTAAATACATCTGAATTGCATGCTCTTGATAGGTTCTGAGAGTATGCCTTCTGCTTTGCTTTTAAAGGCATCTAGAATGTGAAATATGCCCATCTCTTTACTTCCACCAACCCTACTCACTAACAGTTAAATTTATCTCACTTTTTCACTGAAAAGAATGTACCAATTCCATGTTGCTTTGTGTTCTTCTAGCACTGAGCTCAACCAGCAACTATGAAAGGCAATGAATTCAGACTGCGCTCCTGCATTTGTTCTCAAGTTAGTTTTGTCATCTTCGCAATTCTAGATTCAGACCTCTCTTTCCTTTCACTTTTCACCACCATCTTTGGTTGCCTCCTTTTCTCCCTCAGTAAATTCCGACATGAAAAGGTATATTTATGTCCAGAAAAAATGTTTAAGTTTAGTGGCAAACAAGATCAGATTTATTTAACAGGTTCCCTGATGTCTCCTAGACATATCTCCTTTATCTAGGAATATATTTATGATATCATTTACTCTCACTGTGCCTCCCAAATTTATTTTGCTACTTTGCAGTTCTCAAAGTAGTAAGGAAATAGTAAGGGAGCTGATGTAATTAAATTATATGAATCCTTTAAAAAACAGTACCTCCACAATTTCATGTTAACTTCATAATTATTCCTGCACAAGCCGAGATACAAAAGCATTGCTCAAGCAGTTAAAATTGAAAAACAGCTGTTTCCTCCCTAGGAAAGTGAAGTCAGTGAAGAAAATAGTCAGTGAAGAAATCTGACAAAGTAATAAAGAAATCATATTTTTAAAACATTTTTTACACTCCTCCAAAAAAACAAAAAACAAACAAACAAAAAGAAAATCAGCCACGTATAATGAAAAACTAAAATAAATAAAATTAAAAATTGAGAACAAAATTGATACAGCATTTTTTGAATTACTATTAGATTTGCCTCAAAAGTCTCTGATTCAGAAGAAGACCTCAATAAACTGTAAGAACAGTACCTGATGTTTCTAGAAGATAAGTCATACACCTTCACATCTGCAGCTGATGATCACATCCAAAAGTACAAGATGGTCACAGCAACTCCATAATCAGAAAAAAGACACAATCAGGTCCAAGAAATCTGGAAATGCCAATACCCATGTTAGCCACAAAGCTCCCCAAACCATAGCTGATACACTGGGCTTAATATTTCTACCAGAAATACCACTCTATTATTCCTCAACTGACTAAATTCTTGAATTTGCTTATGTTTTGGAAATGAACAGCACCAGTCCACGTAGCTCACCTTCCCTGAACCAAAGATCAAAATCCAAATCAGACATACAGTAAGCATTCCTCCCTCTTCCTTTAAGTTTATTCCCTTCTCCACAGGAACCTCCTCTTCATGATATTCCTCAGCTGGATCCAGAACCCCCCCCCCTCTAACAGCAGCTGATACCAAAGGCACAGAAGGGCATCATTAAGCTTTCTTTAACCAGGTTATTTCTATCCAACTATTTTTTCTTAAAGAAACAGTCCAATGGATAAGGATGTAATATGCAACTTTCCAAATCTCGCAGTATCAAATATGATTTTTCATTTGCTCTTAAGTGCTGTTCAGAATAATAAAAAAAAGTGATAACATTTCATCAAAAAGATTTAAAATTTCACCACAGTGAATGTAAATACTACTTAACTGTTTCTTTTTCACGGATGAACTCTTTGTGAGACTAAAAACTGATTCTTACATGCTTATGAAAATACAAAAGTCTTAGAAAAGGATATAAGCTCCCATATGCATTCTAAATACCCACATTAAACTGTATGAGAATAAAAGGGAATACCTCAGACTATTATGTATCTTTGTCTTCAATATTAAAATAATATATTTAGCAGTGACAAAAGACTTACATAGTGAACTGTAAGTTTTCCACTACTAATAGAGCTGTCTTCAGTACAAGGTGCCAGCTCTGCATGGGGCCTTTTGCTGTATCCTTAGGTTTCTTTATCTTTTAGATGAATACTAAACTGGTTACTGGCTATAATCCACTTCTGTGGCCCAAACTTTTATTATCATTATACTACATATTTTTATTCATGTTCTAATCAAATTTTTATTGAAATCTTAAAGGAGACTAGCAAGATTTTTCTTTTCAATCTTCTTCAGCAATTACAACCATCTTTTCTCAGGATTGCTCGGGTGTTATGTTTCCTGGTTAAAACAATGGCTGGTTAGGAAAGTTTCTTGGTTAGTGATATTATTTATTTTTGTAAAACCCAAGTCTCTCAAAGTTTTCTAAGGCAAATGAGAGAAAGGTAGCTCAAGTTCTGTATACAAAGTGCCAAGAAATCCATCTGAGCTGAAACCCTTCTGTCTGAATTATTCACTCATTTTAACTGCTTACTGAAGAAAAGCTGAGTGTGAACAGCCACCAGGTGTATAATGGTTTCCATTGGAAGGAAAGCCAGGGTGCACAGGAAAATAGAGAAGGAAGATACATTGCAATATCAGGGGATCAGTACTCCAATGTGCATTGTGAAAGGAAGTAACTCCACTGTGGAGACAAGGTCCATCCTATGTTTATGCAGGACTACCTCCAGTTTGTACATTTAGAAATATATATCAGAATTTCCCAGAGACATGACAAGACATATTTCAGTATATTTCATCAAGTCAAGTGCAAAAGCTTATGTAAAACTTATTGTGTTACAGAAATAATAAAAAATTTTACATAACTGACAAAATTATAGCAATAATTGCAAGATTATTGCAATGAGAAGGTTACCATTAATAATTGCTAAATGTCAACAGCACTAGACAGTAAGGCCTGAGACATGTAATATATGTCGGTTACTCCAAAATTAATGCCACTTATCTATTTCCATGGAAACTACAACTATGAAGAGCACAATAACACTATTTGATAGAGCAAATTCTCCAAGCACCAGCATTAACTATTCATTTTTGCCATCAAAAAACAACAGTCTGCATGCTGTGCTTGTAAAAATCTGTACCACTGGAGGTGACCCACTGTTTCACAGCTGCTATGATTATCTCAGTGCCAGGAAAATGTTGCCCATGCAGTTTATCTCTCATCAACCTGATCATATGGAAGTCAGACGGCACCAAATCTAGACTATGAAGTGGGTGTAATAGGACAGTCCAGGCAAGACTGGCAATGCGCTTCATATTCTTAAAACTTACCAGGTCCTGGTGTTATCATGTTGCAAAAAAAAGGTTGTCCTCTTCTCTGCCTGATTCTGGAAGTTCAAGCCCTCAACTTAGTCAGCAGTGCAGCGTAGGAGTCAGAGTTAATGGCTTGTCCATGTTCCAGGAGATGTAGAAGAATCACCCTTTTCCTATCCTCCCCAAAATAGTGCACATCTCTTTACCCGCTGATGGCTGTGTCTTGAAGATTTTCTTTGATATTCACATGTTGTCACTCCATGGACTGCTGTTTTGACTCTTCATTTATTGAGGAAGCTGCCTTAAGCATTTCTACGGCTATACCCAGCCTAAAGCAACTGATGATTTGACTTTGTTTACACATCTTTTAGTAATAGATAAATTAACCAAAATTTGCCACAGACTAAATTTTCTTGTTTCCTATCTAACAGCCTGGTTATCAATTCATCAGACTTTGAAGATACTTACAACTCATGACTGCCATACTCTCAAAACTTTAGTAGTTCTTCCATTATGAATCCTAGCCTTAAACTTTTCCTGTGGTCCATTTAAGATTAAGGAAATCCCAGAGAAAATGCATTAAACTCATCCAAAGGGAAATTTCAGCTGGAGAAGTTAAGGGCGCTGCTATTGGGCTTAAAAACTAGGAAACATACAAAGAGATAGGTGTCACAGAGGAATCAAATCCACTAATAACAATTTTGTATGTCTCCTAGACCAATGTTTGACTTTGTGCAAGCACATGTCCACGACAATGAACAAGAAAGGAGCTATCAGAGTGCATATTTAAATCCTAAATATCCAGTTAACATATGCTACAGCAATAATTTGATTTTATGAAATATTAATACATATGTTAAACATATCCTTGCCCTCTATCATCAACAAAGTTGTAAATCAATATTTTTTATCAATTTTCATATTTTTATTGTACACGTATTTTGTTCAGAACAGTTTCACCGCTCTAGGAATTCCACATCATCATTTCTTTAAATGAGATTATTTTGACGGACGTGAGAGTGCTGCTTGGCTGGTTTTAAAATTTTTCAGGGCAGTGAATAATCCCAAAACAAGAGAGACTCAAGCTGAAATCCAAAGACAGTGAATAGAATACCTACATCTGCATCAAGAAAAAAAAAATAATAAAAAAGGGATTGTAATTCACTGACAACCAATTGGAAACACATTCTGACTAGCATGCTGCATATAAGAAAGTTCAGAAAAGACTTACAGATCAAATGCATTGACCTGTGCACTTTTGACATGAGGAAAAATAAAGGGAATTGACGCACAGGTTAGCCAGATATCAAATATTATGGTTTAAGAGAATGCCTTGCACTTTCATGAAATGTAAAGTCTTGAGGTATTCAAGTGCTTATGTTAACACAGTTTCTTACATATGCAAGCTCTATTATGAGACATTTTCTATTACTTTGCTTACAATTCCTAGTTTCAAACCAGAATCCCCTTAATTAGGTGCCATAAAAAGAAATTAAAAACAAATTCTACCCCAAAGAACTTACAGGCCAAACATAAGAGAAAACAGATGGGCAGAGACAGATGGTGGAACAGAAGGAAATAATGAGACTCCTACAGTAGATATAAGAGATGTAATTAGGCTGATCATTTACCCATGCATGGTAAAGTTTACTATGAATGAAACACTGCAGTGAGTTTTCATGGAATTTCTGCATAACAAGCCCTTTTCTCTCTCCTACTGTAACAACAACAAACCTGAAATAAAATTTTGCAATTCAAGAGTAGTTCATTGCTTAGGTTCTTACTCATCTATGTTTTGCTTAAGGGTCTCTTGGAAATTAGCCATCTTCTAAGCCCTTTCACAGTAGAGAGGTCAAGCAGATACAGTGTTTAAAGCTTTGCTATTATTCTGTTTTGCTAAAGAAGCATCTTTATTTTGCCAACACTGTAAGAGACATCCTTCCTAACCAAGGAACAAGAAATTGTCTAAAAATAATACTTTAAAATTGAGATATAATTATTTCATAAGTCATTTTCTACTCCCCCCACAATTTTACATTATAAGTAGGAGATACAAAATTAACTCTTGATTTAAATGTCTTTATTCGTGTTTGGATGTTCATTTTTCTTTTTTTTAACATATTTGCAAAACTTTGTTTTTCTAGAAACTGAGGATTGAATACATTTTATGTAGTGTAGTAGAGGGAAGATATAGGAAATCTTAATAACACCTCTGGCTCTGTGTATGAAACAATTTAAGCTCTACAACAGAAACATAGATTAAGTTGAACAAAATATATTTGTCTTGCTTGTTTCGTTCTACTTGTACAGGACATCTGCTCATCTAGAAAACAGACTGCATGATTTTCAGAGGTCAAAAAATACACAACAAAATATCAAAAGTATTATATTATGTCTTATTGTTAAGTAGGAAGACATTTTTCTTGTCAAACATAGGCATACGGACCTGTACTATGAATACTGTGAGTGAAATCAATGGTTAGCACATATCTCCCTAGAATTCAGATGAGCTATTATAATGTCACTTTGAACATAAATGTATCACATACTCTCTTTACTTCCAAGAAATACTAAAACCAACAGAAATATTTCAGTAAAACATAAAGGACATGGATCGTTCTTCCTCTAATCAGAGGCATTCTATATTAAACTATCTAGTAATTCTTTTGCAACTTCTTATCTGGAGGATAAGAAAATTCATCTGATCCTCTGATTTTAAGCAAGGATCAATTCACACTGAAAGCAAAATTTTATTAACTTTGCTCAATTATGACTGGAATGCAATATTTCATTACCTTCAGTGCAGGGTGAATAATTGTTGTCTTTTTTTTCACTGTACCTGTTCTTCTGTACAGTTCTGCTTGCCACCCCTTACCCCATTCTTCTCACCGTCATAAACACCATATAGTGATGCACTTTTTTCCTCCTCTGACAGAAGTTTTTAAATAGAATTATAGATGACCTCTGTGTGGGTTGCCTACTGATTAGTAAAAGCCTTATTTCCACTGAATCAAAAAAATGTCTATAGGAAAGGAAATGACAGACCTTAATAATATTGCTACTTTGCTGAGTTACAGTAAGTTTCTAGTCTTTGAGAAGAAATTGGTAACACAAAAATAAGAATTTTTTCAACATTATTAATTAGGTCACTCCAAACGCGATACCTCCTTCACACTTCCACTCTTGGTGCCAAACATGTCAGATAAGTCTGTCGTATAAATGTCTCACACAAGCATAAAATGCTTAGCAAACAGCTTTCTTTATGTGTTTTCAGCCTTTTGGTACTGATACTTAGGAAACTGCAGTTACTCAGAACTTTCCAACTGACCTTCCTAGCCTTTTAAAAAATACCTAGGGACTCTCAAGTTATTTAGCAGATTTTTTTTTCTTCTTCCACACAAAGAGGTTTAAAAGATTAAATAGAGGAAAAACAAAAACAAAATCAGAGCCTTTATACAGTTTCTGTAATTAGAAGCTCTGAGACTCAAGACAGCAAATATATAATGGAAAATACAATACCACAGTTTTATTAATGCTACACTTCACTGTTTGATTCATGTCAGAATTACATAGCATTCAGAGCAGTATAGTCCGATATAGCATTAAGCATTCACAAATTCTGAACTATTCTAATCTCACAAGACACAAAATGTCAACGTTCCTTGCTTTTTATAACTATTCAAATCAATAATATACGATGTCATTTCCAAAGAGCTTTGAAGTCATGATTGGGTTGATTTTCACAGATTATTGGAGACCTGGTATACAGTGAGGAAAGGCAAAAAGAAATTTTTAAACACCCTAATGCTTTCAAAGTGCCCACTGTTTTAAGAGTCTTTGTGGACATTTGAAAGGTTACCAGATTTTAATAACTGAATTATTAGAGAGATTTATTTTAAGTCAGAATGTAACTTGCAATATTTATAACCAGTTCCATTTATCTTCTGATTTTATAAGTACTATCCAGCTGTGTTATGTAGGACATAAATTGCTCCAAACGTTTCATGAAATCTAATAAAAATTGAGTTGTTTCAAAGGAAAAGTAGATCTTACAAATTTGTCATCTAGCTAACCTTAAGCCTCTAAATGTTTCACATTCTGAAGTGCTTACTCCTACAAAACTAAAAGCAAACATAATGCCAGTAAGATTGGCATCCATATAACAAAAACCTTGAAATTAGGCTTGTATTAAAAACAAAGTAAACTGGTTTTTTTATTGAGTGCTCAGTGAAGACAACAATGAGGATCACAAAAGGTGTAAAATTGTGAGCCAGCAAAACCATATGATAAATCTTTGGAAGACAATTAAAGGTCTTCTAATTCAGAGTCAAGTTACAAGAGATTTTTTATAGCAAAATTGTATACATGACTAATCCCTTATGGTCATATATACAAGCAAACTTGTTTGTAGGCTGGATAAATCAGTACAGGCTTATAATGAAGTCTCATTATCTGACTGGGAATGTTCATCAGGAGTAAGATTTCAGTCTCTTTTTTACAGTGCTTGAAGGAATTCAGTCACTCAGATGAAAACTGCTTGAGTAGTCATCCTGGCAGCAAGGAAGAAAGCACTGACAAGAGCACAAGAGTACTTACCACCTAAATATATACATATATATACCTATTTCACCCTGAGACTTTTTGAATACTGGATTTAATTTGTGCCTGCTTCATTAATGTGAGAATGATGACTAGAGTATGCAAATAATACTCCAAACTTAGTTAAAGATTATGTAAGTATACTTTTTCCATGCTTACCACATGGCAAGAAATCCTAATGAAGAACTGTCTGAGTAAAATAGCCAGTGGAGAAAAGTAGGAAAACAAAATGGACAGAAATATCTGGTAAAAAAACAGTGGTGAGAATCAGTGTCAGCAGGTAATCCACATGAAGAGAGAATGCGATTAGTGCTACAGCAAAAAAAAAAAAAAAAAAAAAAAAAAAAAAAAGAGAGAGAAGGTGGCTTCCTTTTTCGTTTTCTATTATACTTCTGTTGTCTTACCCTATTCTATTGTCAGCTCGAGATTTTCTTTTTTAATTGCTTTCTATGGTGGAATTTTAATTTTCGTTCATAATTTACTTAAATCGGATGTTTTCCCTGTTTTTGCATTCTACTTCAAATGCAGCTGAGTCTTGGTTAGGAGTGATGTACTACATTTTTTAAACATCAGAATCACACATTTACTCTTCCACATAAAAGATCTCACGTTGAAAATATTGCCTTGTATAATACTGAAGACATTTCTGTAAAGAGTCAGTGTTTTGAATGTATAGATTCATGCCGTGTCTAAAAGTATGCTTGTCATGAAAAGAATTAAAAGTGAGGGAATGACATATTGTGACAAGAGTAAATTATGTATTTGAAGATCAATGTCATAATATATTAATAGAAATGTGAGTGACTGTTTCTAGCTAGCAGTTATAGAGCTCACATTTTATAATATATTCAGAAATTATAGAAAAGCACCATGGACAGTAACAAATGAGTGCCTGAAACACAAAGCTGCAGAGAAACAAGGTTCATATGTTACCACGTTTCATCGCTTCACACACTTGAGAGAACTGAATGATTCAGGATATACTGAAGCTTTTTCATCTATTATGATTTATCTAATAACATTTAAAATCATAAGTGAAACATCTTATTTTTTCCATATAATTTATTTTTGGTTTATCTTCTGCTCATAAAATCTCACAGAATCACAGAATGGCCAGGGTTGGAAGGGACCTCAAGGATCATGAATCTCCAACCCCCCTGCCACATGCAGGGCCACCAACCTCCATGCTTAATGCTAAACCAGGCTGCCGAGGGCCCCATCCAACCTGGCCTTGAACACCTCCAAGGACGGGGCATCCACAACCTCTCTGGGCAACCTGTTCCAGTACCTCACCACACTCTGAGTAAAGAATTTCCCCCTGACAGCCAACCTAAATCTTCCCTCCCTCAACATAAAACCATTTCCCCTTGTCCTACACATATCTCAATCGACTTTATTTGTTTGTGCTTTTGATTTCTTTTCATGCTGTCTCTTAAAAATCTTTTTAAAATCTACCTAGTTATCTTCAGTTCACATTGAGCTTGTTTCCTGACGAATGTCAAATTTCATCAACACAAGGCAACCTGAGAAGAAAATGTTTGTAGGCTGTAATTTCTTTACTTTTGACAAACTCAAACTTTCCTAACCATTTTCAATTAGATAGAAACAGTTTACTGAAAATACAGTCATTTCAAAAATTGACCAGTAACTCAACTCTGAAACAAGGCCTTGATAATGTGTTTTTAATGAAAGGAGGTGGATGAAATTTGTTTAAAATGTGTAGCTAGAGAAAATATCTGTGGAATACTCAAAATATCCTCATTATATTCCACTCACATATCTGAACTGCTGTCATACCTGATGTAGATTACTTGTTTTGAATGCAAATGGAAAAGCCACTCTGTAGTACGTTGACTCCAATATTTGGACAGACTATTAGTCTGCGACTAAATAATAGCAAAGCTGACAATTGGGAACCTTCCAGTATAAAAAGAACATAGTTGACTCCTATCACATCAGTTCATACCAAGTAATACAAGGAAGAAGATGATTAAGGGTCTGCCAATCTTATTCATCAAGAATGACCTGCAAAGACTAATACTACTGTTTACGAATTGAGTCCGTAAAAACAACGAAACAGAGAAAAACATTACATTCATCTCTTCAGGAATTGAAACAACTCTGACGTATTCAATATCATCTTCTTCGAAATACTTCTGATTTTAAAATCACTCTGTTATCCCATAAAATCAATTGTTTTTAGTATTTCTTTTTAGTTTTATATTTTGTAACGCTGAATAAATCACTGAAGTACTTTCACCAAAATATTTTGCATGTATACAGCTGTTCACTGACAGATTAAAAACAAGTGGAACATCAAGCTGAGCAATCAAGTTTGATTTCATACGCTACTAGCTAGCTTGAAAACAAAAAGCCCTCAATCAGTTGTGATTTTCCTGTAGTTTCAGTTAGAGTCCTTGGAATTCATGTCAATATACTGCATTTTCAGTGTTGCATACTTTAGTTTAAAAGTTGTAGATCAACATATTTAATTACTTAGAGAGTTGTAGACTATTATCTGACATCTACAGAATCTATGCTTGCTATAATTCTTTTGGGAATTATTCACATTTACTTTTCAAAATAAAAGCTGTAGGCTTACTTGTAGCTCTATTGTTTTAGGATATAACCATAATCTTGTATATAGTCATATACATCATGATAAAACAAACACTGGCTGTTGGGTTAGAGACAGTGAACTCGTTATGAGGTTGAATTTAGCTTCTGCCAGGGAAAGGGGAATCTTTATACTTTTGTGGTAATGTAGAGCAACCACTAAAAAAAGAAAAAGAAATAATAATAAAAATCAACCCTTTCGTTTCTATGAAATGCTTCCTCTGTAAACTGTGATTACTTCTCTGTGTTGCATATTAAAAAAAAAAAAAAAAATTGCTACTTGGCCCTGCATATTTCTTAGTGCCACAGTGAAAACAATCACTGGGAGATATTATTTCTGCAAACAGGCCCCTGTAGATTTCTTCTGAAGCCACAGAAGCTGAAGTCCTTGCTTGTGACCTGAAAACCTATATTTATATTGTTGCTATTAGCAACCATAAATACAAGCTTCAATTTTTTGGTATTTGATGGAAGCATTTTTATCTTTCTATATATTTAATCTAGATATTTTATTTCTTTTCTATTCTATGCACTGACTCTCTCACTCAGACAGTGTCCATGGTTCTTACCCACTGACGTAATTTCAGGAAAGCACTCAATAAGAAGAGTTTGCACTTCTGAGAAAGGTCTGAGCTGGAGATTAATTGGTCATGCTCAACAGTTGCATCTGAGCTATTTCTAGTATAAAATGGGCCAGGCAGGCTAAGATGTGAAAGGAAAAAAAGTGCTTGCTGAGGTGTTATCTTAGCAGCAGCACTGCTGTATGTAGCTTGCACAGCTGGTGAGTGAAATCTTGCAAAAAGAACAAACAAACCAAACAGCAACCAACCGTCACCCTGAAAGTGAATAAAATCAGGAAAAAAAAAAAAAAAAAAAAAAAAAAAAAAAAAAAAAAAAGGATTATTTACAGGCAGTATATGGAAACATCATTCATTAGGAAGAGGTACTGTGTTACTATGTCTCCTCATTTTCTATTACTGATCTTTATATGGAATTTATGTAGGCTAAATGGAGGATAATGAAATTTGATGAAATTTAAAGTGTTTCATTTTGTTCCTCATAACTCACAAGATTCACACAGATGTAACTACATCAGGTTATAATGTGCAGTCTTGTGCCCTTGCACTGTCCTCACTTGAAAAAAACAGTCAATAATTACTTAGATAATACAATTTTTATGTCACTTTCACAAAATTGTACAGAAACCTGACAGTCCAGGTTTTTGGTGTGTTTGTGCTTTTTTTTTAGGTGTTTTTGCTTTTTCTTTTTTTCATTTTGCCCCTCTTTTTTTTTTTTTTTTTTTTTTTTTTTTTTTTTTAAACTAACAAGGCTTGTTCCACATTAATGTTTCTTTATGCAGTCAGAAAGACAGATTAGATTGCATGTATCAGCCTAATCATGCTGTACTCGGTTACTTCAAGCACAGATTCAGATGAGTCATTAAGAATTTCAGAGTAAAAAGAAAATAAGGAGGAATACTACATAAAATTCTATAGTATTCATAAAGTTAAGTTCCAAATAATCCATGCTATCCTTAAATTTTATGACTACTTGCATCATTTTACTCAGAAACTGCTAGGGAAAATATGTACTTTATTTTTTATAAGTGACTCTATGACAACTGAAAAGAGAAGTATTTGGCTTTAACCCTTGTACTAAGCTTACCACTGAGAAGCATAAGCATTATTTCACCACTCTTTTTATTTCATTGAAACTATCTTCATCATGTTAGAATTGCTTAAGAAGTACCATCACAGCATGGCTTTAAAATGAATCTGTTCTCCCTGTGCAAAACGTAAGTGCTTGAGATAAGTTAACTTTTCTATAGAGAAAAATCACTAATTTGGATGTAAAAGCAGTACTAATATTTCTGTTTGAGCATCTTGGAACAACAGCAATTCAATTCTTACATTGTTTCTTTCTATACTCTCTGCTATTTTGAGATTTGAAGAGTTGCAGTACATTTTTTTGTGACAGCTTAGTTCACAGCATCATATTTTGCCACAGAAATTTAGGACTAGAGCCAAAATGGAGGCAGTGAAAAGGTTCCCATTGACGTCAGTGGGCTCTGGATCAGGCCCCAGATGGCTAAGGACTAGGACTGTTAACTTACAATTAATGCCTATCTACGCTGACCCATATATAGTTCAGTTCTGTTTTTTAAAATTGTTTTTAGCAGTCTTTCTGGTATTTTTGAGAAGACACTAATAAAAGAAGATTAAAAAAAAAAACAATAATAATAATAAAAATTACCTTCAGGTACTCCAGGGTAAGCTTGAGCCTCTATGCAAGCTGCTGTCTGCTGATCTATAATAAAACAATGGAAACATAACATTTGGTATGTAGTTCTGATAGACAGAAAAGTTATTTTCCTTCACATTTCAAGTTTGTTAACGTTCAGTATCTGAAGAATCTCATTTAGACTGATTGGAACATCTAAAAGGAAAGGTGGAGTCCAAATCTTATCACTGAGTTGTAACTATGAGACAAAATACACATTTTAATTTATAAAAGAGAGATGTTTCTGATGTTTAAATGTCCTTACAAGTATTTTTTCAGGACTGAAAAAGCTTACTAATACAATGTGCATGTTAGAGAGAGAGAGAGAATGCGCAGCTAATACTGAAGCGAACAAGTGCAACGGAACTAAGGTAAATAATGACAATATTTATTCTTCCTCTTCTTTGTTGCCTCCATATTCCAAGCCTTGCCAACCCACTTCCAAATAGTAATGTTTGAGCTTTGTAATTCACAGTTTGAACTTCCATTTAAATTTTGTTATTGCAGTTATGCTGGGTCGCATATTTTGTTTCTCAAAAATGCTTATTTTTGTTTCTCAAAAAAATGAAGGCTCATTTTTCAGTTAATTAAATATTATTTCTTTATGTGGAAGAGGATTTGTTTTAATGGATCACAACTCATACACCGCTAATATTCACAGCAGAGATGAATTATAATTACTTCAGAATAATATGATACGTAACTAGTGTTAACTGTTGGGAAGGATTACTTCACAGATTTTACTTTATTGAAATATTCTAAGCATTACTGACAGGGTCTAATATTTTAGTAGTTTTTCACACACTTATCAAATGAAAAATAGCCACTATTGAATAAATATCAAAAACATAGTAGGAAGAGTGATGGGATAAGCAATTATTCATGATTTTGCATAAACAAGCTAATAAACACTGGAGCCATTTTAAGACTGCAACAGAACACTTAATTTGAAGGAATAAATCTCCTCTAAACACTCATTACTTATTTTAAATAAAAGGCAATTTTATTTTCCTGTGTTGCATAGAAATAGTACTGGTGGTCAAAGCCATTTCAAAGAAATGGCTTGTTTGTAAATCTTTTATTTACACTGTAGAAAGAAGGAACATTTTCGTGCAATGTTTTAAGCATCTGCTCCAAAGAAAATATTTTCCTTCTGAAATGCAGACTGTTTAGAACTTACTCATATGCATTTCATTGCTGTACGAGATAATAAGTCATAAAAATCACAGTGTAACTTAGCAAAAAATAGTTTGACTTATTTTTTGGAGTACAGAAATGTAAATGAAAAAAAAAGTAAATGGAACAAAATTAGGTAACGTCAGAAATACTCAGTAATACATCTCTACACCCATTCCAGTAAAACAAGACATATGTTATATCAATGAATTCAGCCACAAATTCTTCCAAAATGTAATGCAGAGCTATTCAGCTACTCTGATCTCTTGGTCTGTTGATGACTAACCTAACTTCTAACTCTAAAAGTAGTTTTAAGTAGATACAACCAAAGACTGCTGGAATTAATAAATTTTTATAGAAGTATAAAATTGAGGAGACAAGTTCTTGAATCTGAGCAGTGTCACGAAAAAAAATACCATCCTAAAAGACCATCACACAGAAAAGAAGCAAATAGGTAGTTGTTTATAATATCCTTTAAAAAAAAAAAATTGTTAACATTAAAAATATATACTTCAACTTAAATATGGTTTTGTTTATAAGCTGGTTTTAACTCCAAAAGTATTAGGAATGTACCCAGTGAATACACCTACTCATTCTTAAGACAACTACTACCTTAAAGATATTTGCACCTTCTTCACCTTGCAATGCAAAGCCACTGAACCAAAATTTCCATTATTTGCACAAGTCTTCCTTACAGCTTCTTCAAAGACTGTTCTGTCCGGAAGTGGAATGATCATGCCTCCATTACTTAAGCTGAACTGAAATAACAAGGTAGTGAATGGTTGGATATTGTCTTCTGTAAAACTTCTTATCTCTCTTGAGGAAAGAAATAAAAATCTGCATGTTTTTGGAACAGTTTGTACCAACATAAATACAGAAACAGAATGTTTACTCTCATGCTCATCCTTTTCTTTTACTCTTTCTCTCTTTATACTTAAGATATATGGGAAATTGATTTCATGTTAGAATTAGCACAGTGCCTTTGAATATAACCAACGATATTTTCATAAATAAATACATACATATGAAAGGACACCAATAAGCAGAATTTATAGAAGTGTGATAATTAGGAAACAAAGCTGTTTTATCATTGTACGATAAAAAGTGAAAAAAAAACAAAAACAGCATGTAAGCTGCTGAATCTCTATATCTGACTTTATAAGATATTAAATACATAGAAATTAGAAACAGATTATCTTTAAGGTCCCTTCCAACTCAAGACATTCTACGATTCTGTGATCAAGAAAGGCAGTAAAGGATTTCAGGAAAGGAGTTTCAAATGACTCTTTCCCATTTCCAAGGGATTCAATCATGTACTTTCAATGGCTATGACTGCACCAATAGGAAACTACTATCTATTTTGAATTAATTACATGAACTATTTTGAACACCTGTAACAGCTGAGTTTTTCAACAAAATGAGTTGTTCCGCATCTATGGAATAAAATATAATGGATGGAAGTTCACAGTAAAGAAAATGCATTAATATAAAAATAATGTAATCTTAAGAATACACTGACAACAACAACAGAATAGAAAAGAGAGAAGTAGGAATACAGATACCAAATAAAGACTCAGTTAAGTTCAGTTTCTTTTCCTGGTTTCTGCAGGCTTGGCTGTGGTCTTCTCACTGATATTTTGCCCATGGAGTGAGGCAGTCTATCATTACACTGAGAATCAGTGTACGGTTCTGTCTTTCAGCTCTCCCACCTCTGCCAACTACTTATATCCCATCTGTAGGTAATGACCTCACAGCTTTGCCAAGCAATGCTGGAGCAGGATGATTGGGCCATAGCCACACCCAGTTCTTCCTTAAGCACCTATTTACACTTCAGGACAAGAGAAACAATGGACATGGAACTCCTCTGGCTATTACTGCTACATCAGCCAAGAAATATAAAGGATCTTCTCTTAATTACAACAGACTGAAAAAGGAGTAATCATCTCTTAAAGAAGCTGAAGCACAGTGCTTGGTGACAATATCTATTCAATAAAATGAGGCAGGATTTGTAAATGTTCCCATTATTCTTACACCTGAAGAATAATTGTGGTGAAAAGACACGTCCCACCAGGTGTCCAGGTCTGGGCTGCTGAACATTCACTCAGCCTTTTCCTATGCGAATGCATTGGTTATATATTTGAGAAACATTATATAGTCTATAACAAGAGTAGAATTTCAGGAAATAAGATTGAGAAGCTTTTACAAACATGAATGATGTCAGTTTATCTAAAATCTTTGCCCTCTTTTCTATTAATTTTTCAAATTACAATTTCATTCTCCATCAATTTAAAAAAAATAATAATAATTGAAATGTGTCCTCCTAAACTTAAAATTTAAGGTTTTTTGGAACAAAGATATTAAGTTATTAATAAGTCTTTATATATGTATTTAATAAGTGGTTATACTATTTCATGCCTTGAGAATGTTTCTTGCTGGAGATGAGACTGATTTCAGAATTTCTTTTCTACTTGTACAAATTTTCAGAGTAGAACCTGCTCAACAGATTTTAAATTCCCTTAAAAAGTGGTTAAAGATGTTCATAAAACTAGAACTAATCCAACCCCTTTCATTTTAATTTCAAGACATTTCCTGTTTATCTATCTGACATCATGTTTTATTTCTGTATCTGCTTTTAACAAGTGAAATCATAAAGCCTTGATGTTTGAACTTTTTTAACCTTAGGTCAGCTAAAAATGGCAAATCAGGGAAAGGAAATGAAGAAAAGAAACAGGTAAGATTCCAACTTTTTTAGTTTGTTGTAGTGTATTCTTAAAGAACCAAAAAAACTAACATGGTTATAAGCATTCTATTTGAATTTTTTTTTTCTTTTCTCTTTGTTTTAGTTAAAAATGATGGTTTAGTATAACTGGAATCATCGTAAGTATTGAAAAAACAACTTCTGTTCACTTGGAAAAGAACTGAAGGAGATTAGATAGTAAAAAACTAAAATATTTCCTTGAAAGAAGAAATATATATCATTTTGACACTTGCTGAAAGAGTGACTATCGTAACTGTTTCAAAAGGGAATTAACTGAGCACTGTGGGTTGACTTCTAGAGACTAACACTTGCAAATATTAGAAGCAAGTGATTGTTCAGAGACACATGAGTGTCTCTGAGTGAGTACAGTATCCTGGGAGAGGAAACAGCAGTAGCGTATCGTGTCAGGAAACGACTTAAGATGTGCTTTGAATATTGTATTTTTTAGTTTATTAAATGGCATTGAAGATCCAAGAAGCAATACATTCTTAACCACTTACTAATTATGGGTGGTTTGGGCTTTGTTTGTTTATATGTTTTTGCATAGACTGGAGAAGACCCACTACACTGTCAAAACTTCAACCACATCAGGTTGAAAATCTCAGCTTCAGGTTCAAATCTTCAGTTTTGAGGTTCTCAGTTGCCTTTTAAAGCTTGAACCCTGATCACTTCACCTAGACTTATGGTGATCCTGACATAGACCATCACTGAGTAAGAATTTGAATCCATCTGCAAAAAGATTCTTGTAGAAGTTAAAAAGAATCAACTGAAGGCGTTTACAGAACTCCATCATGCAACTCTTGTGCTGCTGTTTATTTCATAGAAAGGTTGGCTAAAGTAATCCAAGGCCACTGTTCTGAAAGAGAATGCTCATACAGAGTTTAATGCAGCCTATCTTCATTCCTTCAACTAATTTCCTCTAATTTCTCCTAATTATCCAAGAGTATCTGTGTATAAAAATATCTTGGAGGCACACCAATCTTTGAGCTTGGTACGAAAGCTTTGACTATAGTACAGAATTGGCTACATGCCTAGAACTTCTGTTCTCTTTCATCTGGCACTTCTTCTCCTAATATTCCAGACAAGTAAAGTCCAGATGTTATCTTCTGTTCAAGAAAGCCACTAGAAATAGTGCTAAGGATTCAGTTTTCTACTAGAAGAAAACATCAAATCTTGGTCCATTTCAGAAGAGGTTACAATTTGTCTTTGCATTTCTATTTAAAATAATAATTATTGCATAATACCTTAGGGCTTAGTAGTTTTTTTTAATGACTTTAAATACAATAGTGTCCCAAATTACCATGTTCTTCATCACCGTTTTTTATTTCTAGAGCATTCAGTGCTTGAAACAGTTGAACTGCTCTTCCTGATGAGCAGATTAAAAAATATATACCCATAAGCTGACTATCTGTTCTGCAAACATAGGGACAAATCTGTTACATTAAAAATAAAATCATGTCCCTATTTTCTTGAAAATTTCTACTCTATGATTTCTCAATTATGCTGTTCGAAACATGTTTCTCCCTTGGAAATAAAATTGATAAAAATGATTATAGTACTGTGACAGCATTATATTTACTTCTTAACTTTCTTCCCAGCTGTTGTCATACATTCTTAGTCAGATCTAGGCTGAATTTCCTAAGACATTTCTTGAATAAATACTGAGGTTATTTTCCACTCTTAACTATTTATAAACCTTGTGTTTATCAGTGAATAACAGTAGCTCTTTTAATCCTACCAAATACATTTATTAAACAGAAAAGAAGAAATACTGTTACCACTATGCCAGCACTTTAATTCAATAACTCCTTCCCCTGTTTTTTCTCTGCTCATACCCATTAGCAACCACCTAAGGAAACTGTAGATAATTATCCTCAAAACTTCTACTGTTTCTAACACACTTTTATTTCAGATTGGCTAATGAAAATATGTCCTTTGAACCCCAATTTCAATGAGTCTGTGATTTGTGAATTTTCTGGATTGGGCCTATAATCAAAAAGATGCACAATCTCCCCAAATGGTAGGATGCACTGCATTGTAGTGAACATTGCTCATGGTCTAGAGAACTGACCAAAGCACTGTCCTCAATACAGTGGGTAGGTTCTCTTTGCTCTCTCCTTCAGATTTTTCTGAACAAGCAGGTGTAAATCAGACAATCATAGGGGAAGACAGAATTGTCATATTATGCTCATCTCACACTATCTCCTCTTACACTTCCATCCTCAACTTACCCTAGTGCCATAGAATCCTGAGAAAGAACCTAAAATCTGTTAGAAGCTCATAGGCAGGGGTTCCTTCCTAGTTTAGTTGTATGCTACTGTGTCTGCTATACACAGCTCTGACAAGTAGATTGTAATTAGCAATGTATTATTGCATATTTTATGTGACAACTTATCTTGTGCCTACCCTTTCAGCAGCTCTAGAATTTCTCTTCATTTTTGTGCTGATTCCATACTGATAGAAGTATAAATGCATGCATGGGAGTAAAGGAAACATTGTTTCCTGTGAACTTACTTGTGACTTACAACACATGCATTACTACCTTGGCAGTGTTAGTCTCTTAGGTACTTCTTTCATATGTTATATACAAGTAAATGCAGCATTTTATGAAAATCCACTATATTCTTTTCTTTCTCACCAAGCCGAAAACCATCATACCACTTTTCACTGTTCAATCTACTTCTTTTTTTTTTCCTGATCCATTTTACTGCCATGCTGCTTTTTAATCCATAGTCACATCTTAATTAGTTGAAAATTAAAGGAAGAGTTAACAGAGCAAGCCTAGGAAAAAGAGCGTAGAAATAAAAATATATATATATATAAAATCTATATACCAACAATAAGAACAGAGAATATGTAATATTCAGGATGCACTGAAATTAAGCAGATAGATATGCTTTCAGATAAACATAATTTAAAATAAAACAAAAATCAATCTGTGCTAGGTTTCTTGAATTGAGGAAGAAACTTCTCATCAAGGTGTTTTCAAGATAATTGTCTGGAAAGAGTTCTTAAAAAAAAAAAATGAACAGAAAAAGTCAAACCCAAAGAGTGAAGTTAACATATTACTATACTAAAAGTAGAGTATCAGTAAGCAGCAATTAGGTTTAAGGGTTTACTAAACATGATTAACTGTTGTCATTAAGACTGATTTTTTAAAAAGTTACCTTTCCATTTGAGTAGATGACTTGTACACGTCAAAAATACTGGCTGAAATTATAGAGTGATTTTTGTTTGATTTTGTGTGTGTGTTTCATGCAGAAGAATTATAATCGTAATTGCCTTTAAAACATCCTGTATTTTCTCTTATGGGTTTCTTACTGGATTTTACCAATAACTATGAGTGCATTTCTAAGTGCCACCAAATTTTAAAATCTAAAACTCAAGGTTTAAAGTGTCACGTACATTAAGAGCAACACAAGAAATTCTAATCTAAACACCATAATCCCATTGTTCTTAAATTCTATTCTAGCATCCCTAGCTTTGTTGCTGTTCTGCTGTTGTGATGAGACATCATCACAATAAAATAACATATTTTTCAATTTCTGTATTGATATATTTGAAGGTGTATCAGAGAAAAAAATACAAAAAGACACCATTGTTTATTCTGCTGCTGCGAGGGAGTGGATACCACTAAAATCATGAGGAACACAGATATTCAAGCAGAACTTTTTTTTTTTTTTTTTTGCCTTAGTGGATTATTTATGCTCTTCTGAGAGCACTTCCACCGGTCCAATGCAATTTGAAGCTAGGCAGGAACTAAAGGGAATAAAAATCAATATTTCTTTCTTCCTTTCCCTTTAAACCTTTTCCTTGACTACATATTGCATGCAGAATTTTGCACGACACTTACACAAACATCCCATTGTCTAAGAGCACAGATATATCTTATTTGAATAGAATATATTCAATTTCAATAGTATATTCTAACTCACTCTAAATGATGTCACAGTTCCCCCTCCTCCCCCGCCCCGGAATAAACAATGGAACTGTTGGATTGTATCTGTTGTTCTCTAGGAAAGACAATATAGAGAATAAAATGATAATTAAAAAATTCAAACAACCCAAACACTGAGACTCCTAATTTTATTAATTTAAGCATTAGTGAGCCTAAAATAATTTATGTCTATAACAAAGGACCTGGAAAAGCATAAAAAATCCCATAGCGCCTCATTTAGAAACACAATTAGACAGCAACTCACAATCCCTCAAGAATTTACTTTTCTTCCCTTCTTACTACTCCTTCCAAAGCAAACATCTGGCTTTGGAATCGTGTGAAGCTGCTGCCTAAGGAGCACTGGGAAAGGATAAGCAGAAAGCCACTGTGGAATTCTACTGTCAATAAAAAAGCTGAAAAAGCTATCCTCCAGCCCTCAAGAGAACCAGAAAGGTAGCTTTCACAAAGTGGTTTAAAACTAATTCCCTTTTTTCTTGCTCTGAGTATTTCTGAACTCATACATAGTTTCATCCTGAAAAATTGCAAGCCTCTGCTGTAGAATTTACAGGAATGGATTCTGTTTATCTGTGTCTAGTTGCAAATCCTTCAGAGAATAACTGCTCACTTCCTATTGATATTTTAAAATTTGTCAAAAGAATAAATAAAGATCATGTTTTATTTACCTATGATTTTTGAACATTTTTTAAGTCGATTTTTTTTCTTTGATCAATTGAATTTGTTTCATTTGTATTTTACTGAAAGAGAAAGCCTTCTCCCCCTCTTAAAATATCATCAGTTCAGTGACACGTCTGTACATCACCAATAAAGGAAGAAAGAATGAAATATAGTAGTGTATGAGCAAGTAATGTATTTGAAAACAAGCTTTATTTCTTGGTTGTAAGTATCCACAAGCCTTTTATTCAGAACTTCAGTATCTTAAGTCACTAGGGCAGGTATCTTTTATAAACTTGCTTTGTGGACTCCATAGCATTTGCTGCAATTTTTCACTAGTATATTAGGTCTACTGTGTTCTTCTGCCTTCTGCTAGGTTGTTCCTAATTTTAAGAATTTTTTCTTGCCTTTATCCTTCAAGTATAACACAGCAATATGGATTAAAACAACATCTCCATTATGTTTATAAACGGCAATTACAGCATATGCATTTTGGAAGTGGAGTAAGAACATCCTATGCTTAGTATGCAACAGCTATTCTACTGCCTTAGCTTCAGTTGGAACAGAATTGTTTTCTTCAGTATCTGGTAAGATGTTATGTTTTGGTTTTAGGAAAAGTACCCAAAATTGTTAACACGCTGACATTTTTAGTTGCTGCTAAACAGTGTTGTATAGAGCCAAGGCCATATGCAGCAAAGGGCTCAAAGAGCTGGGAGAGAGGAGAACTAGGACAGCTGACTTACACTGGCCAGAGATATTTCATACCACACGGCATCATGCAGGAGGAGTTTTGAAGGGAATGGGAGTTCCTATCTTTCTCTTCCAATGCTTGGTGAGCTACCTGGGCAGCTGTCAGGTAATTGCCTGTTATATACATAACTTCTATATAGTTATATATGTATATAAATTTGTACATTGTGTGTGTGTGTCATAATTTCCCCTTCCCTCTCTCTCCCCCCCCCCCACCCAGATTCTCTCACCCAGCCTACTAGGAAGATATGAATAAGGTGTTTGGTGCTGAGTCCCCTGCTGGGTCAAACCAGAACATCTACAATGAGTTATGTTATTAATGTAATTTAAAGCGACTTTGTGTAAATTCACTGTGTATTAGGTTTATTGTGAAGAGAACACCATTTCTTGACATATAAAGTTTTATTTCTTGTGTCTGTTCCATATTTTCTCTTCACTTGAAGAGTTACACAACTGAGCTGAAATAAGCTGGATAGAACTGCTATAGTGTTCTACAACAAACTTTAGACATTGACAGATGGTGACAAAAATGATTTGATTTAGGTCAACTTGCGATGTGATTTGAAATATTAAGCCATAAAAAATTACTTTGTTTCTTTGTCAAAGTGCAAACACATACTTCCTGCACAGCAATATCTGGGGGGAATGTATTTTTTTTTCTTCTATGACACTGAAATTCTTACCTAGTGTAAGCTCCTGTGAGATAGCAGAATTAGTCATATCTAAATCATTCCAGATTGCTATAAACCAATCAGACAGTCGTACCACTGGAAGCTTAAATAGTATAAGTTTAAACAGTTTGTTCTTCATGATCTATTTTCTTATACTTGGTGCCTAGATCAATTGCTTAAATCTTCCTTATCATAGCATTGGGCTACAGACTAATTCTCATTCATGTTCATAATGGATAGAAAACTTTGTGGATAACATTAAAACACTGAAAGTCTTCCTTCACTCTGTATACTGTTCTCTAAACAAAACATCCATTTCTTTTAATCTTATTACATAGTTCAAGATTTCAATATTTGCAATAAATTTCATTGCACAACTTTATAGTAACTCCAATGGCATTTATGTGATATTCTGAAATAGAGCAAAATATTCTAGCCATTTAACACTTTGGTACCAAGTAAAATGGAAACACCATATAAAATATATTACAGTATAGTGACATTCCTTTTTTTTTTTTTTTTTTTTTTTTTTAATTCTTGCTTTAATAGTAAACATATATTATTTGCTTGCATTCAGTTTGTGATTCACAATAACTCAATAACTCAAATCCTTTTCTCAGGAGCTACTACTATTTGGAAGCACATTCTCAGACAGTTTTTTTGCATTCAATGAATTTTACCAAACATAGAGTTGTGCAGATCTATATTATTGTAATTCTTTGTTTTATATTTTAAATATTTCTCCAATTTTCTAGGATAGTTTGAACAGTTCTCTCAATAGAGCTGTTGCAATTCTTACAATTGCTGGGCACTTCAATGAGCATATTAGTCTTTGCTGAAACAAAAAACTTTACCATAACCAGAGTAGAACTATGAAAACATTCTATGAACATATCCTTCTGGCAGGACTTCTTACAGTTAATTATTATTCTTAGTATAGTTACTCCACCAACATTGTATTCATCTTAGAACACTGCTCTACAGAAATCCTGTCTTTCCCAGCTTACCTGAAAACCTCTCAGACAAAAAAAGAAGGCTTAAGAAAGAAGCAGAATGTAACTTATTAATTACTATGGGATTTTATTGTGTATGTTCAACTATCAAATTTAACTTACTAATTGCAATATAAAAATAAAATTAGTTCACACTAGTGGGGAAAGTGGTTGGAAAACCATAAGACTTTTTTCTAGTTTTATACTGATTTGAAGGGGGAGAGACAGAAATGACTTAACAACTAGATATTCTCATTAATAGATTCCAGAATGCATTTCATAGTATAAAGAAAAAAACTTTTAAGAAAACAGAATATAGAAAAGTGCTCCAATATACCAGATAGGTTACCAGAATTTTATAATCGAATTTTAATGTTATATGACTTAGAATACAAACAAAAATAAATAGTAGAATAAGACTTAAATTGCTTTAAAAAAAAGCAGAATGATCTCACCTAATTTTCCATGACTATTTCTTCATGTAGAAGTAAACGAAGTGACATTAAGTTTAGAAGCAGGGGAAAAAAAAAAAAACCAAAAAAAAAAAACAAAAAAAACCCTGCAAGCTGAAGGACATAAGGCAGCTCTGGAAAAAGAATGGACAATTTTTGTCTTCTTTTTCAATACTGAAGGCAGATTAGGTGTCTACCTCAGTACACTGATGTTAGATAACTGAGATCACTCAGTCACGACAAAGTATATATGGGGGACACACTGTGGGTTTTCCAAAATAGTGCTAATATCAAAAAACCTTCTAATTCTTTCAGTTCATATGTCTCAAAAACCTCACAATATCTACTGTGTGACTTTGTTATATATATTTAATCTTTGTCAGAGGGACTCTTTTCCTCATTTAAAAAGAGGAATTATCTTTGAACTCATTTACTGTAATTATGAAATTGTATGAAGAACAATTACTAGAATAAGCTTCACAAGCACTGAAAGTTTAGAATGCAAAGATAAACTTACAAGAATTGTGTAATTGAGAAAGTAAAATTTCATACTGGAAATTAGTTTTTTGAGTGACTCAGAAATGCATTTGTTATATTACGGTTTATATTGAAAAGATATGGATTTGAAGAGTGTTTTCAGTGAATGAGAAATTAGTTTGACCATGATCCTTTGAGATAATCCAAGGCGGAGGCCAGTGGTGAGTGGTGCCACCAAGAGGTCCATCTTGGGATGTATTCATCATCTTTATCAGTGACCTAAATAGTGGGATCCGAGTGCACCCTCAGCAAGTTTGCTGATCATATTAAGCTGAGCGGTGGAGTTGATACAACACAAGAAAGGGATGCCATCCAAGGGACAGGCTCGGTAAGTGGGCCCACAGAAGCTAGTGAGGTTCAGCAAGGCCAAGCAGCGCATTTGAATTGGAGCAATCCCAGACATGTCTACAGAATGGAAGAATTCACTGGGAGCAGCCCTGCAGAGAAGGACTTGGGGGTTCTGATGGATAAAGAGCTTGATGCAAGCCAACAGTGTGTGCTTGCAGTCCACAAAGCCTACTGTCTCCTGAGCTGCATCAATAAAGGGGTGGCCAGCAAGGTGAGGGAAATGTTTGCCTCCTGCTCTGCCCTTGAGTGGCTCCAGGTACTGTGCTCAGGTCTGCAGCCCCCAGCACAGGAAAGACATAGAGCTGTAGATTATCAGAGAGGGCTGGATCATCTCTCCTATGAGGAAATGTTGAGAGATCTGGGCAGGTTCAGTTTGAAGAATAGAAGTCTCTGGCAAGACTCCAGTGAATGGAGTTTACAAATGTGAGGAAGACTGAGTTTACACATGACTTGATAGTGGTGGGACAAGGAAGAATTGTTTTAAACTAAAAGAGGGGAGATTTAGGTTAGATATTAGGCAGATATTTTTTTTTCATATTTCAGACAGCGGTAAGACACTTGAACAGGTTACCCCATTCCTAGAGGCATTCTAGGTGATGCTGGATCAGGTCCTGGGCAGCCTGACCTAGTGGTTGGCAATCCTGCCCACAGCAAGGGGGTTAGAACCAGATGGTTCTAACCATTCTATGATTTTGTCTTTTAAAAATGTATTCTATGGAATGGAATTAGCACCCTACTTGTGTCACTTCGAAACTGAATTCTCTTCAGAAACAACATCAAAAAAGTTTTAAATTAACATTTCTTTCTTATTTCTGCAAGAAATATGTTCCAAAAAGCTCTTTGTAAAATTAGTCAAGGAAACCAACCAGCAAAATGAGGTGCCTAAGGATTTTGGAAAAAATACAAGTTCTGTGCTTTGCCAGAAAGGACGCATGTAATTGGCCCGAGCATACACAGCTACTAGAGAGGAGCTCCCTATGAAGATCTGCAGAACCACCTCTTTCTTACTCCATATGCAAACATGCAAAATCCTCTGAAGTGCCAAACAGCCCTCCAGCTGACACTGGCAGATTGATAGCACCTCTTTTCATTTTGTTCCTGCAATAGTCTCTACTCTTTTTATGTCTCTCTTTACTAATCTGTCTGCCAGTGCTGTGAAACAGAGACTTTTTGGTTCTATAACTGTATACTTTGCAGCATTGAGGAATCTTGGTCTTGAATGTGGCTCCAAAGAGTCACTGTAGTAGAAATAATCATACAGAAGAAAAATAGAACAGGATGAGCTTAGAGCTTTATCTTTGCCTAGGGCCACAAAGACAAACTAGGAAGAACTATTCATTATGACTGCTGAGTTATAAATTGCCAAGTCTTTTGCAGAAGGTTGATAATCATGATTCTCATTTTACATAGGGCATAGACCAGAAAGGTGTGCTGTCATTTGGCTTGTTTTGTTTCTTCTACAATAGTAATAAACTACATGTGAGGAAAACAAAACACCTTCTACTACACTTTTGAAGACAGTAATCTACTTATTTCATTACTACCTTAAGTTTCACTCCTGACATATAAAAAAATACATCAGTAACCAAGTCTTAGTAGTTTCCTGAATTCTGAGGAATTTGAGAAACATCCCCTACAAGGTTTTAAAAGATTAAAAGATTAAATAATTAAATTAAAAGATTTTCTTCGTAAATATGAAGATGACTCTCAAAATTTGGAGTAAATCTTTCAACTTAAGAAAACATTACTTTCATTTTAATACATTAGAGATTAGTCTACAGAAATATCTTTGAAACTACATTAATTCCAGTATACTTTTTACGTAACAGCACAGTACAGAGCAGATGCATCACTCATTACTTTAAGTCATTCGCATTCTGTACATGTAAAAGCAAATAATCCACTTCATAAGATGAGAAAAAAATCTCAGTTGATAACTGTATAATCAGTGAATATACAGATGCTATAATTAAGAAATATACAAGAGAGTTTGGCTAAGCAGGTTATTAGACCAAAAAGAGGAGATAGAAGGCTTACCCTTACCCTGGGCTTGCTGGAAAGCTCCAAAAAGAAGGAACTCCAGAAAGAGATCCTCTCCCACTGGTAGTCAGCTCTTAAATGGGGTCTAGGAGAGGTGGAGCCAAGCTCCAACCCTTCCAGCAGCACAGGTGAATTACCTTCACCTGTGCTCCCAGGGCTGATTCATTGCTCACCTCAGGTGATCAATCAGAGATTCAGGCCGTGATTCAGCAGTTCCCATACAATAACCAAAGGAAAATGGAAAATAACTGAAGTCAAAGCTGAAGGGAAAATAAGAAATCCTGAATTGAACTAACAAAACAAAACAAACAATAACAACAACAAAACAAAACAACCACACCTACAGTTTTCCAGCTCAAGCAAGATTTATCAGCTGCCAAAATCTAACACTGGGCTGGAAAAAATCTACGGATGAGGTTTTCTTTCTTTCCCTGTACTTTTTTTTTTTTTTTTTTTTTTTTTTTAAATCTTTCTTCAGTAAGAAGAATAAAACACAGAATCAAAGAACAGCCCAAGCTGGGAAGGACTGAGCATGAGGATCTCTGAGTCCACCCCTTGGCTCTCCTGAGGACCACCCAAAAATCAGATCATATGCCTGAAAGCATTTTTCAGATGCTCCTTAACTTCAGCAGGCTGGTATCATGACCACAGCCCTGAGAAGTCTGTTCAGTGCCTGACCACCCCCTCCTGAAGAACTTTTCCTGATATCCAGACTCACCTTCCCATTGCAGCTCTATGCCATTCCCTTGCACTCTGTCTCTTACCAGAGAGGACAGCCCAGTGCTGTCTCTCCACTCCCTCTGAGAGCTTCAGCCTCCATGTGGCATCCCCTCAGTTCCCCTGCTCTGGGCTGAACAAACCCCTGATGCTCATACACCTTTTCCTCTAGACCCTTCATCATCCTTGTAGCCCTAAATAAACAAATGAAAGCTCTTTGTGGGTCAACCTATTCTAAGGAAAAGTGAAAGAACAATCAACCAAATACATTTTTTTTTCCATTAAAAGACATTTTGGTGCAGTGTAGGATACCTATGGCTTCCCATATCTGTTTCAGTGATAAACTGGTTGAAGAGTTTAACATGAGCCACTTCATTATATTGCTATCTTTTTATAAGAATGATTTGGTTATAATTAATATAAGAAAATGTTACCCAAAAGTTAATTTAAGGACTGGAATATAGATGCTCATGGTTCCTATTCATTTACTCTTAAAGTTGAAATTCCTGCAATATTGAACTTATGAAACTTGTTCTTAAAGACTCCAATCCATACTAAAATTGAAATAATCAATTCCCATATTTGGCACAAAATCTGGAACACCAGCCAAGTGTAAGAGCTTTTCTGAAATTGAGCTTGATTTCAATCATATGTGAGTGAACAATGTTGTAAGATGCTCTTATTTCAAGACTGTTCCCAGTTCATAAGAAAAACATTTGCAATTTTATGAAGATATCTCATCATTATCTCTTCCAAAGCCTCATCAGCTCTAGAGAACAAATCTGTCTCAGCCAAACTGGTACTAAATGGAAGATGTTCATTTAGTCTTAATCTTTTTTCCTACCAACATCAGGCGTAAGGACTTCTGTTTCCATGGTTATAAAGATATTTCCGTTGAACTTTTTCCAGGAAACTTTTATTTCTTCCACATGCACTGACACATTACCTTACGAAGAATGTATACCCTTTCTTACGAAGAATGAAACCCTTTCTCCTTCACCACCAACTCCTTACCGGACATAACAGAAGAAATTTAATCCATTGTTAGAATCAAGTTTGACTTGCTAATTTAGGAATTTTAATATTTAGTGATGTATTACTATAAATTGACTGCAGAGTACTACAAGTGATAATTTAAAGCACTTTTTTCCCCCCTGAGGTTGTTATTCAGCAAAGCAAATTCCTTATTATTAGGTATTTTTATTCAGTATAGTTGAATGCTTTAAATAAAGAAAGTGTCATTCTGAAATTAAAATATGGTGTTTTTGTTTTTCTAAATTGGAATGAATATCTATATATAGAACTGAGGATAGTTTTTGTTTTTGTTTTTTTTAAATAAAGATAAAAAAATTCTGGCAAGCTGACTTGCTAGTTCCCACCCCTGACCTCCCCCTTGAAAATGTTTATGACTATTATTTTTTTTTCTATTTTGTTTGTTCTAATTATTACTGCATTAGTCTTCAGGATGGAATAATTTTCAGTATTTCTCCATAATCATCCCCTTTCAATTCACAAAAGCAGCTTTTCATTAAACAAAAAATATCAACACCTACTCTAAACTGATGTTGCCAATAAAAATAAACAAATGAATACTGAGGTACTTTTTTGCTTAAAAGATTTTTTTAAAAAGATATGGAAAGATATACAATCAAGTCCATGGTTCAAATCAGTGCTCCTTAAAGTGTAGTTCTTTAAACATAAGTGATTCCTAAGGCACTAAGAAGTGAGCCGCTCTTGTAGTACATGATGCTCAGATAAATGCACTAATCTATAGAAAACAAGGCTTAAGGACTAAATAGGGAGCGTTTCTAAAAACTTTCCTGGATGTAAACAATAATAACTTCCTTCATTATGAGTATGCTGACTACTAAATTTTATTTATTTAGATTTTAAAAATTTTCCTTCTATCTCACCTACATTCAACTACTTTTTGTATCCCATACTTGCAATAAATTGTCTCTCATTTTATTGACTATTTCTTTAGAAATCATATGACAATAAAATTTGATTTAGATATATTTTCAGTATGCTCTAGATGTTATCCAGAGGTACGTCATGTATTTAAGAGATAACAGTAGATTCCAGTAAATTTATGTATTTTAGACACAATTCCATAAGCTTATTTGTGTGGTGCTTATTTATTTAGAAAGCAGTTTTTGTCAATTTTCACTAGCTTCTGAATTCTATAATGAAAAAATTAAATCCATGTTTTCCATACAATTAAAGCAAACGGCTGATACTTTCATAGTGTTCATCAGCACCAGTAATCCTGAAACTCAGTACTGAAGAGAAAAAATGCCTCCTTATAGCATCAAGTGAAGATGTCTCTTGTGTGCTCAATTCAGTTATGTCTCGTATGCAGTCAGTGAGAGAATTAGATCACAGAATCACAGGGGTTGGAAGGGACTTCCAGAGATCATCAAGTCCAACCCCCCTGCCAAAGCAGGTTCCCTACACGAGGTCACACAAGTAGGTGTCCAGGTAGGTCTTGAACATCTCCAGAGAAGGAGATTCCACAGCCTCCCTGGGCAGCCTGTCCCAGTGCTCCGTCACCCTCACTGTAAAGAAGTTCTCGGGCGCATTTGCGCGGAACTTCCTATGCTGCAGTTTCTGGTCATTTCCCCTTGTCTTGTCTCCACACACTGCTGAAAAGAATCTGGCCTCATAACTCTGCCCCCCATACCTTAGATATTTATAGACTGGATCAGGTCCCCTCTCAGTCTTCTTTTCTCAAGCTGAACAGACCCAGTTCACTCAGCCTTTCTTCAATAGGGGAGATGCTCCAGGCCTTTCACCATCTTTGTGGCCCTCCGCTGGACTATTTCCAAGAGATCCCTGACTTTTTTGAACTGGGAAGCCCAGAACTGGACACAGTATTCCAGATGAGGCCTTACCAGGGCACAGTAGAGGGGGAGGATCACTTCCCTCAACCTGCTGGCCACGCTCTTTTTAATGCATCCCAGGATGCCATTGGCCTTTTTGGCCACAAGGGCACACTGCTGGCTCATGGTCAACCTGTCATCCACCAGGACACCCAGGTCCCTCTCCACAGAGCTCCTCTCCAGCAGGTCATCCCCCAACCTGTACCGTCGCATGCAATTATTCCTCCCTAGATGCAAGACTCTACACTTGCTTTTGTTGAACCTCATCTGGTTCCTTACTGCCCAGCTCCCCAGCCTGTCCAGGTCTAATTGAATGGCAGCACAACCTTAAACCCTTTAAGTTAAAGGTTACTGTTTTGGGCTAGTATTTAGGGTGAAGAGTTACCATATTAGATTAGGATGAAAGGCTTCCCTTTTGTGATGAGTTAATGGTTCCCATTTTGGATTAGAGTCAAGGATTCCCACATGGGGTTGTAGTTAAAGGCTACTCTTTTGTGTTAGTATTAAGCGTTGCCCTTTTTTGATTAGGGCTAAGGCTTTCCACATTGCGTTAACAGTAAATGGTTACAGGCTATCCATTTGGCGAGGGTTGCATATTACCTGTATAATTTAGAGATAAGACTTCAGGTTTATGCATTTGGATTAGTGATAGGAGTCTTTGATAGATGTCTTTGAAGACCTCTGAAAGTCCTTTACGACTAAGGCATTTACTTCCTCCTGTGTTAAGTTCAGAATTTCAGACAATTTGCTAGCCCACATGTTTGCCTGCTGGCACATAAAGAATTTCAAGCACCAATAGGAAAGTCAGTCACTAGTCTCCAGATAGTCATTATTCCACTGATTAGAGCACTACATGATAAGATGCCCTTTCTAGCTTTCACTTAGTTGTAAGGTAATTAAGCGCATGCTGCCCACACCTCAAGCACCCTAAAAAAACCCTCTGCTGAAGCTAGGCCAACAAGCAGCCAGCATCAGGGGAGTATTAGGGCCAGATCCCACTTCCCTGTGGAAGGAAACAGGAGCAAGAGCAACAACAACAACAACAAAATTGTCAGCAGGAAATCGAGAATCCCAAACATATCTTTCACACAATATTAATTGAAATTATTCTGATGTCAGCAGCATCTTTCTCCTCTTGCCTTTTGACCCCTAAAGTCTGGTTCTACTATTCTGTATGCCTGTCTTGACACTGTATTCCACACTCTGGCAGATACCCATTTTCATGAGAAAAAGGTAAACGTGGTGCTGAAGTCATTTGTCCTGATTTGTCAGAACTAGTTTGTCATTCAAGTCAGATTTCCATTTATGGAACCACAAGGCAAGAACTTCTAAAACTTTCTGCCTCTGCAAATCACTCCAAGGTTCATCTATCTCTATCCATCTACTTTAAATGTAACACAACAATTCCCTCAGGATCCCCAAAAGGACAGAAGCTTCTTACTTGGACTAAGGTGAGAAAAAAAACAGGGGGAATTAATTGCCTCAAACCTGAGGGGAGACTCAGGAAAAGGGAGTGGGGGAACCAGAACAGGCTCCCAAAGAAAGTGGTCATGATCCCAAGCTACTGGAGTTCAAGAAGTGTCTGGACAACACTCTCAAACAGTTTGATTTTTGGGCAGTCTAGTGTGAAGCCAGGAGTTGGACTTAATGATCCTTATAGTTCCCCTTCCAGCTAGCGATAGTCTGCGATTCTATGATTTACATTAGTGAGAGAAAAGATTACTGTTTCCAATTTCTGACAACGATCTCATCTAGCCTTCACAATCCTTTCAGACTATAAGATTAGCAGGAAAAAAGGATCACCATCTTCTTCTTAATGATTGATTGCAACACAAAAATGTACACTTTCCAAGAGATTTAATCATTTAAATCTCAATCAGAACATGCTGTATGTATTCATCTCCCTATAAAAGCATTAAAAAAATTAAATGCATCAATAATTAAAACTGTTCACCTAGGGAATTTTCATACCAAACAGTATGATGTGAAGGAACTTGAAAGACCTAAAGGATTAACATCCTGAATTTGTTTTATGCTTAGAACTCTTCTTGGTATTTAAGTAGGATTTGGGGAGACTCAACCACACAATATTTGATTATTTAAACTATATATCCATACTCTAAAGATAATAGAAAAAGCAATGTAATTTTCAGAACTCACCCCCAAAAAATGATCAGAGAGAATATGCATTCTGTGTCAATTTTTAGAGCTTTTGAAACATCAAGAATAAACTAGGTTCTTATTTAATAGCTGTGTTTTTAAAAAAACTAAATAAAAAAGTGATTTATTTTAACTAGGTTTATTTTAGCAGAAGCAAAACTGCTGTTTTATCTCATGATAATTACAGTTCTAATGCTTCCTGAACAGATCTTGACTTTCAAAAAATCTCTTTACTAAAGCAGTTAAAATACAATCCTAAAAATAGTAATTCAATGGATACTTCTGAATTTTAAATCTTTTTGATTCCTTCTCAAGGCAGTTAACATGCAGGAGAACTCTCCTCTCTGGGGAGAAGATGTACAATGAAGCTACTCTAAGAAATCTTTTACCTGGATGGAATGTTAATCATCTGCTGCATCTAATGAAAAGAGATGATATAGCTATTTCTCATTCTTTAAAGTCAGAAAAAAGGCTTGAATTAATACTTCCCTGAACATTCTCATCTCAAAACATCTTCTTCCTTCTTTAGTATGATCTTTAATTTTTAGCATAAGGCACAAATCATCTTCAAAGACATCATTAGCAAAATATTTCCCCAGGTCGAAAATTTCTGTTCTCTTTGCATGTGTCTGTAGAACACAGATTCTACAACTCTCCCTGTATCTTCAGATGGGAGCAGAGAGGTTTAGATTGTGATGAACGCACAGTGTCCTGGACCACGTATTGTGTCTCAGGATAGGTACTCCACCACAGTTTTTCTGAGTTCTTGGATGTGCTTCTAATGTGTCAACACAACAACAACTCCAGCAGTTTAATGAGTGGATAAACTGTTTCTGTACTAGAGACCATATTTATTCAGCTAACCTTACTGTTTGGGCTTTGTGAGGCGGGTTTCTTCTTCAGGCAATATATCAGGCCTCATGTACTGGGTCTAAATTCTACAGGGATCTACACTTTCAACAGACTGAATATAATGAATTGAAGACATTTGATTCTCAATTTGGTAAGAAAAGAACCACTTACTGACCTGTTGACTGATTTTTTTTTAATTTTTTTAAATTGTTTTTATTATTAGGCAAACATTAAGATTTTTTAATTGGTTTATCTGTTTTACCAACATGATAAATACGTAGCGAAGTTCCAGTCAGAGAATCAACAGAATCATTAAGGTTGGAAAAGACTTCTAAGATCATCTAGTCCAACTATCAGTCCATCACCACTATGCCCACTAAACTATATCCTAAGCACCACATCAACAAGGTTCTTGAATACCTCCAGAAATAGTGGCTCCACTACTTTCCCAGGCAATCCATTGCAATGCTTGATCACTCTTCCAGAAAATAAATTTTTTCTAACTTCCAAGCTGAATCTCCCCTGGTGCAACTTGAAGCCATTACCTCGCATCCTATCAGCCTTTTATCACAACCACATGCTCCATTTACAATATATCTTTAAATGTGTTTTTTGGTTCTTTTCCAGTCTACATGTCTTGATTTTACAATTATACTGGTGCTTTATATAGATCTCATTTAGTTCTTGATGGACTACAGACATCCTGCTAGCTAGCCTATTATCCAGCTTCTTATCAGTTGCTCTCAAAACCATTATTTCAGTGGCACAAATAGAAGTTAGGTCAACTCTTTCCGTACCTGCACTGTTTAAATCCACCCTTTCTAAAACAACTTTTTCCAAGTAATAGAGGAAATTAAAGAAAATAAAATACATTGGGAAGATCACACTGGAAAAGATAAATGAATCAAAAGGTAATATAACAATATCTGAAGCATGTAGAATTGTAACATTCCTTATGTAAGTGCAATGCCTGCATAAAATGGCATTCTAAAACAATCAAAACTCCTAACCAAACACAACAAAATTCTTTTTTTTTTTCTTCAGAATTTCTGCTATTATTTACTTACCATCCTTCCTGTAAAGAGCTTACATCCAATCTAAATATCTCCTCTTTTAAAACCATTTTCCCTTGTCCTATCACAACTGCTAAAGAGCCTGTCCTCTTCTTTTTGTAGCCTGCCTTTGATTATCTAAGAAGGCTATCAGGTATTCCCATAACCTTCTCTTCTGAAGGTGAAAACTGAACAGCCCCAGCTGTCTCTGCTTGTCCCTGTAGAAGTGTTTCATCCCTTGGATCATTTCTGTGGCACTCCTATGGGTGCGCTCCAACAGGTCTACATCTCTCCTGTATTGAGGACTCCCCATCTAGACACAGTACTGCAGGTGAGGTCTAACCAGCATAGAGCAGAGCAGCAGGATCACCTCCTTTGACCTGCTGACCACACTTCTTTTGATGCAGCCTAAGTTGACTTTCTGGCTGAGGGCACATATCTGGCTCATGTCCAGCTTGTCATCTATCAGTACCCCCAAGTCATCTTCAGAAGGGCTGTTCTCCATTCTTACATCCCCTAGTTTATACTGATAGCAGATTCTGCCATTACCCAGGTGCCCTTGGATTTATTGAACCTCCTGAGGATCATCTGGGCCCACTGTTAAAGCCTGTTCAGGTCTCTTTGAATGGCATCCTATCCCTTGGGCATGCTGACCACATCACACAACTTGCTGTCATTCACAAACTTGCTGAGATCACACTCAATCCCACTGCCATTACCACTAATGAAGATACCAAAGCACCAGTCACCCTACTTTTTCCTGAGGGACACCAGTTGTCACTGATTTCCACTCACAATGAGCCTTTGACAATCATTCTCTGGGTATGATCTTGTAACCAGTCCCTTGTCCATCAAACAGGCAACAATTTGGAGAGAGGGATGATGTAGGTGACCATGTCAAAGGCCTTACTGGAGTCCAGATAGATGAAACCAGTTGTTCTTTCCTTATCTATCAGTCATGCCATCATTAAAAGGGACAAGGATGGTCATGCAGAGCATCCCTTGATGAAGCCATGATGATCATCTCACATCACCTCCCACTCTTCCATGTGCCTTAGCATGGCTTCCAGGAGGATTTGCTCCATGATCTTCTCCAACAATTAGAGCTGAGACTAACAGTTCAGTAGTTTCCTGGCTGTCCTTTCTACCATTCTTAAAAATGGGTGTAGGATCACCTTTTTTTCCAGCCACCAGAAAATTCACCTGTCATGAGTTTTCAAATATTATCAAGAGTGGCTTGGTGACTACATCAGCTAATTCCCTCAGAACTCCAGGATGCATCTCTGTCATGGTTTTATGATTTTTGGTCATCAGTATTCCACACCATAACATCATGTAATGCACTGGGGGTGGGGTTTGATATCTGCCGAATGTTCGTCCGACGGAGAAGAACTGCATTTCCCCAGGAGGCTTTGCGGTCAGCAAGGGGATATAACTCCATGCAAGGTCACCTGATCCTTCTTCGCCTGCGCTTCGCTGTCTGCGCTTCGCTATCTGCGCTTCGCTGCCTGCGCTTCGCCATCTGCACTTTGCCGTCTGTACTTCAGTCACTCAACTGGACTGCACTTCTCACCCCAGCATTGTGGTGAGGTCTATACAATTCAAACAGATTCTCTCTCTCTCTCTCATTGTATTTTACTAATACTATATTTAGTAAAATCATTTGTTCCACCTCAGATTAGTGCTGTTGTTATCAAGTATTTTGGGGTCCCCTGCTTCCCCTTTCCCAGAGGCGCGGATCCGCAGATCCCTCCGCCCTGCTGGTCACGGAACTGGGCCGGACCAGCCCATAAACCGTTGACATTTTTGGTGGAGAATGCGGGCAACAGTTGCTTTCTAGCTGTTTAGACTCTCTGCTCTCGGAGAGTTCCGTTGGGAAAGCTTATCTGTTTTACCGCTACTCTCTGAAAACGTGACCTTGAGAACTCCAGGCGGACTGCCAGTATCGTAGGATATTTGTAAACTCTGAGCTTTACTATCTTGCCTCTGTAAAAAAGAAAAAAAAAAAAAAAAATGCTTTCTGCAGTGAAACTGACTCTTAAAGGGCTGCACGCTGCTGCCTCTTCTTTCCTAATGCTCAAAACATACTGGGCATTAATTAAGCTGGCCACCTTGCTCTATGGAGCAATCGGCATATACAATCAATTGAAAACATGGGTGGAAATATGGACCTGGCACGTTCGTACAATGTGGCTTACAATTCCGGAGACAGCTGTCAATTTTACAGGACTGGGATTTTTTAAGGTTTCCAGTCTCACCTTTCAGCCTGTAATGCAGTTTTTGAATGAACACCTAGTCGCATTACTAATCTCCCTGAATGTATTGCTCATCATTTCACTCAGTATTAGTATTTATTATATTTTGAGGATGTCCTCCCCAAAACCAGAGAATACTGAGTGGCAGGGAGTGTGGAGAGGTCTGGGAAAGACTTTAGACAGATGGAAATCTTCAGTCTCATGGAACTTTACTCCAGAACACCTGAAAGACCCCGAGAGTCTAAACAGCTATTTAAGGCAGGAATGTTGCGGCTTGGGCAGTTCTGAGGAGGCACATATGATTTGGGGCCTGGCTAATGCTTATCGGGCCTTATTCAATACTATCCTGGAGAGAGAGAGAGCTTCTGAAATTGAAAGGGAGAGTCTCAGGGAAAAAGTTCAAAATGAGCGAGAGAGTCTCCTGCTCCAGAGGAAAAACCTCCGATCTGAGAGAGATGCCCTCCGAATTGAGAGAGACTCCCTGCAATCCAAGCTCGACAATCTTCAATCTCAACAACACACCCTCCAATCTGAGCTAGATACTGTCATAATCGAACGAAACAAGCTCCAAGCTGAACTGGAGGATGAGAGCATTGGAACTGACCAACCTGATCAACCACAGGAGGCACCACAATCGATGTCAGTTGCCCCTGTAAGAGGACGGAAAACAAAGCGAATCTCGACTCAGTTAGAAGAGAAAAAAGAGGAGGAAAGAGGTCCAGAGGAGTGGCTCCGAGGGCCAAGAGAAGCACCTCTGAGTCCAGGGGAGGGGCCCTCAGTAAGACCACGGTCACCAACACCTACAAGGGCAAGAAGTCCTGGAAGAGCAAGAGGTGAGCAAGATATTGTTACCTTTGTTGATCGATCTCTGAAAATGAATGAAATTCGAAGTCTGAGAAAAGACTTCTCACGCCACCCAAATGAGCCTATTGCTACTTGGTTACTTCGATGCTGGGACAATGGGGCCAACAGTGTGTGGCTAGATAGTAGAGAAGCTCGCCAACTGGGTGGCATTGCTAGGGACTCAGCCATTGACAGAGGTATTAGTACATGCCAGAACCAGGCCTTCACCCTCTGGAAGCGGATGTTGTTAGCTGTAAAAGAAAGATACCCCTTCAAAGACGATCTGATGCCTGAGAAGAAGAAATGGGCTGATATGGAAGAAGGCATCCGTTATTTGAGAGAATGTGCTGTGGTGGAAACACTACATAGCCCCGATTTCATTCCTGATGAGCCAGACCAAGAGCATGATCCCGAGAGAGCCAGGTGTACACCAAACATGTGGCATACATTCACAAAGACTGCACCAGAAAGGTACGCCAGTACATTTGCAGCTATGTATGGCAGAGGGGAAAGAAGACCCCTTATAAATGAGTTGCTTAATAAACTTCAAGACTTTGAGTTACATTTAAGCCCTCTACGAGCTTGTGTTTCAGCCATTGAAAAAGTAGCTGAAAAGCTGGACAGAATGGAGAACAAACAAGAAGATATAATAGGTAAACTATCAATCGTGCCTGATGCCGATGAATACATGGTGGTAACAGATACATCCAATGAGGAACAGAATTCCCAAAACAGCCTACTTGAGGGGCTAATCAACTTGATTTCCTCCCAGTCAGTGTCATCCAACGTCTCAGCTATCAAAAGAAGACGTCCTCCTGCTCGAACAAGTGACAACAGTAAGACCACGTCACGTTTTGCCTTGTGGCATTACCTACGCAACCATGGAGAAGATATGAAGAAGTGGCATAAGCAACCTACTCCAGCACTTCAAGCACGGGTAAAAGAATTACAAGACAAATCAACCACCAAGGTGAACTTCTCCAGAAAGGTGATTGCTCCAGTTGCTGCAGACAACGGAGGTAACAAATAGAGGGGCCCTGCCCCCAGCCAGGGGGGGGAAAGGGATAATAGAGTTTATTGGACTGTGTGGATTAGATGGCCTGGCACATCAGAATCACGTAAATATAGGGCCCTGGTGGATACTGGTGCACAGTGCACTCTAATGCCCTCGAGTCACCAAGGGACAGAATCAATTTATATTCATGGGGTGACAGGAGGTTCCCAAGAACTGACTATGTTGGAGGCCGAAATCAGCCTCACTGGTAGAGACTGGCAAAAGCACCCTATTGTGACTGGCCCAGGGGTTCCATGTATACTTGGTATTGATTACCTCAGAAGGGGATATTTTAAGGATCCCAAAGGGTATCAATGGGCCTTTGGAATAGGTGCTGTAGACACAGGTGTTAAGCAGTTATCTGTTTTGCCTGGCCTATCAGAAGATCCATCTGTTGTGGGGTTGCTACAAGTGGAAGAGCAACAGGTACCGATAGCTACAAAAACGGTGCACAGACGGCAGTATTGCACCAACAGGGATTCCTTGCTCCCCATTCAGAAGTTAATTCATCAATTAGAGAATCAGGGAGTGATCAGCAAAACTCACTCGCCTTTTAACAGCCCCATATGGCCAGTGCGTAAAGCCAGTGGAGAATGGAGGCTGACGGTGGACTACCGTGGCCTGAATGAAGTTACACCCTCATTGAGTGCTGCTGTGCCAGATATGTTAGAACTCCAATACGAACTGGAGTCAAAAGCAGCTAAGTGGTATGCCACCATTGACATTGCTAACGCCTTTTTCTCCATTCCTTTGGCCAAAGAATGTAGGCCACAGTTTGCTTTCACATGGAGGGGCATTCAGTATACCTGGAACCGTTTGCCCCAGGGGTGGAAACATAGTCCAACCATTTGCCATGGGTTGATCCAAGCTGCACTGGAACAGGGAGGTGCTCCTGAGCACTTACAGTACATTGATGACATCATTGTGTGGGGCAACACAGCAAAGGAAGTTTTTGAGAAAGGAGAGCAAATAATCCAGATCCTTCTCCGTGCTGGTTTTGCTATTAAGCGAAGCAAAGTGAAAGGACCTGCCCAGGAGATTCAGTTCCTAGGCATAAAGTGGCAAGATGGCCGTCGTCACATCCCGACAGATGTGATCGACAAAATCACTGCCATGTCTCCCCCCACTAATAAGAAAGAGACACAATCGTTTCTGGGTGTAGTGGGTTTTTGGAGAATGCATGTTCCAAACTACAGCCTCATTGTAAGCCCACTTTATCAGGTGACACGGAAGAAGAATGATTTTGTGTGGGGTCCTGAGCAGCAGCAGGCTTTTGAGCAGATTAAACAAGAGATAGCCCGTGCTGTGGCCCTGGGGCCAGTACGGATGGAACAGGATGTGAAGAACATCCTCTACACTGCTGCTGGAGAGAAAGGCCCCACTTGGAGTTTGTGGCAAAGAGCCTTAGGAGAGACCCGAGGCCGACCCTTGGGATTCTGGAGTCGAGCCTACAGGGGGTCGGAGGAGGGCTACACTCCAACTGAAAAGGAGATCTTAGCTGCGTATGAAGGGGTTCGGGCTGCTTCCGAAGTAGTCGGTACTGAAACACAGCTCCTTCTGGCACCTCGACTGCCAGTGCTGAACTGGATGTTCAAGGGAAAGGTTCCTTCCACCCATCATGCTACTGATGCCACTTGGAGTAAGTGGGTTGCACTGATTACACAACGAGCACGGATGGGGAACCTCAGCCGTCCAGGAATCCTAGAAGTCATCATGGACTGGCCTGAAGGTAAAAAGTTTGGAACACCACCAGCAGAAGATGTATCTCGTGCTAAAGAAGCCCCACCATACAATGAATTACCAGAGAATGAAAAGAAATATGCCCTGTTCACAGATGGATCGTGTCGTATTGTGGGAAAGCATCGCAGATGGAAATCTGCTGTGTGGAGCCCCACACGACAAGTTGCAGAGGCCACCGAAGGGAAAGGAGAATCAAGCCAATTTGCAGAGGTAAAGGCTGTCCAACTGGCCTTAGATGTCGCTGAACGGGAGAGGTGGCCAATGCTCTATCTTTACACTGATTCATGGATGGTAGCAAATGCCTTATGGGGGTGGTTACAGCAGTGGGAGCAAAATAATTGGCAAAGAAAGGGCAAGCCTATTTGGGCTGCTGACCTATGGAAAGATATTGCTACCCGAACAAAAAATATGGTTATAAAGGTGCGTCATGTAGATGCTCATGTGCCCAAGAGTAGAGCTACAGAAGATCAGCGAAATAACCATCAGGTAGACCAAGCTGCCAGAATTGAGGTGGCTCAAATAGACCTGGACTGGCAGAACAAGGGTGAGTTATTTTTAGCTCGGTGGGCCCATGAGACCTCAGGTCATCAAGGGAGAGACGCAACATACAAATGGGCCAGAGACCGAGGGGTGGACTTAACTATGGATGCCATTGTACAAATCATTCATGACTGTGATACATGCGCCACAATTAAACAAGCTAAGAGGATGAAACCTCTCTGGGAGGAAGGGCGATGGCAAAAGTACAAATATGGGGAGGCATGGCAGGTTGATTATATCACTTTGCCACGATCTCGCAATGGTAAGCATTATGTGCTCACCATGGTGGAGGCAACAACCGGGTGGCTCGAAACATATGCAGTACCCCATGCTACCGCCCGAAACACCATATTAGGTCTGGAGAGGCAAATCCTGTGGCGACATGGCACCCCGGAAAGAATTGAGTCAGATAATGGGACTCATTTTAAAAATTCACTTGTGGATACTTGGGCCAGAGAACATGGCATCGAGTGGATTTATCATATCCCCTATCATGCACCAGCCTCTGGTAAGATCGAACGCTACAACGGGTTGTTAAAAACCATGTTGAAAGCAATGGGTGGCGGAACATTTAAACACTGGGAGAAGCATTTGGCAGAAGCCACCTGGCTGGTTAACACCAGAGGATCAATCAGTCGAGATGGTCCTACCCAATCCAGCTCCCTACATATTGTAGAGGGAGATAAGGTCCCTGTAGTACATGTAAAGAACATGTTAGGAAAAGCAGTTTGGGTTTTTCCTGCTTCTGGGAAGGGCAAACCTCTTCGCGGAACTGTCTTTGCCCAGGGACCTGGGTCCACCTGGTGGGTGATGCAGAAAAACGGGGATGTTCAGTGTGTACCACAAGGGAATTTGATGTTGGGGGAGTGCAGTCTGTAATCCCATGTGTTAAGCATGATGTAGTGATGTAGAATAAGGGGTGGAATGTCATGGTTTTATGATTTTTGGTCATCAGTATTCCACACCATAACATCATGTAATGCACTGGGGGTGGGGTTTGATATCTGCCGAATGTTCGTCCGACGGAGAAGAACTACATTTCCCCAGGAGGCTTTGCGGTCAGCAAGGGGATATAACTCCATGCAAGGTCACCTGATCCTTCTTCGCCTGCGCTTCGCTGTCTGCGCTTCGCTATCTGCGCTTCGCTGCCTGCGCTTCGCCATCTGCACTTTGCCGTCTGTACTTCAGTCACTCAACTGGACTGCACTTCTCACCCCAGCATTGTGGTGAGGTCTATACAATTCAAACAGATTCTCTCTCTCTCTCTCATTGTATTTTACTAATACTATATTTAGTAAAATCATTTGTTCCACCTCAGATTAGTGCTGTTGTTATCAAGTATTTTGGGGTCCCCTGCTTCCCCTTTCCCAGAGGCGCGGATCCGCAGATCCCTCCGCCCTGCTGGTCACGGAACTGGGCCGGACCAGCCCATAAACCGTTGACAATCTCATTGAGACCCATAGACTTAGGAATCCTCAGGTGGTCACAAACTGATCCTCACTGCCAGCTGGAAGGGCATAATCCTGCAGTTCTCACCTTCTGAACCAAATTCATTTGAATTCACAGAATATTGAGCTCAGATCTCAGTAAAAAACTGTCACTTCATATCTGCCTTGGACTACCAAAAGGCTAAGCAGATCAGAAAACCAAATTTAATCAATTTTCCTGATTGAATATTTTGTTCCGTTGTTACTTGAAATGGCTTGGAAATATCTTCCAGTATTTGTTGGAAAAGTAATGAGGGGTCAAAGACCCATGAGTAAGGATGCTTCTAAAACTGTCTGATAAGCTCTGTGTCTCAGAGATCTACAAACACAATCATCTATGGATCTTCACAGTGAATAATGAACAGCATAATGAACAGCATCAACTTCAGTAACTTTTCTTTCATTATAGAGAACTGGCTAGAAATGTCTGTGCATTTAACATTTTTCTGCTGCACAATCAATTTCACAGTCTTTTTTTTTTTTTTAAATTGAGTTAAATCGGAAGTCTTGCATTATTTTTTCTGAAATTACTAATTTACACTATCAGTTTCCACAATATCAAATGTGGACTAACAGTAGATGGCTCATTGGTCTGAGTCATTGTTTTAATTCTCAAATATCACATCCTACTTTCTACTATTATGAGTCAAGCATTCTCGAACTGCACTGATGTGGTATAAGTCACTGCATTTTGACGTATTGTTCTGTACTTGCTTTTTTTTTTTTTTTAAATCAAATTTAACTCCTATACCAGCCTATCAACTAAATCTAGGTTATTTTAAGTGCACAAATTTTATTACATAGCCCTTTCATCCAGATGTCATGGTTTTTTGAGGTCCATCCCACAGTGCATTTTGTAACATTTTTTTTTTTTGCCATTTGTTTTGCTTCTTGAAGGATCCTCATACTTTCTTTTCCTCCACTGTGACTTAATGTTATGGCTATAAAAATTCAAGACTGAATCTAACTGGGTATCATCTGACTTAATAGAACAAGGATTTCTCAACCTAGTAAGGACAAGAGTAAATAAAGCAATGAAATTTTCCATCTCACTCTTTGATTTGAAGCTGAACATAGAAAGGAGACACTTTGACACTATGGGGAAAGAAACAGAAAATTAATCTTCCATTGTTTTTATGCCTTTGTTAGCAGTAGGATATGAGGTCACACTTCTGCCTCAGCAACCATTGCTTAGCCTCTTTCACCAAGTCTTGCATTCCTGCAGAGTATGAACTGCACATCGATGAAAGAAATTCTTGAACAACGTTTCTATAAATGCCTAATTGGCACTGCTAATAAGATATATCAGCTGGAAAAAGATCCTATAGATGACTAAAGGCTATTGAACCTTGTAAACCTTGTGAAATTGTTCTCTCCCAAACCTTTTCCTTAGAGTTCACCCACAGACAGGCACAAATGCAGACAGAACTGTAAGTTCTCAGGCTATGATGTTCAAGATGTGAAAACAAAGATTTAATGCTAGCTTTCATTCACCTGTCATGATCCTATAAGATGGAGGACAGGAAAGTGCACTGGTGTAGGAGTGTTCCTTAGGTACCTGCAAAGAAAATACAGCCCTTGCTAGCTAACTAAAAAGGCTGGGAAACACTTGGATCCCACTTTTAATGCCACCCTCAAAATTACTTTTATTTCTTATGTGTAGTGCACAGTATGTCTACCTTATCAAGCTGCACTTATGAAAGGTCTGGAGGACAGCAGCTGTGACCATTTGAGATTTATGCAGCCCAAGTTCCTCTTTCTTCCTTTAAGAGGTTTCTTCCACATAGCAACCTCACCACAGAAATGATGTGTCTCTATAGCTAGTAAACACTGTCTAATACTGCCAATTTCCAACACCATCACACTGTAAAAGCTCCAGCTGCTGGGACTTAAGAGCGCATCTTGCTGACCGTGTCAGAAAGAAAAAGGGAATAGATGAGAACACAAATCCATCAGATGTGAATTCCCCCCACAGTCAAGAAAATAGTTATTCTGCTGCTTTTTGCAGCTGGACCAACACAAAAGCAACTATAAATGCAACACAAAAGCCAACATATAAGGAGCTAAAAGAACAGAACACTCTAGCTTTCTCTCAGCCTCCAACCCTTCCAGTCTTTCATCTTAAACCCCCCGAGCATCGTGCAGTTTCTTTTTGTCACTAAGCTCATGGTGAAGACATTGATTACTTGCAACTAATATGAGGTCTTAGTTCATTCCTTATTCTATGACAAGGGGTTCTACAGATCAGTTACAGAATAAGCATCTCCTTTAGGCTGCTTTGAATCTGACTGACTACCTAATGCCAGCCTGTTTGGGTTTCTTTCTTTGTTTCCTGCATTAAAGGAAATATCCTCTCAATCATTTTTCCCACAGGCTCTTAGTTAAAAACTTCAACACCTAGATTTTTCACTCTTTGTAACAGGTAGTAATGTAGACACAACTCAAATGCAAAAGATAGCAATGAAAAACACCCTATAACAAGCCATCCTCAAAAGTCCCTAACAACATCCAGACTAGAGTGAAAGTTGATTTAGGAAATCATACATCTTTGTATACACTACTATTTAATTCTCACAGAAAGCATGATCAAGCTGACACTCAGATTAGCCCTTCTGCTCTAAGCCACGAGTATCATTTTCTACATTTCTCCAATAAAAATAGGACAGGACATTTAGAGGGAATTGTTCTCAGAGCTGATTGTTGCCCATTCCTGTAACAAATGCCTTTAGTCCTTTATCTATAAGGATAAAAATCAATGAAGTTTCATGCCTCAGAGCATGATCTTTAAGACAAAGATGTTACATTTATATATCAGTTTAAAGGATATAATTATATAAGCAAAATTCAATAATTATGAGTCATGTGGATATGGAAAGAGTAAATCATGTTAGAGAAATCCAGTTACTTCTAAACAAAAAATGAAAAACACTATTGGGTCAGGTAAACCAACAGGCTTGACATAGCTGGACTTTTTTAAAAGGTTCAGAGGAAATTCAAAACGATGGATCATTGTTATCATTAAGAAATTTTTTATCTGAGTAGAGTAAATCATTGTTTAAAATAGGCTTTAAACTTTTCTCCAATGTCAAGCACCTGTAACCTTGCGTTCATATCTGAAGGTGAATTCTTTCCAGTCCTTGAACGTAAGTTATTTGGGGGACAACTACATTTTCCTATAGAACTGTAACAACTTCAATGGCCTCCACATCTGATGTAGTTTCTTGCCTTCAGAAATCAGAAAAAACAACGTACAAGTCATTACCACACAAAAAAAAAAAAAAAAAAAGCAAAATAGATTGGAGGGAAAACAGAAAGGCAGATGCTGAGAAACAAAATCCCATGGGGCAGAACATGAACACCACTAGATTTTTCATATTTTATTCAACGGTCTAGATAAAGCTCTAATAAGTTAGATCATTAAATTTGCAGATGATACTAAAATAAGGGGAGTATTTAAGACTCAGATGTAAGAATAATCTTGACATTAACAAAATGGGTTCAGAGGTGAGATAGGAAATTAAATGAATATTCATTTAAACTAATGAAAAATGACACATTTCAGTAAAAATAATGCCCAGGACACATACTGAGACACAACTTAAATTATAGTAAGTTAATTAATAGGCAGAGAGTTACAATTATATTTATATTAACGTTCACATTCATAGTCTTACTTAATAATAAGGTCCCTGCCCTAAAGGGATAAAAAATGAGTAGAGAAAATACACAGTAACACTGCATAATAATCATAGAATAGAATCATAGAATGGGCTGGGTTGAAAAGGACCAAAATGACCATCGAGTTTCAACCCCCCTGCTATGTGCAGGGTCACCAACCACCAGACCAGTCTGCCCAGAGCCACATCTAGCCTGGTCTTGAATGCCTGCAGGGATGGGGCATCCACAACCTCATTGGGCAACCTGTTCCAGTGCGTCACCACTCTCTGTGTGAAGAACTTCCTCCTAACCTAAACCTCCTGTCTCAGTTTTAAACCATTTCCCCTTGCTCTATCACTGTCCACCCTCGTAAACAGCAGTTCCCCCTCCTGTTTATATGCTCCCGTCAAGTATTGGAAGGTCACCATGAGGTCTCCCCGAAGCCTTCTCTTCTCCAAGGTAAACAAGCCCAGTTCCCTCAATCCTTCTTCACAGAAGAGGTGCTTGAGCCCTCTGATCATCTTAGTGGCCCTCCTCTGGACCTTCTCCAAGAGCTCCATGTCCTCCCTGTAATGGGTGCCCCAGGCTTAGACTCAGTAATGCAGACGGGGCCTCACAAAAACCAAGTAGTGGGGGATAACCACCTCCCTCTCCCTGCTGGCCACCCCTTTTTTTAATGCAGCCCAGATCACAGTTGGCCTTCTGGGCTGCAAGCATACACTGCTGGCTCACATCCACCAGGACCCTCAAGTCCTTCTCCGCAGGACTGCTCTCAGGAGATCCTCCCCCAGTTTGTATAAGCCTCAGATTGCCCTAACCCAAGTGCAGTGCCCTGCACTTGACCTTACTAAACCTCATTAGGTTTTCATGGGCCCCCTCCTCCAGCCTGTCCAGGTCCCTCTGCACACCTTCCCTTCCTTCCAATGTATCGACCATATTGTTCAGCTTGGTGTCATCTGCAAACTTGCTGAGGATGCACTCAATGCCATCATCTATGTCATTGATGAAGATATTGAAGAGCACGAGTCCCAAGATAAACCCCTGAGGAACACCACTTGTGACACGGTCTCCACCCCGGCTCAAAACCATTGATCACAATCCTTTGTCTATGACTAGCCAGCCAATTCCTAATCCATCAAACAGTCCATCCTTCAAATCCACACCTGTCCAATTTAGAAAGAAGGATGTGGTGAGGGATCATGTCAAACACCTTGCAGAAGTCCAGGGAGATGCTATTCACCACCCTTCCCCCATCGACCAAAGCTGTCACTCCAAAGACCACCAGATTGGTCAGGCACAATCTGCCCTTAGTGAAACCATGCTGGCTCTCTCAAATCAGACTTGTTTCTGGGGCATGCTGGCAAACAACGAGGGCTACAGCTGTCTGGACCAGTTGGTCATTAGCAAGAGAAAAAAAATATTCAGTAAACTGTAGAGAGAAGGAGAAAAAGCAAACAAAATCCAAAACCAAAAATAAACCATCAAGAAGGCTAGCGTTTATGGCTCTTAGCTGGAGTTCTCATGCACACACAAAATTTACAGCATTAGAAATACTGAAATAATTCTGTTTACATAGCAGATTGCAAAAGCCAATGTTCTCTATTTATACAACTGCATTAGCATGTCATAATACTTACCTGCAGCGTAGAATACCTTTTTTAGTGTACCGGTAAAGAGTCAGGTGTGAATGGGAAACCCCAGACCTAGTCTACTAATAGTCCAATCAGTTACAAATGTTCAGGTATTGAGTCTTACTAAGACTTACTCTTTGTTACAATTCTAAGAAAGAAATTTTTAAGGAAAACAGCTACAGTGTTAACAGAGAGCAACTGCTAAGGTCATATGATTAATTTATCTAGGAGCTTAGCAACAGAATAAATCTGTGAAATACTTTAACAGTGATAAGCCAATGGATTAATGCTGCATCAAGCAACATCTTGAAGGAGATCAAAGTAGTAAATGAAATGCAGTGACAAGAAGGAGAATAGGTTATTCAAATTTTTGACAGTAACAAATACTGAATGAATTTCAAAGACCCCATGTGCTGTAGAGCAATACAAGCAAATGGGGGGAGGACGGGAGGAAAGAATAATGACAAATTAATAAAATAATAAAAAATAAAATAAATTTACATCATTCTTTCTTCAAGAAAACATCTTCATTTTTGCTGGTATCTTCCTTAGATAAATGGTAACAGCTCTGTTTATAAAGAGTGTTATTCTGAATATTTAAACAAAAGTAGAACAGTTACAGAATAATGAAGTACTATTTAAGATTCCATGAAAATAAATAATTCATCTAGCCTACACTGCAGGGAAAAAGAAAAAAAGAAAAAAAAGAAAAAATGGAAAACAGTGAAACACTGAATCATACTGGAAACTAAGACTTCTGATCGCAGTTTAGAAAGCATGATTTGATATGTTTGCATAAAGAATACGTTACAGTAAGTGTATCAACATAAATCAATTCAGGGCTTATATATATAAAGCATTACACCACATAAATAAAGCCCACAGTCTGTGACGTGAGCCAAATAGTTTCTCCTGGAATATCTCAGGTTTTGAGTACTCAAGATAAGGCCTCAGTTAAATACAAATTTATCAGAGAATAAAACTGCTATGAATTAAGGGCACACTACGGAAAGGATGACAGAATCACTTGCAATCAATACGTATGTGTGTATCATCATTCATTATCTTGTTGCTGAAAGAACGAAATCCCATCTGCAAAAAAAAAAACCAAAAAGCAAAAAACTTTTACCTTGGTCTTATATGCTGTTAAATAGAAAGGTTTTATTCCATACGAATATAAACCAGCACTCGCACAGAAGAGTCTCATTTGGAAATACTATTTTTCATGTAAAACCATGCAATGACTCCCACACAATAAGCACACGTAAATGGCTGCTTCTTAGTAGCAACTACTATAGAAATAAGCAGAGGAAGAACCTGAAATCTTAATTTCCTACTACTTTTATCATTGTTGATATTGTCTCAATCAGTGCTTCTAGCCAATATAAACGTAATTGGGATCAAAATTCCTATTGTTGCTGTTTGGTTTGCTTCTGTTACTGTTGGTCTACCGCTGAAAAGTTAATTACAGTGAAAGTAGGAAAAGAAAACAAACAGGGAAGGAATGCTCACCTGTATCTGAAGATCTAGGTTCACAGGAAAGACTCCACAGAGGAGGAATCTCCAGAAAGAGAGCCTACCCTAGTGGCAGTCAGCCCATAAGTGAGGGTCTAGGAGAGGTGCAGCCAGGCTCCACCCCTTCCAGTCACACAGCTGAATTGCCTTCACCTGTGCTCCCATGGCTGGCTCAGTCCTTGACGCAGGTGGTTCAGGCTGTGACTCAACAGTTCACAAACGGCTTCAAATATGGAATAACACCTTAATATTTTCTGTGGAGAGTGACATCCCACCTGACTGAAATTTTATTCAGCTAAATAATTCTGCCTTTTTGTTTTCAAGAAATGGTGAGAAAGTAAATACCTCATTCATTTACTTCTCTCGCTTTACATTATAAAAAGATTATGCACATTCCTAAAAATACACTGTTCTGAACAGCAAGGACAAAGAACTCTGATATTAAAGACAACCAATCACATTAGCAAGTAACTCCAAAAAATCTATCTTCAAATTTTTATTTTACATTATTTTTTGATTGATTTATCCATTGTATTTTTGTGCCTCTCAGTCATGTTCTGACTAAACAGCAGCATGAGACACAGCCTTCTCATCTTCCTCCATCCTGCCTTTATGGGATTGGGAGCTATGTATACTGGTCTGAAAACAGCATTTGATGAATTCCCAGTCTGAATTCCCAGTCTGAAGAATAACTAAACTCTCTCAGTAGCAGCCACATCCACAGATATCCAAGGAAATGCAATCATATTATGCCTGAGTTTTTGCTTTATTTCTTCAAACTAAAAAACGTTCTGCAATCTCAAAATAGTTCTTGTTGCCCCTGGGTATAGGTGAATAGAGCTGTATATGCTATTGTGGCATAATGGATAGGATTGGTTCAACATCTTGTAAAAAAATAGAACTAGTGGTTTTTTATCTTAACAGGGAAATTCTGAATTAATACCTTCCTGACCAAAGCCTTCTTTCTCATGCACAGCCCTTTAGAAACTCTCAAACTAACTAGCAAGACCAGGTCATCCTTCTTGATCACTGTTTTTATTTGTGCTTTGAGTTAACAGCAGATTTTTATAATTAGTCCTTCAGCAAATGACATTACAATTTGTATTTTTAAGTTCCATTTTCAGCTATTCTGTTTCTTAAGATTACCTTATATCCAGATCTGTCTTTCAGTTTTATCAGCTAATTTTCATTTCTGCACTCAAATATTGTCTGCCAAGGTAATTAGCGAAAAGTGAAGTAATGCTAGCCTCAAGACTGAATCTTGTAGAGTTCTTTCTGTCAGCTCCTTAGAAAATTAGAACTGAGTGAGATAGAAGTATGTATTCAAACCTAAATGCTTAGGGATAGTACACGATCTTGCTGAGTGTGTGTTGAATAGACCATGTTCGATTTCTATATTTCATAAACTTACCAGAAATTCAAATTATTTTTCAATTAATGAAACGTTTTTATACTTATAAAATTCTAAACCAGTAAACTTCACACTTTAATTAAATCAGGTGAAATTTTACTCCACTTTCTTTTGAAAATAATAGTCTACAACTTCATTTGATGTTACCTTGATGTTACAGTATTAAAAAAGCTATTGATCATCCTCCATTGATGCCCTTTCTACTTGTAAATTTACAGAACATAAACATCACATCACATCACAAAATCATCATGTTCCAATTCAGCAGGCTTTTCTTTAGTATATCTAGTCACCTGTTTAGCATATTACTTCATGTGCCTTACAATTCTTGCATTTATAATAATTTCTCCCAGTTCAGCTAATAATTTCCTATATGGCATCATATAAAATTGTTTCTTAAAGTGTTAAATGAAATGCATTTTGTTTTCCATGTGTAAGAAATCAGTTGCTCCATGTAGAAGTGGCAGCAAATTATTCTGACATTCTCACTTTGGTTAACTCATGCCACATTTTATTCTGCCTCATATTTACCTCCACATTTTCAGTTTCTTTTTATTTTTTTTTAACCCTCTTGAATTCTATTGAGGTCCAAGACAGGTTGGACTTTGGCAGGATGTCTCTGCCCTGTGCTCTCATACCATAATATTAAAGTGGGTCCAGAGGAGGGCCGTGAGGATGATCAGAGGTTTGGAATAACTCTCCTATGAAGAGAGGCTGAGAGAGAAGGGCTTGTTTTACTTGGAGAAGAGAAGGCTCTAGGGAGACCTCATTGCAGCCTTCCAGTACCAAAAGGGACCTATATGAAAGACAGGGAGAGAATATTTATCATGGTGTCTGATAAAAGGAAGAGATACAAGGAAGAGATTCTTTAGTATGAGACACTGGAAAAGGTTGCCCAGAGAAGGTGCCTCATCCCTGGAAGTGTTTGAGGCCAGGTTGGATGGAACCTTAGGCACACTCATCTAATGGCGGCAGGGGTGGAAGTAAACGGTCTTTAAGGTCTGTCCAGCCCAAACCATCCTATGATTCTACGATCCTTCAAGAAAATTACTATCAGAGCATCATGCAAGTATTATCAGAAACATTTCTGAACTTAATGCATCCAACCTAGTGATAAGAAGAACAGTACAGAAAAGTCTAGAACATCTTTTCTAATTCTGCTTGGGCATGGCCAGCCACAATAAAGTGCCTGACTATACAAGAACCAGGTATATAAAAGATCTTTGTACTGCCCCTACATGCTGTTTCTTATAGTTTATTTGCCATAATCCCAGCACAGATTTTAGAGTTTTACTCTTTTCAGTTAAAGAAATCTCTCCTTTAATGCTCAAGCCTAGAGAAAGAAGTTTTCATTTGTACCTTCTAGTATTCTGTCCTTATATTCATTTCGGCAATGAATGATATTGAAAGCACTGATAGATGGCAAAAACTGAGTCTACATCATTTGGTCAGTGAAATGTCATCACTGAAACTGCTTATGCAATCAAACACATACAGTACCAAGTCTAAGGATCATTCTTCTCTAACAGTATTTATGCAGAAAATTTAAAATATACTGGCTAACTTGATATTTTGCTATATTATCCTTTTTCAGATAGTATTAAGGCACCAAATTATATGATATAATTCTTATTGAATAAATAAAAATGACATGAATTTGGATATATTTTTGTCATAATAACTGTTTTTACATTTTCATTAACATTCATTTCTCCCTAAGGATCTGTAAATGCTGAAAGAGAGTGGAGATGAGTAAAAATGGAGAACATAATTCTGTCTGTAAAAACTGAACATATCTCCCCCAGCAGCAGAAGGATACATTATTGCTTTGAGAACATAAACTGAAGATATTCTCAATCATTTTATTTGGTGTAAAAAAGTGCTTATACATAGAAATGCGAAAAATACGCAGTTCAGAAAACATTCACATTATCTCAGGCATTATAAAATACTTGTGCAGTCAGATCCTTTGATTCAATTATGTTTGCTATTGTAAGATCATACTTCATCTTCCCCTTTCATAGAAGAATTTCTGCCTGACTAGCTCCTTGTCTGCCTTGCTTTTATTATCACAATAGAGTCAATAAGGTGTAAACCACAATGAAACTGGTGAAGAAACGCGAGGATAAATAAGAGCAAAAATTTAAGATTTGAGAAACAATACCACAAAACTAAAACATAATTAAAATCTGTACTATTTTAGGGGAAAAAAATAATCAGAATTAATTGAGATCAATTAATATTTCCAAAAGAAAATAGAAAACAAAAAAAAAGCCCAAAGATAAAAACAAACCCTACTCATAAAAGAAAACAATTATAAACAAAACAGCCAAAAAAACAAAATATGTAATCTGAGGCATGGGAGAAATGTGCTAATTCTTTAATCCTTTAGAAGTAACAGGGAATATTTATTGTATCCATGTAGAAAAGAAGAATAGAAGAGAAAGGCTGCAAAGGCACAACCTCTAGCAAATATATAAAATACTAGAATCTTCTTAATATCACGGATAAGATATTACTGAAGGACGTGGCGTGAGGAAAATAAGGTCTGATTATCTGGTGTAAATGAAGTGAATCTGGCAGTGGTAGAAGGGAAATAGGCTCTCCTGGAAGTTGTGAGTGCCACCACACACTGTCTTTCCACATCTTGAATCTCCTAATTGGAGGTTTTGAGAAGTACTGCTACTCAGGGCTGCCTGCTACTGATACCAGGGACCAAATACTACCATTCTCATTGTTCACATACATTTAAAAAGTGTAAATACATTGGCCACATTTATTCATTTTTTATGCATCTTACATTACAGTCCATTTTCACTCCTTTGAACCTGATCCTCTAGAACCAGTATCCTTGCCCCATATTTACAATATAACTCAGAGCTGTGAACACGGCTTATTCAGAAAGAAATTGAACTGCTCTCATTCTAACCGATGTGGATGGTTGTGTGCTTCTGACAGCACAGACTTCAGTTGGTTGTCAAAACTTTGCTGACTGGCTAACTGGTATTGTACTCACTCTATTAGAGCTGACACTGCTGATAGCTGTCAAAGTCTTTCGTGTATCTAGAACAGATTCAATAATATCCTATATTTCTTTCATTTCAAAATTGCAACTTTGGTTAATGAGAGATGGATGAGTTTCTAAGCCCACCCATCATCAGAAGGGAGAAAAAGGCATGATTTTACCTTTAAACTGATATGAACTATTGCCTTGTTTTTTTGTTGTTTTTTTTTTTTTTAATTGTTATTTTCATTCTTGCATACATTTTGATGACTGTTATCTATCTGCTTTTGTTTTAATTTAGTTGTCAGAAAAATTACTTATACTAATACAGATATGGATTTTTCCAAAAGATTATTCTTCAAAATTCCAATAGATGTCACTATCAAAATATAAAAGAGAGCTCGTTGTGTAATGCAGTCAATAAAAGAGGCAGCAGGAAAGCCTTACTAGACTGCATCAAATATCAGCTTGGGAGCAGAATTCCTAAAATAGGCATTTAAATGAGGAGCTGACAACCAAACGGTTGTACATCTTTTCACTCTTTAAACTCTCATTATTAGATCAAGAACATCTAGTAGTTTCACAGAATATGAAAGTCTGAACCTAGTAAGTGTGCCTGGGCTAGTAAGCTCTTTCCTGTTTGCTATATGTTCTTTTCTGATCCAACTATAATGAATGACCTACCTCTTCTTTATCCCACTTTGCACATTACTGCAATGTATTTTAGAATCAGTGTTTGTTCTTGTTGTTTTGGCCATGTCCGGAGTAAGTCAGCTTAGAAGCTTTATGATTACTTCTGGAATTGCATGTGCTCCTTGAAATGGATAACTGAACCTTATGAGTAAAATGATTTCAGAGTTATTCCCCAAGCTGGATGAAAATTTCAACTTTTGTATTGAGGAAACAGATTCCTTGCCCTCTGTCAAATCTCTAAAACTCAAAAAAACTATTGTTTATACAAATATTAAATAATTCACTGTTCTGAATCTGTTTCTAGACTGTTTGGAATAACATACCAAAAACCTGATGCAGCTTCTCTTTCAACTCTACTATGTGATACTGAGATGACAATACCAGCTCTACTGTCTTGGAAAATATTTTGTAATCTCCTAATTCTGGGGAATACAGCTGGAGATGTGAATCTTTTTAGTTTTACAAAAAAAACCAAAAACACCACCAACAAAAAACGAAACCAAACAAAAAAAAAAAGTGCTTTTTTTTGTATAAATATCTGCAAGCCCATTGGTTGAATGTAATTTTAATTTCATCTGTACGGGTTCAAGTTTTGCAAAAATTGTAGCAGGATCTATCCTTCTAAAAAGCTGTACCACAAGATGTCAGTATCCAATGCAGATAGTTCCCACATTCATTCCTGAAGGCTGTGTATGCTCTGCTTCTGAACCTTGTTCCAGTTGGGAGTTATTTTGAGTAACGAGTATGTCCAAAAAGTTGCAGGTGTATTTATCATCAATTTTCTGAAGGACTGCAGAGACAAACATAGCTGAATAATTTTTTTGCAAATGACTTCTCCAGCATAGAGACCCCATTACTTTTTATAAAGTTCTTTGCCTAGAACCCTGGACCTATGCATTAATTCAAAGACTCCGATGTTCTCTTAGTGACAAATCTGTGGCTCCCAGTCCAGGGAACTTTTGTATATTAATGCAAATGTCTTTAAAATAAAATTTTGCTCTATGCCACAGAACTTACAATATGGCAACTGCACTTACCTTTTAAACCACTTCTTACAGAGAGTTCAGCTGAACCATAGTTTGATGAGTTTATGATGTGAGACTTTTGAATGAGCCAAAAAGAACAAACAATCAAACACAAAGGTCAGTACAGCTACCTAACTTAGGTCAGCAAAGGATTGCATTCTTTTTAGTAAAACACTGTTGAAATATGAACAAGCTTTTGCTTCTTTCTTATCTAATTATTGTTAAATTTTTAATAATAGTATTGCTGTGGTTTGATAAAAAAGCATCAGCTCCTGCTGAAGACTGCTAAGAATAAGCAAATCCTTCAGGCAGCAGGCTTTCTGTCCTACAGAAATTACACCACCTGAGCACATGGAGCATAGAGTTAGCTCTTAATGAACACAGCAAGGGTCTTTTTCATTTACTTTACACCTGCTGGTTCTTGTTGGAGACAGGTCTCTTACTAATCTTCTCTCATGTGATACTGACAGCAGGAACCTTATCTGGGAAAATCTCTAAAACTCAAATCTTGAAATCAGGATTTACTTGAGTGACTGCCTGCAGAAATTTTGCAAAGTGGGCAGCCAGAAAGCAGATAGAAAAAGCACAGCATAACTCTTCTTGACTTAAAAAATTTTTGCTCAAGTAATCCATACCCATGAACATGATATTAGGGTCCACATTTTAGCTGGCTTTCCCCACTGGTGTCGTTTTCCTGTAGAAGGTGTAAGAAAGGCATGGAGAGCACTCAAAGAATACAGTGAAAAAAAGTCAATGTCAGAGGCCTCCAATACTGACTGCCACAGCACAGCAAAATCATTAATGGAATTCAGATATTCTCAAGCACTTGAAGTACATAATTGTATATAGCCTTTAGTTTCATCCACAGCTATGAAAAGCTGATGAGGAAAAAGGTTGATAAGATATCCAATGCATAGTTAAAAAAAAACCACCAAAACTTATTTTCTCCAGACAAGCAAATAAGTTGCAGAGAACTTGAAAGAAAGAAATATACTTCTATATATTTCTATCACTTTTTCCTGATCAGAAACTCTTTCCCAGAAGAACAGGAAGCAAGAAGAGTTATGTATATTATTATTTTGCCCCCTTTTAATCTTTGTGTCTGCTGCATATGAAGTTAGTAATAACTTATGAAATAATTAACTTTTAGAAATACTAGAGAGTAGTTGAAATATCTGACTATGCCTTCTGGAAAACTATCTACATATTCTATTCTATGTGAACTCAAGAATAAATCGCCACATTTTAGAGACCAAATACATGTCTTCTAACCAGACGTGCCCAAAGATTCAGGCACTACTAGTTCTGTTGCTCTGAAACCTTCTAACAGGAAAATGGATCTTACACTTGAGCATTTTCCACAGAATATATTTAGACTAAATAACTACATTTTCCATATGTTCCAGAAAATCTTCCAGAAAAAACAAAAACATCCCATTGCACATTTTTGGTAGTTTTGATGGAGCTCAAACTGTGCAACTGAACTGCTGAGTTACTTTTACTGATATTAATAACAGAATTATCATTTTTTCTAACATTTATTAACACTCACTAACAATAATATTAGCTGTTATTAATGCTATTTCCTCCTATAATTCTAAATTTCTTCAATACAAAAAAAATTAGCTTCATAGTTATTCCTTTGTGTTACACTGCCTACAACTACTTTATTTGTGAAATGGTATCTAGAAAAAAACATTATTTTAACCTTTCTTCTTTGTGGCAAAAAAAAAAAAAAAAGCAAAAAATACATATATTTTAAATTCACTGCATCTATCAGATAGAATTAATTTCTGTTGATTCACAAGCTTTGTATACAAACCTGTAGACCCATCTTCTTAAATAAGACAAATATGATAGGTAGCTCTATACTGCATTTTAGTGGACACTTTCTATGTTTCATTGGCCAGAGCTACATCTTACCTAATTTCATTACCTTGCAAATAAATGTAACAAAATCTGACAGAACTGTGAAAACGTGCATTGAAAATACATGAAAAATGCTTAAATCCACCAGCATATTATTTCATCTTCTTGACAGGCAGAAAAAACCCTACAATGGATTAGAAGACCCATTTGGTTTACATTTACTTAAAGCACAGTTTCATGGAGAACTTCTTGTTTTCTTTCTGCAGCATTGAACCTCAGGTGAGGACTGTATGAAATCTCTTCATTGCTAAAACCATTAAAAAATAGAAAGTTCAAATGGAAAACCTGGTCCTGCAGTTCAGGTTGGCCCTCTTAAATTCGAATTTCACCTCGCTAAAAAAGGACATGAGATAAAATCTGTTCCAGCAGGGTCTCTATATGTCCCAAATAATCTCTGCTGCCTAAGTGGTATGGTGATATGTATGTAAGAAATATCATAGGCATGAAGTTACTGTAAGATTTTTCTCATAACAGAAATACTGCTAATGCAGAAAAAAAAAAAAAAAAAAATCAGCTATCTTATTATTAGCCATGAAGACAAAAGTATATTATTCCTTTATAACTGCCATATTTAATGGAAAATGTCTTTTATATAAGAAAATAAAAGACGATCTGATTTCCAATGGCAAACATTGCTGTTACAGTCTCAGAATCAACCCTTTTATTTCTCCCACCAATCCCTGATCACCAGGCTCCCCTATTAGACATCACTATGGAATTCAATTTGTGGCAATGCACAGGAAACTGGAGTACTTAGTTTTCCAGAAATAAGCATATTGGTACCTACAATGATGCAGTTTAAACACCTCACCCTCTCTCAAAGCATTTTCTTGCACTGTGATTAACAGAAGAGTAAAAATAAAATCTGTTCTTTCAGAATGATTAAAGGTAATGAGTCAGCTATGAGTCATAAGTGGAGAGAAGGTAAAAGGCTGTCAGAACTGAAAGCACAAAAGCTGCTACTTGAAGCAGAGAAGCATTGCCATTGAAAAAACAGGCTCGTGACCTCAATGCAGATAGACACCATCATGAGACATGATCACACACAGTAAGTTAATAGGTTACTCTTCAATCTAAAAAGTGTGATTCAATTGTCTTCACATGGTATTTTTATTTCTTGGCAAATATTTCTATAATTGTAATTTATGTGCAGATAAGTACACATGTTCAAGGTTTATGGAAAAAAGCAAGTAGCGAAATCATCATAAATTCCATAGTGTTTGAAATATTCCATGATTTTCTTCATTCAAACTCTGTTTAATCAAGCATTATTACTACTGGACTCTCTCCACTACACTAAAATCAGTAGGTTAAAATATAGTGCATAAAAACTGCAGTAGTACTTCCTAAGGCAAAGACATCCATTGATAGCTAAAGCACAGCACTGATGAGAGAAAAAAAAAAAAAAAAAAAAAAAAAAAAAGGAATTAGTACCAAAGAATCAGTAAAGGGAGTAGAAAATGGAAAAAGGACTGTGCTATGTTACTGGCATGGAATTAGAAAATGACTCATTAGAGGAAGCTAGGCAGACATACATAAAATAAATAAATGTAACATTTAAAATATATGAGCATTGTACTGTGTGTTTTGATTAACAGATGAATATAATGTTGACTAATAAGAATAGTAAAGTAGTCATCTATAGATAAATATATTTGGCTTTCATCAATAAAAAACATAACTTTCCCCGTGGGTACGAAATGTATTGTTGGGTTGATCTACACATTGAGAAAAGAAACAAAAAAAAAATAACACCCAACTGATAAAAAAAGAAAGACTTTTTTTTTTTTGCTCTGATAAATAAACACAGGAGGGGAAGAGACAGGCTGAAATAAAGGATGAAGCATAAAAATATAGAAAGGGGAGGGAGGGGAGGATTCATTTTGTGTCACTTTTCTTTGCCAAACCATAAACACAAGGATACTCAGCAGTTCATTCTTACTCAATGTTTCCACATTTTTCTGCTGTTTTCCATAGGTGGGGCAAAAATGACAAAGGATTGAGCCAAGTTTTCCATTGGCCCTATTAATATGGAAGCCTGCTCCAATATGTGAGATATCTAATTTTGCTTTACCTTGTGGTTTGCATCTTAGTTTTAAACTCTGTATTTTTACACTCATTTTCTTTTCAGAAACACTCAATCCTGAAGAATACAAATTATCTTTTGCTATACAAATTATATCTTGCTTGCACTGAACACACCTGGTAGGGGTGAGAGGCTACATGACGCACTGTGGCTTAGGGTAGTGGGCCCTGGGCCCTTTAAGTGTTTGTTCTTCGGATCATTTTGTTTTAATCCCAAACTTAATAGCCTAAATACAAGCAAAGAACCAGGAAACCCAAGAAAACTCTGCCTTGTTATATTTTCTCATACGTAAGTATGAAAAGCATGGAAAAAGGAGTGACCAAGAATATTTTTTCCCACTTTCCCATTCCCATTTTCAGCATTAGCTATACCAAGAGCTCACTAGTCAATCCTCAAGTAATTACTAGTTTAAAAACGAAAGTTTTTAAAAATATTATTTGCTAAAATCTTATCTTTTAGATTTTGAAACATCTATGGCTTGTTTTCTGCAGTTAGAAACATTCCATAATAAAAGTAAATAATTAAAGCAAAACAAAATAAAATCAGCAATTATACGATTCCAGAAGGCAGAGTTTAATGAAAACAATCTATGGGCAACATCGTTTGCATAATATTGCAAGATACAATTAAAGTAATGCTTTAATTATTTTTTGCTCTCCCTAATGAATTTCATGTCTGAGTCACAGCTCTATGTACTAAAACCTAAAGATCTAATAAGAAAATTCTTACACTTCAGCACCACTCAGCCTTGTACTAATTATGTAATACGAAATCCTGAAAGCTCAGAGAAATATGTCTTTGTTTGCCTTTAAAGAGAAACTTCAAAATATGTCATGTGATCAGTTCCTTTCTTTTAGAAAATTTTAGGAAACAATGCCCATAATCCCACAGACTTGAGTGAAGCAGCTTACTAACTGCAATGTAGAACACGCAGCTGTAACTTCACTGTTTTTCCCCCTATCAACTCTGATTTTAACACTGCACAAAGAAAACCATGCAGCAGCTTACAGGAACAAGTAGCTGTGCAACTACACTGCTTTTAATTAATGCACTGTACCAAAGCTTGAGTTGCTGTGAATATTGCAACACTCTTGTTTCTACATAGGGAATGTTCCAATACGAAGGACAGCAACAAAATTTTCAGTGACTTCAGTAGCAAAGTCATGTATGAAGGGAACAAAGTATTCAGCTGTTTACCTCTGGATTTTCAGTTAACACGATACTGATGTGTACAAACTTTGGGCAAGGGCTTGTGTAAGGATGTGACAACAGCTGGAAAGAGTAAGGGAAGTCACTGTTTAAATCTCTTGTTGAAAGAAAAAGAAGATTCTGTTGATTGTTGGTGTTCTCCCAAAGGTGTGAATTTTAAAGATAAACAAAACCAAATTGAAGTCTTAAGCAATACTGCATATACTATAAATGCAATTATAATGTTTCTGACTTGGACATGTGATACTAGGACTTTTGCTTGCAGAACATTATTGTTTCCAGAGATATAGAACAGTGGATCTCTAAAAGAAAAAGTTACTTGCACATCTGTTAAACAAGAAAAACATTTTGTTCACTAATACTCTCATATAATTATCCTACAATTGTTGGAACTAAACAGTGTAGACAAATAAATAAGCCATGAAATCTTAAAAATGTGCGGAAAGAAGATATATCCTAATGATAAGCAATGTTTGTAGTCAGAATTTAATTCATTCAATTAATGTTACATAATATATTAACAATGCATAATTCAATTCACTAGCCAGCTGGCCTGGAGAGTCTTTTGATAATTCAAAAATAGAGACAGTAGAACTAGATCCAAGTTCTAGAACTAGATCTAAGGTTTAAGGTAACTAAAAATTAAAATAGTTCCTATAATAAAATTATGAGAAGCAGCTTAACAGGGATATAGCTACCTATCACATAGCTAACAGGAGAATGATGCAGTCGAGAGTGTTTCCACAAGCCTGCCCATGAAACTCTTCTCCAGTAAAGGCAAACTCCAAATTCCATTCTGTAACCAAAGAATTGTTTATACATACATAGTAGACTTTGCTATAAAATATAGGATACTGGGATATCCAAAAAACGAGCTTCTTTGACTCTCCAGCCATAGGAATCATTGTCTCAAGTTGCTCTCTCCTGTACCATACTTTCAGATAAAATATACACAATGGCAACAGTCCTTGGAAGTAGGAAACAAGTTTTAAATTTCTTGGAAAGAGGAAATGAATTTGGCCTCTCTTTTAATGACTGATTTACAAGTTTTTAAAAGGGACTCAGCCTTTTTAGACATGTAAGATATTCACAGTGGTAGGTACCCTCCGAAAATTTGGCCAAATTGGGCTGGCGAACAGAGGAATGTTTCATTTCCAAATTCCCATCAAGCTGAGAAGTGACTTTAAAGGTAAAAGAAGTAAGGCTTCTGTAGAGTTCAGTACCTCTAAGATACATTATACACATTATCTCATGTCTGTATTTCACATACTTATTAGAATGGATCCCATACAGATACAACTGCTGTCTCTGGAATAACATATTACTTAAACTACTGTGCCTTCTGTATTTGTCAGTTATCTGTATTTTGTCATTTTTTTGTACGCAAATGATAGAATAAGAAAATAGTGATTTATACAGAATAGTATAGTTCTATTCTAGGTCTAGGAGCGGGACTTCAAAGATCAGCTAGCCCAACTGTGTGACCTCTTCAGGGCTGAATTAAAGCATATTAGTGAGGGCTTTGTCCAAACATCTCTGAAAACTGATAGGCATGAGATGTGTATCTCTATCTGAATTTACTTTTGAAATCTCATTCCTTTGATTACTTCATGTAAGCTAATGGAATTCATTATGATATCTTTAAAATTTAAATTTAGATCTTCACTATTTTCCTTCAAAGACTGTGGATTTTTAAATGCAGATTTTCAGTGTCTTAAGAACAACTGGTATCACAGAAAGTTGAAACTTCATTGCAGAAAAAAAAAAATACAGACACATGGAGTTTTACCTCAACTGACCAAGAAAAAACTAGAAGATATTAACTCATTTTCCTGTTTATTATACTACTGTCACTAAATTGACCTCAATTTTTTTGGAGGTAATGTTGATGTCACTGTTACAAATTTTTAAAGTATAGGTGTACAACTTAGGAAGTTAAAACTTTAGTTGATCATGTTGTACTTCTGGAATCAGATTCTGCTATTTTCTTAAATATCTAATAGTTTTTTATTGAAACAATCCAAATTTCATACTTTAATTATGGCAAGAGACACAATCATTACTACCATCACTGTGATCCCACAGATGGGAAAATTCAGGCAAAGATACGGTAAGTTTTGGTCAGAAACAGTAGAACTCCTGGCTGCTGCACAAGTATGTTAATCATGAGATTGTATTCAGGGGTATACAATTGTATCTACTCATTTCTTAAATAGACATTTACTTATACCAGGTTATGAGTAAATGTTCAAATTAAACTTTTAAATAAGTACTTTAAATATAATTACTTTTATTGCTTTCATGGGGCTTTTTTTAATCTTCTCATTATTTACAGTGAAGATGATCCACAAGTAAATCTTTCATTTAAACATGCCTTAAAGTTAAGAAGGTATCATCCTTACTTTGCAGCCCAGATCTTAGTACATCTAATTGAACAAACACCTGATTTCTTCAGTTGAACATTTCAGACTCTAAAGTGATGGGCAAAAGTCACTTGATCTAAATACAGAGTAACTTAAAACACTGCAATTTCATTAATATAACTTCAATGTCTGAATGACGACTTACCAGAAACATCCAGTTACATAGTCTGTGGCATCTTTTATGGCTTAAGACTGAAAAGGTGCATTAATTAAAAATAGGCTCGCTTCATATGTGAAGTTGGTTAGCATGCCCTTACTATCCTAAAAGAAACTGGAATAAGAGAAAAACAAAAGAATCCCATTTTTAATTCAAGTATTATTGTTAGCTTGAAGCATGCAAGAGAGCTTGCAGTTTTTAGCTACTTGACTTTAAACACTACTAAAAGTTCTGGAGCCAAGTAGAAGTTGGAAGAGCACAAGGAAAGAAAAACAACCTAGCTCCAGTATTTTTGCCAGTCCTGCTGTTTGGAGACTCCCTTTACCATTTGTATTTAATTTTCCTATCTTAGTAGAAACCATCTTTCCAGCAGCTCCTGAAAGATGTGCATCTCCCCTGAGATCACCTCCACAGGAAATTATGAGGAATTAAGGGCCCAGCCTTGCAAATATTTTGTCATGTGAGTAACATTAGTCAATGGGATACTTGTGTGCAAGTGCTGGCTTGATCATATCTAAGGTTGGCAATTGCAGGTGTACTCCTTAAATAACTCAGTCCAAACTGAAAGCCTGCATTATAAAATGCATATATCCATCAACTTTCCTGAAGATATTTCAACTTGTACTATTTTGAGATATTTTATCATGCTGTTTTTAATAATTGTCTTGCCTCAACTATACATCCTCATGTAGCTGTATGCTAGGAACACCAAACCATGACCCTTATGGAAAAACTGATATTCATATATCAGCTGGTTGCTTTATACCAGATTGCTACAAATATGTTTTTAAATATTTCTATTCTGAAAATACTTTTCACATATGGTTAACTACTAATAAACATACTGAAAAATCCTATTAGTTTTACATGGCTTCTGTGACACGGTGATACTTTGAAAAAAAATGTTATGAATGAACATTTTATTTAAATAGAGGTAAATTAAATATTTTAAAAATCAAGTAAATTCACTTTCCAATTAATCTTTCAAATCTTCATATGAAATCAAACCCCTTCTATCATATGCAAAATGACTATGATTCAGTAGGAGTCATAGCTGATTAATTCCAAGGAACGTAGGTTATTCCAAAGCGTTGTTTCCATAATTCAAGTGGTGTCATATTTGCTCTTTCAGAGATGTTTATCTTTAGATGAAGTAATCCGCCTCATAGTTTGAATTCCCCAGAATGCAATGCAGAGGGAAAACAAGACCTACAACACAAAATTTAAAATAGGCATTATCATTTTATACATACATAATACTTTAAAAATTATATTTATCTGTAAACATGAGTGTATAAAAGCACAAAACTCCTAAGGAGGAAAATTACAGGACTATTCTAGGCATACTGATAAATTCACCTTAAGAAAACATGCTTTCTTTTTCTCTTACTCTTCTTTTTTCCATTTGTTCTTTCTGAATGGCATCAAAACATGGTAACTGGCAGCCTGTATGACCTTCTCTATTTCATAGTAAAAGTTGGATTTAGAGTGCTCAGAATTACATACAGTAAGACAGGACAACAACACCTTCTGTGCCAGAAGGTAAGTGCAAAAATGTTGAATTTTGTTTACATGCAAATAATGTCTGAAGATGCCTAGCATGGCAAGTTGCATGGTAGTATATAAATACCTAAAGTAGTCTTGAAAACAGTCTATGGTAAATGAGATATCCCGGTTGCAGTACTTTAGATAGACACTTATTCCCCAACAGCTGTGTTGAGATATAAACTTGATTTGAAATAATTTAGGAAAAATAGTGTTTTCCTTTGTTCCGTGCATTTTTCATTAGCCAGTGAAGTTTAATAAGAAATCTGCATTTTATAATTATTATTAGTAGTTTGCTTGCTAAAAACCCCTTGAGGATAAGTGGGAATATTTGCAGGGTTGAATCTAATTCAGGTAATAGCTTTGTCTACACAAGTAGAGGATGATACACTTTGCATGTGTATGTGAAATGTTGTGTTTTAAAAGCTCTGATATAAATGTCACATTTGGAATAAAGTTTTCAAGAATATGACAGTCATGGTTTATTGAACATAAACTGAATTAACATCCAATTTTCCTAGAAGGTATTTCGTCCAGGTGATTTCTTTTGTTTGTTTGAAGGGACAGAAAATTCAAATTTAAGAGGTTTTTTTTTTTTTTTTTTTTTTTTTTTTTACTCAAGTTTAATAATTTTCTCAGGTTTTTCTGTAATATAAAAGTACTGACTAGAACAGCTCCAATTTTAAAATATACATCATTTAACTTTCAACATTTAAAAATGTATGGCTCCAAAACTTACTACTGTCCTCATCTGCACATTCAAAGTACATGAGATCTGAATGTGCAATATAAATAAAAATGACCATAATACCTAAGAGATACTAATTCTGCATTGGATGGAATGAAGTCTGATCCCCCTCACAACCTATCTGGGACAGGTACAACCTCAAATTATCTGTACACTGCATAGTTATTAGCATGAAAGTAACACAGCTCCAATCCGATAAAATTCTCTTTCAAGGAAAATTCAACTATTCTCACTGCAGATTTTAATTCTAATTGACCAAGGATAGGCTGTGTATTTAGAAATTCTGATGACACTTAGTGCTATAGGTCTCATTTTTAAGAAAGACTCATAAAATTCTCACCAAAATACTTGTTTATTGGAGTTTCAGAAAAATTTTACTTTTTTTTTCCCCCCCATGTTACCACAAGTACCTTGTAAAATCTGAGTACATCACCTCATGACTCAATTTTACAGCTATGGAGTGGAGTACTGCTGCAGGCACACGCTCTTCTTGTTTCGTGAGATTTGCTTTATTTCTACACTGCGATGTTGATGTAGGAGAAAAGCAATTTTAAACAACTATCTGCATTGCTGATTTGCCTGTTATGCAATTGAGATCCATGTGAATTGTGGTACACATAAAATGATAGTATCTTCTGACTGTGGAAAAACTCTTTGTCATGCTAGCTTGAGAAACAGATCTTATCCACTTGTCAAAATCAGTACTTCTGACACGCTACTAAACTCATTTCATTCCTCACCTCAAAAGATCACTTCTATTCCTGGAAGACACATTAAATATAGAAGCATTTCATTTTCAGAAGCATTCTTAAGCACATTTAATGACTGAAATGCAGGGCATTTGTAGGGGATTAATGACTGCTGGGAGATGATGATCACCTGAAGAAGTACAGCTATGGGCCATTAAGCCCCAGGAAATGTTCTCAGCTAAAGATGGTTATTGCTATTATAGGCTGAAAATGAAAAAAACATGTTGGGTGAATTTTTCTTTTAAAAATAGAGCAACGCAGCTTCTTCTTTCTTAATTAAATTATTCATTATGATTTTCATAAAGCATGCAATCAGAGCCTGTAGGGGTATTCTTCAAATTGCAGTTATTGCATCCAGAATGAATAACCACATCAGGCACACTGTGGATCTGCAGAACAAGTTCGGCTTCATCATTCTATAACAGTATTGATTCACTGCCTATCAATGTCAGGACTGCCAGTACTCAATGGAAAATAACCCATTCATGAAATAATAATGCTTCAAGGTGGATTAAAAAAAAAAAAAAATCAGGGAAAAAAATTAAGGGGCCACATCCTCCTTTGCATGACACAAGTTCTGGCTGGCTCTATAGCTACAATGCTGACCTATAATGAGCAGAGCCAGCTGCATGGGGTGACCAAGCAGAAACTTGCTATAGGAGCTGGAGTTCAGTTTCTTCTGATTACTGCTACGTACTCTGGAGGTAAAAGGTTTGTTCCACTTGAATAAATGGTGCAGTCAGGAGATGTCAGTAATGGAAAACCAAGCTGATACGTGCCAGAATTCAGAGCAGACAGTAGTGTGGGCAGCAGGAAGCAGTAGAAGAGCATTTCACCAGGAGACTTAAACTATAATTGACAGTTTTTTTTTTTTTTAACATATTGGAAAAAACATGAAACTTATATGTAGATACTCTGAATTTTCTGTTCAAGTTTCTAGGATCCTAAGTGAAATTTTAGTTTGTTTGCTTGTTTTTCCCTTTTACAGTTATCTAAATTTTTAGATAAATTTAGATTTTTCACATAAATTGGCATTCTTTCTCAAATGGTCCAAACTGACTATTATTTGCCTCTTGGTAAAAATATTTATATATCAGTTGCCTAATTTAGTCAATTTTGAAACAAAAATATAACTTAAAGAGAATGCTTTCTTGTTTTTACTCTGATAAAAGTTCCTCCACAAATACCACTATATATCAAAAAGCTGAACATGAGACAGCAGTGTATGCTTGCAACCCAGAAGGCCAACTGCATCCTGGCTGCATCAAGAGGGGTGGTCAGTAAGGTGAAGGAGGTGACTGTCCCCTTCTACTCTGCCCTTCTGAGCTTCCATCTGGAATACTGTGTCCAAGCCAGAGAGCCCCATTACAGTAGGGATGTGAAGCTGTGGAAGAGGTCCAGTGGAGGGCCACAAAGATGATCGGGGACTAGAGCACTTCTATGAAGAAAAGCTAAAGGAGTTATGATTGTTTAGGCTGGAGAAGACTCCAGGGAGACAGAAGTATGGCCTTCCAATAGTTGAAGGGAGCTTACAAGCAGCAAGGGAAGTGACTTTTTAAATGGTCTGACAGTAATAGAACAAGGGGGAATCGCTTCACAATAAAAGAGGTAATATCAAGATTTTAGGTAGAAATTTTTTACTCAGAGGGTGATGAGGTGCTGGCATAGGCTGCCCAAAGAGTTTGTGGATGCCCCATCTCTGAAGGGATCCAAGTCCAGGCATGGGATCCTAGGCATCCTGATCTAGTGGCTTGCAACCCTGCTTATGGTAGGGGGTGGGGATGAGTTGATCTTTAAGGTCCCCTCCAACCTAAGCCATTCTGTGATTCTACAATTCTATGATAACAATAATTACAGAATGCAACAGTTCATCTTGAAAGCAGAATTTCTCACAAGCACACATTCAGGAATGTTAAAATGCAAACTTTTTGCCACCTCAGTACAAGCACTTGTTATATTTATCTGTTCAAGTAACTACAAATTAATTATGGGCTCTCCTCTAGACTGCTGGAAGAAGACAGACTTCCAAATATTTACATTATCTCCTTCCCTACAGTCTTTCAGTTTCCATATAGCTTGTGTTCCCACTGTGAATAAGTCTACAGAAATGTAAACAACACTATTCATAAGAAAAAGATACCTTAGCTAATGGACTGAATGCAGGATTGAGTCTGCTGTTCACAACAAATCCCCACTGGAGTGATCTAAGTTCATTAAGCTGTAAAACATTTTGAAATAATTAGCTAAATTCAGGCACCCAATTCCATATTAGCTTTACTAATGATCACTAATGTTATTTTCTGCCATTTTCTCTTTTTGTAATGCCTTTGTAGGTCTGAGTTGCCTAGACACAGCACTGTGTTTTTTTCTTGCAGACTTAATCCGAACAGAATTAGAAGACTTCAGACACTGGTCTAGAATTGTAGACAAGTGTTCAAAGACACCCCTAGTTTAAGGAAAAGAAAAGGTTTGAACCACAAGTCCTCAGATCCCTGCTGACCTAAATCATTCAATGATTCTTTGACATTTCTCAGGTTCTGCTCAGAGATGTTCACTCCAAATTTCACTGCGGGGGTAGTTTGTATCTGTTCAACAAATCCACTATACTTAGGGTACACAAGTAGCTCTAGGGTGGGTTCATGAAAACCAGCACATTCAGAAACTTCATGAGGTTGACTGTTCACATAAAAAATAGGCCTAGTACTTTTAGTGATGTGCCCTCTCAATCTGACACTGTAAACTGTTTAACTGATATTGCAAATTAAACATTTTTCTATATTGTTTCTCTCCAAAGGCACTAGAAATAATTTTACATTATGAGTATTAAGAATAATTTTTAGATTGAGAAGTCTGTTTCTGTATATAATCATTCTTTTCTAGTTAATATGGAGAGAACAAACTGATATAATAGTTAATATAAAATACAATATAACAATAGAATATAGTAACAAAATGGTTAAACAAACAATCCCAGATTTCTCAAGTTAGTTTTTATACACACTATCACTGTTTTCCCACTTCCCCATACAAGATTACTTGTAAACAAGAATGTGCAAAACTACACATAGGAGATGGAAAATGTATGTCTCAAAAGAGTAAAAGGTTTACTGTTTTAAGATGTCAGGATCTGGGTAAAAGCTAAATGCATCTTCATTCTCAGTGCAATGTTTTTAAATGAGCAGTCTAACGCTAGTAGAGAAATACCATGATTTTAGCAGTAGGCATAGAAAGCACTTGTAGAGTGAACAGGTTAAGTAGACTGCCGCACTAGTAAACAATTTGCAATAACAATACTTGGAAACCAAAGAGGAGGAATCAGATTATTATTTTTTGAGGAAGGTGAGAGAACTGCGGATAGAAAGGGACTACAATAAAAGCAGCTTCACAGCATTTGTCCAAGATTTCTGCAGAAGTAGCAGAATGTCTGAAAACTCTCCATGAGGATTCATCATACACATTTAGGCTACTGGTGCAGCTCATATCTCACAGGTTCAGTATGTCCCAAACATAGAACAAAGTATGTATTAATAGACTGCTGGCACACACACAATTAATCCAAGTACCTTTATCCCCCACAAAACTGTATTAATAGTTCACTCATTGACAGGATTCTTGCTGGTATGATATACTCCATTAGTTTTGTATTTCCTAATTAGCAGACGATGAGAAAATAGTAAAGAAGAAATATGTACATCTTCTTCAGATTCTGTTAAACATTTTAAACTTTATTCTTTTATTAAAATGTGGCATGACTCTCTAAAGTCAGTTAAAGCATGAAAACATAGTCTGTAAGTGTCCCCACATCCTAAAAGTCCCGTGTTACACATCCAGGAAAGGCAAAGATAGATATGGAGATAGGATATATATCCTTCAGTTGCTTTCACAGCTGGACACATCCCCACTATGAAATGAAATGCACTGCAGAGATGCTTGAGTTAGCAAGGACAGAAGCTGCTAAGAGTCTCAGCACAACACCAGGTTGGCTGACTTTCCTGGCACCTCTATCACCTTGCATCCCTCAGCTAAACACACAGGGATTTTCGCACAAGCACATCTAAAGTGGCCTATATGCAGCCAGCAAATAACTTGAATCCTACTAGACTGTGGCCTTTCAAATCACTTGTATATGTGTCCGACTGAATTGTTACTTATTATATTTCTTTCTTCCAGGGTCAAAGAATGAATATACAACCTAAACGCTAGAACTCTGAATGTTTTTCCTCATTCTTAAAGGACAAAAACAAAACAAAGCAAAACAAAAATCTGAAACCAGGAAGTTTTGCTGTCAATCATGAATAGGAACTTCCACATGTGTTACCTTGCATTGAGCTATGCAAGTGTAGTGTATCAACATTACACTTATTAACACACACAAACTCTCCTCATGATCTTCAGTACAAAAGTTGTCAAAATGTTTTACTGAAATATCTGAGAACACTTGCCATAGTAAATTACTTAATTAAAAGCATAAATACCTAAATTATTCTAAAACATTTAGCCTTTTTGAATCGCATTCTAAAGCTGAACTCCGTTAAACTGAAATCTTCTTCTTATACGTTCAACGCTCCAAAATAAATTCTGCACCTTTTTGCTGGCTTTTAAAATGAATTTTGAGAATAACTGTTTAGTAATTATAAACCGTCAGTCACCTTTTGAGCTTAAAAGTCTCACATTAAAAAACAAAACATATTACCTACTTTATTACATATTCTTAGCTCACAGTGCTATTCTCCAGGTTTCCAACTTGGCCGTTAACCAGTAATTTGTACCACCACATTGCCATTACCTTTTTAAATGGCTAATCCTGGGAAACAAAGTAAAAGCCACAATTTACTTTTTGTGTATTTGTCAGCCTTAAATTAGCTCTCACCTCTATCTGCCTATTAGTCCCCATGTTTATGTCTAAGTACACATCAGAAAACCTGGCGACTTTATAATATTACTAAAACCAAACTTTCAAATTTACATGAAAGACATATCATCTTTTATAATCAATGAATATTAAGATGTTATAATTATGAAATTAACAAGAGAGTTAGAAAAAGCAGGTTATAATAACAAAAAGAAACGCTTACCCACATCCTAGGCTCACTTATAAAACTCCAGCAGAGCAAACCTCCAGAAAAGGTCATTTCCCACTGGTAGCCAGCTCTTAAATGGTTCCAAGAGCGGTGGAGCCAGGCTCCACCCCTTTCAGCAGCACAGGTGAATTGCCTTCACCTGTGCTCCTGTGGCTGACTCATTGCTCACCTCAGGTGATCAATCAGAGGTTCAGGTTGTGATTCAGCAGTTCTCATACACACCTAAAAACATGTATCTGATAGACACATTTTGCAGCTCTTTGCATTTGTTTTCTGATTTTACTTGTAGTGGTTAAAGCTCTTCTTTTGAAAGTATTTCTTAAAATTAAAAATTTTGTACAGATATATGAATTCATGGGCTTTTAAAAATATGAAAATTATCATTCCTGCCCACTCTAGAAACTCCTCCAGTCATTACAGTTTTGCCATAAATTCCAAACACTGTGCCATCACCTAGGGAAACTCACTCCACACTCTGAACCTCTCTTCGCTGCTTGCTCCATACCTTGCTCCTGGTGAACAAGAGAGATGAGCATCATTGGATTTGTTCAGTGTCTGGTGTTCTAATACTACCTAGCTCTACCACATGAGACTGGTTGATGGGTACAATGCTCGAAGGAAAATCAGTGAAATAATGCTTTTTACATTTTTGACAATAAAGTACTGAAAAACATAGATCAACAGTGTTAGAACTTAACTCCAAACTTTACATTTTTTTTTTAATGAAAAGGCCTGCATTTTTTCAGTTTTCATTTTCTCTCAAATTTGAGAAACAATAGGAAAAAAAAAAATTCTTAGCATACTTTAAAAGGACAATTAAAAATAAAGCTTTCAGAAAGTTAAGATGACAAATCTTAGAAATATCTCAGTCTGTAAGCATACTGGTTTAATCTTTTGCAGGTTACAAGGCCAAATGAGATTGAAAGAGTTATTAATAGCTGTTCAGTGCAGAAACAAAATATTTGAGATAGTTCTGTTCCAGTTTGGCCAAAGCTGTTGAGTTTATTTTTTAAAACATTTAAAAAGGAAGTGTACCTATTGAGATGAAATATCTCAATTACTTTTATGCCTGTCAGCAGCTGTAACACAATTACATACATCTGACTGCACAACTTATAGCTCAAACACAAGTTGGAGAGTAAAAGAGATATCTGCAAAGGTTTAATTTTATAAAATATAAGCTAAAATATATGTAAAGAGAGTATTTACTCCCTTGTTGAAATATGAAGCTTGTTTTCCTTTAATCAATACTTTACTGCAGTGATCTGACATTTAATCAAATTTAAATTGTTCTCCTTTAGCTTAAAGAACCGATTGCTTTATAATGCAATTCTCTAGACTGGACATGTATATTGCTGTACATGGTAAGAGTAAAATTATTGGTTTTATAAAGTCATAGTAGCTACTATGACTTTATATTTAATCCTTCTGTGGTGCAGTAATTTTTTACTTAAAAGATGGCAAATTCATTTAAAATATGGACAGGGTGGACCTGCCCTTGAAGCTATCATGCTCACTTAAAAGAAAATTAAAGCAAAAAAATGATTGCATTTTGAACACACGAAGAAAATTTATAATTATAACATTTCTAAATTTGGATTGCTCATTACCTCAATGTGCAACATTCACCTGATAAGCACCTATAGGAATAACTGAATCCCTGTAAGCCCTCTATTTTTATATCACTTTAATACAACACCATCTTAGGAAAAAGTTGTGTCCAATCTCTCCATCATTAACGAACATAAGATATGTTTCTACATAGATGAGTTTTGTTTCAGAGTGTGGCTATTGTGCGTATGTGCATTGGTGATGGTGAACAAAACCAAGAGCGTAATGTCAGCTGGGAGCTCTCTGGCAAAGGTGGCTGCAGAGTGGAATATCTCTGATGGCTGGTGTGCTAAATATGCTGTTATGAGAAAGCTGACCGGGTACAAGCTCTGAAATCAGAATACGTTCACATTGTGGAGGGAAAAAAAAATTCCCAGCTTTTAACTATAAACCCACAGACATTAGATCACTGACAAGAAAACTTTGCTGCAGATGTTAAAAAGAAGTGATGGGAAAAAGCTTGCTACTGTGACTAATGGCAAATGTGAAAGAAGGGAACAGGAATTTGCAGAGAGGGATAAAACAACTGAGTCAGAAACAGAAAGGATTTCCAGTACAGTGGGAAAAAGAAAAACAAACAAAAGAAAACAACAAAAAACTACCAGAAAAGTATTCAAGGAAGCCTGGAAGACAGAGATCAAGGCTAAAAGTCATTTGACACAAAGATTGCTTCAAAAGCCAATATGTCTATAGGAGAAATTAATCCTTTCATCAAAAGGATGGAGCACATAGAAGGCTGTTCTCAGCAAAGGAAATACATTAACACGCAATGATACAGAAAAATCTTGCCATAGAAGATACATGTCCAAGTCAAAGATAGACAGAACACACCCAACATGTTGGCCAACCCTCTTTTTGAGGCCAGAAGCAGTAAAATGTGACTGCTTTTAAAGTTCCAAGGAAAAGAAAAACGCTGAGGTCAGTCCAGCCCTGTGTTCATTACTGTACATGGAAAAAAAAAAACCAGATCTCCTTCTGACTACTGATATGTCACTTTCTTGCCGTACTATCAACAAAATTTCTCTGTGTTCTGGCTTATTGTTTCTATTTCTCTCTGGGAAACTCACATTCCCAAATCTCACTATCTTGATAATGTAAAAGTTGCTATATTCAATATCAACCACAGCTGTATTCAAATAGGCTAAGCCATTGATTTTCCTACTTACCCATCAAGACTTTCTAGTAGGAAAACTAAAGAAATACAATCTAAATGAAACTTCAGCATGGAAGATACACAACTAACCTGAAGGAAAAGCCTCCAGTGGGAAAGTAATAATGAATCAATTATTATATTACAAAATGAGATTGAAATTAGAATTTAAGAGAAAAAATATAGGTGTGCACGTGCCTATTTCTAACATTAAAAAAGAAAAACAGCCAAATCAAAACAAAACAAAACACAAAACCTGCAAAAAAGCCAGGAGTACATCAGAAAAAAAAAACCCTGGAGTGTTGGAGTAGTTCACAAACAAAAAATGCCTCAACCTTACAATGTTGATACAAAAAGACGTTAATACCAGTCTGGTAGATATTAACAGAAATGTTTCATGTAAAACACAGTAACCATGCCTGCCTGCTCTATATTGGTGAAGCATTTAAAGAAAATATAGATTAACTGGATATAGTTCGGAAGCAGAAAATAAAACTCATAAAAGTTCTAGAAGAATAGACTTGTAGGAAGCTTGAAGAAATTCTACTGTGTATCCTTGAAGAAAATAAAACTCAGAAGCAATGAAATTAATGTTCTGATATGTGAAAGAATAATGCAACAGGAAAAGAAGATAAGGTACTGCTGAAGGTAATGAAATAGGGTTATATATATATATCTTTTTTTTTAATCTAAGATTTTCACAGAAAATAACAAAAAGACCTGCTGCCTGGAATGCTGGTACAGCATTAGAGACAGCTATGTAAGGAAGCTGTGAAAGGTATATAAATGGTTATACAGGCATGTGTCTATGGCATAACTGTAATTGATCCTCCTTCAGTGCAGACTCCCTGCTAGTGCAGCATTTCTGTTTATTCACAACGAATACAAAGGCATTCTTCATCTCAAACTAACATTTGCTAATACCATCTGCTTTGCCAACAGCAGTCAAGAAAGATGAGAATGCTTAGCTCATAGAGCAACCACTACTCAGCAAACACTTTTTGCAGAAACCATGCTTCATCATCTTAATTCTCAGATGTGGTTGTCACTTTAGTAAGGGGATGAAAAGTAAAATCTGCTGCTACTCTTTTTTTCTTTTTTTTTTTCTCTCCAGTTTCTAGCATTGGACAGATTTGAACCTGCTTCCCATCAGGAAGATGGGAAAAGATCAACTTCCACTGGTTCTTTAGCTGAAAACACTGATGGCAGAAGCATGAGCTTGCTTGCTCATATTTTATGCACAGTACAGTCTCTGCACAAAACAATATGGTACTGTATAGTCAAAATCATCTGTCTAAGACTCTGAAAGAATATTCAAAGAGTTACAGCAAAAGTCTGGGATGCTGGGTTATTCGTTTTGCATTCTTTGCCATAGATTAGAATTTTAATGTTTATAGCTCATTAGGTGAAAAACAGAGAAAGCATTTATTTCCCCCAAAAGTTAGTACTTTCTAACCCCCATCTCACTAAAATCTAAGACAATTTCATTCACTGCAGTAATGCAGACAGAATAAAAACATATCAGATTTGGCATTTATTCTGTGACAAACATCATATCAATAATTCTGAATACATGGTATTTTTTCTCAACAGTTATGTGCTTGGATAAATACAATGGATATCTTTAAAAATCAGATAATTGAATGTATTTTGTATATGGCTCCAGCTATTGAGCAACCTTAGCTCCGTAGCTCATGGTGCTGACCAAATGAAGAGCTAAAAATCGTGTGAGAAACTGTTTCCATCTCATGATTACTTTGGCTTAAAAAAGTTTCAATTCATTATATGGTGAACAATTATACAATGTTGAAAAAATACCAATCCAGACTTCAGTTTTATAGAAATATATCATCTTCCTAATCTAAGGTTTTGTTGTTTCTCCCCTCCCCCCATTTGGATTCTAGATTAAAAGGGATATTGTGCCCTAAATACGATTCTGTCTTGGAAAGACTACTGGGTATTGTTTAATTTGTATGTCAAAGGGAGGGCTGAAGTCTCAACAATTGTTAACCTCTCCCATGGTGTGCTAATAAAAGGTCAGAGGCCCACATGTGGCTTGCAGCTTGGGGAATTTCTCTCAATGTTCTGCCAGGGATGGGACTGTCTGAATGTTTTCTCTCATAAGTTTTAAGCCATAAACTGCATCCTACTTGGCTCAGTGTGCCAAAACTGGACCCAGGGGTATCCAGAGTCTTGGCTGATGGGAAAAAATGAACGCTTCCTATGGAAGCCACAGCTGTTTTCCTGAGAGAGAGCACAGATGCTTAAATATTTCTCTGCTTTCCGTTTCTGACTACCTGTTCTGGCAGCCGTTCCAAGAAGGGGGGAGTATAGAGGCAGGCATCCAGCTGCTTTCAATAATCCTTGGCAGTACAGGTACTGATTATCTCAAAGTTAAACATATTCAACAAGCATTTTTTTGTGAATTTCAAACTATAGAAATGGTGAGAGCATGTACTAAAGCTCCCATCCTCCTCTCTTGGGCAGAAATTTATAGATCAGGATACACACCTTAGTTATGAAAGTAGAGAGTATGTCAGGGAAAAGAAAAAGATACTGTATTTTATTGAAAATAAAATACATAGAAGTGTGCATTATGCATACAAGTACACACGGAGAAATCCAAACATGTAGATAGTATATTTATTCTATGCATTTTCCAGGAAGAGGATTAGTTTCTTCAGTCAGACTATGGCTGAATGTCACAATATGGTTTTGATTTTGAATTGTGGGGTAGTATTTATCCTGAGTGTAACTTCTAGAAGCCAACGAAGGTACACAGGCTAAGTTATGTTTTGTACTGATTTGGACCAGAATTGTATATAACATCAGCTATCTCCTAAATTCCATTGAAACCACATTACATTAAAACACAGCTTATGATACTGTATAGTAACTGTTAAACAATTATCTTTAGCTAACTTCTTATACATATTGGGGACCAATGATCATTCCATATATATAGTAGGTAAAATGTATATCCTTTTCTTCCAAACAGGTTGTATTGATGCTTGATAGCACTTAGATTGACTCCCTTCAAACTTTTTCTCCAGTAGCATCTTCTGAAGTATTATGGAAAAAAATGCAAAATAATAGCCCAATTCAAGCACAGCTAATTAATATACATCAAAATGGGATAGTATATAGCTATAGCTGATATGTAAAGAACAGAACATCATATAAGACTTCAAAACTGGATTTAATGATTAGTCATTGCTCAGTGGATCAACATTTTCAGTTAAGATTACACTTCACCAGTTTATTTCCTTTTGAGGACAGCTGCACCTGCTTGCTACCTGCAGTGCTCTGTCAGTGCCTTTGCCTTCTGTCACAATCTCTGTGAAATGAAGAAACATCTGCCAACAGGGGAAGCAAGCAGATAATATCAATGCTTTCCATCAAGAGCTGTAAAGTGCTCTGGGAAAGAGCAGCCCTATAAAAGTAGTGATTCTCCTCATCAGACAATCAAAAAGGCATTTCCTATAAGATGTCTGAATGATGTTTACTTCAAGACTCAGGGCAGACTACTTGAACTGCAATGGGCCAGTCTTCGTCAGGATTTTCCCTCTCCTTTCCATTATACTCAGCAAGACTCTTCATTTACATTCAGCCCAACAAAGTTTTTTTTTTTTTTTTTTTTTTGCTTCTATCTTGATCACCATCCCCACACAGCACTCAGATCTACTTCGTCAATCAAACTATCTTGTGAGTGTTCTTGTGCTGATGGCTAAGAAGCTATCCAAGCCAGTGCATTTCCCAGACAGAGCAATAGCTTTGGCATGACAAATCCTGCAAAAAAGTATTATTTAAGATATTTTCTGAGTGCTTACTTCAGACCGGGGAGCTTTAAAACTAATGAAGTGAAATCCAGACTGGTAGATATGCTACTTCTAAGCTACAAGGAAAAGAATTTAGGTTTACTCCAAGTGGTGATCTCACAGCTCAACTGTGCATTTGCTCCTCCCCTCCTAGAGGTAGAAACCACTGGCAAGATGGATCATGTACAAAATCTTTGAGGAATGGAATAAGAGGAAAAAAGTGGTTTCACCTGACCAAGCCACCAAATGTCAACGAGTTCAAACAGGTAAGTAAGTCACAAATTATGAAAAAGAGCTACTGTATTTGAGCAACATGTTGTCTCAAACTGTTCACGTGGGAAAGAGCCTTGGGAATTTTGCTGCCTGCAATATACACTAACTAGATTCTTCCCTGTCTCTCTTTCTCATTTGTAACTCATTTATTGCACTTACAAAAGGACCAGCTCCTGACTTTCCATTTTCTTTTCCAAGTCATCATAACACAGCATTTGCTAGCTTAGCACCAGAAAAGAAACCAATATAGCTTTTTTTTCCCCCAAAGAAATCTTCAAAGATGTCAGGTGGCTGCCCAAGATGTGTGCTTTTGTGACAGTAAAATTCCATCACTTACTAACTATTTTAATAACAATATCATAATTTTCATTTGTTTAATAAGGATCAAAGAGGTTTTGCTTTTAACTTAAAGTTTTTGCTTTAACTTAAAGGTTTTACTTTAACTTAATTACTAAGTAATAGTGTATGTTTGTCTCCAGTTTTAGTTTAGTTATTTCCAATGTTTAGCTGTTCAAGATTTTGCTGTTTTCACTCTTGCATTATTTTTCCATACTTCAACTGACTCAGAACAAATTATTCACTTTTTTTTGTAAAGCATCCTCTATTTTTGTCTTTAAAGCACTGCCAGAATAAAAGTATTTTGCAGTTATGCATGTACATCAGTCAAATCAATCAGCAGTACTAAACAAAAAGAACGTTACTTCCCCCTTTTTTTTTTAAAGCCAGCATAGTTAAGTACTGAATCATACAGAAAACACGGAAAATGTGTTATCATAAAAATCATTAAAGCAGGAGAATGAAAGGAAACAGCATTATAGAAGTACAGATAATTCTGACAAATTCAGATATATGTGAAATAAGATCTAATTTTGCAACTTTTACTCACAATAGTAGTGTTACTGAAATATACAGGAATATTCACATAAAAAAATACAGGATAAACCCTGAAAGACTGAGAGAAATCCACTTTTTTTTTATCTGCTATGAGAACAAATATTGCATCATAAAACAAATGATGTCCAGATGGGTAAAATAGCTTAGCAACAAGATAATCTTATAGAAAACGTATAGGCGCATCTATAGTGATGACAGATAATAGGACCCGAGGAGAGGTTATTACAGACAATTTGGAGTACAGCATCTGAGTCATATCCCGATTGTTAAAGAAATTATTGTCAGATCCTGAAGGAAGATTAGTCTATATCTAAAGGGATTTACTACTGATATTATAATAACATGTTCAGAGAGTTATTATAACACAATTTTTGGAATAAAAGAGAAACTAATTGGTTCATAAAATTAAAGCACCTCTAGATTCCACTAACAACATTAAAAGAAATAGATGAGCTATCCACAGATTAGTATATAATGAGGATTACCATAGGCTGTGGTGCTATGTAAATGTATTCAGGAAAAAAAAAAAAAGGAGAAATGTGAAAAAGAACTAACATGTTTGGACACAGATGTATTTTTAAAGGAAGAAACACAAGTTTTCATTTGCTAAGCCCACACAATGAAATAATTTAAATGTATAGGTTTGTTCTAGCTGTGTGAATAGCCTTCTGGGGGGACCACTGACTCTGATCCATGGTTTCTGATCTAGACCAAGGAACTCTGTCCTGGATCAACATACTTAACTGTGCTATGGGTCATAACCCATACTTTGATATTGGTAAACTGTAGCATGGCGTTGGCACTCAGTCTGAGTTGGACTGTTGTCTTCCACAGTAGCCTGTGGCAAAGGTACAGAATTACATAAACGTCCTAAAACAAGCCATGACAGGGTTTATAATAACGTTCTTCTCCCACACACATGCACAGTAAAGACTAGAAATAATTATAAAATGGAAAATACATTTTACACATTTTTGCAATTGTCTGTGTCCAATGGTTTGTTGAATTAATTCAATCTGAAGATTCCTGTATTTGTTTGCATTTGGTACTGAAATATGATCAGTAGAAGAATTGGAGAGTTAAAGAAATAACATTTATACATCTTTAACAAAACTGATACTGTGTTTTTTTTTTTTCACTATAGAAATTGTTAAAAAACTATGCAAACAATATCAGACCTATACTAATTATTTCCTCCCTTCAGTACCATATTCCTTCTATGAAGAATTGCACTCAAATATATTCATTTAAAGAACAAATTAAAAGTTTTATCCTGATAATGTAAAACAAACAAACAAACAAACAAACAACCTACAGATTTAAGCAAAAGGTGTGGTTGATTAAAAAGGAAACAAATGTGAAGTATGGAGCGTACCTGTAACTGGGAAATTAGGCCAAACATATATTTATCATTATTCTGTCAAAAGGTTCTGAAGCTCTTATACAGGACTGATATGATGAATTTATTACAGACAAGAATTTATGAATTCAAATCAATTCTATTTTCCTCTTTTCACATTAAAAAAATGCATTTGAAAATGTTTGCAGTTTGGCATTGTCATGGTTCAGCCATGGAAAGGTTTGCCGCATTTCTGTGAGGCATGTTTAGATTCATTTTCAGAAGACATAATTTATTCAACGTATTTCAAGTCATATATAGATTTTATGGAAATAGAATAAACTCAAAATAGATTTATGAATCAAAATTATTTAGCTATTTTCTTATGGATTCTGCTTTTCCTAAAGTTCAGTCATGCCATATTGCAAATATTTGATGTGTCTTCATCATGCTATTAACTCAGTTTTCTATTATATCTACATGAATCATATGCTTAAACTTTTAAGAAGACCACCCTGATTCTCCAGTTGAAATAATCAAATAGACATTTGCAGCCTTCTTAACTGCAAACAGTCTTTGGTGTAAACATGGAGCAAGTCTTGAATTTCTCAAGAACAGGTAAACCACTCTACCACAGAACTCCCTCAAGCAGGAAGACTAGTTTAGGGATTAAAAAATCTTAAAGGGTTTACAGAGAAAGGACAAGACCTGCAATATGCCATCACTAGGTCAAACTTATGTCTCCATTCAACAAGAATCAAAAATTGCCTCATTGAAGCAAAGTGGCATAAGGTGGTCTATTTACTTATATAACAAGTCTGTAGTATCTTCTCTAAATTAAAAACCAAAGATGTCAGCAGCACTCTTGGAACTGGCTGTATGTTGGTAAATATCCCATAATAACCTCACAAAGGTGGAAATGAAAAAATACAGGCTCTTTGGAGACCAAATTTATAAAACCTCTTCATTATAAAAGAAATACAATACTCACAATTTCATTCTTGCTCTATTGAAGAACTTTCTAAATCATCAAGTTCAGTTCCGACAATGATAAGAAACTATATAAATATTTTTTTCCAGAAAAACTCACAGAATATAAAAAAACCCTAAAAATATTTTCCAAAATGCTTTGCTAAACTTTAATCTGCAAAAGAATTACAATATCTTCAACAATTATATACAACAGAAAGACCAGGGAAGCCATTATCACTTAGAAGCACACACAGAATGTAATTACAGATCCTCAAATACCGGGTTGTCAGAGCTGGCTTTTTCTCTTCATGCTCTGGATAAAATCTAGTAGTACATTTCAGAATAGAAATTTATTTTCTACACTGAAGTATCTGAAGCAGCTAGTTAGCCTAGAAATTGCTTTGGAATTTTCTGGGAGGAAAATGTTATAAATTACATAGCATTATAGTAATTCACATCACTAATTTTTATATTTATTAATTCACATAAATTAATTAATTACCCCTTGGAGCATTTGTGTGGTGTCTGTAAATAATTGTGTGGCCTGGAAATTCATCACAAAAGATTTAATGTGTAGGTTTATGCGTGGAATGCTTAGCTGAAGCAGTATCATAGTGGTGAAATCAGAAGAAGGCACAATTAAATGTGTGCATTAGGAACACATCCTTTAAGATTTCTGTATGTATATCAGCATGGCAAAAAATACAAATTAAAGTGAAAAAAAAAAGATTGTGTAAGCAGGTACAAAATTTCAAGAAAATAAAAAAGAAATCAAGTATTGTTTCATAAAACTCCAGAGGACTTTCTTTTCTGGAAAATAAAAAAGTTCACAGGGCGATTAAAATAAGTGCATCTGGTAATTAATTCCTATTGAGAAGGTTAAATTTCTCTCAAGTTCCTCTCTCTAAACCAATCTTGTCAAACTGGCATGCTAAAAAGTGGGCACTCTATTTTGGAGGATACGTAAGATTGGCATGCTGCAAAAGATAATCACCTTTTCACATAATCACAAAAGCTAATAGATATTTAAGTCAGTTCCTGTGGTTAACACTGGGAGCTTGCTTTCATTTTTGGCTGTAGTTGCAACATCTCTGCAGCTCAATAGGGAAAAATCCTGTTTAAGTATTTTCTATATCACTGAGGTGAGTAAAAAATTATGAATAAGTGTATGGGAAAATCTTCCACTTGCCAGATATGTTTGTGTATACATACACAAACACATACACTTTGTATAACTATACACATACTTCTAGCTTTGCCAAATTTGTACATAAAATATGAAATCATGATAGCAATGTCTTGCATGCATTTCACATTGGCAAAAAAGCAAACATTATACACAAGTGTGAAGAATTAAGTACGAATAATAAAAAATAACAGTGACTAATTTTAGAGGCTTAAGTTTTAATTATTGTTATTATGATTTCTTTTAAATTAAAAATATCTCTTAATCTTAGCTATGACAGAACTAATAATGTTAATGGGATTGCGTAAACCACATTTGTCTTTCTTGTTTTACACTCAGCACTCGTTTACATGAACTCAGCAGCCCTGCCAAATGATTTTATCTTATTTCATATTAAGCATAATGAAAATGCTCGCTTTGCTAAACTAAACTTTAGATGTTCTCAGTTTTGTGTGTTTAAACACACACTCTGACCTGTTTGTCTACATTGCCACCTGGAGGACCTCATGGCAAAATCAGGTCGAATTGCTGAGGTGAGATTTTAGCTACAAGTTCAAGCTGCCTCTTGTGCTGTAAGAATTGACCTTTTTGCCCCTTGATGAGCTGAAGCACTGATGCAGAGAGCCTTGGATGTGCCAATCTAGTCAAGCAGGCTAGTAGGTAATCCATGTAGATTGTTTTCCAAAAAGAAAACAAACAAACAAAAAGAAACAAGACAATCATAACCAGCAAAATATACAAAACAAATAAATCTAATGAGGCATCAAACAATTGTGCCTTGAAATTAGTGGTTAGTCTGAGGCCTTAGTTGCACACAACAGCCTATAAACAAGTGAGGAAAAGCACACTACTTGGCTGAGCAACAGTGATTTGAAGAATTTTGCAACACAGGAAAAATGAAAGTTCAAAAGGAATATATCAACCCGCAGAGCATACCCAGGTAACATATCACGTTTGGGAAGGAAAAGAAGCTGATGCTTCTTTGATTGACTGTCAATCCAAATCCAATATAAAATTAAGGCAAAATGTTTATTCATAAGCAATGTAAATAGAACTCATCTTGCAGAAAGTCAGAGGACAATACATGATAGCCATAAGAACAGAATCACAGAATCACAGATTGGCCAGGGTTGGAAGGAACGTCAAGGATCATGAACCTCCAACCCCCCCTGCTGCATGCAGGGCCATCAACCTCCCCATTTAATGCTAGACCAGGCTGCCCAGGGCCCCATCCAACCTGGCCTTGAACACCTCCAGGGACGGGGCATCCACAACCTCTCTGGGCAGCCTGTTCCAGCACCTCACCACTCTCTGTAAACTTCCCACTGACATCCAACCTAAATCTTCCCTCCCTCAACATAAAACCATTTCCCCTTGTCCTGCTGTTATCTACCCTTGAAAGAGTTGATTCCCCTCCCATTTGTCGGCTTCCTTTAGGTACTGAAAGGCTGCAATGAGGTCACCCTGTAGCCTTCTCTCCTGGCTGAACAAGCCCAGCTCCTTCAGCCTGTCTTTGCAGGGGAGGTGCTCCAGTTCCCTGATCATCTTTGTGGTTCTCCTCTGGACCCTCTCCAACATCTCTGTTTCTTTCATGCACTGGGGGCTCCAGACCTGGACACAGTACTCCAGATGGGCCTCACAAGAGCAGAGTAGAGGGGAACAATCACCTCCCTGTACCTGCTGGCCACCCCTCTTCTGATGGAGCCCAGGATGCCATTTGCTTTCCAAACTGCAAAACAAACAAACTTTTTTTTCATCAAAACTGCCATATTCAGAGAGTAAAACATTTCAGAAAAGTCTTTTCCATATGCCCTGAAGAAGTTTAATACTCCAGACTTATTTTGGTTGAAGATGCCTTCCTGATCAAGGAAATGGGTATGAACTGAGGCAGATCACTCTCTTCATAGATCCAAACCTTGCTATTCTCAAGAAAGGAACAAATGCTACTGAACACACAGAGAAAAGACTGCTGCAAGATGGAAGAGAGTGTTTCTGTGAAAGGAGAATAGGTACAAGTGAAGAATTCTCCCCTAGAATTTTCTGGGAGGTAATTATAACTAGTGGTGGAGTATTACTAATACTAAGTGCAAGGAAAATGCTTATTTGCCTTAGGCTGGACACTGGTGTGGGGAGTTAATGTGATACTAGAAGTCTGAATAACAGTCTGAAAGAAAAAATTTGGTCTTATTCAACATGGATTTAAACCTTATGTTACACAGTGAGTATGGACTAGACAAAACAGAGATCAAAATCTTGGAAAGTCACAATAGCAGTCTTTAGCAGAAAACGGACTATCTGTTATAGGCACAAAAATATGATAGCCTCAGTAGGGCTAAAAGTTTCAGAAGAATAAGCTACAGAGATAGAAAGGGAAACAGGAGAAAAAAAAAAGTATTACAATAATAAGAAAAATGTATCTTCAAGATGTAGAGAAACTACATGGAATTATTAAAAGAATGTTATTACATAAGTTACATCTTCTTCAAGAGGGCTGTGTTTTGGCTGTCTTTGATAGTACTTGCGCATGGTGAACCTTTTTGTTGCCACCTGAGGCCTGTAAGGACATTTTTTCTTGCGCTTTATCAAAATGCAAGTTCTTGATTTTACATCTTTTCCAAAACCAACAGGAATTTGATACTGCTACTAAGCACTTGGTGTCTGTACAGAATCACAGAATGCCTTGAGTTGGAAAGGACCTCAAAGATTATCTAGTTCCAACCCTCCTGCCATGGGCAGGGTTACCAGACTATATCAGGCACTAGATCAGGCTGTCAAGGGCTCATCCATTCAGGCTGTGAACACCTCCAGAGATGGAGCATTCATAATTTCTTTGGACAATTTGTTCCAGCACCTCACCTCTCTCTGAAAGACAAATTCCCTCCTAAAATCTAATCTAAATCTCTTCTAGTTTAAAACCATTTCCCCTTGTCCTATCACTATCAGACAGTGTAAAAAGTTTCTATCACTCCTGATTATAAGATCCCTTTAAATAATGGAAGTCAACAGTCTCCTTGGAGCCTTCTCTTTTCCAGGCTGAATAAGCCCAGTTCACTTAGCCTGTTTTCATAGGAGAGGTGCCTCAGACCTCTGATGATCTTTGTGGCTCTCTTCTGGAGCCACTTCAATAGCTCCACATCTTTCTTGCATTGGGGACACAAGGCCTGGATGCAGTACTGCAGGTGGAGCTTCACAGGCACAGAGTTAAGGGGCGCAATCCCCTCCCTCACCCTGCTGTCCCACTCTTTTGATGCAGCTCTGGGTACTGTTGGCCTTTGAGGCTGCAAGTGCACATTGCTGACTTGTGTCCATCTTCTCATTCATCAGGATTTCCAGGTCCTGCAGGGCTGCTCTCTCTGAGTTCTTCTCCCAGTCTGCACGCATACCTGGGATTGCCTCAACTCAAGTACAACATCTTGTACTTGGCCTTATTCAACATCTTTAGATGCACACAAGTGTACTTCTCAAGCTTGCCCAGGTCCCATTGGATGGCAACTCTTTTATCGTATCAACTACCCTGCTCATCTTGGTGCTGTTCACAAACCTGCCAAGAGTGTACTCAACCCCACTGCCTATGTCATCAATAAAGATGTTGAAGTGAGCTGTCCCAAGATGGACCCTTTGTGGGACATCACTCATCACTGTTCTCCACCTGGACATACAGCCACAACGCTCTGGCTGTAACCTTCTAACCAATTCTTTATCCACTGAAAAATCCAATCTTCATGACCATATCTCTCCAATTTAAAGATAAGGATGTCATGCAGGACCATGTCAAAGACCTTACAGAAGCCTAAGTAGTTAACATCAATAGCCCTTCCTCCACCAATGCCAACACTCTATCATAGAAGGCCACCTGTTTGGTCAGGCATGATCTGCCTTTAGTTTAGCTGTGCTGGCTGTCTTGAATCACCTCCTCAACTCACGTGTGCCTTAACATTTCTTCCAGGATGATCTGCTCCATGATTTTCCCAGGCATGTATGTGAGGTTCACTGGCCTGTAGTTCGCCAGATCTTCCTTTCTCTGTTCCATAAAAATGGAAGTGATGTTTCCCTTTTACAGTCATTAGTGATTGCATTTACATCAGTTCTCTCGTGAAAGAAAGTACTAGCTGAAAGCAAGTGTTGCCAAGCTCTTTATGCGTTCACTAAGTTTAAGGAAGAGAGAATTAATTTGGATGTAAATATTTCTATCAAATACTTAGCTAGTTAATTGCTAGCATAAGCATACCACTCCAGATTCTGATTTATGAATGTGGAAGAAATCCTTCTCAAATACTCTGAAAGGACTATGTCTGCAGTATAAAGAATGTAAAATAAGAAAACTTCCAGAAACCTCTGACAGAAGAAAGAAAAGAAAACAGTAGACAGACGTGGAGGTGAGCAGTGTAGGTGTAATACAGAATAAATATTACAAGAACTACAAGACAAACTATTTTAGTATGCTTTAGTGTTTTGAAACTACTAAACCGGTTTGGTATTATGCTGGATCCTCCTTATATTTCTTCTACAGATTTCTGCACAGGAAATTAAAGTCTGTACTTACTATATGGTTGTTACTTAACTGTAACTGTTAGGCTTCAGTAAAAGTCTCTTTAGCAAAAGAGTGCTAAAAAATAACAAATCATTAAGCTACTTGAGATACATGTGGAGAAGGATTAATTTGAAGGCCAGAATTTGCTTCCGACTGAAGGGAACAGCCTTTCTGCAAAGTGCTTGTTTATTCATTCCTGGTGGGTTTTTTTTGTTTTTGTTTTTTTTTGTTTGTTTGTTTGTTTTGTTTTGTTTTGTTTTGTTTTGCTTTTTCTTTTTTTTAAAAATATATAAATATAAAACCTATAGAAAAAAAAATTATTTTTAAGATACAGAAAAGAATAAACACTGTACAGTAAGGAGGCAATGAATCAGAGTTCGGAATATCCCAAAAAGGGAAAATTAAGAAAAGAAGGAAGCAACAATAATGGAAAAGAAAAACAGAAAACAGAAAGTGATGAGAGAAATGAGAAAAAATAATAATTACAAAACACAAAGTATTGTCTCATTATAAAGGTGTGCACTCATTGAGCAGTAAGCAAGATAAAAGGAAAAAAATCTACAGATTCTCTATGCATATATTTTTTTATGTAACCTCTCCAGGATAAGGGGCTTACTGGTAACTAAGAATGCACAGGTGTATTGTGAGGCTACACAATTGTCCAACATCAGATGTAGCCTGCCTTACTGCTGTCCTTCTGGCTGGGTACAGGTTACTGCAGGACCCTCTAACCTGGCTTTTTGTGCAAGCTCACCAAACAGTCTGGCTGCCATTTCATAAAACAAAAGTCATTTGCCAGAAAAAGGGTTAAATTTAATACAGCTGGACAGCTGAGCAGCTGCTTTTATGATTTAAATAAAAACAAGCTGAAATCCTGGCTGTCAGCTCAGTGATATATGACTTGTAATGGGATGTTTCCAACCTTTTCTTCCATATGGTTGCCTATGTTAGGTAATACACACAGCCTACAGTGCAACTAGCTTCCCAGAAAACATCTGGGTCCCATTCCTGCTCTGTTAGCTTCAGCACTGCCTCCCACAAACACAGATGATTCATAGGACAACATCCCTTTGGTTAAGGATCAAATTAGGACATTTCATTGATAATTTTATCATGCGGCCCAAGTGGAGTTATGGGAAAATGGAACTCATTCAAAAAAGAGTTTCTCCACACATATTTCCATTCTCCTATCTGCAACTGATAAAGTTAAGATTTCAGAACCAGATTTTTAATGACTGCTTAGAAAAAAAATAAAGAACAGAGTAGCCTATCGCCCCATTGAAGAATGCATTTCTGTTTGATTTCATGTTCTCTCTTGACTAGTTTTAGTGTTACACCCCTTAATAAAATGCATGTGCTGACAGCAAAATCATAACATAACGCTTATGTTTGGAAGCTGAAATCAAAACCAATGTCTTCTATTGATAAGAGATTAGGATCTGATGTAATTTTTTTTTTCATGTGTTAAAAAATATAATGGACTAAAAAGAAAATGGATAGCCAGCCCTGGAGCTCATACAGTGATAGAGCTTTGCTGCTAGATTCTTGTTAAGACAAAGTTGACAAATACCAGCCTACCACTTCTCTGGATTGGGTCCTCCAATCATTCATTCAAATGATCCAAGGATCATTTAATTACCCATTTTTGATAAATGAAACTTTGGGTGTCATCCATTACTTTATTTTTTTTTTGTGGTCATAGATTTGAATATAAATGGCTGATGAAACCAACACTTACACAGCAATTCACTGATTTGTACATCTAGTTGATGACACTGTTCGATGGTCTTGTGTGAACATCTTTATATCTTTCCCCAAACACTTTAAATTCCATATGAGTTGGTTGGTTTGGTTTTTCATTTCATTGAATGACATGAATGACAACAAAAACAAAATAAAGCTAAGGCATGAAACTTTCTGTCTCATCAGTTTTCAAAATGCCATTTTTCCCCCTCAGAATTTTAGCGAGTGACAAGAAGTAGATTAGAGAGATAATTTAATTATTTTAGTTTGTTAAATAATTAGACAGCAGCTAGCAAATGCCTCTCTAGTTTTTTTTTCATTTGAATTTTCATTTAAAATTCAAGTTTAATTCTATTCTTTCAGATGTTAAAATTATATTAAGATGCCAAAAAGAAATGAAGCATCTATCAGCATGATTCCTTTTTTTTTTTTTATCACATTTATATTCAGTCTGAGTACTAACCAGCACTGACCTGGATAACATGTATTATTTGCTAATCCTAAGAAAAGACAAGATTCTTGTCCACTCATCATTCCAGGTACAAAAGAGCAAAAAGTATAAAACAACAACATATTCCCAGAAGCAGATGCATACAAGCACAGCCTTACGCTGCATTTCAAGAACTACCCAGCTACCGTAGGACAGTACTGGGCCTCTACGGTTATATCAGGACAATCTGCTAGCACCATAGAGATGCTGGATCATGATCCTGTTCATAACGTAACAGAGACCTACTACCATAACACCGAGTGGATGTAACTAGAGACAGGCTTCCGTAACCCCAGCCTTTCAAGACTTTCTAAATCATGTTGGGACTGGCAGTGCCGGTACTGGTGCAGACCAGAGCCAGCACTAACAAACACTTACAGCTGCCCAACTCCCAGCTGCCAGCTCTGTTACGTACTCAGACGACACACAGCACACATTCTCACCCAGGGAGTTACTGGGATTTACAGAAAGAAAATCAAGGACTGCCTTTGTTTCAGAAAGTCTGGTAATGTTTTCCTGTAAAGAACTGCTGGTGCTTTTGTTTCACTGACACTCAGAAAGTGCCAAACAGGTCAAATCATGGTTGGTTGTGGTATAAAATCTGACATCTGACACCATGGGATCTTCTGAAATGATAATAAAATACAGGAACAGATGGAAGATTTGTTAGAAAGCTGTTGCTTTTACTGATAATTTACTGAAGTCATTTTTCTCCCACTGACTCACTCTTTTTCTCTCAGCTCAAACAGCATTCTGTTGATTTGCTGGCAAACAAAGAAATTCAAAATCAACAACTCAGCAGCTCAACAAATTGACTCAAAGGATATTGACTAATTATAAGCATTACAGATAAGCACTTTTTAAGAGAAAGTGTATCAGAATTTTTCATATTGTTTCAACAGCTGCAAGTTGTAGTATTCAGGGCAGTCTTTGTCCTTCCAGTTCAGAAGAAAGATACTTTACTTTCTCTCTAAAAAGTCATTCAGTATTGAAGACTAAATATGCATAGGTCACTCCAAAAGTAATGCCTTCTATTTATTTCTTTGGAAACAGCAACAGCTGCAAAGAGAACAAAAAAACTACTTGACAGGGCAAATTATCAGCTACAAAACACTATTTTTCAACATAGTCAACACCATTAGCTCTGCATTTTCATTAGTGATGAGCAAGAGCCTGAATACCACACTCTTGAAAATCTCCACCAGCCAAGGTGACTCACTGTTTCACAGCTGCTATGACAATATCATTGCTAAGAAAATGTTGCCCACATAGTTCACCTTTCATTGGCTCAAATACATGCAAGTCAGATGAATTATACATGGTGCGTGAGGTAGGACAATCCAGCCAAGATTTTCAGTGTGCTCCACAGTCTTTCAAACAGGCATGGGGCCTGGCATTATCACATGTCAAGAGAAAGGATGTCTTCTTTTCTGGCCTGGAAATTTGAACATTCAGCTTACTCTGCATTGCAGTGTAGCACTCAGAGTTGATGCTTTATCTGTATTCCAGGAAATCCAGAAGGATCATTCCTTTCCTATTCCAAAAGACAGTGCACACCACTTTACACTCTGAGAGCTGTGTCTTGAACTGTTTCTTCAATGGAAAATTCATGTTTCCACTCCATGGGCTGCTATTTGACTCCTGCTTGCAGTGGTTACATCACATTTCATCACTGGTAATGATGTAATCCAGGAAACTGTCACTTTCAGCCTTAAATTGGTTCAATAGGTCCTGATAAACTTGCATATGCCATTCTTTCTGTTCCTGTGTGAGCATCTGTGGGACTCACTTGGAGTAAAGTTTGAGATATTCCAACATTGCCACCACTGTTTCCAATATATTGAAGCCAATTTTCATCTCTGTACACATTTTTGTGGTCATAATCACCAATTTGCATGGATAACCTGATTGAAATGCTCTTCATTTCATGGTGTGACAGTTACGCATGACTATCCAGAATATGGCTCATCTTTTATGCTGCTGCTGCCACTGCTGGAACACATCACCCACTGCCTCACTGTGCTCACATCCACTATTTAGTCTCCATCAATGTTCAGCAAGTGTCAGTGAATCTCAGTGGATGAAATTTGTTCCACATGGAGGAATTCAGTTAAACACCTTTGTCCCATACGCACTCCCATGTCAGATGCCATTTTGTCAGGCTGCCCCTTTGCTGCCATCTGTCACATTGTAACAAAATGTAGTGGAGTATTGGTGGGAAGGTTCAAGACCTACTGCTGTACCATCAACATCTGCTTCTGACTCTGTGGACCAACATAATAAAGTAGGAAGTACTACTTACTACTTTTGGAGCAGCCCTCATAATTTAAATAATCTTTTAGTGTACGTGATGTTAATTTTTAGCTGTTTTTGGATGCACTCTTCATCTTAATAAAATACAATACTATAGAAAATATAAAAAGAAAATAATATGAGTTAATTTCAGTATTCATTATCAAATTCTTGCATTTACACAATGTTGAAATAGGTATTATTTCTGCCAGAAGTGACTTATATGGGATCTCACTATCTTACAATGCACAGAGAAGTTCTCCTCAATGAGTATATTCTCCTGTGTATCAAATGTGAGTGAACTCCCATATACTTTAACTGGAGAATTAAAGCATAAATCAGAGTGACCATACCATTACGAGCAGAAGTATCAAAAAGAAACTGCTTTCACAGTATGTGAGATGATCCCTCAGAAAAGCAAACATATTCATTCCTGTATTGCCAATGTTTAAGAACAGCAAATCCCTCAAAATTCCATGGAAAGAAGGTAGCCGGATTGAGGCAAACTGATTAGGTAGTTGGTCTGTAAAAGCAAGAGTACAAAAGATACATACAAGAGGCCAATACATCTGCTGGAAGTTAGAGGTGCATACAATTAGCCCCAGTGTATTTGTTGCTATTGTCTTCATCTCACTTTACACATGCCTCAGTAGCTGAAAAGCTTTGTGGTGCACTTCATTCCATTTCAATTCAAATCTACTTTAAAGACCTGAGTAAAATAATGTTAACCTAAAGTTTAGATAAAGTCTAAATTCAAACTTGATTACTGATTGGTACATAAAGAATACTGGTATGGCATTTTTGCTCCCAAAGATAAAAGTATAAATGAGGTAATGACTGCATTCAACTCTAAAAATGAAAAATAGTGTCATGAAATTTCATGGAGGTATTTGTAATATGTAAAGATTATATTAGTTCTAAGATTGCTATATACATATAGGTTTTTGTCTTTCATTTCTCAATACTGATAATTCTTTCACCTCTTTTTTCCTCCCTTGCATCTTTTCACTTACTACATTACCTCATTACTTGTAGGAATCAGCCATGACAGCAGAGTTCATTTAAAAGAAAAAATAAATCAGAAATATGCAACGATGAACAACAAAAGAACAAATATGAATGTAAATACGAACTTTCCTTATAATGTTAGGAAACCTAATAACCCTTTACAGCCAAGAGGTCTACTTGTAAGAAAGTAGACTACAGGTCTACTTTCTTTTCCAAGTAAGGAGGTACATAAGTACCATATGCACAGAATTTTTCTTAGTAGCTGCAATTTATAGGACAATTTAATTAATAATCAATGCAACAATCATGAATGAGCTTGAATTAAGAACCACTCTAATAAAATAGGAAATTTTTCCACGAAGAAAAGTATGTATATGAAGAATATTTGAAAGACCATTTACCACAAAGAGAAATGATAGGCACGTCTTTCTCAGAAATACACATACATCTGCAATTCTTTAAGATTCAGCTACGTGCACATAAGCAGATGCAAAATTTGAAGCAGATGACAGATTTAGAATGTATGAAAGTAACCAGAAGGACTAGTAAACTAGAGAAAATTTCTTTTCTCTCTTGTGAAACTGTTCCACAAGGCTAAACCCTGAACTGACTCACATTTGTAGTCCCACCATTCTTGAAGACACAAGTCAAGGAGGTAACGGGAGACCAAGAACAGCAGCTTCTGAACACTCTTCATAATTTCTTGTTACTGCACAGTGAGACAACCAATTGGAGTAAACAAACAAAAAATTTTCCTCTCCTAAAATAATGGATTCCAGCAGCTTGCCTTCACCTGCTTAACAGAGATGATGGTGCAAGGGACCTCTGCAGAAAGAGTTACCTAATCTGAAACATTCTGTTCCTGCCTGAAACTGTCATGAGGATAATCACAGGCCATATTCTCTCATTTCTAATCCTTGAGATAATTACTTTCTTCACAAGAACTATTTTTGGGGGTTGGAGAAGGGGGAGTTCTACTTAGTGTAATTTGTCTTATCACTGGCAAAGCTCTCAGACTGACTATAAGCATTTTTCACAGATTAAATAAATTTAGAGATAACTGTAATTCACTGTATTAACCTTGGGACTTCTTAACCAGTCCTGAGAAGTAATTTATGAAAAGCCCAAGGCCACAGTAACTTCATTGTCTTATGAACTGTTCTCAAAGTTATACACACATCCAGTTAAAAAAATCATAGTTCAAGAAATACCGGTTATATTCTCATCTTTTTGATCATTATGCCTTCATTTGTTTGTTTTGATGAAGTTCAAAAATTTCAAAGGTTCTTTGAAAGTTCAGGCTAATTACTCTTCTCTATTGAGACCCATTATTGTATACCCCTATTATAGAATCATAGAATCACAAGGTTGGAAAGGACCTACAAGATCACCTAGTCTAACTGTCCTCCCACTACCACTGCTACCACAAGCTACTCTCCCAGATGCCTCTTGAACACTGCCAGGAACGGCGACTACAGCACCTGCTCGGGCAGGCCATTCCAGCGCCTAATCAATTAATTGTCAAATAGGCCTTTCAGTTCTTCCATCATCCTTTTTCTCTTTCACATATGTAGCTTGTTCTGAACAGAGGCATTACTTTTGGAGCAGCCCTCATAGGTATTCTCTTGCTAGTCTTTTTCAGCAAATATTCACACCAAATTCCTGAGTACATTAACAATTCCTTTTCCTTATTGAGGTTAAGCATGATGATGATTCTTACTTCAAAGAAAACAATATAATAATAATATCATAAAAATGCCATCCACTACTAGTATCTATTAATAGTGATAAACTATCTACCTTGTATCCAAGTAAAAGATACACAGAGAGAGTATGTGTTCTGAAGCCTGGGAGTTCACAGCATTACTAGATGGAGAGAACAGCACTCCCCGTGGGAGGGAACAGAGGCTGGAGTGAGGGGGATAATTCATGTCTGGGAAGGGGATGTACAATAATTTTTTGGAAGCTTTCCTGAGGATGACCTTCAGCAACAGGAAGGTCAGAAAGAGAAAGCTGGCAGATAGGTATGGAATAATATTCCTGAAGAGGGCTTATAGGAGGGATCCACGTTTGAACACTCCAGTTAGTCTGGGGAGTTTTGTTAATTGAGTTAGAAGTTAGCACAGTTCTGCCAGGAATATGATGCTTTAGTTAAGAGAAACAGAATAGAATATACAAAGCCAGATGAACATTTCTCTGGTGACTCAGGGAACTCAAACAATTACAAGGACTACGAAATCTTCTAAAGATTATTTTCATTTTTAAAATAGCAGAATTCTAACTGTCATGGACAGCAACGGATACTGGAAGCCAAATACTTTAAGCCACTTACACCTTCAGATACTGTGCCTGAGATGCTCAGGTTTCATAAAAAAAAACAAAGAAAGTCTAAAAGTACCCAAAAACACAGTTTATAAAAACAGGCAGGCAGAGGTGAGAGCCACCTAAACTGCTTAACAGGAGACTTAAGACTTCCTCTCAGAGACAGTAGAACAAAGGAACCTCTTTCCTAATTTTCTTAATTCAACTCTGAACTCTCCTTTCAATCTGAGTACCTTAAAAAGTACCTTGAATTTTAAGCTTAAAATTGGAGGAGATTCCCTGTATTGAAGGATACCTTCTGTATGCTGTATCTGATTTGACTGTAATGGATTTAGAAGCAGAAATGCTGGTGCCTTAGCCACCTCCCCAGCTGAGCAGCTCCTGAGCTTAGGTACAGGTGTCCTCACAGCAGTAAGTTCAGTTTAACTACACATGCAAGTGAAGATATTGAATGGAACTGCATGAAAAGTAGTAAGATTCTTAAGTTCCTCTGTAAAAATATTTCAAAGATATTCTGTACATTAACACGTTTAAGTATCTTTAGACAACTAATAAAAAAGGTCTTGTAGAAAGGCATTATAACTTTGAGCTATTTTTCTTTAAACGGAGAAGGGAACCAGTATTTTAGAAAGCAGTGACACTTATACAGATTATTCCAGCATCCAAAAATATACTATACATATATGGTCATATACCTAAAAGTTATCTTTCATTTCGAAGATAAATGCTGAGGGAAAAAAAAACAAACAAACAACCTCTCCTAGCAAAAAAATAAAATAAAATAAAATAAAATAAAATAAATCCAAAAAAGATACAAAATTCAAAGTCATAATTGAACACAAGCACTTATTAACAATAAATATGAGCCAACATCTGATATAATGAAAAGATGTCCATCAACTTCAAGGAGACTGAGTTTTGCAAACCACTAAAAAAATTTAATGCTGTAAATATGGCTAAGATTGGATGTACAGTGACTGATTAATTTTAAACAGTGCTAATTTCTGTAGCCTGAGGTAATGATGAGGTAGTAAACATAACTTAATTGTGAATGCAAAATGTATTCTAGAAGCTCTATTTTGCATTCACTACACTGAATTGTATGAGTGTAACATGGGGGAATTTGGTTCAGAATTTAAAAAAGAAACTGCCTCCATATAGACAGGAAAGAATATAATATTTAAATATGTTTAAGATACTGTCAGTCTATTCTATTTTATACTAGAAGGTATATTTTTTCTAAAACAACATAAAGAGTTATATTTAAATAAATTTAAGATGTTATTATGTCTATTCTATTTTTCTTTAAAAATATAATTCATCTGTCAATGAAGACAATTCTCAAAGCTCCCATTTAAAAGAAGAATGAAAATACCATTCCTACACTGCCTATCCAAAGAAAGGGGAAAACCTACATTACAACATGGTAGACGGACAAAAATGCCTGTAAAAGCAAAATGAAAAGTGGAAGAAATATGATAGCTTCACAGGTTTTACTGACCAGAATTAAAAGCCACATCAAATATGCTTTTTTGATCTGCCATTTTCAGATACCTAGTATAATATGACTCAGTGTGCCATCTTTTGCATTTAAAAAATATAATAAAGAAAAATTATTAACACCCTCCTCCACACTCTCTCCCACATAACTTTTTTTCTGTAGCTTCTTTCTTAGTAGCTAATAATGATTTGAAATCACAGTGTTAGTCATGAAAATCCAATTATTGTTCCCTGTTTCATACTTGTAAGATTAAAATAAGCAAATAAACAAAACACAAAGAAACTGAGTCATCTTATCAGTCATCTTACATTTTATATTCACATCCTACACTTCACATACCTTAAGGTAACGTCAAGATTCCTTTATGCTGTTGCAACAAAGTACATTTTAGAACACTTAACTTTCTAAGGAGAAAAAAAAATCCAACATATTCTAAAGCACGAAGATAGTTCTACTGATAGCAGAATATCTGAACTTGTCCTCATTATAGGTGCTAATCTCACCCACACAAAATCAATAGTTCATCATTCTCCCTCTCATTCATTACAATCTCTTCTTTCAAACTGTAGCCACAATCTAGCCCTAATCTTCACATGCACAATAATTGCTGCCTTTATCCTTCACTTGCTTACAAGGTACATATGCTTTGCAGTACTTTCACCTTGGGATGCACAATACAATCTGTGGTAACCCAAATCTGCAAAAGACCCCTAGATTTTTTCTAGGTTTAGCAGAAAAAGTATTTGCAAAATTTCTTTCCCCTCAAACCCCTGAGTTTAAAGACAAGTTGTTATCACAGAATTGTAGGAATCACAGAATTGTAGGGGTTGGAAGGGACCTCCAGAGATCATCGAGTCCAACCCCCCATGAAAGTAGTTATGAAGTAGTAAGAAACTGATGGAGCAGCAGACTAAGAAAAGGTACATGAGCATCTCATCTTAAGGTTTAAACAAGAACAAAAAGTAAAATAGAAAACAGTAGAGCTTTTCAATAAGAAAAAAAAAAAAAAAAAAAAAAAAAAGCAAATCCTGGAGGAAAGGTTCCTTCTAGTGAATTCAGTGTAAATCCCACTATGTTTTTATTGAGTCTGGAAAGGGAGAAGGAAAAAACAAACAACTAATTACTGATATTTTTACATGGGAGATGAAGTCAAAACAGAGAAAAACCAAAAATTTATGATGGTTTTGTGCTACCCTAAAGAGAGTAGGCGTGATATTTTTTTATCTTGAAATGTTAAAAAATAATTTTGATGCTAAGTAACAGGGACTGATCCTGATAATTTTGAATAACTGTTAACATAGAAGAGGTTTCTACAGATGTTCTGAAACTTACTCTAAAGTATATCTTTGAATTAAAATTCAGAAATCCTTACACAAAACAAAACAAAAAACTGACCTCTGTAGGAGGTCAGGGTGTCTGTAGCTCATGACCTGAGACACAATATGCTCTCGTCTCACCTCCAGATTAAGGCTTTATAACCGTCTTTGTAAACCACAATGAACAAGGAAATTCAAAGGATTATATTAAAAATCCACAATCTTAGCAGAGGTACAGGACCTTCTGCTGCACTGCTAGAACTTCGGTCATTTGGAAATAGTTTGATAGACTGAATGATATATTAGAAAGAAACATGGATTTATTTCATGCTCCTGCAGTGCTGAAACAGAGAATGGTTTTGTTAAGTAGGTGATTTTTCTACTCTAAAAGCCCAGTTTCATACCAAAAAGGACCCATTTATGAACTCAGTTATACAGTCACAGACTCATTTCCTGTCTTTATATTTCCAGTTTGCTTTCAAAGTTATTCCCTTCTGCAATTTGCTTTTTAAAGGAATAAACTGCTATTGAAATTGTGGGGGCAGAAAAAAAAAAACACATTTCCTCCAATGCACTTGTGAATTTCATTATATGTGAAAAGCAGTTTTTAGCTGCAGAAGCCAATATTGCTTAGAGGAAGTCGAGTGGAGGGGCAGATGGAGGTGAAAGGCTCGTGTATACTTTCTGTGACCTGTCAAGCTGAAGCATACAGATGTGATGTAGGCCACTTGCAATGGAGTGAACCAAAAAAAAGGTGGGAAGTTCTTCTGGTGTCAAGGGAAAAGCCTTGGAGAATTAGCTGAAAACATTTGCAACAAATTGGCAAAGTCATTTGAGTTCAATTTATGTCTTGTGTTTCAAAGAGGGTCAAGAGTTCCCTACACCCCATACCTCTAATTTCCTTTCTCTTCCCTAAAAAAGAGCATTGATAGGAATGAGAAGAAATAGGTACTAAGTGGGAGGCACTGGAGTTTTTTGAATGTATAAAAGTGCATCTAATCTCTAGAAAAGAGACAACCCTTCCTGACACAGAATTTATAGATTTGGAATCTCTAAGTCCCAAGTCAGAACTGGGAGATGAAAAAACTCCACCAAAAGCCCAAAGAAAACAAACAAAAATAACCTCCTCTTACCATCGTCATCCCCCCCACCCCCCCACCTCAAGGAAAAAAAAAAAAAATCCACATTTTTACACAAATACTATACAAATACTATACTTCAAAAATATTCATTTTTGGACTTATTCCACTGGTAGAAAGTTCACTGCTAGAGAATAAGGGATGAAAATTTACTTATATACATATATAATATGTATATGTATACAATATACTTATATGAGAAAGCAAAGCACCATCATCCTAATTTTCTCCAAATTCTTTGTTTTTATTGAAATAACTATGTTGTAATTATAAATAACAGCACAGCCTTTGATTCTACTTCATTTGGAACAAGAATATAAAGGTAGCACAGGGTTCTTGTAATTTTTTAATTTGCTTTGCAATGAACTTTTTATTTTAGATGTTTTCCTAAAAGACTTAAAGGACAATTACCAAATCTTCAAATTATAAAAGTTTCCACATGTTCTTGCAGATAGAGCTTTACCTTGTGATGATTTCAATTTCAGCTAATTGCAAACAAAAAAATCAATACCTTATCCAAAAGAGTAAAAACAAATTCTGTCTCCTCTGTATCATTATATCTATATTGGTAACTCTACCTGGAATGCTTCTTCTTTTCTTAAGTTGTATATATGAACACATTGCCTTTTTTTTTTTTTTTTTTGTTTTTTGGCTTCCAAATTATTTCTGAAATACTTTATGCTATATGAACATAGGAAGAAATTCTCAGAAAATATACCTAAATAGGAGAACAGATATGCAACTTTCAAATTTGAAACCTCCCCTAACAATGCACATAGGTCACTCCAGAAATAATGACTTCTATTTACTCACATGAAAACTACAACAGATACCAAAATTGGCAGGAAAGTTCAGCCTCTACTGCTTTACCACCAACATCTGCCTCTGACATTGTGGGCCAGCATAATAACATAGGAAGCATCACTTTTGGAGCAGCCCTGATATTTATGTGTTTTTATAATGTATTGTACTTGATAACTTCAGTGGTTACGTTGCAATAGATTTCATCCAGAGATACCAATTCACTACATTTTATTTGTGGCAAAACTGCACCATTTTAACTTTGATTGATTGGAGCCGAATCTTAATGCTCAGGTGCATGCCTGCAAATTATATGCATTTGTTTGTGTGCTCAAAGTCAACGTTCAAGTGCTGAAAAAACTGATAGGATGAAATAAAGGCTACTCCTTCTAAGCATCAACATTTTTAAAAAGTTCAGAGTTGTTTCATTAATCAAGGTGAAAACTCAGAATTGATGGGAATACTCATAGTAAAGCCAACTCCACGACTTGTTCGTTGACATATCCCCAGAGCCAGGGAGGCTGAACTTGGGGAACTGCTTCATAAAGTATTTGGTGATGTGCAAAAGATGCTAAGCAAAAACTAGTATCAGATTCCAACCTTAAAGAAAAAGAATATCTGAGCCTTATACACAGAAAATAAAAAGAGTGCATAAAAATGTTGAAAATAAGGCCAAAAGTTTCAGGTAATAGAGCAGCACCATGCTTTCACAGATCTCTGACTACCAGAGTCTTGGCTGAATTCCCAGCTTCAGAAGTTGGATCAAACTAGTCTTCATTTAGCCAAAGCTGATGGAAGCTCTAAAAATGTAAATCTGAGCTAGAGCATAAATGTGAGAGAATATTTCTTGCCTTATACAATTTTTCAAAGCACATAAATTTTAAAATTAAATGCTGGGGCTCTTTGCTCGATTTGGACTATACAGCAGCCAAAATAAGTTACCAAAACTAATGGAAATAGGGCACTAAGCTTTTTCTGGGTTATAATGTGATGCAAGTGTTGGACAGAGTGATGACAGAATTCACATACAGTTGTTCCACCTACAGAAATTAAAAAAAAAAATGCATCTAGATTTTTACAAAACAGAACAATTTCTTGACATAGTCCAGCATTATCATTTACTAAATCTCCACAGCTAATTTTGGTTTATATATAAATAAACTGTTTGTGTATACACAAGCTGTATACATATTAAAATATTAGGAAAGATAGTTTATGAAGATGAATCTTTTTAAAAGCATTTAAAGCATTAAAAGATAAGCATTTACACCTGAAATTCTAGAGGTCTACAGCCATACTGGAAAGTTTGAAGTAGAAATTCTGAGTTCGTGGATTACACTTAAATGAGATACTGTGCTGAAAGAAAATAGTATTGCTGGGCAAATTTGACACCACTGTAACCTTGCACAGCTAATGAATGCACAGCTAATGGTGCTGAATATGTTGAATTGTAGCTGAAAATTTGCTCTATCAGTGTTGTTGTGCTCTTCTTATCTACAGTAGGTTCCATGGAAATAAATAGGCATTACTCTGGGAGTGACCTATGTATATGCAAATTGTGTTAACTTGATAAACATCAGAGTTAATTCCACGAGGTAAGTCTAAATGGTTCTGTACAGAAACAGCAGGTTTTAGAAGAAGAAATATATGTTCACGGAAATTATTTGCACATACTTCCCAAAATATTATATAGATGCCCTGGTTTATTCATTGATTTAAAGCAAGAAGAACAATTTTAAGAATGTGTCCATGTGAATACTGCAACATGGTTGCCTGATTGTTATTTACTTCAACCTCAATAATTGCTAATGAGTTTTGCTCTACTGCATGCTTTGTAAAATTGATTGGGATTTTTTTGTTTTGTTTTGTTTTGTTTAATTACCATTTTTCCCTCTGTTTCACCTATACATTAAGTTTTCTCCCATTCCTGGAGTGTGGAAAAGATATTCTTCTGGCATGGTAAGGTAGTGTATGATTGGATGATGAGGCAACAGAAACTTAGGTTTTATTGTAACACTAATATTAATAACCTAAGGTGGTAGCACAAAGTTAGCAAACTGACAAACTATTCTTATTACTTGAACAAAGACATCAAAGGACTGGTCTCACGTGTAGTGGGTATGCTTTCACAGAAGTAATGTCAGCCTCCCTGAATTCTTATTTTTCTCCTTTTTCCCCTCATTTTCATTGTCAACACCTAGGTAAGGAATGCTGCCCCACTTAAAATCTAAACGAAAACCCTCAGTCTGTTTGATAGGATCTTGAAAACAGAATAGGAAACTACTCTTCAGAGCCAGATAGCAAGGACAAAGTAATATGCAAATGGAAGAATATAGAGAAAATAAGGTGACAAACTCAACTGGTTGTTGATAACTGAAAAAAAAAAGAACTGTGACAGCAGATATAAATACTGAATTTCTCCCATACTTAGAAAGTTGTTAAAATCCAGTGTTTTACTTGAGGTAGAACTTTGCTGAACTTTAGTTCACACTGCACGACTAGAGTGTTAGAACTGGACTCCTTTAGGATGAAACTCAACTGAAAGATGCCTTTTGGTGGGACACCTGATTCTATGAGCCACCAGGAATTCGGCCAATCATCAGTCTACATCCAGGCTAAAGCAAAACATGCACAGTGCTAACTCAGATTCTAAGAATAACCCAGTCTGCTCTTGAGATCAGTTCCAGTTGTGCTGCACTACTTTCTAGTGCAGACAGAGCTATATCACCTAGGCTCCCATAAGAGAACACGTAAGGTTCATCAGTTGTATTGATGACACCAAACAAAGAGGAAATTTCGCTTCCTGACTCAAGTGAACAGTATAGTGAGGAACATCTCTTGTTTTTGGAGAAAAGCTAACAAAACCTACTAACAAAAGCATCTAACATAAACAAATGCCTATCTATCTTAAAAGTTCTCAATAAAGGTTTGTAATTTGGTTTTTGTACTGGTAATTTTGAATTCCTACTTTTGCGATCAAAAGTATAGTAGTATAGTATATTAAGATCATAAGTGTAGTGTAAACAGAATAGAGAGTACCATATTTTTCAGGAAATGTTTATAACATAAATTTGCATAGAAGTGTGATCTTGCTGACAAATACTTAAAAAAATAAAATTAGTCATGAATGAGAAGATTAGTAACAGAACTTCTCCTGTGTGTTTCATTATCCATAAAAGAGGAATACTCAGTGGTGAAAGCATAATTATTTCCTTTTCCCTATTTCCTTTATGATCAATAAAACACACGAATAATAAGAAATACTTGTAACTTTGCCTTCTTAGTGATGGAAAAAGTAAAATGGATTATCTTAAATTACGGAAAAATTATGACTAACAAAGTAAATGTTTATGACCAGAATTCCACTTAGATGTTACTATTTTGAACAAGCATTCATTTTCTCCTAGAAATGAAGACAACATTTATAATACTAATACAAATTACACTGGTAAGTGTTGTAAGCAACAGAAAAATACATACAATTCTGAAGCTTATTTAAAAAAATAGACCATTCCATAAATATTTGTTTCACACACTGGATATCTCTTTAAATGTATCTCAAATATATGGAATGAATTTTTGCATATAACACAAGTGTATTTAAATACTTTCTGCAGTTACTTTACTGTCAGAACATTGAACAGAACTAGCAGGATCAGTTAGGAGTGATTCATCCCTTGTTTTGGAAATGTAGATGAAAGATGAAGGTATATCATCCAGAAGAAATATAGAACAAGGAGTGCTGAACATATGTGCTGTTTCCTCTTGAAAAAAGAAAGTTCATATCCCACCCAGGGAGAAGAACTGACCCTGATAAAGAATGTAAGTGATCTTGTTTGACCTGTGATGCAAGACTAGTGCTGACCTCTGCTGCCTAACCACAATGACTGGTTTTTGTTATAAGAGTGAGTTAAGTGTGCATTGCTAAAAAGGAATGCAAACAATATGAATGATGCTGAAAGTCAGGAGAATGAAGTATTGATTATGGAAGTGAAAGTGTGTTTGTTCGTGTAGGTATGAAAGACTGAATAGAGTAGGAAGAGGAAGAAACACAAGAGAAAAAAAAAAAAAAAAAAAGAATATATGCATACATATAACAAAATCATTTCTATTCCAGAAACAAATCAGAGAATGTGCCACTTCCTTGTTCCCTCCTCAGGCCAGTGCTGCTCTTAAAAGCATATTATAACTACTAATTATAGTATTTAAAATAACTAATCCAAATATTGTACCATATAATTGTGAGAATAACAACATACTAGTTAAATTCTATTTTAAGTGATGTTAATCATCAGTATACAATGCTATTCACATAACTGTTTAGATTATAAATTAAGCACTTCTTACTCAGCATGTGCAGAGTTTGGTTAATCATTCTCATTCAGAAACTGTCCATTCTACTCCTTTTTTTTTCCTTTAAAATAAGCAAACACTCTTATTTGCCAATATCTAGTTGCATATTTGTTTCTAATACAGCAGAATTTCTGAAAAAATGATTTTAAGTGTCAATTTTCTCACAAGGTAATGTTAAAGTAAAATAAAATGCAGCTGGCTGCTTACTGACAACGCATCTTTCTACTTACAGTATGGGAAAAAGAATGCTTAATATCCAGTCCTTATAAATACGTTGTCTATATAGGTCTTTTGCTAAATATGATTAATGCAACAGATGAAAAGCTGATGTCAAATTTAATCCACTCAATCTCAAAGCATAAATCAATGTAATTCAGTTCACATTCAAGAAGAAGAATGATTTATTAAAGGAACTGTGAGAGGAATTCATTAAAGCAACTCACATCAGCTGAAAATTTGTCCTCCATTTTTAAATGTGACTAATAGAAAAATAGGAGAATATAATAGTAAATCTAATTATATTGCAGGGTTTTTCTTTTAGAACATTTTACTTTAATCTTGATATATAAGCATAAAGGACCAAGCACTAAAGAATAACATTGCTAGGTCTGATGTACACATCTTGGTAACGTGTGAAGTGTTTGGACAAAGAGTCTAACTTGTCAGCAGTCAAAATGCAGTACATTTTTAGTAATGGTAAGAATATGTTTGGTGGAGCTGGATGACTCAAAAGACAGGAAATATAACATGGAACTATGCATCTCTGGGTCACGAGTTCAAATGGAACCTCAGCCTGGATCCACACTGCAGTGCATAAACTTTAGAAGCCTGCTTATGAACTGGAACTCAGATGCCACTCGCTCTACACAGTTGCTTAAGACACCTTATAAATACAAAGGTGAAAAAATGATATTCAAGAAGAGATTCAGAAAGCCCAGGAGTCTGACTGGAGCCTATCTCCAGAGTCAGATGTTCAAGCTTGTTGCCTGAGGTGAAACACCCAACTTTTGGTGCCTCAAAATACTGAGCAAGATTCTCATCTCTTCTTCCAGAAGAGTTTCTAAACAACAAACATGAGTCCATTAGTCCGACCAAAAACACAGCACACTGCCCAATTTAATCTACAATGTCATTTAAGCCACATTTATTTCAGTATCTTCATTCAGTAGGTAGTCCAATCAGCATAAATACTCATGTGCTAAATGGAAAGCATGTAAATGAGCTACCAGCTTACCTGTTTTGCTCTTTAACTGAATACTTTAACTACTACGTTTATGTTGTATTAAAATATAGAAGTATAAAAAATATACTTACTACCTGTATTAATTCTACCACATCAGAAATTCCATTGAATGGATTGGTGTCAGAACAAAATTTTCACATTTTAAAATGTTATATAAAAAATTTTAGTTCTGATATTTTGCAGGTGCAAATAATCAAAGGATTAAATTTCATCAGTAATTTAATACAAGCATCATTAAATTTATATGAACAACTGATTTATGAGCACATTTAAATTCTCCAATGCCTAAGTGATTTTAGTTTTTGCTTTATGCTACATATTCCCATTTCTTTTCCAACTATCCACAAATTCCTAAACAAGTACAATACAGGAATAAGTTCTCAGAATTTAGCACCCTGCAAAATCTCCTTTTATTTGAAATGACTCTTCTCAAGTAGACTAGAAAATATACTAACGTTGCATCATCCCATATCAAGTTCTAATACATTTTAAAAGCATTGAATTTTTTTAATAAATACTGAAAGTTATGTTGATATTATGTTTCCTATCAGTTTCATTCTGCAAGAATGACAGACTGTGAATTATAATCCATTTCTCTTTCTGAACATCTCTTATGAAGTTTAAATACTTGTATTAACTCTATCCTGCTACTTGACCAGCAAAATCTTGCCAGTGGATTTATTTCCCCAGTGATTCTGAAAATGTTTTTTAGCATTACTTCTTGATACCTCTATGTCTTTGCTCAGTAAGATATCTTCCATAGCCATTGTATCAATATAATTGATTATTAAAATAAGTGAAACGGTTAATAATAATTTGGTATGTTACCTTCCCTACAAGCACGTACTTACAGCAGAAGCTCATCTCTTGAAACTAATCACAGTGTTCTTTGCTACAAAAGAAGACAGTAACATAGTACCAACGCTAGGGACTTGAAGAGTTTGTTCTAATTTTATCAATTTCATCATTATTCAAATGTCGAAATAAAGCAATATGTCTTTTTTGCATCATATTTTATAGAATGTTAACTCTTTTGCCCTGGGGACTTGCACAGACACCTCAGCCTGATCTCCAGCAAATACAATCAAAACTTTTGACACGTCCTGAGATTAAATCCACTAAAGTGTAAAGACTGACATTTTGGAGCATTCTCTTTATGTTACATTGACAAATGGAGGGGTTATGTGTTTCATTGGTTAAGAGAGAGTCAGGTTTTAGTTATTTGAACCTGGGGTAACTTCACCCATGGATCAAAAAAGACCTCTTGGGGCTTCCAAAGTCTTAATTATTTTAGAGCTACAAGGCATGATTTGGTAGAGATTTGGATAATGGGAAACATATTCTTCTGGGATCACTTCACTTTGGGGAGCTTTCCAGCTGTGAAACAGGCTCACAAACTTAAAAGCTCTCCAAAGCTCTACCTGGCCCCAGGCCCAAATTTCTCTATAACAGAAGTCAACTTGTAGAAGAACTAATGTAATATATGCAACCAAAAAACTGCAACATTAAAGAATTGCTAAGATTTATGATAACACTAAAAGTTGTTAAAGTGTTTTTAAAAGGTCAGCTTTTCACATTTAGAATCAGAAGAGTGTTCATTTTTATATGATCGCTACATACGTAATTCCACATGCAAAAATGACAGCTATTTTATTATACAAGGTATATAAGGAGGCTTGCACATGACAGTATTAACTTACTAAAATAAAGTGAAGGTTCCAGTTGTTATTATTCAGAATGATAAATAGCAGAGCTCATTTTTTTTCTTTAGAATTGGTTTTCTGAACACAGCTAGTATTCTGGATGACTGTTCTAATGGTAATGGCTTGTCTATTACCTTATGTAAACATAAATAAATAATAAATCCATTGAAATCTCTGTATGTCTGGCGTTGCTTTATCACATTTCGACAAAATACTACTTTCAACACATATTTATCAACAAAATGGAAGACAGGCCATTTCAAGCACACTAATAATAATTTTATACTGTATGAAGATGTAACAGTAGGTAAGACAGCATACAACATGAGATCTGAGTACTGTAGGATTGTCATCCAGTATTATTTAAATTAAAAATGTTTCTATTCCTGTCAGTAAGAAGAATGGGAATTCAGGTTTTGAAAATCTAAAAACAGGAGTTTTATAGGCTCAAATCTGTTTAGAAATTAGCAGAAACAGATTCAATATAAAGTTCAGTTTGTGCTTAAATGGGATAAGTTTATTGACATATTTCTTACACAGGCCAAACTGGAAATGTCTTAACACAAGAAAGCTTAAAATGAAATTATGTATACCACTGGAGAAAAACAATAATACTACTAATAAAAAGATATTAAGCTTGAGAAAATAACAAATGCACAGAAATAGAAATCCAAAAAAGCAATGACTAAGTTCTTTACTAAATGAAAACCATCAGAAGGCATGCCTCAAGAGAAATCCCTTCTGTTGAAGTCAACAGAAAGACTGCTTCATGTCTACATACTTCACCTGAAGTTTGGAGTCCACATCTATGATCTCTTCTAAGTTTAAGAATGTCGGCAATCTTTCAGCGTCTCTCCTCTAGTCCTCAATTAGAAAACTCCTGTAAATTTTATGTTCTACTCTGTAATCATGGTGATTTTGAAAAAGATCACAAAAACTGACTACTAAAGCTTAAATTCAGTCATGAGGACTATCAATAATATGAATAAGCAGGTATTCTTCTTTTATTCTGTTCTGACCCTCCTATTCTATTTGTTATAATATCTCTTTCTCATATAACTGAACAACAAATCTAGCCAGCTTCACTTATTGTTTAAATATATACAATATATACCTGTGATACCAATCAAAATAGGAAAACACAGGTATAGACAATGGAAAGTTCACCTCAGGTCAGTCCAGGTGAAACCTGACCTCTACAGAACAAATAAGATTTTGCTTTGCGTGACCTACTTCTTACCAAGGATATGGTACTCTAAACTGTGTTTCTGTAAGATCAAAGTTAGGGGAGGAAATAGATTTGTTGGCTTCAGAACAAACTCGCTGTGAAAGAATAAAGCAACAGCCCAAATGATATAAGTCCCCAGAATGCGTAGCATTAAAATTATGATATGCAGAAAGTGGAATGCCTCTTTTCTGTGTTCCCCAGTCCTGCAGGGTCAGGGAGGTTTCAGATAATCATGTGTACAATTCACTGGGTAACTCCTGTTTGATGAGTGCATTAATTTAGGTTCCTTTCTGAGCAGAAGTGCCCAGTCTACTCTTGACAAAAGCTTAGTAGAAAATGTACAACTATGTTTAAGTGTTTGGACTGAGCCAAAAGTCCACGAAGCTCAGAGTCTCTATGACACAGCACATCTACAACTTAGATAAGCTGTCATGGCAAACTCAGAGCAGATTATAAGAGCAAACATTGGTAATAAAATTAAAATCTCAAAACAATAATGTGTTGCTGTCTAATAGAGTTTTAAGGGGAACTTCAAACATTTTTAAACATACCTTTAGACATAAAAAAATTAAGAAATTGGGATTTTGTTCTCAGAAAGGAGAAAATCTAGAATTTACTTGAAAGTCTTTGGCATAAAAAATATGGGAGACAAATTGGAAAGAAAAAAAAGAGTATAGCACTTGAAAGTAGTATCATTTTCTCTGGAGAGTGCTCTATGTAGTAGCACTGATATGCATAAGTCTTAACTGAGTAAAACAGACCACACTGATCGAGCAATGCCTGCAAAATGATACAAAAATATTTGTAATATTTGAATGAATTTACTTGACAAACTACCAGATTTCTTTGCTGTTCTATTCTTGGTTAAGATTAAGAACATTAAGAAGGAACAATCTATCTCAATATCTGATTTATAACAGGAGCCAAAATATAATGCCCAGGAAAGAGGGTTAGCACAGATCAGGCTTGCCTTAGAACATCCTCCCAGCCTCCAGTGATTTCCAATTCACAAACTAAAGAAAAAGATTTATTTGAAAGATTATTATGCGCTATATCTATGGCTAGAGGCAATAGCTCTTCCTCAGTTCATCAGCTTGATATAAAGTCTAATACTAAAGATTCTTCATTCCATAGAAATTAGCATGTTAGTGAAAATATTATTTCAGTGCAACTGCACTTCTCTGAGCACACAGATAGGGGAATGAAAGGTCTGTCTTCCACACACAAACCCACGGGCATCTTCTGTATCTTTACTTACGAATCCTGAAAGGTTTGCAGGCTCATGATAATTAGGGATGACAAAGAACCTCAGTGCAGCACTTAGACAACAAAGATGTTCTCCTCAGCAGTGTTCAAGCCAACTACATGCAAAGTTCTACAGGTGAGACTGCACATATGCAGTTTCTTAGCAGCCTGCTCTATTGGACTTCAGAAGAACTGAATGTGTGAGCAGTCACACAGCATGTTCCTCTTGGTGCTTTTCACAACCACAGATGTTGCTAAGCTGAGTCCTGCTTATATTATCCTAAGCCCTAGAGGTACTTCTGTTCAATATAGTCTTGCTTTAAAACAAAATAATTGTCATCACCAACATGAGCATGTTATTGACAATAAAGTTAACAATTCCAATAAAATTATCTTTAGATTCTGTTTCCCAGTACATTGCACAGACAAATTTTAAACATTCTCAAATAATTAATCCAGAAAGACAATTCCACAGACCAACAGATTTCATCGTGAAATAGATCTGTGAATGATGCTGTAAAGTCACCGTCTCCGTTGATCCATTGCATCTTGTGCAAGGAAAGACCATTGCCCATGCTGTTGCTAAGCAATTCTCCTGACCCTCCAGCAACTGATGCAGGATCTCCAAAACCAACCCAAAAGAAAGAGCATGTGGAAAGCCCTTAATTTGGTGCAGAGAGTTAAAGACACATAACTTTCAGCGCAAGCCAAAGGCTATTTCTAAGACCACTAAAGGAGCAACTAGTGTTAGAGTACTACAGAATAGACAGCATATTACACTATTCTGACAAAAAAAACAAAAAACAAAAAAAAAACACAAAAAAACACAAAAAACCACAAAAAAACACAAAAAACCCCCCACTTTTTTCCAATCCTGTCATTATTCTGCATAGCTCTGTCTCTCATAAGCAAACACAGACATGCACCCATCCAAGGGGCCCCATTCAATGAGTAAGAAAAATTCCATTTAAATGACGCTTGTAGGTATGCTTATACTGAATATTCATATACCTGTATATTTAAATGCTGCCAGTATAAGTGGCCTTCTGCTCCCTTATTATAGTCAAAACGGTAAATCACATTCCAGAATGAAACAAGTCATTACTCATCAGTTACACATCTGAGTAAAATCTCTCTTCTCTCAGAATAGTTCTTTGAGAAGCAGCTGCAGCAAAGAGCAGCTACATATCACTACAACATGGCTCATGTTTGGTTCTCATTTAAAGTATATTTATTTATGCCATGCTTTTATTTAAACAAACATTTACAACTTTTAAAAGGTTGTAGTAACTGATCAAAGTTGTGATTATTTGGGCTCCTTTTTAACAGGACAGTTACAACCACATTAGCAACTGTTTTTTCACTTGCTTGTTTTCCCTCTATTACAATTGGATAGCACTGTCCTAGATACTGCTTTATAAGTGACCTTTGCCTCAACAGTCATGGCAAAACAGGCAGGCCTTTGTTCATTTTTCATGTCAGGTCATAATCTCAGCCACCATGATGTACTTTCTAAGATCCTGCTCCATGAAGACTTTCCTTTTTCTCTTACTCGTTTGACTTCCCTCTTCTCATATAGATCTAAAAACAATAATCGGAGAATATATTTTGATGACTTTATGAGACAATTTCAAGTCTGCTAAGAATGCAAAGAATAATGACATTTTGTTTTAGAGACTGCTTTGAAATGTCAGCATAATGGATGCTCCAAAGCATAGATTGTGGACTCAAATGTGAAAGTGTGTGGGGACTTTCAAGTGAAGAAAGCTATTCTGTGGCAATGCTTACAGGAATGCTATAACAAATAAACAGCAAAGTTTAAAAAAAAAAAAAAAAAGATCAACTAAAAGTGACCTGAGGGAGAATTGTAGGATCTGATTCTTCAGGAATTACTCATATATGTAATGGTAATATATGTTAACTTTTGCAGCAGCAAAACCTCAGTTTTGTACATTATGCACATCACATCATAAATTGTTATACACAAGCACTGTTTCCAGCATTTTCACATTTTCTTTCAGCCAACTAAGATAGATTTTTTGTTGGTATCTAATATGGACACCTAAAAGACACATCCACTTCCAATGTGAATAAGCATGTGAGGCCTCTTTGGGCTGCAGTTTGCTTGGTTCAATATAGAAAATCTGGCTGGGTTAAAAAAAAATAATTTGAAGTTCAGCCTGAGAAGGTTTGGCAACATCCCTGGTTTACAGAATTTCTCCTGCCTGCTGTTCACATTCCAGGTACAGCAATTCTTCACAATCTTAAAGACTTCTGCTTCAGTAATCATTTTTACAGACTTTGTGATAAAGCCAATTAATAGATTCTCATGTGATTTTCTTCTTACTGCTTATAGCACAATGTTAGAAAATTAAGTTCAAAATCAGATGGCAATACAGCTTCTCTTGAGTAAAATTTTAGTTTATATATTTAACTTACTTTTTTAAAAGGGAACAGAAAAACTGCAAGTATTTGGAACATATATGAAAATCTGATGCCTTTGCTTGGGGAAACTAGAAAATTACTCAGTGAGATACCAAAGCTTCATGAAAGCCTGTAATTTTATTTTGAGTCAGCTTTGCATATACCTCTGGCCAATATCAAGTTGGCATTACTGAAAATTATATGTAATATTTCTGTTGCTTAATAATTTCATTGAATATGAATTTTTATAGGATCAACTGTTAAAATCCATGATAAAAGAATATTCAAGAATGTACAAGGGTTGCACTGGAAAGTAATGCCTCCTATTTTATTATGCTGGCCCACAACATCAGAGGCGGATGTTGGTGGTATGGCAGGAGAGGCTGAACTTTCCTGTCAATAGACCATTACTTGTTATTGCCACGTGACAGATAGTAGCAGAGGAGCAGTCTGACAGAATGGCATATGACAGGGAAGTGTGTGTGAAACAAAGATGTATCATTAAAATTCTTCCTGTAGAAAAAATTATACTCACTGATTGCAGAACATTTATGGAGTCCAAACAGTGGAAGTGAGCACAGTGAGATGGTGGGGTGTGTTTCAGCAGTGGCAATAGAAACTTGAAAGACAGGTCATATTCTGAATGGCCATGCACAGCTGTCATACCATACAACAAAGCATTTCAATCAGCCTATTCAAGCAAACTGGATAATGGTGATGGCTTGAAAAATAGTGTATTGTAGCTGAGAATCTGCTCTATCAAAATAGTTGTATTGAGCTCTTTGTATCTCTTCCAGTATCCATGGGAATAAGTAGAGGGCATTATTTTTGGAGCAACACATGTAAGATTGTGAATAGCATGATTTTTTTTTGGGGGGGGGAGGGGTCGAGAGGTGGAGGAGTTGGAATATTAAGAAAGATCTAGCCTGTCCACTAAGCTCTTTTACTCTTCTGTGATAATTGATCAGGAAGCATTAATGTAAAAAGAAGGAATGATCCTCTATATTTATTCTGAATGGAACACAATGAGAATATCAAAATATAACTTGTTAACCGGAGTCACAGTAATCATGAAATATTACCTTCTGATGACTGAGATAGGAGTAAGGACTAAGAGAAAAAGAGAATAGAAGCTCTCAATAAACTTAGAAATTTTGAAATTTGGTACAAAGATATGAAGAAAAACTTAGCTAAGGGGAAAATAGTTGAGGACAGTTGTCGGGGACTTAAAAGAAACAGTATTTAGAGCCTACATGTAAAACAAAAAATAAATTTCATTATTGAGAAAGAATATCAAGCCATAATTTTCACTAAATCACAAACTTCTCTTGATTCCAAATGCATGACAAAATGAACAGGAAGTATGTGGAACATGCTTTGAGAAAAGGTCAAACAATTTACAAACAGATATATATATATATATATAAATGTATATTAATCCCCAGAAATCCTTACATAATGCATAACAAGTATAACTGTTTGAAAAAATAAATTCAATCAAAGAATATCCACACAGGATAGAACAAGACATAACAAGGCTGTTTCAAGCTTGGTAAATTTTGAAATTGTGAGAACAACTAAATACTGAAATACATTGCCTGGGAAGTAACCGCTACTGAAGGAATAGATTGGAAATACATCTGCCACAATGGTAATTCAGAAGAATTATTGACCTGACATTGGGATGGAAAAAGACTGGAGGCTTTTTTCAGCCGTTCATTAAGCCCAGTGTCTATTTCTACTAATTCTATCACATCACTTCACCTATCCTGTTTCTGTGAACCTGCAGTTCTTTGTCACAGTCAATACTGCATGAGGGGTAGACCTGTTCCACTTCTTCAGTATCTGATATTCTGTTCATATGGTAAGGAGAGAAATAGTCATGGGACATGAAGAGGACCCGATGATACAACAGCAAGGCCTAAAGAGAATTGTAAATGGGAAGGAAACAAGGAGGGAGATGAGTTTATGGGGTGAATGTGTATGGGGTAAATAGAACACAAATACACAGGAAAAGCATTCACTGGTGTAGGACCACTGCTCACATAAATGCAGTGGATGATGTTCACTGAACACTAATTTTCCTTTTTAAACATCCAAAGGTTTTAACAAAAGTTAGAATAACTATCTCACACTACTGTAGAGCACAGAAGACATTATTTTCCTTAAGAAAATATCTGAAGTTTGTAAAAAGCCATCAATAAATAAAGTATTTGCTCACAAAGGCAAAGACCATCTGCTGCCTGAGAAAGCATTAGCTTAGGCACTAAAGTAACACAGCACTGACCTGACTGCAGCATATTAACATATTTCACCAAAAGCCTTGCATTGTGCCATTCACATAACAGCATCTGAGAAACAAGGTAGTTGCTAAACAATGGCATTTTAAACAGCTGTAATAAATAGCTGAAGATTCTTGGTCTGTGGAAACTGTTATAAAAAAAAAAGGGAAACAAAAAAGAGCCAAAGAAAACCTAGTGATTTTTTTGCTGTTGTTTTTGTTTTGTTTAGTGTTCTCTATTTTGCTTACTGTGTTGTGTAATCACACAACTAGTAGTGTGGTTAGCCAAAGTATCTGTTCACTTCTTGACTGATGGAGAAATCAGCATGAGGCTAGAGGGCAATCACAGTGTTGTTTATGTATCCCTGATCCTACCTAACATCTGCTGCACACAGTGGTGCCTCTAAAGCTTTTTAGCCAAGGAAGACAGCCAAGGCTGAAACTGCCAGGTTCCCCTGTGATAAAGCTACTAAATACTAACAGCTAAATTCTGTCTCGCCCTGGAGCAGCAGGACCCTGGAAGCCAGCAGAATTTCCTGCTTTGCCTCGCCCCTGGAATTCCCTTACTCTCAGCTCTCCAAGTGTTGTGGAAAGTGTTTCCAGGAGATCAGTCTTACCAAGATTTTGGAAGGCAGTCATGGAATCATTCCTGTCACTATTACCTAAACCATCTGCAGCTTGACAGCAAACCTATAGTATCTGTAACTTCACTTAAGCAGATGAAAACGTGCAGAAGTTTCTTTTACAAAGACTCCACTAAGTAATGCCTCCTATTTTATTATGTTGGCTCACCGTGTCATAGGCAGATATTGGTGGTATGGCAGTAGAGGTTGAACCTTCCCACCTATGTGGTAGGTGTGTGACAGATGGCAGCAGAAGGGCATTGACAGAATGGCAATGACATGGAAGTGCATTTGAAGCAAAGGTGTTTAACTGAATTCCTCCATGCAGAAATAAATTCACCCACTGACGTTCTCTGACACTTGCTGAACAGTTATGGAGACCAAATAGTGGATGTGAGCACAGTGAGGTAGTGGGTAGTTTGTTTTCAGCAGTGGTGAGGTGACAGTGACATGAAAGACAAGCCATAGTCTAGACGGCCATGTAGATTTTTGAGTGTGCCATGTAGGCTCTTATTCATCACTGGAGAAAATGCACAGCTAATGGTAGTGACAGTTTTGAAAAACAATGTTCTGCAGCTGAGAATTTGCTCTATCAAATACTGTCATTGTGCTCTATCTGCTGTAGTTTCCATGGAAATAAACAGGAATCATCACTTGCAGAGTGACATACGTATATGGGTGTTATTCCTGATTAGGAAATAACCTAGTTATCTATGGATGCATCTGATAACAAAGTTATAGCTTTCAATTCCAAATAAAAGCTTCTTTAAGTTAACATACGTACATGAAATATTAATATTTACCTGTATATTTTCCATAAATTTTCCTTTAAGCATGATAGTAAACAAATTTCACATCTCTGTTTGAAATATTGATGCATCCATCAATATTTGCAAATTGTGCTGCGTGACTGTGTAAACTGGATATCAATTTCCTACAGAAATCAGTTTGGGCTTAAGCTGTTGGGTTTTTTTTTTGTTATTGTTTGTTTGTTTCTGGAATCACTAAGAAATTTCCTCCTTTTTTTCCTGTTTAACTCTGATCATGGGTGCTGGTCTACATTGAATAATACATAAATTTATGTATTACCAGCAGATACCTACCAAGAATTAATTATATCATCCTTAATTGCAAACATAAAATAAAAAAAATCCAAGTTCAATGGAAAACTGATATTTAGAGTTCAAACAAAGAAAAGCCTAAAGTCCTGTGACCCTACATTAGAACTTCCTTCCTAGCTGCATGCTGGTATAAAAAAAAAAATAATAATAACAATTAATGCTCATATTTTATGAAAAAAAAAAAAAAAAAAAACAGAAAAAAAACCAGAAAAAAAAAAAAAAACAGGAAAAAAAAAAGCCCAAAAAAATTAGAATTAGCATCACACATCTTAAGTTGCCAAGACATTTCTGCTGAAGGAATGCCTGAACCAGCTATAGACAAAAACCTTTCAAAGCTTCTTCCACAAACCTTTCCAGTCTATTCTTGAACTTTTGTACCCTTATTCCTTCTGCCCCATCAGACCCCCTAACCACAGTTCAGTTCAAATCTCTGATTTGAAATTCAGTCTATCCTTCCCCATTCACTTTTCTGCTTTGTATGTAGAAAACCATTCATTTCTGTTTACCTTTTCTGCTATATGTGGACCACAACCATTCTTAAAACTTTATTTTTTTACTGTATGTTTTAAAGCCATATTTTGTCATGAAACACAGCCTTTCATTTTTTTTTATTTTTTTTTTTTTTGGGGGGGGGGTCACCATATGATACATTAGCTTCAGTTTTGAACATTTTCATTTGTTCTTCCGTATGTGTTCATTTCATTACACTAATAAAGCAAAAATCTATAATGAAACTTGGCAGTGCAAACATATATAAACTACACAACCAGATAGTTCTCACTGCTAAACGAGCTAACAAGTGAACCTTATCACTTGAGAAGTTTGTAAAGCAGCCCTTTTAAATTCCAAAGTTTGAGAATTTGATGAGGAAAAAAAATGTGATTTTTAAATAGTAAAAATAAAAATACATATTACTTTAGGGATTTTTCTTTTCTAATTTAAGATAATCCTGTTTTGCATCTCTGAAGGCTAGAAAACACTACAGAGTAGAAAAAGTTGTTCGTAATTTTTATTAAAGGGCTTAGAGAAATTTCTTTTGCAAGACCCAAAAAACTACTTAATTCTAAATAAATACTTTTCAAGAATTTTATTGTCTTAATCATTATACTATCAAAGCTAATATGACTACAAACATTTGCTTTGAACCTGTAGTGCATATTTACATAATTGCACTAGCAATTTGTGATACTTCTATTTTGGTACTTTTGGGAGATGTAAACAAACTCAAAATAATATAAATCAAAAGGCAAGAAAAATGAAGACGGATAATCTTGTTTATCATGCAGAAGTCAAAAAGTAATTCTTTTTTCATGTGTCTCCTCTGATAAATAATGTATACTACATGCTGTATACCAGAGAATATAACGTACGTATGTATATCATTATGCCTGTTAAATATATAAACATATATTTTAATTTTGTGCATATTACATGCATATACACAAACACACACATTCATGCAATTTTTAGGTTTATATCTGTGTTTTCTTTTGTTTTATCCATTCATTTCCTCTAAAGATATATATATATATATATTTTTAACTTATTCATGACAAATAACATTCCTAGGTGTTCATTTCAGTAGGAAGCAAATAGTCATTAATGACCTTCTTGTCTCTACCTTTGATTTTCAAAACATTTCTTGGTGATTTAACAAATGGTTCACCACACTTCAGCTGAAGGGGAAGAAGATGTCAGTGGTTTGATAGATGTATTTTACTATAACTTGGATTAGAAAGAAGACACTTAGCACCATATATTTTCATGATTTGTTTTATAATCCTATTGACTAAGTACAGTAGAATTGCTAAAATATTTTGCAAAGAATAATTAAATCTTTGTTTGAAGTCTCTAAGATAAATTTTTATGAAAATGCACATAGCACATTCCCTGAGAAGTTCATCATATAGCAAATCTGAAAATAATTTGCTTCATAATTTGCTCTTAGTCTTGGCTGCAAGGATTTCTCAAAGCATTGTCATTGTGCAAATGTTTAGAGTACATGTTACATTGGAACAAACAAATGACTTCATGAACTAATCACCATCAATATTAACAGAATAGCTATTGTTAGAAAGAGCTTTCTATAAAGAACTATCGTTAAGTTTATATGCAATAAAACAACTTTTTTATGAAGACATAAGCTGACACACATTTTGGTAGTGGGAAAGAGGGTCTTCAATTTACTGTGGAAGGACCCACTAGATCCTTTAGGTTAGATCCAAATTTTATTTCATTTTCAATCTACTTGTAGTTCCCACAGCCATTAGTAACTTACACATGCTAATAGAAGATGATAGGACAAAGCCTCTATAAATCTCTTGGGGCCAGCTTCAATATTTTATTATGATGACTTAAATTAGATGCCACTATACCAAATCATACTCAAGAATACCTCGCAGAAATGACTATGTATTGATTCACTGGCCTTTTAGTTGAAAAGATGACACTATTTTCACAAGCAAAAATAACAAAATTCACCCTTTTTTTTACTGCCATACTGGCAAAACAAGATGGGCACACAGCTGCACTCATCAGTTACACCCACACCCTTTTACATTCAGGAATACTCCTCTTTCACCACCCTTTGCATTGGATAAAGTGAGGTTTACCCTTCTATACATTCTCCTTTCAACTCATTTCACAAGTGCTGTGCTTTTATTGTTCATTTCCTCCTTTCCAGTTAGACTATAAAAATTGTTTTTCTATTGGAATTTTTTTTTTTATCCCTTGTTTTCTTGCCAGCCTCATTCTAAATCGCTCCACCCTTCTGTATTTGTCTTCAAATTGTGGTGAGCTTGTAGTATTTTTGAAATGGTTACTCTTATCAAAAGTGTCTTCCCCCCACACACGTCTCATCTCACGCAGTTATTCTCAACTGACTTTCCCCTCCCTTCTGTCCTTCCCAGATAGGTTCAGCCAACCCTCACACTATATTTGGAGATTATTTCTTCTTACACTGTCATATGGCAAGGCAATTACTATCACATTAATCCTCAGATAAAATAAGGTCTAAGTAGAAGCAAGTTCTTTAATTCCACCTTTACCATTTGACAATCTCTTCCCCAGCATGGACAAAAAACAGCATATATTTTTGACTACAGAAGAGTTTTCCAAATTCTCCCACACTGACACAGAAATATGTGCTTTCAAACGTAAGAAGTCCTAACTAATGCAGTTTCAAAACCACTGCCATTGACTTAATATTTTATTTGGAAAATTAATTTGTTAACCTGAAATTCCAAAGTTTCCATCTATTAAACAAATTTTGGCATAGCAATTTAGAGGTAAATCTAAGGGGGAAAAAAATTTGCTCTCCAAAATATTGTATTTTCCACTTTGATCAGGAAAGCAAGAGGCGTAAGACCTTTGTCTCTATGGCCTCACTGTAACTTTAGTTCAATGGGATTCCAAGGAGTATAGGAAGATTTATTAATCCCACAAGGCCTGTAAACTGGATATTTTTCCCTTCTTCAGCTTCTCTTGTAGGTGGGGCTCTTCATTTTCTAAAATCCTCTTAAAAGCTGTGGCAGTGTAATTTTAGGCTTCAGACTTAATAAAGGAATTGTTTCCCCTTGGGTTCACAACACTGGGAAGAGGTATAAAAAAGTTCAAAACTAAAATTAATGGAATAATTTCACTTTTATTATTAGCATTACCCATTTTTAGGTGACTGGAGAACACCGACATATAAATCAATAGCATAGTATCAGCACAAAAACATGCACACTTCAGATACTGAAATATACACTAGCTTACTAATGTGAATTTAATTAAAAATGGCAATTTACTTTCATACTGCCACAATGCATGGAAAAGATTTATATATCTAAAGAACCATAACTGAGACAGAAATATAGGAGTATATTATTCTGTGGAGCATCTATGAATTTCGCATCCCTATTCAATTTTTACTCTATTGAGTGATAGTTAATATGGCCATTTACTTCGACAGCATTCTGTCAGACAGTCAAGTGTAACCTATAGCACACACAGAAAAGTGAAAACATTGAGATTTATACCAGTGTACATGTAAAACATTAAAAACATATCTGATTTACAACTGAAAAGGCAACAATATGGAGCTTTGTTCCTCCTTACCTCACACTCTTAGATTCAATACCTAGATTCAATTGATTGGGATAGATAGATGGCAGAGATTTTACTATGGAGATCCAAAAAAAATGCAGTGCTTTGAAAGGACTTGATCAAGTTCAGTGGCAAACATGATGTGACTGAGGTTAGACATGCATGCAAAATTCTAAGCACAGTTACTAATAAACAGTAGAAAAGTTCTTGTATCTTATTTTGCAACGTTTAATGCTTCCTCACAAGGCAACTACTAGATTTTCATTACAGAATGTCACTTTCTTAATGTGTCTAGTAGCTATTCACACAACAGTTAAGACAAATTTGGTTCTTGTCACGTCTTTCTTTCAAGACTTCTATTGTTACCTTCTTTCAAGACTTTCTATTAGCCATAGTAAAGCACTGCCACGCCCAGTGTTATGGAGGTCACAAATCCCTCCTTGAGAATTCTTAATATAACTTTGGTTTAATATAACTTTTTGCTTAGACAGAACAATGACTTAAGAGATCAGTTTAGTGAAAGAAAGGAGTGACTGGATAGAATGAACTCAAATACAAACATTCAGGCATAGGCTCAAGATAGACCTCTCTGATTAAACTGGAGCTGACGAAAGACTGACTCCATGCAGTCCAGAGCAAGAATTTTAAGGGAGCTAAATATTAAGGCGAGGAGTTTGAACTCTCTATGACTGAAGTTAGTGACGGTTCAAGAAAAAAAGTGTTATGATAACAGTTATCTGGCAAGGCATTACTATGTTGTATTTAGTATCCCTTGTGGAAAAAAGGTATTTTAAATACATCCTCTTGAAATGGACTCGGCAACTCTAGAATACAAGTATGAAAGGCACACTGAGCTTATGATAACAGTGGTTTTCATCCTCTAGTGCACTTCCTGCAACCTTCTGAAAAAAAAAAAAAAAAATGAAACACTATTAACACCACAGTAATATTAATTTGTATACACTTCAGCTGAAATCATATGCTGGCTACACATGATTAAAGACATCTTTAATACTTCAGATTCACAGAGATCAGATTCATTATGACAGATCTCAATCCAGCTTTGCTTAGATATGGTCGGCCTAAAAGTGGAAGATAAATCTGCTTCACAGGGCAGAGGAGGTTCCTGTTAGAAATGAGTAATGCAGCAATCGTAAGCATTTATGCCACTCCCACACTTAAATTATTTCCTCAGATATTTACAGTCCATGCCTCTGAAATAGCTGGGAGCTATCCAGGACCAGTTAGGGTCAAAACTCCTGGTTCTACTGACTTCAAGCACTATGCTGCATTGGTATGGTTAAAATTAGTTTACATATGAACGTGGAAATAACAGAATCTAGGAGAATTTAGAGTCCTTGTCAGATTTGGCCCAGTTAATCCTTTAATTGGATGTTGAACTTCCTAAGTACAAAAACTGAACATACTGCTGATATAAGAACATATGGGAAAAGCAGCATGTGCATAACTGGTAAAAAAATCAGTGGATTTAGCTTTAGAAAATACTTTTAAAATACAGGAAAACATTGGCAAAGAGTCTTGTTCATTTTTTAATAGAAAACAGAATCCAGACATATTTAACCATATTATTTTGTGCTGGTATGGACGATATAGCTGACAACATTTAATGAGTTTCCCAAAATTTATTTCAAAGTAGAGCTTTACAGCTTGAAATGAATACCAGTGCTGGCAGGTGTCAAGAATCAACAGCAATTTACCTTCAGAGCAATGACGCAAATTACACACTTGAGTTCTACAAAGAAAAGAGCAGCAGTAAAATGGAGAGTGACAGTACTATGAAGTTTGCAAGTAGTGTGACGGATCAGCTTCCTGATAGATCTGGCTTACTCAGCAAACAAAATGTTTGTGACTAGCACTAATGGCAGAGCATGCTTAAATGTAGCTATGAAATTAAATAAGGTAGTAGCTGGAAAACTTACTATATTTCCTTCTATTTCTTGAGTCAACTGACATGTTTTTACTCCAACTCAATTTTATTTTTTATTTTTTTTTTACATTATGTTACTAAAATGAATGCTGAACAACAACTCTTCCAACTACCTCTAACTCTCAAAATGATACAATTAAAAAATAATTATCAGTACAATAGATAGTACCTTTAGCAATATTATGGTATAGAATTATGTAAGATTGTGATTCAGATTTATTATCTAATAAATAGTACATGCTTCTGCCATTCTTAAGTTTGAGTTGGATTTTCTGTTTATTGATCATTTTGATATTTCTTTGAAAAAAACTCTATAAATACTATATCAGAAAAAGTAGCCAATCTATAAGAGTTACTTGAAATCTGTAAAAATGTGTTATTAACCTTAAACAAAAATAGAAACCACAGACATAATAAAGTTATAAACCAAGGTTGAATATGGGAGATCAGTAAGTGAATTCAGACATATAAAAGCTTCTTCATAGCCAAAGAGAATTTCCAGCATTTCAGACCAGTAAGGTAACTGCCTTGTGTAAAGGGATCAGGTTAGTGGAAAGGAAAATACAGAGTACAATCCAGCAAAGATTTGAAACACATGCTTAACTTCATGCATCTAAAGAGTCCCATTAATGTGAAGTTAAGCATGTGTGCATGTCTTTGTAGGATTATACTCAAGTGATATCCCTTTGATGAATGTTGCTTCCTGTGTTAGCAGGGAATGGCATTTGATCAGGCCAGCATGGGGTTAAGCGCCCTTTATCTTTAACCTCTCCACTTAGGACCCTGCTATGCTGGTGGGGGTAAGAGTGAGGAGGAGAGAAGTAACACCCAGCCCTAAAGGTGTATAGTTCAAACTTCAGTTATTTTAAGAAAGAAAGCCTCTGCAATTGCTGAGATTGCAAGTCTAGTTGTAAGATTTGTATTCTGCAGATTCCTGAACTGCTTTGGGTTTCAGTCAAATTCCTTCTTTCCATAAATTATAGCTAGTGATTAATATAGAAGCAGCTCTGATGATTTTCAGAATAATTCTGTTGTGCCAATAACATACCACTCATTTTATTTTCTCTTCCCTTCCACCTAAAAATTATTCTGCCAGAGGGGCAATTCTATCTATAGCCTTATGATTTTTTTTCCCCTCCAAGGGCAATCACTAAATACCTGTTTAATGGACCACACTGAAAAACCATAAGCCTAATTTGAGCTAGGTTTAAGTTTTTTCAGGAGTGCTCACTACTTTAGGACTAACACAGCTGTCTCTGATGAGACAAGTGTGCCATAGCAGATCATGAAGTGTTATGTGGAATACAGAAGAGAAACAGGACTGTGTTTCTTACCACATTGCAACTTCTTCTATGGCTCAAGGTCTTTAACAGTGTAATTCCAGAAGCTCCTTACAAAAACAGTAATCATACCTAATAAATGCATTTTAATATGGGAATTCTTGGATGTGTTTTCCATTCAGACAAAGACGGACATCATCTGCCTATTATTCTAACTCTAGTAGTATTTAAAGAGGTCAGATTTTTTCCTGCCATTTTTACTGAAAATATGTATTTTGCTACACTTCTTCTAAACAGAAGCTAATAACTTAACAACTGTGTGGTCTGCCTTAGAAAGATACATAACTTGCCTGTATGTATCACTAAGCTTAAAAGACACATGCCTCCTAAAATGAGGAAGAAGTCAAAACACGTGAAGTATATCAGAAAAGAATATAAAAGATAATATAGCAAAAGGACAAAATGAACCCATTCTACTTCTCCTGGTGAAGAAAACCAAATTAGGATTATTAATGGCTAAATAAATATTCAGTGGCTGTGAAAAATGGTGTCAAGTGCTAGACTGATCCAGAATAGAAACAGTATAGAAAGCTGAGAAGTACTGTGAAAGAAATACTTTTTTTTTTTTTTATAATACTGTTTTAGTATTCTATATTTTGTTTTAACAACAGTGGATTTGGATATATGCATTTAAACAAGGAATAAAAACTAATAACTGATCCATTACAATAATTAAGTTGTAGCATCCCTGAATAATGGTTTGTGATTGCTTTGAATATTCCTGTCTTTACAGCTAACACTCCTTTCCAGTTTTTATTATCACCTTGTTATTCCCATTCTTCCTTCATGATGTTATGGTGACTAAATAATATGTGACTAAAAAATAGCAGCCTTTCATATTTCAATCCCTGACTTGCCCTGAGGGAATGGATTACTGCATCATAATACTGGTATCTGTTTGTTAATGCTGTGGGCTTCATTCAACTTCAAAGAAAGATATTAAAGTCTCGTTTTCCACTACAAGGCAGGTGTATTTTTATTAGCTCTTTTTCAAAATTGCTATGACTTCACTTGTGGATATCCCGCCAAAAGCCATTATTGAAAGCTGGACTATAATTGCTAAGGAACATGCAATGTCTGAAGCACTAAACTAGTGTTACTGCAATCCTCCAACAACTGACTGAAACCAAGTGTTACATCATTAAAACTGAATTACAACACACCCATGGCGTGTTTTCCATGTGTGCTATTTTAAACAATAGTAGAGAAAAACCTGGCTATAAATCCACTGATCTCCAATTTGTTCAAAATTCATGAACAATGAGGGCTGTCTGACAGGCTCTCTTGGCTCCATTTTTGTCAGAAACGTCACGCACCATAATTAAATGTCTGTTTGGCTTTTACTGGAGATGGAAATGCTAGCTTAAGTTATAAATTTAAACAACCTGTCATGAGGGGAGACACCACATTTGTACAGTTTAGGAAAGTTTAGCAATTGTAATTGCTCCAGGAAAGACAAATAAACTAATGGAAACTGTTCTATTTCTTAATTGGCTTAGCATAGGAAAAAAATAAGCTAACATGGTTATGGTATAGCTTTCGTCTGGATTGGACTGTTCTTTGCTTTGGTAGAAAAACGTTAGTACAGCAGTGCTTTCCATCACCGTTGCTTAATTTTCACTGATATTAATTGAAGAGTACGGTGATCACAACTTCTAGGCTAAGAAAGGATGCCAGTGACAAGTGGCAACAAAATATCATCAGTCTTCCAGAAAAATGCTTAATTCAATACAGCACAGTTCACCCTGATACTATCCAAATGGAAATGTTTTGCCATCACACTGGTATGCAGAGGCTATTATAGTTTAAGCAAATCCTGCAATTTTTTCTACTCAGCTTCAGAAAATTTTACAGTGCCCAGATTCCAGTGGAAAATATTTGATCACTCATATGCTTGGACAGAAATTTGTCACCTGGAATAGAAATCAGGTAAACTTGCCAGCGTCCTTATGCAGACAGGCTCTGCAAATATATGCTAGGCAAGATCTCTGCCAAATAACTTGTGTCTGGCCAATACCACCTTTCAAGTAGTCTGTGAATACCAATTGCCAATAAAGATTCATTATACCATATATAGGTAAATATTATTTTAGTTTTTGCATCTACAGTTTTAAGCTTACACAGTAGCAATTCATTTGCTCTCCACATATTACCTGTCTGCAAGTTTTGGTGCAGTAGCCAATCACAATATTCACACTTCTCACTAGCTACTAAACAATATTCTTCTTTTACTTAAAATAGATCACTGTCAGATGCAAACATTCCCAAGTTATGTTTTTCTCTAACATAGAAAGTCAGTATTATGGCTATTTTAAAACAGTAATAACACATGCAAAACTTCATGATAAATGTTATAACCATTATCTGAAAGTCTTCCGGCTGCACTTCTTTTCATGAAGCTTCTAATCATGAAGCTAATGGTTCTATAATCCACTGAAATTCAAGTCAATGTATAATGTCCTATACTTCTGAAAGCACAGATACAGTATTTTTTGCATTAATTAAATATCTCTCAACTTTTCTCCACAGTGAAACTTCAGGACCATTCATTCAGGTATTAATGCTTGAAAATATCATCAAATTATGCACTGGGTGGTAGTCACTAAAAAAAATAAGAGCACTTTAGAAGGGCATTTGTACAATTTAGTTTCTCTGTAGATGTTTGCATATACACTTTTATTCTCACTAGTTAAAAATATATACATATGTATGCATAATCTCCAATTCAGATCAGCTTCCTTCAGAACGCTCTTTACACAATTTACTTTTCAATTTTGCTTTTCGCAATTACTGTTATAAAACTCCTCAAGAAGTTAATTTAATTTTCACTTCACTTGACCACTATTATCACCTGTTAGTACTTCAAAGAGAACAATCCTGTGAATAAATATTAATGTTTGATTCTGAAATATATGTCATAGCAATATCATTTAACAATATATTTTTCCATATCATTTTCATGATAAATCAAGTTGCTTTTTCTTCCTTTAATCAGATGTTTTCCACACAGGTTCATCAATTTTTCCTCTCCTTCCTCACCTCAGAAATTCTGCCAGTTTCCTTACATCTCGCTAGCAACTCCGTTATTTTACGCTCTTTCCTGAAATCTCTGTATTGTTAGTGCATTCTTACACACAGACACTGTACTATTTATTTTTTTCACTCTGTGTACATACATACCTATGTACCTAAGTGTGCATGTAGAAAGCTAATAAATGAAGTTTAGCCCAGACTATATATTTTATATGTTTCTTTTCTATACAGTTGGTAGTGTCTATGTTTTCTTGCATATACCAGTCAGGAAAGATAATGGCAAAGGTTTAATTTTTTTTTAGCACTCTGATTTCTAAATCTTCTGGTAACTAATTTGTCATCAACATTGTTTACAGCATTCTCACCACTTCATCAATTTGTTCTGCTTTTTCAGATACAGCGCTGGCTAAAGAATAACTATGTCACTGACACATCCTCAGTCAGTTCTCTTTAACAATAGCAAGGCCTGTTTGCACATAGTGTTAGAGCAATCTATCGCAGCATGCAGGGACCCAGTTACCAAGGAATTTCATTTTCATGTACTATTAAAAAACTAAATAAATACGTTACATTACAGTGAACATATCAAGGATAAATCTGTTGTACATTTGGATGGTTTTCTTTACATAAAAATATTTTGTATACATATTTTTTTTCCGAAAAAACTATTGTTTATATCTAGAATAAAGTCTGTTTTACACCATTATGTTCAGTTTTGCAGTCATTATTTATATATATCATTTTGCTTAAAGTTTCTCTGTCATTATTTATGGCTTAGATACACCATGGTTTTGTTGTGCAAGCTCTGTCCCTACATTTGTACTCTTCCAGGTAACACTACCCCTAGCACAAACTTACGCAGATTCCATTCTCTTTTCCAAGACTTCTCTTTCACACCCCACCAACCACATTGCAACCTTTCTGGTATTTTTCTGTGCCTGACTGTAGGCCTAAGGTAAATAAAATTCAATTATTTCTAGTTGGAAAGAGAAACAATATTTTGCCTTCTTTCTCTGAGAGCCAGATATCATCATCACTGTTTGTCTGCCATCTCTTACTGTTTGATCTCCACCCCTCTTGAGATCACTACATCCAGATGTGCAGATTTTTTCTAAACAACATACCTGACATAAACAGTCATCACTGGATTCTTTTTGAAGACCTTGTCTTCTCACATCTCCAGTAATGCAAATCTGTTTACTAACATGTTTATATGTTACTAATGTTCACAAAGAATGCTTCCAAAAAAGTGAGTGCCTGAGATCCTTTAGTCCTTTTATTGAACACTGGCAGTGCTGAAGAAGTGTTTTGCTGCTTACAGTCAAGTCTCTCATTAGTGCATTAAAATAATGAGTTGCAATTGTGGAGTAAAGGTGTAGCAAGAAGCTTCAGGTCCTCCTGAGCAAATGCCAAAAACACCCAAAGAATAATATCCTTATACCAACAAATAAACAGGGGAAAAGTGCTTTTCCCTTTAAATATTTTGAATCTGTGAACAAGAAATATTTGGAAAGCGTTTTAAAAAAAGTGATCAGCAAGAAGATTATTTTAGATTTGCTTTTCTTACCATGTGAATATCATTGTTCGCATTAAAGGGGAATTTATTTTTCATTGATGCTACAAATTTTTTCAATTATCTTAACAGTAAAGGCAAAACAAAGAAGGAAAGCAAGCCAATGAACTACTGAATTTCATCTAATACCAAAGCAATCTAACCTTCCACTCAGCATACTTCAAAGTGCACATACAACTAGAATTTTTCAATTTTTTTTTTCCCCATTAAAATAAAATGACTAGGTGTTTCATGTATTTCATGCAATGCTAAGCATTATTTTTAAGCTAAGTGGTATGAAAGTGCTGGATGAAAATGAGCTCCAGAGAGCTGGCATTCCTTAAAAAGCACAGTACGTGAACAGTTACACATGCATAATTATATAATTACACTTGATGGCAGCAATAGCACATAGAAAAGACTATTAATACCAGGTAAAATCCACAGAAATCTCTTGAAGATTAATATCTTTTAAAAATACAAAAAAGAAAGGTGACATTTGGGTGCAGAACATATTTTAGTTTTACATTTCAGCATGACAATTACCATGAAAGAAAGGATCAAAGCCAAATGGCACAGCTGGCAGCTTGAGAATAATTTAAGAGGTGTACTGGCAATAGCTTTTTGGTTTCAGTAGGATGGACTGCATTAACCATAATAGGGAAATGATGGTGAAGAAAAGTCATACAGCATTCTTAACCTGGCATAAGTACAGTGTTAGTTGAACCTGTGGTTTTAACTATTTCAAAAAATGTTAAGGGAGAAAACTTACGCTAATGAATATGAATAAGAGCAACATTTCATCTGTATTGGGGACAAAACAATATCCCCAAACTACATTTAGGCTTAAATTAGTGATTCAGGAACTCATGAACAATAGGAAATCTGATAAGCTTGAGGCTATGCTGTATCCAACCACTGCTTTTCTATCTTGTCCTGTAGTCTACACAGAAATAATCTATATGCTAAAATATGAATAAATATGTAAGAAATCAGTGTAGTGGGACTGGATGGATATAATATAAGCAATGGACATAAAGCCCTCTCAATCCTGTAAAGCCCTCTAAAGTTTCACTATTATAACACAGCAGGGGTGAGACCACAGGAGAAACTTCTTATTGTGTTACCAGTACCTTGGACACAACAAGCTGTGCACTGAATGGGCTGAAGATGATTCATCAGGTCTTACCTCTTTCATTTTCTTCTATTCCACTTTCAACCTCACTAATATGTGATTATGTACACCTTTTTTTCCAGCATGAATAATGTATACTAATAAAATGTAACTTCATGGCTGCCAATTTCGAAGTCTCCCTTCAAAGACAAGTTCACATTGGCCTGAAGGCATAACTATGTCCTGTTTTAGCAGATTTCCTTCAAAAAACTGGACATTCAGCAGATCTACCTTTAGGTCTGTTCAGCCTTGAGAAAAGAAGACTGAGAGGGGACCTGATCTTGGTCTATAAATATCTAAGGTGTGGGGGGCAGAATGGCGAGGCCGGACTCTTTTCAGTGGTGAGTGGAGACAGGACAAGGGGAAATGGCCAGAAACTGGAGCATAGGAAGTTCCGCACAAACATGCGCAAGAACTTCTTTACAGTGAGGGTGACGGAGCACTGGAACAGGCTGCCCAGGGAGGTGGTGGAGTCTCCTTCTCTGGAGATGTTCAAGACCTGCCTGGATGCCTACCTGTGCTACCTGGTGTAGGGAACCTGCTTTGGCAGGGGGGTTGGACTCGATGATCTCTGGAGGTCCCTTCCAACCCCTACAGTTCTGTGATTCTGTGATTTGTTTTGCAAAGTATTAAGCATAACTTCAATTCTTTACAACTAATCTAACAACACAGCTCCCTTTCTACAATTTTTCAGGAACTATTTGCATTCTAAAGACTGTCTAACCCAGAAACTAAGCCTCTGTCCACACCTGAACATTCAGAAAACCAGATTCTCCACTACCAAATAGATTGTAGGTTCTCTGAAATTACAGGGATATATGACCAAACGCAGATTTTACAGTTGCAATGTGCTCAGTATATAGCTTAGTAGTATTACAAAAGCAAAATAAAATAATGAAGGCCACACAATTTTGTCCACACCAAAGATCATAATAAAACAGCAGAAGTAGTTGACTGGGGAAACTTTAGATGGAATATCCTGCCAAATAGATAATTTTCTATAAGTACTTGGCAGAAATTAGTAAGTTCTTAGTAAGTAATGAATAGTACAGTAAGATACTTGAAAACAAAGTTAGAATCATGTATAATTTGATGCCATCCTATCAATATTCTTAACCAGAATAACACTGTAATGGGAAATATAACTATATAGAAGTATAACATACTGTTATTCAATTGTTTATTGTCATTTGATAGAATTCATTGACAACTATGCACTTCATACGCATGTGAAATACATCTGTTTTTTTTTGTTTGGCTTGCATAGATCAGATCAACTCTCCTTCAAGTTCTGGAAGGTTTTCTAAGATCTTGGAGCCTCTCCTGAGATTTTCTTACTCTAGAACTAGTTATTTATTTCAAGCAAGCTATCAGTAAATAAAGTATAGAAAAATAGAAACAATCAGGGTATGAATAAGCTCATCTGGATCCTAAGCTCTAACACTGTACCAACGCTACAACTGTGTTAAAAATTAATGGGTTTTCCTTACTTTTTAAGTATCCCATCTCACCAATGAAAGTCTTAGGTCCTCATGTAGCCACTCAGATGAAACACTATTCTCTCTCTACTCTTAGAAGTAGAGTAGGACAATTTAGTCAAATGGTTCATTTCTTGATATGTGTGATTTTAAGACTAATCAGCTTAGAGTTGCTGATGAAGGAAAAATGGAGAGAGATATAGAGATATATAACAAACGCAGTTAACTGTCAGATTCTGTTTCTTAACATTCTGCTTTTTGCTTTTACTTAATATTCCACTTTTTTTTTTTTTTTTAAAGCCAACTTACATGAAGCCAACAAGAAGAGAAATAAATATATCTAGATTTATAGTCATATACAAATGTGCAATGAAATCAGGTAACAGATATGGACAAAATACAGAAACTTTCTTCATAAGAGCCTAAAATATTGAAACCAAAACCAGGCTTTTTCAGCTGTGTATTAGCTTCCAATCAGCAAATTAAACAATTTATTCTGGGCATTTCATAGGCTCCACATGAGGATAAACCAAACCAATTCTGTCAAGACAGATGTGATGATTCCCAGACTCTATGCGGGGATTTCTGTATTGTTTTCCCTTAGTTTCAACTGACAACTAGAGCTTTATATGTACTTTTTTCCCATAATACCTATTTCTAGCTTTTAAACATACAAAGTGTTTTGTGTGTTCTATATTTGGGAATCAGTTGTTAAACAGAGCATTTGCTAATCCTCTTTCATCAGGCAATTTTTATTTGGCATTGGCAGGAAAAGGAAATTTTAAAACACTCTCTTTGCCTTGCGTAATACTCAAATATAAAAATAAGTATAGCATTGTTGCTTTCTCTATATCCCCTTATTCTATAAACATCACAGAAAACAGAATGCATGCAAAGAAAACCAAGTCACTAATAGAAAAATAAATCAGAGCAAAGATAACAGCTTGATTTTATCCTATTGTCTATTGTTCCCTTCATATAACAAGCATTGGCTGGTTAGAATTTAGAATGCAAGTAGTTTATGCCAAAATGCCATGAACCAGTTTTCAATTTCAGGAGTTGTAGTAGACAAAAATATATGCAACTTGTACTGCATTTCTCCTTTCTTCATTAAAAGCTACTGAAAAAAAAGTACATAGGCTGTGTAAAACAACAACAGTCTAATCATTAATTTTGATAAAATATACTATACAATGCTTTAATTTTTTCTTTTCTAAGTATAGGCATTCATTTGTCTCTTCTGTTCAATATGTTACAATCTGGATCTGAGAGTCTCACAGACATCATATTCCTAAAATGTTAAATATTTAAAGCTACCATATTATGGTTACATCTACAACGTGGAATGGGATGCTTACAGGATAATCTTGTACCTTTGTCTCCATCATAAGACATATAATTGGGTAACCATGGTCTACATGTTCTTTCTACAGTTAGTTTTTTTCCTATTTAAGTCTTGGGAGACTAAAATACCCTAAATGCTTTAAACGCTAGGCTGGTTCTTTGTGGTCACATTGTATCTGCCAAACCCAGATTTATTCCACATCAGAAATAGCTGACTTAATTAAAGCTGTCATCTCCTAAAACCTAAATCAATCCCTCTGCACATCATGTGGAGGATAATATCCAAACTAAGACATCTGCCTTCATGGACTTTGCAATATAGGTACAGCTTTCCTCTGTTTATTACTGGGACGATTCTCATCTGCCAGTTGCAAAAGTTTTGGTGTCCAACTATCTGATTTCAGCACAAAGTCTACTAATTTGCCATACCAGGTAGTCCTACTAAACACACTCATGCAGGGATATCCCACTCAAGTGGGATAAGTTAATGACAGCCAAACTACAGATCCCACGTGCATGTCAGCCATACATAGTAAGGCTGGCAGGCTCCTTGTTCTGGGGTGCTGTGCATGGCACAAGGACATCATTTGATGCATGCATTCAGGAGGTATCTTCTGCCTCTCCCCCACTACATGCACAGGAGAAAATCTCAGCAAGTAAGCCAGCATCTCTCATTCTCAATCATCTTACTCTTCCCTTTGTTGCTTTACATTATGCTATACCTTAAATCATTGTTGAACATAAAACATACAGGAAAGCATAAACTGATTAGTAAGCACTGGCTCTGTCAAAAAACATAAACCTTCTTTGACTGCATTCATGTTTCCTCTACAGAATCCAAGCCACAAAGGGCCAGCCCTAAGCCTGTCTTTCACTGGAGATTATGACAGCACTGATTCAATAGTGGTGCAGAGATACCTCTGTGCAAATACAGATGACTACTTATACAAACAAGGCATCATCCAAGAGTTCCTTCATTAGAAGCTCCTTCTTAGTTTATTTATCATTATTTATTTCTCTTTGAAGTAAGAGAAGGTAAAAATGACATAATAGTTTTCCTTAATAGTGCTATCTCCATAGGATAAACGTAGGTATGAAACAAATCAATGCTTCTGTTCATTAAAAAATAAAATTGCCAGCTAACACTCTACTACTGGAGTTGAAATTGCACAGATAAACACATCCACCCGTTTGGAGTATCTCAGCTGTCACCAGGGATTTATATGAGTGAAGCAATTCATTGGTATGGAGAAGATTTCTATTATTACCCATGTGTTATGATGTAGAAAAAAAAATGCAGTTTGATGAGGTTTGTAGCATTCGTGGCTTTTAGAAAAATTATGCTTTGACTTATGAACAAAACCAGTCTGCAATGTGAATTAGTAACAATATGTGTGAAATGGCACAATTTAATCTTTATAAAGACACTCAGATGCATAACTGAACATTAATAATCTCATTTGGCATGACTGTTATCTTTAAAATGCGTACAGATACAAGCCAATCCATAACTGCTCAGATGGGTCAGAAAACATTAGAAATTTCAATATGAATGCTATTTTTTCATTCACCTGTTCAGTAGAAGCTGAAAGTGAAATGCAAAATTGCCAGACAGTATATGTGAATATGTATTTTCTATGTTCCAAATACCACCTTTGCTTCATCTTTGACTACACACTTCTGATTTCCATTAAGTATGACTACCTCCTTGTCTTGTTGAGCAATTAAAGTGACAAAAGTAATAGCAGATGCCTCTTTCATTGTTAAAACTACAGCATGCAGCCCATAGCTTGCGTTTTATTACAACCAGTCTACACTGAGTAATAATTGCAAGGTAATTGAGAAGATCCTGATAATAAAACACCAGTTTACCTTTTTTTCAGACAAAATAAATATATAGCCTAATCGAGGCTTCATTTTAATGACACATTAGATAGTTTCCAACTTGTCCTGATTTTTGTTTTATTTTATGATTGTAAATAAACCCTGGAAAATTCCTTCCCCGATTTTACCACCTGAAACTGCAGCTGTTGGCTGACACTATCAAAGCCTCGCAATTCCGAACTCACGTGCAAATCTCATCAAGTGCAGACACTTCTAATTGATTCCAGAAGTTTTTCTTTTGCTAAGATCAGCGGCAGAAGAAGAATAATGAGCAGCTTTCAAGCAGAGGGGGGAGGGTGTTGAGCTCGGGGAGTGGAGATTTTAAAAGCTCCAGCTCAGCTGCTCTGCCAGAAATGCGGAGCAATTTTACGGTCAATTGGCCAGAGCATCTGGAACTATACATCATAGTCTGTAGTTGATGGTGGTGAAGCCGACTCTCAAACTGGCTAAGTCTAAAATCAGTAACGACCGCTGTCACACCTAAGTGGAAACGAACTTAATCTACTGCCAGATTTTACTGTGACTTTTTCTAAGGGACATTATTCCCCCTAGAGTAGTTGTCAGGAATATTAAAAGTCCAGTCAACTGCACGGTATTGCAGAATTTTCTCAATGAGGCTAACATAGAAAATACAGATTACAACTCGTGTTTATTTAATTCCATGTGTGTTGACAAGGCTTTTTATCATGAGGTAGTAGTTTCCTTCCATTACTTTGAAAATACATTTCAGATATACCATCCAATCTAGTTAGGGCACAGAGACTGCCTAAATGCTGAGGTTGTAAATCATAGCATAGAGCATGGAGCTTTCACCTTAATGGAAACCAAATATAGGATATGCTGCACTTTGAAATGTGGCACACATGATCATAATGAGGGACCAAGGAAAAAATGCTGCAGAGCAGAAAACTATCAATGTGGAAATAAGTTCTTATGAGTAAATGTTTGTTTTAAGTCAGTACTCATAAGTCAGGATACTGACACTGGGAAATTACACTAAGAAACAAGTGAGGCAACAGCAAGCCTTTGTATAATGAAAAGAGAAGTAAGTAGTGTGGTGATATATCACGTTAAGAGGGACTACTGTGGAATGCAGAGTACAGTGCAAATCAGTTCTTTAATAAAGAGATATTATATATTTCATCCAGACAAATTAGCTGACACGCTCGTAAGAAATACAAGAATTGCATCAAAGACCAGAGAACCAGTTCATTTGGTACAGAACACTGTCTCCAAAAACATTTGGAACAGCTGCATCTGCAGAGTTTATGTACTCTGCTGGAATAAATAAATAATTTGACCACAAAGAAGCTCATTTCTGCCTTCATTAGTTAAGGGCTGAATTATAACCTGCTGCACAAGACTATGTATCTTCCACCGTTGGTTATTTTTCTAATGCAACACACGCCCATACAAAACAGAAAAGAAGTACTTCATTTAAGATTTCACACAGGTGTACATCCTCTCTTTTTCTTTCTTTTCTTCAGTGAAAGTTGTCCTAGATCTTAATCCTTCCTACCCGCAAGTAAATACATGACTGCTGTTGGTTTGGTAGCCATACAGCAAAAGTGTGCAGAAATAGTCTGGGTGTACGACCTATTCTCAGATAAAAAGAAAAAAGAAAAAAAGAAAGCAAAAGATAAACAGGCACAACAAAATAGACATTTACATTTCTCATTCCAGCTTTCTTCACTCCCATTTCCTCAGCTTATGAGTCACAGTAGTGAGCTGCAGCCGCTATGGAAGTAAGGAATATGAAAGTTATGGAATATATTTCAGACAAGAGATCCAACAACATGTCAATGGCTCTCATTTCTTCTTGCTCCTCATTACTACTACTGTCAAATAACAGCCAGTGCTTGACCAAAATCAGCTCATGGAATATGCTGACTGATGCCAAACCAGAGAAGATAGATGGAAATTCTTTGAAGAGGTGTACCATCATCACAAATTTATTTTTACATATTGTGACTGTTGAAATGCCACATAACTGAATGTACAAGTTATGTTTTCTGCTACCTCCAGGTGGTTAGGAGACTCCAGACTCAGTCTGACAGAAAAAGATTTGGCAATATTAATACACACGATCATCACATTACACAGACATGAAATAGTCAGCCTACAGCAAACTCACTAGCACAGGATACGGCAGCAGAGACCCTTGAGCAGACATGCATTGACTTCTCAGCTTACTGTCTATATCCAGTCAAATATAATATCTCTATCATCAAAGTGTTCACGGAATTCCATCCCGGAAAGAATTCTCATACAATCGAAAAAGTTCTTTAAACTTCTATGCCTTTTTGTAAAAGCCAATCAACCAAAAAACAAAGCAACAACAAAGCCTACATCTTTTGCCCAAGCATATGAAACATACACAGCACAAGGAACAGAAAATGCACGCTGAGAAATGTGTAGAGTTTCACATCCCACAAGAAAAAAAGATTATTTTTCTAACTCTGATAACTTGGAGTTATTGTCTTCTTTGGAAAAGGAAAAAACACCAGGAGACATCTCTCAAAAATATGTCTTGGAAGGACTTCAAATACAACTGAGCCAAGACTGGTAACCACATTACTTAATACAGAATTTCAAAGCATGGACAGATGCAATTCTGTGGCTATTGGAGTGTGGATACAATAAACAATTATGCAAAGACTGTATCTTTACCAAAATAAGCAGTTATTTCTTACCCTCCTCTAGCTGCATTTTACTTCTGTGGACCTCTGTATTAGGGAACTTTCTTATTCCAGAGGATGTTAAATCACCTAATTTACACAAAGATAAATCTTTGGCTGCATCAGTCAGAGCAATCAGGTGACTGAAGTAGCTAGGTTGAGAGGTTAAGGTGCTGGAGAAAGGGGGCAGGGCTGGTTCTCCTGATGGCATTGCATTCATTGGCCGCTATTTTCATAGCCACCTGTGCTAGCATAACTGCAAAAGGCTTCTTTCTTCTTTCCCCTACTCTTCTTGTTTTCTCTTATTTCTTTACTTTCTTCTCCGTTTTTCAACAGGTGAAAATTTCAGTAGTTCTGATAAATATCAGATGTGCTTATGAGCTGCTCAAACTCACTAAAATGACAGAAAACAACAGGGATCCAGGAGTAGAGAAAGGAGCAGTCAGGATTGAGCTGTTAATTTAATTATTTAGACTTGGTGAAACTCGCCATTTAGATCAGCCTAAGAGCTAATGACAAAACTGCAAATTCCACATTAGGCAATCATTGGAAGTTTGATCACTTATTTTTACTAGTTAGAGCGTCCTACAAATAATACTGCATGGGTAATTATTTTTGAAGTCTTATTTACTGGTTATAAAACATTAATGAGGAATGCAAGTATATGAACCATAGGTACAAGAAGAGAGAAATCACAGTTTTCACTAATGATTTAATGTAAAGTATGGCAAAATTATTTTCCTAATAATATATAATATATAGTAATAATAATAAATATCTCCTAACTTAAAAAGGATAGATCTTAGGAGCGTTGAACAAAAGGAAATTTTTAGGACAAATTTTAGTTCTAATTTCTGTGAAAACAATTTATTTATTATGCTTATTAGTGTCTTCTGATTCAAAATGATCTCACTGATCATTATTGAAAACATTAATAATCTGAAGAGGCTTTTCAACATTAATTGTAAAATTTCTGGCAATTTCCTTTTAGTCAGAATGTTTTCTTGTAAATTCCATTACAAAAATACCACAGTCTCCATAACAAACATTCCTACCATTAATCTAGAAATTGTTTAATGCATTGACAGTGCACAAGCAAAGCCTGCGATGGTAAAACATGCATATCAAGATGCGGTACTCACAAACATCACAAAGCTATTAATATCACAAAGCTGTTAATATCACAAGCTTGATAATTTATGACAAAGTGCAAGTCTATTGCACTCACATATTGAAATTCTTCACAACTATTACTTGATTTGGTCTTGTTGATAGCAAACAATTTGGTGGACATCCATTTAATTTTTTTCGAAGAAAATAATATGAGCAAGCTTCTCCTACTAGTCTGTTTTTTATGAGAAATAACTCAATATCAAAGAAGGAGCTAGGAAAGAGTCACTGAGAAGTATAACATTAAGGAAAAAAGGAAAGAAGAAGAAAAACTATACAAGAAAGCAGAGGAAAATGCAGTAGAGAATGGGCAAAGAGCTTAGTATTTTAACAACAGATGCAAATATGGAACAGAATAGGAAACTTTTTTTTTTTTTTTTTCCCATGACAGAATGAGAAACAATATAGAAGCACCAGATGAAAATTTTATTCCTACTCCTTTAACCTTTCACATGTACGCACTTTAGGCAAGAGTTGGGGGAAATTTAGAGGGTATATTTTAACACATAACTCTGCTCAAATTTAGTTAGAAAACCTGAGTACCTGAAGTCTGAGACCTATTGCTCACAGGTTGTAGAATTAATTGCCAAGTAATAAAATTATTTGCTTCTAGACTATCTATTGTAGTAGATTATCAGGTATCCATCAACATAAAAAAATTATTTATTTTGCATTAAATATTGTCCAATAATTATTTTTTCCTGTACCAATGAAAAAGAGCCACAGTAGTATAATATATTTTTATGTTCTTGTTTTTGCCTGATCTGAGGGGAAAGCAGAAGAATCAGCACCACTACCAAAACTTAACTATTAGAAAAGTTATCGGTTGCTATATATTTTGTGACACAAGTCACAAAAATCATTCTGAATGTAATCAGTAACAGGTCTGGTTTTCAATTATTATTATTTAATTTCTTTTTTTCACTGTTTAAGCCAAAAAATATCTGATAACAGTTCTTCTAGTTTTCAGAAGTACACAATGTTGCTGATAACCAACTTTCCTGATGACCAACACAAGGTAGCTTGGGAACGTTATACACATCAAAATCTGTAACTTAGTGTCATCAAAATCTGATCACATTAGTGTTTTAACCAACCTTGATTAAAAAAGAATGTAGATTAAAAAGTAACAGTCACAAATACAATAAAAACATGCCCTATGAACACAAAAACAACTATAATTAAGCAGATTAAATACCTGTTTAATTCAGTCTCCTATCGTTTCAATTCCTAGAAGTCTGTTCCTGATGTACAGTACAAATACAGAACAAAATATTTAAGTTCTTAGATTTGTTTTATTGAAATCGGAATTACCCAGTCCAAATTCAGGAAAGAACTTCTGGTATTCTGGTCAAAATATGTGGCCATTAATATAGTATTTTTGCATTGACTGGTAAACGGATGGCTTTCTGACTTCTTTCAATATAAATTGTTTATAACAAAGAAAACAATTTTGCAAAAGATAAAACATAAACAAAAAAAAAAAAAAGAAGAAAAAATCAATACTCTCTTCAAATTATGTCATGTAAATAAAGAAGCCAAATGCATATTTGTAATGTTCTTATTTCTTTATGATAGGAACAATTTATAAGGTCATTAGCTTAAACATTTCAAAATAAATGTCTTACTTCGTATGCGTAGTCCAACAAAGAAACTTGATTTCTTAAGTAGCCAAGTTTGTATACTCCTAAGAAGACTGAGCAGCGGATGATTTCCAAAATTCCTGCTTTGGGTCTAGAAACAGGAAATAATGCAGATTAATGTTGTTGGTTTTCTTTCTTGTTAACTTCAATGAAAATAAGAACGTAGAAATAGCCTATGAATCCCACAGCTATATAAAATCCCCTTTTCTAAACTTAGACTTTTTTAAAAGGTTACATTTTTATAGTATACAGTTTATATCTTAGAAGTTAGAATATCTTACAGTTAGAATACTGAATTTTCTGGGGGTGAGAACATGCATATGTAGAGAATATATGTGAACTCACACACATATAAACATATCTTTTAATCACAGAAATGATAACAGAAAAATTCTGAGAACTGCCATCTGAATAGCTCAGAATCTTTTCATTGGCACATTTCTGTAAATTCATATTAATTCTCCTTACCAAGTTTGTAAATAATACTGATCTCTGATTTCTTGAAAAGCTTTTACCCACCCTGAAATACCCCATTCAGAACATACAAGCAAAATGTATTCTTTATTGAAAAAGACAATGAGTAGTATGTGCAAAACACAAGTGGCACAACAATGAAGATTCTATTCCACATTTCTATGTTAGCAGGGCAAATACTCATAGTTTCCCTTTCAAGAAACTGTACTTGCTACTCAGATTTCTGTAGGTTTACAGCATTTGTATGGACTAATTCCAGAGCATACATCTCACAGAACTGGTATATTTCTCAAGATCCAATTTGATTTGAATCCATATTGACCAAATTAATCCAAAATCTTTGGTATCCTTTACATAAGTTTGAGTCTGCACTTTTTATGCTCTTCTCATACACTGTCAATCTGACACCCATGAAATGCTACTACATAGGACTGAAACAACATGGCTAAGTTTGAGCAGCATTGGAACAGACTACAGGTCTGCCAGTATCACAAAACCAGGGAGGCTGATCCAACAAATGCAAGCACATTTGAGGACATGAGCAGTTGGTGCTTCAATATCACCACTAATTGCTGCTGGAACACTCCTTGTTTTAGTTACAGGTTATTTGTGTTTTATCTTCTAGCCAACAGAGAAACATACCTGTCAGAGTATATCTATAGTTCTTTATCAATACAATTTTGGGCACAGTTGAGATTTCCTTGTATTATTAATATTGTAGAATGAGAGAAGAAAAAAACCATGCTTTATGTCTTGCCTTTTCTCCATAAGAAATCCAAAAGAGGTCAGGGATAGAATGATAATGGCAATTCTCAGTAGAATATTTTCCTGTGATAATGTCTGTTTAAAAAAAGAAAAAAAAATCATTTAGGCTAATTTTCTGAAGAGAAACTGAGTTTAACAGAACTCAGCAGCTTCAACTTTATCTCAGTGATTTCACTGTCTGTTTCTGAAGTGATTCGCATTTTATTTTGCAAAAATTTGCAGTAATCACTTTTATAGTTGCCTCTATTTCCAATGTAATTATTAAGATACACCCTTCTGCATCACTTGCTTTCCTGAAGTTGCTTGATTTCCTCATGCCTTAGCCCACAAGGGCACAACATTTCTAAGTAAAAATTACCTTGGCCCTATTGTATTTTTTCATGTTTTTTTACTACGTTTTTACAGTTGCCATGTATAAATCCCAATTAATACCAAAACAGACATTGGTAACAGTAAGAATTCAAATAACATGATAATATAGCTATATTTTAACAAGAAACAAAATTAATAATGTTTCCTCATAACACTTGGTTCCGAATTCAGGAAAACTCTTCAGCTCATATAATTGACTCCAATCAGACTGAAAACTTTTAAACATTAACGTGTTTTATTATTTGGATACAAAGCAGCATAGAGATTTATGTCCTTAATATTTAAATCTAAATAATAGAAACAGCAATCAGAAAATAAAATTCTTTTCCATGATGAAGTCTGATTTTTTTTCTTTTACTTTATGAAATAATTTTATATTCTACATAGCTGCCTTTGCAAATCAAATATTTAATCATTTTTCTTGTTCCCTCCCTTGCTTCCTCTCAAATATTAGCTTTGAAGAGCCTTTATTTTTTCTTAAAAAAAAAAAATAAAAATAAAAAAAAGCAATATGAAAATAGCGCATCTTGATGAGTTATAGAAATTCTTTCTGGTTTGAACAGCAATAAAGTTTATGAACAGCATTTTGCACCTCAAGATCTCAGGCACTGAAAAATAAAAACCTGTGAATCCCTGTCTTGATTTCAATAAAGTCCACTTTGCAGCAAGCCCACTTTCCTTCAGTGGTGGCCCCTACCTCGCAAAGAGATCTAAGGTAAGTATCTGTGAGTGTTGGAGGCCACAGGAGAATAATCTCAAGTTTTATAGCTGTGCGAACTTACAGTGCCCATGTTTGCAAAACACATCAAACCACACACTCAGACTGGATAGGGTTCTGTTGTTACACTGAAGAATCACAAGCACCTACTTGGATATCCTTAACAAATGGTTACCAAACAAAGAAAACAGCATCCCAGCAATGCGTGAGCTAAACAGCAGCCCCAGTCATTTACAAGCCAGAACACACTTCTCACAAATGACACCTGTGAAGCCACTCCATTGCACAGATTTATACAAGGATAGATCATATTCATTACTGGAATGCCACACATGCAGTCTGTCTCATCCTTCCTTACAGTAAATTTATGAAATCTCAAACTGATGATTACTATGATCATCTACCTAGAAGAAGACCTAAAGAAAGTATATCCTACACTATTCTTTTACTTAGAGCACCTGCTACTGGTCACCACAGGAGACAGGATGTTGACCTGGACACTGAACCACGGAGGGACTCAGCATAGCAGTTATGCACAGAGACTCTTGCTTAAGACAAGAAGGTAAAAATGCTCTGATGGGGTTATCTTTATATAAAGGTTTTTCTCAACTGGAGTACATTGTAAAATTTCCAATGTAGGTTTTAAAATGTGTCAATAAAAGATTACATTGAAGGTATTTTTTATTTTTTATTTTTTTAACACTTCAGTTTCTAGAATCCAAAAACTGTACAGCAGCTTTCCATTGTTGACAAGAATCACTTTGTTTTGAAGTGACAAAATTTTTGGGCAGAAATTTCTTCATAAAAATATTCATAAAAATTCTTAAACTGTTCATCTACTCACAATAAATTCCCACTTAAACTTACTTAGAAGCCGGGTCATAAATAAATTCAATAATTAAAGCTAAGATAGCAAAGATAAATATGATTTGGTACAGCTATATGCTATATAGCTACAGCTATATGGCAATTCACAAACAAATTTCTTAGAAATGCTTTATTATATTTTTCAATGATAGTTCCTTGTCAGGTAAAGCGTTTTATGGGGAACTGGGACCGTAATTCAAAACTTTCCTATTTGAGTCTGTCCTTCCATTTAAATTGCAGTACTGCACCTTTTTAAACCCAGCCCTAGCCAGGTGGCTGGTTTTGTTTTGTGTTAGCAGTGCAATACAGTAGCTTCTATAGATTGCCTTAAAAAATGTCCTCACACTGGCAGGGCATTGGTTTGAGGAAAGGAACGTAAAGCTTTGATTCTCTGTCAGGTTACAAGAGAACTGAATATCAAGTATAAATTTTGAACAGTAGTTGCTACTTTACAATATATATCTAAAATCACAATTTACAGAAAAGGAATGTATCACAAACAACTTTGTTTCTTCGTTTGTGTTCCTAGTCAAGAGCTGCCTGGAAACTTCTGGTGAAATATATCTTGATGCCATTTGGAAGTAATAGATTTTAGAAAGCCAGAAAAACATAGCATAAATATTGACATATTAGTTTACTTTCCTAAATTTCTCCTTACTCCTCCAATGGCATAGTTAAATACTGCCTTGATTATCTTATTTACTTTCAAACTTGTATCACCTTGTGAAGTGGATACTGACAGCTGGGCCATCCATTTTCTTGGTGTTACTCTACCACAATCAATGAAATAATCTGAGTTATATCACTAAACTAGCTATCACGTACTGAATCTATACACTGCAAGTTACAGTGTGAAAAGAATGTGCATTTTACACTTTTGTTAGTGCTAGCATCTTCATACCTCTTAAAATTACATGCATGGATATATATATATAAAATAAATGAATATTTATGTACTGGATTACTTGCACAAACAGAGAAGCCTAAGGGACCACAGCAGGCTTCTTATCTCTGAGTCAGTCACAACTTTGTAATGTGGTTATTGGCTATAATTATACAGAAAAAAATATTTCTGTTGGATTTTGATTTCACTGAAAGTTTAAAAAATATCTTGGAGACTTAAAAACAAAGGGGGGCTTATAGATTTTTGGGAATAAGTTTACACTGCTTTGTAATCACAGGGTTTTTCTTTCAATTAGGTAAAAAAGAAATAACACATTTAAACAAAGGAAATATGCCCTATGTGTTTTAAATGTAAATTGAAAGGTTCCAAATTCCAGGTCATTTTTCTTCCTTCTGAAGTATAACATAAATGCGTTTTGTCATCTTACTGCCTTCAGTTTTTCAACAGAAATGCTAGGAAAGATGTCAGCACGTTGTAATTTGACAGATTCCCTGCTATCATATATGACCCATTTTTAACATTCAAATGAAGAAAGCTAATATAGTGCTATGGAATTTGTGTTGTTTGGTGTCTATGTATGAATTTTATTTTAACTGAGAATTCATGAAAATCTGTGATTACTTAGCAATATTCCGTATACTTTGTCTTCCATCTACTTTGTCTTGCCCTACTGAATGGATATATTACTTGTGCTCTCAACTTTCAAGAGACCTATCATATCACCACATACTTTTTGTCTAATTAAAAGTGCTCACATATTCATGGCATTATAATCACAGTAAAAGTTACAGTATCTATCAACAACAAAAAGACATTACAAAATGTGTTTAAGGTAGATTTCATTTTGATTTATGAGATACAAGCAGTTCTGGAGCTATGAGACTTTTGCTTTGAATGTACTGCAGTTTTACACTCCTAGCACTCTCTCTGGGACTGATCCAAATCCCATTACATCAATGATCAAGATGTGCGCAGCTCAGAAATATTTTTTATTCTCTGGATATAGTACAGATTGCTATATAGAAAATAAACACTGTATGCTCTCTCTTGTGGAAAATATATATTTGTTCTTTCTTGTTTTGCTCTTTTCATAAGTTAAATGTAGGTCATTCATACCAAAGGTATATGGTTGCTCTTTGCACATAAGAGAAACTTAACACTTCTACAGGGCGTGAGACCAAACACTGAGCAACTGTAATCACTTGAGAAATGTAATAGCTGTATGCTGTGTCTTATGGCCATTATGAAATGGAACTTACACCTAAAAATGAGGAAAACAGTTAGCTTTCTCCATTTATGGAGCTATGCCACAGTTATGACATAATTCATAGCCAGACAGAAAGTTCCAGTTTTATCCATAGACATTTTATAATTCAGTGTAGTGGAAAACTGATATTGAAGAGAGATTTTTGCCAAGTAAAGTTATTCATACACAAGCTTCCTTCTCATGACAGCTTTCCCACTGTACTGCAGAGTGATGCTGGAACTCTGCCTTGGGACAAGAACTTTCTACACCAACACTGACGGTTTATGTACTGAGATGAAGTGCTTCTAGTTCCCTGTGTTCTCATTCTTATTCTTACTACCTCATTACCCCACAGTTTTGTTTAGAGAACTTTCTAGTTTTTTTTGTTGCAATAAACTCATACATAGTAGATGTTCAAGATATTTCCTCTCTGTGATTGCAAAAATTTAATTATCATATGGGGTTTGGGTGTTAAACTTGTTACTAATTCTTAAACAGCTGCAGTTATCAACAGAGAAAAAAATTTGGACCATTCATTTTTCCTTCAAGGTCCAGAGAAATACAAAAAGAGAAAATAAAAAATATGAAAAAATTCATTAATGAACTCCTTAGTTCTTGCTGTTAAGCAATATTAACAAAGAAAATAAACAAACACCTTATTTGATCCCTAGGGAAACATGACTTTTTGCATGTATGCAGGAATTTAGAAGCATATCCTGAATATTTTGCAGAGGTTTTCTCAGTATATGAGCATAGCAATCGTGGCATTGTATATCTTGCACATATGATAGGTATTTATGCTTTAGTTTCCTTCAGAAATTTCTCAGGATAGACAAAACCTTATATGGTTTTGTAATCTCTAAACTCTCTGCAGTGTGACCTTCATAGTAGTGATGGTGATGTGTATTGTAACTTGTATTAATCAGAAGAGTAGGCCTAAACAGCATCGAGCAGTGGGCCCAGGTGAACCTCGAGAGGTTCAACAAATCCAAGTGCAAAGTCTTGCATCTGGGTCATGGCAACCTCCACTATCAGTACAAGCTGGAGGATGTAAGGATAGAGCACAGCTGTGCCAAAAAGGACTAGAGGGCACTGGTGGATGGCAAGATGGGCATGAATCAGCAATGTACCCTGGCAGACCAGAAAGACAGCAGTATACTGGGCTGTATCCAAAGAACTGTAGTCAGCAGGGCAAGGGAGGTGATCCTGTCCCTCTGCTCCGCGCTGTAAGACCTCACCTGGAGTACTGTCCTCACTACAGGAGAGATGTGAATTTCTTGAAGCACACCGAGAAGGCCACAGAAATGGCCCAAGTGATGGAACACCTCCCATACGAGGACAGAGTGAGAGAGCTGGGGCTATTCAGCCTGGAGAAGAGAGCACTCCAGATCTGACAGTGGCCTTACAGTATCTAAAGGAGAGCTATAAGAAAGATGGGGACAGACTCATTTGCAGGGTCTGCTGTGGTAGGACAAAGGGAAATGGTTTCAAAATAAAAGAGGGGAGATTTAAATAGGATATAAGGAAAGAGTTTTTTATGATAAGGATAGTGAAGCACTGGAACATGTAGTCCAGAGAGGTGGTGAATATTCCCATCCTTGGAGACATTCAAAGTCAGGCTGGACAGGACTCTGAGAAATCCGATCTAGCTGTGGATGCCCCTGCTCACTACAGGAAAGCTGGACTAGATGGTCTTTTACAGTCCCTTCCAACTGAAAAGATTCTATGGTTCTATGATTCCTGTTACCTTTCCATTGAAGTGCAAAACAAAATACTTTTAAAATGTTTCTCAAAAACTGTTTTCTTCTATTTGTCTGATGTGTTATTCAGAACACATCTAAGAAACAAATGAATAAACAAAAAAAGAGCTGCTATAAGCCTGATGCTTTTTCTCTCAAGAAATTATTTCACTTAGTCTCTTCTTGCAACTGAATGCAAGAATTTCTGTCAGAAAAAAAAAAAAACACAACAACTTCAACAACTGGACAAGATTTCAGAAAACTTTGAATTATTTTTTCAATTCTTTAGCATCTTTCAAAATTGGCCTCTTAAAATCTGACCAATCTTGACATTTTAAAACCTACACAACCTCAGGTCTGAGATAAATTCTTCCTTAAACGAGATCCTAAAGCCTGATGCAGATACTTACTTATTCTACAAAACATTCATTATTTTTAATTTAATTGCACAAATAATTAATATAGTTACTAAAACTTTTAGTAAATATGTTAATATATATTTAATACTGTATAATTACACATTTACACATTTATTATTATACCACTACATAATCTAGTTATGATTTTTTATATATATTATATAGATATGATTACTTACATAGCATAAGAGTCAGGCCCTATAGTTTCTACTCTGTGCTTTATTATGTAAGTATATTGTGTGTCATATTACTGTCATCATGAAATGCTATTACCTAAAGATATGAATTACTCACAGTCACAGTAGCAAGAAGATCAATATACAACTCCATTATTACAGCAAAATGTACCACTGCGTAGCAGTTAAGATAAGCTGGTACACTTGGATTGAAGGGAACTTCATTTCCAGTGACCTATATGAAGCAATACAGATACCAGTGATCCACTGCAACCTCTTATTCCTTAGTATTCCTTAAAATTACAAACATAAAAAGATTAAGGAGCACAGATAATTACACAAAGATAATCTACAATCTTACATACATACTGTCTAGTGTCTCACTGTTTATGTGTGTGTGCGTGTGCATATTCACAACTGAAAGAAAAAGAGAAATTAACTTACTCTATAGAACTATTTTGAAAATCTCTTTAGGAAATGAATAATGAAAAAATAAACAAAAAAGATATATTTTTCCTTCAAATAAAAAGAAAAACACAAGTAAAACATTCATTTCCTTCAGTCTTTTCCTTTTATGACTGCTAATTTGCTAATTTAAAATAGCATGTGTAGAGTTCTTAACGTTGATCCAGTAGCATTAAGAGGTCCAAGTAAATTACACAAAACTGAAAGCCTCTATATGTTATATTTACCGCTGGGATTTCCTCAGGAAGGCCAAGTCTAGGTTTGCCTGGTCCCCAGCCTGGCCCTTTGAATATCACAGAAAGCTTATTCCAGAATCCAGGTGTGGCCCAAAATGTATTCCAAATACGAGCCAAGGGACGCAACTTAAAAAAGAGCAAGTGATTTTTCATTGTTAGTAAAATAAAATTTATTAAAACATTACATTTCCCTCATCCTTAACTTTCAAATAAATGACTTTTTGCAAGTCTGTAAAGAGAATACGTTAAAAAGAGATGAAGACAGAGGTTCAGAAAACATGACTGAAATAGGCAGGAGCCATATCAGGTCCTTGGTTTATTGTAAGGATTATAAAGGCTTCTACTCAGAGGAAAATCTCTCTTTCCTATAGGCAATCCAGAACATTTAACAGTATTTTGTATAGCTGTATTTATGATGGCTTTAAAGTAGAATTTTGTTATTGGGACTTTTACATGACATACTCTCAATTCCTAAATTACTCAGTGCTGTCTGTAATGTATATAACAGTACGGACTGTGGCCATCCTTCTAGCTTCCAGCCCAGGTACTCCTTCAGGCAGAATTTCTAAGTCTTTGAGATGCCTTGTGGAGTGAACAGCCATAAAAAGTCCCCATGAAATAAAGGGAGACGTCTATACTCCTCAGTTCTTCTACAGTTTTATGGAGAACTTTTTATGTTGTGATGAAGAGAAGCTTGGACCAAGAAATCCACCAAGAACCACATTAAGTACTTTTTCTTCTTTTTCCTTTCTGTTCCAAACAGCTTCTGTTGAAAATATGATGGCTGCTATGTAACACTGTCAATGTAAATCATTATGAAGCATCACTAAAATCAAATACGCAAAACAGATAAAGAAATAAAGATATCACACCATGGGATTACTTATGAAATAGCAATATTTAGAGAAGACATAAACAACAGATTTTTTTTTTTTCTGTCTGTGCCTCTCTACATATTGCTCTGTGTGTGTCAAAATAGACAGCATTCACTGGGTAAGTCATAGGCCTGTTATATTCCCACTGTAATTAATTAATTAATAATTTTACTGTACTGTGTTTTCATAATGTCTCTACATGCCCTGTATATTTTCAGTGCAGCAAGTTGTAATGAAATACTGAAGACACTGTGGATAGTGAATTAACTATGTAGCAGAGTTAATCTCAGTTATGCCTAAAAGGAGTTTCTTTTGAACAACCAGCACTCTTTTTGAATGATTGTTATAGATAACAGAATCAGTTATACAAAGGATAGCACCTGGAGCAGGATGGGGTCAAATGAATTTACTGGATGTGTTAAGCCATATACAACTTTAGCATCTTCTGCCTCAAATGTTCCTGAAGGAAAATGTAAAAAAAAAAAAAAAAAAAAAAAAAAAAATCAACATTTAAATATACACATTTTGTTTGATGCACTAACTAAACATGAGGGAGAGAGCAGCTTGCTTTGGTTTGGTTTTACTTACCAAATATCCTGTCCCAGATAATGAGTGTGCCACCATAATTTTTGTCAATGCAGTAAGGATTTCTACCTATAATAAAAATGATTGATAAGTCATTGCATACATAAGAATACATGCAAGTGGGTTACAAAAAGGAAATCTTAGCATCAATTTCTAATCTAAAAATATTTTTGAAGAGTGAATTAGCAAGTTTGCTGATGGTGCAAACCTGGGAGGAGTGGTGGACATACCAGAAGGTTGTGCTGCCATTCAGTGAGACCTGAGCAGGCAGAGAGTTGGTCCTGGAAGAGGAACCTTATAAGTTTTAATAATAAAGAGTGCATAGTCCTGAATCTGGGGAAGAATAACCACATGCATCAGTATAGATTAGGGTCTGAACTGCTGGAAGGAAGCTCTGCAGAGAAGGACCCGGGTGTCTTGGTGAACAACAGGTTGGCCATAAGCCAGCAGTGTGCCCCTGTGGCCAAGAAGGCCCACAGTATCCTGGAATGCATTAAGAAGATTCTGGCCAGCAGGTCAAGGGAGGTGATCCTCCCCCTCTACTCTGCCCTGGTGAGGCCACATCCAGAGTACTGTGTCCAGTTCAGGGCTCTTCAGTTCAAGAAAGACAGGGAAGGGATACAAAGATGATGAGAGATCTGGAGCATCTCCCTTATAAGGAAAAGCTGAGAGGCCTCGGACTGTTCAGCCTGGAGAAGAATGAGAGGGGATCCTATCAATGCTTACCAACGAAAAGGCAGGTGTCAAGAGGAAGGGATCAGATTTTTTTTTCAGTAGTATCCAGTGATGGGACAGGGGGCAAACAGGCACAACACAGAATATAGGAATTTCCATATGAACATAAGAAAGAACTTCTTTACTTTGAGTGTGACAGAGCTGGAACAAGATGCCCAGAGGGGCAGTGGAGTCTCCTTCTCTGGAGATATTCAACACCTGTCTCAGTGTTTTCCTGTGCAACCTATTTAAGTGAACCCGCTTTAATAGGCGGTTGGACTAGATGATCTGTAGAGATGATCTAGAGTTCCTCCAATCTTTCAGCTCCTGCAATTCTGTAACTCTGAATAGTAAGTTAGCTGCCCTTTATGTATTTACAACATTTCTTTTTTCTGAAAAAGCATCTAAGTCTCCTTCTATTCAGAATTAAATATACAAATGTAGCATGTCGTACTCAAAATTTCTGTGAAATAAAGAATTCAACTGGAGAGTAAATTCACCTAAAATATATTTATGAAGAAAAATTAAAGAAGTATAAAAAAATCACCTCATTAATTTATACCTAAGAAAATACATGTCGAACACATTTATGCATAATCATCTCTTTACTGTCTTTCAGCTGTTTCTATGTTTTATTGCCATACATCTGATCCTGCCTATACTATTGAATTCAGGGTGACCCTTCAATCTATTACCTAGGGAATGCCCTTGTATGTGAAATATCTTTCAAATGTTTGAGCAAAATCAAACTGTGGAGTTTGTTTGGTGCAACTGTACAATACTCAATTCTGCTCAACTCTGATCAGGATCAGGTTCAGAGGATTAGTCTGGATTTACAGCAGAGCAAATAAGAGCAGACTGGTTCCCTCCAGGATTACCAGTACTTGTGCAAATTTTAAGGATTAGATAGTTACAGCACCACAGCCTTTTAAAAAAGTCTACACAGTGCTATAAACACTCTACACGTGGAGGATATAATAAATATTAATAACATCCTCTGTACAAACGACTCCATTTTAGTCTGTTTCAAATTATTTTGCTCTTCCATTCCCATTACTTTTCTCCTTGTTATCTCTGCACTCTGAATGAGCCAGTGACATCTATAAAACCCACTTTTATTCCACAGGTATATTCGCGGCATTTTTCATGATTCAGAGGAGTTATGAATCAAATTTAGATATGCAGTACCATCTTTAATTCTTCTGGATATTGATGGAAATTCGTATCAGCTGACAAGTATGTGTGTGAAGTGATATTTTTCAACAATTCAGACATTTGAAACTAAATTCCACCAAAACGTTTAACAGCTCTACTTCAAAAAGAAAAACGTGTCTTACTGCATGAATTTGAATGCAAGAGCATCTGTTACTGACTGATACAATGATTATGTTTTAGCAGTCAGGGAAAGTGAGATTTTTTTTTTTATCATTCTTTATATTTACAAAACTATTTTGTTCAAAATCTTCAAATTATCTCACATTATCAAGGTTTCATTTTTGCTCAATAATTAATCTCAAAGGTAAAGATTTAAAAATTAAATATAAGTTCTAATTTTTTTTTTAAATTACTGTTTAATACTATGTAACTTCTCACATAACAAGGACTATTTTTTGAAGCAGTTATCAAAACTAAAATTGTTGAATAATACTAAAGTACAATTTTTATTCTTTCTTATTACAGTCCAAATACTGAATACTAGCAAAAGCCTATTGTGGAATTAGAGGTTATGCTTTTAACTTACCATGATGAACTCTGTGATGACTAGGAGTATTAAGAATCCACTCCAATGGACCAATGTTAGTGACAACCTTGAAAAGAAATAATGTTTATCTGAATTTGAAAACACTGTATGAATTCAATAAAAAGGAGGGAAAAGAAGGACACAAAAGGCATAAAGATTTTTATCTCCAGGAGACTCGCCTAAAAAGATGAGAACTTTTCTGTTTTAACTTGTGTTCATTACGAGATTTTTCAAGAAAGAATAAGTGAAATCTAGTAAAATGCAAGTTAAAAAGCAAATTTCTTTTTGATCAATCAGCACACTTTCTTCTTTTATTACTAGTTCATGATTCTATACAGATGCTCAATTTTTCATCTGTATCTATTGACACTTCTTGGTAAGCAGTGTAACTCTAAGATCCCAGTAATTTGAATATTCAGCCTAAGCAAATGGTTGGCACAGTTCCAGAAACAATCTCCTTTAGTATCTTTGACTGTTTTCTCCTTCTACCAACACCCTTCTTTTACTCCAGCAGAAATGAAATAACACAACAAACCGAGAACCGATGCAAGTGGAAACTATATTTGTTTCATTTTGCCATAAACTTACTCTAATGATTCAAGCTTTGTCATAAAATGCTTATGAATTAAGTTTATGAATAAAGTAAATATAAAAATAAAATTAATATTTTTGTTAATATTCATCTTTATTAACATGAAAAGAACTTCTGATTATTAGGTTAAGCAGAGCATTTCTGTAAAGAAAGGAGTACAGAAATGATCCAGTTCATATAGAGAGAACTGCAACATCTGGAGCATCTCGCTCAAAATAATGTGCACGCTGGCTGGAAAAGCAGAACACTGGGACAAATTTGTTTTGTTTTGTTTAATTCAGAAGCCAAGTACAACATAAGTAGGGCCATTTGTATTTCTTAGAACTCACTCAAAATAAGTTCAAGCCTGAAAAGAACACCAAAAGGTGAGAAACAATTCATCATTCATTCTAGCTTGATTTCCCTCATCTCTCAAGCAGAAAATCCGACTGTATTAAGCTATGTGAGATGTAACCACTAAACTGAACTAATGAATTAAATGTCTTGGATTGAATTGTAGCCCAGAACCTGAGAGAACAGTGATCTATATATTAGACCACACCTAACTTTGATAAAAATGGTAAAGTACGCTATTTCTAGAAATTTCCATTGCTATCAGTAAGCTTATACCTAAAAACTGCTATCAGTGGAAAATTTTTTGCATTCTCTATATATTTTATAAATATATATATATATTTTAAACACATATTTTATATTTTGTAAGTATAAACTTATATGATATCAACAAGAGGAAATACATAATCTCTGTAACAGTGGATTTTGAAGCCTCCTGCAGTAGCACAACACGAAGAACAATTCAAGTTTGTTGATATTTTCTACCTTCTGCCATCTTACCACAGGAGGAAAAAACCCTTTGAGCAGATCCTTCATCAGAGTAAACTGCAAAGTCTAGGATAGTAAAATAATTGTTGCCAGGCAAAATTTTATACTCTGACCCTGTCATTTGAGGCTCACAGGACCCTACTGAAATTAAGAGAAAAAAAAAAAAAAAAAAAAAAGAACTTTGCAGGACTTGGCATGTAACAAAATTTAATGTGGTGGAACAACAGTCAATGGTCAAAAGAATGTCTAGAAAGTTACAGAGAGGAAAAAAGCAGTGGTGGATTGTTCCAGCTACCAATCAGCCTTTCAGCTTTCAATCTTCCCTCATTGCTGTGGGGCAGATGTCTGTGTCGTTGTGTCCAGACATCTTCCTTGAAGAACATCAATCACAACGCAGTAGGTAAATATTTATAGTAGCAGTAACCAGGCATACTTTGCAGTTGCAACCAGTCACCAAGATATATACACTGCCAGATCCCAGTCATTCAAGACACCAGAACATTTTTATCTTAAAATAGGTTTCCATTCAAAATGGCTTTTTAGAATAAACATTTTCACATTTCTGGAAAAACACTTTTCAATTTAATATTGAAATATATATAAAATAAATATACAAAATATATATTTTATAAAATATCAAATAAATAAACATAAAATAATATAAATATTATATATATATATGAAATATATAAAATGTCAAATAAATTCAATATTATATCAGAACAAATCACATATTTTGTGGCTTACAATTGAGATTTTCATTAGAAAAATAATATACTTTTTACTGTTATGGCTTTCTTATGCACTAAATGCTTTGTTTCAGCCTTTTTTTTCTACTGGAAGTTAGTCTAAAAAATTTAAAAATATACGGTGGAAATGTCATGGTCCAATATCTCTATCACCTTTATTGCATATTTCATTTTATTGAAAGGAAAAAATCCTGTGAGTATAAATAATTCTATAATAATTTATATCATCATCTTGCAGTTATCCTGGAAGGCTGAAAAATTACTCCAATTAGCCTTAAGAAATGATATATACCAACTCTTTTCCTAGAATGATCTTATAATTATATGAGAATGTTGACCAACATGGCTGGCAGAGGGGACATTCTTGTGTTAGTTTCTTAGATACAGATAACTATTGTACTAAATCAAACCCTGTCTCCTATTTTTCCTCTCTCAGTTAACACATCATGTCCACCTACACAACCACGTCACTGAGCCTCAATGAACTGCTGCATTCCAGAAAACTTTTTTCCTGCTTGCTTTGTTTATAGTTTAACATCACATGTCCACAAAACAATTTTCACCTGAAAAAACCTTACAAATAGATTAGATAAACTACATGTGAATCTGATATATAGGTATCTTATGTACATCATTCAGAAAAGACTTGTAAGATCTCTTCTCAAAACAGGTATTTTTTTCTTTTTTTTTTTTAAAGCAACATATTCCTAAGTTATTGCATCAAGAAGTTGCTAAACAATAATGCAGAATTACTATGAGAACAATTGAAGCAGCTTCAAGAGCAGTTTAAAAACAAGGCAGCTAAAAGCTATGTGCTTACAAACTTTCCACAATTTGCTGAACAAAAAAATTCCAGAATTCAAACCTTCATATAAAACAAGATTATTATTTATTTTTTTTTCAGTAATAGCAGTTCTTATATAAAGATGTCTCCTTTATGACAGCAATCCCTTGCCTAAAGGAAAAGAACATCATGCAATCTCTTGTGGCATGTAAGCACGTCCGTTTGCGGTCTCAGAGTTTGTCAGCACCAAGGGAAATCTTTATTGCCTGGTACCTGCACCACTTCAATGTAGTTCTTGTTTAAATAATGAGAAAAAATCGTGACTTGAAATCCAAAGGAAACTTTACATCTTGTGTAACAACTCCTCCTGTCACCACTACAACATGAATCTTTGCTTAACTCTGTTTCAACATGAATGTTAGGAAGAAATGCCGACAGAGCAGAGGAGGCAACGTTACAGTAAAAGCACTGCTAAATAAAGAAAATAACTTTTTTTCTTTAAGTATAAGAAAAGCTGTTTGTAGCAGAGCATGACTTTCAATATCATAGTGCTACTGATCTGCAGGACAGAAGACGGTAAATTCGTCCCTGGAGCATGACTAAAGAGCACTCTGAACTTAACTCTGGGGTTTCAGCTAGATTAGTTGTGGTAGAACAGGTATTTCAATTGATTTCTTCATCAAAAGTAAGACAAGATTTTTCTTCCCGGTATATAAATCTGTATTTCAGATAGTTTGGTGGGGAAATTTGAATATAAGACTTTAATTACATTCTCAATAGAGCTGCTGTGTTAATTCAGGACAACACACCCATGTATTTATACAGATGGCCCTGGTGATCATATTTGCCATGTGAATTCTCTACAGGGAGGCTAGGGAAAGGCAGAACTCCTAGGATACATGCTTGTCTGCCCAGTTTCACACTTTGAAATCCTCAGCAAACCCTGATTTATATACCGCCAACTGTTTTCCTATCTGATTAGGCAGTTTTCTATTCCAGTAAGCATGTAAAATGGATGTAGCCAAATTTCCACAGTGAGGAACGAAAAAACAATATTTATAGTTTAGAAATAAAATAAGCCAAAGGAATCAGGTCTGTTGGGATCATAAAGAGTTTAATAGGGTGGTGAATTTCTGACAAATCTGGATTGTAGGAATGGGAGGTGAAAGCCTAGTTTTAATGGATAGTCAAGTTTAGGGTATGTTTATATAATAAACACACAGACTTAAGAAACGTGTTTAGAATAAATTATCTTGAAGGCAGACAGTTGTCACTTTTTGTTGGTTTATGCTTTAACCAGAAGGTAAGGTTTGAATCAAATAGACATCTGACATGAATATTTCAGCTACCACTTTCAATAAGTGAATGCAACATTTGATATATATATATATATATATTTTTTTTTTTTTTTTTTTTGCAAGGTCTAATTAAGCCTTCTTGTAGAAAGATAAGCACATGTTGCTTATGTCAATCAAGTTGTCCACTACAATGCAAGAAAACAATCACTAACTTACTGTTTTAATTGTAATATTACAAATAGCAGAGCACAATGGGAGTCACTCTTCCAGTCGTATATCAAGTTAAACATTTTAAACAAACTCCAGGAGAAAAACTGCTATACAATTTCAGTATTTTTTTAATCAACTTGACAAATACATGCTGGTGACTGTGGAGAAAAAAACCAGAGCAATAAATCATATGCCAGCCCTGAAACAAACCAAATATATTAAACTGTAGCTCTTCACTGTACCTCTTTAAAAAGACAAAAATACAATCATCATCTTGCACTTTGTTTTTTTTTATTTTAATAAATAAATGATTTCCAAATATTATTTTGCTTTTAAAGCCACAATCAATTAAAATAGATTCTCAATGAGTACAACTATGTGTAAAACCCAAGATTACTAAATGTAACTTTGTTAAAACGTGGAAAAATATAATTTTTTTTAATGTCATTTGGTCTCTCTAATTTATCTCCATATTAATTTAGTATCCTTTCATTATTTCATTAACTTTAATTGGTAAATAGGTTGCTTATGTTATTCTGCATTCTGCAGAAATGTATTGTCTCTAAGTATCTCATTTCACACTCACTTTGGTGATTCTCCTCAGACAAAATAGACTGAGTGATCTACATAAAATTACCGAAATAAGAATTTTGGTTTTAGGGTTTCTAAAGGTAATTCATAAAGCCCACAACTGCTGAATTAAACATTTCATAGCTGTATCTTGCAAGAATAGTCTTTCAAGAATGCTCTCTTATGAATGTTTTATTTTCTCTCTCTTATGTAATTCTCTAAACACAAGAAAAAAGCATATGCTTTATATATCTAGAAAGAATATACTTTTGCTTCATCAAGGATTATATGAATAATGGATAAGTGGAACACAGTTTACAATTATTGCTAATATTTCTGCTTAGCGATAGTGTTTCTTGCTTTGTACTTTCCTGCTCCCTGGCAAGGTGACTTTCATCCTCTAGGCTGGCCAGAAAACCTAATAAGTCATTCTGGCAGATGCAGTGGGTTGAAGCAGTGAGATGTCTGTTTTTTGGAGTCATGTTTGAGTTCTACTGTCTATATCATGTATATATTCTATTTGGATGTACAAAGGCCGCGTCTGCATTAAATAAAGTATTTTTATCTCCCTGGTATTCATTGATTTATTTGCCCTCTCTTTCTCCCCACAGTAAATGCTTGAGTTGTCAGTTTGTGGCAGATGAACAAATGAGTTTCTGAAGCATCAGCTATGAGAAATGGTACCAGAACATTCGTTTGGAAAACAAAATTTTGTTCTTTATGCAAATCAGTGATTAGTTAATTCCCCACTGTCTTTAGAATGACTCTCTTTGTAAAAGTGAGATCATCCAGCTTCTGTGGTAGAATGTCAGACAACATGGGATGTTTCTGGCATCCCCAGTCCAAACATCTGAGTCACTGAGAGTTATCAGGTACAAACTTGAATACTAGACTAGGAGAATGATTGTATATCACCTTTAAATTGCATCCATCCTTCTTATCATCTTTGGTAAAAGTCTCATGAACGATAACTTTTTAGATGAATCCCTTGCAACTTGAATAGGACAGCTGTTTGTCTTTCTGATTTGAAACAGCACATCAAATTGGCTCATATATTTTTGGCTGAAGGGACTGAATGAAATAGAAGGTTGTTCTTTCTCTATGAGCCAACATATTAGAATACAGAAAGTGAAATATTTGGTTGGCATATGCTATTTGAATTCAAAGTGGATTTCCAGAGAAAAATTCAAGGGAGAGTTCAATTTCAAAATTATACTGAATGCATTAGATTATTAATGATTTTATCTTTTAATGACAACATCAGCTACTTTAACACTTCTAAACTATTGAAAATACTTTAAATAACCTTTTTTACACTTGTTTGCTTCTGCATTCCTTTCTTATTTAAAAGAGACTGAGCATACTATGTGCAAAATGATGGCATAAGAAAATGTAAAAATGAAATATGGAAGAAAATAAAGTATCAGTCTCACTTGCTGGGTGCTTATATTATAGAATATAATAACTGTGTACAGAAAAATAGCATCCCTGAGTGGCTTGTGTTGGAAGTGACCATAAAGCCCACCCAGTTCCAACCCCCTGCCTCGGCAGAGTTGCCACCCACCAGACCAGGCCACCCAAGGCCCCAACCAACTTGGCTTTGAACACCTCCAGGGATGGTGGATCCACAGCTTCTATGGGCAGCCTGCACCAGCATCTTACCACCATCTAAGTAAAAATATCTAATCTAAACTTTCTTTTAATTTAAGACCGTTACTCTTTATCCTCTTGAATATCTTACCTGTTGTTTAACGCTGTCACTTACTTATCACATTGTCCTAAAGAATTTATAATTCTTGTAACTGTCACCTACTGGACATTTCTCTTAAATAGTTCCTGCATGAAGACACATCTATGTCCACTAGACCTTAAAGAACAGATCTTGATATTGATTGGTATTCACAAGTTTATTGCTGCTTAAAAGAGCTATGTGCATTTGTATGTATTTTACTTAATTTTACTTTGTTCTCTAACATGCTTGTTTAATTTCCTCATTGAATTTGTGCCTGCATTTCAAAATCCGCTGAAGATTTTTTCTGAATATGGCTGTCTTCCTAGGTAAGAGATGATGGCCTTAAGGACTTCAGGACTGAACTACAACAACTCACCTGTACTGACAGCTAATGTGCTTTACGTGGCCAGAAACAGAATTCTCCCTTATGAAAGAATGAAGTCTCCACAATTTCTATCTTTCTTTGATTTTTTAAATTAAATAAAATGGAGATAAGTCAAAGCTAAAGAAAGTCAAGCTTTAACGTGCACACAGTATAGGAGCATCCTACTGAAATCATTCTTTCTTTACTTTCCTCTGTGTCTCATAGTTGTGAATTTGGGGGTGGAGAGGGCATTAAATACAGCATACTTGGCATACTTCCATAGCAAGTTTCAGCTTTCCTGAATCATTGTTTTCTGATATAAACGCACATGTTTTGGACTATGTCTAGAGTAATTTCAATTCCTTTTTGCCAGCCTGTGCTGCTAAATTTTTTCCCAGTCCTTTCCTGCTGTTTTCAGCTATGTTATTCCTTGTTAATTGGAGTACATCACTTTTATCTGCTTTGATGATGCAGGAAGACTTAAACAAGGGAATAAGAGGTGCTTTAAGAAACCTGACACCTGTGAGTATGGTAAAAGGCATAGATTATGGTCTTTCCCCAAATTAGAAAATTAAACAGAAACTAATGCATGTCAAAGATCAAACAGGCAAGCAATAATCTGCCTCCACAATTACTACCAAAAGGGATTGATTCAGTTGATATTTTCCAAATACAATCTGACATCTCATAAAAATTACAGCTAAATCTACAGAAACTAATTTCTGTTTTTTCACAGGTGTTTATCAGGTTATAAATGCACCTAAATTATTGGTTGTTATAAATGCATAATGGAAGGATATAGTTTAGTAGAAGCCATAGAACTTCGAAATCACCTGTGAAAATAAACTGAAATTGAATATTTCTGTCTGTTAGTAACAGTCCTGAAACATTTTGTGGCTTTTGAAAAATTAGATTTTTAGTGCTCTTTAACCAAAATATTATTTTAGTTATTTATTTATTTTTGAACTTCCCTTATGGTCTCCTCATAGAAACATTTCTCCCTGCCCATTTAAGGCCACATCTACTGACTGACTCGTTCTATTAGCCTAAACTGGACTGGACTGAACCAAAAACTGTTTTCCCTTGAATTACTGGGATCCTGATTTTATGCACCATTACAGATTCACTTATATTTTCTGTCACCTAAATAAGCAATGAATACAATTATTTCAATACTATTAGGTGTTATTCTGAGATTTTTAAAAAGTCTTTGGAAAATTTGTCTTATTTCAGATTGCGATGTAGACAGAGTGGCAACATACAGAGGTACTGAAAAAAGGTGAACTTCAGACAGCAGGAATTCTTCCAACTGCTGAATATACCAAAGAAAAATGCATAATTTATCTAAATGACACAGTTGTGTTTTCACTCTCGGAAAACCTTTACTTCCTTAATTACTACAGAAATGCCTTACTTGTATCTAGAATTATCAAATTGTTTGAGTTGGAAGGGACTGTTAGAGGTCTAGTTTCTAATTCCTTGCAATGAGCAGGGACATCTACAGCTATGATCAGGTTGTTCCCCTTCCCTTTAGATACTGACAGGCGGCAGTCAGGTCTCCCCAGAGCCTTCTCTTCTCCAGGCTGAACAGCCCCAACTCTCTCAGCTTGTCATTGGAGGAAAGGTGTTCCATTACTTGGATCACTTTATGACCCTCCTCTGGACTTGTTTCAACAGGTCAATATCTGTCTTGTACTGTACAACACACCTGGTTGCAGTATTCCAGGTGAGGTCTCCCCAGCATAGAGCAGATCACCTCCCTTGCCCTGCTGGCCACACTTCTTTTGACGCAGCCCAGGATGCTGTTGGCTTTTTGGGCTGTAAGGACACACTGCTGGCTCATGTCCAGCCCCTTCTGATTTCAGTGCTAAGGGTCTTTTATTATTACTAAAAATGGTATAGGGTAGTTCTTGTATAAAATTTACAATGTATAAAATTGAGAACTTATTTAAAATAAAAGGACAAAAGTTAGCTAATACCAAGAATACAGGCAATTGAGAACACTGAGACAGAAAGAGTGGGTACAGGATAATCTTTATGATTGTCTTTGCAGGAATATATGAGCTATTTGAGTTAAAATAAAACAGTTTGTCCTTAATCTGCCTGTAGGAAAGCAAAACAAAAACCGACACAACAAATCTTGAAGAATGCCAATGTTAACAATGATAACAACAGGAAACTTCTCTATTTTTTTTAATGGTACTGAACGTATTTTAAGCAAAATTTGGGAAAATATCAGGGATCATACTTGGGCTATAAACTTTTGCTCTAAGCTGAAACACAGCACGCAAAGTTTCAGCACAGTAGAATGACTGCTTTTTAATTATTAAATTCAGTTTGAACTATTTCTTTAAGCAACAAAAACTCTCCAAAATCTAGACTGAAATAAAATTCCTTCCCTCAGACGCAAACTTTCCTATATTTACATTATTTAACACTGTTAAACAAAGTCAGGAAAATAATTAAAAAAAAAAAAACAGAGGGAAAAATCTCAAAAAGTTAAATTGCAACAGTTGTCACAAAATGAACAAAATTGAGTATAATAGTTAAAAATCAGTTTAACTTCATCAAAAATACTGGCTATTTTAAACCTCCATGTCTACAGTAGTTGTTGCTTTTCCCCTCCTTTATATTCTCTTGTCTATTAGATCCTTACTCTCAACAGAAGAATAGGGCGTAACCCTATTTCTATTTTGACATTATTTTTTACCTTAAAGCATGACTTCAACGTATTTCAACTGGTTTTATTTGCATTACAATTTCAATAATATCAACGCTACGAATATGTCTCTTTAATAAACAAAGATCTATGATTGGACTAACTGGATCTGTATAAAAGATCCACTGCTTTCCTACTGACACACTAATTTAGCAGTAAGAAGTGCTTATCTTTTCATTGAGAGTGAAATTCATTCCTGTTTACACTACTGTCTAAACTTGGCTCATATGATATAAAAATTGCTTTAAAGTCCTATGAAGGATTTAGGACTTTAGAGAGATGTAGGTGACTCATAGGCTTCTGAAATTCACTTTAGATGTACACTGTGGCACCAGTGCTCGGACTCATTGACTTACTGCTAAACAACACAGACATCTCTGAGCCAAGGAACAAATAGCTTCAGACAGAAGAGAACAGCTAAATAAAGCACATAATATTTTTTTTTAGGAATAAAACACCTAAAGACCAATTTGGAGATCCCAAGGCATGGTCAAAGAAACTGCTAATGTGCAACTCAGAGTATTTATTTGCTATAATTTCAAACGGTTGGATCATATTTGCTCAAAACATTTTGACAACATTAACTTGAGTTTATTACAGTTCTGGTGAAGCTTGTTACATTTATTGCAAATTTTTGGAATTCACTTGATGTTGCAGAACTTGAGACACGTATTAATTTTTTCAGAAACTTGTCCAGAAGAACTGAACTGACAGTAACAGAAGTTTGCTATTGGGCTACTGTAAATAGCTTCTTTTTGATGGTTGTGGTGTTTATATATGTATATGTATGTATGTATATATGTTATATGTATATATGTATATGTATATATATATATATATGTATATATGTCATATATGTATATGTACATATATATATGTATATATGTTATATATGTATATGTATATATATATTTCTATATATATATACACACACACACACACACACACATATATAGTTAGGCAAGCACACAGAAAAGATAAAATAAAAACAGGAATTTAACCAACATGATCACCTAGAAGAGCAAATAGAATAAAATTGTTTTGCAAGTGAACTGTCCTATAGATGGCATAATGGAGGAAAAAAGGCATTTAAATCATCAGAGTAATCAAAGGAGTGAAAGTAGAGCAGAGGTAATTAGCTTGCAGCCTAGTAGAGGCTACTGACATTCATGCTACTGACATAACATGCAAAAGTAGCATGCGGGAGAAGGCAGAAGGCTGTTCAATGACTTGAGAAATGTGGGAAACTACTTAATAATTGCCATGGGTTATTAATTTTACGTGTACGTAAAATAGATTTTGCAAATGCACTCACAAAATAAATAAATAGTACAGTCATAAACAAATAGCTAAGAGGAAACAAAATCTTTTCATCTGAGAACTACATACATAAGATGGAAATAATATCTGATTTCAACTGCAACTCCAAACAATCCAAAGCACTATTTTTTTTAATACATTTTTCCCTATAATATTTATCTTACAAATGAAATCAGATGTAGTTATCTGCCAGAAATTTTTTAATAAGCTGCAAAATAGGAAAATATAGTATTAAAATTCAAAAAATTTTTTATTCCCTCCAGTTCCTTTTCTTTTCTTTTTTTTTTTTTAATCTAATTGGGACCAACTGGCCTCATTGCTTCTTATAAACTTAGCAATATATATTCAGAAAAAGGAATAAAAATGAACAGATGTTTCTCCTTAAAGAAGTCAGACAAAGATTTTTCTTACACAATAAATCAGCTGCTAGTGGATTTCCAGGACACTGCTCCAGGCTAACTGCTTAGGCATGTCTTAAAAAAAAGGGGTTTACCTCTGTATGTATCCAAAACTGGTAAAGTAGGTTAAATTGCAGATGAACAGCAAACACTGATGGTGGAATGAAAAGAGCCATGGGTAAGTTGAACATCTGGAAAATGAAAAAAAATAATACACTTATCAATCTAAAATTGTGATGATATAATGAAGTACTATCTCAGGAGCTCAAAGCATTGCACAAGATAATTCCGTCTTAACATGCCTCTGTAATGTAGACGTTAGATAGAATAGATACTGATTATTATATTGCTACTAGACAAGGAATAACGAGTGAGATATAAATTGCTGTGAAAGTCATTTGTCAAAAGTAATAAAGTGAGCAAGCAGTAAAATCAAGTAAAGAATTCAGAAATCCTGAGATGATACATTTATTCTCTGAAATGCATGGAGTAGACAGCAACATATCCTCGACACGAAGGCTTTACTTTTAGGGGAGAATTATCACAGAGTAAGCAAGGTGTGAATTTATAGCACTGTAGACATCCCCTATGCGAGCACCAAAAGGGTAAGGCAGAGTTTACTCCACTTTCAAAACTGATTACAAATTTTTGCCCTAACTTGCTCACAGCATATCCCTTGAAACCAGGACATACTGCTGGATTACAAAAATGGGCTAGCACAGAAGTAGTTTCAGCAAACTATCTCCTTAGAAAAAAGATTATTTCTTGTAAACAGAGAAAAGTCTCAGTACAATCAATCAACCACTCTGCTGGCTGAGCAATAGGGTAAGACTTCCATGCATTGACATGTAAAAATTTCCTTTTTTTCTTCCTCCTTTTACCTGACTTTGCATGACACCAGCTGAATTAACAAGTTAATTCTTCCCTAAACAGATTCAAATTCCTTTTCTACTTCTTAAAAAAAAATAAAGTCTTTAAATATCAGAGAAGAAATTTGATAGCCCTGATAGGCCTCCTGAGCAACAAATTGCTTAAGCATAGATCTGCAGAAAAACAATGCATAGTATTTAACGATGATATTCCTCCTGTTTTTGTCAAGAGGTCTATCCAGTAGGTAAGACATCAAGCTGGGGGTGTGAAACAAATGCACTTCCAACCCAGTGATGTGACTGACACAAAAAGTCACCACAGTGATTTGCCAACGTTAGAAGCCAATGGATAACTCCAGCTTGGTCTTCAACACTGGAAAGAAACCACAAAATCACAGGAGCTTCAGCATTACCTTCTAGGGCTGTGACAGCTGTGATTTCAAAAACTACATTCAAAGACTACATGGATCACAGCTGCCCTACAAACTATACCTACATTTTTCCTGTTTAAGTGCCATGGAAGTTATTTTTCAAGATGTAAAAGAATCCAAAGATAGAAGGACTGCACTGAGCTTGTGGAACTTACAGAACATCAATTATCTAGCTTTAATCAGTACTTGAAGACCAAAGTGTTTGTGCAACATTTCTGAAACCAAAAAAGAGAAAAATATATTGAGAAGTTGAATTTTACACATTTAATTCGTAATAATCATGCAATCTCAGTAAATTCACACTAATTCACAGCTACTCTTACTGAAGGTGGGAGCTAGTAAATGTCATCATGGAGGTGCAGCATTTAAGTATGAAATTTTGAGATGGTTATGAGACATTTTTTAGCGTTAAATATTTAGAGCAGATCAGACTACCAGCAACCTGGACACCCTTAGTATTTAATTACTAAAAGTGCAGTAAGCTCCAGGAAAAGAGACTGAGATATTTGTCTCATGACAGCCAGAAGGCTGGCATGTTTTTTCTCAAAATCTTACAGTGAAGTCAAGGAAGGACTAGGACACATGGCCAGTAAAGTTACTGCAATTTTCTCTTATTATTGATTATACCTGTCTAATGGCATGATAAGAGCAGGAAATTTAAAAAAAAAAAAAAAAAAAAAAAAAAAAAAAAAAAAAAAAAAGAACAGAGAGGAAGTTGGTTGAAAAAAAGAAAAAAACAGATGGTTTTCAGATTATTCATGGAAGTGATTGCAGGATTTAAAGCAGAGTTAAAGATAATATGCTTTTCCCCTAAAAGTTGCAGAATGCAATTTGGTGGTATTTACAGGTAACTCAGAGGGGAAGGAAGGATCATCTTCACATTTATTTTGTAACCTACTTCTCAGAATGACTACTGGGATTTTCCTACTAAATAGCGAGATGAAGAAAATATCATATAAATACGTAAAATTGAGAATGCTTTTCTAGCTGCCTCATGTTTCTTTCAATGCAAGCTTTATTTTATAGAGACAGGATTTGAAACATCATTTCTGAAAGCTGAAGCCATACAAAGAGATAAAATCCTCTTATATAAAAAAAAGTCTCCCATTTGTGGTTGTACTGCAACAAGATCAACATCAGAAAGAAAAGAAATTTTTGACTGGAAACACCAATTTACCAAATCAAAACATTTCCTGGGAACTTACCAGCTTTCACTAATCTGCAGAAGAAAAGCTTTCCTGGCTCAGAGATGGAATTTCTGGTCAAAACTGCAGAAAAATGTCACACTCAAATCTTTTCCCACATGTGAATTCAGCAACAGAAATTGAGAGAGAGCCACAGTGAGTGATAACCTGGGAAATGCACTCATTGAGGAAGCAGAGAGGAATTCATGCATCGCAGCTACGTGTCAACAACTAAGGAACTGGCTTTTCTGGAACAGTGTATGTCCACCACATTGCTGAATGCTCTCTGAATTGGGCATTCTCTATCTTTCTGTCTCTACTAAGTAAAAGCTTATAAATGCTTCCACAAAGAAATGGAAAGATGTGAATATTATGAAGTTTAGCAGAAGGGCAGAGTTTCCTGAACAGGACCAGCACTGAGTCCATCTCTCTCTAGGCCCTGTCGCTGGGGTTAGCTGCTAATCTTCTCAGCAAAAAGCAAAGGGACTATGGTGCACAGCAATACTCTGATGCTCTGCAAGAAAATTACTCCCAGCGAGCTAGCTAGTTCACATGAGATACACTTTTGTGAGGATTCATTGGGAAATAAAGATTCTGTGCTGGAAAAAAGAGTTACCTGTTTCCTTTCTAAAATTATATACAGGCATTTGCACTACTTTTAAAGCATCAGGTGTAATTCAAACCTTTAGATCTAAGTTGATTAGATAGCTTTATATAAATTTCAAACTAAAGTCTTACCCTTGGATGATAGTTAAGTACTGGTACTCAAGGAACTAAGCCACATCTTTTCATGCATCTTCCTTTCACAACTGCACTTTAACTAAGCATTTCATGAGTTGCAAAAAACTGTATACAACATCAGCTTGCTGATGTCTTCTTAAAAATTAATACACACTCTTTCCATCTTTTCACTCCAAATAGACTGAGAAGTGGTTTTGAAGCCTAACAGTAGGTCTGCTTCTCCACAGCCTCTCCACTGGACAAATGGAAATGCTTTGTGTGCAAGTGATTTGAAGTGACTGACATTCAATTTCAAGGTCAGTACAGCCCATGCCAGTGATTGTACTTAAAACATGTTTTTCTCTTCTCTTTCATTTCACATCTTTTCAATCAGCCCAAGCACAACCCACACAGATTGTTATGCTGATTTATTTATCTCACAATGTTTAACTTAAAACACATACAGATCTGGCAACAGAAAAGTCTCACAATCCCACAACATACACCATGACTTTCTCACAGCACACACAGAACTGGATGGAAACTGCATTCAACAGTACAGTTTCAGTGACATCAGACTACTCTCAAAGATTAACTAAAGATTTCACTGAGTTTCAGCTTCCAAGCAGATTCATCCATGAGGTTCTGGGAAAGTCTGGCAGTCCAAAAATAACACAAGTGCAAGAATTAGCAGGAATTGTGTTCATGCACATTAAGGCTTTGGAGAAAGAAAACCAGACACTTCCCAAAAATTGTGGAGAGAGGAAAATCCTCATATTTACATCAACAAAATGCTTTGGTTAATATCAAATATTTGGTAGAAGTGGATTTCTACACTGTTTTCCCTTTTCTCAAAGCAAATCAATGTTAAATGAGCATGTTATTTGCCAAATGATACCAGTGTGGTCCTGAGGATGGTCTCCAGAACCTAAGAAAACCAGACATCTTGGCCTCCCTGAATATTTTGTGCTCTCAAAGGCATCATCCTCAGAATCAAGCAAGCAAAGTGCTCATACACACACCCATCTGTATACACACAGGCTTTTTGTCTCTTTTGAATTATTGTTTTTGTTAAGCATTTGAACATATGGTCCCAATGGGTATATGTTCAAAGGTTAAATCTTTAACATGGCCGTATTTATATAGGAAGCAGAGCAGTGACAGAGATATTTCCACAATTGTTCATTATGGCCATTTAAAGTTGAGGCATTGCTGCTAACATCAGATGACTATTTTATGAATAAAGTTAACACGAATTTATAGAAAAGAGTTTAAGACAAAACTCAGAAATAGTATCCCTTTCTCAGGTTCCTAAAGAACCTCTTTTTTTTTTTGTTTTTTTTTTGTTTTTTTTTTGTTGTTGTTGTTTTTTTTTGAACCTACTAACCTCATATTATGCTCGTGAAAAAATTATGAACAGGCTAAATCCACGTTCAGTTATGTGAGATAAATCCAGTTGCTCATAGGCTAATCACAGAAATTGCCAGAGGTCTGTGAGTTTCTTCCACCCACCTGTATTACACCTCACTGGAGCACAACTTTTATACATTTTATATACTTTATAATATATATTTGTTACTTTAATATCTAATGCAGATAGTTCAAATTGTCAAATTATAATCTTAAAAAAAGAAAGAAACAAAAAATCTAAGTTAAAAAAAAAAGCATTCAAAAGAGAATATAAGAAAGCAACTGATGAAAAGTGGCAATTACCCTGAGCCCAAAACTAAAAATGGGATAGTATTTTCAACGAATTTATGAATGTATCTGAAATATGTTTATAAATCTGTGAGTAACTGTCTTATTTTCTATTTTGATGTGTACACAACTCACTATTTAAATTTTATCTGAAACAAAACTAGATAAAAGTGGTGGCATACTTCTTTGACTTTGAGTGCTGACACATATGTCACTAGCGGAGACAAATAAATCTGTTTGCACGTGTCCAAACTAATCTTTACTTGTTTCTTTCTCTGCTCCATTCAGCTACACAGAGAAATTTTAGAGTGGTTATATTATACTCTGAACTTTTCCTGTACTTATGCTTGAATAACTAAATAAAGAACTATCCTCTTTACTTGGGAAATTATGAATATATTAAAAAGAACTAGTCTTCTTAACTATTGTATCTCTTTTCAGGTTTGCTCTAAAAGCATTGATGAATGTACTTTTAAAGCTTACGACTTTCAGATTCTTCCGTTTCATCTCCTCTGCTTTTCAGAGCCAAATATCTTAAATAATTAATCTTCTCCTTCAAAAGGAAATAAACATTGTATTTTCACTTCTACTAAATCATGGTGATATTGTTTGTCAAATCCTGTGCAACTTACCCAGGAGGTGTATCTCTGCAGAAAGGATTGTCTCAGGGCTGTGAACAAGTTGTAATCTTCAGAACTATGATGTACCTGGTGCGCTGCCCACAGTATATTAACCTCTGCAAAATAGATAATTTCTAATGATGTATGTACGAGTGAATAAAGTAATACTTGTTTCCCATGGCATTTTTTTCTTCAGCTAAATACAACTAATCTTCCAATTTACACTTTGCTATTATTGTGTAATATAGCATACCAGGTAATAAAAACTATTGTTCAGAGAGAGCTTCAGTAGGATGGGTTAAATGTCAATAAGCAGATACAAGTCAGTGTAACTTTTGTGTCGATGAAAGTAAGACTACAGCAGGAACAAAAGTCATCACGGGAGGGGCAGAAGGAGATATGAGAAGAGAGCTTAACATTCAGAAAGCCTGAGCTAAGTCTCCTGATAACATGAGATTCATTAGGAGCTCCATGGGGTTAACAGGGACAAGGACTGACTATGTCTTAAAGCTTTCATTGTTTACTGAAGTTATAATTCAACACTAGAAGGAAACACAGAACGTTCCACTAATCTTATGCTTCGTATTTAAACAACTTAACCAACATCTGCTGTTATGCTCTTCTGGAGCACGTAAATCCACTTGTACCACAGACCACAAAACACCATTGCCTGCCCACTCTTTTTACACAAATGGAAAAACAAATGGCTTCTTGCTGGAAAGTGTTGGAAATTCTGGAATCAGTCAAAAGACAGTGAAAATTCTCTTGTGTTACAGTTAAGAAAAGTTGCTGGAATAAGGGCAAAAACAGGGTCAGGTGGTTTTTTTTCCTGAAAGTGTGACACCTCTGTTGTACTACAGTGAAGAAAAATATTTCAAAATCCTATTTGTATTTCAAAACATTTTCTCATATAGTGCAAATTTGGATGCTCTCTTCACAATGAATATTTACTTTTTTTTTTTTTGTATTATTTTTATTTTTATTATCTAAACAGTCTTAAATGAGAGGTTATCAAACAGAAAAGAAAGCCAGAAAAAACTCACGGCCATCAGATATAAAGACACAAAGAAAGAGGAAGACCTTAATCACAACAAAATGAGAAAGTGGGTGGCTAATGTAGATCAAATAATGCCTATTTAGCACAAAAACTAATTCAAGGTCACATACATCCCAAGGGATGAATCATACTCAAAGCCGCAGCAGATTACAGAAATTACAAGTTAACTAGCTGTCCACCAGCTGCGTGGTACCTTCACCACTGAATTGTTTCACCCAAACAATCAGAGAAGTGCCATTTGCAGATATTATAACACCACTCACAGAATGATCTTATAATGTGTATTTGAAGGTTTGAAATTATCTAGCATCAAGCTTCCACTCAGTAGTTCAGGCCTGTTGATTAAAATGTTTGCAATGTGAAAAGATTGATCTTAAGGTGCCTGAAACATTTCAATGGACTTGACAGTCTTGAAACAGGAAGTAACAGACTTGTATGTTAGATGATGAGATTTTAAAATGTAATGAATTTTGATGGATTTTTGGCAGACTGCATAACAACACCATTTCTGCATATTTTCTAAGAAAATCCTTACCATTGCTGAATGGAAACTGTAGGTTCAGTTATCATAAAACTAACTTAACATTCAACCTGAGAATTATTAATTCTTTAAAGCATTTCTTCCTGAAGCAGCAAATGTTCACTGTATCAAGAATTAGTGATCTCTCTCAAAAAAAAAAAAAAAAAAAAAAAAAATAACACTAACAAAACATCTTGATTTACTCCAGCCTAATGAGCTCACTAGGAGATGAATTATTCAGGTGAGCTTCAGTACTCAATAATAATTTGTATTTAAAATGTTTCCCAAGACCTCAACAGAAGCTAAATGAGTGAAAAAAGCATCTGAAAAGGTGGAGGTTAAAGACCTGTCTCCTTAGTTGTTTTAAAAGCATTTACTTCCTATCACAAACTGTGTGTAACACAAGCCTCCGCTCAATGAAGTACAGCTGTACAAACAGGGTACAGTAACTGGATCTTGCTTCTTTCCCTCAGTCATTTTTCTGCATTGTGAAAAGTTCAAGGAAGAGAATCTATGATGATTTTTACAGTCTACTTTCACTCTAGTTAAGGTCAAATGGCTTTCAAAATGAATTACTAAAAAGACATTATATTAATATTCATTTTTCAGTTAAACTGCCTCTTACACTAACAACAGTAACAAGGTAACTGAATATTGGTAAAATGTTAATCTTTCAGATCTGCAAGTCAGCCTAAACGATCTATCACTCAAAAATATACCACAGGAATATTAGGGACATAAACAAAAATTTACGTCAAAAGTAATTTAACCATTAAAGCTGTTTCAGACTTTTTCTGCTACAGTTAAGTGAATTAAATCTTCCTCCTAAAGTCTCTTCTTGCTGACATTAACATCACCGTCTGTGTTAAATTCCTTGATCAGAAATAATTTCTGTCCCCAGCATTAATGTGAAGAAACTGATTATCCATTACTTCTTTTTGAAAGAGAAGAATAATTTCATGAATAAGTATAAAATGGGTCACTCCAAAACTCATTTTGTAAGCAACAGCACACTAAAAATATTAAATGTTACTGTAATTACAGGTAAAAGACATCTCACAAATGTAAGAAACAGACCAACAGATCAAGAACTCATTGAAGAAACAGATCAAGCACTCATTAAAGAATGCAGCTGATTGCTCATTAACTACCCAAATCAGGGAAGTATGTGTCTACATAAAGGGTAGACCCCTAACAAAAGGGCTGTGGTTTCATTTTTTTATTCATATGTAATAATGACTACTTGAAGCAAAGTGAAAAATGAATAAGAATGAAATTAATAAAGACCATCTCCCATGTACTTTCTAATATTTATTATTATGTAATGGGTAAAAATAAGAGAGAGAGACAGTTATTATCGGATTGTGCGTGTGTGTGTGTGGGGGGGGGGGGGGGGGGATATTTTTAAAGAAAAAAGGAAGTATGATCACGTTTTGTAGATCTCACCAGTTAACGGTCACCAATGAAACCACGGGGAAAAGAAATAGGTGAAAGAACTGCCACCTAATGCTCTAAAGATATTTTTGATGATGCATTCTAAGTCACTGTTACAGAAAATATAAAAATTACATAACTGAAATACACATATGCACAAAATCACTCTTTTTGATTGGGAAGAGTGAATGTCATAGAAGCACGGGATAATTCAGGTTGGAAAAGATTAGATGTCTAGTCTAACCTGCTCTCACCAGAAAAAAACACCAAGTTTCTGAGGGTCAGTTAAGCCTTGGAAACTTCCTAAAACAGAAACTCTCCATAACCCATTCCATGAGGCCTGAATGTCCTCATGGTGGAAAAGTATTTCCTTATATCCAACCAGAACCTTTTTATATCCACCAACTCTGTCCTCTCATCATGCACTTCTACACAGAACCTGGCTCCAGTGTCTTGATAGCCAATGCTTCATCAGTGCTGCAAAGCTACATTTAGGTTTTTCCAAAGCCTCTTTCTCTCTGATTCAGTTTCCTCAGTCTCTAATTTTATTTCTTTTATCAATAAAAGTAATAATATTGGACTAATGGTAAAAAAAATAAATAAATAAAAAATAAAAATTCTCCTCTGCTCTTAGCCCGATTAGTTTAGCAGTTGCAAGTCTAAGTCTGAGGTAACTTCATGTAGACTTGACAAGCTAAAGAGAAAACTGAAGACTAGATGATAACCCATCCATCATCCAAAACACATAGCACCAATTTCCTTTCCTTCCTCACTGATCTAAATGGCACCATTCATTCTCTCATGGAATTACATGCTGAATATTTCAGGATTTATACTAAGTGACGTGAAAATATTCATTGACCTTGTACAATGACAAAAGTAACATATTAAACTATAATTAACTTCAGTAGCAAGATGTTGTTCTCATCTTCCCTATGTCCAAATAAGGCATCTGATCTTCATTCATTAAAAGGAAGACAAGGAAATTCACATTGGCAAAGGAGGCCCTTACTTTGCTAGGTTTTAAGTTGTATAAGTTCTGTCACAACTACATAAAATGGAAATAACATCTTTCACTTTGATTAGACATAGGTTTTCAATATGCAGAAAAAGATCACTAAATTTCTTTCCTACTTTGATCTTTCTTTCTTTTGGAAAAGCCAAAAAGAATGTATTATGTTTTCCCTCATTCCCTTCTGCTCTACCTCCTCTTCTTAATCAAAATATAAACATTCAGTTTTACATACCAGAACAATGATATCAGTGTGGCATAAATGTCTCCAATTAGCTTTAATTTTTTTTCTATTTCAGATACGTTCCTTTCCCCCCAGTTAATCAAATCTCTTTTGGAGGCAAAAAGATAGATCCAACAACAGGGCCATATTTCACTGTTGAAGTAAGTATTCCCTTGTGGTGGTAAAAACTGGTCACTATACACATATAATTTCCCTTTATGAACATAGGACACGGGAACTTCAAAATGAGACTTTTTTGTTTGTTTCAGTGATTTCCACATCCCATCACATTTTGATTAAGTACTGGAGAAAATATATTTGCCCAAATAACCAGTGGTAATTTCAAGAAGTTGCATGATTTAAACCAACAATTTTTCACAATTAAATGATAAAGATTTGACGGATCTTTATCTAGTTTAAAAGTTAAGATAGATCTTTTAATTAAAAATGGGCAATTTCTTTTCACATTTCTTTTACTGCACTTGGATTTCTGAATATAAGAAAAACTAAAAAAAAAAAAAAAAAAAAAAGAACAACAAACCAACAACCCAAGGTGATTTAGAAATATGTCCATATCATATACTGAGTAATGTAAAGTTTTTGTTCTCTTTCAATCAACGCTGACTGTAGCTAAGAGAACAGGTGAAAGTTTCTCTTTATTATCTACATAAACAAAACCTTCAGTTTGACTACACGTCATTTTACAAATTAGATACATTCGTTATATAGTAATTAATTGAACTAGTTATTTACTTAGAAGATAGGTCCTGCTGCTACTGATTACCAGACTACAATGAACTTCACAATGCCAGACACGTGGCAAGAAATTCTCACCAACAGTGTGGTCCCTCCTGACCCCAGCACGACACATGAATAGTGATCATGTCATAAGTCTATATTTCTCCTGTCAGCATTAGTAGAAGAGAAGCTCCACTTATTTACAAAACCACAACTGTTTGATTACTCATGACCTTCCCCCTCCACTCTAATTGATTTGCTTCTGAATGCTTCTTTTCATGCTTCTGAAATGTTTGAATAGATCTATTCTCATGCAGAGCTCTTATCAAAGGTTATCCTTACCACCTGAATTCTATATTGGATGAAACAACCACTGAGACAGAAATTCATAGATTTATTGCTGGGAGGGAGAATTACTGTTTTTTTAAATAAAATTTGGATAAAAATAACTGTGTCTTGGAACAATGTGGATGCCTTTAAGAAGTCACCTCAGAATCCATTATATCACATATAGAATCATAAAGGCTGGAAAAGACCACTAAGTACATCTAGTCCAATTGTTGACCTATTACCACCATGACCACTAAACCATGAAAAAAGAAATCTTCCTACACAGATTAATCATCACCTCTCTGTCAGAAGTACATACCTGCCCTTATTAAGTCTTTTGTGGTGTGGTGCCTCTTTCCTTACTCTTCTGACCCAACTCTGCTTTATGCTTTTCATTTAAATGTTCAATAAGTTTTGTAAGATATGCTGTATGCTAAAAGCCTCTGCTTCCTTCATATTGTGAATTTAACTTTAATAGGAACAAATTCTTCCCTCAGCTACATTAATGTAAGCAGAGGGCTGTATGAGAACAAGATTAGATTTCAAGGACATATCTGGAAGACTCTATCACATACCACACACAAAGAAACCTACATACAGGGAAATGTATATATCTTTTTGTTTTCTTTTTTTTTTTAATAAGACTTTGTGATCTTGACTACAGTGAGTGTTAGTAATAGTTTGTATTCCTGGGACAGTCACACCTAAGAATCAAAAGACTAATTATAAGTAGAACTGTGATTGAGTCATGAATTAGACATGATTTATTGCATTGCTTCAAAAATTTTGAACTTTCCTCTTCTGCACATTTTTATTAGAAAACACCTACCTATGCATATATATCTGATGAGATCAATTATCAGCAATTAGAAAATAGAAGTTCCATTGCTGGCTAGGGGAATCAGACTAATTTAGTCTTTGTTCTCAGAATCTGTTCCAGGAGTTTAGGCAGAACAAGGCAGAAGCTCCCTTACAAGACTCAATCTATTCCTCTTTGGTTGTTTTGCAATTAAGTGTTGCAGTATTCAGGTAGTTACAGCATAGACAGTGCTTCATGTCACACAAGCAGTCTCAAATGGAAAATAACGCTACAATATGAAATTCTGAAGTATATTTAATTGTAATCCAGCAATTTTGCTAGGAAATCTCACTAGACACTGAACCTTCCATGATGCAAGATGTGTTTTTTCTGTGCTTTGTTTAGTATTATCTGTTTTTCAGCTCTCTTCTTGAATTACTCTATGCAGTCAGCAAACTATTTACTGAGTGGGCTAACTTATAATCAAGTAATACATGGTATATGCTCCCATGCCTTACAGGCCAAAAACTGAAGCGACCTTCTACAAAACCTGCCTCCAGAATCTGTCCACATGCCAAAATCTCCTGTTTGATCTGCTGCCATACCAGTTGAAAACACAAAACTGCTCCCACATGAAAATCTACAATAAGATCTGCAAAACTTAAGATGCAGAATGGTCTAGGGAAACGTGGGAAGACCCAGGACAAGCCAAAGTATTACATATGCTGCCCAGAAGATCATATCCCCTCATAGCAAAAATCTGAGAGGTCTAAACTATCCTCCCATACACTTCTGAATCTGTAAAGTATCTAAGATATAACATGGTCAAAAAAGCAGAGCTTAGCCAGGTCAAAAACAATGGCCCACACAACAAATAAATGTCCTGTTTTATTTCATACGCATAGGATGGAAAGACACCAAGAAAACGACTCAGCGCCCCCCGAGACTTCCTCTTTTTTCTTGTAAGAGTAGTTCCCTCAGAAGCTAAAATGCATGAATCACACTTTCTGCAACATAGTTATATCAACACAAACACAAGTCTAACATCATTACAGCAGGTCAGTCCTAATCCACAGGACTTCATTCACTTCACTGACTTCATTCATAATTTTTTAGTCCACTGCTGCATCTCACACAAATTCTCTTATACCAGCTTGCCTGAGTATGACCTGTATGACCTGCTTCTCATACATTCCTAGAGCCAGCTCTCTAGTTGCTTGGATCAGCTTTGTGGCTGGTCAGTTTTGTTCATCTGAGTTCTGAGTGATCTCTGTTGCAAAAAGCTGTATCTTTGTACTTTGTGGAATCATGACAGCAGCAACTGTTAGACAATTGCTTGTCTCTTTCATGGTTGTAAGAAGTGAGGCTATTTTCTGTCTGCCCTGGCTTTCATGATAGATTCTTTACGTTTAATAGTCTGAAAACAGCACTGATTATTACCAAATAAATAAACAAATAAATAATCAGTGTCATGGTACCTTAAAAAATAACTACATCATAGCCTAAAATCCAGTTTGTGAACCCAGTCCCAAGCCATGTCACATTTCCCAGCATGCATACACTATTGGGCAAAGTCCTTTGGTTACCCTTCCTTCAGTAGTTACAGTGATGTTTGCCCACTGACTCTCACAACCTCCTGATTGAATGACATGATATATACGAACTCTCACACCTCATTCCTGTATCAAGTTTTTGCAGCACTTAGCTCTTTCCACACCTTCTTTATTTTTATTTTTTACTACAAAGAGGAGCATATAGTTCATTAATCACCCCATCACAAATCATTGAACTAGATTTATATATTAAAATTAAAACCTGCAACAAATTCCTTTTAAAGGAGAAGATCCTCAGCAGCTGGTGCAAAATGACTTTTATTAAGCTATGTCAATTCATACAAGCTGCAAACTTGAGTCAAGCTTTTCCAAATATGGCTGATTGCAGCACTGGCAATCCTTAGTTCTGAGTATTTGCCAGCCTGTATAATATAACTTGGTGTTGCTGAATACTTAAGTCAAACTGTGGTAGAAATGTGTGAAACACATTAGCTGTGACCAAATCAGCACTTTACTCCTTAGCTCGACAATAAAAAGAACTGAAACTAAGTTAATTCTTAAAAAAATTATTTCAGAGAGCCTATAGATACATAGTTTACTTCTCAAATTTCTTATGTATATTTATAATATTTTTTCTGAAAGCCCCTTTGCCACTGAAATGTCAGCTTATGCAATTTGCATATATATTCATTTTTGAGGGTCTTAGAAGGAAAATACTGGAATTAAATGGGGAAAGAAAATCGAGGATAATCTTTTTTTTTTTTTTTTTTTGGTAGGCTTTTGTTTTGTTTTGTTTTTTTGAGAGAGAGAGAGAGAGAGAGAGCGGGGGAGAAAGAGAGAGAGAGAGAGTTCTTATTCTCCTGCATTCTGGGCTGTCTCTATACAAGATTGATGTCTGGTGTCACTGTTAGGAAGTGCAAACTGTTCAGCTTCATTGCAATCTATGTCCTCATCCTCTTGCTCCACAGGATACCACATACTTTGGCAGGCAATATTCAGATGGGAAGCACTTTAATGGCAAGAATAGATGCCAGTGAAACCTTTTCCCACAATGTTCAAAACTCTAAACGTACATACGCTACAGAAAAATAAAGCTGCAGGATATAAGGAAGAAAACAATAACATATTAATTTAGCCACATTACTTTACTTTTTCTTTACCTTTTTTATCTTTACTTTTTGCCCCTCAGAACAATACATTAAAAAAATGCTAGGGAAATATAAAAAAGTAAAGACAGACAGAAAGACAGAAATAAAAGAAAACAAAAATGAACAGGAAAAAATTAAAGTCCTCCAACTTACAAACAAAAACAGACTTTTGAAAAAGAAATATACACGGGCACTTCATTCAACCTCTACTTTGTTCCACTTTTCAGGCTGCATTCCTGCATTCATTTATTTGGCTCTTCATTTTTCCAAAGCCAGAAAGAGTAAGTGTTAACACTGATAACGCAGTGCAGTTATTTTAGTGTAAAAGTGAAATTAGTTCTACAGAGTATTCTCCTGCAGGGTTTTAATTGATTTATTAACTAAGTTCCGGAATGATAGATACTTGCAAATGCAGATTAGACTTACAAAAGAATCCATTACAATTTACTGAGAATATCAGGGAAACCTGGGGGACGTGCAGGATACACCACACCCCTTAAATCAACATTTAAAATATTCTAGGGAAAAATATATATATATGTAATAAAAAAAAAGAAAAGAAAAAGTGTATGCACGACTTCGCTCCCACCAGCTTCTGGATTTACAAACTACAGGAAAACCCAGACAGACATTTTAGGAAATACACATGTGTTCTATATGGATCTGATCCAAAAGTTACTGAATTCAGTTTAAAAATGTCCATTAGCTTTACCAGAACTTGAAACAGGTTCATTATATATTATGCAGTTTGAAACAAAGGACTGCTAACACTTCAAACTCAAGTTCAGGCATCTAGGCCAATCATATTTATTTATATGCTTGTTTTATAAGTCTCACATTCTTTCTCACAGAAATCAAATGAGCTAATATATGCTTGGAGTAACAGCTTACTAAGCAGCGATAGACTTATTGCTTATTTGCAGTGTATGTGACATATACAAAAAGAAATGTGCATTTTCACCTTTCATAGCTGACCATAGATATTCTGCATGCATCAAACAGATACCTATTGTTGCAACTGTCATAGAACAGACTGGCTCTGGGCACTATTAAGTATGATGAAACTTTAACATTCTTTTTCCATTTATCATTTGAACAAGAAGAACGTGGAAGAAATACAGATAGATTAGATAAGGAGACCAAACCACAGGCAACTTGTCAAAGCACACAGCCACAATTTAAAAGTGAAAAATGATCAAATTAGCTTGCTTTAATATGGATCCAAGCCAGGATCCATCTTGTACAGCCCAGCCCCAGGTCCATCAGCTAGGACTGTCTAGAGGGTGCCTCTAACACCATCACCAATGTAATCTTTCAGGTTTTCTCTCCCACTACACCCTGCTCTGTCCCTTCAGCACAGAACAAAGACATACCTAAATTAATTCTACACAAATTCAGGCTCATCTTTATGCTGAAGCAATCCCTGGAGCTACAACAGTTTAATTAGACACGCTCAGCAAAAAGACATAAATTACATTTCAACAAAACCTTTTACTTTGTTGTCCACTGTTAATGATACTGTTTTATTCTTTGAACACAAGTCAGATGTGTTATTTATATAAATATTTTGGGGAAAGAGGAAGTAGCATAATTAATTACTAGATGAAGACTGATAAAAGCATAGTCAAAGTAGCTTCTCTTTTACAGCCTATTCCAATGTTTCCTTTAAGTTTTGGTAGTGGTAACTGTGGTGCCAAACCTGCTTCAGCACTCCCTGCAGACAAAGATCCCAGGCTTAGGAGTTTAAGAGGGCTAGTAACAACAGCAGCTAACAGTTGAATCTGGAGGTGTGGGGGAACAGGAATACAAACATGCTCCTCTGCTGCTAATTCAGAGTGATTTGTTGAAGAACAGCTATAGCACTTGACCTGTAAAAATGCACTCCTTCTACATGCTCACTGGTTTTCGCAGCCACATCTCCTGGCTGTTATTACATTTTCTGACTTTTAAGACCTACATCTAATGGCTAAATAATTTGTAGCTGAGCTAACAGAATGGAGAGGACTGCAGAGACAGAAATGATTTTTAACTAATTAACTGTGTCATAGTAATATATTTCATTGTAAATTAAGTAATTTTTATCCTTTACCCATTTCCTCTAAGCTATGAAAACAGGCTGAGATTGGAAGTTCAATGCAGTGTTCATTTTCTGTACTTTATTCTTTCCAAAAACACAAAAATAAGCATTAAAGCTATGAAGTGCAAGACACAAGACTGCAGACTTACCTCAACCACTAAAGTTGTATATAGGAAACAGATCTGCCTAAGAAAAATAGTCTCCTCTATTTTATAAAGTGTCATTATTATCTGGCAAGTGTAGAGTATTTTATTTTAAATATAAAAATAGAAGTTTTTTTTTTTTCTTTTTTTCTTTTTTTCTTTTCAGCTTGGAGATCTCTGGTTAAAATCCGTTGCTAGCGAAAATTACTGACCCAAAATGAGAGCATGCTGCCTGGCCTCTTTAAGCAGACTCTGCCAAATGTAACTCTAGTCTACCAAAAAGATCATGCTACTCTACAGCCAAACTCCTCCCACAGTTGGCGGGGGAGGAGAGAGAAACAGAGAATCTCTCTCTATTTATCTGCAAAGTGTTGATTTTTTTATAGAAAACATACTTGTAAATACAATTTTTTTACAGTGTGTTAAGACATATCAAACAGCAAGTATTTATGTATAATTTCATAAGATATTTTATATGCACGCCAGTACCCATTATCTCTACATCCAGCATGGGAGCTCTCAAAGCTTGTAAGTTAAATGACTACCCCACATTCATCCCAGAATTAACTACTATTCTGGGGTGGAAAGCCCCAGCAACGGATGAAATCTCCATTTTGGTTGCTCAGCCAACAGGCTCACAGCATCCACCGAATGGAGGCCAGAGGGAAACACAGCACAACTGTGTCAGTCCAGGCTAAGAACCTTTGCTAAAACCCTGGAGGAATTGCTAAAAGGTAACATGAGAGAATCACGACCCTGGCAATCAAAGTGGTATAGTTTAAAGCACCTGGTGCAAGTAATAAAATACACTCATCATTTACCCCTACCAATAAATAATATTTTAAAAAACAAGGCTTGAACACAAGCAAATTTTGTTTTTCAATTGCTGCTAGAACACATCGGTACATTAGATTTACATGCACTTATAAAGAAATGGAAAAACATGTATGTATTATTTTGAAGAAACTAAGCAAATTATTACTTAAATGGTCAAGTTGCTTTGATCTCATTTAAATGATATTTCTAATTACTCAACCAGTGCCTTTGAGAAGTAACATATTCAATAAAATGAAAAGAGAATTAAAAAGGACAGAACAGTGCATGTCTCTGTGCCTTATTTTGTAAAATGAAAATATTGCTTCATGTTTACTTCCCTCTGGTTCTGGCAAAAGTAGCTGAAGTTTATGAGTACTAAATGCTTTCCTTATTCCCAAGAAAAATTACAAGAAACTTAGTACTACCCAGAAAAAAATAATAATAATAATAATAAATGCCTTAATAGGATGTTGGTGATATTATAAACATTGTGTATATATATATATATATATATATATATCTGTTTTTCAGCATAAAAGTAAAATAAACACTTCCATTTTTAAGTGCTCAAGACAATCATATTACCAAATAGATTTCCACCTAGTCTTAACCACATCACTCTTCTAATTATCTCTATACATTTTCTGAACGTAGACTACAAACCATTAAATCAGGAGCATGTACTTCTGTGTGTTTTTGAGTATCCAGGATCTAGAAGCCTCAGCCTCTTCTGAGACCTGGGACCTCCTGGACCATAAGACCACATAAGGTCTGAATAACCAAACTTATAAGGAAAGATTTATAAAGGCGTACAAAAGACAGATACATTTGTTTCTGGAATAGGATAGGACTGGTGAAGTAGAGCTCAGTGGAAAAGCAGGTGGTTGAGATTATAATCAACCAATCAAACAAACTCAAGCAAGCTGGACCAGATGGCCTTTTTTCTGTTACTAATATTACTTATGTTCCTATTCAGCTGTAAGAAGTTACAAATAGTTTACCTGTTCATATTTTTCTGACTCAAATTACTTAAGATCAATGCTCTCACTTCACCATCACGTTAAAAGTTATCATGACACTGTCTGTAGTTGTATTTAATAATTTACAATGCTACCTACTCAGAAGAGAAACTGGTAGGTGAAACAGAAGTCCTGCCTTTTACAGCACATTTTATGTAGCAAGCCATAGAAAAAGCTAAAGAGAGAAGCAGAACAAAAACAAAACAGACAAACAAACAAAAGAAGCAGAACAAGGCCCCAGAAACCTTAACCTCTAAAGGCTAAATGCTACTAGATACAAACAAAATCTAAAGTTACAATATATATTTCTTGTATCAAAAAATGAAATTTTGAAGGAAAAGTCATGGCCATGACTAACATGTAGTAACACAGATTGAATGATACATTAATCTACAACTGCATCAAACATATCCACATCTCTCCTTCATCTTATATGAGGCACAGTTCAATCTATAAATACAACTTTGGGAAGGCATTTCACAGGTGCAAGAAGAAGCTTAACAATGAAACTCTCAATTTGCATTAATTTATTTCAAAACTTTTATGTACAATTTTCACATATATAATGCTTAGTTTAAAACAAAATAAAGTGAAAGTGGCTTTTGCATGACCATGGAAGCAAATTGCTGTTAAGAAAGCAAAGTTACTGCTAGTTGCAAAGCACATTCTGATTCAGTAAAAATTTTAATAATCCACTGAAACAGTTTTAAAATAGTTTGAAAATAGTTTAAGTTAATTTAATTAAAAATAGTCTTAAAAAGAGGAACACAATATTATTATGACTGGATGCAAGAGCTCATTAATTCAACACATCTTTACTTTCCAAAACAGGTCTCTTCACTGTAATGTGATGTCATACATAATAATATTTATGGTAGAGTAAACCATGCCTTTCAGATACCTTATGAATGACACCTTATAGATTATTCTGCATTTACATATATTTTCATTCAAAATGTCATCATCTTTGCAGGTAAGTGTCTGAGGTTTGATTCCATTCTGCAGGCACTAAAGGTGCAGGAGAATGAGACTGCATGTCTAACTGCTAAATTGCAATTCACATCTATTAGGAGTCTTAGAAAAAACTACACAAGCATTTTATCTATACTTAGTCTTCCTGTAGGTTTATTAAAGTAGGTATAAAACATGAGATTCTTTCAGCTACTAATATCCATAGTTGTTGATTGCTGCTTCATTTTGTCGCAATTCTGGAATATTAGAGAAGAGTTTGAAATTAGAAATATACTACACCTCCCCAGTGTAGATCATATTTTAGCAATGCCTTTAACAATGTACTTTACACATTTTCTTGATCCTGATTCTGATGGGATGCAAGCATTTTCATCAATGCGCGGTACAGGTGGATGGTTGATTTGTCTACCATTTTTTCTTGACAGCATACAGAACATTTTGCTTAAATATAGCTGGCTGGGCAGTGGAGTAGCAGAGTGAATGAGTATAGCCAAAGCCAAACTTCTGAGGTGGTGGAGAGAAAGAGACATTCCCAGGGGCACAGAAAACACTGAGAAAATGGAGATGTCGCTATGAATTTCCTTGGATTGCACCACTCCACTCCGGAATAATGCAGTTGGCAGGGAATATATGGGTTTTTACATCCTTTTCCAACCTGCTTCATTTCAGAGTTTTTGGATACCTGTATTCGGAGTTTTCTTGTTCTAGTTTATACATGTATCTGCTGTTCCAGTAAAGCACAGCTTTAGAGAAATGCCCTATATCTTGTCACTGTCACTTTTAAAAGGAAGTCAGGTGGGTAGTTTAGTCTCAAGGGTCTTGTTAACTGATAACCTATTACATATGGAGATGTGATTAAATGTATGTTTAAGTGTTTTGTCCCAACAAGATGACAGGGATTTAGAGATCTTTCTTTTATTTTGCACACTGTAAGGTCTCAACAGCATTTGTATAAGTTATTGAACAATACTAAACAAGTTAGCATTTATCCATGTATTACATCAGTTAATCAAATGTCACTACTTCAGCAAAATAAAGGAAGCATTAAATGCAAAAGACATAGTTCCAAGAGTTTATTTTGCAGCAAAATATATTGAGAGGTAGTTCGGTGGATTTTCTTTTAAAGGATTACAGCCATAATCAGAATGTGATCATCTGCCTAAATATTATGTTAGTGTAATGTACATACAGATGTTCATTAATGTAAATTTTATTCTGCTCTTGCACATTTTAATGAAGATATTTATCCTGGACTAACTCATCACTTGTTTTCACCCAGCAGAGCAAAAGGGGCATGTAAAGTCAGTCCCACTATGAAGAGAAAGAGACGCATAAAAAGTTTAAAAAAAAAAAACAAGTAGCACAAACATTTTCTCTGCCAGCCACTCCATTCTTTTCTACAACTCTTCCAGCATGTTTGCAAAGGTATTGATTTTCCACTTGGCTCTTTTATCAACAGATAAACACACCCAAAATAGGAAAATACATAGCAAACACATTTCTCACAAAGTTCTCATAAACTCTAAATGAATAGTAAGGCTACAACATTCTGTTCACACTTCATTCAACTCTTTTCTTCTAGTAGAGAAATCAAGTGAGCAGATAAGACTGGAATCAGATCGCAAAATTTTATGTTTAAACAAAATCTGAGTGAGTTTACCATGAAGATAAGCCCTTTTTTCAACTACTGAAAGATATCTGGATTCCAATGCACTGTCTCATTTTTCTGAAAATTGCTTTGAAGCCTTCATCTTAATCCAGAATATGGATAAAAATAAATGATTATTTCTGTAATTATCAGATTGTTATATGAATAAAAATATTATAAATGTTAACTAAAAAAAGGATCTGCATTATTTCTGCATTTTGCCTTAGAACTACTTCAAACTATGTAAGTGTATAAGTATTCTTAACACTATCTCCTTTATAAAACTTCAAATGAAAAAAAAGGCACATAAATTTAGTATCAGAAAAATAAAACAACATCCTTCTCACAAGCAACTTTTCAGATAAGGCTTAATTCTGCAAATTGTTGAGGCCACAGTAGTGCCTGTATGTGCAGTAGCCTTTCAGTTTTCTCTTGAATTGCAGTGCTTGACAAGAGCAACTGAAGATAAAAAGACCATGAAACAATGGCACTCTCTGGAAACCAGCAATAAACTTGCTTAAACTTTATAAGAATTTCACACTTTTGGTGTCCAATGGATCTTGGGAGCTTACATATCAATTGACAACCTCATGACCCAAGGTTTATGACCTCATGCACAGGTCATGGGGGAAATTTACAGGTGGGGTGGTCTTATTGCAGCTTAACGAGTGAACCATGAATGACAAACATCTGCATCTAATTTTCAGATAAATCAAGATGATCACCAACCATAAAGAACCAGATTTTTTCCTTTTTTTTTTCTTTTTCTTTTTTTGTACTGCAAAAGTCTCCTTTAGAAACATTAAAAAAAAAAAAGAAAAAAAAATGTTTCCTTAACTTTCTCAAAATTTTGATGGGAATCTTGAGCAGAAACACTGAACTACTGACTAATGTCAGGTCATATCAGAAAATATCATTGAGTTCTTTACTGAGAAATATAACTTCTCTGATGCTGAATTTTCTAAGTTCTTTTTACTTCTAACTTCTTTTCTGAGTTGCATTTTTTTTTCCCGAGATACTTATCCCTGATCATTACAAGTAAATTCTCTTGTGTGGAGCCTAATTTTTGTTCTTTGGACCTCAATCTGATCTCTAAAATAGTTCTAGGTCTGGAAGAGCAATCTGCCATTGTATGAGCTCCAGCTCATACAATGTTGCTGATTATCCAAGATACAGTCTTGCCCTACTTCCATCAACATCCTCAAGGGAAATTCTGGACTAGAATCAGTTCAGTTGCTGTAACTTCAAGTGATGCTTATGGTAGTAAGACAATGGTCAAAAATGTTACCTTCTATCTATCACCATTCTCTAGTAAAAGTTTTGACAAAGAACAACACTTCTCTGCCTCTCAAATATCCGCTCTGTTACTTTACTTGTCAAGATTTGATATTTCTTTAATCTAGCAGATCAGTACAAAAGCACTTAAAATAAGGAAGAGATGCAGGTAAGGATGCAAGGAGATAAGGTGTGATTTTAACTTCTTGATGGCTCCTTAGAAGATAAAGTTGTAGAAATTTAAAACCAAGACAGCTGAACAACATATGTATAAGATTTTGAGTCCATAAACAAGCTCTATTCTGTGTACTTCTGTGTAAGTATGTAGTTATGTATTATCTAATGATAAACACTTCTGCAGTACAGTCATCTCTCAGTACACAGGTAAAGCTTACATTCCCTAATTTCTGACTCTAAATTTTAGTTGTAATATCTATTGTGAATATCTATCTATGAATATAGATATTACCCAGAGCCTACTTACCACACTATTTTTCTGCACAACAAAACTTTCAAACTTAAAAGCACATGTCAGAGTTTGCTTATGGCCACTATTTTGGATTAATGAATGAGCACTGCACATCTGATGAGATCTCCAGCTGCAACCCAGAATTTCAATCTATCATGGACAAGATCTGCTGGGTTCTGGTAGGAAATGGTTTCAGAAGTAGGGGAGTGGAGATGTCAAAGGTTACAGCCAAGAGATGGCTGAGAAAGCCTTACACTACTATCATGAAAAATTTTCATCTCAAAATACATCTGTACAACCAATTCTACCATAGAAACTAGAAGGACAATGACCCCCCCCCCCCCCCAAAAAAAAAAAAGGGAAATTATACTGATTACAGTACTTCCCAGAGACAAACAAAATTTTACAAGGCTTGACTGAGTGAAATGATGAGGTCATAAGGAAGAAGCTGCAAGATGGAAGTAAAAGAATAGGTCAAATTCTTTATAAATAAGCATCAAACATGTATTTGCTATGTGTGGCCTCAGTACTGCTGAGGGAGCTATGAAGAAAATCCTCTAAGATGACAGGCTGTATATGTAAGTTAAGAACAAAGCAATCATTAATATTAAAATTCCAAGGAGTCTTTAACAGTTGTAATATTAAGAACTTACATTTTATAAATCCATAAAGTACTCACTTTAACTATTTACTAAGTCCAAAACATCTGCATTTAGAGACGAAGGTGAGTAATAAATGACTTGGTAAAGTACGTAACATAAGAGAATTAAGAGATAGTTGATGTTTTTTATAAAAAAATACTGTCACCAATTCTTAAAAAAGATAATGATAAGTTTGAATATACCTATATTTTAAAAATCAGTGCTATTTTAAAATGAACACATTATTTTCAGGGGAAACAGCACTAAGAAGACCAACAGCATGATTAAGTACAAAGCATAAATTATCTTGCTAACAAGAATCACTCCAATCATTCAACACAATAGGTAGAATTCTGCAGACAGTGAGGACTTACACAAAAAGCTGTACTAAATTATAATTATGAAACAAGAATTTTAATATTGCATGTATATTTATGCAAATGAAATTATCTCTTCATAAAATATAAGTTCTTCATTAAAAATTGAATTTATCATCAATATGTTAGTATTTGATTTAGTTCAAAACTATTAGTCGAAATCTTGCACTTAGATCATTTTTATACGAAAGAAAAAAGCACTCGAAGTTAAAGTAAAAAAAAAAAATTTTTACTTCCTATAGAAATGTTGAAATATGTTTTTTCAGCTAGATGAGGCTACCTAAGTGGTAGCAATGGCAACTATATTATCTGTAGCTTATGAATTCATTTCCTGGAACACTGAGTCTTACAGTGACTAAAACAAACAAAAACAAACAAACAAAAAGCCTGTTCTTAGAAGTACGCTGGATTAATAAATTGCATCAGCTGAAGGAAAAAGCAGATGAGTACCAGAGCAACAAAGTAGTTATGGATGGCAGAAATAGTGAAGATGGGTGGGGGCAATGGGCAGTCAAGCAGTGGGAATCAGAGATGCTATCTTTAGAGGCAGCTCTCAATCAAGATGGAGCTTAAAATGATTAGAAAACTGGAAAAAAAATATCAGGAGGCAGTTCCTGTCTCCTAGCAACCAAATGTGATCATCTGACGATACCATGCAGGCAGTTTGCACACTGAAAGTCAAATGGCAGTATTAAAGAGATAATGCAGACGAAATATGAAATGGCACTTCAGATTCATACAAGCAAACAAACTTCCTCTGCTAGCCTTACTTATAAATCTAAATATTTTTGAGTGTTTTTTTTTTAACTACAAAGCTCATGGTCATGGTAAAGGACTACATCATCTGTACCCTGAATTGACGCATCAAGTTGGACTGCTCATGGAACCTGCTGGGCACATGTGTTCTGCAGTGCATCTGCACAGATGTGGTTTGTTCTACAGTCAGCCTTAGCACATTTAGAGACATCAGTTTGCTTGCAGTGGAGATCCAACAGATGCTTTTGTTGCCAAAGTCTTACATTACTGTACTCTACAGAACCCAGATTCCGGTTTTAGAGACAAAACTGATATCTAGATGCTAGTAATGTATTTAAAGATCCATAAAGGAAGAAAGGGGACTTTGTTCTTTGCCTTTCACTCAGATTTATTTCCCTATGATCTTGATAATAAAGGTAGAATTTTCCTCCTAACTGACAGCCACTTCTCACAGTTTACAAGAAACTAGCTGACAGGAACAATTCCATTCTCACAACAAATTCCATTTTTTTAATTTCAAAAGTTTTTGCTACCAGTAAAGAGCTGTCAAAGATATAGAAAGTAAAAAACCCTTTTAGACTTTTTTATTTCATATTTATTGAGGATGTACTGCAATGACCTAGTGAAATGCTAAAGCTGTGGTTGTCATCCTAACAGCATGTGTTCATACTGAGTTGGGAAAGCAAGATCCTCTGCAGGACATGGAAGAGAATGGTCGGTTTGACTCCTTTTCTGCAATGCAGCAGGAATGTAAGCATAACCAATATTATTAATAGCATTCAATTTTTGTGAGGACAAATTAGTGCTCAAACTAGATTTTTTAAGGACAGCGGTATGTCTGGAAGTAGTGAGAAGGAAACATAGTAAACAGGGAAATATCTTCATTTCACCGTCTTCCCTACAGTTATAATAGATTAGTTTATATGCCAAATGGCATATTCAGTACCTGGAAATCAAATTATCTCAAATTTGTACCAATCATATTGCTTGCTGTGTTGTCAATCATTTACCATCCAGGGGAGAAATGACATTCATTTTGGCCAAGTTTTATGCACAGCCAATTCTGTGCTCATTTCATCACTAGCTGTCTCTGTACAGTTAAAATGGAAAAGAAAGAAACAAACAAAAAATATCCTACATTAGATACAAGTATCAGAGCATGTGTAAAACAAGAAAAAATTAGAACCTGAGCTATTGACAGGAAGTGAAAGACAAGTTAATAGACATTGCATTTCTTTAGAGAGTACGAATGAGATGGAATTATTTCGTAAAAGATACAGTGTTTGTGAATAAAGGGAGTTGTTTACTCTAAATATCTTTATCCTGAAGAGCCAATATTTTCAGCTTCAGATGATGAGCTAATTCCAATGTGCAGATGCTAGCTAGTCTTATGTTCACTCATACTTTACAGTGTTCTTGTACAGATTGGCAGTAGGAGCAGATAGAATGGTTCAATCATTCCTCATACTGATCTGATCACTTTGGAAGTGGAAGGATTTAAGCTCTCAGGGTAGCCTACTGTTGTTTGGAAGCTATTCCATAAATGATACTTTCATTGTACACATCTGAAAAAGTGTGCAAAGCACACGTTATGAGAATAGTTGCAGTAGTCAGAGATCTTTCAATTCCTTTACCAAATAACTTATGTAAATTCATCATCAGTTAATGGAAAAAAAAAATGGAAATATTAGTCTGTAGCTGTAGAAATCTTATCTGTAATAACTTATTTATCTGCAGCAATAAAGTTCTGCACCTGAATCTATCAGTGCTCACTGTGGCTTGATACTGATCCACCTTTTCTTTTTTACTTTTTTTGATTGTATTTCTCAATTATAATCACCACTGGTATGGCTAAGAGAGCAAACTTTTTTGTTAATACCTATTATTTGGAAATGCACTAGATTTCCATAGGTTTATTGGATCGTAACTTGCTAACAAACTTCTCCTAGGCGATCATAGTGAAAATATTCTGACATTCTACATTTCTTTAGCAGACTTTTCACTTGAGTTCTTCCAGCCTACAAACCTTCAATTTCTTCACCTGTGCAGGATGCAGAGTACATCTCTGGCAACGCTCAAGCCTCTAAATGGAAGAATCAGCATTCAAAATAGAACCATAACCTTATATAACTTGGTGGTTATGATCTCTTGGAGTATTTGTATAATTTTCCCATCCATAACTTTAGCCATGGAAATGGAAATTGGATACACTTGATTGTTCTTTAAAAAGCTTGCAAGACTGCTGAATCAGGCTCAGGTCATCCTATAGTGAAGTTTATCAACTCAGTCAGACCTTAGCTATAGAATTTAAAGAAGATAAAAAGTTACTGAGCAACTGCAGATTCATTCCTTTTTACACATTCTTGTGCAGCTCATGAAAATGCAAGCTCACATTTAGGCAACTCTCATGATCTGCATTTTGTTAATTTGCACAGAATCTACATATAGCCACTATTTCAGATACATATCAAGCATATCAGGTATAGAAGGGTTTCCATAAATACAGTAATTCTTAATCATCCATCTAGAAATGATTAAAGAAGAAAATCATTCATGTCAGTCTACTTTGAAATGTATAATCATTTTAGGCTTTATCAGCATTGAAAGGTAAAGAACATTGTTTTGACTTTGTTCACATTTTACTCCCTTCAAAATATCAGTAGAAAAATTCTGAGTTATGTAGAGATAAAGCTGTAACCTTCAATCCAATCCCCTTACTAAGCTTACCCTTTACAATGCTATTCAGTATAACATGAGCTACAAACTATGAAGTAAAAAAAAGAAGTAAAAGAAATAAAACCACTGTGTTCCAGCTGCAATGTATAGATGAGAAAGAAGAAGAAAAAGGACTGGATATCCATGCAAGACAATGTGGAGTACAGTCAGTTCTGATTACAAGCCAGCTGTGTGAGCTTGCACTCTCATTAGCAGGGTTTTAAATTCCTGGGTTTAGGATAAAAGTGAGCACTTATTTTCTTCTTTTTTTCTTCTTTTCTGAGAGAAAAAAAAAAAAAAAAAAAAAGACATGGCTTGAAATGAATTTTAAAAAGTCCTTATCAGGGTGAACTTTACTCCTCTACTCATCAAAATGCAAACTTTTTAACTTGCTCAACCATAATTCTTGTTATGGTTGAGTTTGCAAGTTACACATTCCAGATGTGAGGCAATAATAGGAAAATCACAATGTGGGGGTTGGATTTGGGATCTGTGTATGTGTGTCTGCAGCATTCTTTTCCCAGTAGGTTTCCCACATTTATAATAATGAAGTTGTGAATAATGAAAATGAAAAATCCTAAAAACAAGGGCCAACTTTTTCAAATTATAAACAAAAAGTAAACTATGCTTTCTTATGATTCACCCAATTTTGGAAACTGGCAACAACAGATCACACCATTTATTTAAAAACTCAGAGGAAAAAGCTAGCCAATGATATCTTTTATTAGAAATATTTTGAATCTTTGGAAATGAAGCCAATAGGAACTTAGGATGCAGTGGAGTTCAAAGTTTCTGTGGGTGTATGTTGTAGTGAAGTAAAGAATGGTGATCCAGACAGCTTTAACTTGCCAGATACAATTTCCTTTCTCAACACTGTCTCTATGGGCCTGCTTTAAAAAAATGGAAAATTTTACTTTTTATTTGCCAAATTGGCCATAGCTGGAATCAATCAAGAAGTAATACCAGAATTTTAAGTTTTGTGCAAGAAAAAGAATAGCTACAACAGCTCAATGCTGTATTTTTTATCTTATCCTCAAATAGATGCATTCAAATCACACAAACTCCACGTTATGTACAGCAGTAATATGAATGTGCATACATCGTGTGGATACATCTACAAATTACACATGCATAACTCAAGGTCAAGCCCAAGATTTTCAGATGTGATCAGTCTCTAAATACACTCATTGGCAAACAAAAACATCCTGTTCCCGCCAAGCAATGTGCTCCTGGGTCTTTTCTAGAATGTATTTGGTGTGACTGGAAACACCCTGGAAATAGGGTTGGGCAGGCACTGCCATCCCTGGAGACACAGATAATCCACTGCACACTGAATGAAGCCTGAATCTCTTTTTTTTTTTTTTTTTTCTTTTTCCTTTCTCCTGCTGCAGCCTTTCCTCTAATCAGGCAACAGGAAAACAGTTTACACCTGGGGTCAAGTGGGGAGAAAACTGGAAACAGGCTCCTCCAAACAGATATTGTTGGCAGCAGAAAGAGTAGGGAAGGGCCACCATGCCTAGGGCTGCTCTTTCCAGGAGACTTTGCTCATCATTGTAACTTCATTTCTAGCATCCTTCCAAAGCAGTGGGATTTCTTTGTCAAGTCTTCCAGCCCTTCGTAAGGATGCATGCAATCCCAGGAAAATGAAAAGAACTGGAAGTTTTCTGCCTCTCCATATTTTGCAGTACAGGAGCATGGAAAGTGCTTCTGGGACTGAAAATATTGCTCTCAGTTTGTGGAACGGATGAGCAAAATCAGTCCGGACAAGCAATTAGGCACATAGTCACTTTGCTGGAAGTACAAACTGAAATTTCATGCTACTCTAAGCAGAAGACACTCTGGGTACAGTCTAAATGTATACAGTTCTGGAATTCTTCTAACTTACATAAAGAAACATAATGTTAGCTTTCTCCTCAAATCTGGGTGGCTCAAAGAGCTTTTTGTAATATTTACTCTCGTCTAACTCCTCATTATGTTTCCTAGAGCATCACAGGCTGGTTCCAAAATCTGCCAACAAGCACCAAACAATACTCATTACTTCGTGACTTTTGGATCAGAGATTAGACTGATTTAAAGGCAAGCAGAAGCTTCAGAGTAGCACCCAACATTTGCCCATGGCCATATCTTCCTAGGAAGAAGGATATTCCTCAAGTCTCTGTATTTGGACTACTTGGAAATAACAAGTACCTGGAGTTGCTGCGGTTGCATATGTTTATTATGTTTTATATAAAGAATATTTTTATGATGTATTGTGTTTCGGAAGAGTTATTGAATACAAAATAGAAAGTGCAAATGGATCCATGTGTCCTTCTGCATTTATTACAGAAAGAAAAATCTCCACTTTCCTTTTCAATTTTATATTAGAAACAAATAGATAAAATATTCATTTCCCTTCTGAGTGTCTTTATATTACAAATTTTTTCAAGCAGCTAGTAGATACAGAGCTAACAAAAAGCAGATCTATTTACTCTACCCCGCTGGGCCACTAGAAGTATAAGTTTACAAGGAGGCATTTCTCATATGTTATGAGAATGAACTTAGTAACAGCATAGATTAGAAATCTAAGGTTAAATACATCTCGTACTTGAACAAAGCAATGTTCATTTCAGATATTTTTTTAATTTTTTTTTTAAATATATATTTCAGATGTGAAATAATTCCATCTGCTTACAGGTCATTTGAGTCTCAATTGAAGTTACTTGCTGCATTCCTATAAGCTTACTTAACACTTTAAATACAAGCATCTAGCAAACAAACTAAATTCATCTCCTATAAAATGAAACAGTGATGATACATCTAGATAATAGCATGTGCTAATGCTATTTAGGCCTGGCCAGAGGCTATTCCTTCCACTTCTAACATTTTAATTTTTACAAAATGGGAAGTCAATCTGCCTCCTACAGAACTGAAATCAATTGTCTATTATCTAGTACAAGCTATTGTCTGAGGGTATCGTGCTCTGTTACTTTATTTAAGATTCACATAAAAAAAATAATGGACCAGTCTAGCTCAGACCATTTAAAAGAGGTTTTAAACCAGGAGAGATAAATAACTTAATCACATTACTATGTAGCTAACGTATTAAAGATCATCTTGTCCAAAGGTTTAACGTGAACTTTCAACGCTCATCAAGCACCAGAACTCTGCAGCAGGACACTGAGGACAATAAAAAAACCCAGTGACATGCTATCAAACTTGCCACTTTCCAATGGAGCTGCTGTTCAAAACTGTTACCTGTTCTCCTCTCATAGGATGTCAGGGAATTAAGGCCCCATGGGCATGTTTTAATGAAGCAACAGGACAACTGCTGAAGTTTTTTTCCTAATGGAAGAAACAAACAGAAAACAAACAAACCTATTTTCTCACTCAAAAACAAAATAGAAAGCAAACAACATTGTGTGGAAAATGCTTAGCAATCACAGCAATCACTGAAACTGCAACCGGAAGGGAGGCAGTGTCACGCCACTACTGCCAGAGCTGTATCAGCATTCAGCTGTCAGACCAATGAAAAGACAAGAACTCTCTCTGCACTGATTCCTCTGGTAGAGTTGAATAACACACATCCATCATAAATGACAGAACACAAGGATTTACAGAGGGATGCACAAATCTTCCAAATCCATCCCCACACTGCCCCCCATCCTACCATTCTGTTCAGTTTTCACCTGGGAACAAGGAAAGGAAACATTTGCTGTGGGAAGGGGAACAGAGATGCAGAGAGAAGTCAGATCCCACAGCAGAGCCCATCTCATAGTTTGTTATGACCAGCTCAGTGATCACGTGTCACTCTTAGGCTGGTCTCCTCCTCTTCTTCCTGTATCACTCCTGCTCCCTCCAGCACTCACCACAACTTTGTATTATAAGTAATGCTCAGGAGGATAATTCATCTCACTGGGTTAATTTTTGTCTAGCATTGTAAAACAAGAAGTGGGACTGTAGTCTGTGTCATTTATTTAACTTTCCTTTTAACCATCTTTCCTTTTTCCACCTTTCCCAGCATAGACGTCATTTGGAAACAGTCATACAAACGCAGTCAGAGCTGCAGCAATTACAGAAAAACTTGAAAACTAGGCATGAAGTTCAGAGAGTGTTTGTGTCCATCTAAATTTGAGACAAGCAAAATAAAATTCAAGCATCAATTATCAAATTCAATTATCAAATCCTATCCTTCTCATGCTTTAGCATTTCCCTGTAGTCCTAAGACCTGGAACTTAGATGGGGAAGTAGCATTCCTCACCCAAAATGCTGCTGCTTAAAGCATCCCTCTGATTAGCAGTTGTGTAGGTGCAAAGACTCTTGCATCATAAATCCTATTTAGTCTTTAGCAAGACCGTGAGTCCAGACTTGCTCCAAAAGTATCTCAAGATTTTAATTGCTTGTCACAATAAAACTGCACATAACGTCAGCATTTTGTCTATGCACTTGGAAACCAACAAAAAATAATAGAACCACATCTTGAAACTGATGAGGGAAGAGCAGTTGAAGGAGAAAGGGGAAATGAAAATGAACTGCACAACACATAATTTGCTTGAAAGACATGAAAAAAAGCATTTTGGAAATATGTGAATATATTAAAAACATCCTGCTCTGCAGTATGGTTTTCGTTTTTTTTAATTCCTTGAATATATGTTTGTATTCATTAGTCCTTCAGTAACCACTCAGCCCATTTGCCACCTGTACAAAGTGTTACACTGTTAAAAGGCAACACATCCACATGAAAATCTCCATGTAGGTACATATTTTCCTCTCGGAACACTTGTTTGGCTTACTCACAGCCAAGAACTCAACTAGGCTGTTCTTACAGAATAATCCTATAATAAGTCAATAGCAGTAAAAGAACTGTAGCTTTGTACTTTTGTTTCTGCTATGGGAAAGTGAGGGGAAGTAACAGGTTAACTTCTAGAATTCATTTGCTGCTTCCCATTACGGACAGTAAATATAGAAAGGAAAAGTCTCCTTCCATTCCTGGATGGTAAAGTATATTCCATAAGATTGTTGTGAAAGATGACCACATGCTACAAGTGGCACCAAGCTATGTAGCACATAATCAATGTCTATGCCTACCACTGTGACAAATGTTTTGACGTTTTTCAATATTGCAAAGGCAGGTCATCTCCGAATGGCATTCATGAATCACTGTTTTCTGAGAAAACCCTCTTCTGAGAGCAACTTTTTATGTATAGATTACAATAAGGATCAGAATGAAAGAAAAAAAATCATTTACTAAGTGGTACTTCAAATTGATTCTATTTTTTCTGATAGCATAATACTTGATCATAAGGACAGAATACAGAAACAAAAGCCTTTTGCCTGTTAACATTTAAAAGAGAAAACAAAAACAAAAGATACAGATGACAGATGCCTTTATTTTCTTTTACCCACAAAAGGTACTTTGAAAAGAAAATATCCCCACGGGATCTTCACTAATGGGTGAGCGCTCAATTCTAGCTCTTTCTCTGTCTCCTTCTCACAGGTGTGCACATAGATGCCTCCATTCATGTAACTGGAAATTCTTTTCAAGAAACGAAGTTATTTGTTAGAGTATTTTTTCAAGTACTGAGAAACAATCAATATGCTGACATGTGCTAGTAAAGAAAAAATAAGAAAATACTCATTTTATGGTGTAATCAGAACAACTAACCAAGATAGTTAAGGAAGGAAATTTTACTTGGGAATTGCAAACTTTTTTTAAAAAAAAATGCAAGATGAGCTGTTGAAAATTCATTAAAATCAATGCAACTCAATAAACTGTCATGTGCTTTTACTTTTAAACATAGTGTAAACTGTAAAAAGCAGCACAAAATCAGCTTTTACTGCTTTCTAAACTTGTTCTGGTTCAGAAAGCACAATGCTTACTACAAAAAATAATGAAAGCAGCTAATAAACATTACAGAGAACAGTAGAGTCAAGCACATGCAAACAATATGCTGAATAGCTGGTGATTTTCTGTCTGCTGACTGACTTCAGATCTTGTCACCAGCACAGTCAATGGGGGACAAAATCCTATGGAATTTACTGTGCAGTGCTGGCCAAGCAAAACAACCACTGGAACACAGGACACTGGACATGTCACGTGCTGTCATCACAGATCACAGTGCTGTTCTCACTCTAATGCCAACAGAAAAGCCTGCTTTTTATATTAAATGCAGGCTCCCTCCAATCAGTTTTCACAAAAAATTACCTGTTTGTAACAGTATTTAAATCTCCAGCAATTATTCTGATTAAGTCAAGATGCTTTCTTTCTTCGTTCAACTGTTTATGCAGACTACTTAACGGCTAGATACAAAGCATATCACAAGATATTTTATTTTGCATTTTTTATGGTTCCTCCTTCCCATCTCATCACCTAAGACACAAAGTATTGGGCATCTCCAATAAACTTGTTGCCAAAGTGCAACTTGACATATCCAGCACACTCAGAACATTTACTGAATGAATGTGGTTTGGAAAGCTGAGTGTGGGACATGTTAATATTTCTGCAGAATTTACTGAGTCAATGTATTTTACAGAACCATGCATACAGTATGTGCATTCAAGTCCACAATAAAAAATACAGAAGAGTGGGCAATGAATCACTTGTTAATTAAAAACAAAAAATAATTAAACAAAAATCAGAAAACCATATAAATATTTTCCTAATAAATAAATCTGGATAATTCAGACTGGATAATCTTAAAGTATATAAACTGTTATTGTCAAATCATCGTCGGCTATCTTTAGGGGGGTTATTGAGAACGATCATCTGAACAGCGGTCCATGAAGACTTCTTATAAGGAATGCAATTTGTTTATTTTGCACAACTTGCAATTTCTTAGGAAGTTGGGCAAGCGAAGTTCTCTGTTCAATGCCTTGCTTTGTTTTTCTTTGGCAGAAAGAAGTGATTTTTTGTTGTTACAATTACCATGAATGGGAAAACAACTCTTAACCTGACTTTGAGAGCTGAAGAGGTACAGTTTAATATAATGAAATGTGGGGACCCTCTAACCTGATCCGGGCCCCAGAAATATGATGTGATATAACATCAGTAACAGTTGTTACTAGCACACAATTTATTGATTACAGTCCATATAACACGGAAGGCCTGTAGCTAGCTAAAACCAACATCTTCCAGTACGGCAGCAAGACACATGCCAAAATGTAGCACCTTGATTTTCTCCTACTTGCTTTAAGCTGTTGTCTGCTCGAAGTCCACCAAGGTCAGACACTTGGAAAATTTCAAACGTTGTAACAGCTGGGAAATATCTGCCAAAAATATATCATAGCTTCAAACATATTAAAAACTCACACCCACAAGAAGGAAATGATTAGCTGTCCTAGGAACAACATGCTCCTGGTGTAATTATTAGGTTTTATTTTCCGTTAAACAAAAAAATCTGTAATCATGTTCAAAGGTTTTACTGAACATTACTAAAGCTCATTTACACAATTATCTTGTCCATTTTCCTTCTTACTGACTTATATAAATCCACATGCTGCAAACAATGGAATTTTATTCATTTTGGTAAAGATTGGAAAACACAGGAGTGTCGTGCATCTACTTAGAATTATTGAGCCAAATTCTTTTCTATCTACACCTGTGTGAAATTTGCTATAAATAGGTGGCTCAGGCCACAGTAATAAAATACTAACAACAGCTAGCATTAATAATTCAAACATCACTTGTGAAATAATGAAGTCCTTTTTCCTGACATGCTATCTTTCATTTTTAAAATCACATTTTTCAAGGCTCCTATGCTGCAAAAGACTGCGTATAAGAATGTGACTGGCTACATCTTTAATACCTGTAAATCTTTATGTCAAACAAGCATTAACTCTTCAAATTCTCCCTATTTTCTATTTGTTTCTTCCACTTAAAACTGTTAGACTTCTTTTCCATTATTTCTCTGGCATGTAATTAAAATATACTACAGTGCATTTTGTCAAGAAGTGTGTTCCTGATGGTGGATAACATGAATGGTAACAGTCATACAGAAAATAACCTATTCTAATTTTGTTTATAACATGAGGTTATAAATATGGGTTGCCTAAAATTTTCCAATGGTTACAGTAAGAATTTCCTGAACTACTGAACAGAACATCGGTTAAGAGTAGATAACATCAGGGCAGATTTACTTGAAGGAATAATAAATCTATCCATTATCCACTGTTACTTTTGTGCTCATTCAGTTCTGGCATGTATAACGTCAAACTGACACGAGTGGTACCTCTCCCTGCCAGCCAGATCAGATTGTTTCTTCCATTGGATAATATTGTAGAGCTCTACTCTGAGCATTGCATATCACATTTTATAGAAGTATATGGATGTACATACATTAGTTACATTTTGACTGCCAATTATGCTTTATTTCCGATTCCTTTCTCCTGCTCTTGATATAAACACACAAAATTAGCTCTTCCTGACAATTCTAGTTTCTGTAAGGGAATCCTGAGCAGACTTTTTGTAGGATTTTAATTTCTTTTTGATTAAGCCTGTGTGAATTTAAACTCTTAATCACAGCTCTTGCCAACATTTTACGTAAATTACAAAGCCAATCAAGCTTTGCTCATTTGTTTTCATTATGTTTCACTTCACATAAATATTCCACTTGGGTAAATGATGGCATGCTGAAATGTTAAAATAGCAAATAAAAAAAAGGAAAACTAGGCCTAGAAATACTACAGTACATAAACTCTACCAACATACATCCTGCTCCTGTCCCAGCTCCAAGTTAAAAAAAAAAAAAAAAAGTCTTCCTCCTCAATTCAAATGGCCTTAAGGCTGGCCTACATACTTGTGTAAACACTATACTTCCATTTCTCAGCCCATCACTTTCTTTTCCTCAAGAAATACAGATTCCAATGTAACAAAAATAATTTCTATCTGTTAATACACAACCGCATAGAGAAGCAAAAGAAAAGCTTCAGATACACCCCAGAATTAGGGATTATGTAATACTGCTGCAACACAAAACAATCTAACTCGTATTGTAAGCCCAGCACTACAATGTCACGTCATGAGAATTTTGGACCTGAAAATCCTATTTATGGTGTCACCTGTAAATAGCTGGCAAACACCAAGGCTTCTGACTTCAGAGCTGCAGGAGGAAGACAGGCTATGTATAGCCTACGTACATAAATATCATGTTTGAACAGGTGCAAATATTAACAATAAAGAAGGTATTTCAGTTTCATCCTGGGCTGTGAGACTGGCAGCATCCCACTTCTTCATCAGCTTCAAGAAGGTTCTGTATCATAATGCATCCAGCTCAAGTCATGAGACAAAATGATTTCCTGGAGGCCAACATTACATTATATAAAATTCTTTTTCTCACAGCAAATACGTGGAAAGTTAAAGTAAATTCATCATTTATATCCAGCTACTCAAACTTATTATGTTTTCTATTCTAATCACCATGCTAAGAGAGAAAGCAGAGACTTTTTTAAGCTGGGATTTCAATAGCATTTAATTTTTATTTTTTAAAGAAGTATTATGGCTTTATGATTTTAAGCAGAAGGCCTTGAGGAATCTAAAATTAAAACTGTTATTAGAAGCAGTTGAAAGCAGGCAGTGAACTGAAGCTGTGCCTTGCAATCTTGGCTATTGTTGTATTATTGCAGAGTCCCACAGGCAGCCCTCGCATGTACAGTACAGAGACTTCACATCCTGGCTCTTTTGATTCTTTTGTCTGCCCTCCAACCTGCGCGGCCAGGAACTTTCACTTGAGAAAGATTTATGAAGCCTCTGCTAACAGGGTCAGCCCTGTAATATCACCAGAGGGCTGCTTTTTAAAAATAATAACATCTATCCACAGCTCTGTAGGGCGGTCTTTCTTGGCATCTGCTCTCCCTGTTTGTCTTAACAACTGACTCACACAAGACCCCAGCCATAGCATGGGCAGTGAGCAGTTCCGCTAGGCACAGTAGCCCTGTCTGCTGTTATCTGCCAGACCGGTGTCAGCCCAGATTGCTCACGCCTTGAAGAACAGCTCCAACTTCCCAAAGGCTTGGCTCTTGTAGCCAAGAGAGGTTACACCCTCATATATTTGGAAAAGTTTGAAAAATCCGAAATGTCTGTAAGAAGTCTGCAAGACAAAGTAATGCAAGTATTCTAGAGACTCTGATTATACTGAATGACAGCATAATACCTTTATTTTTATGTGCCAGCTAGTAATATTACAACTTGGAGCAGTCACTTTGACTGACAGTCTGTTGTCATTTCAAATAATTAGGAGATTCTTCTCCACCATGTTAAAAAGTTTCTTCCAATGCCCTTATGACCTCTACAGTGCAGGTGGTTTGGCTATTTATTCTACATGCATTTTGGAAGAAAGAGAAAAATTACTTCTGCTCCCCCTTCCTGCAGTTATTAAATATTAAAAATAGGTCGGGAAAATTATTTTTACAGTCATTTTCTCCAAAGAAATTAATGCTTAGAAGCTTGGACAAATCCTCAGATAATCTGTCCTACTCTGTATAGTTCTTCATAACATAAAAAGTTGAACTTGGTCCCATTCCTCCCCTCCTGCTTAAGAAAATGCCCTTAAATTTATTTTATTTATTAAGATTACATAAAGTGTTTCTTTCACAGTAAGCATTCCTAACAAGCTTAGTCCCCTGTGCTGGGAGGAGAAAGACTCTTTTCATGGGTACTCAGCCAAGGGTTCCTGAGAGTTAATACTCCCACTCTTCTTCTTTGAGTGTCAAGGGATTTTTAACATCCGCAGAACAGACAGGAACTTGGTTTTATGCCTTAGGAAAAGAATGGATTTTTTTCACCACATAATAATCTGCTGTGCAATTACCAATAAAAAAGTAATATTCTCCGCTATAAACTGAACAATGTGCCAGAAGCATTTATTGGTAATGTACTGCAAAAGGCACAAGGAATTTAAATCAAATTCTAAAGTGAATATATAGAAATCAACAACATAAAGAAACCATGAGCACTATACAATGCAAATAATTTAAATGATAAATAGAAGTGTGTAATATGACAGATGGGGCATTAAGACATCGTGGACTAAATTGTTCATTTTTATAAAATACTGATGACTAGTAGATTGCACTCACTGTATCAAATGCCATAAGGTCTAGATAGGTATAACATGTGCACATGAATGTGCACACTGAAGCACAAATTAGCTTCAATAAGCTCAGCGTGGGAGCATTTCCCTTCACAAAACCAGCCGGAGGACAGAGCCTTTATTAAGCTAAAGACTATGCCATCTAAAGTTAATAAGACAGAGGTAACAAAGGTTTTGTCGCTGCCACATCCATTTACTGTACCGATAAGGTTAACCTGTCTCAAATTAGACTGTCCTTTTCTTTGGCTTTTTTTTTTTTTTTTTTTTTCTTCAGTAAGAGAGCAGATCAATAAAACAAACGATTAGAATAAGAAACAATTTTAAAAGTAATTAGGTGAATGAATGTTGCCCCCCAGAGCTACTATTTTGCTCAAAGAAAACATTAGCAGCACTTAAATGTTTCATAATAAATTCATTCTGAACACTGAGTAACTGGAAATGTAAAAAAACAAAAAAACAAAAAAAAAACCACTCACTGTATAAAACCATATTTTTGTCTCTTTTGAGGCATTTCATACATATGTTTATATGTAAGTATCTTAAATACATTTCCCTTTAAAAAGGCATTATCAACATTTATCTATCTACGATCAATTAAAACCATTCCCAAAAACACATTACGACTCTATGCAAGACAAATTTTAAAAATTGCTCTACAAATTGCTCTAATGTATTTTCTCCTCCTAATCTGTATTTAAAACCAGGTGACAGAACAGCAGTAAGCACAGTATGATTTCAGAAGGCGCGTAATTTAGCAGGCAAAAAGAAAGATTTTTGTCTAAAGCAATATGAGATAAAAGCCACCAAGCATGAAGACTTCCTTAGGTGGGTGGTAATGATAGATCGGGAAAAATTCCCAAAGACAACTTGCAATTGTTCTTCTAGGTTCTACAAACCAACGCAGCAAATCTTAATATAAACTTATCATCTTTTGTCAGCATAGCCTTAGAGTTCGCAATGAGTTTTATGTTTCCATGCACATCAGAAATAAACAAATAAAAATAAACGGACCTATTCTGCAAGAGATAACATTCTTTAACTCTTCAGCAGAAAAACTATTCCTTACATTTTTTGATTCAGACGTAAGAAAGCAATAAAATAGCCATTAAATAAAAAAAAAAATCTGAGAATGATACTCACAAATAAAACATCTATACATCTCCATTTAATGTTTTATTCTTATATTGATTCACAATCATAGCATGTGATCAACACAAGTTGAAAAATTATAGCCAAAGTATAATGTATAAGTGAACTGATCTGTTTCCCTCACAGTCTATCATGCCTGAAAGAATGTTGTTTAGTGGTTCAAAAGTCCATTACTGTTCAATATATGATCTGAATACCTGACTAATAGAAATCACTGGTTGTGGTTCTTGAACTAGTGACAATCCAACATCTCCATGCATTGAGCATGGCATAAAAGGACAATACTGTCTGCTAAGATCCTTAGTCACACTTATTTATGGGTATTTTCACATTTACGACTCAATAGCTGTACAGTTTAGTAGCACTTAAAGTTAATACACACAAAAAAATCTCCACAACATTCTGAGTTTTTCAATACAAGCAGGGCATTGACTATCAAAAGTTGTTTGCCATTCAATAATTGTACAACAGTTTTAAAGATATGTGATGGCTGCTCTGAAAGTAATGCCTCCCTTTTTTTTTTTTTCTAAGTTGGTCCATGTCCTCACAAGCAGATATGGTGGTATGACACAGCAAAGGTTGAACATTTCCATCAATATTCTGTCACATTTTGCTGCCATGCAACAGATGGAAGCACAGTGGGAGTCTGACAAGATGGCATCTGATATGGAGTGCATAAGAAGCAAAGGTGTGTCACTGAATTCCTCAGTTCAGAAAAAAATTGCACCCATTCAACTATAAACTTTTAAGGAGACAAAACAGTGGATGTGAGCATAGTGAGGCTCTGAATGGTGCATTTCAGCAGTGGTGCCAGCAACATTAAAGACAAGGTACGTTCTGGAGCAATGCATAGCTGTCATACCATGAAATGGAGAGCGTCTCAAACAGCTCAGCTGCACTATTTATTACCAGGGAACTTCGTATGAAGCTTCAATCAAATATCAGCTTCAATGCATTGGACACAGTGGTTGCAAAACTGGAACACTGCAAAGCTTGCATCAGATGAGCCCCACAACTGTTCACACAAGAATAGAAAGAATGTCACGTGCAAGTTAGTTAGGACCTATTGAAAAAATACAACTCTCAAAGTGACAGATTCATGAATCACATAAGCCACAGTGATAAGACACGGTGTCACCACTGTGAGGCAGTTAAAACAGCAATCCACAGAATAGTGACATGTGAATTCCCCACTGGAGTAAGAGTTCAGGATACTGCTCTTACTGAGTAAAGTGATATCACTGTCTTTTTGGTATAGGAAAAGTGTGATTCTTCTGGATTTCCTGGAACCAGGACAAACCATCAAAAGAGAATACAACACTTCTCTTGAAATGTGGTAACACCAGACCCCATTCCAGTTTGAAGACCTTAGAACACATTGACAATCTTGGCTAGACTCTCTTATCACACACACAGACTTGGCACCTTCTGACTTCCATCTGTCTGTGTCAATGACAGGTGGACTGCATGGGCAATATTTTCCTAGCAACAATCCTATCATCGCAGCTGTGAAACAGTGGAACACCTCTGCTGCTTAAAATTTTTTTAAGAGCACAGCATACAGGCTCTTGTTAATTGCTGGTGAAAATACACAGCTAGTGATGGTGACTACACTGAAAAACAGTGTTTTGTAGCTGAGAATTTGCTCTATCAAATAGCATTACTATTCTTTTTGTAACTGTTGAAGTTTCCACAGAAATAATTAGGAGGCATTACCTCCGGAGCAAATGATGCATTTAAAAGTGGCAATTAATTTTGTTACTCTACCAGCTTCACCCTCATAGTTTTTGAAGTTTTCCATCTGTTTCAAGTAAACATTTTAAAATAGAAAATACTCCGTATATTTATAATGTTGTGAAAATATAAAAATAGCCACCCATTAAACGTGCAGATTCAAAAACATTTCTTCCTGCAGAGATGAGTTTTCCATACTTCCTCCACTACAGCTGGACATAAAGTACATTGCAAGTCACAGTTTAGTAAGGGAAAGGCCCTCCCTTCTAAGCCATCGGGGAAGCACTAGAAACTCAACACATCCCTAGCAATGTTTCCACTGACCTTTTCCACACGTATGGAAGGCTCTAACACAAACGACCTCCTAATTTCTAAGGCAAGAGCAGTAACTATTCTTACTTTGCAAAAGTTCAAGTCTCTTGAAGTACAAGACAAATTGTAGGACCTTTTTAAGACATTCAGCCCTTATACAATGCCTGCTGGTTTCTCCACAAGTACTATGTTCGTACCTTCTCCTTAGGTCACCTATTCTTAAGTTATTGCAATTCTGAATTATTCACCTTATCCTTACCCTTGATAACTTTAATAGATTCTCTATTAAAAAATTGATTCTACATATCATCTTTGGAACTATCATTCCCAATAAATTATCCAAGACACTATAAAATAACCACTCACTGCTTCTTAAAGATGGAAAAATTCATATTTTCTGCACACTATATGAGTCATGTTCATGTACAGCCTTAGCAAACTGTTGCAGTCAACTGAAAAGTTAAAGTTTTTGATTCAGTTATTAAATAAAAATAATGTAAACTCTCTGCAAGTAAAAAAAGTCTTCTAGTACTAAAAACAATTCATCTTTCAATAAATACGTGTTCTGAATTGTCTGGACTGTCTCATTTAATCAGAAGCCTCAAATCATGAGAAAGCATTATATCTTTATCACATTTCCAGACGATAAATTACAATTTCAAGATGCAAACTGTATATATTTATGCTGCTCTGAAAAATTTGATTTAAATCATAACATTAGACGTTCTAAAATATTTTTGACAAATTCTAAAACAAAATTATTAATAATAAAACCTATTGAAGGTTTGGATTTCATAAGTTTTGCAATAGCAATAAAATCATGCAAGATAATGCATATTATTTTATTCTAATTAGTAAAAGGCCTTAAACATTTCATCTGAAAGCAATTAAATTTGTTTTTAAAAAGATTGAAAATTATTAAAAATACATATAATACATAAAATAATGATACAAAAATAGCATTACTGAGTACAAAACCATAATGACATGAAGTCTAAGTTTATTTTGAATCTAAAAATTGCACTGTTATTTCAACTTTTGTACTACTCCCAGTAGCAGCCTTGTTCAGTGTGAAGTTACTACTCCTTTCCTATACATCATGTCTACCTGGAAACTCCCTGTGGTGAATGCTTTTCATACTTTTTCTATATGGTAATGCTCAGCTTTTGAAAAAGGCTCTCCTCATTCCTCTCTCCCCTTCAGGTTTTGAAATACTTTACCTTGTGGAGAACCTTGCAAAAGGTTACATTTTGCTTTATTTTGATGATCATACCCATATCAAAGGTTATAAGGTACTTGAGTTTCAACAATACAATTATGGGTACCAATTTCAGGAAAGACTTATGCTCCTGAGAACTCAACAGCCTCAATACAATTTATTTTATTTTAAAAAGTCCTTCATCTGGAGTATAACTTCATGACTTCTCACCTGAGAAGTGCAGTAATTCCCCCTGTTCAATCATCAATAGTTCAGTAGCATTATACCTCATATATACATGAAATCAAATACAGTCAGGTCAGCTGTAGTGCTATCAACACAATCTCCTTTAAATACATAATGCTCAGATTACTATTGTTACCAAATTTTACTATGTAGTACACTGCTAGGTTTATTCGGCACTTGCAGTCATGACTTGTTCTTCCGGAGGAATTCCTCTATAATTGAGCATTAGTTATTGTACTGTCAAAATACAATGTTTCCGTAAATTTTAAACAGATAACAGCACTTTCTAGCAAGTGTTTTTTATAGATACAAGTTTATTACCTAGTTAGAAGGGAAAAAAAAAAAAAATTGGCTAGAAACAGTTTTCCTTTTCTAGTTAAAAAATAAAAAAATGAGCTTAACAGAAAACATCCTGCCATTGCTCCCGAAGGAATATTCCCCAAGTACAAAATGAGGAAAGGCCATTTCAGACTGTAAATATTTTAAATCCTGATGTAATAATAAACAGCTATCCTACATATTTTTTTCTAATATAATCTTTGTTATATTTATATTACAAGCATTGATCTTTTATAAGTATTTTTATCTGTTTCTTTCATCTGTGAATGTTGGTTTCAGGTTCAACATTATTAACAATGGCAACAGTCCAGCATCCTGGCAGAAATATGCAGTGGGCACAGATTGCTCTGGTTCCAGGCCTTGCTCATATTTCAGATGAGGAGTGGGCCTGTGCTGTTGAGCTATTATTTTTCCACAAAGATGTCAAGAGACTGCAATGAATAGGCTCCTTTCATTATTCTCTGAAAGAAGAGGAAGACTGAAAGGTTCGTGGTGAATTGTGTCTTTACGTAAATGTCAGGACAAAGTAAGACTCCATGCAAAAACATTTTCTTTACATCTTGGGAAGTCTTACACTAAGAAATACTGCAGAATTGCGTTCATGATGTCTGAGATACTTTAGCGACCACAAAGGATTAATATTTTCTATCTCTTTGCTAACGGGAAGTAAAAAAGGCAGATATTTGCTTGTGGCTAGCTTTCCTTAAATCAAGATATGAAACTGTCAGACTTCAGTTCACAACTGCAGAATGTTATTTGATCAGAAAGACTGGCAGTTAGTTATCTAATGTAAATAATACTGTTTACAGAAGTCTTATTTCCATATAAACACATATACCAAGAGCAGAACAAATCTCTCAAAATCAGTAAATAGACATATGGTTTTTGTGACTTTACCTGTAGACTTAGTCAATGAAGTAAAGTTACATGTGGAATTAACAATTCTTGTTTGCATTAAGAAAAATGTTCCTGAAGTATCAGGTAAAAACACACATATACACACTAAACTGCAATCAGTACCATATTGAGTGTTCTTTTACAAAATGATATTTAATAGTTATTGTACTGTAAAAGTAACTATCAACATAGCAGTGTACAGAGAATTTATAGAATTATTCACTGTTAAGGATTTAAAAAATTCCCTATCTCAAAATTGCTATTAACTACAGTTTTTCAAGAATTCACATAGTTGTCAGTAACTTAAATCTAAAATCTTTCAAAACATTGCAAAGAATATTTTTAAACTAAGTAATAAATAAAATATTCTAGGGGTAAATTTATGACTTGCCTGAAGAACAACAGGCTTACAGTCGAAGTCGCTAATGTTTGGAAACCAAGAGTGTAAAGTAGGGCTGCACTGGGGCTCATTTTGATCTTGTTAATATTTATCATTCAAAGCAGCTGCCAAGAGAGCATTCACCTGTGTCAGACTTGCGTGTTTCAATACTTTGGTTTTAATTAGCGTTCCAAACTTTTCTTTAGAGCAAATCACAGATACAGAGACTTAATATCATTTCCCTGTTTTGGATTTAAATTAACAATACTTCATAGCTACCACTGGATTCTATTTCTTCAGGCACACCTTAATTCTGACTTTACAGCATTGCTTCTAAACCACACAGTAAACATTTTCAGCAATGATACAGATTATAAAAATTTCTTCTGAAGTTAGTGAGAGGGATGTAATCCTTTGAAAGTTAGACACAAGAGTGCTGCTGAACCAATATCTGCAATATTGACTTTAGCGGTTGCTTAGGGGTGGGTTTGGTTTGGGATTTGAATGTTGTTGGGTTTTGTTTTTCTCTAAAATAAGCTGACTTTATTCAGTCACTTGCAATTTTACTTGACTTAGAATATAACATGATCAAAAAGTAGTAAAGACTGGCTCAATATTTGGATGTGGCACCTTTAAGTAAATCTAGCTTGCCAGAAGGAAATTTAACAGCTGTTTGTGGAGGAAGCATCCTTATCACTTAGTCAGAGGAACCAACTGCTTAGCATAATTTTAAAGGCAGCTCCTCTGTCACAAGCATCATCATCCACTTGATGTGTAAAAACCATTTATAAATATTAGCAATCATCTGGCATTTTTCAAAAGAACAGGAAAGTTAATCCTGTTTCCTGACTGAGTTGTGCCTTGCATAATTATATTCTGACTACCTAAGTTTCCCTGCAATTTCAGTTAATTACAGTATTCTTCTTACTTCCTGTCCTAAAGTTATTTGTGTGGTAACCATATCCTACTAGAGTGGAAGATAAAATAAACTTTGTGAATTACTGTGATTCATGCGTAAAATGCTGTGCTATCACCTCACACAAATGTCATGACATATCAGATATTGTTCCCACCTAAAAAATGCGTGAAACTTTTCAGCAATAATATTGACAGTCAGGACACCTCTGAAAAGATGCTTGCATTATTTGACAATAGGTATAAATTAACAAATATTAGTACAGTCATTTGTTTTACATAAGCAAATGAACAATGTAAAATATCTTTGAAGAGTTGTTCTTGTGAACATCTTATATAAAAACATTTTCCTCCAGCACTAATCACTGCCTTTTCATTTCTAACTGAGAAGAGGGGGCAATTTTACCCGATTGTCCCAATAAAAGCCGCTTTTGTCAGTTCTGTGCATTGCAAAATCTTTCTATTTATTTCATAAACATAAGATTTTGAAGCATAAGTTCAGAAGCTACTAGGGTATTTTCAGCACACAAGAGGGTTGTCCAAACCATACTGCAACATTTTAACCAGCAGTAGACAAAAATACAGAATTTCTTAGCGACTGATATGAAAAGATTTCACTTTTGGTGCAAACACTCACTTCGTAATTAATGACAAAATCTCTGCAGGCTTATACGGGACAAGGCTTTATACCCTCAACTATGTAATGCAGTAGCTATTAATCTATCTATCATAAATTTCCTCCTTTCATATTCACCTCCTCATCTCATTCTGAATCCACTTATACTCCTCCACAAGACCCAAGCGCCTACTGTTTTCTGTCACATTCCTCTGCTCCATCCCTCCTCATGCTCCCCCTCATATCCAGTGGTGCTTCTATATCCCACTTGCACATTCAGATCCATAGCCATTTCCTACCTGAATTTCCTATTGCCTGCCCAAGTCTTCTCCCTTCTTGCAATATCTAAAATTTTAGCACTTTTCCCACTGTAGTCTAAATCCTCTCCACTATGATAAAAATTATTTCAATCTTCTTAGATGCAAAAATTAAACCAAAGTAAATTTGTACTCCAGGCACAGAAATCAAAACCTATGAAAAAAATAATACTAGAATTATTTCAGAACCCATACTGCAAATAGAGTCTTTGAGCCATGATAAACATTGCAAGAACAGGCAATGCACAGATGAGCCATCAAGATACACTTGAAAAACAACCAGTTTACTAGCAAAGCTGAACCAAGTGCTTTGTTTCTTTGCTCTCTCATCTCTCTACCAGGATAACTCTCTAGGCAAAAATTTGTGAGGTGATGTTTTGTGTCTGGTGATACCTCCAGATTTTTGTGTCTTTTAGTATTGTCCCTTGTTCTGAGCATTTCAGGACTCTTCAGTGCAGTGTCACACAGAAATTGAAACAAGCTACTTCTACTTGCTTGCAAAGACTAACCTCCAGGTCACGCTCTAGAGCTTATTTATTCTCACTATAACTCGGGATAAATTCATCATCTGGAGAAGAAATTTGAGGTTGGATAACCTGTGTCTTTGAGGCACGGACTTCTGAAATTTCTTAGTTTCTTCCTTTCTAAGGAGATACTAGGCTTCTAATTATATGGCAGATATGTTTCCTAATGTTTACACACACAGAGAATGAGAGCACAAATTTACATAAACAGAATAAACAAACAAAGGTTGTTTCCATTTAAAATTACAAGCCGTAACAACTGTGTGAGTTCACAGTGCTTAACCGTACTTAGCACTTTCCTTCCTGACCAGGAGAATGATCACTGTTTAAAAACATTACGGTTTTCATTAAAAAAATAAAAATAACTCTCAACACACTCCTTTTGGAGTTCCTAAAGGAGCAGTGCCTCACCTCCTATGCACTGCCTATCTGCCGAGGCAGGGGGCTCTTTAGCCTGAATAGGGAGAGATGAAGCCAGTAACAAAACCAGTGCATTGGTGGAAGGGGCCTCCTCCTCCTTACTGCTGGTCCAGTGGCAAGACCCTTTTATCCCTTTCATCCCTCATCAACAGAGGAAAATCCCTTCCACATTAAGTACAATTATAGGCGCAAATTGGCTGCCAATTTCTGAAACTCTGTCCCTTTAAGTTTTAAGGGAGCTGGTTTCCTTTTCAATTTTAAATATATCTCATTCATATGGGAATAATACACAATCAAATCCAATATTTTTCCTACTGCCTAGCAGCTAAGTTATTTACTTGACTTTAACAAGACTTTTCTTTCCTCTTCCCAAGTTTGAGAGCAAGCACAAGCTGAGATGAGCTTTGCTGCTGTACGAGCAGGCAGCAGCTACTTCCAGTAATTTATTTGAAAAGAAGCAGGTCTGTATGTTAGGTGGGAAAGGGAGAGACTTAGCGTAGGCGGGAGAAAGAGGGAAAAAGTCAAGGTTTAAATTTTTGTTGTCGTAAATAGGCAGCTTGAAACACGGGAACAGAAATTAGGAAACCTTCAGAGACTAGAGATACCTATTTCCTACTGCTGGAAAATTAAGACAGTTCCCTAAGCTGCATCTCCCCTAAAAGCAATGTACAAAGAGTGTTAAGTTAGCCACACAGACATAATGGCCCTTCAGAAAATCCCACTCGTATGCTGTGTAAATTTGCATGTGCAATCTGCATCTGTTTTTAAGAAACTAGATCGAAGGCAACACACAAAAGTTTTAGTTTGAACCTCATTATTTTTCCCCAAAATTGCAGAGATAATTTAGCACATTCACTATTTACAACCTTCTTTTCAGAAGGCACAGACACAGGTAGAGTATTCATGCCTTCCAAAATGTAACCTTATACATCTGGCCAGCAAACATCTGGATATTTATCTTCACTCATCATTTCCTTCAGTAAGTCCAAAAACTGTCAGTTATTTCAGCTGAGATTCAACCCAGGGGAGTACAAAAAAAAAAAATTACATCCTTCTTTTGTTCAGGTTTTATAAACTGCTTTTTACCTTTTTCCCTTGGATATCGGCAAGTATAAAAATAAGCAGTCTGGATTCCTTTGACTGTTGCCTTTATTCTGTGAATATGCACTTCTGTAGCCACAGGGAGCATACATATGCAATTGTATTTATAACACAATCATATCTGCAATGCATGTAAAATCTCCTGCATCTTAAAGCAGGCTTTAAGTGTTACGCATTTTACAAAGAATGAAGAGTACAAAATTCAGAGGAAACTGCTCAAGTCACATGTAGGAATTGATTTGTGGATAAACTATATAATGTCAATGAATCTTTCATATTTGGGATAGTCACAAAGCAGGAAATGTGAATAATAAAAAAGCTCTTCCAAAAAAATCTTCACCTGCCCTTGCCATCCTCTCATTTTACAGAGATTTAAGAAAACTCACCTTCACAAAACATGTCTGAGCTTAAAGAATAAACCATCAACAACTATCACTATAAAAAACTTAAATATTACTACCAAACATATCTAAGCAAAGCAATACGTGATAATTTCAGAATCTATCTTTCATCAATAAGTTTAACTTTTCTCGCTTTAATTTTGTTACTTAAATTCCTTACTTTATTTTTCTTAAATTTATTTCTAACTAAAGATTTCAAAATTGCCATCCTGGTATCCATTCTGAAATTATTTTCAGAATATTCTGGGCAAAAGTTCAGACTATGCAATGATTTTTTGAACTGTTCTTTACCTGAGGTTGCTCTCATTTTCCATTTACGATTTCTTTGAACCAGCTTCTTGCTTCCAAATTTAACTCTTCTTAGTGATATTCAAATGCTTTTAAAAGAGCAATTAACCTAAAACTTTTAACAACTTCTACAGAATAAAGAGCAAAAATTAATAACATGACTTCTTAAAATTCTACATTTAATATGAATTTATTTAATGCATACTGTGGGCACATTGCAGACTGCCAACTGCTCCATAGGATTGTGGCAAAGTATTTCTGATTCAGATTTATTTCACCCATGTGGCCAAGGGAAGATGTTAATGATAGCGTACTATCATACTAGCATACATACTTAACTGTGCATTCTCTGTAATAGGTTTAGATTTATCTTTCAACTTTAAATCAACAAACAAAATATATAATTACTAAATTGATGTTTATAATGAAAAAATAATTATTTCAGAACATGTGGACAAGAAAACTTCAGTAAAGGGGAAGACATGAGAGATGGCTTTGACAGAACTGACTGTTCTGGCCTCAAATAATTCCTAATAAAAAAAAAAAAAAACTTCCAGAAAACTTATTTTTTAAAAACACTATAACAATAAAACAATAAAATATTTCCAGTCAAAACTGTCTTACTCTAAAAGACAGATCCATGCAAATAGTATTTTTATTTCTGTAGCATAACATAGGTTAAATTATTGAAAAATTAACAAAAAAAAACCTGAAGTTTTGTTTTTATGATTATAAAGAATGTAGAATGTATTTTGGGACTCAGTATTAATATGATAAACTATTAAAATAAAATAAAAGACAAACATGTAAAATATATGATGCATATATAAAGCATCTTGCACTACTGCTGAAAAATCATTTTCAAAAAAAATCACACTTTTTTCTGTCTCGAATTAATAAGCCTATTTAGAGCTGATGAAAACCATTAAATACGTCAGTAATTTCTAAAATGTTTCCCTATGAAAATTTTTCACATGCACTTCCCTTTTTATACTTAGCAAAAGTTTTGCCATTGCTGAACTAATAGCTATAAAATGCAGAGGTGTGCTCTGTAGCAATGCTTTTGATATACTTAATGGAAACTTAAATTTGATTTACTTAATTGAAATGAATTCTAAGAAGTATCAATGAAAAAAAAATATCATCCATATTTTACAAGCTCTTGTGCCCGGGTAGCTCTGTATTACATTCAGTAATGAATACTCCCAGTCATTTATGCTGATAATCTGTGTAATGATGGCCACTTACATGTCCTTATCAGTGAGGCTGGGAACAACGGTACTTCATCAGAAGAAAAGTTTTTAAAAACACAAGTGAACCAAGCGAGCAAGACCTCAGTACTCTCTGGGACCCTGCAAAACCTCGCCTTTCCTCACACATACATATTAATACGATTATTCACAATTTTTGTTTGCCAGCAACAGGAAGAAATTTTCAGACTACTTCAGCTTCCATTAAGCCATCAAAATAACTAAACCAGACACCAATATCCAGTGCTCCAGTCCAAGTGCCTTGCAGAATCCAACTATGAATATTGTAATAGCTCAGTGATACTTATTCAAGATATCTGTCTTTCATACAGTTCTACCTATAAGAACACTGTAGATACCCTTTTTGCAATGGAATGTTTATATAATTTTTAGAGTATGTTTTATTTTTAAGATTAAAGAAGTAATTTTACTTTTTAAATATTTAACCTCAATTAATTCATTTAGATTTGACAAATAGTAATTCTTGATTAAATCTAATTGAGAAGCGCTGTGGGTTATTCATATATCTTCAGTTCAGTAAGAACTGAAGAAAGAGTATTTAAAGATACTTTAGCTGTTAAAAATAGAAGAAAAACTCTAGTTAGTCTTTTTTGTTGTTACATCTTCCACCAGTACACTATCAATTTAGATAGCATGTGATGCGAGTACTGCAACCTGTATATTCAAAAAGCATTTTGGCAATTTAAACTTTAATTGAGGCAATAAATATGCATTGAGGGAAACATACGCAAAGAACATGTTCCAGATACAATAACATTTTGTCTGCTCCAAACACATTTTAAATGTTAATTGGCAATCTTTAAATAGATAATAAAGTATGGTAAATGGCCTAGATTTTTAGCAAGCAAGAAAAACTAGTACAGACATCCAGCTTCTAGAAATCTAAGCAATATTCTGAAAAGATCAGCATGCCATTTGGTAAACACTCCCAGTCTGCTTAAATAGCTTTCATTTCAGAAATGTTCAGCTTAAATTTCAGAATTGTTATTAACTTAAAAGAAAAAAACATCCTTTACAACGTTTTCAAATTATCATGCAGCTATTCTACATAAGGAACGCACTTCAGTCAGTAAAAACTGAAGGTGTCAATTAGGAATTGGAATTATTTATTTATATCTAGTTCTGAAATTATCTCAGATAGATTGTGAGCATTTGGAAATATCTGTCAATCATATCAGCTGATACAAAGTATAACCAAAAACTACAAATATACACATAAAATATGTATGGATGGATACACACTGGAAAGCTATTTAATTTACAGAAAGATTTGCTAGAAGAACACGTATCCTTGAAAGAAGAATCTATCTAGTCCTAAAAAATGGCTAACTTTATCAATGTCCCAGTGAGAAGCAGAAGTGCAAACCCAAGCCCTAGGAGTTGTTTCATGCCCCAAGAAAGCAGGATTTGCATCTTTGCCTTACACCTCTAGCCATATGTTGCCTTACCTTTTCCCACAGGTATTCTGTGACAAGCAACACATGGCTTCTCCAAAGTTCAGTTCCACACGGTTTGAAAAGTGATTTCAATGAAATTTCAAATGCACCATTTTTAATTGCAAAGTACTTCATAGCAGCTCTTAGTTCAAGTGCAGCATCAGATCTAAGAAGTAGTACTCTGTACGTTTCTTTCTCCATTTTAAATCTATACAGGCTGACAAACAGCAATAATGACCAGGCAATTTTTACTAGCACAGCAGGGGAAACACAACTCCTTTTTTTTTTAAACAGAAGAAGCACAAGCATCAAAATGGGCCATCTGTTTTAGTAATGCCTTTTATTTCGCTAGGACTCTGCTTCTACTTTAAGTGACAAAAAATAGTTACCAATGCTGCCGTTTGATGAATTTTATGACTTTTGCTTTTACTCTAAACCTAATTCCTTACAATTCCATTTTCATATAAGAAATTAAAAACTGTTGTTACATTTGGTACCTCTTACTTCTGATCTGCTGATTTCAGCAGATTGGTAAAATATAGAAGGGTCATAAAAAACAAACCTTCCCCCTTATAGACCATTCCTTTAAGCCTACGACAAAGTTCTTTAGCAAGTATGCAAATATACTTATCAGAAACATACAGCTACCATCCCCAAAATCATTGAAACTGGTTTAGGACTTTTTTTTTTTGTGCTTTGGATGAAGCAATTTGTATGCAACTTATTTAGGAAATACATATTAATTTCTCTCTAAATTAGTAAGAAGCCTTTTGCTGAAATAAGTAACACGGCTTAAAATTATACCGAGGGAAACAAGAATATATGTTCTCTTGTGGGTTTTCACTTACAGTAAGTATATATTTCTAACTTTAAATACGTAGCTTACAGACAAGAATAAAGAAAAATAAGACAGATGTAGCTGAACTTTTCCATGAACTTCCAAACACAGTTACTCTAAACTTGTGAATTCACTTGTTCAAAGACAGCTGTATAGCATTTGAGAGGTCAAATAGTATATCTACTAGAAATACTCCTCATATTTCTCAGGTAAAGCGCCCTAAGAACAAAATCCACAAACTACTGCAGTACTAGTTTCTCTTGCTCCACACTCACCAGATGTAAAAAAACTCAATTCAAAACTTGAATAATCACACTTACATTTATTAAGATATTATAGAACAAAGTATTATGCACCATTTCATTGGTTTTCAGCAACACACTGGGAAAACTATGTCAAATGAACTGTTTCTTCACAGTGTTAGATATTTTCACCTTCATGTCTCCAGTCTGAGACTACAAAGGGAATTTTTTTCCCTTTCAAAATGTACAGACTAGAGGGCAGCAGTAGCCAAGGTTATGAATGTTTGAAGTCATCTGTCTTTCTGAATGGTCGTCCCAAGTTACATTATAGAAACTTCCTTCTCCCATTTCACCCCAGAAGATACTTGTTTGTGCTCAATGACATTTCTATCAGGTTAATTCAGTAGTCAGACACATCACTATGATCACAACAGACATATATGCAACATATGCATATTTCTTCATTTTACCCACTCATTTAATGTATACACTGGGTGAATTCCCTTCGGGAATCCCAGAAGACAGTCAATTCACAGATGATTTGGAATTCATAATAAACTTCAGAAAATTTAGGTTTTACTACCTTAAAGAGAAAAAAAAGATGAAAAAGAACAAAGACTTTACCCATGGACTTCAATATGTAAACATATTTATTGTGCATTTTCTAATGTTTCATTGTAAAAAGCATGTTACTAACTTGCTCTTTGACAAGATGATCCAGAACTTTTCCTCTAGTCCATGCACTCACGGACAACCTCAGGCTCTGCATATGGGAAAAAGATGAGACTGCACTCTCCAGACACCCACAGGTATCTCTTGTTAATGCATGTCTATATAGAGAGCCTTGACAAGGACAATGCATTATGTAAATCCTCAAAGCAGGATTTCAGCAGTGCTTAAGAGGAGCATTAACTCTGTGCTGGCCCCTTTCCCAGCCATAAGAAAAGACGACTAACAAAGAAAATGGAGGAATATGGTTTCTTTTTCATTTTGTACTGGGGAACTTGCCAGACCTCATGACTGCGGGAGCTTGAGAAAAGATAAACAATGCTGAGAGAAGATGGAAGGAAATGCCATCTGAATTTTTGCTATAAAAATTGTGTCAAAAAAAGTCAGTTCACACTTTTATGAATATAGATTCATTATGTTTAAGGTTAAGAGATACATGGTCTCTGACATCTTACAAAAAAGTACTTTTATTCTTGTACCAAAGCTTAATTCACAATAGCCGTCAGGATCTATGAAAAACAATTATAACATATTTGAAGAAAACATGCAAGAATCACAGCAAGTCTTTAGTAACTTCTCTCCTTATATGCTTCCATCATCCAACTGTGAAAAGCTTATGCCTTCTCAGAGTAGATGCTGAACCCAGATCACCATGCTTAATTCCTCACCTATAGCAACAAGCTATATGTACTAATTTCTCCTCTGGAGCACAGCTTATAGTAGCTCTAAAAAGCCAAGAGTCAGCAGTCAATCCCTTTTTCTGCAATCTAACCCATCAGAGAATTTGTTATTACCATCAATCTTAGTACCCTCTGGCATATAACACACTTAGCAAATCTATTCACTTGTAATCATCTTCTGAAGATTCAGAACTGAGAATTAATCAAATATTTTCTCTCATTCTCATCTTCTAAACTCGTCAGATCACAAGAATTTTCCAGCAAGTCACTTATCTCACAATTTCTAAAACAGAACAGAAAGAGGTCTGCGATATCCGCGTGTGCTACAACACATTTAACGGCCAAAATACATCCACCTCAAATCAGCACATTATTCTTGCCAATATACAAGAAATCAATTTTTTACACAATACAATACAATAGCAACCTGAAAACAATACAAGCAAGCTCCTATTATTCTGCAGGACTCTGGACCACTTCACGTCAGGAAGCCTGATTGCAGCTGAGGGTTTTTCAGAACAATCTTTTCTCAAACAAAATGTAGACTTGGCTGTCAGCAGAAGTGGTATCATTTTGGTTTGGTGAGACTGAGTGTTGGTCTTCTGCAAACTTACTGCCCACTCTGAAAATTATATAAAAGGAGCACCTCTTGTTTCTGAGAAGAAATGTAAAAGATATGGTTGTAAAAATAAGGATATAGAAACAACAAAAGTTGTAATTTATTTACAGTGGAATTTGATGGCAGGGAATGAATCATAATCACATGAACTCACTCTATTTATTTTTAATTCATGTTATGCTGTCTGCAGGTATTAGATTAGAATCAATGAGAAGACAGAACAGAAAATATGGCAACCAGCTATGGCTTTTGCTATTTTTTGTGAAGCAAGCAGAGTCAACGTTTTAATATCTTGCTCTCCCAAGCCTGTTTAAATAATAAGAAAAAATAACAACTGCCAGAATGACAAAAAATGTATTCTCTAAAATTCACAAAAAAACAACATTTTTCTCTTAATCACTGAGTATCAATTCCCTTTGCAATCAATACAAGCTGTGACAAGAAAAAGAGCACAGCTTCATTCAAGCACTTGACAGCTTCCAAAGTTTTCTGTCTTTCATTGGGGCTGAATTAAACATGCTAGATAAACTATATGCTATATAATCTATAAGCTTACAAACAAAACAAAACAAACTAAAAAAAATACTCACCACCCAACCATTCCTTTGCACCCCAAATGGAGCCTCTGGCATGCAAGAGAATATTTTCATTTACTGCTTTTCCAAGGGAAATGAAGGTTTTTCTGAAAAGAAAACCTTGTGTTCCTGACCATGTTCCCAATAACAAAAGTCAGACAGCATTTCAAGGGAAATTCGTTATAGTAAAACTTAAATCCCTTAAACCCAAAATTATTTCAATATACTATCAATTCTTAATATAAAATCTACTTAACAAGTCCATTTTGATATACTGACTTCAGACAAGCACATTATAAAATGCAGATGAAAGGAGCACTTCAAAGGGAGGAATGGGTCAGATAAATAAAGATGGCATGATCATATGATTCCAATACACTCTCCAAAAATGAGTGGTGAATATAAATGCTGAAAAAAAATTTAGGCTCTACTGTCTCCTTCTTTAACAAGCTTGGAAGTTCAAACTCATCTTCTCATTGAACAGTAAATATAGCATTGTGCTAGCATCCAACATGCTAACATATTAGCATTATTAACTGCATACATGTATGATTAACAAAAATATTTGGACTGGTTTTTACTCTTGCATATCCTTATATTTTTAACAGCATGAATCATGAGTCATTGTCTGTCCCCATTTATCCATATATGGTTTATAAGGATGACTTATCCACCTGTGCACTACTGACTCAAAAAAAGCCTTTTCTGTTCCCCCTAAAATCTCCAGATACTGCACAGATTCTGTGCAGTAAACATGGCTTACACTGTCTCAGTCCTTGATTAGTGGGCAATTCCTGTACCATTGCTAAATTGACCCCATGATGACTGAAAAGAGTTAGCTTTCTCTCTTAGGAAATCCAAGAGAATTCTCTTTCTAGATACAATTTCAATGATTTCATGTATGTAGTCACCACACAGCAGGTTTTTCAGAATTCACTGGGTGATGTAATGAAGAACAGCTAGGAATTGCTGAATTGTTCTATGAAATTGTAACTAAAGATGCTTATTGGGAAAAGGGGCAGAAGCTACATTACAGGTAAATAGGGCTAAGAGAGACCCTATTTTAGAATTTTAGAAAGTTAAAAGTTCTAATTATTGGAAATCTTAGAAGTCCTCCTCAGCACACTCAGCTGAAACATTCTGCCACAGATTGTAGGCATGGCCTTTTGAGGGCAAAGCCAAAACGACTTCTTGGGGTTTCTTCTTTGCCTTCTGACTCCTCAGAAGTTTTTTCAGCCAAACACTTGGTCCTATGGAGTGGGGGAATATGAAGAGTTCAGAGACTTGCTTCAGAATATGCCTGATTTATTTCTTATCCACCATAAATAGAGAATTATTAAGAGACACTCCATTAACTCAAAAGTTTACATAGCAGCTGGAGAATCCAGCTAGAATATACTTATCAGCTGATGCCTGTTTCATGTGCACCACACATAACTCAAAGCATAGGCTGATATTGGCTCAGGCTGCTGCTGACAGGGACCCTGTCACGTATCCCTTCTGCAGCTGACACGGCCGCCTCGAGCCTGGCAGAACAATGCAGCCGCCAAGGTTGGCCCAGCCAAAGGAAACTTGCTTCTCACAGGTTGTCTGAGGGGAGGGACACTGAAGCAATGGAAATTCCCCAGCAGTAAAGGAGAACAAAAGAAAAGGTGTTGGAAGCTGCTGTTAGAAAGAGACAGGCTCTCGGAACCTACCGACTGCCAAACCAGTCTCCCAGGGCCTGAAAGCAGAGAGAAGAGACCCCAAACCGTCCTCAAAACCCACTGCTCATCACCAACCTGTCTCTGAGAGACAGCTCCTTGTTTTTGCATAGACCTGGAAGTCTCTAGATTTCCTTCCCTGATTAAAAGGTGTGGCTGCTGAAGAAATTAGTTTACAGAGTCTCTAAATTCCTTACTGCCGCTATCACATATCTGCCACAGACATATCAGTGAAGCCAGAGCTCAGGGAGGAGCGTGCTCCACCACAGCTAGAGCTCTGCGCTGCCTTGGGACCAGCAAATCCCATTTTCCAGCAGGAATAACTCTGCAAAGGACTCTGCACCTGGAGAGGAAGCTTGAGGAGTAATCCATATATGCTAGATCAAAATGTCTGCTAAAAATCCCCTAACTCACGCATATCCTTCCCCCCATCCAAACAAAACAAAACAAAACAAAACAAAAAAAAAACACAAAAAGCTGTTATTTTACAGCTTATTTTCTTTAGTAGTATGGCCATACTGATTGTTTCTACTGAAACAATGGAAAAAATTACAGCGACTTATAAATTCATTAAAACACCAAGAGAAAAAAACAGTGGCTAACTAAATTCTCCCATTGACTGCCATGGCTTTTGGATCAGGCCCAGAAGAACACTGGAATAAGTGGTGAAACATTTTATTTTCTAACTTTTCAGTAGCTACTGCAAACAATGGAAAACACGAGCACATACTTAGAATAACTTTATCCTTTACAAAAAAATGAGGTCACACCTAAAAATACTTCCTCTTGTTTCTGTATAACTTCAGTTTATGATAATAGCTATTACACACATATAGTGAAGAGGAAAAAATAGCTTCCCAAGTACTGGGTAAAAACTTGATATTCCACATTAGAGTTTCTGCTCCAGAGGAAACTCTGAAGTCTGAAAGGATTCAGCTCTTTTATTTAAATAGGAGAATGAATAATCCAATTATTGGAAGGACAATGTGAAAATAAGGTAGTAAGTAGCTGCGAGTTTGTCTTATCAAAAAATTGCTTGGAGACAGGAAAAGCTATGTGATAACGACAAAATTTCTCTGAACTTTAGTTCTTCATTTTGAAACAATTAGTGCCATTATTTACATCCCTAGACAAAGTCCACACAGTTTGAATTTCCTGGGATATATACATGTGCTACTAATTTGTAACTGCTCTAGAATCCAAGCCTGAATCATCAGGCCCTGTCACTTTCTAGCACAAGGGTGTGTTTGTCCACTTATACCAGAGACTGATCCAGCATCTCCACATCTCCAAATGCGGAGATATTTTTCAAGAATTTACATTTTAAAAGCATATCCTACATTCAAATTTTCCTTTCCAACTTCCGAATCTATCTACTTTTTGCAGCTGTGTTGCCTTGTTCCAGATATTATCGCTACTCAACCAGAGGAAGACTGTTGTTTATGCTAAAATCCACATTTAGAGTGATTTTTCTACAACGCTGCATCAGTTCCCTGCTGAGAACACAGACTTGACAGCAGGCAACATTCCTGCAGCCTCCAGAAAACTAACTTAACTTTTACAGATAGCTCAGTGCTGACCTTCTTGAGCCATGAACAACATTGTACACGTTTTCCATAGCATCGTTACGTACTGAGAGAGCTGTCTTGGATTTTAATTCTAAAACTGCTAGCGTGATTCATTTCTAAATACGCAGTCCCAATGTTCCTCTCAAAATATAGAGAAGCAGATGAAAGTGAATTCGCAGTTGCTGTAGGAACAGAAAAACGTGCAACTGCTTTAGAAAGCATAGAGCTGATCCTGCTTCTTTCTCTGGCACTAGGTATTTTACCACTGACTGGTGAAAATGGAGTCAAGATAGCAATTTTCTAACAATTTCAGGCAACGATTTTTCAGCTAAAAACACAGGAATATCCTCCCACCCTGGTCCAGTCCTCAGCCAGAGCCGCAGCCCTGCCAACACTGTTAATGTCATTGTTTGTGAAGCGTATTCCCAGTCTCGCGCACACCCACGCAGGGCTCCAGCTCCCAGCCACGATGTCCCCCCGGCACATTGTTCCAGCTCCCCACGCTTCCTCACCTCCTGCCCCGTCCCCCTGCGAGCCCTGGCCCCCCACACCATTGTTTGTCCCCCTGCACCCACCCTGCATTGTTCTCCCCACCTGGGAGGGACCTTTCCTACCTCCCACTCCCCACAGAAGTTCATGCTTTCTCACCCACTTCCACATTCTCCACACACCTATTGGCATCAAAACATTTTCACTTTTTGAAAGCATGTTACATAAACTTTCATTACAACATTTCACAGCTTTTATGGGTTGTGGGCACTCTGCCTTGAGAGGCCCAGTCCAAAATACGAAACAATAAGAAGACTTGTACTTCTTCACTCCAGGCTTTTGTAGCAGTACTAATCTTAGGCCTGATCTAAGTGTTACTGGACTTGCAGACAGAACACAAAAGGATAGACCAAACATACACTGTTACCATAGAAGGAAAATACATAATGTATACAAAGAGAAATTGACATTATTATGCTCTCACAGTATACAAGAACGGAAGTAACTGGCATGATTTACACAGCCTCCACTGTTACAATAAATACAGGTTGAATCCTTTTCAAATTCATGTATAAGGCCAAGTAAAATAAAATTAAAATAAAATAAAACTTAAAATGTACTTCTCAAAAAGAGAATAGTAATAACATGCAAGTCAAGCATTAATTATAGACAGGATATATAAACGTAAATATAAACATATGTGGGTGTGTATATACATATGTACAAAATGTGTGCCTATCTAAACACAGAGTACAAAAATACTTTCATTCATTTCTCAATTATGTAATTATTAATATTTTTTTCCATTCAAAATGAATAGAAACAGATGAAGCTATCCAGATAGCCTATCACTGTTTTGGCCACCTTGTTTTCTTTTACACTTAATTTTGTATGAAGCTGTATTTTTCACATAGGCATATGGGATACTATAATACACAAATTATATTTGCTTCCCATTCTTTTCCTGTAAGATGCTACTTTAGCTTTGCTACTTTCAAAAATATACTCCCTCTTTTCATGAAATCATATCTATTAGACAAATAGTATGATTTACAAACTGTACATCAAGCTTAAAGTATCAGTGAATCTTCGTTAATCCTTGAGAATAAAGCGGCTAAGCATGCCCAAAGTAGATTAGGCATAGAAACAAAAATAAATACTTCATTCTATTCAGAAATATTTAACACAGTTGATATTTTAATACACAAAAAGCTCACACTTACCATGACTGATGCGGTGAAACCAGTAGTATGCGAAGTCCACTCCCAGAAATGTCAAATACCATGTCCACGGTGAGTCCCAGGGCAGTTCAAAGAGTTTGTAGTTATTCCATACATAGATGTAACTAACTAGGTCAACACTTCTGAATAAAACACTGAAACAGAAAACCAAATAGTTTTATCAGTCTATTTACCACAGGAGTCTTTTTGTAACACACATAAACTGTGTCCAAGCCTCACAATCTTTGTCAAGTAATAAAAACAATACTGACTTCATAGATCTGAAGGAACAGTACTACTGAGTTTTTTAAAACAAGCTCTCACCCACTCATCACCTGCATTTTGGCATGAAGCATGCTCATTAAGCAGTCGTTCCTTCCAGGTGGCACAGTGCTTCTGTTCTCACCTGCCTGGAAGAAACTCATTAATTCTCAAGTTCGAAGTAGTGGCAATCATTTTCAATTCAAACTCAAATGTATGATTATTGTAAAAGAACTAAAATCTTTACCTTAATATTGTAAATATGATGCAGTTAGATATGAGACTGAGGATGAGTAAGAGAAATTACTAGAGAATCTTACAGGCTCAAAAACTGTGCCCATGAGAACCTAATGAGTTTTAACCAAGGCAATGTGCAAGGTGTTACACTTGGGTTGAGGCAATCTGAGATAGGAGTACAGACTGGGAGAACTCGCTGAGGATAGTCTTGCAGAGAAGGACTTGAGGTTCCTGATGACAAAAAACTGGACTTGAGCCAGTAGTATTTGCTTGTAGCCCAGAAGGGGAATGGCTTTAAACTAAAAGACAGGAGATTTATGTTAGATTCTAGGAAGATATTTTTTACTCAGCAGGTAGCAAGGCACTGGTACAAGCTGCCCAGAGAGGTTGTGGATGCCCCACCCCTCAAGATATTCAAGGCCAGTTTGGACAGAATCCTGGGCTGATCTAGTGGCTGGCAACCCCACCCATGGCAGGAGGGCCTGAACTAGATGATCTTTAATGTCTCCTCCAACCTAAGCCATGATATGATTCTACGATAATTCCTTTTCTGAAGTTCCTGACAGGTTCAGCTGAGTTCAGTATAGAGTGGATTTAATGCTAGGATTGGCACACGGAATATGTGAGAGCTCATTCTGAGGATGCCATTTGTCTCTGTCCATACCTGCTCATTTCTGTGTCACTATTTTTCATGTAGATGATTTCAGTGTTTTAGTTTACTGCACAGCCCCCCAAAAAACTTGAATCAACAGAACTAAGAGGACATATTATATCCTTTCTCTTCCAAAAGCTTGTTTTACAGCCTGGGAAAACACTGATATGTCTTACTGGCCATGTAGAATTGTACTAAACATTCTTGAAAATAGTATGATCATGCACTGTCCTTTTCAGTAGGCGGACTGAAATAGGAGGGAATCTCAGAAAATGTTTCCTTTTCAAGTCAAGAACCATGCTCTCACTGAACTTTGTGGTCATCTTCATATTTTCACGGAGACATATATTCAGTACTTCCATGCCTCCAACATTAATTACTTCTTTCCATAATGGTATTTTAAATAAAATTATTAACAAGAAACAAAGTAAGCTAAAAATCCAAAGTTTCCAATATTGGGCATCAAGTAGGATAGCATTACATCCTCCACATCATGCAGAGAAGATGAAGGAGGTGCTCCTTGGGAAGATGAGAAATAATGTATTTTCCCCGGCCAGCTGCGATACCTTACCCGCAACAAACTCATTCCTACACCTAATACAAATAAACCAATCCATGTTTTAGGCAAAAACAAAATGGCAACAAAACTCAAACATTTTCATTTTGGCAACAGGCAGATTAAAGATTTCTCTTAAGTTGCAATGGCAGGTGTATCTGCAACTTCAAAAAATCAACTGATCTATGCCCAGAAGTTGGACCTTACACACCTGGAACATGTTTAATTTTCATAAGAGCTGTGTTCTATAAATATTTTTAAAGAAGATTATATATGTCCAACCAGATTTTTGCTATTCACCTCATGAGGCATCTGTAAAGGTTAGTATAAATTCTCAATCACTTTCACAACAGGTCAGAAGGGAGCTGATATTATTCAAACACAAAGAAATTGGCATTTCTTAACATCTTTTCAATGGCCAGGAAATTTAAAACACCTTTTGCAACATACAGTATCAGTTATTATTAGGTACTGTTTTCTTACTTTATTCTTTTGCTTTTATTAACGTATAATGCCTTTGCAGTACATCCAAAGATATGTGGACTGGTACATTTTCTCCATTTTTGATCAGCTTTCAATATTTCACCCTTGAGTCTTTTTTTTTTTTTCTTTTCATTTTTTCCACAAGTTGAGGCCAAGGTGTAAAACTTGAGCTACCCTTACAACACATTTTTTATGTGTAATTTGCTGTACAAGTCAGAATTTGCTTATTCTTTCCTTCATGCTTGAATCACAATTCTACAACACATACCACTAGCTGATTACTATAATTAATTTGGAGCAATCAATCATATCACTGTGCAATGCTGGAGAAAGAAGAGTTGCTTAGCTAAGTTTTTTCTTTTTTTTTTTTTTTTTTAATTTACAGTGTGATAGATAGAAAAGTCCAGAGCTTGCATTCAATTACAACTCCGAAAGTTCACTTGGAGTTTTAAAGGTTTATATTGCCTATTTTTTCTCCCTCAAGTTCAATTTTCACTTCTTGAAAATACTGAGGAGAACTTAAGAAAACGTTTTCCTCATTTAAATGTTAGTTTTTAACCATAAATATGACAGAAGTAGATAGCTAAGACTTTTGTCATCTAGTCCAATCCTCTGCATAAGGAGTAATAAATTCTAAAACAGAGAGATTACACAGAAAACCTTATTATATACATTACATTGATTAGTCTTCTTGGATTTTGAATATTTCTACTGAAAATTTTCTTATGATGTACAAAGTAGGCACTTAGGCAACTGTTTTGACTCAGATAGATGGGTTTTCTCTCTTAGTTTCTAAAGTTCATACATACTTTATTTAAAGGTGACAATATTTGTTTTAATAAACCATTTCCCCTTTCTCCTTCCACTGGGTCAGATTATCACTTCCTCTGATTAAAAAAGTCCAAGAAGGAAATTCTGGGAGATGAACTCTCCATGTGGACACGAAGATCTACTTACAGTAGATCCCAATGGGATAATGAAGGAGGGAAAAGGTGGAGAAAATTCAACTGGAAGAACAGGCGGCTGACTCCTGGCAAAAATAACCTGTAAGTCCTGTTTTGCTTCCTCCAGCTCACAGATCAACCTTTGAGCCTGGAATCAGCTTTCAGAAAAAGTCTTCCATGGTCCCCAGGACAGTCAATGAAAGTGAGAAGGATCAGGGGCAATAGCTGTTGTCTCTCTAAGCACAGGGAAAGAACTGTATATTGAAAGTGAAGTCCGCAAGGAGACAACCTAGGCTCTTGCCACTGCTGCAGTCACCACCTCGCATCACACTGGGACTCGACCTGGGGCCCCTGAGCTAAAAAACACAGCTCTACAGCTGGACCTACAAAGCCTCAGCTCTCAAGAGCTTTAACAGACTTGCATCCTTGGAGGTCAGACACAGAGGGAAACATGTTAAGACACCTCGGTCAGGAGGTTATATTATCATTAAAAATAGTGAGGTATTACTAATACATTGTTTCCCTGGGTTAAACAAATTAAGTTTTCCCAGCCTGATTCAACTACATCAATGTAAAGTTTCAAAATGTTGAACAAAGGCAGTTTCTCCTCTGTAATTGGAAATTATTCAGGCTATATACGTAACAGCAGGATATATGAATAATTAAAAGGTCTGTAAGCTTTTGTTTCAGCATGGAAACTGTAAGGATTTCCATTTCCAAAGACCCTCATAGAGCTTTCTTTTTCAGATGAAAAATTGGCTCCAGTGAGAAATAAACATTTTGATAATATGAATTCAGTAAAGAAGAGAAAGGGGAAGGAGGTAGAAGAGCCTTGAGAAAATGTCCATTTACAAAGCAAAGCAAACCTTCTGCAACTGAAATCCCCTTTTATTTCCTGTACAGGTGCCAGGTTTTGAACAGACACCCAATTTATTACCTTGTCAGCTGACTTATTAGGGTTGACACAAATCGAACTGAAATATGCCTGACATACTGCAGTCAAGGCTTTTTTCACACTTTAGCATAAAGCCAAACTTTCCACAAGATGGAGGGAAGGGGAGAGGGAGCTGTGGGAGTTCTATTCCCTGTTTTCTATCATCAAGATGAATATGATCCTCTCCCATTCTTAATATGCAAAATCAGTCATGAAATAACCTAAGGCTAAAAAATAATTCACCAAAATGATACATCTGGGAAATGATTATCAGGCTCTGGAAAGCCCTTGATTACAGGAAATAGCACCTACATTTTGAAAAAATGTTCCCACCAGACACAAAAGCTGAATTAAATGCTCTCCTCTTCCTCAGTATGGCTTTCTTCTCTGGCATTTTAGTCTAAATAATGCAAATCCCTGGTTTTCCTCATGTGGAAAAAAATATTATCAATTCCAAAGCAAAGTGAAATAGAGGTAAATTTGGTATTCCTACTAGCTGTGCTACATGCCCTCTTAGTCAAGATGTCATCTTACAGAGCTGACCTGTTTTTCACCAGACCTGATCCTGCTACACTTTCTTTTTTTGTCCTCCAATTCAAGACACCAGTGTCTAATAGTGGGTGGTATCAAACACGAAAAAAAACAGGCTTTGGAAGCAAAAGGCATTATCTTTATTCTTAATATCTCCTGCCTGTATAATTTGAGTCATTTATTCTTTTCTTTGCTCTTTCATACATAAAGAAGCAATCAATTTAAAAAAAAATTAATATTAAATATATAAAATATTTTTGTCAGAAATTCCACTGCCTTTCACGATACAACGCATGGCAATAACACCTCTCATCCTAACTTCATATGCAGTCCTTTGGTAAATTTATGTACAGGTTATCTTTTAAAAATTTTAAATTCTTTATTTCTGTACACCTGTACTTCTGACAAGGAAGCTTGTTCTTCTTCCTTTATAAAATGGAAATTGCATTTCTTAGATCTATTTATACCTAGCCAGAAGGCTTAGCGGTAAAATGAGTTCCAGTAAATTCAGGACATGCAGTGTTAGGAGATACTAAAACATCATTTTACATGAAGCAACAGACCTGATGTTTAAATGTTTGTATAAATAACACCATGCAAGTGTAACATAAGAGCTTAGTATGTTCTTTTGATAAAGAATTTTAATCTCTCCTACTTGCTGAAGAGTGGCTATTCCACTGAAGTCAGCAAATCTGCATTAGCATTTGAGTTAGATTAGGAACAAGCCTATTATATTCTCAAAAGTCACATAGGCAGAAGTTATGAGTTATCTAGAACAAACAAAGAGGTAACACAACTGTTCTCATAGTCAAATAGCTTCAGTGAGATATAGTGCATCAAATGTTGGAGTAACAAACATTTACATAATTTTTAGTGAACAGCTTTTGCCACGATTCTGAATTTTTCAAGTCATAGTTTGTTGTTCACACAAGAGTAATAGTTTCATTAATTTAGAAAATTACGGAGAAATTTTTCCCCAATTTCCATAACGCAGCAAACGGTTAGCCAGTTCTAAAAATGCTACCCCGGTGCTCCATCTAGTGGAATTCTGATTTAAGCCTAATAAATGTTTTAGCAAAGACCAGTACTTTACCCAGAAAAGTACCTTACATAGTTTGGAGTAGGTGGTTTCTAAAAAAAGAATTGCATGCATGCTCATGAAATTTACCTTACTGAAAAATATAGAATGAAAATATATGCAATAACTAAAGGTTTTGAGAAAGTTATATATTTTGTGAGCTTCAGAGATTACTGAATTTAATAACATGTTTTTGATAAGAGTCAACTCAGTTCGCAGCCTGTGTTTTCACAGAAGACCACAAATATATCTGAGAATAAATGTTAACAGATGGTTTTTACATTTCAAGTCATGCTGGGTGCAAAACTGGGCTCTGATATTTATGAATTCAGAGACCTTTATTTGGGCCACTGTCTAGAAAACAAGAAGTGATGCAGTACTAAAAATGTAAACAAATACAAATTCTGAAAACTGCTGTCTCATTATTAAGAGGTTACAACTCAAAAGAGCGATTGGCTTCCTGACAGGTTTGCATGAAACATGGCAAGCTCTTGAACATCGTCGTAGCGACTAGTTGTTTCAGTCAATTAGTTTGAGAACATCCTGATTCTCCTAAGACTCTCTCCTATATTCTGCTCTTTAATGCTTAGTACCTTATACATCATTTCATTAGAAACTCCGGAGCCTTAAGCTCTGGCTCAGAGCTTTCCTTAGTCATCACCAGAAAGTAGCACGCTACGCACACCAGGCTGTCCACAGCTACTCACTGGTACTCCTGCACTCTGCCAGGAGTTGTGCTCACACAGATGCTTTCCAGCATGTCTCAAACAAAACAAATCAGGTTTGCAAAATTCTCCGTTCAAACTCCTGACTGTCACCAATCTGCCCAGGGGAGTACCCACCACTGCCACAGGTGGAGATGGTAACAGGGGTGCAGGGAGCTGGTGATGAACATATGATGGCAGGCAGGAGGTTCTGGCGTCTTTTACGGGCACAGCTAGATTCAAACTTTTGCAAAGCCAGTGTAGCTTATACCAGATTTATAAAGCTGTGTTAAACCAGGACAGCAAGAAAGTAGCAATATTCATGAGGATTAAATAATCAAGTATTTACTGAGTTACCCCCACTCCATTCATTGATGATGAAGTAGGCCAACAAGAAAAAGGAATTAGAGCAAACCAAGATTGTTCATGTATAGTTCCTGCTACAAGCTTAGTTGAACTGAATTAGAAAATTCCCTTCCAGAGTCAGGTCTGCCTGCTGAAAATGCTGCCAATTCCCATGCACAGCCATACCCACTTTGTGATGCTGTTTATCCTATTCTAATTGCTTTACCTACAGAGAATTAGTGACTTATTTCAAAACTTATTCTTACAGAGCTGTGAGGGCTGTGACCTTTGGCAAAATGTGGGAACAATTAGCAGAGCATATGAGACAGTGCAGCCAGGAGGATATTATTATGAAATACATAACTGTGCAACTTATTTGAAGAGAGGGAGGAATGGGATGGTGAGTAGATTCTGTCTCTTCAAGCTTGTTATCTATTAAAATTTTTTTATGGAAACGTCTATTGACAGGCAGTATCCAAATTGCCATAGACAGCTGCTAAAGTTGTGGAGTTGTATGCTGCTTCAGTGGAGACTAAACCAGTCAAGCTGCTGGCTGCTAGTTCTGCTCGCCTGCCTATCTCTCTGCAGTTAAGCAAATACCTTTTGCTCCTATACTGATCTGAAATGCCTTAGCAAGGGATCAGATAGACATCTTAACTAACACAAGAGAAAGGGATGACTATGTCAGTGAACATAGGAAGAAGTGCAGTAGCCAGAAGTACGGTTGGTGTAGAGGCTCAGCAGCCTTGCTATTTAATCAGGTTAAGCGATTACCTTCCCATTTTGGCCCCATCTGCTCATCACTGCCCTAAGTCTGGTGGTTACCAGCCCTCAGACCTGCCAGCATAATTGCATGCATAGCTGCTCCCTGACCCAGCTCTGTCAAAATGAATGCAGCTGAGGTTAAACACCTCTTTTATAGTTCTTGGGGGGCTTTTGTTTCTGCTTTTAGCTGGATCACTTTGTCAGGACCAGGTTAGGGAGCAATTAAATGCGCAGTTATGTTGGCAGATCTGAGGGGGCAGCTGGACCAGAAGCAACACATCTGACCATGGTCTAAGTAAACAGTTGTCCAAAGCTTTATTCAAACAGATGTGGAAAAAAATGTAGCTAATAAGTCTTGAAGTGAAATTTTAATTTACAAGAGACTGCATATATCAAATTTTCTTCTAAGAGATACAATCACTAGCTTAGGAGATGATAATTTTCCGCAGTCTTAAGCATAGTGAAATACCTAGGAGGTACTTTAGGAAGCCACAACTTACTTTAAATGGATGTATTGATACAGGCGAGTATTTTGCATTCTGTTAGGACAATGCCAGCTTCATGGGGTTGTGAACTGCTTGCACCAGTCTCAAACAAGGGCATTCTAATCATTTCTGCAAACTGTTACTAATTAAGCATTGAGAGGTTCTGTTTTCAGACCTCAATTTTACATACATTTAGAAGTGGGTAACTCAGTTCTACAACAAAAGAATCAAATATTACTAATCTTGCTACCCTGACTGCTTTTTTCCATGCCCATTTCTTGTTCTGATAGATATTGTGAAGCCATGGTAAGAACTGATTCAGATTCATATGATGGGGGAAGGTGCTCAATACGCTTCCTGGGCCACTTCACCACAGAGCAACACAAATCCTGATGCTGGCAAAAGAGGAAAGGAAGATCAGAGACAGAAATAAGCAAACAGAATACAAGTCAGGCAAGGGTGTTTCATTTGGCAGCAGTTTTGACCTAAAATGTATGTGAAACCACCTCTTCAATCTCGCTTCTGGAATTATGTGAAATCCAGATCTGTACAGAACTGAACTGTACTGGTTTACAGGAGAAACAGGATTTGTACTCCTCTGAATCAACTACTGCTGATGTGCATCTGAGTATCTGAGCTGTGTAATGTGAACTAACTCAAAAGCATTTTCTGCTTTCTTATGCTCACCACCACTTCAGAGAACTTTAACCTCCCTTGTTTCAGAAAACAAAGTCTTTAATATATAAAACTTGTAGTGTTCTCTTCAGAAATAGGAAGTTCATTGCAGATTTGACTGACAAAACCATTAGGCATATAAATTCGCACGCACACTACAACTGTACTGCAGATCTGTGCTCTAAAAGCTGGCAATTGAGCATGACCATAAAGAACAGAGACTTTCCCAACTAGTTCGAAAATATACCTACCTCAGTTATCCCCCAAACACTTTTTGATTTGATTTATGTTCTGCTGCTTTAAAAGAAGAAATGGGCCAATATTAAATAATGCACATACTTGTATAGAGGATATTTATACCAAAAATAAACTTTCTCTTGGGACAATATTTTTAAAGCAGCATTTAAAGCCTCCTGGCAATGGTTTGTTAGAGAAGTTAGTTATTTACTTAGAATAAAGTTCTCAGAAATTTTTAAGCCACCAACATTTAAGCTGCAGGGAATAAGCTTAATAATTCAAATTTTTCCCTTTCTTCCGAATTACTTTTCTTTGTATATAAAATCTAGCAATCACACATGCAGAGGGATGCACAGTATTGTATTAAAGCAGAGAAAATTATATTTAAGAAACGTATGGACTATTTTAGAAGAAGTGATATGTATACACAAAGCAATTGTACTTACTGTATGCTGTAGAGTCTAATAAGTCTAAAACAAAACACATTACCTTCTCTGATTAGACTTTTCCTCTTGCACCTATATAATTTTTTTTATATTTGGCAAACAAATATCAATAATTTATGATTTGCATTTTCTCCAACAATGAAGTAAGAAACACTGAATAAATATTGTTTTCCCTGAAGAGACGCAGTACTTGTTATACAGACTGTGAAATGGAAAAACATGCTCACAGGATGAATATGGTCTGTGACTCCTAATTTTTCCATAAAATCTAAAGACCTCCATGCAGTGACGCATCTGAAGCTTCATTCTAAATAATAGACTGAAGCCCACCATTTTAGACTCAACCACAGATTTTTTTTAAGGAAGTGGCAAACCATTGCTGCTAGTTGAGAAAATGAAAATTAGTCCCTGGGAGAGGATACAATCAATGGTGTGTTAATCTAACCTTCAGCTGTTAATGATTTGCACTCCTATTTCCCCTGATGCTGTGGGTTCTGCTGAAATATTGTTTTAGCAGTTTCTGTCAGCTTTCCCTACCTTTTTTTCTTCCTGAAAAGGAAAGACTGAAGTGAAAATCTTAGCAACGGGTTTTGTGCATGCTACTTTTTTTCCAACCCAGTTGTTTCACACTATGGAAGCAGAGGGCAGAAGGGTAAACTGTTTTGTTTTTTCAGTTCAAGCCTTTTTAGCTATTCTAACATTTCAAACTCTTGTTTATGAAAGGGTATCTACTCTAAGCAGTCACTATTGGAACTCTGTTATTAACATGCAACTAAATAGTTTAGAAAGTCTGTTTTTTTTGCCTGCTTCTTTGATATTCAGTCAGAAATGTCAAAGCTTTTTTTTTTTTTTTTTTTTTTTTTTTTTTTTTTTTTTTTTTTTAACCACTGAGAAGAGTCTTGTTTGTCCAGCCATGAGAGAGTAGTGCAAGTGACCCACATGAGGCTGCTTGTGCTGGTAAATCAATGAATAAGTGTCCTGATCCTGTAGATTTGCCTGGTCCTACAAAGTTTGCGTTCCTTAAGGATCGTTTCGTTCACTCAAAATAACTTACAAAATATTTCTTATCCAAAAGAAAACTGCCTAGCCCACAAGCCAAATTCTGCAGCAAAGTACTGAGTGCCAAAATAATAAAAGTACTCAGCACCTTGCTAAGCTGCGTTCCACACATGCAACATTAGTTTTCTTAACAAGCACTTGTTCCAGGAATTAGTGCCTCTGAAGCATTTTAGTATTCCTTAAATGCAGCCAAAAGACCTCACAAAACCATTTAAACTTCATCACACATATCTCAGTCCCCATGTTTAACTTCATCTGTCCTGAATATTTCAGATAAGAAAAATAAACATGGTAAATCTGAAGCATACTACTGTCTAGAAAAATATGAATATGTTAAAGAAAATGATATTTGGACTATCTCTGTTTTAGCTGCACGAAAATGAGAGTAAGCTTTCCTTAGTGTTGTGTTTTGGTGCACACAAGTTCAGTACTTAAATTTGTAATTTATGCTAGCTTAAAATATAACAAATTCAATGTTCCTCCTTCACAATCATGTTCACAAGTCTTATTAAAAGTACATAAAATTGTTTGAACACAGACTTCATGCTTTTCCTTTATTACAAAGACTAAAAATACTGTACAAATTCAAACATTCAATAAATAAAGTGGATGACTAGCAGATTTCAGAATTCAAGTAAGAAGAAAACGGATATAACTTGTCAGTACGGATTTTTGTTGTTGTTTCAGTGCTTTTTAAATGTATTTTATCACTAACTTAGATTGTAAAATTCACAATGACAAGAATGAGGGACCTGTAAGTAGTGAAGACTGCATTTCACAGATTCAAAACATTTAAGGATGATCAAATATATCATCCATATATTTCTGTGTGGCCAAATTTAAGAACACATTGCCTATGAATGAGGAATGTAAACCACAATCTAAAAAAAGTATTTGAGGATGAAAGATGGCTCAAAGGACTAACATGGACCTGGGATATATAAAGAGAGGAAGAAAAAGTAGAAATAGAGAACAAATGACTTCATTACTTGGCACTGATGTATCAGTTTCTGAAATATGGAGTGCATTTGAGACATCAACACTAAGAAGGCTGAAAAACTGTTGAGGATTCAAAAAAGAACTGTGGGAATATTGGAAAGAACTGAAAATATATTATACAGTCAGATTCAAATAATTGAAACTTTTCTTCCTGTAATGAACAAATTATATGCAATGATGGTAATCTGTAAATTCACACCTAGGAAACAGAATCCTAACCCCTCTTTAACAGAAAAAAACATAATAAAATCTTCCATCTGGAAATTCACATAATGAAAATGAAGATCTAAAACACAATATTCCTCAGAATTATTTAGAGTATCTGAAAAGCACTTAAGAATTAGTCAGATTCCCCATTAGTATATATTTAGTATTTAATAATAGGCATTTATTTAAAATACATTCACCATGAAGTAATTCAAATTAATCTTATGACTTCTATGCAGAACAGAAGAAATAGTGATCATGTTTATAACGTTTCTCTCAAGCATTAGAATCTTTTAGAACTCCACTGAACTCAGACAAGATAATGACTGAATTCAAAGCACTTTGAAAATGACTTTAAGCAATATAACATGCATACTTACTCTGGAAGTCGAGATAGGATACCCAATGAAAGAGAACTTATGCCATCATTGATCCGACCTGGCAATTTACGCTGCTGAACCCAGCTGACAGCAAACTCTAACACAATAAAAGCAATGAAGAACGGAATGCTCTGCAAAACAATGGAAGAAATAAAGAAATCACAACACAAGCAAGATTAGATCCACCTTTTCAGAATCCTTAGAAAGAAACTTTTTACTCAGAAGGTAGTGAGGCTCTGGAATCACTGCCTGAAGGAGGTGTGGATACCCCATTCTTGGAGGCATTCGAGACCCCTAAGTTGGAAGGGCTAACCTAGAATAGCCTGATCTAGTGGGTGGCCAACAGCTGGTGCATTGGGTTTTTAAGGTTCCTTCCAATCCAAGCCATTCTATGATTCAAAGAGCATCTTATGTCACCATATACTTCTCAGCTTGTATAACGCGATGGAAAGCACAGCAGAGCAGCAAAGTCCCAGGCCACGGAGAGTGAGGATCTACTCAAACACAGCAGCAGTGGGCACAGAAACAAGAAACTGCTTACCTTCAGAAGTCCTGTAAGGACCTCATGTAAGCAGAGATCTCCAGATGAGATGCCCTCAGCTCCACTGCTAACCCTTAAATGAAGTCAGGGAGGGGTAAAGCCAGGATCTTCCTTGGGTGGCCTTACCTTCCTAGAAGGCACTCAATCACTGGTTCAAGCTGTGACTTAGCATTTCCTTTACAGGCTAGCTGTCATCTTTCTAGCTACTACTGCACCCTGATAAATCCAGTAATGCTCCTCGTGGATTTTATAAACAAATACGACCTACTAGTCTTTCATTTCATATATACAACCAGCATAAATCCAGTGCAATAACTCCATGCCATATAAATTTATATTATCTGCACATAAATTCTTGAACAGCAACAAAATAAAATACAAAACTCTTTCCAAACTCATTTCTCATATTTAAGTAAATCAGTGGTAGAAGCAACATTAGTGGACACCTCTAACCCCAAGGTAAAACAGAATCTGCTTTCAATTTGTTATGTAGTTTTTTGATAGCATTCAGCTACTGAATCCAGCATCCAATAACACCATCTAAAAGAGATATTAATGTGAGGTTTTTTTCTACTTGGCCTATCTATTACCACGCTTTTCGCTGCCGATAGCAACAGCTCTTCTGTATGAGTTTTCACCAGAGAACCTAGGAACTATGTGAACTAACTATGAAGCCCATTCTGACCTTGGCCATAACATGTTTTCCTTGCAGACCAAGTAGCAATGATGAAATGCACTCTTTTTTCTTTTGTGTTGGCACTAGCTGTGAAATCATTTTCAGCCCTCGAGAAGTAAACTGTAATATTGTGCGAGACAAGCATCTTTCAGTCACAACACTGCTTCAGCCTAGGATTTAACTCACTGTATATCCTGAGTCTCAGATCTACAGACAAATTGAAAACACACAAGAACAGCGCCCACTAGTAAAAGGTATGGGCATAACTAGTAATAGGACTGCAATACTACTATGACATTGTTATGCTTCATCACTGCAGATGGCTACAGCTATTTTCAAGTTTTCATCAGCATCCTGAAGAATGAAAAAAGACTGACCAGAAGTAATTGGCAGAGCATATGCATTCAGGGGTTTTTTGTTTATTTGTTTGTTACTGATTTTGTTTTGTTTTTATTGACACAGAAGTCCTAACAGTCCTTGCAGTTCACGGAAGGAAACAGTGATGATGGAGCAGTGACCAGCCCCCACCAGCCACCATCTCCACCACAAAAGGTTATGCAGCAACGAAAATAGGAAGCAGCAATTTTCCTTCCATCAGATCTCTGTGCACGTGAACATTACTTAAACCATCTCACTCTCTAGGAAAATTTAGGTCACCTTTTCTGTGGTATTATAAAGGATAAAATTCCCACCATGTTTTTAAGGGATAGAGAAATGCAACATCAATGAGTTTTTATCCCACCATTAATTGGAAGCAGCATATTGTCAGCCATGTCCCTCTTAGTCTTCTATCACTGCCCCCTTCAAGTAACCTGCAGACACGTGGATCCACACACTGAAACCCTCCACAGTGCTTGTGACTATATCATATTTTCATGGAAGAAGCATGATGCTTCTGCAAATGCCACTGCATTTTGGAGGGTGCTCGTTTTTGTTGCCAAGTGAGACATGATCCGGGAATTCCTAACAGGCTGGGACACCAAAGAGACTAAGATGGATATAGACCAGATTGCTCAGTCAAAAAAGAATGGGATGATTCAAACCATGCAACCAGCAAGAGATTTATAGTGTCTAGGAAATGTGAAAGTTCATAAACTGCAGCAGCTCAGGGTTAGGTTACAATAACAGATGAACGAAGATTAATATCAACATGGCACTTTTTAATTTAGATGCCTAGCTTGCATTTTAGATATCTAAAGGCCTCCTTGGGATACACACTAGCTGATGATATAAAACCTTTGAAAGCAAAGGAAAACGTAAGGATAAAACCTAAGCAGTTCCCAGCAAAAACAGTGTGGTAAATCTGATACTTGAAACAATAAAAAGCCACCCTCCATTTGAAATCATTGAAGGATTCTAGAAAAATATAAATGCTTCTTGTTTTATTTTAATTCTTTCATTTCTAGCTAGATATGATTATTAATGTTGTGTTTGTTCTTTTTTCTTTTAGTTGCTATAGCTAAACAACAGATCCCTAGCTTATCAAACAGGCCAGATAATTGTGCTTGCACAACTAGCGGAAATAAAAATGGTCTTTGCAAGAACAGCTAAGGAATATTTGACCACAATATTAAGAGTCAGCTTTAGCATAGACTAGAGGCAGGTTTGAATATATATATATAGATAGATAGATAGATATGGAGCAGCAGAAGCTGCACTTCAAATTGAATGGACTCAGAGCAGAATAACTGGAATTCTTTTTTCATGAAATGAAAATAGTACACAGGTAATATATGATGCTTGTATTCTATGCAGCACTTTACCTAGTAACTTCTGAAATGGTTAAAATACTTCAATTTACACTAATACAACTTCTTTCCCACTGACTTCATTAAATATTTTCTTCCCACTGTGAAGCTGTGAGGCAGCCAAGATTTGACAGCACTTTTTGACTCACAAACAGGGAGTGTCAGAGTAAAGAGGATAAAGAAACATTCAGGCAGTCTTAACCCCCTGCCCATCAAGGAGCTTGTAAAATTTGTGACATACCTTTTAGTATCTAAAAAATTACTACCTCTCCCCCATACATCCACATTATGCTGTGTTCAAAGCAGATCAAAGTGATCAACTGCATCAAGACTAGCATGTACTATTTCTATGAACATAATACCTAGTAGTTATTTTCACAGGTCAGGATTTCAACAAGTTACATGCCATACAACCAAAAGCAAGTGGAAAAAGTGTAAGACTGCAGAAGGGTAACAATTAAAACTGGAAAAAAAGGAGGTGGTCAAAAAAGCAAACAATTTCCAGTAGCCTAAACTTTTATTTTATTGGGTTTTTTTTTTGTTTTTTTTTTTTTTTGTTTGTTTGTTTGTGTTTTTTTTTGCTTTGTTTTGTTTGGCTAGTAGTCTTTTTGATTGATTGTTGATTTGGTGGTTTGTTTTGGTTTTTTTTTTTTTTTTTTCCTCTCATTTATAATGACTATAAAGACATTTAAGGAACCTGAGGAGGATAGATAGTTCTGGCAAAATTTTTAAGCTTGCCTCTGCAAGCAAACTGGTACAAAATTAAGCAATAGCCACTGTTTGACTCCTGGGTCAGAGACAGCAGCTGGCCCATTTTGATATCTTCTGATCTATAAATGTTTTATTCTGTTTCCACTTTCTTTCTCTTCATCCATCACCAGAAATGCTTAAAGGGGATTTACGTTAGTTTTTGTGGGTTTCGTGAGTAACTGAGCCATAAATTGAAAGTCTTACATCGAGTAAGAGAGTTTCCCTTACAAGTAACCAATACTTAGAGAATGTGAAGGACCATTTTAAACCAATTTTTACTTCATACAGTTGCAAAAAAATAGTACTCTCAGTTGAAACTCAGCATAAATTCACCATTTTATTGCAAGCCTTGAAACAGTTTATTTTCTTAAAGTCCCAGGTCCTCATAATGTAAGAATCTCAACTTTCATGCAGAACTAAATAAGCAGGTTCTGTGCCTCATTATTTAGAAGCAAAGCCTAAAAATGTGAATTGAGTGTAAATGTGAACTTAATTTTTAGGCTCTACAAAGTAAAGAGTAAATAGCAAAGAAAAACAGTAATTACAAAGTTTAATGTTTCCATTTTTGAGCTTTCAGCAGAAGGAACCAGTGCTCTCTCCTCTGAGGTCTGAGTACAGGGAAGTCTTTATTGAGCATAACTGATAATTCTAGAACACAACAAGAAGTGAAATTGTTTCTGCTCATGAAAACAATGATCAAAAAGGATTCCCTCCATCCATCTACTAAGTGTGAGAGAATCCAAGAAACAGAGCACACAAAGTATATTTTTAGGTCCATAGCATATGATGCTTGCAAAAGGACAAGGTAAACACTGGTACCCTTTGTTGGAGTCAGGGTCTTCTAACCTGGGGAAATACAACTAACTTGTACTTTCTCTTCACTTTCTTGAACTAAGGGGAAATCATGGCTTTCAAAGCCTACATGACAAAAGCACAAATAAAAATTCCATGACTGTGGTCCATAATTTGGACCTCTTGTCACATAGTTTTGCAGACCAGCTATAAGGGTTATTTCTCCATGTCTCTGCTGCAGAGCTTTGCTTACAGGTCTTTGGTAACTGATCAGCCTATGTTTTGAATGGTATCTGGGGCCTTCACACACAGATATGCCAACAAACAGAGCACAGTGCAGAGATCAGGAACCTCTCTGATTCTGAAAATTGAAGCAATATAACCACAGAGAGAAAGTGCATTGAACAAGTTAGGCTAAGTTACTTGGTTTTCAAAATCAGAGCTACTTCGCCATTTCTGTTGTTTGCCTCACAGATGTAACTACATGTCTGAGTCCAGATCAAAGGAGCTGCTCCTACAAAACGACCATTCAAATGAACTTGAAGGTTCCTTCACCCTTCTAAAGACAGAAGGTACATATCCCCATAGCTAGCATTATGTGATCTAATGAGCTAGGAACATTATCTAGTACATGACAGACCAGACAAGATCTAAATCTCACATCTGAAGCTCAGATTAAAAAAAAAAGGGGGGGGGGGGGGGGGGGTAGGAGTCACTAATTTAATCTGTAGCTTGTTTCACATCATCATCATCACCACTGCTTTTTAGAGCATGAGTAATCTGAACTGAAGCCTTCATTTATTACCATCTCAACACAGTTACAAGCAGCTGGAGAGGAACAGAACAGTTACTTTTACCCACAAAGGTACAGCCAGAAGAGCTCAGACCAAGGTTATAGAGTTGAGATAGTTGGACCACTATAAGACTTTTACACACAACAGAGTTATACTGACAGCAAATACATCAAGACGGATTCCAGCTAGAACTATTCCAAGACAGCAATTATAGGAAGTTTAACTATTCTGAGAAACCTTTTCTAGTGTAAGTTTTTTGCTAAATACACATTCCCTTATAAACGTATTATGAGAGCTATACAACAGCAGAAATCTACAGGCATTTCTATAGTGCTAATTAAGAATACTTCTGCAAATATTCTTAACTGTGTGCTCAGTACCAGGAATAATGGGTTAGGACAAGTTCTGAGCAGAATAGGCAACAAGCTTCTATGGCAGAAGAAAAACCAGGGATGCTAAGGAATGGTGCTGGCAAGAAAATGTGTGACACTCAGCTGAAAATGTGGGAATATGGGAACATTAAAAGAGATAGAGAAAGGCAGTAGGTAGAACTGGAGGGAACAATCAGCTGACTAGGCAAAACTGTCAGGCTCTTGACAGACCTCCTTGACCATCACATTATAGCTTAGTTGCACAATACCTCTGAGGAAAGCAATCCCTCAACCAGAGGCTATGTGCACAGGTTGGGTTTGCTTATCCTGTCCTAAGGGACAATGTCTGCTGATAGCCACCATCAGCGATGGGTTGCTGAATGCTGAGATTCCTGGTAAGCTGCTGACAGCACTGCACAACCCATAACACCCCCACTACAGCCCAATAGCAGCCACTGCACGGCAGTTCAAGATATGTGCCATGATAAATATGTGCAATTGGTAGGACAGAAGGGAGCAAAGGTACCTCCATGAAAGCAGATACGCCGGCAGAGTGGGAGGGGAGAAAGTGACACACTGCTGCCAAGGGAGCTCTCACACTGGACCTCTGTACTCTTGCCTCGGAGCTATAGGAGACAGCACTGTCCCAACACAAATATTTGTTCTCGTTCTCTTAAACAACCTTTGTGTTTTTTTTTTGTTTTTTTTTTTTCTTTTGAATATTAATTGTTTGTTTAGTTTTATTTTCTTTTGAGCTGGTGGTACTAACTTTAAGGGCTGAGAGCTGACTTTTTGATCTGTAAAGGTAGGATCTTGGCCTGAATAGCCTGACAGTGTCATGCTTTCTGCTTTACTCAGCACTGCCAATTTGAACAGCATTAACATCAACACTCAGATGTGGGCTGCTCCTCTGAAAACTCTACCTCCTGTTATCAGGAGTAAGTATCCGAGCCTTCATTTATAATGCATTAGAAGAGTACACAGCTTGCAGTCAGTGAAAGATAAGGTATTTCATCTTACTTTGGGTGCCCTTTTGAGGTCACATCTTCCCCAGTCCTCTGGAAAAAGGCAGGTGGTGCATGGGCACAGGGTGGGTGGAGAAGATGGCAAAGGATGTCGCCGGGAAAGAGAAGAGGGGGCTCTCACCTTCTCTACGTAGTCGGGCACCTCCTCCAGCGTGCGGAAGGCGCTCTCGCCGGGCGACAGCACGTAGAAGAGAGCTCGGAGCTGCTGCCCCGCCGTGGTGCCCATGGCGCCGCCGCTCCTGGCCGCGCCGACCCGGCTCTGCTGCTGCCGCAGGTGCGCCGATGGCGGGGCCGTCCCTGCACCCGCTGCGCGGGGGCACCGCGGCCGCGCCCGCTCTGACCTGCAGCCCGGCCCCGCGGCCTCGGTTCGTTTCTCCTTGGCGCTGAGGGCTTTGCTGCAGACAAACTGCCTACTTTCAGAATCATGCTGCTGTGCAGATTTTTCTCCTATTATTTTTCGGTGTGTCATTGTATAGATGACTTTCCAGTATTTGAAGGGAGACTATAAGCAGGAAGGGAAGCAGCTTTTTACCTAATAGTGATAGGTAAGGGGGAATGGCTTTAAACAAAAAGAGGGGAGATTTTGGTTAGATGTTAGGAGGAAATTCTTTACTCAGAGAATGGTGAGGCAGAAGCACAGGCTGCCTGGAGAAGCTGTGGATGCCCCATCCCTGGAGATATTCAAGGCCAGGCTGGATGGAGCCCTGGGCAGCCTGAGCTGGTGAGTGGCAGCCCTGCCCAGGCAGGGGGGAGGAACTACCTTACCTCTGACGTCCCTTCCAACCCAAGCCATTCTGTGATTCTTTGTTTTCCAGAAACAGGGTGAGGTGTCCCTGGCAGTTCTTCTGATCAGCTGCTCTGGCCAGTCAAGCACTCCACCTGTGCAAAATTCTTATTTTTTTAGTTATAAGAAGGGCTTATCAAGCTCAATTTTCTATTGCTCAGATTAATGTGATTACAGCAAAGGCAGTCTCTAGAAGCCACCTATCATGGTTTCCTTTATAAAGGATTGATATGAAAAAAACAGTAAAGTCTATTTCTTGCTTGTTCACTGTAGAAGTTTTACAATGACTGGAATAAGAACAGGTGTTGTACATTAGGCTGTTGATCTGAAGCTCAGAAACATGCATTTCCACATTAAATGTTTGTCAGTCAATCTTCATATGATTGGCAGTTGTAATAGTCAGAACCTTTGTGATAAAATAGATTGTCCAGAAAGAAAATAGCATAATATCCCAACACTCCCTTCCTCACAAGTGTTCAGTTTCACTTACAGTCTTTGCAGATGAAATGGGCTGTACGTTCTGCCATCAATGATCTCACTACACACACTGCTAAGTTGTTAGGAAAAAACATCGCCTTGATGTAACCAATTTTTTTGAAAGGAATGTGACAGGTACTGTGAGCTGAATTTTTTTTGTTTAGGATAAAAAACATGTAGAATTTTACATTAAAATAATTATAATAATGCACCTATGATGTTTGGAGTCATAGAGTTACAGAAACATGGATTCACTAAGGTTGGAAAAGACCACTAAGGTTGGAAAAGACCAAATATGATCATTATTCCAACTGTCAACCCATCACCACCACTAAACCACATCCCTCAGTTTGAACAGTTAAAGTTTAGATTTGAACAGTATCTTACAGTTTTAACAATGTAACACTACAATAGTACAAGAATGCAACTTCACTGGAAATATTTTATATTAAGCTGAACAGAGCACAAGCAGTTAAAAATAATCAATATTTGGGTATTCTCTTAATGTGCCTAGTTTATGCTAGTAAAATGATGTTGGTAATACTGAAAAACTTAGTAAAAATCTTTGAAAGTGCGTCCTTGAGTTCTTAACTCCAGTGTTGATTAATGGCTGTTTGAGGTTCTTAAAAAATTATTTCTAATTATTAAATTCTAAAACCTCAATTCATTTAAATGAAACTTCCATATTCACCCAAAAATCATGCTTTTCTTTCTAGGTAGATTTACAGTATGTCAAAAGTTTTCGAATGCAAAGTCATATGGTAATAAATGCCTTTTCACTTAGATTAGCCTAGGTATTCCTGTGGCATTACTCTCACATTCTGGCTCCTTGGCCTCACCATAACTGAGATTCTCATTCACAGCATCCTAGTAGGCTACACTGAGCTGTCACTGGTGTTCATTTTGCTCCACTAGCATCTCACATAGATAAAAATGATCAAACCTGAATCCCATTAAAAAAAAGAACAAAAATAATAAAAATAAATGTTACCGGTATCTGGGGGTCTGGGGATTGATCTGCTGCAAAAAAGAACAGTTGCCAGGGCAGGGGAGCCAGGTCTACTGGGGATATTTGAAATATAATTGAAGAACAACTACTTCATATTACACCCTTCTGGGAAAGAAGGGATACAACAACGGTTTTTTGGAACTCAAAACTTTTGAAATTATTTTGGAATCCCTTTTCAGTGTAAATTGTCACTCAAGTATCACGACACTGAAATTCTTGTGTTTGAAACTAGAAGAAACCATTCGGATTTGATTATACCTCACAGGGGAAGCAGTTGGTTGTGTTTACCAATTTCTGTGCTCAAGGAAGAATAGATAGATGACAGCAATAAGACAGCTACACCTCTAGTGAGAAGGAGAACAATTTTTAGATGGTCATCCATAATCTGGCTGTACAAATGTCACTGATGTTCTCTAAGCACTGAAATTTGGCATACAATTTCAAGTGCTCACTCTTATCTTTGTTAAGAAAAGAATGGAAAATTAAACATCCAGGAATGTTGCTTTAGTGAAAGGCCTAACTGTTCACTAAACAATGCCCCCTCCATTCACTGACCTTGTACGACCTCCTTAGAAAGGCGCTGTTTTGTTTTTTTTTTTTTTTAATAATAAAAAAAAAAGACACACATTAACAGCATTTTGTGGGTTTTTGTTTTGTTTTGTTTCTCCTCAACAATCGCATCCTTTGCTGCCATCAGAAATGCAAAAGGATGTTCTGTCTGGAGACTGTGATTTTGCTGTTGACCAGCTGATCATTCCAGTAACCAAGGCAACAAAAGCCTCTGTTCTACTTAGAGGAAATTGGGGAGCTGGCCTAACACTGTCTGTAGGTGGATCATATTTTGTTTTCTCCAAAGAACTCTATCCCACCCACTTCATGAACTGAGAACGCCCAGACGCTTCCTGTTTGGGTCTCTCTGAGCACTAAACCAGCACTAAATAATAAACTCATAAAGGGAATTAGGGCAGGTTGAAACTGGGATGAGCAATATAGTCTGCCTTGGCAGTCATTCACAGCAACCTGAACCACATCCAGAGCTGGGCTGGGTTTAGCATACTCTACGTACGTAATGATATCTTTGTGTGTAGAAACAGTTTATGTAAGTATATTGTGTAGATATAATAGAATTTTCTTATATCTCTGATCCAAGTATTTAGTACCTATATTTAAGCTTGGCAATGAACGTTATTAGGAGAGTGCATCTGTGTTGTTACAAATCTGTTATTGCAAAATATTTCAAACGTATTTCCAAGTGATAAACCCTACATTGTATGATACCTTCTCAAGAATATTCAACATTTTTGTTAGCATTAAATAAGCTAACTATATTAATGACCAGTTTTTAATGACAACATAACTGACTCCAGAAACCTGCAGTAAGGATATGCTGTATAGTGATCATCCTAACATCATGCAATTAGCCATTTGTTGCAAACTCCGCTCTTTTCTTTCGTCTACGCAGGATTGCTAACTATAGAGCAGCGACCAGACATGAATATTCTTGATTAATTGTTCAGCTCATTCAAAGGTTGCTAAGATGTCCAGAGAAAGTAATAGAGCTTCCGGTGATCTGTCAGTGAATCTCTCAGTCATACTAAACTTGAAACTTAATCCTCCACATTTCTTTGTTAGTATCTGTTTTGATCCTCTGGGAGGATTTATTTTAAACAGCAATGTGCCTGGTGTCTTTCACCTTTCTCTTTCAGAAAACAGATTTTTTGCTTATCGTTCTTAAAATCGTTTTGATTATCGTTCTTAAAATTTTCCTCTGTTCCCAAGTATAAGGACCATTGGAATCAATTGCACCTTAGACTGTGGTGATCCCCATTTGGTGGGTCAGCTGCTGATTTTCCATTGAGAGCAGACAGCACTGCCATCCCCCTTCTCATTTATAACAGGCCTCTTCCTCCTCTCACCTTGCCCTGGCAACCAAATCTGACAAGATTCCACGAGTTGATTTAACTCACAAAATTGCTTTGCAATAAACTAGTCCAGAAGATGTGTATGTGTGCATATATATATACACACACACACATTATTACTGCTCTAGTGTGCTAATTGGCTTGTAGAAGCCCAGGACACAAAAGATAGAACCACACAGTTACAAATCAGAGATGGAGATGGTGGGGAAAAAAGACTTCATTTCCACAGCAGCGTAATATTAGATCAGCTGAACAGCTCATGGATTCACTGTCTCCTGTGCATTTGCCAAGTACAGGTTATCATGCATCAGCATACAACTACATTCAAACAGTTCACATTTCCTTTACATCTTTTTAGTAACTGCCTTTTTAGTACTTATCTATTTATTTATTTTCCTGGAAAACCATCCTCTAGTAGGATGGAAGCTTTTCCTGTTATTTGCCTGTTCACATAGGAAAGAAACATTCTGTGGTACCCGTTATTTTAGCTGACACACAGATTAGATCACAGGGCATCTTCTGCAAGGAGAGAAAGATGGTGCTGTCCTTTGATCCACAAGTGATAGCCAGGCTACAAGAAAGCTAGAATGGTATAGTCCATGAAACACAGTAGGTAGAAAATCTAGCATGGGATGAAAAGGCAGTGGTCTGATTAAGGAGAGAACATAACTGTGCCTCAGAACTGCAGGAGGATGGCTCTCCAAGAGACTCCATAGAACTTGTTTTAACACAGAAAGCTAGACAAGGCTGAACAATGAGAAATACAGAGTTTGAAGATCACGGCCCACCCTATTAAGATAAAGTGAGTATCAGAAAAATTGACATTTAGGCTTATATTTGTATTACACTTCTATCAGCAAAACCTCAGTTTTCTCTAATTCAAAAGTTTTAAACTTTTAGTTTAAAAAAAAAAAAAAAAAAAAAAAAAAAAAGCACCACCAATAAAAACTAATAACAACAACAGAAACTCATTGCCACCAAAAAAAAAAAAACCAAAAGCAACCAAAATAATAAGGAAACAGAGGTAGAAAACTCTTTAGTGAAGATGCTGTGCTGACTTCAAGGAAGAAGAGGAAGTTCATCCTGAAACTCTAGATTTTTAGGAGCCAGTAAGAAGCAGAAAATACTCATGTTAACCTTCTTGAGCAACAAGAGTTTCCCAAGGGAGCCTAAGTGGTTTCAGCTTTCCCCCACTTCCAGCTGCATGCTGTATACTCTCACTGCTTCCCTTGTGTAAGAAGGGGTGGTCACTAGACACAGAACCGAGCCATTTCAAAATGCTTAATCAGCAGAAAAATTAGCCCAATAAAACAAAAAGCCAAAACTGGCTTCAGTTATTATGAACTGAAGTCAGGAGACATTCACATGGAAAGGATGATCAGGAAGACACGGTAGTCTAGATTCTGTCCTGCTGAGGAAAGCTTGGGAACTTGAGAACGTCAAATATATCTCAGTATCTCATACCCAAACTCTGTAAAATGATGTTTCAAGGCATGTGTTCTAACTAAAATGATTGTTCATCCACATGGCTCATTTCCTGGCTGCTGAGCAGCACAGCTGTCCATGGATTGCCTCCTAATTTGTCCTGCCCATCAGGTGTTCAGCTACAAATGTAAGTAACTGGTGAACTCTCAATTAGGTCAGAACCAGTATTGCCCAAACCTGGCTTCTTGTGCTGCTTCTCTCTGTGCAGCCTCTAACAAGTTACTTTTAAACCATGCACAGCTTCACACCATCTGATTAATTCATGGCCAGTTCTGATACAGACACAGCTGCCTCATGAGTCAAGAAGCAGTCATCAGGGTCCAAAGCCTGAGGAACAACGCAGGATCTAATTTTTAAGGTTTTTTCCTTATTATATTTTTCCAGCATTTTCTTCTCTTGAAATACTTTAACCTTTTGTTCCCTCTGCGAAGAAATATGTTTTGGTTTTTTTTGGTGGGAGAGAGGATGGGATGGGAGTTGCTGGAAAAATAAATTCCATCTTCAAGGCAAGCCTATCAAATAACTTTAGAAGAACAGCCTGCCCACCTGTTGCGGGTGTTTCCAGATTTTATTTGGCATGCTCTGCTATGAAATTTCCCACACTTTTATTCCTGAAAAATCTTTTTAGTTTATTTTATTAGGAACACCAAGAGTCAAGTTGCTGCATGCTGTAACCTACGTGGTATATCAGCATTATGTTTAGCACACAACCTTAGATCCAGAGTAGATATCATCCACATCAAAACTATTTGATCAGACACATAGTAACTTTTTTAGTAGGTCTTTGTATTATCTGACAATTGATTATAACTGATTATTTGGTATAACCAGAGCTATTTCTTTCATGTTTTTAAATTAGGTGCATGTGTGTCAACACCAGATAGATCTCAAATTATGAAACATCTCAACACAGGAATTATGGCACACACTAACACTTCACGTGCACAGGCACAAGCCATTTGGATTATTTCTGAGTTGAAGTGTGGGAAATACCACCTTTCAAGCAAGACTAGTAAAAACACTGACATTTTTAGCGTAAAGAACAGTCCTAAAGAATCATAAAGATTATGCACATATATCTTTGAACAAAAACAGGAGAGTTGTCAGCAGAAGATGTACTTAAGAAATTAACTGGGTGAAATTTTAAAGTTTGAGTTGTTCAAGCGCCATGTAGCATTAAATAACTATTTTTCTTTATCACTGGAAACAGGGCATCAGTTACTTCCCTTAGGAAAATCAAACAGTTTCTGTTCCTACCTATCATGCAAATCCCCTAGTTCTTGCTCAAGAGAGAGATTCTTTTCGGTGAGTAACTCCCTTAAATAAGCTATGATGAATTACAAGTGCTGAGTGCAATGAACAATTTTTAATAAAACAACTTACTTAAAGATGAAAATCACCTTTTATTTTCTTGTAAAATTTCTTCTGGCAGATAACAGTCCTCCAGTGCCAGGAAATCTGGTGGGAGATGGACACCCCATTGTCCCACGGAAGGAAGCCTGCTGCCACTGTCCCCTACTACTCAGGGGCTAGTTCTCAGCTCTGGCTCACCTTTCTCCATACTCTCCCTTAGGAGAGGTTACTCCCTTTCCTTGCCTTTTAGACACTGAATCCATGCAATGAATTCAGATATGACAGCAAAAAGGAACCTCCCTCCTGTTGCCTAAAGTCACAAGGTAGTAGCCTCCCCCATCCATGGAATTCATCACCTATCAACCTTACAACCCACAGCTGGTTCTCACACTGCTCCAGGGTCTCTAGGAAGACCTATCCATTGCTTCATGTCACTCTTAACACTTCTTCCTCAACACTTCCTCCTACTGCTCCTTTAACCAGTGCCTGAGGGCCTCAATCAAAACACATCCCTCACCTTCAAGAAACACCAGATGCTCTCCACAGCCAAAATCTACAAGCAGAGAGCATCCACCTGCTCCAATTCTTCTGATGTACTGCAGGTAAATCACTTATCACTCACTGGGAATGCCATACAGTACCACTCAATCTTGTAGCACCTGAAACATTTGCAGTATACTCTTTATGCTCTAGCTGCCTCTCAGTTACCAAAAGAACTGACAGTTGCACCTCTACTAAAATAAACAGGTTCTTTCCTAATCAGCAATCAAGACGGGTGTTGCAAGTCATTTTTAACTAAATCTCCCTCTCAGATGAGATCTGAAGATGTTAGCTCCAAAAGGTCCTAGAATTTTGTAGAAGCAAGTAAATCTGAAATTCAAACTGAAGAAGTGTTAAAACCAGGTCAAGACAATAAAACAATATCAGCAAATTACTACTACAGTAAAAATAGTACTGTCAAAAAAACAAACAAACCAAAAAAACCCACCAAAACTAAGGAAAGTAAAGGAAGGCCAAACTCTATAGAATTACCATGCTTTTAGGCTATTGGAAATCTAGAGCAGATACGTAGCTAAAGATCTCAGGATAGGGTATCGTATGGTGAGACAATTAAATGCCATCATAATTCATAAGCTCTGGAACTATATGTTAAGCTTAAAGACAAAGTGTTTCAATCCTTGAGTGCTTTTCAGTTTGCAAATTTAAAGCTCATTTTATGCCTGAGACTTTTTAATGTATTACAAAATGCAAGAAAAACTCAAAGTCATTCAGTTAAAATGAAGTATTAGAATACTGTCAGTCAAATTACAAATAATACATATATCACAATTCACCATAGCAAAAACTTTTTTTTTCTTTTCTTTCTATCAGTTTTTTGTATCATCAATACAAATCAATATAGAAATAGAAATTTCATTTATTCATGCACATTACTTTAGGGGGGAAAAAAAAAGACTATCTGCTACAAAATCCACTTATGAAATGCCAATTCCTTCTCTTTCATTCCAGTTCCAAAATTCAGGTCTCCATATATTCATAAATGTTTCTAATCTCTTTTTATGTTCAGGGAATGAAATAGTCTTCAAATTTGTATGTCATAAGTATGGAATGTAGTCCCTGATATTTAGTTTTGGGGAATCCTTCCAGTGTACAGAGTAATTCATACAGCAGCTGTGGTCAAGATGTCTATAAGGTTTTCTTTTCTGAGTTGTTTACCTGTCATGAAACTCTTACTGATTTAATATCTGAGCCAAAGCCTAATCAAAATAGTAAAATTTGTACGTGTAGTGTTTTGGGGGTGGTGAGTGCTTATGGGTGTTTTGTGGCATTTTTCCAAGATGCTGGGAGATAAAATAGTGGAAAATTGATTTAAAAACAATAAGATTTTCTTGAGTTCACATGCAGCTGTCTGGGTCAGTTTTGTCTACTAAAATAGGTTTGCAAAGTATCAACTCCATAATTTTTATATGAATCATCCTCTAATTTTTAAGGGATTCATGAGCTACCTGGAGAATGCATGCTCATTCTTAAAAGATTATGAAATCCAGTACAATCTGCATAGTCCATCTGAATAAAGCAATTATACTTATAAAGTAAGCTATTTTGTATTTATCTATTAAAAAAATATATGTTGACCTCACAAATCTCACTAGTTTGGTGCAGATTGGTCATGTTTAAAACCACAGTTCTCAGTCAGCAAAGCTGCTGTTGACATGTTTGAGCCATTTCTGTGATGTTAATCCTTTGTTTCAGACCACAGAGAGGAAAACCTTCGGATATGGAACACAGTGAGAGGAAAGATGGGAAGTAGGGAAACCAAGAACAAACACAGGCTTTTCTCTACCAACTCTGCAGAATTCGGAGAAAAATATTAATATAAAAGTTAGGCTCTCTGACATGTCTTATAGAATACAGGAGTACCTTTGGCATGCAGGCACTGTCACAAAGCTAAAGGAATTTGAATTTGTTGCCCAGTGTCTCCAGCTGAGCTCTCAATGGTTTTTCACCTTTATATATTTTTTTAAGTTTTTTTCACAGTTAAACTTGAGCAAACACTGACTATTATGTAGTGAACAAGAAAAATTTTCAATAAAATGCTTCTAAGAAGATTTTTTTTTTAGTTAGTTAGTTGTATTTGCTATTATTGCTTGTTTTGTTTTGATTCCCTCTGCTAGAAACTAGACACAGTGATCACATGCAGATCTGTGTTTGTTTCAGTGTTACTTTACTGTAACTAGAATTAGAATCTGGACTGAAACATTTGGTATGTATTCTGAACCAGCAAGTATGCAATTAGGGTGTAAAATGTTGATATCTGCCACATCGAATAGTTCAGCTCCAGTAAAGCACATTCCTACCTGAATTCCCTCCACAGACATCTTGAATTAATTGACATTATCATAATAAAAACATTTTGGGCCTTACGTCAATTTCAGAAACTGGCATTTCAGAAGCTGAAAGATTTCCTCTTGTTTGGAGAGATGAAGAGAAGAATACTTGTTACATTATTTTCCTTGACTATTCTAAGCAACAATTCTCCCAGTTGTTCCACTGCTCACATTAATATTTAGTCTAATGCTGTTTTTCTGTTTCACACCTATGAGAAATACCAAAGCTACTGCTATAGGGTGGAAACATCTCCACATTCTTAATATGTGTCCACAAGTCTCAATTTTGCTTTGTAAAAGGCTTTGGGTTTTTTTTTTTTATGATGACTTTGCAACCTGATTTACAATGAGAAATCATTTCAAATATCAGAATTCTCCACAGTACAAGAAATATATATTTTTTAAAAGCTCACAGATTGAGTACTTTATGATCATAGGTTTGACAGAGATGTAGTAGATATGAGCCACAAAGAGTGCTGGTGAGTAAGGTTAATTAAATTCAGAGAAATTATTTCTCAGATACATCATGAAGCCTTCACCTGATTTTATAACTCACAAACACACACATGCACAAAAGGATCTTAAACGTCCTTAAAAATAAAAAACCTGTATTGTCCTACGCGTCACAGAATCGCTTCTAAAAGGGAATCTCATGCTTTATGCCAGTTTCAGATATGCTTCTTCATCTTGGAGAATGTAAGAGCGGGAACTGAGAAATTTTTTTTCTTTTCAGGCAAGATAGATATAATGCCTACGCATTATTTTATTTTTGCTAGTCTGAGTAATTTACTATTGCTTTACTAATATGTGCAACGTCATATCTCATATATCTCATATAACATTCATGGTTATATTGCACGAAGTGCAGCTGTAGGCTGTGGTTAGATACATCATTATTCACATTTACTTATTCTGTTATTCTTTGAATTGTTAAGCAGCTGCAAATCTTCACCTCAGAGAGAGCTGCACAGCAGTGATAGGCAAAAGTAGAGACAGAGGGGAATTATAGTTTTCATAAAGCTGCCTATAACTTTCAAAATGATTCTTTAGAAGCAGATTTAAATGTCTGAATGATAATATAGCCTTTATCTATTAAAATCTGTGAGCAGCCTACATCCACCTTGACCCTCAGAACTCTATCAGATCTCCAGAAAAACAAAAGGACTGTTAAAGTGAGAAAGCCTTTTGCTATACTGGACTAATTTTCTGATAGTCTGAGGCAGTGGAATATTCTTGTATGTGTTTGTTACGAGAATTTAGTCTCCTGCCAGAACAGAAAAAAATCTCTATATTGGAGAATCAAATACTGTATTCACAAAGTCTTTCAGAAAGGCCATTGTAGGATGGACTCAGTCACAAACTAGTGTCTTCATCCATATTTAATCCATTATATGATGAGGTATTTAATGGATTTTAGCCTTTGACATGTTATAGCACAGGAACAATTTCTGTGCAGTTTTTGGCTTTGTTTTCCTTCCTTTCTAATGGAAACCTGACAGCTTCTGTTCCACAGATTCCATGAAGAACTCAATCTAATGAGTTAGATTTTGATTGGTATTCAATTTGGGCTAAGTAGTTTTTTTTATTGTTGTTTTTGTATTGTTTTATTTGTTTAATGAAATGTCTTTGGTATGTTTCAATAAATGTATTTGTACAAGGTCTGCTTTTAATTTCAGTAGATCCTAACTCCAGCTTCATCAGGCTTATCTTTGCACTGTGGCTGAATCTTTAATTCTTCTTTTCTTAGTCTCCTAAGAGTCAGTATAACTTTTAACAGGAATCTGGCTGAGCCAGAAAGGAAATCATCTCAATAGCGCTGCATGCCAGTTCTTTGTGTACATCTCATAATCACAGTATGCTAAGTCAGTCAGAGGCTAAGCATTATATTGAAAACACAAGAGGAAGTCTTTATCAAAGTAGAACTGCTCTTTGTGATAGAAAACTAGTAGTTCAAAATCATCCAGATGTCTCAGGGTTGATAAAAAATACAACAGTGCTAGATACGCAGTTACTTAAAAGACTGCACTTTATCTCAATGTCATATCAATTTATTGTAAATATTTTGTCAAGGGTTTTGCGTAAGGCTGCAGAAAAATTTTGATTACTTTCATCACTGATAGAGCAAACAGTGCAAAGCCTTACTGTCAAAAGGAGTAAATGTGCCTGTATTTTCCTCATCCTCATTTTTTAAACTGCTAACACTGTTATTCATTCTGAACACCCAGATTACAGAGTAAAAAGGCTGTTTATTCAAAAGACTTTCTGAAAACTCCATAGGAAAGAGGAAGCCTTGCATTTGTAGTGGCAATCCCTTACCTCCTAAAAACACTCATCTGCTAGAGACATCTGGCTCAGTGCGGTGAGTTTTCATCTTCTGTTGGGAGGGCTGATGTCATGTAAGAAAGTCAGGGGAGCATACTAACTATTGTAAATGAGAGGCAGCAGCAGTGCTTATCCTGGGAACTGGGACTCCTGGATCAATTGCATGCCTGCCTGCAGCCCCCATGTGTTGATTCTGGCCCATTAATCATCCTGTTAATCTTCAAAAAGCTTAAAAGTGCGAGTGTATGGGAGAGTGAATATAGGTGAGAATTTGCAGGTGTCATTCACAAAATACAGCCATCTTTCTCTTCTCCTTTCAACAAACAGTCCTCCCAGTCTATTATGAAGCACAGAAGGAAATTCTTTCCACCACCTTTTACCCTGTCTGAAATTTCTGAGAGCATCAGGATTTTTAACATTTTTCAAGACTACATTGTAAATATGAAGGAGCAGCAACTTCATCCCACCTATATCTATTAACTTTCATTTTTTGAACATCACTACAGTGTATACCACTGCATGAGTCATCTCAGTCCTGTATCAACCAACTTTTCAATTCTCTGCAAATGTTCTGCTGTACTCTTTTGAGAAAGAGCAACACATGAGAACAAGGCAATTCTAGGCAATTTGAAGGTTATATCATGCTTGACACCTGACTTCACTTTAGTAACACCTGCCTGAACAATAATTAGCAGGCCACTTTTAAAGAAAGAACTTCCATACACCACAGATGGCATTTTTCATACCAGACAGGCAACGATGTATGTTGGAAATGAGCCAAACTGTCTGCAAAAACTGTGAGAAATTCAAGACAGACATCTGAGTGGAAGGAAAGTTTTACCTTCCTCAACACCCCTACCTCCTCTCCCCCCCCCACAACCATTTAGAAACATCTGTTCAAACCTACCTCTGTATAATGTGCTTTATTTTTCTTATCTACTAATGCTACAAATTATAGTCAAAGGAAAGCAGCATTGCAAGTTTCTTTTATATTGGTTATGAAAACTATGATTTAATAATGTAATGTGATGACTTGCCAGCTATAGAAATCCAATATTATACAACTCCTGTCAGAACCAGGAACAAAATTTTCTTAACTGGCTAGTAATATGAAGTTCTCAACTCACATTTCTATAAAGTGGACTTAATTTTCACTCAAAACTTTGTTGAAATCAGGATACTGTGTGTCATAACGGAGGCACAAAGTCAACAGTCACTTTGGAAATTATTGGCTAATGTCTTAATCCTGGACTGCTCTCTGATTTGTATGAACTTTTGTGTATACCTTGGGCTAAATCCAAATATCTGTGAAATCCATCGTAATCTTTCCATTGCCATCTATAGGGCTTAGATGAAGTCCTTTGCTTCCTTGGAATAGTTATACTTCTTTTTAGCAAAAATATTCTATATAAATGGAATCCTGAGATCTTTTCATAATAATCAGTTGTCAGAATCAAATAGCTTATGCATAAATACTAGTTTTAGAAAAGGACCAGGTATATGTTAGATTTAGTAAAATTTACGAACTAAAAATTGTGCATTTTTATACAATTCCAATGAATTATTATGGACATGAGAATTATAGAAATGCATATATAAAATTATTTATAATGTATCTTACTTCCAAACTTTTTTGCCCCCAGTACTTTTTACTCTCCTAAATGCATTTCTGTGGTGGTTGCATAAAATATTCTAAGGGTACTTTTCAAGATAAATTTTTAATTTGGGAAAATGCCCATTTCAGTATTTTCTCAGCTGTGCATGTGACTTTCTTAGCAAATAATTTAGTAAGCATTCAGAACAAGCATATTTCTAAAAACCCTGCAGACGTAAGAAACATACACAGTGGCTATATAGTCATTGTAACGCTAAAGATGAGAATATGTCCCTAAGTACTATATCACTTATATACATATTTACCACTTTCATTCCTTCAGATAGTTTTACAGATGAGATAATTCAAACAAGGGGACATTAACAACATGAAGCCATAATATTTTCATATATGACAAGAAAATTCTTAAGGAAATCAATTACTGTGATGTTTACTTAAAGGATGAGCAAATCTGAAATTTGTTGTTCATGAATATAAAATAATCTTTTTCAAATTTTCTTATATTGGATGATAAATTTTCAAAATTTGCAGATAAAATCCAATCAGCAATAAAGTATTTTGTCCTTCTTTTGAGAGAAAACAAATTTTTTTTTTATTATTTTGTTTGATATAACAACTAAATAATTAAATTCAAATATATAACCTTAATAGAAATATACATAATAAATAAAAATGAATAAAATAATGATATTTCTGTACAAAAAAACAAAACCATTTATGGAAACAACAGAACTCAATTAATGGTCTGAATAGAATACTATTTTTACTATTGTTTAATGTTCTTATTCATATTCTTATATCCTATCGCAATCATACTTTTTATTTGTGGTTTGAAGAACCATGCATTTACTCTTTATTGTGAATCATCTGTTGACAAAAGGACTCAGGGTCTTGAGGGTTGGAAGAGATTATGATAGTAATCACTCAAGGACCAAATAAGACCAAAAAAAAAGAGCAGAAAAGTGTCCACAGTGCAAACCAAAGTGGTAATAAATCAAAAGGTTTGCTGGGTCCATGACACAAGTGACCAGTACAAATTTCTTGAGTTCACCATCATTTATTCAATAAAAGTACTTTAAAACATACCTTTCTTTAAAAACTCTTTATGTAGACAGAGTCTGTCTACATAAAAGCACTGAAAAATAAAGGAACTATGATTTTTCCCAACTATGATTATTATTTAATGAGCTCTTCATTCACAGTTCTTCTTGGGTTCTTTTCTAGTTGTTGATACAAAGCAAGTTTACTGCTGAGATAAGTTTTTATCAACTGAATGTAATCAATGTATCAAGCAAGTTCTGCAGACAGGAGTTGTGACAGTTCAGATGCCAAGAAAAAGACAACAAAGATGAATAAGTCTTCAAGCACTTGGGAAGAAGTAAGAAAAAATTGTGAAATCAGAAACCTCTAATACATTTGCATTTTATACAAATGACTGTGATAGCCTCTTGTTACACCACATGGAGGCCCTGAATAACAGCTATAGACCTTAAACTATATGGAAATTGATTCACATACTGTACCTTTCAGCTGTAAATGATGTCAAAAAACTATGGGATCTAAATTAAAATGGATAGAAATACATAAAAGCACATGAGGTCTAGTAAATTCTTATTAATATGAGGTAATAGTGTGCAACAACAGTGAGGCCATATGCCAGTTATTACAGGCTATATCAGGTACACTGCCTTTTTTGAATGAATATAGACATCAGGTTGTGTACAGAATTCTTCCTTTCAGTACACACACACTGAGTGATATTAAATTATAGTACATTATTGGTTAAACATTGCTCTAAAATTTCTTGAATCTTAAATACTGCATGTACCCTATTAAATACAGGCTCACCCAAGAGACATAAACTAACTGAAGCCAGGAAATTTTAAACAAAGGCTCAAGCTGACTTTTTGTCCCTAACTTATATAACTTTGTTTTCTCATACCAACTAAGAGCACATGTCCTAATGCTATTTTATTTTCGTTCATTAGTGCAAATAACATCGCAGCAGTCTTCATTTAAGAAACCAGGAAACTAGCTTCAAATCTTGCATTTGGTGGAAAGACATATAGAGCCTCTCCTTACATTCCATTTTTGCTAATTTTGATCCAATGGAAAGAAGTTTAGAAAATATATTCAAACTGCTTTGAATAAGTAATTAAGTAAGTCCAGTTAGTTTGCAATGGTTTTGTTTTAACCACACCTCTTGAACAACCATTGCCAAAATAAATCTGAAAAACATGAAGGCACAATTAACAAGACAAAATAAAAAGTCGACAGCCATGAGGGAAGAAAAGGAAACCCTGCAAATACTATGTAGTCTTGTACCTCAAAGACAGTAGAAAGAAATTAATTCCAATCATTTATCATGTTGAAAAACTGTCAGAGATCACTCCTGTCCTACAGTCAGTTAGATTATCCGTGTATTCAGATTCTATCTCTGATTCAACGATATTTTGAGCATCAAAGAAAGATGATCTCTGGGCAGATAAAATATGTTACAAGTCCTTAGAAGAAGGGTTCATCAATGATTAGACATAAAACAGATCAGTCACTATTTAATAACAGAAACTGATGAAAATAAGTAAACTAAATGAAGTTTCATCAAACTTCATTCTATCAAGTGCCTGCAAATTGCAAATCACAATATCAGGGGTTGTCTGTGCCCATCTGTCAAGTGGTATACTCTTAGCCATACTGTATGGCTGGATTGGTGAAAGAATCCTTTGTTAATCAGCAAGCAGATAAAAAACCCAGAGTATAAAACAAAACTTTAAGTTATAGTTCAGAAGCCATCAAAATTGTTTTCAGGAACAACTTATGCTAAAACTTTGATACAATTCATAATATGCTGCATCACTTTGTTGATTCCATAAGCTAGTTTTTGAGTAATTCGTATGTTCAGAAGAAGCCATAATACCATCTGCACTGATGAGTTTTGAGTAGAATTGCTCACCCAAAAAGCACTGTTAATGAGCAGAGGGTTCACTGCTGCTGTACACGGCTTGAGCATGAGCTAGTGGAAGATGCGTCTGGATTTCCATGGGGCTGTGCTTGTAAGTAAATTCATTCAAGATCATAGTAGGAAGCTCACTGTGCTTAGAATTTGTAGCTTCAACTTCTGCCAATGTGGGATCTCTGCACCATATTTCGCTTTGCAGTGGTCTAACCACAAAACAGTTGTTTGAAGCCAGCAAACGTTGCTACATCCAGTCAGTGTTTTTTGGCCACATTCAAAGTCTTATCTCCTTTTAAAATATGGAAGACAATCAATTTTGCTAATCTTCCCACACTCATACTCCAGTGTAAAGTTACATGATTTGGTGCTTTGTTTAAAGATTTACTTAAATAAAATTATATAAAAATTCTCCAAGCAATTTACATTCATCTGCATGTTTCTCTCCTTGTCCCTCATATCTGTAGAGATTCAGCTAAACAAGGAAAATGGAAAAAGACAATCCTCAAATGGAAAATATTCTACCTTGTAGTGAGATTATTACAGCTCATGATTGCCACCATCACACATATTGGCAAGTATTGCAATCAAATCACACAATAATACATCTCTCAAAATGCCTTGGGCTAGGAAGACATCGCTGGTGCATTTCAAGTAATGTAAATAAGCTATTTCCATTTGTACTGTGAAGTGTCATCTCAAACTTGGCAGAAGCCTTTTCAAGTTCAGTCTTAAAGTGTATAAAAGGCAGTAATCAATTTTGTGTGCTCAAAAAGGCATTTTGGCAATGATAGTATTTGAAAGATAATAATACTCTCTTACATCTTAAGTAGCAAAATGGGTCACCTAAAATTTGACTAAAAGTCTTTGTTTTTATAAGAAGGTAGTATCTGAAAATTCAAGGTGGTTTGTTTTAATTTTTTAATTAAGTTTTTTTCATTCTAAAATTCAGGTATATTTATTTTAGCAGGGAGTAAAACTAGCCTAGAATAAGAAGTATTAGTCCGGGTCACTTTTTATTTCCTATTTTGATAATCACCATCATCACTCAAAAACTTTCCCATTTAGTCATCAAAATGAAAAATATCAAGTATTTGCAAGCTGTTGGATTACTTCTCTATCCTCCTCACACACTTAGTAATTTTGTATGAAAAAGGCATTTGAAAAAGAACTGAGAAACAAATAGCAAAACCCTTCAACTCCTGGAATCAATAAAGTACTCTTTAAAGTCTTTAAAGACATGAATTACCTACTGTTTGGATATTTTAAACTAAAGGGATCATGACAACAATTAACCTGCAAGAAAGATCAAATCTACAGTGGAAAGGATTTAGAAAACAGACTCAGATCTCTTGATTGCATTTAACTTATATGATGCCCTATTACTCCACTGATAGCAGAGCTTCAGTGAATACTCTCAAAGACATGCATATTTCCCACTTGCTCCTTCTTACACTCTGCACCTTCTTTGCTGAACACACTTGAATTAATCCCTTACATTTTTGGAGGTATTTTAGTATCTTTCTCTTGAACAGCACTATCATAAAAATTATGTCATAAGTGTGCATCCCTTTCCTGATGTTTATTCATTTTAATCCATTTCAACAATGTCCAACAAAATAACCCTTTATATTCACTCTAGATCTGGAAAAATGGTTGAACAGACTCTTGTTGTTTTTGGCCAAAGACATCAGTAGCCTCTAGATGCCTTTTTCCTGCTGAAGGAAAGAGTTTCCCAAATGGATGAAGGTAGAAAGTTTATCTAGGATTAAAAGCCTAAATTTGAAAATGTAGCTTTGTTTTGTTCGCAGATGAAGTTCTAAAAGACCCAAAAAAGTCAGAGTTCCTTAGGACTTTTACAAAACAACTCTTTTAAGTTTCCTGTGAAATCACTGTAGAGAGACGAGAAATATTTAAAAAGGATTATTTATTAAACATTTTTCTTTACAAAGTACAATCAATGGTTTGCATTAAATTTTGAGTTTTGGTGTTTGCCTGTATGTACACAAAAGCTTATAACAGAAAATATGTCTTGATTTTACATACGGGACACAATACTGAGTTACCTTCATATTTTGATTCCTACCAACATAAACAGTTGATAATAACTTTCAGCTTACTGCTGTTTTTTAAACTGAAGATGAAGCAACATTTCCGCAGAGTCGGTATTAATCAACGTACTCAGTGATGACAAAGTAGAAATGAATAATCCTTTCTGGGGTTTCCACTGAGCATGAAAATTTTCTGGCAGGTTACTGGACTATCCTTATGATCCTAAAAATCATTTTTTGCAGTTATAAGATAAGAAGAATTGAGGAGCTAGGTAAGTTTAATAATACCCTATTAGCAGCAGTTGATAGTAAATGCAACATAACGTTTGTTTTGTCTGTCATACAAGGACTTGTCCTAGCAGATACTTTCTCTACTGGAACAAAAGTATCTGCATGTATTGTATGTCTTTGGCGAAACAAAACAAAAATAAAGAGACAAAAAGCCATTTATTGTCATGAGTGACTATTGCCATCAGCTAATATGAATGCATTGCTAAAATTAGTGAAGACAGGAAAATGCTGTAAGGTAAATATATACAGAGTTAAAATACATTTCTTATCCACTAGATAGTGATTTTGTGGCACTGTGGTTTTCAGAATATAACGTCTGTTGAGAGCAATGTAATTTTCAGTGCAAGCTAAAGCAAAAATACCTGCCCGCTGTCATAAACATGACAAACAAATCTGGAATGTTCAAAGTTCCACTTCTCCACTCTTGAGGCACCTTTAAGACATGGCACTTACTGTAAACCATCTAAAAATCAAGAAAAACAGACACAATAAGCCTGAATCTTCCATAACAACTTTAAAAATCATTGCCAGAGTCACTTGCATACGTAAACGATGCCTGTGTAAGGCTTGCCAGCAAAGCATCTTTCCTGAGAACGGAGCTGGGACACTCTCTGTGTATCATAAGTGTGCGTGCTCAGAGCTGTGATCGCTGTCATGGCTGTCATCATTCGCTAGTGAGTCCCCTGTGTGCTGGAGACCAGCTGCCCCAATGCCAGAGAGCTCGGAGGGGAGCAGCGTGCCTTTTTTCACATTCACCAGTTCCTTTTCACGGGCTGCTGCCCCTTGCTGGCCTCCTTTTACCCGCTTCCACTTCATCCGTCTGTTCTGGAACCAAACTTTTACCTTTGTGGAAGAAAGAAAAAAAACAAGAAAATAGAGATGGAGTCACTGAAGTTTGATAATCATCTTCCTAGCTGTAGAATAGCCCTGTCTTTTTGGTTAAAAGTGCCTCAAGGACTCCCTGAACTGCAGGAGATCAAGTCTGGGAGGGGATGAGAGCCCTGGGGATGTGAGGAGAATGACTGCAGGGGATGGAAAAAAGTTACAGCAAGAAGGCTGCGGGCCCAGCTGCAATATGCATCACTGCTGTCATGCCCTCAATGGGAAGACCTCAAAGCCCTTTAGAAAACACTGGAAATTCAACATGCTCTTGAAAAATGCATTAATGCCATTCCACAGATAAAGAAACAGAGACACAAATGAACCCACAAGGGACTGGACAGGAGATCCCAGCTGTTGAGTAGTCCAGTGTGGTATCCACAGTGCTGCTTATTTTCTAATTACATTTTAAAGAAAGCTAATCACTTTGGAGAGGAAATTCCACTGAAAAATTTTCAGTGTTTTCAGCCTGTTTGTTTCTGTTAACTGGTGGGTTTTGAGCAGAGCACTGTAAAAGTTCTTTTCCTCTTAATTTGCTGAAATGCCTGAAAAAGCATTTCTTACAGTCAAAACTTATTACTTCCCTGTCTATGTTACAAATGCCTTTAAATGAACCTGGTTGATAAATCCTTAATTCTATTCCATTTATTCAAATTTTTCACACAAATAAACACCCACAAAGGCAGACAACAAAGCAGTTATAAATTTGAATCAAAATCAGCAGTTAATCAAATAATTTCAGATAAGAATGGAAAATAAATCAATGGCATGAAAGATTAAAAATGTATCTGTACATTTGAAGTTACATTATACCCCAAGATTTTACTCCAGCTGAAACTCATTTCCCCTCCTCCCATTCTCTGTATAGAAATATATGGGAAAAAAAAAAAAAAAAAAAAGAAAAAAGAAAAAAGAAAAAAGTAAAGCTAAATTATTTGCACAGTTCTAAAGTACCAGCTCTGCAAACCACAAGCACTCTTTTTCAATAGCCAGAAGAAAAAAATGAAAAGGATGTGCATAGCATCTGTCAAATATATTCGACTAGATTAAAGGCCGATTTCAAATCAGCTTATAATACTGTCACTGAAAACACTATTTGTGAATGAAGGGAAGATTGTTGGATTTGATCCATTTAGAGTTAATGTTACTAAAAAATCTGATACATGTGTGTCTATGAAACACATAATATGAGGGTTCCACAGAAAAATAAACAATATCCACAACGTTTCCCTTGGAAAAAATGCAATAAGGCTTGCAATGCCGGTGTATTCTCATCTGTGCTTAGCAGAATGTGTTTTAAAGTTTTAAAAGAAACAGCAAGAAACCATCACAGCAGGACACATTGTACAACATGAGTAGTAGAGCCACAAGAATGCTGTCTTGCTGAATCTGTCTTATACATCCAGGAAACACTGTCGTGTTTAACCTTTACTATCACTCATAATTTTATATTAAAACTTTACTGCAACTGAATTGATAGCTCTCATCGTGATTTGTATCTATGTGTGTGGGAAGGAAGAAAGGTATTGCTATTTTTTAATACTCTATGCTCCAGTTAAAGCCAATGTGAGCTGTTAAAGCTGGTCACTTGGGAAAGAGCAAAATGATTCCAGGTTAGTTAAGAACCTTAAAGCCCAGAACATCCTTTCTTTTAGTCAACTCATTAGAAGCAAAGCAACTGGTATGTACGGTGAAATGAGCGTAAAGGGGAAGGTATTTGTTGGTGGCTGCTGTGATATTAGGAATTATCATAGTAAGATCACATATCAGACGTGTCCAAGCAAACAGTCTTCAAAAAGTGGCAGTATTGGTGCACCACTTACAGCAATGTGGGGGAAGTTAAAATGTCAGTTTGTTTATTTTGTGTTGTGTTTTGTTTTTGTTTTTTAAGACAATGAATTTTTTCTCGCAAAAGCCGTGACTACAGTGGTGAAGGGAAGTATCGTAAATGCGACCACAGGCACAATCCAAACGCCAAAAATCAATAGGCTTTGGGTTCACCCTGGTACAACAGAATATTCTCATCCCACTTCTGAAATAGTGGCCCATAAAATTTTGTTTCATAAGAAGAAATAACAGCGCTAGCGAGAAGTTTTAAAAATCTAAGCAATTCTCAGAATGCTTTTATGTTCTTGATGAAAAACAAAATAATAGTGTATACAATTAGTGGCTTCAAGAAAATAGAAGGAAACACATAAAACTATTAGAATCCAAAGGAGGGCTATGAAGATGGTTAAGGGTCTAGAGGGCGAGATGGGTGAGGAGCAGTTGAGGTCCCTAGGTTGGTTCAGCCCACAGCAGGGGAGCTGAGGGGCAGCCTCATGGTGACTGCAGCTTTCACAGGAAGCAGAGGAGTTGTGCTGAGCTCTGCTATCTGCTGACAGCAACAGGGCCTGAGGGAACAGCATGGAGCTTCGTCAGGGGAGGGACAGGTAGGGGCTAGGGACAGGTTCTGCACCAAAGTGGGATGGGCACTGGGACATGCTCCTCAGGGCAGTGGTCACAGCCCAAAACTGCCTGAGTTTAAGAAGTGTTTGCACAACACACTCATAAATATTGCTTGAATTTTGTGTAGTCCTGTGTGGAGCCAGGGGTTTGTCTCAATGATCCTTGTGTGTCCCTTCCACCTTAGGATATTCTATGATTCTTTCCAGCTTCCAGGTAATGATCAGAAGAGGTCATCATTCTAGGGAGTTTCTCTTCATTCAGATCACCTATCTAACTGGTGATCATTTAAAAAAAGAAAGAAAAAGTTTGAAAAAGAAAAAGTATTCGGGATTTTTTAGCTAATGATTTCAAACAATTCACATCTCAGTTAAAGAATATTAAATAAGAAATTTCATTATTGGTATGGCAATGATTTTTTTTATAATATAATGTAATATTATATAGTTTACATATATATATAAAATATAATTAATTTCAGTGAAATTTGTTATTAAAAATAGTGTGAGATTATTTTTACATCATTTGCTGTGTTAATGTACTGGGGTGCTCATATAAGAGAACCTAACAGTTTAGGTATTCTGTCTCTTTCTCTATATGTATATATCCTTATTTCCTTCATTTTAAAATACTGAAATCCACTTTTAACCCAATTCAAAGCACACTAATATCAGGGGGGAGTGTTTCCATCAAGTCCAGTGAACTCTATATGAGACCTCTTATGCTCAAGTGCTAATAATATGTGACAAGTCCTTCACTTGTTATTTCCTCTGAAGATCAAATTCAGATATAGGAATTCTGAACTTCCTTTGGAGCTGAAAAAGTCAGTTATGGCAGGTGTAGTAGTTTCTGATATGTGATCCATCCATATTTTTGTAACAGGAAGGAGGTGAAACAAACTATGTGAAGTGCTTCAGAGTATCATTTGTTTCAATTCATGGAAAACTGCCTTTCAGTTGCACAGATTATTTGAAACTTTGAAACACACACCAGGCAGCGCGAGGTGAGAAATAAACTGGGAGGGGAGGGAAGAGAGGAGAATATGAGGAGAGGAGAATATGAATGAAAAAAAAAATTAAAGAAACTTTAGAAAGAGAAAAAAAGATGGTCTAAAGACATGAATTTGAAAACCTTGCAGTTTTTTCCCAGTGGAAGAACAAGTTTGTTCCATTTACAACTTAAGCTAAAGCTATGACAAACTTGACAGTGTAGGAGTCCTTTTGCACTGCTTTAGTTAGCTTCAGCAGGAGCTGAATGTGCTCACCACCTCCCAGAATCAGGGTCTGATTGCCTATTATTTATTAAAATGCACTCCCTCTTCTCCTCCCTCTGACTAGCACAGAGTAAGTATATAGAGCAAGCATATGTATATCTGGAAAACAAAGGAAGTGGAGGGAAATGAATGATATTAAAGATGATGGTAGCATTAACAGCTGTTTCTACATCAGCACTTAGGAGCCAGTCTATTGAGCACATCTGCTTACTGGCACGAAAGCACAGCCTCTTTTCCCTTAGTCAACAAGTTGTTTAGCATCTGCATCTCCACATCTGATGATTAGGCTGTTACTTAAGATTTGAGTAAATGATATCACGTTCTGCGTCTCCTGATGTACCAGAGAAATGTTTTTGCTGTGACCAATTTATTTTAAGGAGTACTTTGGAAGAATCACAGAACAAGATTCAAAACAAGGGAACTGATATGGTTAGTCTACACTACTTCAGTTATCAGTATATCCTTAGATATAAAAGTCCTTAGTAAGATTAGGAACCACACTGTTCTGTCTTTTACATATAATTTCAGTACAACTTCATTTTCTGGACATTAGCACATAATTTTGGTTCCAAACAAGCACATCACCTAAACTGCTAATTTAACAATCCTTCAGTGGAGCCCTTCAGTCACATGGAAGTTAAGAATAGTTAACTTATACCATACTCTATAGATATTTCCTTTTGACAAAGGACTTTAGCATTCTGCAGATATAGAGAAAAGATTAATAGGTATTTTCTACAATTAATGATTATTCCTTAATAAAGACATTCTTCTCTGAAAAATTAAGCGTGATTGAATTCAAAATGAGCAAGTACAATAGTGAGACTTTTTCTATCAAGAAAATAGATATTTCTCTTTCAAAAAGCTCTTTTCTGAAATCTTATCTAAAATTAAGTTTTCTGTTCCCGATTTTACAGGCATAAGTCCCATACAAGATTAAAATGTAAGGCACTGATACCTCACAAGCCTTAAGTACTGGAAACAAGAGGGCTGTGCCACTTCAGGCTGTTGTTTAGCTATAAGAGATGCATATTTTTAAGTACAAGCCTTAGAAGTCAGTATCCCAAATTCTATGCCTAAACAATGTGTCAGGAAGAACATATCACTAAGCCTTTTATACATTTTCTCCCAGGTCAGCCACTGTCCTTTTTCTTGGATTGTTGTTTTTTTTAAGCCTATCAATTGAATTTCTTCTAGTGCAAGTAAAAATATGGAAAACAAAAAATAATCCTGATTTTTCTAAATTAAAAAGGAAAAGAAGGTTTACTTCTTGATTTTCTTTGGCTTTGAAAATGTTCCTTTTATTTTTAGATAGTACATTTATCTTGCCAAATTTTAAAGAAAGTCAAACTCCTGGACTTTACAGAAATCACTGATGTTCTACAGCTGAAACTTACCTTCTTCACATACGTAGAGATAGCATTTTCATAACAACTTACTCAAAACACTTATAAAAGCAAATAGGAAAGGAAAAAACAGGCATTTTTCTTTTCCTCATCTTGTCTATGAAAAAAAATAAGGTCAGCATCAGAGAATCATAGAATGGTTTGAGCTGGAACAGACCCTCAAAGATCATTAGTTCAACCTTCTGTCATGGGCAGGGAGACCTTCCACTAGATCAGGTTGCAAGAATCAAAACCATTAACTTAAAATTATTTTTACAATTGAAACTATCAACTTAAAATATTTTCAGAAACAAAGATAAGATGAGATTTTAATCAGTTTGATACATTAGTAGTTTTATTGAATTGAACTTAATTTTTTTTCCTTATATAATTGGATAGAATTCACATTTTTAATTAAAAAAAAGATCACTCGCAATTTTAAAATATATTTTAAGCTTAAAACCAATTTAAATAAATGTGTGGATATTAAATGTCTTCTAATTTATTATAAAATTGTATCAAAACATATCACTTAGAGAAATTTAACTTTTCTAAATTATTAAGTGGTACCAAAACCTTCTGATTAAAATTGCTTTAGTCACCTTCTCAATGATCTAACATAATCTACTCAGTGTTACATTACAGAGCTTTGCACCAAGTACTCACAAGTACTTTGCAGCAGCTGTTGAGAAAAAGGGGAGTTTGGCAGGTGCACAAAGGACAGCTGTAACTTTTGGCACCCAGGAAGGTGTAGGAGGGAGTTCTGGATTTTCATTACATAAAAGTCAGTTGAGGTTTGGTTACTGCTTAGGTGATACATTCTGCTTTATACCTCCCACATTTCGACAAGGATGGAATAGACATTATATTTCAGAAGAGAGCAGTGATAAAAGTATTTTGTTCTCCTTTCAGAAATCTTTGACAGCAGTCAATTAACTCCCTCCGCTCCCTCCAAAGAAGTCCCAGCTTCTCCACCAGTGCTCTTTGAAATTACTTTCACGATCACAGTGAATCAGTTAACTACTCAAAGCTTTTCTGCAATAGGTTTCAGGACTAATGCACTTTAAACAGAATTGGACACAATGCATTTCAGGTTGTTTCCTCCTCCTGACTTGCTAAGGGTGTATTTTTGAGTCTCTCTTATTTGTCTAAAGGCAGACAGGCAGCTTGTGAGGTTACTCCTAGAACTCCCATCTACCTTACCCTCCTATAACACATCTTTTGGGGGATCTGCCTTTAATAAATTCCTTTGCATATATAAAAGAAACTTACAAAAGAAACACAAGGTGGAAAACTAACTTGTGAGGAACGTCTGCTTGAGACAAAATGCTTCTTCACAGCACAAAGTAACCTATGATAGCCCTACAGGACTCTGTGGCTATAGAAGTCATTATCCTTGTACAGGAAAGAAGCACCATCACTTGTATTCATTTAAAGCAGTTCTACAGTTACTTTCCAAAATAAGCCAATCTTAAGCCTTTTCATGGCAAACTAACTCAAAATTAACATCTGGTTTTAAAGTTAGTAAGCCTCAAGAAGCTGAAGCTATGTTCAGCAGGGCCTCCCTAAGAAAGAGCTAGTGAAACTAGAAAGAGATTCTACATTTAAAAAGAGTAAAAACGATTAATTTGTACTTTTCCAATACCATTTATTCTGATTTATTTATTTTCTTCATGTAACCATAAGTCAGAAACTTGAAAAGTTTTTATCTCCTTGAACGGGTTACAAAACAAGCCATATCTTCATTAGATTTGTGCTTAGGAAAGGGTAGGGAATAGCAGAGCCTTACAGTCTTTGTAAAAGTAGCCATATGAGGAGCTAATATTTCTATCTATTATTACATGCACTGCTTTATGTTGCTTATCACAATCATATTTCTCCCCACCCAGAACTCCATGGGGTTTCTCTGCAGGTGTAAAGTCCATTCACAAGTAACAGCTTGAAGTACTTGGATCTTTGCTCATGGAATTGCTTGTTTGAATTCAGTCAATGTTGCAAAAGTAAATATACTATTTGAAGTTTTGCCATGTACATTCTTTTTCTTGCAAATGAAACTTATGTACTAGTTATAATTAAGTTTGCTAGCGGCATTCTTTCCTAAGAGAATGAATTGAGTTAGCACAGTGACTCTTATGGCTGGTATTTATATTGCTCAAGACAAACATAGAAGTATTATAGAGTTTTATTTTATGAACAATGTTACTTTAAATAAAACAAACAATCCAAACGATTTTAAACCATGCAGGCTCATTATTATATTGTGCATAGAGAGTGTTTAGCACATGGAAGCTTGGAATGAGCAGCTGCCTTTCAGAGAAGATGTGACAGCACAATCAGACAGATATGGTCAACCATGTATGATCAATTTATGAACTCTCAGGTGGAGTCTTTCTCTTTGCATTGGCTGTAACCTTATCAGTCAAATTCAATACCTAAAAAATTCTGTGATTAAATCCCCCTGAGCACACTGATGCTGAAAGGAATTTTCATCAAGTTACTTGTGATCTAGGGCTGAGGTACCATTTGCATGGGAGAAACCTTTCTTTTGGAAAACTTATTTAATATTTTTATAACCAAAACAATTTAATGTTCCAGTGTGGTTTATGGCCCCAGTGCCCAAGGTACTATATCAACATTACCTAAAAGCATTTAACTTATGATGTTGCCTCCTTCTTTTTCTGATAGAAAGGAGCATTAAAAAAGATCTTTGTCACTCTTCCCAAGTTGGTACTACATATAGGAAAGCAAAAAAGAAATGCAAAAGTACTCATCATTTAGAACAAAATGCATCCCTTGTCAACACACAATCAAAGGTTTCAGGCATTTTATAAATGACTGGTGGCTTCTGGGTGGATATTTGAAATTAAAGCTAAGGAGAAATAAACATTCTCGTTGCCATCAGCAGAATTTGATCTGACTAGGTGGGATTTTCTGTTTATGTTGGCAAACAGAAGCATTACGTATTTTGACTGTTTATTCCGGTAACCTTATCTAGCCTGCAGAACTGTAACATTGCTCTTTTGATTAGCTCCATGCAAAAAGATCTTGTGAGGTGGAAAGATCTCCTACTCTTTCTATATTTGGCAAGATCAATTCCATAAAAATGTCCATTTTACCACGCCTCTGATACCCCACTGCAGCTGCTTCCTCTCCTCATCCCACAGCGAGATATTAAAAAGCCTGAATGGAACCTTCTCCAAGTTTATCTGGATGTACAAAAAAGCCAAGAATGCGCTTGTCAAGGTTACAAATATCTGGGGAGTGAAGATATTTTTTAGTCTAACTGGCTCTTCAAAATATAATAGAGGCCTGCCAGCTGAAAATTATTAACTGCTGACTGAGCAGGGATTGTGAGTGCACTCCATAGGACATGGAGCAGGAATTATATGTACCTATACTTCTGGAATCCTTACAGTATCATAATAGAGCCATCCTACCACCAGATGTGCTTATAATGCTCTAAAAGTGCATTCTTAATATCTAGGCATTTGAGGTACTTATTTCATTTCTTTCTCCTGTCTTGTAACTCAGGTTTCCTTTTCAGGGAGTGATAAGATTAATTCCTTCTCCTGGTCCATATGCTGTGTGGGTTTTTTCATTATTATTTTTGTGAGATGGCCTTCCATGGGTCATTTATATTTGAACTAATTTTGTAAATTTTTTTAAAAGTCAAATGGAGACTTACTTTGATGACTGCAGAAAATGTTAATACCCTTATGTAGCATTTAATATGGTCAGACATATGTTTTTTCTACAGCTTGATTAAATGCCAGAAAGGTAATTATGAAGTGTTAGTTGGTCAGTGCCTCGTTTAAGCTGCAACGTATGGTTGAAATTACCACCATAGTCAAGAGGAAGATAAAGCTTTCTTGAGATAATAGACTATGATTTATCTCACATCTTGGGAAATAAACTGAAAGTTATAACACAACAATACTTTTCTCAAATTATTTTTTGCTCCTCTTCCCTCTGAATAATATAATGTCATGAAAGAGGAAAAAAGAAAAAAAATGAGAAAAAGAGAAGAAAGCAAGAAAGAGAGAGAAAAAGTGAGAAAGAAAGAAGAAAGCAAGCAAAAAAGAGAAAGAGAAAGAAGGGGAGAAGGAAGAGAAGGAAGGAAAGGAAGGAAGAGAAAACAATATAGAAGAAGAAAGAAAGAATTCTGAAAAAAAATATGCTAAATAATTAGGCCTGAAATCTTGTTTCTGAGGGGATACATTAGTTCATAAGATATCCACTGCTGTATTTGTCATCAGCTGAAGCAAATTTCAATTTTCTTTGGGCAAATTCAGTCTTTCAGGAGCTTGCATCATATATATTTACACAGTTATACAGTCTGTGATGAAACAGAGACTATAACTACTTGCATGTTTGAAGATTTCAAACAAAGGAATTACTGCCAACCAGGTACCATTTTTTTACACTGCAGCCTTTGTGGTAATACAGGATATGGAAACTACTTCAGAAATATCATTTCTGCATCTCTGGAGAGAGTGATCTGGGGAACCCCACTACTGTGTTCTTATTTAGTAACAATGATTTTTAGAGAAAGGCATGTTTTCTTGTATATGTTTAAAATAAGCATCAAATCTGACCTCCTCAGCTGGAACAGCTAGTATAAAAAAGGAATAACAGCAGCATGTAAACAAATAGGTGCAATTATCCCATTCATGAATAATTCACTCCGCTAATGATGAAAAGACAGGTCCTGAATATGAATTCAGTTTATTCATTGAAAAAGAAAGAACAATTAGTCTCACAGCAGATCTGTGCTAGAGTTTTTTCTGGACACTTTTTTAATCACTAAAATACTACTGTATACCAAATATGTAAGAAGATTCAAGCCTTTTGATTTACTGCTTTCAGTTTCTGAAGACTGCCATACACCATGGAAACCCATGCCCAGTTCCTTGACTATTTTTGCATTAAAGCAAAATATCTGATTTCAAAAAAAGACACTTCTAACTGATAACATTAGAAATGACACCATTACCTGGCTCAGTGTGATCCAGAATCCAAAAACTATGCCTAGATTTTCCTTTCAATTTTCCTTTTCTTTTGGATTAGCGATATAGATTTTACACTATACCTTTTTTTTTTCTCTCATACTACCTTATTTCAACAAGATATTGAACTGGATTCTATGGAGATGAATATTTTTTGTTTTCTAAATAATAGTGGCTTTAAAAAGGAAGACAGGAAGGAAAGCAAGGAAACAGGAAGGAAGGAAGGAAGGGAGGTGTCTATAGCAGCTCAGTTATCACTCTTTGACAATCTGGGGAAGGACAGAAGAATTATTTTGGATAATTAGGTTGGCTAATTATAATTCTATAGAAATTATGAAAGTTACCAGGACAATGAACAGAACTGACATTATATGACAATCAGAAAACAAATATACCTGTAACTTAAATGATTTCTCAGCACTAGTCTTGCATAGGATGCCTTTTCTCCTCCAGAGACACTATTCAGTATTTACCCTTACAGTATCTTAAATCCTTTTAATCTATCTACTTCAATCCTTAAAGGAAAGAATAAAACATTTTATCAGGGACAACAGTTAAATTCCAGATCAAATTAACTACTATTGAAAATGGGAATATGTTTTCCGAAGTCAGCAGATTACTTCTCACAAAGTTGCACAGCAAATAGTTAAAAAATTTTGCTGTTGCTGCTCAGTTTTACACAAATTTTAACTTGTTACTGAGGCAAGAATTCATTCCTTCTCTTAGCTGTCAAAATGAGGTGTGGAAGATATTCTAATTGTCTAGGCTTACATGAGTATGAATGAAAAGGGCAGAAAGTTATCAGTTGTTTGATACAAAATTGTATGCTTTATAAACCGACATATTTCAGTAAAGGAAAATGACCCAATGGAACCCAGTAACATCTTCAGGTCAAACAAAAAAGCATTGGTTTCTGCTTGCCAAGCTGGAAGAAAAAAAAATTCTCTAGAAACCTTCAAAGACAATTGTGTTTCATTCACATGTGTGAGTGAATGAGTGTTCACGTATTCACAGATTCTACCTGAGATGTCTAGTTACAGAAGATGTTAATGAAGCTCAAAGCAACTGATTTGATAATTTGTCATACATAGTGCTTGTGGTATTATTCTTACCATCAAACTTGGTCAGTGAAAATATGTGCACATACAGTATTTCTCCACATATTTTTCAAATGTTATTAATGTAACAATAGTGTGATCTGATGACTCTACACACATATAGATAGTTATCTCTACTCAGTGTTATTTTAATGCTGTCTCATGAATTCATCATCATCTTACCAACTGTAACTAAAGCAATCTCTCAATCATTCCTGAAGAAAGAATGACGACTTATGGGTGTGCAAAATGCTTTCAACTTCAATGATAAAATAGTAAATAACATTTCATCAGATTTGATGTTCTTAGGTCCATTATTCTAAATGCCTTTAATAAAACACATCTTTAAAACACATATGTTAGTGTAATTACTATTTGAAAGATAACTTGACCACCCATTTAGTGTGTTGGGATGAGATCCTGGAACACTTCTGTACGCATTTAACATGAATATTTCCATTAGAAATTGATGTGACAACATGCACAATGAAACTTGAGCATGTGCAGAAGTGTTTCCCGGACCAGAGCTTGGTGAGCAGGAAACCAAAAACAGTGATAAGAAATTCCATCATCTCCTCTGCTTTCACAGCACTGGGTAAGATAAAGTGGCTAAAAATGCCTGTATTCCAGTTTTGCTAGTGTTCCCATTCTTGCTGCCATCTGGAAACAGGATGTTCAGAAATTCTGGACAAATAGCAACTGCATACATTTAATAGACTAAAACAAGATGCTCATATTTGTTGCATGCAGGCAAACTGACTGCTTGTGCATACAGTACTTGGGTCCTACCACTCTCAGCCACATCAGCGTGGACAGATTAGAAAAGATATGCACCAGTTTAATATACATATTACTTTTGTCTTCATTTCCCATCTCTGCCTCCAAGATAATCTAATCTGTAGGTGGCACATGTAAAAATAAAGATTACTTGCATAACAGATAATAGATGTATATCTCTTTGATACAAACACTAAATCTGATATATTTAGATATTTGTAAATAACGTAAGCAAGAGTTCTGCTTTGAAGAGTTACTAACCACTAAGCATAACAAATAATGAGAAAGCATTTGAAGTTCATTGTTTTGCATCAGTACCTGTCTTTCAGTGAGGTCAAGGTTTACTGCTATCTCGTATCGCCTCAGCCTAGTCAAATAGTTATGATGAGCAAATTCTGCTTCCAGCTCTCTGATTTGCTCCTTGGTGAAAGCTGTCCTTTCCTTCCTGGGTTTACTGTTGACCTCTGACTTGTAGTTTCCTTCTTGGGAATCTGGAAAAACAAACAAACAAACAAAAAACAAACAAAAATGACACATTGAAGTGTTGGAATTGTACAGCTAAATAGTAAACAACCTCAAATTTAACAACACTGCCTTCTGCATAAGTTAAATTCTTCAAACTTTCTTTTTTCAGAAACACACGCTTGTCTTCATACCCATGGATCCTTCCCTGTAAATCAGGAAAACAGCAGAAACCGTGGCAGATATGAGCTGCTACTTCCATTCATGCATGTCAAACATTTGCTCTAAAACCTTGCAGTGTTTCATTTCCGTAATGGTTCTCTGTAGAATTTCTGCAGAGTTTCAACTCTTTACATTTTTGGCAACTCTCAGTGCATCCAAACATTGCAGGATGTATATCTTTTGATTATTGTTTTAATGAGCAATACTTCAAGAACTGTTCTCTCCTATTACTTCACTTGAGCTCAAGTATTTTAAAGAATACACTTTAAGGTTTATGTTTTCAGTGAAAAGAAACAGACAATTCGTAAGAAATTCAACAAACATCAGAAAGAAAACAGCAAGCATGTCCCATGTGATAATGGGAACCCTCTCCTACTCAAGCCAACGTGTAGGTAAGAAGGCTACGACATAGCTAGTAAGCTAGTATCAGTATAGAAAATTTCTTACTGCTACAGCTGATCACCTAAGGAGTACAACTGGTGACAGAAGAGCTCTATTCAAAGTTTGATAACCGGTCTCCAGGTTCCTCAGAAGGAGGTACGTTCAGTACACACTGAGCCAAACTACTGGACTCAGTGATAGCAATTCTATGGCTATTAGTAAGGAATGTTTAAATAAAAAGAGATCTAACAGTGGGAGGAGAAATAGACAGACACACAGACAGACAGACAGACAGAAAGAAAGAAAGAAAGAACGAACGAATGAAAGAAGGGAAAAGAAAAAAGAAAAGAAAAAAGAAAAGAAAAAAGAAAAGAAAAAAGAAAAGAAAAAAGAAAAGAGAGAGAGTGAAGAAAAACAGAGGAGGATCAGACATTTATATGTTTGGGAATGATACAACACATATAAATCCAAAATTAGCAAGAGAACAGTAGGAATATCATTAGTCAAATTCTGGCTTCATGAACCATCTTAAAAATGTCACAGATAAATTCACACTTCAGCTGCTTATTTAAATAGAAACCTGCATCAACATCCAAATGAAAAGGCCCATAAGAAATCACTCCCTGGAACTCTGTGTCAAATGAATCATCAACATGCCTGAGATAGTCCAACTGGCCAGCGAGTCCAATTTCAAAACTACAGGCAACTACCTACATTTTGTAAAGGTACAAAGGTATTTTGTAAAGGCTTTAGTTTTTATCCATTACTCTGCTGTGTAGAAGAGAATTGAATTTTTTTTCAGTCAGGGAAGTGGTTGATACTTGACTCAGTGCTAGAGTTATTAATTTATATTTTAAAGCTGATAGCTTCAAATCACTGAACCTCTTAGCTTGTGCTGACAAGACACAGAACTTTGTTTCAAACATGGTGTACTGTTGGTGTGTGTACTGAGAGCATATACCAAAGTGGCTGAGTGAGTATGGGAGCTGCTCAGGTCTAGCAGCAGCTGGCCTTCTCTAGGAAAGACTGCACTACAAGGCACACCCATTGGGTGCAGCATGGAACCAAGGTCTAATATCCAGACTTGGCACAGAAAACTTGACAGATCAAACCAAGATCATCATTTTTCCTTTTTACTAGTTAGTTATACTGTCACTGTAACTTGATTTTTCACTTGTAACAATATGCACATAGCTTTAATTCCCCAAAATTCCCTCTTCTGCCACCTCATCATAGGCCTATGTAGGTCCAAATACCATATAGATGACCTGACCATAGATACTTACGCTCCTATTTTAGCTTTCCACTGAAAAGAGACCTCTGAATTATTTTATTTAGCATTCTGTCCTGCTGTTACTTATACCAACAGTTTCATATGTTTGAAAGCAGGTAGAAGTGCATGTTGCTTACCTACAGAATGACACAGGAATATATTTCATGCAAGTCACTGCTAAAATCCTCTTAGCATCCTGGGTAAACCTGTGCCCATGTAAGGCCACGAGCCGTGCAGTATTCCCATGTCAGTAATTGTAACAAAGATTCATGGATTACTATTTTCCACATTAAAAGTTGTGACCTTAAATAAAGGTGATACATTTACAGATGACAACGTCAACACTGGAATTTCATTATTGCAAATAAAGACAAAAGCCGCAAAAAGCAACAGAACTTGTTTTTAAGTAGCTATTAACTTGTGCTGTGGTTAATAGTTTAAGGCAAGTACTCATTCAAGCATCTCTCAGGAGGATAGTAATCTCTGTAAGTGACTGAAACACTTTTTCTGTCAGTGAAGGGTTCTGAGAGGAAACCAGAATTAATATTCAGCCAGTAATATCCTAATAAACCGAGTCATCTTTTGGGCTAATACCCAAAGATCACAGTTCTGTGTTCTCAATTTATAAATGGCATCAGAATCTAAATTTCAGGTTCCTGGGATACTGATGTAAGGAAATGCAACTGCAACAGTAACATTCATCCTTCGTGTTTGCCAGCACAGAGAATTCAGCACTGCTAGCAACAACAGCCCACACAGACCCTGTGTGAATATAAGCACGCATGGACATCTGATTATTCAGACATTCCAGCCATTGCTGGATGCTACCTTTAAGTAAATGCCAGGTTGAAAATACTTGGCAGCTGCAGTTCTGTCAGCAGTGTGATTTCATCAGTAGACTGACACAGTGGCAAAGTTTCAGTCACTTTTTTTCTTTTTGATGCATGCCACTGAATGCATTTGCCTTGCTTCTTGCTAGGCAGACCCTAGCCTACATGCTGGAAATTTCTTCTGTACACAAATCTCTAAACGATTTCTCATTTTGTCACACACACCTGTCTGGGTTGCCATGGCCTACTAATGTTCCTTATTCTTCATGTGAATGGCAGGTTAAACAACACATTTGTATTTTGACTAGAGAATATACCTGCTTACCTTTCCTGTAACAACAGAATTTTCATATCTGTATTATTTCCAGTGTGTTGCTCTGTAGTATCTTTAAACCCTGACAGACAAACTCAGTGTCAAGGCCACTACAGCTACTAACAGCCTTCATAGCTTTGGATGCCCACATAATTGTCTTCAGGAGACAGAACTGCAAGTTTAGATCTTCAAGTTCATGTTGAAACATCGTAAAATACATGGAGGAGCTCACTCATGAGCCAATACAATTTTTCTGTTGTTCAGTGTTCATATTTACCCTCTTTGATATACCATAAATGCGAAGAATTTAGAATATTTTTATAATTCAACTCACATTTAGAAACGAGTCTTGTCAACTACATCATTGACAATACCTTTACTGAATCACACTTTTGTAAGAAATCCGTACTTTGTAGAGAAACTTGCAATAGTCAAGATACTCTAAAATAAACACATTATATTCAAAGTTGGAGAGGTACGCAGAAACCTGAAACAAAGATCACTTCCTCTTTCTCAGTACTGAGGTCCATGCAACAGTAGCACTGTCATTTTTGAGAATCTCTTTTAGCAAAGTTCTGGCTAGTAAGACAATGGTATTTTGCTTAATGCACTAGAGATAGTAAAAAAATTATCTAAAAAGAGACTTAGGTGGGTGTCAGTTGGGTGAACGCCAGTTTTGAACTCTTGCCATCATTTCATTTTCTTTGCTATAGTGCTACTGTAGTTAATTTTATTTTCCACTGATATCATGCTACGAGGAACACTAATTTTTAGAAATGTTATCACCTTAAGTTGTTGCTCCACCTTTCAGAGCCCTAAATAGAGCTTTTTTGATTGCATCTTTTTAAGTCTCTGTTGAACCAGGACTGGGAGCTCCCATTTCTTCCTGACATTTGGGTCTCTGCTCACATCACCTGACTAGTTTCTTTGGTGGAAAATGGGTGGGAGACTTGGAAGAGATTTTTGGCAGAACTAATGTCAGCTTACATCTGTTTTGCAGCTGTTGCAACTAAAGCAAAGAAAAATGTCCCAAAAATCTTAGTTTTCTTCTACTGGCTAAATCTTATGCCAAATGGTAGGTGTAGAGTCTGAGAACAAAGCCTACGGGGATCTAAGTTACAGTCCTTGCCTCTCAAAAGGAAAACATAAAATAAATGCAGATGGTAAAAACCACATGATGAAAAATATATCAATCTATGTTGTCTGTCTTCTACCTTCTCCCAGATGAATTCTGGCAATCTCTCAGAAGACACAGCTAACATGTAGGTATTAGTACCTTATCAGTCTCTTTTTGCAAACCTTTGTTCTTTGGATGTCACGTAATGTAGGCAGTTAAATGCTGCTTCAAGGAGGGCAGGTCATACCATTTTCTCATAATTGTTCTTACTATTTTCCAACATGTCTTTAATGTCTCCTGGTAATTAAAAATGCTTGTTGATAGCTGATGCAGAAAGTACCATCTAAAAAGGCATTAGAAGTTTAAAATGACTGTATAAAAGACAAAAGGATTTCAGAAGCTTAGATTTTTACTAAGCTTAATATTAGTTCAAAAATTATTAAAAAAAATAAATTACTAATTGTGCTAGTCTCCATCCTCCAAAGTTAATCTTACTGTACTCTTAAGAAATGATTGGTGTTAATTCCAACGTCTGTATTGTCAGAGCTCCTTTTTCCTTTGTTGTACATCACTGAGATAAAGCATACCAAGCAAGTACAGCATCTCAGTCTGGAATAGATCATTTTGACAATTTTGCTTTTGATATGTGCTTAGAAAAAAAAATAAAAAATAGAAAATAAAAATAATTTTAAAGAAAGGCCTGCTCACGGAATAGGAAAAAAAATACCAACCAATAAAACATCAGTGATACAGAGATCTGCTGCTGAGCATTCTCAGAATCAGATACAAAATGTGTCTGCTATTCTTTCTTATAATAGTTCAAAAACGTTCTGTCCTTATACAGAAATTAACTTTCTGTCAAGACCTGCAACGTAGGATCTCAGATAAGAATTTTCAAAGAGTAGTGACAACAAACATTAACAATTTGTGACACAGGCCATCAGAATTTCACCTCTAGCATTGTCTTTCAATGACCAGCTTCTCAACTTTTCCTCACATTTTCCAGCAATTTTCACAGAATGTCCCTACCGTGAATAACCTATTTCTAAATTTATGTCACTATAAACGTATAGAGAAGATGGATAAATTAAATGTTATTCATTGCATACCTTCCTAAAAATGATATTCAAGCATTTGTCACAAACAAGTACTAGGTGATATTTTAATTTAAAATGAAATAATCTATACAAATAAATCAACGTGAAAAACTTCTCACTTCTGAGTAGATCAACACTACTAAAAGCATTTATCTGAAACATAAGTCCCCTGCATTTGTTTAAATCACTAATGTAAACAAACGAGAGATCCTAAACATCAACAAGATACAACAAAGGCATGTGACTCAATGCCAAAGCCTTCTTTCATAACCTTCAAGATATCTGCAGTATGAGCTCAGGAAAAACTGCTTCAGTGTCTAGGCAATAATCTAGAATAATATCACTTATCTGAGATACACTGATGAAGAAGCAATTTTGCTAAATTTGCAAAGGGACATTAAGAAACAGGGAAAATATATAAATGTTTTTAATGGGTATGAAGTACATGCTGGTATATAGCTGAATTGCCTGACCTGATTGTTTCTGATACTTTATAGTTAACTGCATTTTCTGGCAAAATGAAATAGTTCACAGATACAAGAGCTGGCATAAAGTCCTCCATATGGTTCCTATTCTTTTCCCTGCAGCTACATGTGAGAACAAGATTTACCCAGAAATGGTCAATTTCAAACATTTTTTTTACATTTCATAGAGAATGCTAAGAAGTTTTTCCATTACATTTATTTTTCTAAATTTTCAACTCAAAGTTCCTTAGACTTCATATCTAAACTTACTCAGTCTTTAAAACACTGCTCATTGCTTTCCAGGATCCCTTGAAATGTTTGTTCAGTTAAAAATGCAATTCCAAATCACTAAACATTGTCAGTTGGTCAATCTGTGGCTACAATTCACTAAATGTGTTTAAAGAATCACCTCTGAAAATTGGAACAAACAGCACCTTCAATTCCATAATTCACAGTACTGCCTGTACAAATGGCCCAGTAGCACAAGTCTGATGTCAAAGTGACATGAAATCTTTTCCTTCTAATGAAAGCACATTTTTGTTTGCTTATTGAGTTAATTTGTTCTAACCCAATATGTAACAACTTTCAATTTAAAACAGCCTTATATCCACTCCCCAGAAAAAATAAATTGAAGTGGTGTAGCAAGACCTGTGAATATTCTGAAACACACTATATACCATCCTAAACCATTACATATCCAGTAGTGCTGCCATTTTATTTTATTTTATTTTATTTTATTTTATTTTATTTTATTTTATTTTATTTTATGTTATTTCAGCCTCCTGAAACTACAAGTCCAGGAATTATACTACAGTATTGGAAACACAGATTCATAATACTGTGATAGCTAATGCTGTAACTTTTGAAGATACCTATGCTGGAAAGCATGTGTTTCTGCCAGGTCATCTGATCTATATCACTATATAGATATAGTAATCATTTATTAGTAAAACTTTGCAAAAATAGAAGCCATTGTAGCTCTTCATATGGAAAACAATATAAGTTGTATAATTACAGCTTATGTTAGTATGAGAGAGTTGAAAGATCTTTTAAGAAACAACAAAACCTAAAAACCTGTTTAGAAATTCATCACAATATTTCCCTTTCAGAAAGCTTTCAGTATGCATTTAAATTGAATTTTATCTAGTGGGACTTCAAGTCCCATTAAGAGTTCCATAGACACATCTCTTACTTTCAGCACTGGATACACATGGAGATTGTTTATCTATTTACAGGATCATTTCTTTAATTAGCTTTCACGTAGAAGAGTTTCATTAATGAAGGTGGGAGATGCCACCATCATCTACTCACAGAATAGCAGTGAGACTTCTTGAGCAAGAATTGATTTATAAAAATAAAACAGGAAATTTTTCACACAGCTTTCTTTAAGAAAGACATCTAAGTGGAAAAATTATAGTTAAGATAGCAGCTCATGTAATCTTCCTTCTCTTGTGTCTCACTTCCTAGATATCTCCCACTGAGGTTCTTTACTACTCAAAGGAGGCAGAATAAAAGTGAAGGGAGATTAAGCCCACCCCAAACACTGTGCATACCTCAGTCATCAGCACTGGCCTGATCAAAGCCTTTCCCTTGACAAGCAGCTGTATCTCTTGTAAAGTAAGCATTATAATACTCCTCTGGGCCCTACTTTATTGTATAAAAATTCTTAGGAAAACAGATTTTTTCCTGCAAATGAAATACATGAAATATCTAAAGCACTACAAAGTGAGGGAAGTGCTTGCTTAAGACAAAAGAATACATAACACGAAGAACTTATTCAGATAATCACCTCTCAGCAGATCTTATCTCCCAAAAACACTGAGTTTTCATTTTAGCTTTACAAAGCAGGGAAAGCTTTATGCCCCTAAAAATGCTGGAGGAGCTAACAGTATTCTTGGATTCATGTTTAACAAAGAAACATCTGTAATTTCTGTCTGGAAAAACAAAACAAAACAAAAACCATTAAAATACTTAAACAATAAAGAATATAATCAGATAGTAATATAATATGTAATATATAATATATATAATATAATCAGATAATATAATCAGATAATAAGATAATACAACTGGTGAGCTTTCTGCAGAGTTGCTTTCTTACAAGTATGTGTATAACACAGTCTTTGTTAAAATATAGTTCAAGCTGTCCCACAGTGCATGAATTTCATTGTGAGAAGAAAAAAAAAGAAAAAAAAAATTTAGCTTGAAGACACTGACAGCAGCAATAGTGGAGGTAAGGCTAGTGAATGGAAAAATATGCTGCAGTGACCAGCCATTAAGACATATACACGAAAATTACAGTAGTATATGTCCTGTATGTACTGTTTGGAACTGAAATATCATGAAAATAGTTATATATTTATTCTCTACAAAGATAGGCACACACTCTTACTATTAAAAATCCAAAGTATATTTGGAAACGAAACATATGTTGAGCAATGCATTTTAGAAATCTGGTTTCTAAATTAATTTCTTTATATAAATGGTCATTAGTTTTACATGTTTTCAAATTTACCTTGATAGTCTTCTGCATTTAAAGCAGGAAATTCCATTGCAAGACCATTGCAAGAATGTCTGCTTCCCAAATGGCAGTTGGCTCTTGCTGTTGATTCTGTTGCTTAGAAATTTGGACATTCAAGATACTATTCTTGACATCTGTCACACTTTCACTGAGATGGTGTAAATTTAGTTATTCCTTATAAAGATTTCAGTTATTCACTTTCCAGATATCACTACAATAAATCTTCACTATGAATTTCCAAGTATCATCCAATTAAAAATCACTGTTGTGTTTTATCCATAGGCAAAGAGACTTTTCTACATGCAGTGACTACAGTCACCTTATACAAACTTTGCTGAAATCAAGGTGTAATTTCCAGATTTCATTGAGCATAAAGTCTGATGCCCTTTCCTCCTTAGGTATATAGATGTTATATGGAAATAATATCACTACCTCCACTTCTCACAAATTAGATATCCGTAGTAATACTGGTGGTTTTGTAATAGACCACACTGTGATGCAACATGTACCTTCACTGGAATAAATGATACAGGACTGAGTGTGTCATCTAGAACAACTTGTAAGTATAGAACAAGTTCCTCCCCAGGTTACAATGGGATACAGGCTGGTGCAAGATCAAGAATTTCAGTGGAAGTGTTTCTCTACTTCCATGATGTCAGAGCTGATTTTGAACCCATTATATGTCCCAGCTTGCTTGGTGTATGAGAAGTCTTAAGTTGATTATATAAAGTTATTTTCCTAGGCTCATATGTACAGATTTTCTCAAAATACATATGCAGAACTTAAAGTCAAAATCGTATTGACATAAGTTTGCTTTTTTTGAAAATTTCATTGTGAACGTATGAGTTCCTGAATAGCAACAAAAATAAAAAATCTTGCACATAAGCCAAAGAATTCAGGCTTTTAGTTTCCTACATTTAGTAATAAAAGTAGAAAAACGTACAGAATTTTAATACAGTGGGAGTTTCTTTAAGGCTCTGTATTGCTTCACCCACCCATTCCAAAGTACATCTTCAGGATACAGTCACATAAAGAAAAATATTTTGGATGATATTGGTGGTAGGCAGACAGTTGTACTAGATCATCTTCGAGGTCTTTTCCAACCTTAATGATTCTATGATTCTACAAAACTATAAATGGATAACAAAAATTCTACTTTAACTCTTTCCAAGAGTTATTTTACTGCTATGTGAAAAAGGAAGCCATTTCACAGTGGTATTTTTCAGTGCAGTCCTTCCATGTGTGTGACACTGGCTGTATTTTTGTTTCCATTCATGGAACAGATTTCTCAAGGACTCCTTAATGATGTAATGAAAAATTTATATATGTTGAGCATGTGACAGAAAGAAACAGTGTCTGGAGCAAATCTAATATCCAATATTTCTACTTAATCCTATGTTAGCACGATTTTTCTCCTTTTTCTTTCTGCCTCAAGTGTTTTTTTCCCTTTTAAAACACTGTCCTTCCGGAACACACTTAACCAGACACTGCAGTATCTACAACATTTCACAGAACTGCAGGATCACAAATTGCAATCCATCTCAGTCTGGGTAAATGTCCTAGTCCTCACAAGGCACTGCATGCAGTCATTTTCTGAGTTACTGGATGTTGCTAGTGGACAGGGCTCAGTTTATGTAGCGTAAGAGCATCCAGTATGAGGAACAAAAGTAACCCCTGCCTGGTTATTTAAGAAATATCAGAGATTTCTGTGTAAATGCATATGCCCACATATGTTTTAGTGACACGTTTTGTAAATCCCTCAGAAAGCATTAAAATGAAGTCAACAGTCCCAGCTGTGCCTATAACATACCTTAGTAGATATCCAGACATTTTTAAGGAGAGAAAAGCACATACACTCTTATACCAACTAAGGATACTGTTATGGGTGTATTCTACTATTTCATTCATAGCTTACTTTACAACACTGTTCTGAAGTATAACACTAACTATAAAAATGGAAAAACAGTGGAAAGTACTTTCCCACATGCAATTAAATTGAATTACCTGTCTTTCAGGGGAAACTAAAATAATAAGGGTTGCAAAATAAAAAAATAAAAAATAAATTAAATTATACTACCGACTTTCAGGCCAACCATGACATTTTTCATTTCTCACATATTACTATCAATTAGTGTTAGGCAGAAAACCTTCCAATGACTATTTTTAAAGTCCTGATTATCAGCTGTTTTTGTCTTACAAGTTTTCCTAGCTAGCGAGAGAGGAGAGAAGAGGAAGGGGAAGGGGAAGAAGAAGGGGAAGGGCAAGGGGAAGAATCCTTTAAAGACCACAAGTTTACAGCGTGTTAATCAAATCAAAAGGTCATTTTGTCTCCAGCTTCAATTCCAACTCCTTTTCAATAATGGAAAGTTTTCTGTGGTCATTATACTAACACAAAAGTAGAAACTATTATTTTCCAAAATAAGAGAGGCCATTTGGCACACAAATGTTAAATAGTATGTCCTGACTCTTTCATCATTCATCTCATACAACTTACTGCATCTAAGCTGGAGAGGAAAGGCTCTTTTGGTAATGTGCTAGTGAAATAGTCTGACAGTGCATGTCAAAGCATAGTAAATCCTATGTAAGTTTTACAATCCTATATAGTGTTTGTTTTACTCTTTTAAACAAAGTTCATTTTAAATACCTATCTCTATTGGGGTAAGTTAAGAAACATTCATTATAATTGAAGATACTGGCTGAGTAAGTACAACTTCTTCCTCAGTCCTTTAACTTGTACAAAAGTTATTTAATTCTTCAGTAAAACAAGCTACACTAGTACCCACATTCTGGGTTTTTGACATTCGAGCAGATATCCCAGTTAGCAGCAACTAGATGTCTGGGCTTTATGCAACCGCACGTGTTGCATTTGCCACTGCTAATGGGGTGAGGAAGGAAAGGTAAAAAAAAAAAACCCTCCTCTGAACCTCAAAAAAAGCCTCCTGAATTCTGTTTTGGCAGCTTGGAACAAGAGTATGAAGCAGCACTGAAATGGCACAAATTCAAAGGATATATTAAGAAGTGGAATAAAGGCCTGCAGCTTTCCAACAAAATGAGTTATAGCAGTTCAACATGAGTTCTGGGGTGTTATTCTACTCAACATAAAACTTCATTCCATCTAATTTTAAACTACTCAGTCACTGAGTTTCCGCTCAATTAAATAAGATAATTGGTCATTATATTATTTTTATCTAAGGTATCTTACTTTAAAATTGCATAGCTTAGTGCTAAGAAAGGAGATTTTCCAGACTCTTTCATCCATTGATAGCCTCCAGAATACAGGCCTCTCACATTCCTGCACAGGATTTTGAGACGAAGGGGAAGCCTATGACTGAGGGACAGCACAGCCATCCTTGTGATCAGCTTAGAATTTCTACTGATATGAAACAAAAACTGAACTTCCAGTCTCTATTGTCCATAGTGTGACAAAGTGTCATGAAGAGGTTGGAAAGTTAAGTGATGAATAAACTCATTTCCTCTACTACCTGCTATTCTGGTGGAAGCTACTCAGTAACAAAGCAATTTTAGGACTTGTCTGCTTGCTGCCTGATTGCTTACAACATCCAACTAGGATGCCTTGCATCTCCTTTCCTTTCTGTGGTCCCTAGCGACTCCTGTAAGTAGAACAAATGTCACCAGAGGCTTGCATTTAATTTAGATGCTGGACTAAGCATGCTCTGCTACAGCACAGTCCTATAAAAATGGTACTTGCTGAGTAACTGCACTGTTGTATTTTTTTACATTGTTGCAATTTTTTCCAGGGAATTTATAGGCCTTTGGGGCACTGAGACATGGAGCAACAGTTTCTTCTGCAGATGTAAACATGGATCTGAGTAAATAGTTAATTTATGGTGGTGTCACAGCACTTGGCAGATGTCCCTGGTCATAAACAAGCTTTCTCCAACTTTCTAAACAAAAACAAAAACTGGATATTGACTTGTGCCATCATCCAAAATACTAGCTTTCTTAAACAAAATTGGAATCAATTCACAAATGAGAGGCAGAATTCAAAAGGAGAGACTTTAAAATGTTGGTCTATTAGAATTATGACTATGCTAAGCTCATATAAAAGATAAAAAAGCATAACATTTTGATGTATGTGATGTTTTTATGCAGTACTGCCTTGTTTCCATTAAAAAGCAAAGAGACAGCTACTGTTTAATTGAAGAAACTGATGGAAAATCCTCATTGCTGTATAAACAGTGGTTTAGGCATAAAAAGTGTTTATGCATCTGTGCATTTAGCTGAACACTAAGCTTTATCTAAACACAATTTAGTGCCTTCCTACTCCCATATATTTTCACTTTCTTTTTAAAAGCAGGAAATCTGTATCTTCTCATGCCTTAAAATGCAGAACAGAAACAAAAAAAGAATAGAGGGGTGGAGGAAGCTTATCATTTGTTTTACCTAACTCACCAGAGTATCTCAGTATATCACTCCTGTTGTGATTTCCCTTTAAAGTTTCTCTTCAACTTATTTTTTTACCTTATTTCCAAAGCAGACTTCGGTCTACCGTCATCATAAAAGACATCACTGTTTACCTCATCTAACTATTCTATTTTGGAATTTAAATCTTTTGCTTATTTGGTGTTCTGGCACTCAGCTGCTTATCCAGACCCAAAGCTAAAGAAGAAAATGTCACAGTCAAGAAATTATAACAGGATGTTCTCATTTCAGTTCCCTTAGCTTTTAAGTCACATCAATAAAAATACACACACATAAACCATTTTTTTAATGGTGGCTTCTACTTCCGGTTCCACAGATTTCACCTCTTTCAAGCTGACTTAGTCTCTATAGAAAGTCTCAATACCAGCCCCTTCTCTCTTCATTCACTTCCATGACATAAGCCCTTCAAGCCCTTCAAAGGATAAAACTTGTTTTGCAGTTAACTCTCACACAATTCAGCCTTCTGTTTTGTTGGCAAAATGAGTAGTTAAGGCAAAGCTGCAAAAATAAAAATAATCACTGGCCTTTCCCTTTTGGATTGCATCAGTGGTGATCAGATAAGAAATTCAGATTACCCACTATCCTTCAACATATTAATGAGCACTAATTCACATGTATAGTATATAGTATAGTAACATGCAAGGCAAACAGGATTACTTGTGTGGATGGCCTTTTAATCAGATAAGAACTAATTCCGATTTGTTTTCATTTATTTTGCTTTAACTTGAATTGAGGTAATTGAAGCCTTTTTCTGTCTGTTTACTCCTGCCTAAATTCTTTGTTTGTTCTCAGAAAAGGAACACTATCGGGGCACTAATACTTGACCTTACTAAATTTTCAAAGGTAATCAATAAATACATACATTTTTATAATACTACCTGGAAAAGCCTAAACTCTAATCAATCACTGAAGAATACCAGTCTTGGGCAGGTAGGCTAATTCCCTAAGATGATGCTTGCTGCAAACAATTTGGAGAGCCTAGGAGCTTTTTCCTTGAATGAAAACATGTATGCAAAATGCATATTATCAGAGAAGCTTCCAACACACTAATTCTTCAGTTTTAGTGTAGTTATGTTACTTGAAGGGCCCTTCTTATTCTAGAAGACTCTGCATTCTTACAAATGAAAGCCCATGCCCCCAGGAGCTAATAATGCATCAAATACACTGCACCTCACTTCTTTGTGACACTGGAAAAAAAAAGCATTGTTCACTGCCTATCAGCAATCACTATCATTGCTATTACACCAAAGCAGGTTTTAAGGCAAGACTGAGCAAAAAACTCACTGTTGCTATAACCTTCAACCTAGTCTCCCAATTTATTTAACTGTAAACAGCAGTTCTTTTCTTGAACAAGACTTCAATCCCTATTCAAATAAGGTGTGATAGGAGCTAGCCAAATTTACATAGATTGCATATTGCTTTGCATATAAACAGTATCCTCAAATTTTTGCATTTTAAATAACAGATCTGGACAAAAATTTGAGGATAAGGAGTCAGACTGTATATGATCCAGCTAAAGGTATGCAGACAGGGTGATAGGACAATGTTCAGGTCTCTTGTCAGTAAGGTACAACATGACAGTGCAGCTTGTTTCTCTCATTCAAAGTTGTCTTTTTAACTGGAACAATTCTGAAATTCCTTAGAGTATGCTTATGCAAAAACAAACAAATAAAAAACCCACGAGTATAATTTGTCTCAAAGGCTGTGGTAATTGAAAGAATGATAAGAAAAAAACAAACTGTGAACTGTCCTCAGAGTCATTTCCAGCAAAAGGCTGAGGAAGAAAAGTGCTAGGGTCTAAATAAGGAAGAAAAGGACAAAAACAACATCAAACAATAATATATAGAGTTCTTAAACTTCATAAGCCTTCAGATGCTTCAATATCTGAAAACACGAGTTTTAGTGGGTATAAATCAGCTACATGACAAATTGCAAAGTGGGTATGAGCTATTCAATTTATAATTGAATGATTTAATCAGATGAAGACATCCTTACTCATAGACATCTCACCTGAGCACCCAGAATTACATTTACAAAGTATGAGTACAAGCCACAGTCACCCAAAAACTAGTTTCAGACTGGAAGCAATTTCTGGAATTACAGAAGCATCATTGCACAAGCAACAATTTATCATAAGAGAGCTGATAAAAACAGACATTTATTTTTGCGGCACTTACATCAGGTTACCCAACCACAAAATCACTTATCAGTATCTAGATTGTCATCTTCCTAAGCATACTTGGATGTTTTGAAATATCCTTTGCACACATAAGGTGTTTAGGGCAGCCATATCCAGTTTTTAAACCTGGTAAAAAAGTACACAAAGCCGTTGACTGAAATCCAGTTCTGAAAACCTGTTAACAAATAATAATCCCATGGAGCACTCACACGGGATATGAACAATAAGTTGTCTTGCAACACTCAGCTTATGTGTATAATGTGTATGTAAAAATAAAGAAGTGGTAGAAAGTACTACTGCCTTTGTACACATTTTTTTTCCTAAGGAAAATGAACTTCAGTGACATAAAAGGCTGTTCTGGATTAGCTATTTCTCTACAGCTTGTGCTAATATTGACCATCAAATTTATCTATCCCATTTTTAACTGGTTATTACACAGAGATCCTCCTCTTAGACCCAAAACCTTGTGAATCATTTTGAAAACGATATCCTGGGATATCTCTACCTGTCCTTACTCAAAGCTTTCAATATTTCTACAAAAACTACAACTTCCTAGCTACAACTACAAAAGTAGTTTAGGAACCTGAAAGGCAATAATGTTGAGATGCCAAAAATGATGTTCAGCTCCTCATTTACTTTAAATCAATATGAAGAAAAATGTAGAGATGGTAATATTATATCCGGTACAAATCATCACTTGGACAAAGCATAGCTGACTCTAGACAGGACCAAAGTACTTGTCTGAAATGCTTCCTTTTTTCTAAATGCCTTCCGCTTCACCCCCCCAACTCCTGATGTTAAGACGTGAAGGCAGATGCCCTTGTCACTGACTAGCCTCTGTGTATTCACTTGCCTTGATTCTCACTGTTTCTAACTCTCACTCCAGATGATGAAGATTATGCCCTGTCTTACCCGAAACAAAGCAGGCAGCGATGAGCAGAATTTGCTAACTGATGTAATGCATATGCACTTACTAAGTCACACGTCCCGAAAAAAAAGTTTGAGCTGATATATAAACACACAAGGAGTCTGCTTAGCATGAAGATTCACATGACATATTACTTTCCCTCTCTGCTCTGTGCACTGGTTCTCCCTTGAAGGAAAGAGTCCACCTCAAGGTCTCTACAGCTGTTTCCAGCCCTCCACAGTAATAGCTTTAGAAACCTGGCAACTTTTCCCCTCCAAGATTCTACTTTTCCAACACAATTGTGTTCCACTGAAACAATTACAAAATAGAAGATTGTGAGAGGCTAGCAAATGAGGAGCCAGAACATTTTTTCCTACCAAGACAGCATAAGAAATGCATGGCTCCAGCATTCATGGCTTACAAGAAGCGATTCAGAGTACTTTGATTACATAAGCTGTGCAGTGCATACAGGAAGAAATTCATTCTTTTACGCAAAATGAATATACAGAATTCATGAATACGTCGTCTTCAGGTATTTGTAAGGCAGCTCAAAAATCATAACAAATACTATTTACTATTTTAGTTCAGCACATACAAAAAATACTCAACACAGATAGCTAAAAATAGCAAAGCAGCGTTGAAAAACTGGCTACAGCCTTTGCTCTGAACAGCCCCTGAAATTTCATAATGCTAACCTGGAGCTTGCCCGCGTCATTCCAAACTCATGTTTGTGGATTCATTCTCAGAAAAGAATGTCTTGCTGATCAGATTTATACTGCAAACAGGAAATCCAAGCATTTGACTTTTACAAAACAAGCTATCAAGTCAGAGGCAGAGGCAATGCTTTGAGTCTCAGGATTATATAAAATTGTCCAAATATGTCCCTATTGTTTTTTTATCTGGAAAATAAATCCGTGTCTTCGCTGCATTCTTTACAGTTCTGGAGATACCACATGTAAGAACAGGGAAAGGGATCCCGTATATGCTCAGTAAAATGTAAAAACATCCTTTATAGTTGTCATATAACTAACATTCCTTGAAGTTCATGTAATGTAAAGCTAAGTGTTAAGTGGTTTTCACAATTTCCTGTACTTTATTAATCTTCACGTTTTTTTCCTGTATTCTTTTAGAGATCAGCTCTAGAATGGCAAAAGCAGAACTTCTGGCTATTCAATAAGCTATATATAATCTGATAACATATGTGAAGATGCTTCTTCATGTGGACATAACTGAATAACATCATCTTTTCTCATTAGTGATGGATCATAAGTCTCTGGGAAACAAGATTATAATTGGAGAAAAGTAATAATATGAAAAAGAAGATAAGGCATGAATAGATTTTCTATCTTGTGCTTCATATTTCTTTAATTCCCACCAGATAGATTTGTAATACAATATTCTCAGCAAATTCAGCTTTCATAGTCTGTCTTATTGTCTCTGATTCCTCTGACCATTTTGTTATTTATTCCTAATGATGAGATTATGTCTGTGATATATCAGGAGCTAAACAGTTGTACCATTTCAACAAATGGTCCTTTTAACAACTTGAAGCTGCTAAAATCACATTTGCAAAATAATCTCTAAGCACTATTTGAGAGAATGTATGGATTCAGTTCAGGCTATTTTGGCAAATGTAATTTGGAAAGTAACCTCAGTTTTATAAACAAATAATATATTTTGTAGGAATTGAACTGTCACATGTATGGCAGGCAGCTACAGGCCTTTCTTCTCATTCTATTATTGACAGAAGCATGTGGGATTAAATGAAAGTCAGTAAATACTGGCAGTCAACTGAAGTTATTCTAGAAGTTTTCCAAATCAGATCTGGCACTTGGCACCACAGCAAGTGCCATACTCCTTCTGGTTTGGTTTTATGCCATCTTACCATGGGATTTTTTTTTTTTTTAACCTCACCATCAATGGTGCAATCAATTACTAATGCAGAAAATAAGAAAGGAAGAAGGACATCTCCAGCCCTCTCTCACAGGAAACGTGGTGGGGTAAGCTCCTGGCTCAGGACTGTATGTGGCAAAGTACATTGCTATGGTTTCAACAAGACTATCTTTCTGTCCATTTCCCTCCACTTCCCTTCCTGTATTTTCCCATCAAGGAAGACCAAGACACTTCAGCACTGCACTGGGAGTGTACAATTGCCAAGTCCATGGCAGAAATGGGACAGGTATAGGAATGTCCCTTTAAGTCACTACTAGTAAAAACAACTTCTGTTGTCTTGTTTTTCTTTTTTAAATAACGTCCATCTTAACTTATAAAACTTATTATATACACAAAGTATCAGATGGTAATCTGAAAACAGAGGTTAGAATAAGCACTTGGACAGGATACAGCCTATGTTTATGCCTGCAGTAATTACAGGAGTAGTTTCTACCTTATCATGTGTTCAAAATGAAAATATTAAATTTGCTATCAATAAAAGTACAGTGGAATCTCAGCACAGGTCTGAAAATAAGTCACTTAAAAGAATGCATATAGGAACAGAATAAATATTTTATTTATATGACTAAAGGCAAAAATATTACTTGCTGGGGATCCACATCTGAGATAGAATTTTCAGTGAGACTGTAACAACACTGCTTTCCAAAAAGAACAAATTACTAATGTTAAACTCTTAAAAAGCATCAAATGATTTAGAAACAAGCATAAATAAGGGAATGGATAAAGTGATTTGAAAGGTTTTTTTCAACAATTTCTTATAAACAATGCTGTAATACTGCCCTATTTAAAAATTATTATTAGATTTTGCTGTGCCAGGGCTCCATTTTTAATGAAGAATCATTAAATTTCCCCCCTCCCCCTCCCAAAAAAGAAAATAACTTTTCTTCTGTTATTGATTGTTTCTCTCATGAGATCTGCTACCTTTAACAGATTCTAGTATTTTTCATATTCACAGGCATCTGTACAAGTCAAAAGTCAGCTTTTATAAGGAAAAAAGCTTAATGTTACTTTGCTGAAAATAGCTGCAAACTTTAACTTGAATATTTTCCCTCATTTTTACGAAGAACTTAAATATCCTTGTTAAGAACCTAAAAATGACTCACATAACCTAGCAACAAGATTTTTTTTTGTCTTCCCAACAACCATGATAGCCTGTCACAAACTTAACTTCCAAAAACTGCTAGAGCAGTGGAAATACTTCAACAGAGATCAACAAAAATGAATTAAAGACTTTCTACTTCCTCAAGACTAATTTTTCACACTGAAGAAAAGCTAAAAGAGAAGACTTAGGGCGCAGATCGTTGGGAAACAGAGATGTAATAAATATGATGAAATAAAAACCGGCTCAAGTATAAAGAAAAAGCAGATGCAAAGTAACATGTGAAAACACTCGGTGGTAAAGGAAGTTAAGGCACAGAGAAGTACTCCACGGCATGGAACACCAGGAGCAGCAGGGAGAGGAGTACCTGATTTTAAATGGGACTTGGAGAAGTGTGGAGGTCAGAAGCATGGCACAGGGCAACCAGCAGCTGACTCCATGGATGTCACAAACATCCTGGACTCTGTTTTCAAGTTTCCTACGTCCCTGTGAAACTGGCTTTCTTTAAGTAGTTTCCAAGGGCCTGCAATTCATTTCTTGGCTAAGTAAGCTCACTTTCACTGAAAACTGTGATCTGAGATTTGTTTGAATTCCTGCTGTGTGGAAATCTACTGTACTCTCTAGCAGGTGTGAGAACACTGAGGCTCCTTCAGTTGCAGCTCATTTCCACTTACTAACTACTTTATCTCCGTGGATGAAGCAAAAGTGACTTTTGTGTTTCCTGGCAGTCTGCTGCTTCAAAGAACCTAATAGTGATTTGTTTATTTCAGAGGAAATGGAGACCAGTCAGTGATGACAGATTTATTGGTTAAATGGACATCACAAAAAAAATTTTCATGCAGTACAGGCTGGCTCTAACCACTATGAGAACTCATAGTAAAGGGATGATGTGCATTCCAGAAATCCAGTCCTATTTAATCCACTCCACTCTAATCTGTACTTTTATATAGCACCCTTCACACAATTTCCTAGAGCTCTGTACAGAAATGTAATAACAACTGTACTGAAAAATATCCAGGTATATTAATGGCTTACATTTAGACTTGAAAAATACAGCAAAAGAAGCCAGACTTCAATATCTCCTGGCAATGAGTCATTCAGCAACATGCAAGAAAAAACTTGGGCGTCCAATCTCTTCCAGTTCAGTCTCAGGGTATAAGCTCCTAGATCTTGGAGAGACAATTCACAATATGGCAATTCATAATAGCTCCTAGTGTTATGGAATGAGACGGTGGAGAATTTTACACTGGAGCAATAAAAAAGAAAAATTGATATGAAACTTTGATGGGAGCCAAGATAAATTGGACAATATGACTGATCAAACTCAGTCCAACAAGAAGGGAAGGCATAGGGTTTTCAGCAGCTGGTTCATTGGCAATGCATGAAGACTTACTCAGAGAACTGCACAGTCTCAACGTGAAAAATAAATAAATAAAATATTCTAGAACAAGATGCTACTAAACTTATGTTTCTATAGTCTTCAAATGCTAGCAGGATGTGGTATTTGCATCTGTCAAAGAAGGTAAAATAGATTTATGGATATTATTTAGGAACCTATGTAGAAAATCCCAGATAACCTGACAACTACTCATTTTCTATCAGGGTGAGGAACATCGATCAAGGCAGGCATTGAGATCCAATCAGTTAGCAGGCAATTCCATTTGATCTGGATTCAATTTCATAAAAATGTCTGGCTGAGGTCGTGCATCAGCCAAACAAACACAGCATTTGGAAAGAAGCTGGAATATTTTTTGAGGCTGAGAAATATATCTGTACATCACCTCTATACATATGGTTTGCTAAAGCACATCTGCCAATAATTGGCTCAAAAAAAAAAAAAAAAAAAAAAAAAACAACAAAATGATAAAAATGTCCCTACTTAAAATGATAAAATAAAAAGTGCTTTTCATTGTTCTAGGTCCCAGACCTGCTCAAAAATAACTTGATTGCTCTTTCACCCAGCAATTAGTAACCACTCTGAGGGGACTCTGAAGGTAATGAAACAAGTGGATCCACACAGGGACTGCTGTAAGGTGTATAGTTGGGGTGATATGTGCAAAATAATGCATTTGCTTCTCAAAAGGGATAGTTTACATGACAAGAGCATTGTGGTGGCCTGTATGTGCTAACTTGGACTGCTTGGGTGCTTCCATGCAAAATTCTTTCAAATTTGTATACAGAGTCTACGGCAGAGTTGGAAATTCAACATTTTGATTTCTTTCTAACACCTTATTTCAAAGCCACCTACCTTCTCTGCATTGAAGAGCAGGGTAGCACAGTGGATTGTTTATTAAAAGTGTCTTTGAGGACCATTTGCAGTCCTCTCATTTTAGTTATTATTTCTAAATTTAAGGAACTTGTAATATAAGAATGAAGTCCATAGGACCTTTTGAATGAAGTATAATACACCCATAACAAAATGGAAGTTCAGATGGTGCTTTAACTGTTTGCACACAAAACTTTTCTAAAGAAGTTACATAAACTTATCAAGAGCCAATAATTTTCATTATAAGAAAGCATACTAGATGCTATGTTTGATAATGATTAACCAGGTCTTGCAGTTATGTATGTCATGATAATCCATGAGCTTTGTAGTGTAAGCATAAAATCATCCTATAGATGATGGCTGCTCTGAAAGTAATGCCTCCTATTTTAGTATGATGTCAGAGGCAGATGTTGTGGTATGGCAGTAGAGACTGAACCTTCTCGCCAATAATACATTCTGTTGCCATGCAACAGATGGCAGCAGAGGGGTGGTCTGACAAAATGGCATCTGTCATAGAAGTGCATGTGAAGCAAAGCTGCACCATGGAATTCCTCCATGTGGAAAAAATGGCACCTACTGACATTCACTGACCCTAGCTCGACATTTATGGAGACCAAACAGTGGCTGTGAGCACAGTGAGTCAGTGAGTAGTGTGTTTTAGCAGTGGTGACAGCAACATGAAAAAAAAAATAAAAATCCAGAGGGCTATGCAGATTTTTACATGCGTGGTGTGAGAACTCTTGTTCTTCACTGGTGAAAACACATAGCTAATGGTGGTGAGTATATTGAAAAATAATGTTTTGTAGCTGAGAACTTTCTTAATCAAATATTGTTATGGTACTCTTTGTATCTATTGTAGTTTCCATGGATACAAATAGGAGGTATTACTTTCAGAGCGACCTACATACTAACCTCATGGTAAACTTTCCATGACTGAGAGCTTACTGCATGGTAAAAAGTGTACAGCCCTTTTTTTTTTTTTTTTTCAAGTATTCTGTATTTTCCACAATTTTAAGCCTGAAGCATCTGAGCGTATGACCACATTACATTTCTAAGAGTCCACAGCTTGGTTGAACTCCTCGAAAATGTATTACCAAAATATTAGATGCAGAGCAGTAGATTTCCAGCATGAAAATAATATGAGTGGGACTTATTTTTAAAACTCAGAACAATCTGAAGGGGTTATGGTCCTGCAATTTTAAGAATAGATCTCTTAACTACAAGCAAATGCTTGAAGGATACAGATGAGGGACAATTCTGGAGTAAAATGTTTACAGTTAAATTCTATAGCCAGGAAGAGATACACTGAAGCCTAAAAGCTGCCTCAATACAAAAGGATCAGTTTTCAAGAAAGCTGCACACCCAACTGTTACCATTTAGGCACCTAAATGAAGAACAATGGGGGCTGCTTGGTTCTGAGCTCTTTCAAGCATCTGGTCCAAATTTTTTCTTCCATATGAATCAAAACAAATGTTTAGGCTACCAACTTTCCATTGCCCTTTCAGTTTAATGCCAGCTTTTCTAGCTTTTAAATTCCTTCGCATTATAAAAAGGAATAAAACACCAGCTTAGCAAACTGCCCAGTTAGGGACTATTTGCAATATTATTTTTTTTTTTATTAGTAGCAGACTTAAAGTTTTTATAAAGTCATTGTATAAATGTATCTTTCAAAACAATATCTTTTGGATCAAGATTTTTGTTTTAATATGTTTTTAAAAAAATAAATCCATAATACTTGGCTAGCAATAAGTGGTCAGATTGGCTCATAGGTTTGAAGACAGTACAGATTGAAAATCAGCTTAAAACAAAACACAGTGGCAGAAACGGTCAGAAAATTACCAACTAATTATGTAAGAAAACAAAAGAGAGATCACATCACGATGTGGAAGTAGAACATAAGCTGATGTGTGATGCACCACATAAGCTAAGAGAAGTTTTAAGACTTGACAATTCCTAACGCTCAGGGCAACCATGTCCATCCTACAGTGCCTCGGTGGTTAATACAAGAGCTGCAACGCTCTGCAAGAGCCTGGGATGCATCACTGTGCCTGGACCCTGATACATCCTAAGATGGATGAAAGTTATGCTATGTAGTTAAACTACCTAGTAACTGCGTTAAGTGTTTGAGGACAACTCTAACAGACAGGCAAATATAACTAGAGACAGTGCCAAGGGTCTGCGGATCCAACAAATGACATAGGAAATGCCCACCATAACCTAACACTAAACTTGGGAGAACAAAGGGCCATTCCCAGTCGCCTTCCCACCATGGGAAAACTTACAGAGATGAGTAAATCCAAACATTTTGGGAAAGATTCTGTTAAACAAAGATATTTTTCTGGCCTATCACAGAATATTGAACCCTTCAACACCTTCAGGAAGTTTTGTGAATGGGCACACAGCTGGACAAAAGCAAAGAACAACTGGATATCTCATTTCAATTTTACAACACACAAAGCAGTAAAGGAAACTGCGACCAGTGAAAACAAAACCACAGATGGAAATTTTGTCTCTTTTTTGTTGTCTAGTACAAAAGCTGCTTCAAGAAACATGTAAACAAAGTTGGCAAGAAGCATCTTTACTAATTTATATGAGCTAATTTAATAAAATTTGGGGGAAGAAAAAAGCATAAAGTCAATTTTCAGCTTTTCTTATATGTAATGAATATTTTCCTCAGTTGTTCTTTTCTAAACTATATTCAGATTTAATGCTTCTACTGCTTTCTGATTCTTAAATATTTTTTGTGATATTGTGCTAAGTAGCCATCATGCTAAAGTTCCCCCGATCTTAATTTGCAGAAGAAATGCTCATTAAGAAAAGAAACCAAACAGTTTAGAATGAGTAACACAAAGATAAGCACAAAGACTTGCAGACTAACTAATCCTGTGTAGAAGGATGCGTGAGAACTGTCTCCTAATGCTAGAGGATGAAAAGCAAGGAGGAATTACTTAAGATTGTCTTAGAGCAAGAGACAAGGCTCAGGAAAAGAAAGTTTGGAGTATTTTTAGATGAGTATCAGGCCAAAATTCCTGCAAGTGAGATTTATTACACCATGGAGTCTGTTTCCTGAGACTGCTAATGAAGGCAAGCTATTTTTTAAAGTCCAAATGAGCATTTGATAAATTAGTACCACACTCACGAACCATATACATAACCCGCATTGTCATGCTGACTCGAAAGAAATCAACCCACACTCAACCCTTTTAGTCACCACTACTTCACTCCATCTGTCACTCATCAGTAAAAGAATATAAATATGGATTTCTGTTTTGGGGGTGGGAGTACTGACAGGATTGCTGTAGGTAGATTATATGCAACTTTTTTTTTTTTTTTTTCCCAAGATTTTTTTTCCTTCTTTTCATACTGTGTTCTCTGTTTTTCTAATCACTGTTAGGTCCTCATAGCTAAACAGCAAAGTTCTTGTGATTAATTCTCTGGAGTTCAGATCCCATCCGCTGTACCATTCTACTGTCTTTCGCATTCATTTCACTATAAATAAGGGCATCCTTAATAGACACTGCATCCTTAAAGGAACTGTAGTTCCTTTATTTCTTGGACCAGAGAAACCTTAGTATGGTATAGAGAGACACAAGCAAAGGGAGGGGAAGAGAGGGGAGAAAAAGGTTGTTTTCTCCTCTCTAAGGAGGCTGGAAGTGAAGTGAGGAGAGTAGTGATGAAAGTCAGTATGATTATGACAAAAAAAAGGTTTCAGCTATGACAGTTTTGCACCATTTCCTGGAGGGGGGCAGCCTCTTGATCCTTTTTAATATCCTTATTAGTCTCCAGTTCAAGAAGCGTGTGCGAGGACATGTTTAACTCCCACTGAAGTCAATGGTTCCTAAGCATATGCTCAAATTTTTTCACAAATCAGGACTTTAATCTGTTCCTTATGTACATTTAGGATTACAGAGAAGTCTTCTGTTTTTGAAGTTGCTGGAAACATCAGCTTGCTGATGGGTGGTGGGGGAAGGGAGCAGGACTCCATCACTTTCCAAAGTCTGCAACTTTCTTGTTTAAAATTTTTCTAATTTTGACCAGACAAGTATCTGTTTACCAATTTTTCAAAGTACTTTCAAGCCATCTATTAGATTCTGATGTGCGCTACAGAAATGTGAGTTGCTGACACAATAGCCTAATAGGATTGCATTAAAGTCACGAATGTTAAGGCTGGTGTCTCATTCCTCCCTCCCTCCCCCCCTTCTATAGATTTGATAGAATTCTTACAAAAAATCAAAGAGTTTTATCCCTCGCAAGGGGAAAGAAAAGTTGAGACAGAAGCTGTAAAACTGTCTCCATACTACACTGCAAATGCACCTCAGTTCTGGCATTTCGTGCTTTTGGCTATTTCAGTCCTGGAACTGAATCCTCTTCACTGAGCTGAATGGTTGTGCCAAACTTTATGGTGATATTTGTGATATGGGTAAATGCTCACTGGAGATTAGCCGGAAAGCAGCCAATCTTGTGATCTGGTCCTCATGTGAATTTATGCCTCCAGAGTTCAGATTTAATATCTTCTGTAATTTTACCTTGCATTCTATTTGCAGATAATACACTGAAAAATTCTAGATATTCAAAGTAACAGCAAAATTGCTAACCCCAAGAATCCAAAAGCTATCAGCAATATTTCTGTACCTTCTCTTTTCTTTCCCTGCTTACAGTGCCTCCAACCTTCCCAAACTGTTTTAGAAACACATTTAGGAATAAAGCAGCACACCAGAACCAAGTGCTGGTCCAACCAAATCCAGTGGTGTATCCCAGGTCCTCATTTCCTGTTATTTTAGATTCAATACACACACATGCGTGCACACACATAACAAACGTATATATGTGTCCATTATACCAATGAAATTGAATAAAAATGTTTTACTGTTTTACCACTTCTAGGATTTTTCTTACAGGAAACTAGAGTGAAAAGACAAATTGCCAGTGCTATTTAAAGAGTTTACAGGCCACATCAAAATGAGACTTTACTTTGAAGCATGTTCCTTCTGGCAAAAATAATTATTACCTAAAATTTTGGAATTAAATATTGCCTTTTAAGGAAGCCAAACTCTTTTCTTTTTTTCACACAGTTAGTTTAGTTCTCCCTCTTATACAAGGATTTTTAATTTATATATATTTTTTTTTAATACTGGGTACATCACTGGCATGAAATATTAACCACTGGCATTGCAGTCCCTGGGTCACATCTGATTTCTGCTACAGTCATTTACAGAATCTGCTCTGTGCACCCTTATGAAATTAAAATCTCAAGAAAAAAAGAGAGAACATGAAGCATCTCTTCTATTTATTGTTGTTAGCTCTCAGTTAATCAAAGTATGTTCCTACTAAAAAAACTGATGATTGGGGACCAAGGATATAATGACAGAATGTTAATTCTGGACATTTTTTTCATGAATGTAAGCTGTACCAGCAAAAGAGAGGAGTGTGAATAGACAGGGGAAGAACATGCTTAGGACAGTACAAAGAAAAGATTTATGCAGATAACCCTGGATGGGATAAGAGAACAGATGCACTGTCTGGAGTTGTGCAAAGCTTTTTGGAGAAATAAGAGTTTAGTTCTAAGTGGATAAACTGGTATCAGAAGAAGGATTCTAGGAAAGGAATTTGAGAGGGGTATGAATAAAAGGTAGGATCATTTGATTACTTTGGGATATTTTTGGTGGGGACAGAGCAGGAATCAAAAGACCACTGTGGCAGAAAAACTGGATTTGATTTCTGCTGAGTGGTCTAATAGTCATTTGCAAAAAATCTGAAAATAAGTAGGAAAAAGAGAGGATTAAAAAAAAAAAAACAAAAAACTACCAAACTCAAGGGGCAAATTATCCATAGCTCTTACCCTATTCAAAACAAGAAGGAGAATGTGGTTCCATCCTGTACTGAGGAAATCAAGAACAGCGCTGTTTTGCTCCTGTAAAAAAGTACTTTGTGATGGTCCCCAGGTCTGGTTTGTGAGCATTTTTCCTACATCTGTGCATTCTTGCTCTCGAAGGAGAAGAAATGCTGTCCTCCTTTACAAAGAAACCAGCTTTATTTGCACAAAGCTACCTCCTAGGTTTTGTGGAGATCAGAAGGCATTAAATGTAATGGCAGTGAGAGTACAAGGGAAGACTAGCGAAACCTCTTTTTTCCTGCTTGTTGTGCAGTACACTACAAGCATTTCTTGGCACTGATGCAGTCCACCTTTTCCCAAAGTTGCAAAAACGCACTTGCAGAGGTATTCAGGGACCGTGTCCCCCCAGATAAACCACGAACAAACAAGGCTCCGTGCACATTCACATGAATGCCTCAGTTAAGAGCATTTCTTGCATTTCTAGTTCAGTGTGGATCTCAACTTTGCCTTTTGAAGGAAGTCTGCTGATACGTTAACAAGCTCCTTTTACTTAATAGGCCAGCAACAACATACAGCCAGACTCCACTATACGGGTAGCATCAAGCTTTCCACTTATCTACATAATCAAGTCACCATATGTTTCAAGGTAAACGTGGATGCAGCTTTAATGTGTGTGTGTGTGAATTAAGACTACCAATTAGCTGTGGAAACACGCCTGAAAAACACAAAGCAAGACAGTCTCCATAAATAATATTTTTATGGTATCTACCCATATGTTTTGTAACTACAAACATGTCTTAGCCTGACATCATCGAGCTGAAGGAGTCAATGACTTAGAAGCAATCAATATGCCGGTGCTTAAGTTTTTTAATATTATACTGTTAATTCCAACATAACTACATACAGTAAATTAAGCTTAGAGCATCACTACGCATATTTATACATTTATCATAAGGGACTCAGCCTGGTAAAGTGTTGGGGAACTTGTGTGGGAGGGGAGGAAATGGCATTCATGGGAACTGTGAAAGACTGGGCCGTTCTGTAAGTTATAGCTCATGAAACGTACTTCAGAATGCCTGGACACATTTAGCTCCTGTGCTTGAAACACGCAATCTCTATCCAAAAACAAAAGTGTTTGTTTGGGTGTCATGTCTGGCAAAGCTCTCCTGATATGTTTGCAAATACAAAACCATTAAATTGCTGATATTTCACATGCCAGCAGACTGCAAACTCTACTGACGCCTTCTCTACATGGCTAAATTTCAGTTTGGAACCAGTCGAATAAAGATAGCTTTATAGGGTTCAAATACCGTTAGATTTCTGTATTAAAGTAATAAAGACGTTAGCCTCATAAAGTTGCAGCAATGTATAAAGTGTAAGAAACAAGGAGGTCAGAACAAGTGGAGGAAAAAATTAAAATACAAAGCTGAACCAAACCTACAGGGAAGTTTGACTGCTCTTTTCCTCATAATTTAAACCAATCCAAAACATTTCTGCCCCAATCTTTAGATTTTTCTCCTGTGTTTGTCTGTATTATTTTTTTAAATTTGAAGTAGTTCCATTTTCTACTTTTAATAATAATATATTACTTCAAAGATAACAAATAGATATACTAACAGTATAGACAGATACTCGCCTTATTGGCGCGATAATTGAATATCATGTAAATAATGTAAATTTAAGCAGTAATAATACAAGAAAAGATAACGTTACAGTTTCAAGTCACCTCATGGACGGCTGCTAATGAGGTCTCCTATTTTCATCTGACTGCTCTGCTGATCATTCTGCGTTGCCTAACAAAGTAACATTACCTAACAGTACAGTTGTATTTAGCTGATCACTGCAGTTCTTCAAGTTACTTTAGATTAATATCTAATGGAAATCTGGAAAAAGAGTGGTATTTTTTGTTTTGCAATAAAACAGGCATTCTTTCTGCAAGAATAAATGGAAACTGAAAAGACGTACAGGAATACACTCATTCAGAAAACAGATCTGTTAAAAAAAAGAAGAGAGCAGGAGGGAAGAGAGGGCAAGGAGAGTGCCGAGGCTGAGGCTGTCAGTATGCATTGTTGCAATGTCCTCAGGAACGCAGAAAGCTTTGCACACAGCTGGTGCTTGAGGTCATTGTGGTACTCTCAAAACAAGAGTATAAGAAAAGAATTGGGGAAAAAAAAAAAAAAAAAAAATGCTTACAGTACTCTGTCATTTTTAAGTGAATCACAGTAATTTCAAAGTGCAAAAGGCTTGCAGTGCTCTTGGTTCTCCCTAAATCCCACACAAGGTGAGCATGCTGATCACCTTGCAGACTAGTACTAGATTTTAAACTCTACTTCACAAAATACCAATTTGAAAGGAGTGAACAAGCCTTATTCTGCATTAGACTGCTCTTTTCTTCTGACAGAAAATACTGTCAGCTGTTGTAAGCAAAAGGATTTACAGTGCATCTTCGAGTAGTCGACATCACCGCAACCATACGGGTTTCCATTCACATCATTGTTACCAGCTCAGTGTACCGAGGCCTCAAAATATCTGTCATCTTACAGTTTATTAAAGCATCTGACTCCAGTTCTTTTCACTAAAACAGCTGATATTTCTGTGATTTTAGGAGCTATTTAGTCACTGTTTCTATCATTCTGTTCATAGTTTAAAAAAAAAAAATTTAACAATAGGATTTGCTTGTCCACAAGTAAAAGGATGGGGTCTGTAGCACTTCCAAAGAAAATGAAAGGCTTGAAGAGCAACCAAGACACCCACATGCCCAATGAGCCACACTTGTGTTTCAGAACCCCCCATTCCAACGAAGTCACTGCACATACTCTCCATACTTTGCAGACTTCTAGGATATGCCACTTTTCCCATGGCAGGTAGAAAACCCCACAGTTCTCTCCATTCCCTTCAAGGCTACGCTGTTGCTTCACATGTGTCCAACAGATTTTTAGTATCTATTTTTAGAAGGGCCAAAGTAGGAAACTGTTGTGGGGTCTTTTTTCCACTTGGTAAATTTAAGCTACTTATGCCCCCAATTCAACAAAATGTATAAACATCCACTTAACTTCAGATGTGCTCATATCAAAGTAATGCAACTACTGATGCTTGATATGAAGCCCTGGCTCCAGTCAGGAGTTAACTTCCACTTCAGCATACCCAGGTTTCCATTCATCTCCTAACATCCAAAATTACACATACTGTCATCATTTAGGATCACAGCCAAATTAAAACTCACAATGGTGGCAAAGGACTCTGAAGTGCATCTAACACAATTTATGTAAAGCAGCATTTGTTTGAACTTTCTCACTAAAAAATAAAAATAAAAAATAAAAAAATAAAAAAAAAAACCAGCTATTATAGATCTGAGAGAATGCAAAAGGAAGAAGGACTTCTTTTAAAAGCTTGCAGTAATCTGTTTCAGTTTTGGTTTTTCATATCCCATTTGCTATAAAATAATGCTCAGTCAACCAATTTTTCTCAAGTTCAAGGAAGAAATTAAAAAAAGAAAAAACTAAAGAGAAAAAGAAGGCAGCAAAAGAAAGAGAGAGAGAGACAGAGAGAAAGAGAGAGAGAAGAGAGAGAGAAGAGAGAGAAAGATTACTTGGCTTCCAGTTAAGGTTTCATAATGCACTAGATTTTATTGGTTTAGTAAAACTATGCTCTTCCATAATACATGAAAGATTTGCCTTATTCCTTTGAGACTTGTTTCTTCTGTTGTTTGGTCAATTATTTTGTTTTTTCCATTTGTTGAAAAGAAAGATAAAAGGAAACATAGGTTCAAGTATGAAATAATTTCTCCTTCAAAAGAATGTTAAGTTTTTGTGTATGTTTTCTTCTGTTCACGCATTGTAATTACCCTTTGCTCTACTGCTGCAAGGCTTGTTTGGCGTAGGTAATTTTAAATGTAAAGTTCAGCTGTTGTTTTATCTAGGTAATTAGCAGGAGGCTCAAGTAACTGCAGACAGCATAGTATTGAATGATTACATAAATCGTTATACAACAAAATGCTAACTACTAAATGTGATTTCTGATTGTTCCTTTAATGTATAAATTGTGTGCCTATTTAGTAATATGCATAACTTCCAGTTGAGTAACCTACCTCTAAAAGTATTTGTAAAATCCAGGAATCTATAAAATCCAGGAATCTATATGGAAAATAAACTCATGCTATTGTCTCCTGTAGGCCCAAGATCTCAAAATGAAGGAAATCCTCTCTCATCTACAATGAATACTGCACATTTAATATTCACGTTTTAACATTAGTAGAATTTTGACAGTCTAAATTGTCTATTTACAATGTTTATTAGAACACTTAAGAAGCAGATCCTCATGTAATGGCACCAAACCGTCTACTGTTTTAACACATTATATAAATGATTTTTTTCCACTTTGCATAACTCATTGAATGTGAGGATATAACAGTGTAACTGTGTTAGCGATATTCCAGACATATATATAATTCCAGACTGACCAATGTTGCTGTGATTTAAATTTAACTTTTTATCTACTAAAACGTCATTTCAAATGGATATGGGCTAGGTGAACATCTCACAGGATACAGATTTTTGATATGTATTACTAAATAATGACAGCACACATTTTTTCCACATCTAAGACCCAAGGGAACAGTCCTTCTTCAAATGAATGTTCCTTCACTGCGCTCTTTGTTGTCCATGGAAGCACAGCAGATCACAAAAAGCATAAGCACAACCATGGCTATCTGGTCTGCCTCCTTTGCCCAAGCTAAGCTACATTCACAGTAAGAACACACGTCTTAAAATCTGGCCCTATCAAAAATCAGTGGGAGTTCTGTCATCAGTTTCTTCCAGGTGAAATTTCACTGAACACATATGTTTATAAATCATTTATTTTAATAACATTTTTTGGTGATTCAAATGCTTCAAATACATACAAGTGTGGACTACACACATGTACCACCGTCACATTTGGCTATTTTTGAATTCAAACTTTCATCAAATCCAATTCAAAAGCAGCCATCAAGTCACCGGAGACCCCAGGCACAAAGCTTAGAGGTCTAAATGACTTCTTGTTGCATGTGCCTATGCAGCCAGAAGCAAAGGTGATATCAGTGCCTGCTGAGTAGTGGGCAAAAGATTTTCTGTGATGTGGCTATGCCCCATGCTGCTCATAGCTCATACCCTGCCACCAGTAGTGCTTGAGAAATGGTGATGCAGATCTGGAAGCCTTTAAAGTCTCCTAAAAAAGCACGCGCGCACTCACACAAAGCTTTTCATTTAATAAGAGCTTATAGCATTTTGCAAATGGAAGGAGGGTACTGGCACTGCCATTGTATGGACTAGGAACACAGGCATAAAATAAATGAGTGGGGCACAAGCTCAAAACAGATCCTAAGGCTGGGTTCGGTGCCCAGCTGTGCTCTGATGTAATGAAGTAGCCTTGAGCACTGTTTATCAAACTTCTCTAACACCACACTATTTTAGTTACGACCCTTATTAGCGACATATGCAAGTATTTATATTTAAAAAATATGATTTTCCCTTCACGTCCTTTCAAGTTGCATTCTTAAGAGTATTAGAACAAGGACACACAATAGCATGAAAAAAAAAAAAAAAAGACTGAACCCAACTACACTAAAACTGCATTTTATCGCTGGATTTCAACTTTGCTCTTTCTGGTAGATGAAAGCAGACTTATTTCACTTCCCTTCTGGAGACTAGCAAAACTGGTTGGATAAAGTTCATTCCAATACTGAAAGAAACATGCTACAGCGACCGCTATACTGTGATGTAACATTGTCTTTGCTGGAAGCAATAACGCTATGAGCAATATCAGATTATTAGCAGACAGCAGCAAAGATAATGTCACCTTCCCTTAAATTTCAAGGCACAGAACCCAGTCCTACTCTTGAGAATTTCAAAGGTACCGCACATCGAGTCATCCTATCACCGGAGAATGAACATTTACGAATGGCAAACTCTACGCAGATTAAAAGGCTCAATTAAAAACTACTTATTAAATAACCAGCATATCTGAAAAGGCAATAAGTCTGAGAGCAAACAAAAACAAAAGTCCGGAATCTGATCACTTACTGTGCAAAATACTAGAGAAGCTACGCTAAATATGTCAGGTTAAATTTTGCCCGAGGCTGCTAAAACCAATGAAATTAAAATTCACTTTATGTATATAAAGCAGGATTAGCAATGCTCAAACTATCCTAGTATTTCATCAATCAATATTTGGAAGAATTATAAAGCATTGCTTTTTCCCTATCATACTACATTTGTTTAAAAAATAAAGGATAACTACAGTCACAATTTCTTGAGTAAGTTTTACTGAAATTTGCAGTTCTCCTGCCAGGCTGCTCCGATCTTTAATCCACACGTGTCCATATCTCTTTCTGCAATTTGATTCTAGCACCACGTTTCTAACTCATCCAGACCCCTTGTGACTTCGCTTTGAAGACTGGATCCTTGATAGCGCTTAATACCAAATAATAAAAGAATAACATGAAGTTACATTTCTGTGCCAAAAGTTTCAGACCAGAGTAACAGAGTCAACCTCCAATGGCTTAAAAAACCTCCAGAGCTTAAAGAGTTGCACTGGAGTCAACAGACCTTCTCACAAAAACATTTGTGCTCCAGAGAACAACTACATTGAGACCTCAATGCTTATATGGGTGGGGGAAGTGTAAATCGTACTGAATAATACAAGTAAATAGCCAGAAATACATACTTATTGCTGTCCTGACACAATTAGTTTTAGGCAATGGGAAAAAGGGTTGGTTTTTTTTTTTTCAAATTTACCAGTAAAATAGTGTTTGAAATGTTTACAGATCTAAAAATTTGAAGATTGTATTTCTCGAGAACGTGAATGTACAGCAATTTTCGTAAGGTAAATGATTGAGCAAGTACCCCATAGCGTAACCCAATGTTTGCTAATTAATTAGTCTTACCCTTTTTCTCCTAAGATCATTATTACTGTCCACCACATTTGGAACTTGCTTCATTTATGAAATCTACAATGTCTTTTCGATTGTTGTTGTTTTCCTGTACAATGGTAAGCAACGCTTTGATAATGGATACCAAACAAATTAACTCTTTTCAGAAAAACTGTGCTTTATTATATATTTTTCCTGCTTCCGTTTACAACCATGTTGAAAAGCACAGACACATTGATGAATCAGTTACACAGTTCTTTTTGACTACAAGTGTTTAGCTCATTTTTCTTACTGATGTGTTTCAGAAACCAATCAGAAGTCCTCAAAACCAATGATTTCACAGTATTTACAATCATTTATCAAAATGACCTGCTTTCAAACAAGTGCATATGATTTATGGTATTTAGTTGTGTTTAAAATAAATTCTCTGGAGATGTTACTTTTACTGCATGCTTGTTGAGAATAGGTAGGTTATAAAAGATGTTAAGGCACTGGAGAAAAGAGTACTGTTTTCTTTTTGCATGATTTCTCAATGAACAAAACCCAGCAGAACAGCCACTGAAACGCTGGATTCCTGAGATGTTTTTGTAGGTTTAACAGTAGTGTTTCTATATGACATTATTCTAAATGCAGTAAAAATGTGAATGGACATTATTACCTGCTAGCCTTCCACTGGAAAATTATGCCACATAGAAACATTTTTCCACGTCAAATTAAGAATAAAAAAATTAAAAATATTTTAAAAAAAGACTTCTCATATCTGGAGGTGTGTTTAATTACGTTAAACTTTCATTCACTAGAATCGAATTTCCTATTAACATATATATCTATATATCTATCATAATTCCATGTTTGAGCAGTAGCAATGCCTAGAAGAGCTTCTTTAGTAGGACTCACGCTCCCCTAAACTTTGCAGCTCAGTACTGAATTTTAGGTTTTCTTAAGATACGTTCACTTTCTTTTTGCATTTCTCAGTAAAGTCAGTTTTCACTTCTACGTAGGTTTTTCTCCTGAGCAAAGTTTTAACAAATCTGGGACTGAACTAAGCCAACTGACACAATCACAGTAGTAATTTTTTATATGATATGTACTGTATCTTCTCAGAAACAAAACCTACTCAATAAAAAAAAAAAAAAAACAGAAAGAAAATGGCCTTAAAAGTCACAAGCAGCTAATGAGAAGGGAAGAAATTAAAATAATAATAATAAATCAAAATATACCATACAGAACAACTCACAACACAAAGCAAGAAAGAGCTCCAAAAATATGTTTTTCATACACTCAACATGGTTTTCATCTGCACCTCATTAGCACACAGATAATCCTGACCATTAGTGCGCTTTAAAATAAGTGAATTTACTTGCAACCTATCCTCAGTTTTATTATCGCCACTTTCCTCCACCATCCTCACCATAAGCACAGCTGAGCTAGGAGGGCTGCAGACGGCAATACTCACTGCAGAAATCTTGTGTCTATAGACCTGAGGGCATCCCTCCAGCTTGCCTGCACATCTACTGAGTCACTGCTGGGCCTATGCAGGTTGAAAGGAATGTCCTCAGATAGTGAGAGTGACTGCAGAACACAGAGACACTGACAACTGTACTGTGCATGAGTCGATGGCTAAGCAAGCAGTGTTTCCCAGACCTCTATAACAAGAACAGTTGGCAGTGCCACCCTGTCCTTTAGCAGCCGAGTCAATAGCTTCTAAGGGTATTTCTAAAACCTGCGTTAGGCAGAAGAGAACTGTAAATCAGGCAGATTACATGGAAATACTATCAAAGCACATTTCACCTGGCTTTCTGCTTCCAAACAAAAGTGTAACAAAGCGTAGCACAAACAGTGGCTCTCTCCTTCCATTCCTCTGCAAGATGTGAATTTCAGAGAAAAAGAGCAAGCACAGGAACAAGCACACGGCCCACTGCCCAATATTTTGCCTGCCTTCTGGAGTTCCTTCTTAATTGAAAGAATTACCCTCCTGCCATTATAACAAGTAAGCAAAAATGGGCACTGCTTCTGGTAAAGAAGATACTTCTTTGGAGTATCTACACGGCTAAGCAACAATTACTAGTTTGGGAGATAAATGACACAAGTACCACTGACGTTTCACTTTCTTGTAACTATCAAACTCGGTTTTATGAATCATCGTTACTGATCTGGTAACGCAGGGATGAAAGCAGTGCAGTGCAAGGAAGGGGTGGCCTAAGGTTAATGCACATCTGACGTACGAAACAGCTTCAGCGCTCAAGAAAACACAGAACATTCTGTGGCTTTATGCGATATGCTTCAGAGCAGGAAATATATCTGTAAATAAGCAGGAGCATTAATAATTGTCTCAGAATACTGGCAGTGAAACTTAAACAGTCTCTCTTTACTTCTTAGTTATTTACTATAAGGATTTTATACAAACGCCTATTGAAGTGGTTCCAAGTGTGATGAATCTGTCACCAAAAATTGGGAAGGGGGGGATAAAATGCTTTAAAGCATGGCCATTTGTTTAAAAAAGCAGATTAATGAGAAATAAAGGGAGTGATTTTTAATTTAATGAGAGGCAATTATGGATTACAGATATAGAAATGCAGCAAGTTAACAACAGTTCCTTCTGCCATACCTTAGGATGGCATTAAGTAGCATCAGAGTTTAGGATTAATAAAGGGGTGGGGTTAAATGGTTGTCCAAAATTCTGGCTTTTCCTGAGGAAAGACCAAAGACATTGCAGCTACCCAGCTGCTGTCAGAAGGTGCCTATTTTCAGTTCTATAAGTTCCTCATTGAGTGAATGGACAAAATGCTTTCTTCCTCTGAGAGAGGAGGGGGCAACCAGCAGTTACCTGCTTTGGTCTTTTGAAAGTCTCAGAAAGTGATGTGTGGAGCACAGCGCGATAGTGTAAGCACAGCCGCAACTCAAGGCTCCCACCCGTGTCCACTAAATCCAACGGAAGGCTCCAGTCCCTTCAGGATACAATCTGTGACATTCCTCAGTGGGTTTTTTTTGTTGTTTTTTTTTTTTTTTTTTTTTTGGTTTGCATCGCAAAATTAAATAAACAGAAAGCAATACAGATACTTCCCTGACAGTGAAAGGGACCCATTTCCTTTTTTCGCTTCAGCTTTAAGTACGCTGACAAATACAAGAAATCCTTACACCAACAGGACAGGCATCCAATTATTTTTCAGTAGTAACAGGGACTCAAATTGTAGCACTTCTACCTCACAAAAATCTGACAATTCCTTTTGTTTCATAAAGTACAAGGAAGATGCATCGATGGAATTCACCACCGCTGTTTGACAAAGTACAGCTTTCATTCTTGGAAGACTTTTCAGCCCGGCTACATAAGATAAAACTCAACTAAGCCTATCCTGAATGACAAATAAAAATAATTTACTAATGTAATGATGGTATCCTTCAGGGTCATTTTCCTAAATGGTTCCAATCGCTCACTACTCTACCGAGCCAACAACATTCTGACTGCAAGAGGTCACGGTTTCAATTGGGAACTCCACAGCTATGTGGAAAAGCCTTTCACTTTCTCTTCCTTGATAACAAACAATTTACGACGCCTGCTCTGGAGCTCTCGGAGCACCGCGTCCTCCTTTCCAAGTGCCCACTGCCCCCTCGCTGCATCCCTGACGGCCCTTTGGTTTGCGTGTGCCATCTTTGCATCGCCTGCACCACACGCCTTTAGTCAGAGCTGCCCTTGCTAGGCTCCGCCGGTTTAAGCAGAAATTATGTCAGGGCTTTTGTGAGCCCAGAGCTCCCAAATCACCCTCCTAAAATAACCGCGGCTCTGTATGTTTTTCTGCTCATCTATAAGCAAGAGTTGTGGTGTTGTGAAAAGTCAGACAGCTCCTTCCTTCCCTCTGCCCCCGGCACCAGCAATTTTCTAAAGCTCTTATTCACCCGTTTGGCTGACGGACCCCAGCTTTTGCCCCTTCCCGAGGACTGAGCGGCACGCATATCCAGATCCTACACACAGGGTGCAAAAGGCTCGGAACGGCCCGAGCAGCCCCACGCTGCGATCTCCCTCCGCAGTGCCGCAATGCCGCAGCCCGCGGGCAGGGCGGGGGCACCGAGCGCGTCCTGTCCCCAACTTTGGGGCAGAGGTGGCGGATCGACAAGGGGGAGGGGGACGCGGAGCCAGATCCTAAAATCCTCACCGAAACTATGAACAGCTCTCACCCCGTCGGATGGAAACTTTCCTCCCGCCGCCGCCACCTTCACTACTTCATGCGCTATCACGTGCTGGATTTTTCCTTTTTATTTCTCCCCCCCGTGGCCCTAATAAAGTTGCCCTTAATGACGGACATCCCGAGAACGCGGCCGAGGGCAGCCCCGTGGCAGCCCCGCGGCGAAAACAGCCGAGCCGGGCCGGGCCGGGCCGGGCTGGGACAGCCGGGACCCGGCAGCGCAGCTCCCCGGTACCCTCCGCCCGGGTTCCCACCCCTCAGGGAAAGCCGTCGTTACCTGAGCTGTCGCTTTTCCTCTTGCCGGACCTCTTCTCCGTTTCCACCGGGGACAGAGCCTGCCTGCCATAGTCCCCCGGCGCACACGCTGCCCCCGTAGGGGTGGTAGTGCCCAGGCTGGAGGAGTTCGAACACAGCACGGGGGGGCTGCTGCCCAGCTCTGGGGGTCCTCCTGAGTCCGGCTGGAGGCAGAGGCTGTGCCTGGCCGCGGCGGGAGGAGACGACATCTGAGGGATGTGCCAGTTCGTCTGCAAAGCCTGGTGCTGCTGTTGCTGGTGGTGGTGGTGGTGATGGTGGTGATGATGGTGGTGCCCCCTATGATGCTGGCTGGCAAACATGCCCTCCTCATTGGGGTATCCCGTTATTATGCAAGAGGAAGAAGAAGAAGACAGATCGGGGTAGGACATGTGGTCGGATCTTCCATGCAGGGCAAGAGAAGACTGGGAGAAAGGGTGCAAGCTCTGCGCGGTGGCATGGGGGCTGCGCAGGCAGCCAAAGAGTGTGTGATCCATGGCATGCAAGTCTCAGGTTCCAGGCAGGAGAGCTTAGGAAGGATCCAACTTCACCACCCTTTGTCAACTTTCACTGTAAACAGATCGGGGCTGGGATTTTTTTTTCCAAAACGGCAACGACAGACTTTGCAGCAAGCAACTGAGCTCAGATAATCCAGGTCTTTAGCCCTAGCGGCCAGTCTCCGCTGCATAAACACTCGGACCTAGATGAGCCTTTCTCAGAGCTGCTCAGATGTCAAGAAGTGGGAGAGCTTGAAGCCAATAGAAGGTGGTCCCAGAGAACTGCTTGAAGGGGGAAACGGCTCTGAGAGGTTATAAATACAGTAGTGTGTAATGTGAGCTGGGGGCTGGCTTAGCGGCACAGCACTGACCACATGCAAACTCCCTCCAAAACGCCAGCGCCATCCCCGCGCCGAGCGGCTCCGGCAGCGGGCGGCAGCGCTGCGCGCCCCGGGCGGCGGCGGCGGCGGCGACGGGGGGGGGTTGGGTTGGGTTGGGGTGGGGTGGCCGGGGGCGGCCCAGCGGGGAACGGCCGCTTCTCCTCCCCCTCGACGCGGGGAGCGCGTTCGCCGCTCCGCCGGGGCTGTGCGTTCCCCCCTCCGAACGGATACGGGGCAAGGCGGGGGGCGGCCGGGCCCCACGGGGCCATCACCGCACCCCTCCCCACCCCTTTTCCATCCTGGAAAGAAGGGAGAGCGATAAAGGACACCCCGCGGAGTGTGCGCAGGAGCGAGGTGCAGTACATGGGCGAAATCAAATACGCCTGGAGGGCGCGGGGCTGCAGCCCCACCTGAGCTCTCAGCGCACCTGGGCATGGCCTGGCTTGGCTGCGCGAGACTGCCCGCACACCTCGGCCTTAAAGACAGGAGAACCCCAGTGTGTGTGGGTCTGCGATAAAACACCCGGTGCTCAGCGAGCTGCCACGTGTGTTCGAACACAGACAAGTTGCCTCTTGCCCCCTGCCCCTCCAGAAGCGCAGTTTGCTCAACTTCTTCGTTTGCTGCGTCGCAGTCTTTAGCGTGGGACAAACTGGAGAGGGACAGCCTGGGCTGCGCGTGTCGTGGGATTAGCAGCAGCCCCGAGGAAGGCTGTACGTGGGTTTAAACTAGGATAAAGCGCTTACTGATCATTGCTCAAAGCGATGCCCACTGCTGAAATGCTGAGTTCCTTTGCCCTTTCTCCTCGCTCTACCTTCCTCCTCCTCCCTGCAAACCAAACTTAAAGTGAAAAAAAAAAAAAAAAAAAAAAAAAAGCTCTCCCTTTTCAGTCTAAACTCTTGGGTCCATGTGTGAAAGATAAAATGAATTTGAATTGCCATTGGAAAAAATCAGGAATTGTATGAGATTTGCAAGAGCTGGTTTCTTAAACGGAAATTGAGTCCTATTTTGTGGGAAATTAGTTTTGCAGACTTTCTGAAAAAAAAAAAAAATCTAAAACTTTTGTTCAGCAGCTGCTCCACTTTTCCCTGCAGTTTCAGGCTGAGCTGGAACCTGCAGCAGTCTTTCGACGGTAAGACTTTCCCCCCTTTTCTGTCATCTAATGCTTTTTAAGAATTGTCTCTAGATTTAACTGTAACAATGCGGTCTTTAAAAAGAGAGCGGCGTCCAAAGCAGAAGTCGCTGCCTCTGTGCACTGTTCAAAACTTGATATTTCTTCAGAATAAAGGAAATATACAGTTACAACACTGATGAAATATTTTGTGCTTTTCATTGTGTTTATCGTTTCAATATGTGCTCTAATATTAAAAAAAAAAAAAAAAAAAAAAAAAAAAAAAAGAGTACAAAGAAATCGCAGTGGCTGAAGCGCTCTTGGTTCCGCGAACCCGCCGGGCCGCGGGCGCGGTGATGCCGCTGTCCCCGCAGCGGGGTGTGCCATCAAAGCACGGGGCCACCGGCCCCGCCGGCCCCGATCTCGTGTCCCCGCCGCGGGCGGCCCCAGGTGAGCGCGAGGAGCGGCCGCCCGGCCCCGCTGCGCTCCGCGGCTCTCCAACCTGCTGCTGTCAGTCCGCCCGCCCCGGCCGAGGGGGCGAGACGCCGTCGTGGGGGCCGGGGGTGAAGGGGGGGGGGGGAAGGAATGCAGGGACCCGTCCTGCAAGGGCGGCCGCTGCCGGAGCTCTGACACCGACACGGATGCGAAGGGGCCGGGGAAGTCCCGGACCCAAAGCGCTGTGAAAGTGCTTTTTTTTTTTTTTTTTTTTTTTTTTTTTTTTTTTTTTTTTTCCCCCTTTTTTTTTTTTTTTTTTTTTTTTTTAAATTCTAGGGGATGGCCGCACAAGATTTCTCGCGCGGGATAAGAAAGGGGGAATAAGTGAAGCAAAGCGAGAGGGTGAGAGGGGAAGGGGAAGGGAGAAAGATTGGGTTTCCAAGAGAAGGTAAGAGATGGAGCCAAATCGTGCTGTTTAGAGAGAGGTAGGAGAGGCTTGAAAAGGTGAAGAAATAAAAGAGAAAAAGAAAAAATATAAAAGGAATGCAGTAACAAAGCCATAATGGCACGGCAACGTCTTTGCCATCAGCTTCATAACCAGACGTGAATATGTGAGGCTGCATTTCCTTTGGCGCTGGTGACCCCCAATACATACACAAGTCCCACATCAAGTGTTCTTAGCACTTCTTCCATCAGCGCTTTGAAGCACAGAAGAACTGGAAATGCAAACCTCAATGAAGCTTTGTGCTTTCATTTTAAACGATGTAAGGAGAATCCAAACACAGGCAACTCATGATGAGGCAAATAAACAGACATTTACTGGAGCAATCCAGAAAGTTTCTGAACGGAGCTATCGGATAACTATGGTTACGTGATGCCATACTTTGTAAACATTTGTGATTTTTTCAAAGAAAGCTCCAGTGCAAAGCTTCTCGGTGCAATAATTACTGAAGAAAGTGTAAAGCAGCTATTACCTCTCAATGTAAATGGTTGGATTCTTGTTCGTACTGTATCTTTTTAGAATGTGTATTTGACCTACATATGGTACAAAAGCATTATTTAAATCAATGCCAGCAAGTTTGCCCAAAGCTTATAACATCAAGTGAAAAAATAGAATGTTTTAAATATGAAAACAGTAAACCGTTTAACTCATAAAAACATCTGGAGCCAACGCAGTTTGGAACATCATTTATATTTTCATATAAGGGCTAATATTTGCATTCGCTTTGTGTTTTTTGGTTGCAGTTGTTGTTTCCTTTTTTAACTTACGATTTATGGCAAAAGAGATCATATAAAATTGACCTGAATGAACCAGCACGCAATTTCTTTGCTTTAGGACTTCTGTAGCCTCATTCGGTATTTTACGTTGAAGGCTAAAAGCACCATCTTCTCAAGCAATGCCAGAATGTAAGTAAAATTCTCAAACATTTCTTTCTGGTGTGCAGTTTGTATATTTGCAGTGTGCACAGGACAAGGAAATCAGACGGTCCTACTTGGGGACCACTGTATCAATGGGGGTAAACTGCCCTAACTTTGCTGAAGTCAGCAAAAAGGTGGCAATTTATGCCGTTTGAGATCGTTCTCCTTACTGTCAAAGAGAAAGCTAACAAATATGAATTCAGTTTATTTTAGCCAAAGATTTTATTGTACTCAAGAGCCTACCAAAGCAAGAGGACGAGATTTTATTGTACTGTAATTATGATCAGTTCGTATTTTTCCATGGCAATTTGGTGAAGGCAGGCATCATTATTTAACCTTAGAGTCAATCCAGATTCACAACAGATGTATGTTTATTTTCAGTCTTCCTTTTTCCTAATTTTTCCCTGCTTAAGTCCCATGGAGGCAATATAATTATTTCTCTTGATACCTGTGCTGCAAAGGAAACCTACAGATACAAGCAGCAGTAAAGCCAGGGGATTATGCATCATTTCAGAGATGCTTGGTTGCCTTAACTGAAAATCCTCACCCAGAGAATGAATAATTGGTTGGTTGATTTGTCAGAAATGCCTAATCCCTGCCTAGTTAAAGACACTGATAACTGCATTTACCACTCATAAATCGATGGTGTATTGGTGTCTTCTTGGTGACTCACCAGAAAATCAGGGGTGCTTTTTTGAGAAATTCCACTGCCACAAAGTGCACCACATAACTTTAGCACTGCATTTCTTTGGTGTACTTCCAGTTCACTCTTTTTAACGTTTACATGTGCATTGGTTTAACACTTATCAGACACAATTTTTGTTTTAAAGACTACATCATATCTATAAAAACGTTAAGCCCGAATCCATATTTTCAGCTACTTCTCCTGGATACATATGGATTCTGTTCTAATTTTCATGATCTCCAAGTATTACAAATTTTAAAGCTATGCCAGCAATTTAGTATATTACATAAAAGTTGTGCTGAACTATGAGGCCCTCACTGAAAATGATTTACAACTTTGCATTACATCATTAAAAGTTATGTGATTTGCCAACCCACTCCAGCCAGTAAAATATCTTACGCTTCTTATTTATTTTAAATAAACTGATGAAATACTAAAATGGTGAATGTACTTGAAGCTTCACACCTGAGCGATGATGTTTCAGGAATGCTTTTAGAGCTTAAACTGTGGGGAAACTGCATTCCGCATTAGATACTCAAAAGCCCCAGAACAAGTTCTCTTCAAATCCATGGTGTGCGCTCGTACGTCTTAAATAGGTAATCCATTTGCAGACTAAACTATCTTGCACAATGCCATTTCTTTCCCAATCTGCATGTTACATTGCAACTTACCAACTGCTCAATTCTTTTCAGTATTATCTCCACTTAAGAACTCTGACCTAAAAAACAGTTATCTCAATCCTTGTAGGGTGTTTTAATGATCCATATCTCTCAATTGTATTTAGAAATGTATTTGAAGCGCATGTGCAGGCAAGCCAATGATGCCTGAAAAATATGTTTTCCATTTTGTTTTCTTTAGATCTTGACAGTTAGATACTATACTCAGTCAATTCTCCTATTAAAATTACTAATCATAGAGGGAAAAAGGCTTGTTTTTTTTCATATTGTTCATTTCATTATTTAATGAAGTTTGCACTGTGGATTTTGATAGCTACACAAAGGACATTTCACCGGATCCCCCATCAAAATACACACAGATGCAGATGGAAACAGGGTTAAGTGCATTTTAAACCCTTTAAATTTTACCAGTGCTTATTTCATACTGTGCAGTTAAAATTTTGCCGATGATACTTGATCATCCAGAATAAAAAATGCAGCTGACTCAGACGTTTGTGCATCAAATGTTTCACACTAAGACTTACTCCTGCTTACCGAACAAATAAACAGAGTGTTTACTTTACAAAGACCAAAGTAGAGAAGAAAAAACTATCATTACCTGATCTATTTATCATCCCTGGCTGACATTCCTGGGCCCTTCTAGGACCAGCAGCAGGGGGCATATTTCATAATTCTGCTGCTGCTGGGGGATGGTAGCAGCGTGATAAGTCCCTAATCTTCATCACCTCTTTTGCACATTAATGAGGAAAATGCAGCTCGCAGTGTATATTCCTCGCCACTTCTAATTTTCTCAGCTCTGGAATGAGAAAAAGACACATATGCATAGATGAATGCACCAAGCATAAATAAATATCTACACAGTATCTAGGTTTTAATAGCTGCTGGGATTATGTCACCTACTCTGCAGGTATATATGCCTGTGATTTACAGCGTGATGAGCTCAAGACTCAGAGCAGAAAGCCAGAACTAGCGAGTATTTGGGAGAGAATGATATTCATCACCCCGAGGAGCTCAGGCTCTATTCATTTCACTTGCTTCACGTGGGAGTACTTCTGTGTTTTTACAGAGTCCTGTCTGCATTCACGGCAATTTGCTCGACTAGAAGCATTCGCGGGGTTGGAACCTTAATTAATAGTAGCTGTAGGAAACAGCAAAAAATCACATGTAGCTTTTTGTAATTTTTTAGGCATAGCTGCATTGTAGCCCTCAGTGGTTAATATAAGATAACGCCAATAACTGATACCGAGGAGGAGAAATCAAATACAAAGTAACCATTTTTTGAAATGATCATTTTAGATTCTGACATTTTAGCTTATGAAAAAAAAAAATTAAAAATAGCAAGCTAGATTTCCTTTAAAAATATTTGCTTAATTTAGAGGAGGATCACAAAAGATGAAATCGTAGCTGTTTCAAAGATATGACCATATTCAGGAAATTATGTTAAGTTTTCTGGAGCCAATGACACTACTGATGTTTAAAAAATTAGACAACTTCTGCAGTATCTTTAAAAACAGTCCAAGCAGAGTACCTTATGGAGACAAATAGATTTATTTGGATAATTCATTTTATTTTCCCAAAACCAAATGTAGCCTCATCAATGTGCTGTGAATATACTGTACTGCTTCTTGCAATGAGCCTTTCCAGGATATTTGTATTCATTATGCTTCGTTAGGCATCACACTTGCACAGTAATACAGATAGGTCTCACGGTGAGCTCAGTAAGCCATTCCACTAAGGGGCTGCCTTTGAGGAGCCTTCACAACATCCAAGTGTACGTATTAGACTCTGGCACACTCTCAGGAGCCACATTCTTCTTTTATTGGTGCCTATCTCATATATTTCATCTAAAATAGATGCCCACAATAAAATTGTTATTATTCTATCCTATTTATTCTTTATCCCCTGTTTTCCAAACATAAAGTGCCTAGGACTGTGAGCTTGGTGAAGCTCAGCTGTGAAGCAAATAAGAGGTATATTTTTGGCATACTTTTTAGTTGCCTGAGACACACATGCAAAATACAATACATGGAGACACTATCTGAATTTCTGCAGTTCCCTCAAGAGCATTTTGTCCATGTTAGGCATTTGTGCATTTTAGCCATAGAACGTATCACTTACGGATTTAGATTGTATTTAATAATGCAAGAATATTTCAATACAAGATGGCAAACTAAAAATATTTTCCACTTAACTGTTTCAAAATGCCATGTGCAGGAGAACACAACAAAATGGAATTAACTCGTAACATATGCAAGTCTTATTTGTGCAAGAGCAGTATATGCCCCTAAATCCAGAATCCAGCATCTGGAGGCATAGCATGTCTCTAATGGAAGAGAAAGGCATGAGACATGTCAGCTTCTTGGCTATGATACGTGGAAAGCTGTGCCTTTTCCTTCATGATACCCAATACAGCTCCGATTAAAACTAATAAAGCAGACAATGTCCAGGTAAGCTGCCTTGGAAGCATTTTGGATTTTTCATCTCATTAGTTGTAGGCAGCGGGATTAAGCTGAGAAAAGTATTTACTACAGTAAAAAACTTTATCTAAAGCTCTTTCATTTGAAACAATCAAGTTGAATGAAAACCAATATCCCATGGTATGAATCATGTATATGTAGTGCATCCAAACTAAAGATTCCAATTTGCAGAAACAAGTTTTGCTGTCACCAAGGTATTCCTGGTGCCTCTTTCTCATTACTATTTCTTACCTCCACCACCATCACAGAATAATGTAGTCTTTCTATGCTTCCATCACTGTGATCAGCTTGGTAGTCTCCGAAAACATTGTAAAGAAACAGTTCATCCTATAAACATTTTAAGACATGAACTGTCTTCAGACTTGACCTTGAGAAGTGCTGAGTCTTTTTTTTTTTCCCTCATCAACCTCACGGGAGATACTTTACAGGATCAGCTTCATTGTTAGACTGTAATAACAATTTTAAAAGTATGCAGCTGAGCATAATATTCTTCCTTTTGTTAAAAAAAGGAAAAAAAGGAAATAATAATTAAAAAAAAAAGGAAATAATAATTAAAAAAAAAAAACACCAAAAAAAAACCAAACCCCGGCAACAATCAAAAAAGAAACAACTGAAAATTGCACTTTGAAACAAATGTGTGAAAGAGATCTGCTGGATAAAATATTTTTATGAATGCATTTTCAAATTTTTATTGCACTAAAACATTTAGATGACTTTTTGTTGAAGCTGAGACACCAAACTTCAGATTTTCTTTTGTTCATTTTTATTTAGTAATCTCCCTTGTTACATTCATAGCAACCAAGGGAGAAGGTATGCCTTTCTATTGTAGTTATTCTCATTTGCACAAAATACAAGTAGAAACAGAGAAGCTGCTTTGCTGCAGAGATTTAGTTATTAAATTTAAAAAATCGTTTGCAGAACAACCTTCTGGATAGATGAATACACTGTAAGAGGGTGTTCAACCTTGCAAAAAATACAAGCATACCTTCAGGCTGAAATCTTTAATGTGTGATTCAAACCGATTAGATTAATGATTGTTTTAATAACAGGGAAAGACCTTAGATGCATTGTACAAAAAAAAAAAAAAAAAAAAAAAAAAAAAGAATGCCTAACGTTAAAGCAAGAGAAGGAACAGAAAAACCTCTTTGCACAGTTTACCAGACAAACTTCTGACTTCGCTTCCTAGCTGAGAAAATTGTTTGGGAATGTATCTAATCTAACACACCCTATAAAACTGCACAGTAGTCCCTGATATAACTGGGAGTTGTATGGACATAAAGGTCACATCCTTTAGCAAAATTCCAGGATTTTGGCCTGCAATCCAGTACTGCCTGATGTATTTCTAAATTGTGAAGCTGTGTACCCATTTTGGAAATTTGGTAGGTAGATTTCCCGTATACCAGTACATTAATTTTATTATGGATGAAATACAGAATACATCTGAACCCTCATAGATGTGATAACAAATCTTTTTTTTAAATATACCTTGGCCTGATGATGAAAATATTTTACTCTAAAAATAAGTCATATATTGAATTTCAAGTATGGCAGGCACGGCATGTATCCAGGGGTGCATGGAGTAAGTTTACCCCATACAATTTGTAGTCAATCAGACTTTCCAAAATGAAGTCCCATAAATATGAACATACATTGCTTGTTTGTTTTCTTTTTTTCTTTTTTTCTTTTTTTTTTTTTTTAAGTTTCCTTTATTGGTATCATAATAGTACGACCAAAATATGAGGAAATAACCATGTCATATTAAACACAGGAATACGCTTTCACAGTCATTTATTGTGCATAGCTAGTAAACATTTCCTGGCAAACAATTTAGAGAGTCCATAAATTCCATCTTAACGCTACTTCCGTAGCTACATGCACTGCACTATACACAAGGGTATTAGCTCAGTCTCTCTCATCCGGAATGGGTGGATTGGAATTGAAAAATCCCCACCCCCCCATTATAGCACCATATGTCTCGAAAGTCTATCCTCTCTCAGGGCAAACAGCTCCTCTCAGATCTGCCTGATGGATCATGACTAAAATTCTGCTGTCCCTTGCTATTTAATCTAGCAGCATTGCTGAAGTATCTATCAGGAGTACACAACAAGCCAACCACCCCTTTGGCTCAAGCAGCAGGTCCCCACACAGAGAGTACCAGGAATATGGAATATCAGAGGGAAAGCTCACCACATTGTGATAATTTGTATTAAAAAAACAAACAAACAACAACAACAACAAAAAACCAACCAACAACTAACTTTGAATTAGAGATAGGGAAAATAAAATCTCTGGCTCCAGAAAATTAAGCGGCCTTCATGATTTCCTGGTTCCTCATACAATTAGTTAACCAGTATTATAGATCAGCTTTGCAGCATCTTAAAAGGTACTGAGTTTGTCAGAATTTCAGACAATTTTCTATAGATATTTATTTGCTTATGTAATGGGGGATTATTAGGGAAACAGTTTATCCATGGAGATTTTTGGAGGGTTGGATTTCTGCTCAGTTTTTTTCCAGTCCTCTTGTTGTGCGTGTCTGTCAATTTATGTTGGAAAAACACAAATCCTTTAAACAGCCCTCAAACAGCCCAGCATTTGAAGGAATTCTTAGGAAATGATCACGTTAAGGTAGAGTTCATACCGCTAGTACCAGACGCTAAGCTGACATATTTCAGCCAGTTTGTACCCTTATTACAGGTATACATTATTATCATTCCTGTTACAGCTATTATTTCCAGATTATTTTGGATTGAAAACAAAGAGTTAGCAAAAATCTGGACTCCTTCCAAAGACTAGCTCAAAAGCTCAAAGGGGTTCAGTCACCTTGTCAATGTTCTGCTTTATGATCTTTAATTTTACGGGGTATAATACTAAAACCTCTCCCCAGCACCCCTCTGAGCGCTTTTTGAGGAAGAGTTGAGTGATAAAAAAGAGGACTAAGAGCAGAAAGAGAAAGATTTTATTTCCCTGATCATGGAAGTCTTTGTTTCTGTTTTTTAAATCCTTTCATTTATTTGTATGGAATGGAACCACTATTAAACAAATAGTCCTGTTCTTAGTTACTGGCTGGATGTATTTGATAATCCACATGGTATAATCTTTAGTTGCATGTGTCTCAAATGCTCTCCTTTGGAATCTTATTAGATGAAAAACAAAAGCTTTGGAGTAACGATACGATGGATTATTGCACCTTTTGGAGCTAATCCAAATGATCAGGACATCAAAGCTTTAGAATTTTACGTATTTTTTTCCTGAATTCCCCTCTGCTTGCTGCTCAACGGCAGACCTTTCATAAGCATCTCTCATTTGCTGGCTGCTCATCTTTTACAACCTCCCTGTACTTCCGCCTAGTCCCTTCAAGGCACCAAGTTCAGCCACAAGCCCTTCAGTTGCATGCTGAAGAGAAATAGTTTGTGGTCTGCAATTTGCTCCACTTATTGTCTGATGATAAAGGCCCTAATCCCTTTCCTGGATCAGGACCTCCACCAGCTTCCTTTTATTGTGCACACAGGCAAACAGAGCAAGAAGAAAGATAACGCTCCGCTTTTTCAGCACAACTTCAGGACTTATTTTCTCTTTCATGTTTTAAGTCAATTTGATTGCTTGCAAAACCTGCCAGAAAAAGACAAGTCTGATCAGAAAGAGCATGAGCAGAGAAAGCCCAGTTTTCCAGGTACTTCATCTCAGGGACTATTTTCTACTGAGGACAGAGCATATTAATGGACCCAGTCAGCCTTAACCTCTCACAAATCAAGCAAGCATCCCTGCATGTATGAACGTCTTCTAATAAAAATTTTGCAGTGAATACTTGTCAGATTGGTGCAACACACTATTTTCTTTTACTTAGTAGTTTGCTTATGGATTTTTTTTCCCTGAATCTCCTCATGGTACAGAATAGCAATAACAAATTCAATTCATGTGTTTTATATACATTAAATAGTAGGAAATACATCTGTGTAGAAAATGTAGCTAGTTCCTGTGCTTGCAGAGTCTCTCTGGATTTACTGTATTAAAGCCAAATCTATTGTTAATCTGTTTAGCACTGATTGTATTCCTCAAATATGTTTGGTGTTTCCTTTCAGAACTGTCATATACATGTGAGTATTATACCTTCATAAAGTACTAGCACAGAATCACTAGAAACAGGTAATTGTAATCTTGCTGATAAAATACCTATAACCTCACTAATTAATTTTACTTAGTGACCGGTTGAATCATCGGTAACAATTTAGCAGGATGTCTGCTGAGATTTTTACCCTTTTTTGTCAGATGCTATGCACTGAACTGTTCCTCTTAATAGACAAGATATATAGTAAGAGAAATGAGACCGGATAATTATAAGGCAACTCTATCTAAAGTTAGAAACGTATACAAACATTCAGTTTAGGTTTTTCTTAAGAGTAATTTTGCTTGCAACACAAAAAGCAATGCAGTATTCCTCTTTAAAAATGTTTCTAGGAAATTATGTGGCAAGAATTAGGAGATGTATTCCCAAAAAGCCTTCTTAATTAATAGCACTTCTGAATAGTTTTCACTATCTTAAAGGATAGAATTAAATCACAGTGAGGTAACTGGGAATTATGGTCTAGTTAGTGAACTTTACCATGAAGCTAGTGGCAAGTTAAATCCTTATAATATGGAACAGCGCTTTTTTGACGAAAACTGCTGGAAGTTGAGCAGTTTGAGAGCTACTGACTTCAAAGAGGCTAGAATTTCAGTCCCATTTCCAGAATTCTATAATCGTTATAATTGTAGCTGCATTTTCAGTCTGTTATGCATTCCTGCTCAAAGCATTAAAAGTGAGCAATCTGCATTTGATGCTGCAAATAAGCAGGTTACAACAGGACACTGTGAATCTAGGTTCAGACTTTTATTCACACATGCACAAAACCCCTGCTTCTGTAATCTAAATCTTTCACACCTCTCAGTAACTGTGTCAACATTTTTAAAATTACACTCCGTTAGAAAGTAATAATTCAAACAGTATTTTTATCAGCCTGACATTTTATATCTCACTTTTTCTTGTCTCATTTGAAAAATTATCACTGCTGTTTAAGAAATAATTTTAAAGGCCTGTATTTCTTCCACACAAGTCATGAAATATCTTAACATGGAAAAAATACTTAAGGGGCATGGAATAATAATAACATGAGTTGGAAACTTCAGAGTGTCTGTAGTAAAACATCAGCTACATTAAGCAAATAAAAAATGACACTTTCCTTAAGTGCATCCAACACTCTACTAGATTTCAGTATGACAAAGAAAAGTCAGATAATTATAAATTAATTGCTAAATCTTCATTACATTTGGTACGAGCAAATGAATTACAATGCAATATCTCTATCTGGTGAGACAGTCAGCTTTCACAAAGTTGACGGTCAGTGTGAACCAGTTCTTTGGAGAAAGTATTCAAGGAAAAGTTTGAATGACAAATTCAGATTGCTAGAGAGCATTTTAAAATCCATCTCAAAAAAAGCCCAGCAACTACCCAGAAGAAACCACCTATATTTTTGTTTAAAGTAATAAAATGACTTAGAAATGAAGGCTTACATGAAGGCTGATACTAAAACAAAAAACAAACAAACCAACAAACAAACAAACTAAAAGGGACAGGGAAAAAGATAGCAATTAATGTAAATTAGAAGCTGGGAATTAAAAAGCACTGATAAAGAAAGCCAAAGATCACAAAGGGAAAACAGACATTAGGATAATACAACCTTGAACTGAAATTATATTATGAACAAAAAAATCTTAGCAATTGCATTGCTCCAGTATTAAATCCAAATTACTTGGACTTTTTGTAATAGCTTTTTTATTTTGGGCATGCTCATATAGTTTTCCTCTGTATTTGGGAAGAAAAAATTCAAATGATGTATTCGTATCAGATGATTATGATGAAGCTCTATTTCGGTAGTAGCACAGGAGAACGTTAAATAGCAGCTAATAAAACTAGACATTTTTAAAATCAGTAGACCTGAATAATTTGTACAGAGGTATTTTAATACATTTGGCAGAGAATCTGTCTGCACAGCTAGTAAGGATTTTTTAGTAGAACTAGGGAAGAACTAGGGAAATTCCATGGAACTATGCAAAAATATTTGTTAATTCTTAAAAGGAATAAATGCGATGACTTAAATGTCTATAGGCATTTCAACCTCACACTGATCTCAAATAAGGAATGGTTTCTGGGAGTACCAGCTCATTGTAATCAAAGCAGTGAAAACTGAAATTTATGGAAAATTATTATGCCAAGGCTAACTAGATGCCATTTAATAAAAATATATATTTGGTAAGAGAAAAGTAATTTCAGTAGTATTAAAAAATGCAGAAGAGTACTGGAAAGACTTTCAGCTATTAATAATAATATTTTGATGTATAAAAAATTATTAAAATCAGTATTGAACCTATTAAATAGATTCAAATCTGACTTTCACGTACTTAGTAAGTGGGGAATAATAATCAGTGGGGGTAATTTTAATAGTGACCAACAACTCTATGGCCCTGTTATTTTTTCCCCATCTTTGACCCTTCAATCAATAGTAAGAGAAAATATTTAGACAGTTTTCAGTTAAAATGATTGGAACATCAATAAATAAGGAGAGAGCCACCGTGGAACATGGATTGCTCAAGAAACAGGCTAAAGCTAAACAAACTGCAAATTTCAGTCCAGACAAGTGTAAAACACTGTTCTATTAACAACTTCAAGTCACTGCCACAAGGCAGTGTCCTACCACCTGAAGATCTGAAAAAGACTAGCATGGATTATGGGCTGGGAAGAGCTCTGAACACAGGAAGGTAGATGTGGGTCTGGTACAACCCATGCACACAGAACCAGAGATATATACAGTATGGTTGTTACCTCTGTCCTTGGCACAGATGCAATCAGTTCTGGTATAGAGTGTGCACAACTCAAGAAAGATTGTTGTAAAACTGGAAAAGGTTCAGAGGAAAGCAATGAGACTGATGAAAGGACTGGAAAACGTTCCTTGTAATGAAAGACTCAAGGATCTTGATCTATTTAGGCTATCGGAGAGAAATTTAAAAGGCTACCTGATCACAGCTTATAAATAACTATGTGAAGAAAAAAAAAGAAATTTGATAACACTAGGCTTTTCAGTCTGGTGACAAAGGTATAACAGAAGCCAGTGGTTAGAAGATGAAGTTGGAGAAACACACTGGAAGGTTTATATCAAAATCAAATGCTTTTCTCCATTAAAATCTTCGCTACAGTTAAGCCCCTTCATCTCTCCTCCTCCTCCCCCCCTAAAAAAAAGTAATGAGTAACTGAGAAAAGTTGTGGTACCCCTCACACAGAGGGGCAGACAGAGCAGATGACCATAATAGCCTCTTAGCTTTATAGGCCAGGAATCGACGGCTTTGATTGCAGGCTTCGCTGCTCTATACTTTCTGACGCCATCACTGGGCAGATCCAACCAGCACAACGTTAATGGGAACCAGGTGGAGCCTCTTTGTGCCGCACAAGGGAGCTTCCCCCTGAAGCTACATTGGTTACCACCAGGATTTGACCAGACTTTAGGAATTCATACAGTATGAAAAGCCTGTGTCGTTCGTATTGACACCCATCATTTCTAATTACTGCAAAATTCTTTGATATTTCAGTGGTTATAAAACTGTCTTCAGGGGTGAAATGTGGTAAATTTTATGTAAAGCGGATTTAACCCCTCCACAACACACACCTTATCGGTTCCAGAGAAAAGAAAAGAAAGGGAAAATTATGCACAAACACACAGCTCTGCTAAAGTGAGCCAGAGTTCTGGAGAGACAGCTTACTCCTTCAGCCTGTTTGTGCTCTTGAGAAGAGAGTAGGTCTGAACACTTTCCTTCAATCTCTGAAAGTTCTGAGTTACCATTCTAGTTAGGATACAGGTGGAGCAACAAAAGAAAGATAAATGCTAACAAGAAAAAAAAAACCTAACACATACAAACAATGCAGGACACGCACCATATGCCAGCCTCACTTACTTCCTCTCTCTCTAACGCAGTCTAATAATATCAAACATATAGAGGGTTATTTGGTTATTTGCACTGCCTACGTTAGGCATCTGATGGAAGTGCTTTGAATAGCAGCCACTCCTTACCCACTGTTTTCCATCTTTTTTTTTTTTTTTTTTTTTTTAATGATTGCTATGGACAAAAAATTAATTATTTAAATTTCAGAGATATAAAAGTACAGGAAGGTTTACAAATTTACGGCCAGGTCCAAGCTGATACAGTTCATCTATTGGCATTCAAATAAACAGATTGATTCCCATTCGCCCCAGCAAAAGTGTAGCCTTCAAGTTGGTTTTACAAACCAAGTTGGCTACCTGATTCTGCTGGTTAAAGCACAAACACTTTCATAAAATACAGGAAAGAACATTTTACAGTGTACGTCCATTAAGAAAAACCTCAGAGGAGGAAAAAAACAAAACAAAACAAAACCTGAAAAGAAGAGGTTGTGTAGGAAACTGCAAACTGCAGAAAGTACTTCCCTTGTAGAAGCAGAGAAAAAGTGGTGAGAGATCAGCATCTATAACATTTGAAAATAATCTAATTTTTTTTTGAGGAAGACTCTTACTTCCCTTCGTAAATAAAATGTCATTTTCCTTAAATTAAAAAAAAAAAACAAAACCCATAACACTGAATACTCTGCTGCTTCACATCAGCTAATAGATTCGTTATATGCTTCAGTTGTGCTGGGAGAGACAGCAACACTCTGAGCAAAGCAGAGCATGTGGATTGCAGCACACTGTAAAGCTGGGTGTTTCACAACAGCAGCAAGGGAACTCTGCATAAGTATTAATGAATGACAGTGAAGAGGAAATTCTGCATCTTCAGTGCAAGTTCTTTAATGCTAAGGTACATCAAAATGTTCCCTATACTTCTAGAGCCCTTCTGCTAAAACGTCTCTAACTCTAGGGACACATTGTATAAGGCAGTTATGCACCATTTAAATGCAAAAAGTGCACCCTTTACTTGGAAAAAGATGTGTGATGTGAAGTGTTTTTAAGAATAATTGAATGATTTTGTGATTCATTAAATGCTTTTTCCTCAGCAAGCAAGTAATGGCTTTTCCACTAAGCACCCAAAAGGTGAAAAGTCAAATAGTTAGAAGGAGTAAAGCGTCTTTGGGAAAAGGATCATTTACAGAGCTTTTTGTTTTATTCCTTATCTCTCTTTTCTCTCTCTCTCTCTCTTTTTTTTTTTCTTTTCTTTCCCCAAGAGGAATAAAACAATGAGGGAGGAAAAAAAATGTGAATAATTCCATGTAGAAAATTTAAAAAGATTGAGTGCTAGGGACAAAAGTACATGTGGCAGTTGTCTATTCTTTGGTTTAAGAGGAAATACAGAAAAATTTTGGCACCTAAGGCTTACTGAGTATGGCTTCACATCCATATCCCTGCTGAGACCATGGGATCAGTTCTTTTATGGGAGGAAAAGAAGAGCTGTTTTCATATATCCAATATATCTTTAAGCTAAAGTGTAAATCTTTAGTTTCTTTCCCTTTCTTTTCTTTTTCTTTTTTCATTTTCTTTTTCTCTTAAAAAAAAAAAAAAAAAATAGGGAAACAATACACACCTTGACTCCTGCAAAAAAGATCTTTGGCAAAATCACAAGACGCCTGCTTAAGTAATACCCAAAAGGTAACTCCATGCATTCCACTGGCCAGAAATAATTCACAGCACGATGAATCCACAAGAAAGTCAATAGGATATTATAACACTCTTAGGGGAGCTGTAGCCATAAGAGCAATGTGAGGCAATGCCTTAGCATGAGCTATCACTTTATATATGTGCTGTATACATGAGAATGAATTATATTACAACATTTGACACGCTCTGGCTTTTGATCTAATGTGACTTATGACCTCTGTCCTATTGTGACCTTTATGCCTAAATCTGTAGAGAATAGTTCAAACAATAGAACATACATAATAGATGACACCTAGATAGAAGTGTATGAGGAATATGAACACTCATGCTCAGGGCAATAGCTAGACAAAAACTGCCAGAGGTTAGGAAGATACTTCCCCTGGTATATGATATAAAGAATTTTCTTGAACCTTCCTCTGAGGCATCTGGAGCCAGGGTACTAGTCTAGATGGACCATTGCTCTGATTAGATATGGCAGTTCTAATATTTCTATGAACATATGCTAGGTGGAAAAATACAGCTTATATGTTTAAGAGAAAGATCTGCATAAGACAGGAAGGGCTCTCTGACCAGTTATAAAATCCTTGTGAGCTTTTAGCAGAAAAGCCAGTTGAACTTTGTATAGATTCTGTTTCCACCCAGATCAACAGTGATTTCCAGCTGATTTCAGTAGGAGCAGGAGGAAAGCCGCAAAGAAGCCTCTCATAGTGTCTCATATGGGGTGAGCACTGAGATTTCCCACAAACAAATCAAAAATTAGCAACAGTCCCTGTACACTGGGGGTCTCATGAGATTTTCCAGGTAGCCAGGTTTATTTCCTTCCATGGGAGGAAGAATTTGAAGATAGCCTTTTAGAGCTCATCTTTATCAGCCTCTGTTGCTGCTCTATTTTTCAACAGATCCTATTTGGTTAGCCTGTTCCAGCAGCTTTCCAGCTGCAGTCTTGGACTCTGAAGACCTGGCTTCCTGATCATCAACTACCTGGCTCCGCATAATAGTCCAGGGAACAGACATTCATATGCAATTAAATTGCTCTCCAAAAGAAAACTGGAGAGCTAGAGGTACTGTTGGCATGCTGTAGAACAGCAGGAAGATGAAATTCAACTGACAGTCTATATAGCAAAAGACGGCAGTCTTTGGCTAAAACATAGAATTATACTGCATCTTGGAAAAAAAGCATGGACAGGAAAGCAGCCACGGAATGAAGGTATCCATAACACCTCAGCTGGAAAAGTTTTCAGCATTTTTCACCAGATGGATATAGGCACATTAGTAAAACTTTGCTCATAAATCATATTTTCAAGATTATTGTCGCAGCCTTAAGACCTGAAATTTACTATATATTTACAAACCAGAAAAGATATTGCTTGGCTGTGCCAGGTGTAAATATAAATTTATATATTAATTTAGCTAAAGTGATTTAGAGATAAACAGAATAGAGCAAGGATAGACTTCAATTTTTGCTAAAACTGAATTTATTTCAGTATAATTCCATCTTATTAGTTAAAATGAAACAAGCTGCTGAAACTGCAGCTGAGCCTTGCATAATAGTATTTTTATTTGTTCAAAACAAACTGTATATGGATAGATTCTCTCATACTGCTGGCTGGGCTGTAGCTGTGTCGAAAATATAAGGAGTTTACCCCAAAGAAAACATGGTGTAGGACAGAAAGATACTCTATTAAGCAAGACCTAGAGAAGGCAGACTGCCCTTTCTGATGGAATATTTACATATATGCAAGCTATTAATACCATCTCCTATGCTTAACAAAATAAACAACCCCTGGGTCAGTCAAATCTCAGGTAATACCTGACATCTACACATTAGATATTCCTGATGTGCTATTGGCAGTGTGATATGAAGTGGTGCTGGAAAGTGAGATGTTGCAAATTACAAGTTGGCTGGACTGAATTTTGCTGTCCTCTTCTCATAATAACTGCTCCTATGGGGGATAAACACAAAGTTTGCTAACTTCCTCTGTCTTAAAATCATTATTACAGAAAATGGCCAACTGTAAATAAAGCCCATTTTGTAATTTATTACATTTTTCTTGATGTGTTTCTGCTCTTAGAAGTAAAACTAGATATTGTTGTGCTGGTTAAATAATATAGAGGTTAAAAACAGGTTAAGTGGTGAAAAGATTAGGCATCCTGAACTGAGATTCACCTCATGTAACTTAAGCCATTTGTGGCACAGACGACAATAAGCAAACTTGCAGTTGGAAGAAGCAGACACTTCCAAGCACAGCTCGTCTGACTTACTGCAAATACCTACTTCACAGAGGAGCTCCCCAGGCTCTGCTGCCTAAATCTCCAAAGAGCTCATGGTAGCAGAAGCAGAGGCCGGTGAAGAGGTCAGCTTTCTCCACCCTGCTGCAGCAATACTGCTGTCTCCAGAGCCCCAAGAAAAGACAACACTTCTCTCACCATTGCACTACCAGGAAACAAATCTACAAATATATGGATTGCACGATATCCTGTCAATAATCTAGCTGAGGGGTTGAAGTGTACAGTTATCTAAATATATAAGAAAGCACTTGGGTTGTAAAATAATAGGCTGTCAGCAGCACATGCCAATCTATTTAGCATGAATTGAGACAGAGAGGTATTACAGAGAGAAAGCCGACACCAGTGGAGTTTCTATTCCCCCTATGACACTGAGCATGAACCTTGCCTCCAGACCCTTTGTCTTCACACTTCTTTGACATTGTTCCTTTCCCTGTGTTCCTTCTGACTCTCTGCTTTCAAACTGTTCCTCAGACACCTGGGCTTTTTTGATAAATTTCCTAAGCAGTGCTTTGGAACTATGCATTTTTGATCTCACAGATGTATGAACTGAGACATCGTATTTAGTTTAAAGAAAATAAAATGTCAAAACTCAGTATATACTCAGAGCAGAATTGAATGATATAATCTGTTTCCTGGAAAGTAGTTACACTGAACAAATAATAGGGACTTTAAAAAAGAAAAAAGAAACCTGAAAAAGTGCAATAGATTCTAGTCGTTCCAAAACACATTTTTATACTCTCTTACCCAATGTGACACAAAATACACAACATTTCATCGGTACAAAATAGTCTATTTTCATGGGAGAGGAGAGGGTAGGGGAGGGGAGGGGAGGGGAGGGGAGGGGAGGGGAGGGGAGGGGAGGGGAGGAAAAGGGAATCAAGGTCTATGATTCACAAAAAAGGAGTATTCATACTCATTTTACACAGAATCAGGGCTGATGTTCCTGCCTGGGGAGAAGTTTTGATTCTCTTTTTGTCATGCTAACATGATGCATCCCCTCTTACAAATATCTTTGTATTGAAGGCAGAAAATGTGATATTATATATCTAAAAGTAAGAGATGGAAGTGCAGTTCAATACAATGATTCTATAGCAGGGAGATAAATCAAAGCTATAATGAACAGAAAAAGTGGTGGACAAATGAAAAATTACACTGGGTGTTCCTTAAACAAATATGAGGATACAGATAAAGCTTCCTTGCTTTTTGACAATGTGGTTCACTAAAACCTCTTTAAAAAAACTAAACAGCTGCATGAGAAGACAGGAAGTTTTGCACCTTATTTGGTTAAAGGATAGAGGCAATTCAATGATTAATTTTCGAACTGGGAAGAGGTCTTTGTTCAAGCACTCAGAGACGCCACTACATAAATCTGTGTTGTCCCTAAATATTGCTTCCTGCTTGCAGTTCCACTCAGTATATACATTTTCTGCTTGTCACTATCGCAAGAAAAAAAGAGTAGCAACAGAAGATGAAGCTCATGGAAAAGCTACTGTGAAAGGCTACTTAAAAGACAGACTTAGCTTGGAAAAGAGGCAACAAGGAAGCAGTATGATAGAGGTCTTGAAACCTTAAGTGGTGTAGAAAGGGCTAATAAACAATGACTATGTCTCCTCCAACAGAGGAACTGCTGGGAATTGAATGCAGTAGGTAGTAACTCCAATATGATCAGAGGCAGGTAGTTTCTCATATAGATGGAACAGATGTTGTGGATGATAAAAATTTGCAGGGATTCAAAGAGTCACCAGTGTAATTTACAGAATTAAGCAGTATGTGTATGTGTCCAAAGTGCCCCTTCATGGTCACAAAAGTACAGTGTTCTCTGCAGGTTGTTACTTTCTTCACCATGGACACAGACCAGATTTGGCACATTTGGATCCAGAGAAGTGGTAGGTCAGGCATACTGCAGACATACTGATGTAGCAGCTGTATGGCCACTTCAAAAATTTTATCTTTGACTGCTGGCAATCCAAAACATTACATTTCCAAAATAATTTTTTATGCATAGCAAAGGGGAAAAGTCCTTTTCATACAGATATTTGAAAGAGCAGTAGAGTCTGAGTTTTGTTTTTATATTTTTTAGAACAGCAGTTCCTCTTGTTCGATCAGGGTAGCTGATCCCAAAATCACATGCGGGCAAAGAGCAGAATGCCATCAGCACCACATCTTAAGCTATGTAAATGCTCACAAAATGGAGGAAATAGAAATGATGAATTAAGTGAGAGGCTTTTGTTATGATTCTTTTAGGTTTTAAGGGTGAAAAATTGAGAATGGATCTCCTCAGAGAGGAAGGAGAGAGAATGGCACATCTAAAGGACGCAATTTATCATCCTGAACACTGGTGACATTTCCATAGGCAGCTGAAGACTAAATATGTCTGTTTTTTTCAACTTGTGCTGGTAAAAGAAAGGAGCCTTATGCTCTCATTTTTAAAAGGGATATCCACAATAAAGTGAGCATAAATCAGTACACAAACTACTAGTAGAGTTGTAGCTAGCATGCTTAGCTGCATAGCATTTTCCTGCATAGTTATTTTGGAAGGAAAGGAATTTGTTTATTTTTGAGGTCATTTTTTATGCTTTTTATCTAAGAGGCCTGTGATGTGTTAGAAAGCATCATGCACACAGAGGGACTGCAGCTCTTCCTGTAAATTCAACAAACTGGTATTTGCTGAAAGAGGCCTCTGAATGATTTACTTTTTTCACAAAGAGAGGTGAAGAGTAGAAGAGGGGTGGGAAAACAACAGATTTTTTAAATTATATTAACACTCACTACCTGCAAAAGCATTTGTAGAGAGTTACCCAAATCTCTTGTGGGCATTTCAGCATAAGTCCAATACAGAAATGTACCAGAAATGAATGACTAGTTGATTGGGCTACGGGCCAAGCTCAGCTACAACTGTATGGTATCATAAAACACCTTGGCCCCTTCCACAAGAAGAAATAATCAAGTCTCCAAGATACTGTGTTCCCAAGCAATGTGGTTTTTCCAGGTAATTCTCATTTTCTGAGTCACTGTTAATTTTCTTTAGGCCAATGTACAGTTCACATTCCAGCTACAAAGGGCAACACCTTGAAAAAGAACTGAGATGGTCAGAAAGCAATAGAAAAAGAATGCTAGGAGCAATTACTTCCTCCAAAGACACCAGCAGTCACTTGGGTGTTTTAAAAACATAGGTTAGATTCAACCAGAAGGCTCAGGAAGCCAACCTGGTTTCCTCCCCCTTGGTTTTCTCCCCATGTGGAGCCAGCAGTTCCCTGGACAAGCCCTGCCAGCAGCTTGCACCACTGCTCCACTCAAGCAGTCTCTGTCCTTCTCAAGGTTCTGTCCAACTGGGAATGAATAGTGTTTTGTTACTAAAGTTATTGCATTAAGACTCACCACCATTGACAAGTCAGTAAAATTTTCTCCCTATAACTTATTCTAACCACACAAATCTATCAGAAAAAAAAAGGACCCACATGTTTCTATATAAAGTTGTTCCAGCAATTATTTTAATTAAATGATTATTATCTTCTCTATGTTATTAGAATACACAGTAGTAGCCCAATGCTTGCAAAGATTTACATTTGTGTTGGAATAATATTCATGAATTGGGAATTAAAAAGTCTCACTCAAACGTGCCTTCATACAGTGGGCCAAATAAAGCAAAGTTGTTCAACAAGGGACTTCTGTGTTAGAGACCTTGAAAATAATGACTTAACAGTATGCTAACTTGTTGAAAAGAATCTCATCAGAGGTCTCTCCAGCTATGACATGTTATGGATTTACTTTGGACTGAGCCAATGGCCTGAGGTATGCCATCACGATGAAGGAATACAACTTGAAAGATATATATGTCTGTTTTAAGTAGGAATGTTCATTCATTAGCTCACTGCTTCATTCACTAAGCTATGCACAAACTGCTACACAAATGAATGATTCAATACAGATGCCTACAGCACATAGCAGTAAGTAAGGAGCAAGGTGCTTGCCGTCATGACTCTCCTGGTGAGACAGGGAAGCAATTTCTTTGTGGCTGTGTTGCAAGGCAGCAGCCTAAAATGGAAGAATACAAACTAGAGCAGGTAAAGTATTTTTCAAACAAAAATGACCCACACATTCATATGCTGTCAATCCCTCCTCACATGTCTTGGATGATATGAATTTATTGGGAAAGGGGAGCAGGGGGTAGAAGAAGAAAGTCATTTCAAGGCCCAGGCTGAGCAAAACTGCTCAAAACAGCAGCTCCAGGGGTCACTGAAATTACATACAAGCTTTCATGGTGCAAAGTATGCTAAAGTGAGCAATGCAGTTTGTTTCCACATGTTCCCACCCTGAGTGTGTCATTTTCTAAATGATACAGATGAAATCTTTGAAAACTTTCTTTATGGGGCCAAACTGTTCAAAAATGGGCAAAAACTGCGCAGAATAATTTTCTAGGATGTAAAAGAAGAAGAAACAAGTAAAATCACATAGAGCTTGTATTTAGAATTTTCAATGTTAATATAATAATTTGTCAAAGCTTACAGAGAATGCTCTTTTTCCTCGAAAGTTTCCAAGTTTAAGAAGTATTCCAGAGGAGAAATTTTAACAAATATCAAACACTGGCAGGAGAATCACAAGAGGAAGCAGAGAAAAGACCAAGTGATGTAAATGATAAAAGTTTTCAAGAAAAGAACGGTGAAATGGCTGCCTATTTGAAGAAACATTGCACTTTACCTATTCTTTTGAAGTCATAAAGTATAAATACATAAAGTGACTAACTTTATAACTAAGTTATAGTTGTAACTAAGACTACTGTAACTAAGACTACTAAGAAGTCAATTTGGTAACTGGCTCTAGAAGGTGTTTTAATGAGAGGGCTTAGAATATAAATGAAGGCAAATTCTCACAAGGAAGCAGTGCACAAATGTTTACTTTTTTATTTTTGTAACTAAAAAGAAGTCTGCCTATTACAGTAAAAACAGTAAAAAGTGCATTAGATAACATTAGAAAGAGACGTGAGCCAATAGAATTTTGATTTAGCCTATAACTGTAGAACTGAAGACACGATTGACATTTTAACTTGTAGACCTACCCAAAGATAGCGCTAGAGGACTTAGGTTTTCTAAATGCATAAATGTGCCATTGCAGCTTTATAGCGATTTTTCATTATGTTTTTTCACCATAGTTTCTCTTAGGAAAAGCAAACAAACAAGTCCCAGACTTTCAATGGCCTTCCCTAGCAAAATACTGTAACTGCTAATACTCCTGGTGAACAATGGAGTAGAATGAAGTGCCAGTGGAGGGCCTGATTTAAGGACAGAAGATCATAAACACACATGCACTATATTTGTATACTTTTTTTTTTTTTTAGGCAGATCCAGCTGTGCTCCAGCTCTTTTTTGAGTAGCTAAAAAGAATTGCACCTCTATACACACAAACAGTATGCATTAAATCCAGTTGGTTTTTTTTCTTGTTTTTTTTTTTTGTTTTTTTTTTTTTTGCAGTGGACACTGTGTTTGACATGTATGCTTTCAACTTAGCTTGGATACACCAGTCTAGACTGCACCAAACAAAAATGATTTGAATTGGAAAAAATAAGGAAGTCAGATGCACTCATAAGCAAAAACACAACCTTTTGTTGGTGACAGATCAAAAACAGTCCTCCTTTCTTCTGTCACTTAACATGATTTTCTTTTTCCATGTTACTTTTTATTGTGATAGTGACATTCAGAGTACCTATTTATACTGTTGTCTTTCTTACCGCAGTGTACCTTGGTTACTTTTTCTTTAGCTATATTATAAAGCCCAGACATGGCTTTTGGCCCTCTAACTTGACTAACTAGAAATTAGAGAATGAGAAGCAACAATTTCCACATCAGCTAAAATACCTATCTTAGACTGGGTGTTCTTCTGAGAGATATGCTGCAGCTCAATTTAAGAATTGCAGCAGATGGAAAATCCAGCACATTGGTATGTCAGAATTTATTCCAGACATTAATTAGTATAACTTGATACTTCTGCTCTGTTTCCAACTGTCAAATTTTCAGAAGTTCCATTTTTATTATTAACTAGTTAATAATCAAGCGAGAATAATAACTGACATTTCAACTCAGTTGAAATATTTTATTACTTAACTAAAGAGAAATGATCAAGAACATCCTTCCATAAAGGATAATGTGATAAAATCTCCAAACTTGAGTAAATCAGTTGAGTTTCTTTGGTGGCTCGGTATAGGGTACATTTTCCAGACCTCATTTTTTTTCTTCCAGCTTTCTTCTGAGCTCATTTCAGTTTGTCAGTGTCCCTCTCAAAGTGTAAATGCCAGAACTGGACAGAGTATTCCAAGAATGCTCTCTCTAATGACATAGACAGAGGGAATATCACCCTCTCCATCCACATGCTTAGACATGGAAAGACTGCATCTGACATTTTAATCACAGTATCACTCTGGTAGTTCAGTTTCAAAATACTATTTTTTTTTCTAGAGTACCTGCTCTAGAAGGTTCAGCACTACATAAATTCATGGTCCTTTGGTCTCAGATCTGGGTATGCAAATATATCTTGTTTTAATGAATCCACCCCAATGAGCATTACTGACTAGCTCATTCTTCTTTTGTCATCATTAGTTGTTTGTCTATCTATTATGCCACCTGTAAGTTTTGCTAGTAACATTTTCACATTTTTGCAGACTTTGCTAAAGGTACTGCACAGTATTGGACAAAGATCTGATCCTTACAGGACTAAATTAGAAATATCCTGCATGGCTATCCCATATCTATGCTTATTTCTTTTGTGCCTCCATTTTAACTAGTCTTAACTTTTTAAGTACATTTCAATTGCAAATATCAGCATTAATATTTTCTAATCCTTTGCCATTTCCCCAGTATTCTACAAATTAAAAAATGATCATTATGCTGAAATAAATCACCTTTGGTAACATCAAGGCTATTATCTGTTCCTTCCCACTGGAAAAAAACAAAACAAAAAACAAAAAGAACAACACAAAAAACACCTAGCATACGTGTTCAGCATTGCTTCTAGCTGCAGTGGAATAGAAAATGCTTATCACTAGCTTCAAGACAGAAATCGATCTTGGTGTCTTATTCTAGAATAACAGATGTGTATGAGTACATCTACCTTCTGCACACCATGATCAATGATTTTGCTTTTCTCTCTGAGTACTGGATTTAAACCATTACATCAGAATTTTTATATACTTAAAATGTTGTTTCTTATTTTCCTCAGCCCTCTACAGAGTTTTTCAAAGATAGTTCCAGTTTCCGGTATCAATTGTTCATATTTCTCTAGAGCTGCTTTTAAGCTTACTGCTATTACTCTTGTTTTTACATTTGTGATTTTTCACTACTGCCATCATTTTTCTTCTCAATCAATAGCATATTTTTAGGCTGGAGATATCTTTTAGAGTGTATTTTGACGCTGAATTTATCAAGTACGAATTATATTTCACAGTTTCCTGTTTAAATGTTTCCTGTCACATAATTTTACTCACAGTGTTTCTCAATCTTGAGAAATCAGTTTTCTGAAAGGTCTAATATATACATTACTAGTAAAGTGTTGTCAAAGCAGATATTGGTGAATCACATAGATATTTCTGATGGGAAAAAAATAACAACATCCTTCTATTTCCCAAAACAAACACTGAAATAAGGATAACTGTAAAAATACCCTGAGTTTGTCTTTTTGTTTGTTTTGTTTTAGGATCTCTCACCAAATTAAATTAGTAATACCTTGTTTTCTAAGAATTTATCAGCTTGCACTGATTTGTCTTACGGAAAGACATACACTAATTTAGAAGTTTATCCTAATCACAAGATCCTTTTCCCTGCTCTGATTGATGTTCTTTGTGACCTTAAAAAAGTCAGTCAGTCATTCTATGCTTCAATTTCCCATCAGTTAAGTGAAAATTACTGTTAATATTGCATACATGTGCATAAAGCCAATCATACCAAGGATTTTCTATTTCCTTTCCTTATGTAGGAACAGTTCAAAACATTACCAAAAAAAAATAACCAAAAACCTGTATTAATATATTCTACACAATTTTCAAAGGCTGTATTAGTAGCACTGTAGTTAATTTATGAATCGGTGGATTATTTGACTTTCCATTGAGTGTCACAGAAAGTAAGTTTAGGCCTCGCTGTCTGGATCTTAAATTTGACTGAGTTGTGTTAAAAAGCTCATACAGCTAGGCATGTGACAACCTCACTGAGTACACTGAAGAGCATTACTTATTCCTTCCAAAATCAGAGTAAACTTGCATTACATTTTCCCTTTTTCCAATTAATAGCCCAGAAATAATTTATGTGCTTTGAAAAAAAATAGAATCACTTGGGGCCAAACCCACACTGTCTATTGGAGATTCACCAGTGAACTTGGAGAGAAAATAGACATAACTTTTACAGAATCATAGAAAAATGGGGAATGTAAATGTGAAATACTGCCTGTCATCAGTCCTCAGATTCTCAGTTTATGTTAGCTAATCCGACAAGCAACACTGTCTTTACACATTTAATTAAAGTGTACATAGGACAAACACAAGCCATTTCATACAGGCCACCAAATATGTTTCTCGTTACCACAGCTTCAAAAGTGACTTGCTCAGATTTAGCTCCTATGTCAAGAACTCTTGTTTGTTTTTTCCTTCAGGTAGCAAACACATATCTGGCATATAACCACTTCAATTTTGACAGGACAGATTTTGTCTCTTTTTCTATCAATTACTACAGATCTCAGCTCAAATCAGAGCACATCTACCTTTAAAGTACACAAAATTCAAACTCCAAACCCAAACATTTTAAATTTTAGCGTCTGATGCAGATTTTGAATGCTGAAGATTTGGTGTTTCCATTCTAGCTTGAAGTTTTATGGAACAAAAAATCAGGAACATCAGAGTTCACAGGTGTTCTTACATGCATGTACACCTTTCACTGTGTTTAAATAAGCTTATATAATCAGGAACTCGGTTAATAATATCTCATTTATGAATTTGCCTATTTAACTGAAAATACCCTATTAATTTTAGTTCACTAAAACATAACCCAGCTGTAACTTGACCCATTTTGAGTAGCTATACTTAAACCAGTGTTATGTTTTTAGTACTAAAGACTGATAACTTGATAGCTCCCTAGGGTTTGTTGGTTACGGTTTAAGCACAGAACTGACATTACATGCTATTTTTCTGAAAATCCCAGCAGTAATATTACAGATGAGATACTGGTATGTCAAGGCATATTCAACAATTAAGTTGGAATGTGGATATCTTCAAACAAATAGCATCATTCACTATCCTACAATGTAATTCATTTTTAGATCTCTTTAATCCTATGAAAATGGAACTGTAAACCCTAACAAAAACAGTAGTTCAGGAGAGTTCTTTGGGCCCAGACAAAACCAGCCTGGATTCTGTCATCCTCACTGATGGTGAACAGTAAGTTACACTGTAAATACTCCTCATTATTTCAGTATGAATGAAGGTCACAGAATGTGGTGCTTAGGGATTACATAATAATTTTTCATCTGCATTTCCCAACGTGTTTAGTATGCATTACTCATTCATTCCTGCTTCTCAACTGGGAAGCTGATGTAAAGTTAGATCAAATGAGGTATCCTACGTTATTCAACAAGACAAAGGGAGCCAAGGACCTCATTTCTTTTTCTAAACTGATTTTAATAGAACGGGTTGTATTCTATTAATATTTTTTTCTGCTTGACATATCCCAAAAGCTACATTTCAAAGAAAATAGAGGCCCGCCATGTCTATCTTTATTAGTCATTTCTTAACACATCAGTGAATGTAAGCAATGATGCTGCCTGATCATGACAAACACTTCAGTCCAAACACAGAAGAAAAAAATAACCATACGTAGCAAATCTATGAATCTGAATGATTTAAGGCTTTCATTCAGATTAATGGAGGGTTTTATTCTATTTCCCAGAATTTATGTGTTTGTTTTTTCATATTAAAGGAAGTTTCTAGCTTCTGGTTGTGAAGATAGCCTTGACAATGTAAACCAACATACTTTCATCTTGTTGAGCCCTCATCCTTACCAGCTAAAACAATAGCATCAAGCACAGTTAACTTCCCCCATTCATCTTACTGGAGTGTCAGCCTTGAAGCATAAACATGCACACTTAAGTACCAACACTGTTAACCAATTCACTGCTTAATATAACATGAAAAATATCCAGTCAGCACAATTAGCGTCTGGATGTTTGTGATGTTCATCCCATGCTATCACTTGATAATCTTTAATAAAATAATGTATTCAAAATGAATATATTGAAATAAGTATGCATATAATGAAATATTAATAAAAAAATAGAGAACAATCTACTAAGCCTAAGGTCTGTTTTTCTGCATAATGTCACATACTAAAGCTTTGGTATGCTTTTCAAACAGCTCCTCTTGCATATTCAGAAGTCTCTAAGCAGTGACTCACCTACTTTCTACTTCTAACTCATGCAGTCCACAACCAATTTCTTGACTTCCATGACAAAAATGTCACTACACATATATATTTAACCTCTTCAAGAGAAGTGTTCAAAATTTGCCTGAAAGGACTTGAATACTCATTTATACTGAAATGGTTGAAAAAAAAGAAATAAGAGAGACACTGTAAAAAATTGAGAGAAATTATTAAAAAAACACCAACATCATCTTGGCAGTACTGAAGTACTGCAAAGGTAATGAGGGAAACAAAGAGACTACAAGAAATTTGCCCTAAACCTTTCAGACAAAAATAAATAATATTCAGTTATTATACATCAGAATCAGTTTTTCTCTTGAGAAACCAAAACACTTTAATGTGCCCATTTTACAGATGAAAAAAGTGAGGTTTTAACCTGAAAAGGTCATTCAACAGGAGAGCAAAAGCAGAGACTGTGAAGAACACAAAATTCCAACGCATCTGTCAACTTACTGGATCACTCTACCTCTGTACAGGTGGAGTTTTGTGCATTTATTGCAAACTCCATTAATATCTGATAGGAAAGAGGCTAAGCTGCCCTCTGCCTCTTTACCTTGAATCTCTGTATTGTAACATGAACCCACAGCCACAGCGTCAAACAGAAGTGCCAAATCTTGCTACCAGAAAGCAAGAAATATTCATGCTTTGCCAATACTGCCAGCCTGACAGAGGACAAGGCTGGTGGAGGAAATCAGCCTCTTTTATTGAAAACATTTCATGAGGTCCCCAAACAATGGAAGTAAACTTTAACAGGAACCAAAAGCATATTCCTGATTCCTCTCTCTGTATTGTTCAGTGCTCAGACCAGGAACAAATTAATCTAATTAATACACACTGTGTGTACCTGATTCCTGGATGTGTATCTGTGTTTCCCGCTAGAGATTTTTCTTCTCATCTGCATTCATTTTCTGATAGGCAGCTTTTCACTAACCTTTTTCTGCCTATATCTTTCCCCCCCTGCTTCTTTCATAAGGATACTTCAGATCAATGTTTTTACACTGAAAATACAGTTAAGCACAGAATACATTTTAAAATTGCTACAGTATGAAGAAGTGGGGTGTATTTTTTATGTAAGAAAAGTGAAAAGCACCTGGAGTGTGCATCTTCCAGGGGAAAAAAAGTGTATTTTCAGGCATAGTCCTGAGAAGATATCTTGGCTGTTGCTTCTATTGAACAACTCCTGACATAAATTCATTCAACAGTTATCAAGATAGCATTTAAGTCAAGTTCGTATGGCCCTATGTGATTAGAAGCTTTAAAAACAGATCTCAAAAACTGTATTTACTTTCACTGTTTTAGCTCTTGTGGAAGGAATCTTTCAATCTAGTTTTTATTGAGAAGACACTTCTTTGCTTTCAGCGCAGTTAACAGATACAGTGAAGTACTACACGACTTGCACGATTATTTTGTTGCTGCATTTCTATTTAGGTATGCAGAGCAGCACACAGAACCGCAGTTTGTGTGGAGAACACGAACGAAGGAAAGAGAAAAAGATACCAGACTGGCAGCGATCCCAAGCTGCTCACACGCTGATGTTCAAGACAGCACATGTGTGTGCCACATGAGCAGGTGAAACTGTGATCCTACATGTGCGGAAGGGAGAATAGTAATTAAACAATCAGATGTGCTAAGTGCATCATGCTGGGACACCACTACGCTTCAGATGGGCTACGAGGGTTGAAACCTGAGGCAATAACTCAGGAAGCAGCCAAGTTACAGCTATGATCATAAGGATTTCCATGAGGTCCCTGAAGTGAAACGATGCCTTAGTGTCCCGACACACTTCCCAGCAGAAGTCAGACACTTCACCGCCTAAGGCACCCTTCAGCTACGAAGACGCTAAGATTTCACTCTGGATTCGTTCCACAGCTCCTCTCCTGCCTTAACGGGCTGCAGCCCTCCCCACTGAGACTCCCCACCGCTGCCTGCTCTTCAGGACGGTGACTTGCCCTCGCAATGAGACCGCCTGGACCTGTCCCAGCGGGCTGAGCACTCTGCCCTCTGCCGGGCCGGAGCTGCGGTACCACAAACCATGCACCGCTGGTTGGCAGCGATGGAGGGGCACAGGGAGCCCCCCGGCAAGAAGATTTCCTTCTGATTTTAATTGTGGCTGCCAAAAGGGTAGTGAAAGGGGTTGCAATAAAGCCTGAGGAGTTAAAATCTGTGCTTGCTTTAACAGCTGTCAAAAACTTTCATTCCAGAGCAGCATGGATTTCTGCATCCTGTTTTGTCCTTCCCTCTCCATTTGGACTGATAGTATTTGCCCAGAATTTTTTTATTTTTAATTTTTAACTAGAATGTGATCATTATGTTAAAAATAATTATTAACATTATTTCTTTTGATGTAGAGGCCATAGTGTCTGGAGAACACGGGTTTAGGCTTTGCACTGTCACTGAACTATTAACCTAAACTGCATGGACACGCTATGCCAAATAGCCATGCATTTGTTCAGCTGGTCATGGCCCTTTTTAAAGCAAAACACGGGGATTTTCTCAAGAAGAGATACAGCAGAGGGTCACAGAGGGCACCTACCCTTCTGCTCCAACCCTGACCTGAGGAGCACCATTGGGGCCCTGTTGTTTCTCCTGTCCGAAATTACACACTCAGAGGGTGTTGAGCACCACAGCCCTGATCTCTTGCGCTGTCTCTGAGAACTGCTGTCATGTGAGCAATAAGTGCCCATCAGTGAATATTTCACTCCACTTTCTCCTGCTGAATGCAAGGCAGCTTGGAGTTTTGCCTCTTGTGATAGAAGCCTTGTGTACCATGAACCCAAGCTGTACACAAATTACCTGCCTTTATTTAACCGTGCGTAGAATTGCCTACCAGGAATCCCAGTATATTTTATATGTCATTAATGAAGTTAACATTTCTATTAAATACTGCTCCTTTCTGGGATTCTTACTCAACCTTGAGGATAATAATCAAGAAAAAACAAAACAAAACAAAAAAACCTTTCTGTCACATTATTAAATGTTTGATTGCAACAGCATAGAAGACTTGGGTAGTACAATGCCACATTGGCATCTTTCCAGTATGGGAAATTTTTTCCATACCTTTTTTTTTTTTCCCCAAGTCAATATATTGCAAAACAGTTGCTTTCTTTAATATCACAGATTTATCCAGAGTTTACAATGCAATCATTGCTCCTTGCTGTTGGAAATGATTTATTTAGCCAGTTTTGGCCTTCATTCCAAAAGGCTGAATGCCAAATCATTACAGTGTATCTGGTGTTCTGTTGTCAGAAAATATGATCTAGCATTAAGATACTACTCAGAGACTCTGAAAGCCAGAGAAAATAATTGTGGTAAATCAAAACCTCATAAATACTTTATAAAGTTGTTTTTAATGTCTGTCCTTATGTGTGACAAAAAAGTACCAGTTTACATGCAATGAGAATACGTGAGTTTGGAGGCTTCATTTCCTATACTGTCTAAGTTTTAAAACCTTGTTATAGTCAATCCCATATAGATACAGAAGTCAGGCAGTTGTTGTCACATTATATTTTCTGGTACTACTGCATTTTAATAAGCCAAAAGACAGTAAACTACTTTTCTAGATTTAACTCCAAATGATGTATTTTCTTTTATCTGTTTTCTTTTTTCCTCTTTTTTTTTTAAAGAGAGTACCAAGAGTATAAGAACTGTATACATGGCTCTGAAGTTGAGGCCACAACCATGCAAGCATATACACACAGTAAATGCTAAAGGCAGTTAAAGAAAAGCACATGCCAAAGACTTAGGAGCAGCTGGCCCCAAATTCTGGCCTCAACACACCATGTGAAATTGAACATGTGTGGACTAGGTTTGACTCCCTTCAGATGCCTCTGGAACACAATAATATCTCACTGGGTAAGAAATCTGTTCTGTCTTCCAAACTACTTATGCCAATAACTTAATATTTCTCCACCAAAAAATCCATAACGATTTTCCTGTGCAGCACATCACTGTGATGGATCACGGTGATTGCCGGAAGCTTGGAAATGGTAGCATATCGGGGATGGATATTAAACTGACTCTGTCTAGAGGCATGGGAATCATGAGGGAGCAACAGGCAGGATAATAAACTCAAGCAGAGATCATGTCCAGATCTTGCTCTGTAAATATTCCACTTATTTTTGGAGAACCAGAAATCTATCGTTTACCTTTTATGGTTATAAAATTGCATTACCCACAAGTGAAGTGGGGGCCAGAGAAGTTGCTACCTCACATCATATTGAATACAAATTCAGAAGCAACTAACCAATGCAATATGGAGAGGTGCTTTCTGCAAAAAGGAAACCACAGAGTCCAGGAGGGAACACTGTGTTGAAAAAGGGGGCTGGGCTTGGAGGTAGAGCTCAGCCTGATCTCACTCAGTTGACACTAACAGTTTAAACCATGGCTTCATTCCAAAGGAGGACAGAATTTGTTTGATCACACTCATGCATCACTCTGAAAGAAACAGAAGGCAATGAAAACATGCAAATCTCTGATGTACTTGATAAGCTATAGAAGCAATAGCAATTTCACTCAGCTTTGTTTTTTTGCTTGGTTGCATTATTGCTTTTTTGTTAGCAAGGAAAGAATCTGATCTACATGTTCCAGGGTGACCAATAACTTTGTGGTCCTGGCTCAGAAAAAACAAGAATCTATTCATAGATTGTAAGCAACTTTTATAAGTGTTTCATGCTGAACAGACACATTCAGAATCTTTAAAAAATTTTGAAAATTCTGACCATCATGTGGACTTCTTTCTAGCAAGAGTAGTAATGGCATCTCACCAAGAAACCCAAAGTGAGGAAGAAGGAATCTGGGGACAACCGTAAAACAACAGTATTTCTCCTTACACCCTGCTTTTAATCTGCTTTTAATCTGTCCTGATTTCCTTGTACATCAATATTTTTTTTTTAATAAGCCAGCCCCTCTACTGACTCTGCAATGACAGTCTCACTTCAAAAAAATTGAAATCACTAGCCTTAATGAATGTTGAATCAAAACCCAACATTCCAGAAAAATGCTTGGCTTTGATCCACATATATCTTAGGATAACAGACCTGCAGAGTACATTCCACTTTAGAAGACTGTAAATATGACTTACTCTCAGCTTATTAGGATTGTGGAATAAGAACTTTTCAGTTGAAGACAGCTTTCAATGGTCTTTCAATACCCTCAAAGTTTGATGATAAGTATGAAATGAAACACTAGCAGTGTAAAAGGGAAAACATGCACTATACAAGAAACAAAGTTTTCTTCACTTACATTCAACTTCTCAGATATATAATTAAAGCTTTTACCAACCAAAAATACTTTTCACTGAAATATCCTATTCAATCTCTTTCTCTAGGCGATTCCACAGTGTATTTACTTTATGTCTCTGTTTCATTGATGTTATTCTTAAGATAAGAAGAAGTCATCATTCATATTCTTCCACAGAAGTATCATAGAATGGCTTGGGTTGGAAGGGACCCCAAGTATCATCCAGTTCCAAACCCCTCCACAAGTAGGGCAGCCAACCTCCAGATCTCGTACTAGACCAAGTTGCCCAGGGCCCCACACAACCTGGTCTTGAACACATCCAAAGACAGTGCACCCACAGCTGCTCTGGGCAGCCAGTTCCAGCACCTCACCACTCTCTCTGTGAAGAACTTCCCCCTAACATTCAATCTAAACCTTCCCTCCTTGAGCTTAAAACCATTCCACCTTGTCCTATCAACAGAATTACAGGCATCAGCTAGAGCTGGCATACACAATTCACACATGTAGGCATGATTTTTAAAGTTCTACCTCAACAGGTATTCTATTGTGTTTAAAACAACAGCCCCATTCAGTTTAGCTACAATTTTAGGTGTTGAGTATTCTGCAAATTCATTTGCCACAGACTCTGCCATCAGACACCCAAAACAAACAATACACAGTTACTGACTGTTTCTCAGAAGGCGGTTTTAATAGCCTCCTGTTACCAACCCCAGGAAGCAGAAGTAGGAAGATAATATCAGGCATCATGAAGATGCTATACATGCAAGACTATTTTTCCATCTTCTGCAGTCCCTCAGTACAGCTTCCAGTTTCTGCAACAAGTGAGAACTGTTGCTTTGCTATAGTACGCAAATCCAATCTTCTAACAAGTTCTGTCTGAATACTATTTTTTTTTCCCTGCTAAAATAGGAGATAAACATGCAAGCCAAACATTTCATAATTAAAGTTGCCTGAAGGGTTCAGGTTATCTCCACAAGTTCCATAGAAAATTCTGCAAATAAGAAAATGCCTCAAAAATCTGTATTAAAAAAAAATAAGCTTTCCAAAGCTAATCTGTTTTAATGATTCCAACTGTCTGTAGTTTTTAATGTTACATTTTTTTCAAAATAATAAAAAAAAACACCCACAAAGTGACAAGAATATTAAACATTTAATTCTGAAAACAAGATAACAAAGCCATGCAGCAGTATCAAAGGACATTCTCTCCTCCCCTATTACCTAAGGAAATCTTTGAAATGGGCAGATGTTAACATAAATTATTCTCAGCCAAGTTATGATATAACCAAAATTTTGAAAACTTTAAAAGCATTGTAGTATTCTCTTAAGTTGCTCATCTATATGTGATGTTCTACTTCTCTTAAAAATGCAAGCCATAAAATCAGAAGCAAAATGAAATTCTGTCAGATGGTATTAGATTATCATCCATTTATTTGGCAACATTGAGATCTTTTGCAGACTAGATACTGAGAGTTAATGGAGGAGCTAACAGCCAAAGTACTATTTATGTTTGGGTTTCATTTCCTGTTGCAGAAGAAATTGTGATAACCAGGAACTCAAGACTCATAGAAAGTTTTTTACATTACTATATTCTATAGTTATTCCATACTTTGTCATGATTTCTGCTTGCATCTTCAGAATATATAATTTGCTTGTGATTTTCCTTAAAGATCTATTTGAATTAAGAACTGTTTTGTGTTTACGAAGTACAGCAAGGCCAAGTGGAAGGTCCTGCACCTGGCAGGCATAAGTGCAGGCTAGGCAGAAAATGAATGAGAGCATCCCTGGGGAGAAGGACTTAGTGTGTTTGTTGATGGGAAGATCAACATGAGCCAGCAATGTGCTCTTGCACCCAGAAAATCAACAGTATCCTGGGCTGCATCAAAAGAAGTATAGCTAGTCAGTCAAGGGAAGGGATTCTCCTCCTTTACTTTGCCTTTGCTTCTCATTTTTATTGCTCAGCATTGTGCTGCATGGTAGGAAATATCCTTTTGACCAGTTTGAGTCAGCTGTCTTGGTTCTGTCCCTTACCAGCTTCTTCTGCACTCCCAGTTTCCTTACTGGCAGGGCAGTATGAGAAGCCAAAATCCCTGACTTAGTGCAAGCACTTCTAAGTAACAACATCAGTGTGCTATTAACATTATTTTCATGCTAAATCAAAAAAATGGCACCATTACCACTCACATTCCCAGTTTCTTTTGCAACCATGTGTTTTTGAGCTCTGAATTCTTTTTTACAAAAGTTTTGAGGAAATTCTTATGACAACAACATTTTTTTTCGTTGTTACCTATCAGCGAATATTTCATGGGGAGAAGGGATAGTTAGGCATGTAAAGAAAAAAGAATGTTCAAAACAAGAAAAGAAATTTTCACTGAATTTAGTTTTCTGATTTCAGCTGACAATATGTGAAACTTTAGCACTTTTATGCAAGATGACTGGATTACTAATAGGATGCTTTAAATACTTTCTCTTGGTAAGGTTCTTAATTTTTAATCTCAGGGAAAGAAAAAGAAAAACACAGCAATATTCTTCCAAATACAATGCTCTCAATCCAGAAGAAAAATGAGTACTAGCACAGTAGGTGGTCGCCTTCCTGCTGAATCACTATCAATGCCTGCACCATCTGGATTTTCCTTGGAGACCTCCTATCCAAGAACTGACAAGACCAAATCTTATTTATGTGACGAGATCATATGTATGCAAGCAAATCTAGTATCATTTGTTAAGTTTACAAATACTGTATGAAACAACTAGTGTGTAAGTAGGCTTTATGAAATTCTATGTCAGTGAAATTTTGTGCATTATTCAGTTTACATACACTTGTAAGAAAAATGTACCCAGTAAATAAAATAAGATTTCATTTTTGTTGGAAAAAAAATATAAAAAGTTATTTTACTAAAAATGAATAATTAATGTAATTATTGCCTGTGCCCATTTTTTTTCATCATGCAGAACATCTAAAAGCAGTAGGTCAAGAGGTAGCATAGCAGCCTACAAAAACTGAATTAAACAGAGCTTATACAATGAAATTAAATATTTTGTGCCCAAAAGCTTTGATTTATTAAGTAATTTAACTTTTTAACTGCAGCTTAATTTCATTCTGTTTAGAATTTGAGAAAAATGTATATCCATGTTCAAAGGATTTTAAAGAGAAACTGGTATTTTTTAAACCCTGAAACAATGCATATATGATTTAGAAGAACCTAAATTACAAACAGACATCTATAAAGAATTATGAATGATAACTGAGAGCAGCAAGCATTTCAAATCTCTGAGCAATGTAGCCATCACAAATATCCCATATAACTCAGAATGAAAGTTATATATTTCATTACGTACAGTTTTATACTAATATCCAAAAATAGGGAAGTAGTGGAAAACCAAGTTCAGAAGTTCATATCTAGGTTTAATACAAACTGAACAAAATTACAAGGCACTATAGTTCTGACCTCCTACTCGCTCATGAATCTTTCATGGTATCAAAATACTTCTTCCCTCTTTTTTTATAGTTAGTAATCTGGCTACTTTCCCAAAGAAGCATTTTTCTACTAATCTAAATGTTACCTACTAGTTTCTCTCTTTTCTTTTTTTTGTTTGCTATTTTTTCATTATCATTAATACACATACACTGGATAAATACTTCAGATAACCAATTGAGGAGCAGCACCTCTGCATAAAGAGAAGCCAGAACAAGATTTCCTCCACTGCACCACTCAGGCTATCTAAATTAGAAGGCATTCTCTATAGATCTACAACTGCATGGTGATAAGGCATTCCTAGAGTTGAACCAAGCCTCAAGCTATAAGAAATAACTTTAATCCCTACTTGTTCAGTAGTGTTAAGGATGATGTTGAAGTCTGAATCTGAGAAATGAGCTGCACTGGCAGCTGCTCTCAAATATGCTTGCTTTATAGCTCAAGCTGGCCTCTGCATGCTGAAGTCAGCAGCTCTTATTATACTACTGAAGAGACTCAGTATAGCTCAGGTGTTGAACTCAGTTGTGAAAGCACAATTTTTAACTGCCTAAAGAATAAACGGACATTTCTAGTGACTGCAATAGAGACAATAACAATTTTCATAATGTACACATACAGTACTCATAGCCTTCCAAGATTGTTGATGACTATTGCCTTCTCCGTGGCAAGAACACTGCAGCACAAATGATGCCTTCTTACAAACATTTCATTTCCTATAGATGGAACCCTGCAAAGTGGACAGATGTCTACAAGAACATGACAACATGAGGCGTAGACTTGTCAGTCATTCTGGCCCAGCTCAGCCACACATAATCTCTCAGCATATCAGACATTTACGGATTGCAGTGTGTCTGAAACTTAGTCTTACAGGTGTGCTTAACCTTGAGCTCTCACACATGATTTTTTGTCTAGATCCAAGTCACCTGCTTCTTCCCTATTAGTACTGTGGATGCTTGCCTCTTCTGTTACATGCTCTGATATTTATAAAATCATTTTCAAATGTTTTAATTGTCCATTTTCTAATCCTGAAGTATATCACAAACATTGTGCAGCCTTTTTTTTTTTTTTTTTAAATTTGTAAGAGGCCATTTAGAATTTAGGTGCTTAGTGGTTTAGTTAAGGGGGATGAGAAGTATCCACAGAATACCAAACAAGCAAAAGCCAGTATACTTACTTCTAGCAGATGTAGCTGGACATTTTGTTTCTGACTTACGGGTGCTGCATAAAAGGCATGTTCAAATTAGGAATCAAATTAAGGCTAATAAAGTAAGCCAAATAATATTTAAATAATTGAAGCCCTGTTTGTGCTAAAGCAAACTTTCTATTTTAAATTAATCATCATTAATAGAAATAAAATTCATACTTAAAATATGTTTTCCCTTTGTATTCATACAAGCAAGCAGACAAGAACACAACTGAAGCTATGCCTTACAAAAGTACCATGACCTGCATTTTTAAAAATCACTAGGATAGAAAACAGAGTTCTGCTTCTTTCAGGTGCTTTCTTTAGCTAAAAATTAATAATCAAATGTAAAACTCCTCAACATTTTAAGTCAATGAGATTTGCAAACACACAGCAAAAGATCATACAGATGTAATCATGCATTTTCAGAAACAGGTCTGAGTGAGAAGGATATTCTGTTTCTGGGAAAGAAAAGCAAGAGATAAATATACTATTCATTTTTCTGCAGTTACACAATCAGGTAGAGCATTTTGAAAAGCACAGAGTTACATTTATGTGAAAGCCACAATTCCCACTATTGAAAATATACTTATGAATCACATGCTATCATATCTCAGTTGCAGAGATAATTGCAGTATGCAAATGCATATTCCTTCCTTTTGCTGCAGCCTCAGACTGATTCAGACATATGGTTTGCAGAATGCTTGCAACTGTCTCACTTTTGGCACTTCAAGTACAGGAAGCAATACGTTATTTGTATATTCTGTTAGGGACTAATACAACACAAAGCCCAGTGAAACAGTTCAACTTTAGATCATACCTTTCAAGTCTCTCCTGGCTCGTCTACACTGTTTCCTGAAAAGGAATCACTTACATTTTTTTGTAAAGGTAGTTTGACATCTGCTCTAGTGGTCATCACTAACCTTAAGGCTTCTTTTGCATTGTTCTCTGTTTATGCTGCATTTTTTTTCCATTGCCTCTGTATTAGGACCCAGACCTGAACTCAGTGAAGACAACAGAAATCTTTCCATTACTTTATGATAAAAGATTGGAAACCAAGTCTCCCTCCGGGATGAGAAGTGAATTGCATGACTTCCAACCAGAAAGGCTACAATCTGCATCAGGATGCTTGACTGTCCCACCGCACCCAAGTTTCTGAGTATTTGTACAAAAGCTACAGATTTGCTGTGTCAGCACGTTAGGCAGCAATGCTCCTAAAGACAAGAAATAAAATATGTTTCTCTCATTCAGTGTCAACAGTATTTACATGTCAATCCCAGTTACATTCTATTTTAATATGGCTTAGAGTAATTCAATCAATTTTTTTTTCTCCTGTGCTTATTTTAGTACCAGAGAAGTTGCCTTTTTAAAAATCTGACTGATCACAGAGAGAGCAATACAAATATTACACCTTAGTCTTTTTAAGCAGTGTACACGCACATTGGTCATTAATTTTCCCATTAGTAAAAGGACACTTATCAGTTCTGTCCTCCAAGATCTACAGTAATGTCTTTTCTTTGAGGAAGAAAACAGGTTAATAAATAATCCAAATTCTGAGGTTTATTGGCCTTTTTTGTCATTCACTTCCAGTGGGAATTATAGCAAGGAACAGTTGCCCTTGTTAACCTGCAAACATTTTTCACTCAGTTAGGTCATTGCCTCTGGCTCAAGGGTCCAATTTTCCTTTCATTCATTAAGCACATTGGGAAGCGGAGTTCCTAACCCTTTCCAGTCTAAATGTGGAACAATCACATCCCCTCACAATCAAGTGCCCATGTGCTGGGACCTTTACGTTTCACCGTGATCTCTCAGTGACGCAAATTTTTAACAATTGAAGGATATTAAGTCAAAAAGTCGTTTTCTAATTGGAGGAGCTCAGGGGATTTCAAATAATGAACTCTTATAAACTGGAAGCTGGTACATGTGCCTTTTTAATTACTATATATTTTTTTTAATTGGGGGAGAGGGCACTGCTAATCTCAGAAAGCAGATTCCAGAAGTTCTGCCTATGAATATCATAGGATATTCATATATCCTATGAATAAAGGAAGGCAATGAAGGATAACAGCTAAAAAATAGCATAAAAAATTATTGTTTTCATGAGTTGAACTGACATATTCTCATATGACATTTTACTGGATGGTGTTACAGCTAGAAAACAATGCCATTTTAGTTTTTCAAAGTTTATGTGACATAACTAATTCAGATATTACTTTTGGGGCATTCATAAAAAACAGAGAATGTCTTCTTTTTATTGCTAAAAGTCTTTGCTACAGTGAGTCTCAATGGATGCAGAGATGGATAAATGATGGATGCAGCCTTGTAACTGAGAGCTGAACACCTGAGTTCTATTTAAATAGTTTTCCATGCATACAATTGCCTGTGCCAAAATATAATAAATTGAGCAATAGTGTTTAAACAGAGCCAATGATATTAAGATAAGCAGAAATAATCACTAATCCTTCACAGCAGTATAATTGAAGACTTTGTAATGAAAAGACTTAGAAATGGGAAAAACTGAAAGGGAAACCTCCAAAAAATTGCTCAGAAGGAGCAATAAGGAGAAAGATACTTGAATGCGAGAAACATGGAATGTGGAAAAGATTGAATCCAACATCTTCGTACTGATTTCTGATCATCCTATTGCTCAGTAAAAGTACAGGAAGGATTCCACATGAGCTGTATGTAATGACTTTATGGCACAGTGTGAAGGGGTAAACAGGGCATGAGATAAGCACACTGTGAAGCTGAATTTTGACAATGGGAGACAAAGGGAAGGGGATGCAGGCTAAGGACTGAACAGAAGGAAACAATACAAAGAGATCTGGATGTGTGGGATGCATGTAAATAACTCAGTTGCAGACAGAGGAAGAGAAAGAAATTGACACGAACACTGATGTTAAACAGAAAAAAAGAGCTGAGGATGGGATGCTGGCAGAAGAAAAGCTGCTATGGGTCTTCAACTTCCAAATACTGAGCTTATTGTTGTCTATATAGAGATTTCCAGAAAAGACTGCAGACATGTCAGAGGAAGTAGAATTTTGTTCAGTGGGGAAAGATGGAAAGGGAAATTTTGGAATTATGTGTTGGCCAATTGTGGAAGAAATTGGAACTGAGTCAAATTTTCAGGGAGATTCCCAAAGAGAGGGAAAAACAAATTTGGTGTTTTTCAAAAGCATACACAACCAGCTTCCTTCTTATTAGTACAACTTATGTCTCAGTGTCAACATTTTGCTATTTCTAGAAAAGGAGAGAAGAAACATTTTGTGTGAACCAAGTGACGGTCTACATGCAGACAGCAGAAGTGTTCAGCTAGAAGACTGTAGCACAGTTTGTGTTCTTTCTGGAATAAACTACCAATGCAGGAAGGCTATTTAGAATTTCTTACATTCTCAGTGTTTCAGAGAAAGAGATTGATCAACCACAGACTAAGTCAGAAAATTTTGGAAGACATTTTTTTCTTCATTTGGGTTTTGTCAAAATTAAAATTTTTACATTTTATATATACAAAGGTTGCTCCAAAAGTAACGCCTCCTCCTTCCTTGCATGGAAAATATAACATATACAAAGAGTACAATAACACAACTTGATAAAGAAAATTATCAGCTAAAAAACACTATTTTTCAACATGTGCACCACCATTACTTATGTGTTTTTGCTTGCATGCCATACTCATAAAAATTTGCATCAGCTGTGCATGGCTGTTTGGAACAAAGCTTGTCTTTCCCATTGCTGTTGCCGCTGTTGAAACACAGCCTCTCTGTGCCCACATCCGCTGTTTGGGTCTCCATAAACATTCAGCAAGTGTTGATGAATATCAAGGGGTGCATTTTTTTTTTTTTTTTTTCATGGAGAAATACACTTCCATACCTTTGCTTCTTATGCTAATCCATGTCAGATGCCATTTTTCCAGGTTTCCCCCTTTGCTGCCATCTGTCACACAGCAAAAAAATTTAATGGAATATTGGTGGGAAGGTTCACTCTCCCTTTCCATACCACCAACATCCACCTCAGATGTCATGGGCCAACATAATAAAATAGGAGGCATTACTTTTGGAACAGCCCTCATATATTTATGTATGCACACTATGAGAGAGAGAGAGTTTTTTGTTGATATAGTTATAACTCTTCATTTGTCAATACTGTCCCAGATACTGGGTAGATTCTAGATGAGGATCTTTACTCCAACTATTTTCGCATCCAGTCGTGCTAATACAAATTGAGCCAAATCAGGGAGCCAAAAGAAAGAGCTGGAAAATCCTCATTATCCCCTAGGGTTCAGGGCAGGCAGATGTGGCTAGGAGACTGTGCTTCCTAAAGCTTCCAGCCTCCTACTTATTCCGGAACAATTTCTTTTTATTTCTTTTTTAAAAATGAATATTAAAATCTTTTCCATGCAGGAATGAAACAATGCTTGTAAAACTTGTGTGAGTGTGGCAGATTTATGCTGGGGGAATCCAACTGTCTTTCACTTAGTGGCAGTTACAAAGCTTTGGGCAGCAGAGATTCAAATTCCTATAGGGCATCAGAGATTCAAGTTCCTATAGGAGCTCTTTCTATAAAAAATAGTTCCACTTCCACACAGCAAAAAGAATCTGAGTGGGACCCATCTCTTCTTCCCAACCGGGCTCATGAATATTTTTCTCTTTTACTGCCCCAAAAATCAATCAAGCAAACCCAACACATTTCTGAAAGCTTCAATTTTGAGAAAACACCACCTTTTTTGGGGAGCTCCAATGCAGTGGAGCTTTTTTAATTACTTTACCCAAGTGCTTTGGATTGCTTGAATGGCACTGTTACACCAATGCCACTTTCCATCTGGACTTCCTCTAAGTACAGATATCAAGTAAAACTGCCTGAAAACGAGTACATCCATTTCAAAGGGAAAGTATAGACTTATTTTTGAATGAATAAAGATAAATTTAAAAATAACAAAATACTCTCTGAAATAGGATTGCTGCTTTCTGCCTAATTCTAGTAAAAAACACAGGTGTTACTAGAAGCTCAGACATCTCAGCTAAAGGATAAAATGAATGATAAAGAATGATACCACTGCCAACTCTTATCCCAAAACTGATGATGCTGTCGCTGCAGACAACAAACTTTCAATGTCAGCAGTTATTTTAATTTTACTGCAACTTTAGTGCTATTTGGGGGTGTTCATGAAAGCTCAGCTTCTGGAATCTTGCAGAGACATGTGAATTTCTGTGTAATTTTCCCCTTTAAAATAGGTTTGTATTGGCCAGCTCTAAATTTTAACTCAAAATGCTCAACCATCACAAAGCAGATGGAAATACCTTTCTCTTCAATATAAGTTTCTTGAAAGTTCATGAATTTTAAGGCAGTTCTCTGAAATTCTGGAGCTCAATTCATAATCTTTGAGTTCTCATGCTTGGCAACATAAGATTTTTTCTTTGCCCACACACAAGCTGATGCAAGCAAGTCATGAAAAAGGCTGAATACATCTTGCTGTAGTGTGCTGCCAAACCTTTGTTTGCTGACAAGAGAAGTATTTTGGAAAGGCCTGAGAAGTGCTGCAAATTTCTTTGCCAGCTTTAAAAAAATTGAAGTTGCACCTCTGTATTCCAGGCCACACAGACTGAAATCATTTCTGAAATTGAGATTACGCAGGAAAGAATGTCCTCATATACATTTTTTAAAGGACTGAAGCCCAAATGCAATACTGACTCTTTACATTATAAGTCAAAGTTACAAGACAAACTTATTTTTGTGAGTGTGCATGGTAATAGCAACAGATTGTGCTAGTCTGTTCAGGAAGAAACACTTGTAGGTTAACTTCTTGATCACATTGAGAAATTATTTAAGAAACACTGTTAAAGTTGTTTACACTTTCCATGTACTATACATAAATATTTGTTTATGGAGCAACTGTGTAGTGCTTTGCCTTTGTCAGCAACTGGAAATTGTTACTAATAACTACATCCAGGGTTTCAAATTCTATAACCTCTATCTGACTCCATGTAATACTTTCCAAGAAACTGCAAAGTGAGAACTCTGGCTTGGACTTCAATGAAAAGTTATGCTGAGATTCACAAAAGCGTTCTGTGAGAAACTTGTTAAGTATTTCCAATACTGCACATTACCCCCTATCTCCACAGCCATGCAGAGAAGTCCCTATATTCTTACACAAAATGTGTTTATAGTGTCAGACAGAAGTTTGAACCCATTCTTAAAATCAGACCTAACCCCTGCAGTACAATATAGTATCACATCATTCCTTTCTTCTCTACCATCAAGTTTCAAAAGCTCCATTTTTTCCTTTTTTCCATCTAACTAAGTCCCTGAACTGTCCAGCTGTATAGGGTGGTATTTATACGACAGCAGACATATAAGTCCCAAACTTTCTCCTCCCATTTTATTTCCACCTTTCACTCTTTGGTAATTGATTCAACATAATGAATGTTTACTTCCTGTTATTACATGTTACACAAATAACAGAAGGTCTGAAGTGTACTTTGGAAATTATCTTGTTTGTTTAGTTTTAAGACATCAGATCTTACTACATTACCTTGCTAACTTAAAGAGAAACTTTAGGTATTCAAGACAGACAAATTAGCTGAGGAAAGCATACAGGGCATTCTGTTGTTCTCCTTCAAGGAGCACTATTCCCAGATTCCAAAAGCTATCCCAGATAAATTAATACAGTATTTGGCCCATTGTTAGCATTCTATCCTTAACAATATCTAGCATAGAACAATACCCAGTGGATTTTGTGGGTTCAGCTTTCTACAAAACTATTCTTTCCTTCATACCAAAAAGGACAAAAAAGAAGAAAACACAGAGGCATGGGAAAGTAAGTTAGGCAGGAAATAAATTGATATTCACATTTGTTTTCCAAAAGAAATGCATATTAAAATAATAATAATAATAATAATAATAATAATAATAAGATATATACTTAAAAGTATGACTTTTTAGCATTTAATTACTATTTATTCAAAGTCCTCTGGGATAGAATTAGTGACACATCACAGATCAGAAAAATGAATATCCTTAAATTCACACTGATCAAAGTAAAACCCGAAAACATGAGAACTGACTATTCTTTCCAGTTTTTTAACATGTACATTTAATCTAGGTCACGATTTGAGAATAGAAAGGCTTTAGAGACTTCATATCACATAAGAATTCTTAGGACAAGAGTTAATTTTACCTAATACTAGAAAAGCAGTTTCAGAGCGGTTCACTCTCTACTACTTAGAAAACTCAGGAAACAAATGACAGTCCATAGAGTTTGGGTACAGCATAATTAATTGATGTTCATTTCACATTCATGATACTTGATGAAAACTGAAAGTAAAGAATGGTCGCTGTATACGAACTAAGAGTGGTCTGATGGAGTCAAAAACACTGAAAAATTCACAAACAGAATATATATATGTGAATAAAAGCAAAACATCACTACTGTTAGTCTCAACCAAGTTTCCCATTAGTTTCTTACTGGTAGGTGATCAAGTCCTAGAATTGTAGAAAATCCTCCAGTGACAAAACATCCAGGTTTTTCTTCTCCACATGGAAGTCCCCAAAAGACTTCTCAAGTTCCAGAAATCACACCTACTAACCAGTATCATCAAATAAAAGGTGGAGAGATTCTCCATAGTACCTCCCTAAAACCCAAAGAGAGTTTACATTCTCCAGCAGAAAGCATCATCCCTATGGACCAACCTTTCCCATTACTAAAATCTTATCTGCAACACTGCATATATTTTTTATAAATTATCACTATCATCACTCAAAATCCCATTTTTAATTTGTGTTGCACAGATGGGAGAATGCTGCTCAGTTCAGGCTGCATTTTGGAGCACCCGTATCACACACTTAAGCTCTGGCTTGAATTTCTAGAACTCTTGTCTATATAGTCAGCTGCTGACAATGTACGAAACAGTTTCCGTACTTTTTGCACAAGCCGAAGTGTGCAAAGGGATTAAATAGTGTGACTGGATAAGTAAAGTGGAGAGAGGGAGGCTATGCACACATGCTCCAAACACATTGTTATATTTCTGAGCAGTCCACACTATAGACTTTCTGGCTGGAAGAAGTTATAGCACAGATCAAACTATGCTGTGTGAAAAAATTGCAAGTGAGAAAAAGAGGTTTCTCTTCATCACCCTCCAACATATATATGAAAAGAAAGAAGAAACAACTCCAGTGTGGATCTGCTTTATGAGACCACAGCAATACAACAAGATATTACTAAAATGGTACACTTGGTTCTAATAGCATAGTTAATTGTTAATTCTTAGTAGGATTTCTTTTCCTAGTATGGCTTTGCCAGTAGGAGGCTCAAAATATTTCCTGAGAAACATTAAAATTTAAAAACAAAAGATATTTTCAGGGTTATTTGATGCATTTTTCCATTCAAACAGGCTTAAGTTTTGAAAACAACATTATTATCAGCTTAGATTCATATTCTGTAATCCTGTAAAAGAGTAAAAGGGTGGAGATAGTGAGTTATTTTTTTATTGATAAAATTTAAGTTCTCCACCTAATTCTGGACAAGCGGATGACAAAATTTTGCAAATCCAATTTTCTTCTGATTTTCCTTTTCTAAATACATTCGTATTAGCAAATTATATCTCAATTTCAGAAAGAACATGCATTCCTCACATAAATCATTCTAACTCCTTTGAAGTGAGCCTGCTGTGTGAATAACAAAATCATCTTCATCATATCCCAGACAGGATGTCTAATTAATTAATTTCTAATTTTTACATGTTTTCTGAACGCACCTAGATTTCACACTGAAGACATGCCCCCATATGTCTATCTGCATTACCTTCAAAGGTGTCTTACCAGGTTTTCCAATATCAGCTGTTTCAGGATTCCTCTCAAGAATATTTTTTTTATTGCTTTGATTCATATCATTCCAAAGGTCTGCATTTTTCCTTATCCTATTTCCCTTTCCAGCAGCTGTAAGCTACTTTGATCTGGGAATATAATTTGATAGACTAAGTTGCAGTGTTCTGGTTCCTCTCCCCTAGTACCAAAGGGGTCAGTCAGACACATGTGCTTACTTCTCAAATGCCCAAAGGTACATAGCCATAATTTTGACAGTTACTGCCTGTATTATCTTTCTGTCTTCAATCCTTGGTAGAGATTTTAGATAATTCTTTTTCTATTTAAATTGAAGAAAAATTTTCTCACTGGTGTGTGACAATGCTCAGAATTAATTTTCTAAATTACTGTCACAAAAAGTTCACTGATATTTCAGACTAAGAATCCAGACCCTCTTGAATACAGAAGACAAAAAATATAAACGCTAATTTAGTTATTTTTTATCCATAGACAACAGTGTCCACAAATGTACACTTGTGAGGAGAGAACACAAGAATCAAATGTGTGTGACAATTTTTTAACATTCTCCTTCGGGGTCCATGGATCAATATCAGCTGTGAAACTGGACCTGAAGAGCACGTTTGTACCTGCTCTTTGGAGCCTTCTTGTCCTGACTACATCTTCTTTTTTCTTTCCTTTCTTTGTCAGACAAAAACTGAAGTAATTCTTTTCTCATTCCTAACCAGTTGCCTCTTGTACAATATATTTATTTCTTGGCTTTCATGTTTGCATAAGAATCTTGTAGCACTCAAGTACACACATTGAACAATAAAGATTAATCACATAAACTGAGAACTCAGAAGAAAAGAATCAACAGAGCTAAAAATGTTTAAAGTTCTGCAAGGGTTCAAAGTTTACAAACTAAAAGGACAAGAGTTTCTGGAAGCAGACTTATGAGTAAACAACCTCACTATGACCTCATGCTCATATAAGGAGTGAAGAGGAGGAGATGGACCCGTCCGGCAGGAAGTTACAAGAAATCTGCTGAGCTAAAAAACAGCAGATAAAATAATATATGAAGGTCTGCAGTTGAATCTGAAGAGGACAAATCTCCAAGGACTAACTGGAAGAAACTACATTACAACATTTTCCTGGCCTATAAGACGAAGTGAGGAAGTAAGCAAAGCCCAGACCCAGTGCCAGATCACCGGGATTCACTGAAACTTTCTGCCTGCCAGAACATCCTCCAAATTGAACAAGAGGGAAAAGAGGCAACAATGATTCTTTCTTCATAATCTTCATTAACTAGGAGCTGTAAAACAGCAAAACCTAGGGACTGACCTGGCGATGGTCCGTGTGAATCTGCTGAGCTGTCCACAGGAAGAAAATTCCCAGAACAATGCACAAGAGGGCTGAACTAAAAGGATTAGGAAGTCTATCTAAACATATAGAATGAGGTTCAACTCTCCTATCAGACAAAATAACCAGTAATGTTTGAAAGGAATTTCTGCAAACTGACCTTTCTAGCATGAGAAAACATGCCAGGTACCTAACTAGTGAGGAGACAATACCAGTTCAAAGAGCACCTGACTAGAAGCAACGCTGTGGAGAGAAAAGATTGGAATGGTAATTGGTACCTATTTATATTCAATCTAATTGGAGAAGGGAGCCAAGTAGCTATTGAGGAAATGTGGTTAAATTTGAGGGAAAATGAGGGAAAAGCACTATGCTAAAGTCAAAAGGAAGTATGAGGGAAATACAAGTGTTAGGAAGGAACAGAAGCTAGGAAAAAACATCGCAAGAAGTCAGAAAGTGTTTATTTTAGGGAAAAGGTAAGGAGCCAGGGCATGGAGATCCAGTAACAAATCCAGTTACTGTTTTAGGATGCAGTGACATATGAACAGGTACATAATTAATACAATTAAATAAAATCAGCCTTCTCAGAGCAATGAACTGATTTCATATGCTGATCCAGATTCATAAAAGTAGATTTACTGAGTTCTGCCCAGAGTAATCCACAGGTTTATGTCATCCATTCCTTCAGTTTCAAATTGATCTCATTCACAATATTTCCAATGTCATATATGTCTGTGTTTTCCAAACTGAAATAAAAAGAAAGGAAGGAAAAAGTCGAAAAAGAAAAAAGAAGAAAAAGAAAAAAAAAAAAAAAAAGGAGAATGAAAAAAGGAAAAAGAACAAAAAAAGAAAAGGGGGGGGGTGGGAGGGAGAGAAAAAAAGAACTCCATAGCCTTTTCTTTTTTTTTTTTTTTTTTTTTTTTTTTCCATTTTCATATAATATAAATTTGTGGAAAAAAATAGAACTTACAGAACACAGCATGGAAGTATAGAAGCATTTCATGCTACATGTATTATCCTACTGACTTAGGATCCTGCCATCTTCTCTAAAATTTCCGTATTGAGTAGAAAAGAACAAGCAGATCTCAGACCAACCAGAAGTGACCTCTAGATGAGTCTGCATCACTCACTGGTATATGTAAGGAGTTTGGAAAGGCTGATCTTTCAGGTTGGGTCCTTCAGTTGAGTGCCCACTGTCAGACACAGCGTGAGTGTCCTAGACCAACTATCATCCTATTGGTCCAGAGACTAAGGCAGGACAAGATTTCAGGAATCAACTTCTAGAAAATCTAATTTCCCAAACTCTGGCCTTTACTTCATATCGTAATAATGAAAAAGATGTCTGTACATACAGACTGCATAAGGTCAGCATTTATGTCCTGCAAACGAGTCCCTTAAAAATTCTCCTGTGCTCTTGAATCAGTTTGTAGAAGTATTTCTTCCACATGAACATTTGCCTCACCACACTTGTCCAAGCTTGTTACTTATTTCTTTGTTCAAAGGCTTGGCTTCTCATTTCACAGCAATTGTTAGTGTAAAATAGAAATATAAAAGCTACAGGGTATATTATGTATAATTGCTTCCCATTTTTGAGCTGCCAGGTTTTCCCCCACATATTGTTATGATAATAATTTAACAAAGAGATAAAGAGAGAAATCATCTTCTTGTAACATTGTAAATGTCACTGTTGCCAGTCAATAAGACAGAATGGCCAGGATGAGATAAGAGTGGAAAAACCTTGCAGACGTGAAGCATGTGGAACCTGAATGATGGAAATTCATAGCAATAAGTTCAGAGAAGCTAAGCAGGATGCAAGTGGGGTAGCAGGCAGGTACATTATATAAAGGGAGTAGTGTGTGTGTGTACAGATACACATGTGTTTGTTTACTGTAGATGAAGGAACAGAGTGAATTCAAAGCTCTATGACTCAAAATAAAAAGAGCTAAATTCATAACATGTATTTGTGTGGCAGCCTTTACCACACATGTCATATCTGCAATGGTCTGTGCTCCAGATGGCTGGATAATGAGAGCCCACTGGCCTGGTCTGGACGAGGTTCCCAAGTCTCTTAAACGTTAACTCAGGGTGCCAGTAGGCACACAACTGCACAGGCCATATATATGTCTAAAACAAGTGCAACCTCTGTGAATTATACTACCTAGGGCAGGTAGGAATGCAATAACAAAGATCGGAATAACCTTCCTGTGGTGATGTTATGGTGAGGGACTTCACTAAAGGAAGACTAAGAAAACTGTGATACAGTTTCAAGAAAATATGATCTAAATTTCAATAAACTTGTTTTCTATGAATTGCCAATAGTTGACTGCTCAGCAGTCAAAACTATGGGGAGCAACCATAAAAATTTCATATCAGTACTTGGGTACTTTAACCTCATTCATTCTGTTTTAAAAGTGGTGTCAAGCTGTTGGCTCTGCTACAAAAATTGTATGAGCTAAAGAAAGACATGTGAATTCAAGCCTGAAGCAGCATTTAAGGGGAAACAGACTACACAAAGTATTAAGGCTTGTGATGGTGATGGAGACACATGCACTCTAATTCAGTCTATTGGCTAGTCAGAGTAAAGGAGTTTCTTGTAGGCAACATAAACTCCTGTCCTGTTATTAATGTTAGTAATTCATTCTGGATGATATTTTGTGCCAGCCCCACCTATCATTCACACTTCATGGGTTGTTCAATTAAAAATACTAACAACTGCCAGCTTTATAACATTAAAAGCAAACAGTTGTTATTAAAATAGAAAATAACAGCAACACTTATCATCAGACCACCATAACGTTGCACAGCTTGGCACAAGTCTTGAAGTCTCTGCTGTACTGAGGCCCAGTACAGACCACACACAGAGCCTGAATTAGAACATAAATTTTAAAAAACAACAATAATGATAAAAATAAAACGGTATGTCTTAATCAGGATTTGCAATATTTCCATCTGCTTTACCTAATCTGGAAGTGACAGAGCTGCTCAAACATGAACTTTCCATCCCAGTGGGAAAGTCTGATATTCTGATACTTACTTTTATAATTAACTGCAACAGAAGTTTAATATTTCTCTTCATTCTTTTTCCGTTATTTCAGCTGAATTATTTCAATATCTCTGAATCAACTTATTTTATCTGTCAAATCCACACTGAAATAAAAGCATCTATTCTCTCTGCTACCATGGATCCCCAGGGAGTGACTGCCAGGCTGTATGGAAAACAGTCCAGATGCACAGCATCTTTTCCATTTGAAAAAAGGGAGCATGAAAGATCCAAACAATTTCTCTATGTCTTTGCTAAGCCTGCGCTCAGGCAGAAATTAAACACTGATTCATCTGAAATATTTCCTTCTCCTATGAAACTTTCCCTAAATAAATAAATAATTCTATTTTGATAAAGCCACTTTTACTAATATGTTAAATTCTGACCAAATTTCATCCACTTGCATATTGAAATCACTGTAAATTCTAAACAAACGTAAACAAGAGACTCTTCAGGGTGTGTACACATGTATCTAAAAACTACACCTAAAAACTACAGTAAGAACCTCATTCTGCCCATTCAGAATCAAGCACACAACAGTTAAATCTGCAAATCAAACATGTTTGTACTACAGCTCTCTTGTGCTTGAACACTGTGATACAATCTTTAATTATACAGACACAGTATTTTTTTTCTACAATCCCCCTCTATTTCATTCAGTGCACAGAGTGAAAGGTAACTCAGAAATGAATCAGTGTTCTGCAGTGAATGAACCCATTGTCTGTTGCTCCCTTGCCTCACTCGCTGCACAGCTTAGAAGGTGTCCGGTAAATGAGGCAAAGGGTTGCAGGAAGAGGATTGTTCATCCTGTGCTCAGTGTGCCTCCTAAAATTATGTCTACAATTACACCATTAAACACAGCAATTGCAGTTCTCATGCACAACAAGCCCAACTTGATGTCATCTGTATAAACATCGTGATTGTTTTCTAACATTTGAAGAGCTAAATTTGTGCTGTTCTTTATACACAGATCAGTAGGACTTCTGCACTTGATATCAGACTCTAGCTGGCTCAGACTTTCTGCAGAGAAAGGAACCATTCACTGAGAAACCTTAAGTCTAATTCACACACACACACAAATAATAAAAAGGAGTGAGGGAAGATGTGAAATAAATTCCTATAATACTTGAACCAAAATGACTCAGCCTTTGAAAAAAGTGAATCCAGTTTGCAACACTACTTCTAAGAGGGCAACTGCTCATTTCAGTATCAGAAAGCTTGTTATGTTGTGTGAAACTGACATTGCTGAAGACTACCAAAGTGCTGATATGTGAACCTAATTTGGAGGATTTGCAAGCTGTGGAACTAGTAAGATCACAGATAACAGAGGGATGGATCTATTACAGACTTTCTCTGGTTTCATCATGACATAATGCTCCAAAAATCAGAAAGTAAAATATAGAGTTGGCTCCAGTCCAAGCATCCAAATATGTTAACTAAGTTGGCTTAGTGGCTTGCAGTAGCCAATGGATTTCATTTTTTCATCATTTCATTTTTAGAAAAATAAACACAATGAACATTACTGAAGACTAAAAGTTCTCATTAAAGAGACAAATCTGGCTTCTTCAAAGCAGAGGGCTGCAGTTTACATTCAGGACTGCTATAGTCCTCCCTTCTTTCCTTTTCCCCTCCAGTTAGCATCATTCAGCACACCACAGACTCTGGGTCACATACAGTCATATGGCTTGCAGAGCTCCACTCCTTGTTCCCCTCTACACATCACAACTGTGCTTACTCCCTGCCTTCTGCTGTAAAATACCTTCAGCCTGAACAGAAAAGATAATTTATACCATTAAGCACGATACTCTGGCTCCAAGTCCATTCAGGCTTTGGCAGTTTTAGTAAAACTGTCAAAAAACAATGGAAATGTGTTGCATTTACTGTAACGATTTTTGTGTTGTAAACACCTGGTGTTGATGGATCAGATATTTTTCATAGGCTATATAGTGATTTTGATTGCTGCTGGCTTTGGGCTTTGAACTTTGAACATCTTATCATCAGACTTTTTTACAGGATCTATATTAGAAGCTGAGTGAGAAAGGATGCAGGATGTATTCATACACACACAAAACAAAGAAAAAAACCTTTTTCCTATGTGCTGTTCAGATGAAAAAGATAACTTTCAAGAACTTTGAGGACATACAGTAATAGAATGGGACAAGAATAACCAACATCCCAAGACAATGTAACAGAATCAGGCTCAAATCATCATCCTGAATCTGAAGCATCACAGGCTCGGTATCTTTTTACCCACTCTGAGGAGGAAGCACCCCAATCATTTGGCCACATCACATCCAGGGCTTTTGGCTTGGGTTTCTCTTACTGAAAAATCCATACTGTACCTGCAAAGCCACTCCTGAGAAAAAAATCATTGAAACTACCATGCTTCCCTGCACAGTTTAATTTGGTTTCTGCAATTTCCAGTATAAATAATCATGCAAAAGTATGAATTACATTATAATTTGTATCTCATTAATTAACTTGACACTTGAGTTACAAACAAATTTACTTGCAAGCATAAGAATCTCTCAACTCAACATACCAATTTCCTCAGCAGCCAACCTCCGGAGTTTTGTCTGATTTTAGATCTTAAACCTGATGAGAAACAAGATATTTGGCTCCTATTTCCAGTTTTATCACTGAGTCTGTCTTGCAGCTTGGATAAGTCATTTAACCTCTCTGTCCCACAGCTTCTTGATCCATCAAACAGATACAGCAGTATGCAATCTCAGGGTATTAAGAAGCTAAATTAAAAGCATTAAACAAAGGTTTGTAAGTGTCATTTCCCACCCACCCCCTCCTTTTTTTTTTTTTTTTTGCTTGTTATAATATCAAAGAGAGGGAGTGCGTTGTGTTTATAAGATGTGAACTTCTGATAAGATTTATAGTGGTTGCCTATATCACTGCAATGTCCTTTTAACCTAATGTCCCCTAATAACAAAATATATACATACAAATGGAATTATATATGAAAACAGAAGTGCAAAAGACTTTCCAATGTGGAAAGTTAAATTTATTCAAATCCCTTTAACTTTGGCAGGAGTGTGGCAATCATTACAAACCACAGTGCACTTTCATTTCCCAGTATTTTCTAAAGACTGACATCACACGTTATCAGTGTGGATGTAAACTCCTTGTTATCAACCAAAATCATTTTGTTTGATTCAACATTTGTTTCTTGGATTCATTAATACCTCCCTGAAATTAAGACAAAATGGCAGAAAAATGAAACCATTTCTTAAGTTCCAAACATAATTGTGCCATACCATACTGATACCACAGTTGTATATCAGATCTTGCAGTTATATGCACATATGGAATATAAGGAACATTACTACCAAATCTGCACAGTGTCACACAGTTAAAAATTGTTCTCATATACAGTTCAATCTCTGATTTAAATATTTGCCTTACGTCTTTAGGGTGCGTGTCAACAGAATCTAGGAACATACACTTATTCACACTGTCATCAAAACACTATCCCTTCAGAAATATTCATACTTTCAGTGAAATAACTAAATGAAATAACCTTAGGTATACTAGTCAGTACAAGTAACTTCTCTTATTCAGCACTGATACCTAATGGAAAAGCTTACATTTTTGTTTACTATTGTAGGCACAGTATATCATACAGTAGAATAAGTATTTAATCGTCTTCTACAATGTCATTTCCTTCTTGGTTTCTCTTCCCCTTGCCCTGTGCTTCCAGTGGAATTCCTCTATCTACATGCATTGTTCCCAAATTCTTCATGTAACATACAAGATGTCTGTCTTTTATCTAGCTATGCTAATCATTTAGACCTGGTTGGTTTTTACAACTGCATGATTTTCCACCGGTTCTAGCTTAAATACTGTGATATTGCAACTAAATCAACACTTTTCAATGATTTTACTTTTCCAAACATTTCTAAAACACTTCTAAAACATTCAGACATTCTTGGAACAAGAGCCATCATTTTGCTAGTAGCATATAAAGACCTGAAGATCCATCTTTGATCTAATAAGAATTTGCTTTGACCACCTGAATATTACCTCAACTTCTGCTATATTATTATGTCTCCAATTCTTGTAAAAATAGAAATTCCACCTTAATCCACAGCTTGGTGCCACAGTTTGCAATATGAAATAGGCCTTCATTTCCTATGATGGTGAATAAATGAGATGGATAGTCTTCCAACTGAACTCATCATGATACCACACTCTCTCCCATATATTATACATAGATCAAACTGCCAAGAGCTGTCAGCAGATGTAAATGCAGAAATACAAAACTAGACTCCATACATTTATCTTTTGTCCTACTCGGGGCAAAAGAGACAAAGGCTGAAATCACTGCCAACTCATGAAATGTCTGTTACCAGAAAACCACCTACTTCTTCAGGACTTAGATTTTCCAGTAAAGTCCATATTATTTATACTTGGTAACATGAAAACAGGCTAAAGAGACTCTTTAAAACAAAACAAAACAAAACAAAAAACCAACCAACCAACCAAAAAAAAACTATAGACAATTAGATGAAGAAGAAAGGCAAAAATTCATAAACTTTCTCAAACATTAAAACAATGTCTCAAAGAAGACAATACTGTTCATTCTGAGAGCTGTATTTTGCACTCTTTTAATGCATGTATAAGGATTGATAAAGAAATTACCTGCTATAGGTATTGGTGAATTCACTTAGGTCACACTGGGAGATTGCAGTGTAAACTGGAAGGACTAATATTGAAAAATGTTGCAAATAATCTTTTTGCTGTCTTCACTAGTATTTTCATGATCCTGTCCATCCTGTATTCTGTTACACTGATCTTATACCGATTGATCTTCAGCCTAAATACACAATGAAAATGCTGTCTTGATTGGAGATTCAGTTTAAGACAAGTTTCAGGCACAGAGAGTTATGCTGCCATGCTAAAACATAAATTGGTCATTGCAACAATCTCAGCCCTTCTATTCTACTATCCATGCCTCAGGGCACCAGCATCTATAAACCTGCTTCAAATATGGGATGAGGAATATACTTAGTGACCGTCCTACTCTATAGTGAAGCTCTCTATAGTAAATTTTTTTCTAAACAAGTGATAGCATTTTCTCACAGACTTTTCAAAACTATGAAATGAGTCCAGTCACCAAGTAACATCTTTAGAAATCTCATTTTACTCTGAGGTCAAAGCACACTTCTCTAAGCTGCACTTGTATAACTGTATGTAGAAAAAGAGAACGAGTAAAAAAAAAAAAAAAAAGGTTCTACCAAAAGAAATCTGAACATAATTTTCCCTGTGAGAATAACAACTGAAAAACAAATATCCCATGAAATAGTTCAGTCTCTTACTGAGAGTGCTCAGATACTGAATTCAGGAAGCTAGTAAAAGAACTAGGACTGAAAGTACACACATACAATGGTACTCATGCAAGAAGAGCATCTCAAGGCGAAATATCCACAGATCACAAATGCTCCCCATTTAACCATATTTATTGTTTGATCTCTCACCCCGAGGTCAAAGTTCAGAATGCAGATTTAAAAGTTTCTAAACAAAACAATCCAATGTAATGTAGAGAAATACCTTTGCAAATGTTCTTACATAATTTTGCATGAATGTACTCATGTTTTTTTTACTGGAAAAATCATATTCCTTAGATTTTGGCTATAATTCATCTTTTAAAGTTTATTTACCTATACAGGCATTACTTCCTTTTCTTTTCTTTTTTTCATTTTTTGATGCATCTGGAATTTTCAGGGACCAGACATAGTATTTATTGTAAAAATCTTATATCTATACTAGAAGAGATATAGTAAGCAAAGTTATTACATAATTTCTATTTGAAGATTTGTATCAAGTCACACTAACATCATAAGCCCATCTGCTTTATTTGACTTTATCCCTTTGATTTTCTCTGATGGTGTTTTAAATCCCCTGTCATTTTCTGTTTTCAGCCACATGTCTACCATATGTATTGCATAAAAATAAAGGTTATTTTTTTACCACCCACCTATAAAGACTATTTAGCTACTACAGTGTGCTGAAAATTCTGCTTGGTACTTTAAACAGAAGATAATCAACCTGTGAAAAGCCAATCTATGATATATGATAATAATTCTAAAAGTTGACAAATGGAAGACAAACGCTTGACCAAACAAACATGTTATTTATTACCTATCCTGGAATGAGAATCGCGTCTCCAGAGATGAAGGACTAAGGCACTAAGCCCTGATTCTAGGGCTGGAAAAGCTATTTGCTTCAGCACATTGTTTACTGGTTTGAATCCTTTCTCTGTTTCTCAGGAAATTCAAAGAACACTTTGGTTGTACTGAAGCTTTTGGGTTGATTTGGAAGAGTTCTACTCAATGGATATGTCATACTTGCAGAGACTGCTTTAAGACAGAAGATATCTTCATTCTACAGTTTTCCTACTGCAATCTAAGTTTGGAGGACACTCAAAAAAATAGCACTATCTGTGATCTCAGATTTCCTTTCCATGCCTTACCTGAAACATTCATACAAATGCAGCATACAATATTCCATGTGAAAAAAAGTTTTGAGCTTTGATTTCTTAGAAGTGTCTATTGCTCATCGTAACTGTATTCAGAATACAATATTAAAATGTATCATTTCTGTGACTAAGCCAAGTAAATAAATGTTTTATTTCTACCATGGTGCAATGCTGCTCAGAAGCATGGAAAACCACAAACAGAACAAATTCTTTAAATAACAAACATGTACATTTTTTTGCTTATGTGGAGTTTTTAATGTCAAAAAACAATTTTCTTGCTTTCGTGAGGTAAATCTGATGACACTTGAAATATATTTCTGCTGTATGCTTCTTTTATCTCCTTTGTAGCATTCTCTAATGTGACTGCCAGAATGCTGTTCTAATTTGGGGAATAATTTTCTATACAAGAACTGTCAAAATGAAAACAATTTCAAAGTTCCAGGAAATAATGAGTTCCCGATTACATGTCTGAATGCTGTCAGCTCAAGGACTTTAGAGAGTTCAGAAATGGAGGACATCACTTTTCCTTTCAAAAAACTGGGAGCCCTGAGTTGATGGCACAGGGAGAAGGCTTTCAAGTAGTTTTAAAACCTCTCCTGTTCTACATGAGAGTTATTTTGAGGTCGTGTTCATGTTTCTAGACTGCATAAGATTCTCTAGAAGAGACATCTGAGTCTTATCTGCCTATTTCTGGCTTTGTTTGAAAATGTTTATATTATTCAATGTGGGAGACTTGAACTCATGACAAGAAACATGATAAATTTTCTTAATCAAACTGGGTATCAAGAGGTGGTCTGTCATCATTTCCCTTTTGTTGCACTGTGAAAGAAAGCAAATAAGGAGCATCCAGTGTGATCCCCACTTCTGTTTTAAGTTTCCCCACCAACTCATTAAACATTCCCTGGCCTTTGTCAACAGCCTGGTAAACATCCAGAGAAAGAATCAGAATAAAATAGTTTATTTAACATTCCTCTCCTCCAACTGCTGATTAGGATAAATAGTTTGTATAAAACGCCTATCTGATCCAAAAATCACAAAAAGAAAGGATTCAGCTATCAGTAAAGTTTAGATTTGGTTTCAAATATTTTTAAACAGCAAAAGAGTTTTCTGTGCTCTTTGATATTTTCTCCATCCTCAGCACATCATGTTAGCACCGTGTCAAAGCAAAACATCAACATCAAATGATCACTGGGTAAACTCCAGTGAACTGGAGTGAAAGGCTGGAGGCTGAAATTCCAGGCACAAAATAAAATTTGGAAAGAAGCCAGAATAGAGATTTTTTTTTTAACTGTCTAAAATACTAAGGAATTGATACCTAGCAAATCCTTCCATTGACTTAAAGGTTTGGAAATTGTTAGTCCTGGTCAAACTGATGAGTCCTTTAAGCCAAGATCATTTCCTCTGGCAGGGAAATGTGTCAAATGCTTCAAAGAAAAACAGAATCTTCTTCTTCCAACCACCACTGTGCTCATCCATAATGAAAACAAAGCAACACCATGCACAAAAGAAAGCATCTACCTACCACGCAGTGACTTGCAATCAACTCAGGAAGTAAAACACAACAATTCAGGATTGGCTTTTTATTTGTAACATGAAGAAAGAGATTTTGTACTCCAAATCTTCTTCCCTTAAAAGTTTGAGGGGAAGGATATCCAGTAGTTAGTTATGCACTGTGAAGATATTTATATGAATATTTTTGCCATTTAGGCTTGCCAACTGTCCCATTGCTTTTGTAATGTTCTACAGTAGGCAAAAGCAGCCAAACGAATCTAGCAGCATACAGGATAGTGTTAGCTGCTTTGCCAGCGTAGATGAGAATAGCTCTACTCCATTCAACCATCAAATCGCCATTTACAATACCGAATCGCTGCACAAGGCTTAAATGATCCTCCTGTCTACGAGCTCTGTAAGAAGCCAATCAGCTTTTCTTTTCTTTTTTTTTTTTCCTTTTTCAATTTTACATCTGATACATTTAATATTCTTTAAATTTTGGATCAGATCTCCAGCTAACATAAATCAGCAAAGTTGAAGTTACTGGATCAGTTTATAAAACTAGGATGTTGCCTGTGGCTTTCCCACAGTAATTAAGTTAGAACACATTAGAACACATACCCACTTCAGCTGAAATATTTGACAACATCCAAAAAATCTGCATGTTGGGTCCCTGAAACAGGAATTGAGCCTACTCTTATCTATCTATCTGATGGGTAATTTCCATTTGTAGAGCACATATCCCCCTGATGCACAAACAAGAATGAGTGAAGGCAAGGAAATTCCACAAGTGAACACCACAAAGGCAGATTTTTATAAACATGGTCTTTCATCGAGAAATTCCAAACATGCAATTTGATTACATTTCTCAAATAAAGACTTCTACTGAAAATAAAAATTGTGAACTCATTTCTAATTTTAAAATTATATGCTATTAAATTTCTCTTGAGGACGAGTTACATAATGTTGGTACACTAAAAGTTGCGTGGTTTTGATTTTGTGGTTAATATCCTGGTAAATAGGATTAATAGAATAACTTTAATAAAACAAGCAGTTAAATATAGATCAATTATTGCTTTTGTTTGAAAAGAAAACAAAGATTAGAGTTTTCAAAATCCCTTCTAGGAAGTGGCTGTACTGACAAGTCTGTACTACTGACTGAAGCAGAGAAGTTATCACTGAATTCACCACTGAAAATAATTGCTTTTCCCTATGCTAACTCTGACCATTGAGAGAACACGAATGAAAGAATCTGATGGGCAAGGAAGGACAGGCACCTGAACAGTACACCTGTTCAGTAGTTGTGTGTGTGTTTTTCGTTGAATGTTTCCTTAAGTATCCAAATTATAGATTCACATGACATTCAAAGCCATCTGATGTTTGCATGAGTCTTCTTGTCTCTCCGTTCTGTATATGCAGTGTAAAAGATGTAATATTGCTTCCTACATCCTAGAATTACTTTAAAAACTTATGACTTTATCTGTAGTCTCAAAAATATTTATCATCTTCCTGAAATCTCTAGTTGCCTTTTCTCTTAATAAACCTGTCTTTCTCGTAGTAAGGAGAACTGGCTTAAAATATTGGAACAAACTGTACAAATGCTGGAACAGAATGCAAAGACAGAGAAATGTGGTCTCCAGAAATGTAATGCTTGAAAGACAGACGGTTATTCTTGCAACAGCAGGGAGTGCTAAGGAGTATTTCAGCAGGATGGAGACAGCAACACCTGTTGGCTACTTCACACAAAGAATTTTATGAATGTAATTTAAAGAAGGGACTGGGAAATACATGTATAAAGGCAATGTATTCTCACTGCAGTGAGAATGTATAGAAAAACCCAATTCTATTCTGACATTAATTTCTATTCTGTTTTCATAGAATACTCAATGACTTCTCTGAGATAGCTCAGCCCCAAGAAAAGGGCCCGGCACATCACAAAAGGTTGGCTTGGACTCGCACAAAGCGTGGAATTCCTGCTTCCAGTACACATCATTACAGCTCAACTTACTGAGCAGGGAAAACTAATAGCAAATAGATAAGAGACTCAAAGAAATCAAATTAATAAAGAAAAAAAAAAAAATTATTCTGACAAACAGGAAAATAATGAAATTGAACTCGATTTCAGTATTTCTATCTTAACATTTTAATATTGCTTACTCATATTCACCCTTACAATTAATATTTAATTAATTTAATTAATTAATTAATTAAGTTAATAAAACAATTTATCGGAACGTAAAAAGAAATTCCAATCTTTTTCTAACATAGTATAGTTTGCTTGTATTTTTTCAGCTAGTTTCAGTCATAGTAGTGGATCTAACAGAAAAGAGTAGCTGTATGTTGCCACTGAAAATGAGGTGTATCATGATACAACAATAGTACGCAGATGGCAAAAAAAGAGAAGAAGCCAGCTATCATTTCTTAATTGTAATAGTGAGGCTGGAGCTAGATCTCCCTCAACACACACATACACTCACCAAAAAAAAAAAAAAAAAAGAAAAAAAAAAAAGAAAAAGCCACAATATCATGTTTTAAAATTTTTCTCCAAAAGGCAAGGCAATTTAAATACAAAATAAGCACTGGAACAACAAAATATAAAGCACTAGTTAAATTGGATTACTTCAGTTTGGAATTCATAGCCTGGAAAAAGTGTGCTTCAAACTGTTGTATGTCTTCTGTAAAATGATTCCTATGCATAAAGCAACCTTGAGGAAAAAGGAAAGAGGGAAAAGAATTGACCAGTGGAATCCCTTGTGAAAGTATGTTTAAAAATACTGAGGTTTAACATAAACCAAAAAAAAAAAAAAAAAAAAAAAGGCCAGGAAATTCTAACTTAAGCCTAACAACTCCATCCTGAACCCATGCTGCTGAGAAAAATAAAAGGAACAATGCTGAGATTTCAGAACAGCTCTGCAAATGAGCTTCCTGATTCCCCTGCGTTTGTTAAACTGATTTAATGTTAACATTTAACATTTGAATAAATAGTTACTGTATTTATAACTGCTCAGACTTAATGAGTTTTGCAATGTTACTGTAGGGTAGGTTCACTGGAGAAACCCAAGCCACTGGGTTTAAGCACTTCTTATTATTGCAATCGCATCACTGTGCAAACAAACATCACTGAGGCTTTGTGAATATCCATTTTTATGGCAACTCCTTCATATGGTGCTGTATCAAGGTAAATGTGGGTACTTCAGTTGGTCTTCTTCAGATAATGCAGTATTTTTCATTTTAATGTGTTTTAATAAAGTATTATTCGTTTATGATTTTTTTTGTATGCCAACATAATTATCCTTGACTATTATTTCTACATTTACAGTAATGGATTTTGATTATTTGCTCCTATTACAAGTGATTAGTACACTGGCTTTTTTTTTTTTCACTTATTTTGCTCTTTTATCCTGATGTTTGATTTTGGATATACTGTGAGCATATACGTGCTTCTGCAATGTGCTTATCTGTGATATTTAAAAAATATTTCTGATAATTATGCTTATTTTGCACAAATTTGTTTGCAGATTATTTCACTGCCAGTCAACACTTGGGGAAAGGAAAATCACAAGCTTGTTCTATCAGAGGAAATTTAGTAATTTTAGTAATTTTAAAATTCTCCCAAAAAGTGAGACCGTTCCTGCTCACATTCTGATGTAGCATTAACATTCATCCAAGACCAAAATCCTGCTATTCTGCCAGTCAACAATAAGCGATATTATTATGCAAAATGAGTGTCAAAATTCAAACATCTCACCACAACTTGGGTTTTAGCTTATCAGCTAAATACATTTATCTACACCTACAAAAGGTCACATAGTATTGATCTATGGGTATGCTGAAAGCAGAAAATTAACAAACAATATCTACTGAATTATCTACTGAGTTTTCCTTTCAACTCTCACTGCCAGCTGAACCTTTCCATCCAGACAAGGACTGCTTCAATAGATCTCTTCCTAAAGCACACGTCCAGACACGCTGGTTCCTAACCTCTTCTTGATCAATACTTGAGCACCTGACTAGCTTTATGAAAACGCATTTCTTTGTTTCAGTCAATGATTTTTTAAAAACTTGTTTTTCTTCTACTTTGACCACCTGTTTGCTATTACGTTCAGTTCAGTGTAAGGTCTCAATAAAAGCATTTCTGCTGTTGGCTGACCAAATGGACACCGATTATACAATACCTGCATTTTGATAAGTGCAAAAGATGAGCATGTGGAAACTGTGGTAATGTGTTTTATATATCTAAAAAAATAAAAAAGGAAAAATATATAAAACTATGCTTTGTTCAAAAGCAGGTACTCAGTCAAGATTATTATGGTTATTTATGCTTTATTTTGAAAGGCAATATATGAATATTAAGCATAAGAGAGTCCCCATCTGGAAATCAGAGTAAGTTATCCTAGAACAGAGTAGAATGCAGCGCTGGGATGCATACAGTATTTCATGAACACAAACCTGAGTGTCAAAAACAAAGTAGTGAAGGTACAAATCAAAGAAGACAAGGGCATATGTGAAAAGACTCTCAGAGGATGGGAGGAAGCAGGAGAAATTTGGAGCTAACAGTCTATTTGCTCAGTGAGAGAACCTAGTGAAAAGCATGAAAAATTCAGCCAAAATTTTTGTTTGTTTTATTAGGTTTTCTTTGTCAGTAAGTATGAGCAAATGCTGTTGGAACTGCTATACTGGAGAATGAAAATATTTTTAGATACAAAAGCTTCACATGTATCTGTTATACCTCCAAGTGTGGTAAAAATGTGATCCAAGGGTGGAACAAAGTTCCACAATGAGTGAGTACAGAATAATTATACATTCCAGAAGTCTTTTAAAACATAGCAGTGGCATCTAGTGAGCAAAGCATCAATTTCCATTGGGAAGAAATTCAAAAGTGGTATTGAACACTGAATTAGCTAGAAAAACAACTCACAGGGATTAAAAACACCTCCAGTAATTAGAGGATGAATCACAGTCCTAACCAGAAACTAAGAAACTACATTACATGTAAGATTAACTTGTAGGTTGCACCATAATAAGGAATGGAAGAAATTGAACATTTCTGAACCACATTTCTGCACAAAAAAATGCAAATTCTATCTTCTCCAGATTCCCAGTGGTTTGTTTGAGTAACTTCTCTCTGCCTACTTAAAAAAAAGAGGACTACATTTCACAGATAAAAATCAGTGGCTCTCTTCTTCCAGGATTTGGCAACTACTGCCCCATGTTGGAAGTTTTAGGAACTCTAACTTCAGCAAATTGTGCAAAATATGTTATATACAGCATAATTTATCTTATAAAGTAACAAGACATTCAAGCAAAGGGAAATTATTCATGCAATAGTTCGGAGAACATTGTAGAACAGCTGCAAGGACTGATTCAGATAGTTTTCTTGAAGTCCTTAAGTATCAGTAAAGACGTTTGCATCATCTTACAGCAGAACTCAAAACAATTTAGTGATTGTATAGTTTTCTTAAGAACTGTTACTGGAGCTGTAGAGTTGATCTTTTTCACATGAATATACAGAATAATTCCATGCCTATTTCCTACAGCACACCATTTGAAAATGTGCTTTTCAGTCCCACCTTATTGACATATGGACTAGTTAATGCACTAGGTGAGGATAAATAAAAATAAACAAAAATATCCAAACAAACGTTCAGTGATGTGATAACAGAGTCTTACTGTAAAAAGTATGAAATTGTCAATGGGCTTTTAGGGCTTGCTTGAGGCAGAAATTACAAATAATTCCTTTCTATAATAAATTTCAAATGTATCTTGAATATTAAAGAATACAATTTGTCTGTAGCAAAATACTATTAATTGATTCCTTTAATAAATTCAATCAGTGATTCTCCAGGTATTTCTTAATCAGCTGCCCTTTACATTAAAACAATTTAAGGCAAGCATTAGCTATTTCACAGCACAGTTTTGGCAAAGCAGGAATCAATTCCCGCTTTTACTTTCTCTTTTTGCACATTGGCATGACAGTGGTTGTCCTAGCAGCTCATCCAAACTAACCCTATCAAAACTTGATACTATTTTTCTAGCTTCTAGTTTTATGTTTTTCTTTCATCTACTCTGTTCCAGCCCTTCTTGCTTCTTAGGGAGAAAAGAAAGAAAGCAACTAATTAATAAGGAAAAAAAACCCAACCAATGAAATTCCAAACATATTAAGTTAACTCTCTGGTTTACATCACCCAAAGTGTTATTATTTTGTTGAATGTGAAGGACCCACTTTCCTTTCAGCCCCAGGGCCATTACTGAAATAGAATGTACTCTTATGAGCAGACTGCACTTTAGGAAAGCTTGGAACACTTGTTCTGGAATTTCTCATTTCAATCTATCACAAATAGTTTTCAAAATATAGATTTTGAGATTGACTGTAGCAAAAGAAACTCTAACAGGTGCAACATTGGACATGGAAAACTACTGACTTAGCTAACATCTAATTACTAAGGATGAAATCTGTTCCTTATTGATATGGCTGGATTATTTTTCCCAAAAATATTTTTACTCATGTAGGATTCTGAAGAGTTGTATTTTGGTCCAATGCAATGACCACAAAAATCCCCCAACTTTCTTTAGATGTGTAAAATTAGGAATTAAGCTATGACAAGGAAGTAATCTCCAGGTGCTGTTGCATTACTTATGCCTCTGCTCTGGGGAGGATATCAAGTACTGGAGTTCAAAAGAGGGTCACAGGAATTATATAAGGCATGGAAAACAAGAATTCTCAATTAAGGCTAATAGCACCTACAACTTAGCAAGCATAAGCTTGGTTGCAGACTACAGACACACATAGGGAAAAATTCTGATAATAAGATGCTTTTCAATTTTGTTGACAAAGAATTTTGCAAGGTTCATTTTCTGTACACCAGCACAGTAAAATTCCATCCTTAAACATGGCAATGGCTTGTCAGCGAAGACAAGTAAACATGGAAAGTCATGGAATGTAATATAGATTTTCTAAGGTGAAACACTCTCTCTGTATTAAAGTTTCACTTTCACTGAGCTTCAGCGAAAATTTCTTTGGCCTGTCCTTCCACAATAAGTATGTTGATACATAGGCAAAGGGACAGTGAGGAGAAACTGATCACATACAACTGCACGCCTTCCAAACATTATAACTGATAGATAATATTTCCTACATCCCCTCACCTTATATGCACTCATAAATATTACACCTCTATGTTATGTTACATGTTTCAAACTTCAAGATTTCAGTCTCCCATATAAAAAACAGGAAGACATTTCCTTTCTGCTTTACACAACAACACTTCCTTCTTTTTCTTTTCTGTATAGTCATCTTTCCCTTCCACATCAGAAAGAGACCACAGTTGGGGATGGGTTGCCACAATAGAATACAAAGGGAGCAATTTTTTGTGACCGTGGCTTGTTCATCTTCTTGCAATCTCTTTCTGATCACAGGCGTGGGTGCCAGGCCAATCCAGAGGCTGGGAGCTCCTCCAAAGATTTCCCAGGCATAATCAGGGCTGGGGCTGATGGGCGATATGGGGTCTGGCAGCCAGGGCCCACCCTAACACCCCAGGGAGGCTGGGGATAACAAGACAGTCCTAGTCCCAGGCATCACATACTTCCCTGGGGACATGGATGGGCCAAGGTTAGGATGAGCCATTGGCCTGTAGGCAGGTTGGCCCAGTTTAGTAGCCAGCAGCAAGTAGGGTATGGCTCAGCAGAGCTGGAGATCCAACCTACTACGACACTGCTGGAGCAGAGGCTGATTGCTATGTGGGCTTTGGGAAGAGTGGAGGAGCTTTGGGATTGACAAGGGACAGTCAGACCTGGCAATGTCCCCAGGGCCTGAGTTCTGTGTTGGGCAGTGATTTCTTGAGGCACCCTGAGAAGGACTGCTACTTGTCATTGGCTTGCTGGGCTAATTTCAGTGTTTTTAATCCAAACAATTGCCTGTCATTTCTGGGTGACTGATATTTGCACAGCTGCTATTTCATACATCATTGCTGTTAAGGACCAAAACATTTTGTGCAACTGTTATAAAGGTGTGGGGATAGGAGTGTGGACCACTGTAGCAGTCAGCACCAGTAGTGCAAGGGCAAAGGATATCTTGCCCTGACATACTATGAGTCATGCTCCACCTCTCTTTTTTTAAAATCTCTTCTGTTATACACAATACCGGCTTCACTTTCAGCGCTTAAGTCATTGAACTAAATTCTGAGATCTTCTATCTGGATTAGCTATAACTTGTTGATATAAATGAACAAAGTGCAATAGTTTATAGCACATGCACACACACACTTTTAGCAGAATTAAATGTAATTCACAATTTGAAAAAAGAAAATCTGCCTATGTAGCTGACTTGCCTCAGCAGGAAAGTCAACAAGCAAGCTTAGCAGTGCAACTATGTTCAAACCAAATAAAGAAAATAAAAGACTTAGTGGAAGAATTGAAAACCCAGGCACCACTGCCAGAGGTTAATGGAGAGCCAAGAAGCAGAGCACTAAGCCCCTCCTATACTAGCCAGAAGAATAGATTCTGGCTGGGAAAAGCAGTTCCTTTCCTCCAGTGGATAGATGATGCAACATCCTTGCTTTAAAACACACTCTGCCAGAGTCCCCGTTGAATTAACAAGAAAGTTTCTGAACACACATTGATGTGCACTTCATCTTTCAGGTTAACATCAGCCAAGGTGCAGACCCCACTTTGCATCCTATCAGACAGAGAAATTGGACATAGCAAAGGTTATCCAAATCAGACAATCTACGTCTGTGAATAGAAGGCAACACTTCAACAGTTATTGAAAGGAAGTTGAATTGGTAGGGCCTAAATTATTTTACTGTGACACTAATCAGTAAAATCAGTTCTTAGGCCAACTCTGTCCTAGTTTACAATGCCCACGCATGTCCAAAGAATGCAAGCCAATCAGTTCCCAGTGGGCCATTTAGCTGCTTAAACTAAAAATAAATGAAAATGAAAATAAAAATAAATTAAAAAAAAAAAAAAAAAAAACAACTGTCACTTCTTGAAATCTCTGCTTTATCTTCAGCCCCGGGAACTGAAGCTGCCAAGGGAAGTCTTGTCCAGGGTCCACCCACTGAGGCCAACTTGCAAACCTCTTTAGAAAGCAGCAGTTTTCCAGGACCTGTTCTGATTCTTCAAAGAGTACCTAAAATCTCAGTAGTATTCCTCTCTTTCCATCCCAAGAAGACAGACTGATGAGCCTGATGGTGTTGTTGGAACAACAGGAGGCTATCCAGGACTTTTTAATAAGAAAGTGTAAATGAGAAAGTACACACTAGCTAGTAAGACAAATCAACTTTAAGTTCTTTTCTGCCCATTGGAATGTTTTTCCAGGCTACTGTTAGGCATCATGCAGGTTTGTAATCTTTGTGCATAATCAAATACTCTACTACATGAAGTAAATTGGTTGGCAAAAGGAGACAGATTTCACAGTGAAAATACTGAAGTTAATTTTTTTTTTTAATAATCTAATTTCCTTTGTTTCTTTAATAGTCTAAAAATCCAGAGGAAAAAGTTGTCACAATTTAAGTGCACCATAATTTATAACATTATGACAACAATCACAAGGAGTCTCAGGAAAAGATTGGAAGTGCTAATATCTGGAAAGATGCATAAAAATAATACATGCCGTAAGATATCTCCTTCTACTATAACTCATTTTTTAATTACTGTATGATATTCTCACTTAATGGACTACCTCCTTCCATTTTAATAGAATCAGTAGCATAGGCCTCTCAAAAAATGTTAACTGGACGCCAGGAAGGAGTGCACCAGACTGACCAAATCTAAGTTCCCCACTATTGAAAACACAGAAAAAAAGTCCTGTCTACTGAAAAGCTTAATAACATTTTCATCAGTCTTCAAATTTTTCTTCCTTCTTTCTTTCTCTCCCATCTGTATTTCCTTTTTCAACAGCAGCGAGAAAGTTTTTAAGAATATCATCCAAACCTAAGTCATTGATTTAAAAAAATCAAATTTGAATCAAAAGGTAGAATTTGAAAGAAAATAAAGACAAAATAAAATATGTAATAGAAATCAGTTATTGAAACAAAATAAAAGTTCTTTCTTTTATTTAGTAGAAAAATTTTTGATTCTCTTTCTCCACACTCATCTTTTCAGGGCTGTACTAGTTCAGGAGGAGAAAATAAGGAATAAAATGGGGAAAAATATAAACATAAGAGCAAACGTCAAATAATTCCCTTAGTTCATACAGGGAGAGGAAAGGCTGTGACAGACAAGCTCTGCAAGTTAAGATATAATTTAGCACATTTAAGTAAATTACAGTGTTTTTATCTTTAAGAGTCAATGGTCCTTTAAGGAATAAGGGAGTATTTTGATCCTAAGGATAAAATCACTATGAAGTCTCCCTGTATACTATGATGAATTAGATCTTTTTTTAAAAAGCAGTGGTTAGAATCAAGATTAAACTCCAGGACCAAACATGAAGCAATATCTTGTACTATTCCCTGCACTTCTAATGCATGGAGATGACACAGATGTCTCACTTAGATGAAGCTCCAAGTGCCGGTCAGAATCAGAAAAAAATTAAAGAAGAGTAAATTAGTGGCAATAAATATTGATGCTCTTTGTGTCATTACAGTTACTCACAGAGTTGCAAATACTAGGACTGTATCATCTTCTCCATGGGTTGTCCCTGTTGACAGTGACAGCTACAGTCTCAAGAATCTCACATTACATTCCTGCTGAAGGCCCGTGGTGAACAGAATCTACTGACTTCTGTGATGTCCTTTACAAGTTCGAGTTTCTGAAGCATTTATTTTGCTTTTCAGCAGATTTCTGGGTAGACTGGTGTCAGTGAAGGTGATCATTTTTATTACTAATGAGGGATAACTGAAGGATATATCATCCTGTAAGTTAAAAGCAGGAGAAGAATCCAAAATGGTCATTTAGGAAAACTACCAAATAGCTCCTCATTTCAACACACACTTAAACCCAGCACTGTACTGGGATCCAGGGAATCTCTAGTTTAATTCCGCCAAAAAACTTTGATTGCCTGAGATACTTGATCTATAAAATAGATCATGATAGGATATCTCTATAAAGTGCTTTGAGATGTCTAGGTCAGTATTCTACATAAAGGAGACATTTCTTTTATAGACAGCTTTCATAGGTGAAACGTTATCTCTGCATAAATCAGTCACAGTTTGCCAAACTTGCAAGATTTCATATTTGAGATTTACCGTATACGGAACAATGCTGTACTTGCAAGCTGGCCTGAACAAGAATTCTTTTTCTGGTGTGTAATTTCTATTGTTCACCTCTATTTATTATAAAGGAAATAGATCGTACTGTACCAGACCCAAAGGTGGTATTAACTAGTAGACGCCTTTGCTATTGAAGTAATAAATTACAAACTTTTCATATCAGGTTTACTAAAGAGCAACTCTACGCTTATATGCTGAATAAATGGAGCATTGTTTCAGATAAGAGATTTTGATTCAGAATGGATAACAAATTTCATTACACTGAACTGATAAAAGAAAAACTTCTCCCTCTGTACTACACGATAACATACAACTACACTTAGAAAAAGTACACAGAGATATGCAATCCCACTAGATTACTGATCTGAAACAAATAGGAAATAGTTGGAACCTCCACATTTATGTTATCATGAGCTTTCCATATTTCATCTGAATATAAATGTTCCTGTTGCTCTTACGCTTAGACCCCTTAGCAATTCAGCAGATGAAAAAAAAAAACACCAAAAACCTATGTCTTTTTACACTGAAATGTCAAATTAAATCTGCTACACCTCTTTCCCATTGACTATGCTTCTTCTTTCCTCTTGCTTTTTAGCCTATGTCATTTTATTTCCACGCAAAGAATTTGGCCCTTTGGTGCATTACAGAGAATTCAAGGGACTAACCTTTTAGTGTTGGGAAACAGCTAATGTTCCTGCCAGTGAGCTAAAGCTGGAGTATCCCTTTGTCATGGCCAAATTTATGACATGGATCAAAAACTATAAAAAGCTGTGTTGCATCCTGCCATTAAAGAGAATTAATATTTTCAGTGGTATGTTAACCAAAGTTTTTCCAGTGTCTCTCGTTAAAAGCAGATTGTTGACTTTTCATCCTAGTGTGCCAAACATTTTCATTGAAACCCTAACAAGACTTTCATCTTACAACCATTATTTCTTAATGGACTTGGATAGGGGTAGTGTACAGGAATGGATTTCCTTTTCAGCTCAGCGCAATGGCCTATCATTAGTGTGCTGGGTCTTGGAGAACCATTACACATGCAAACATTTAAAGTATTTCCAGGGTAACTACTTCTCTTTCCTGAAATGCAATTCATGTTTTATCTATTATATTTAAGCAACATTTGGTCACATTTTACCTTTCAAGTATCTCTAGTATGATCACTTCTCATTCTGCTGTATAGTAAAAGTCATAATGAATGAGATCATACACAAAAACATTTTTTTATGGAGTGGATTTTGTAGAACTTTCCCCTCATCTTGGGCAATAAATCTGTTTCTAAAAACCACAAAGCCCAAACACTGACCATTTGACAAGAATACTTTATGACAATATCACTTGCCACTTACTTTTCATTATTGAGTAGATTATACTCTTCATATTCAGACAGAAAAAAAAAAAAAAAGAGAAAAAGGGAAAAAAGAACTACTGTTTGCCTTTTTGGTGCTTCTATTTTTAGTAATTTTCTGTTCGTTCCTGTTTTACTACTGGCAGTGTCCTCATATTTGTCATGAAACAGCACTCACTTACATTGCAAGAATGTTGTTTTGTTGGTGGTTTTTTTTCCAACACAAATGGTGTCAACTGCTTTCAAAAGCTGCCCATTCCTCCCGCTAAACCCTCTCATCCTCATATGTATTTCTAAAGATTCCTTAACAATTACATACACAGATGCAGTTTTGGAAACTTTCAACCTTTGATGGTATTTTGAATCATGGCCCTATTGGCAGTGAACGAACTCAAAGTAACAACCCTGGAGTGTGATACCATCAGTTCTAAGAAGCTGTGTAATATTTATGTCTTCATTCAGACTTTATATCAAATGTAACAGGCTTTGCAACCTTCATTAAGAAAAGCTGGCACCCAGAGGTTACCATATGTTCCTCTTTTTAGACTAGAGTTTAAGTGCAGATGTATATTTATTTTTCCACTCCGCAGTCCTCCTTGAACTGTTCTTACTGCAAAGCCAATGAAACCATTGCTTTAATCCCACTGGCCTTCAGGGTACATCATATGGTCCTTCCTATTTAAGAATTCTTTTTAGTGTGCTTCCTATTTCCTTATTTCTGCAGTATATATAAAGTCCTGCTTTGTTTTTCTATGAGCATCGAAGAAACTGGAACCTTCGTATCACACTGACGTGTAACTAAAGCCAAATCTACCTACCTAAGTCAGGTGCAGAACAGTTCATTCCCCATTGTCACCCATTCACCTGTGTCACGGTTCTATGCTTTTTTTGTTTTTGGGTTTCAGTATTCCACATCAAAACATCATGTAGTGTACAGGGTATTAAAGTGTTAATGCCGCAATCCCGGGTGCCTATCCCTGTACATTACAGAAGTCACGGGATCTGGCCCTTCCAGGTGGGGGGGGGCACTCTTTTGCTGCCTTGCAGTGATATCTTCTCAATTAGCTGAGCCATCCTGGACAGCCTTCATTAACATGCTTGTCATCCATTTTTCAGTTGGGCTGCTCACGGTTCCAATCTGAAACTCCTTGTTTTCCAGTTATTATTTTCACAGCACAGTTACTGAAGGCATCCGAATTCTGAGTCTAAGGTCATTACCGAAGGCTTTTCAATAGGCACTTGTCACCCCATTTATGGTAGAAGGATGTATCAGAAATTTCTATTATTTCTCTTTCTGCCTTGTAATGTTTCAAAATTTACTTCAGGACTTCAAACATTGTTTGAATTAGTGAAAGCATCACAAATATAGTGGGTTTTTTTGGTTTTTTTTTTTCCCCTCTGATGAGGAACATATTCCAGTTCATTGGAACTATGGGCTCCACCCCACAGCGTTGATTCAGACATGTAACCTTTAGTCAGAATAGCAAATGTAGGGCATACCGGAGGCCTTAAGGTTACTGCTGAAAATAGCAACTACAGATTTGGCCCCATTTTCTTCTTTTCCTTTCTGCATTGGATATTTTGCAAGAGATGAATTCCTCTGTGCTTGATAGTAGTCTATAAGATTAGACTTTTATACTGTACTTTATACTTCAGCAAATCCCACAGAACTCATTCTGTTTTATGTTTCTTCTTATAGGAGACTATTATATGTAAGCTGAATCTCTTAACTATATCAAATCCAATATAAACACCCTCTTTATAAGACGCACCTCACTCTAATGCTCAGTGTGGAACTCCTAACAAAAATTATAAATGGAGTGCTTTGTTCGGGCATTTAACTCTTTCACTCCTAATATCAAATCAAAATGTTTAAGCGGCTTTTATTTTGCACTCGAAAATAAATATAAAGGGAAGCCATAACTTAACCCATATGATGTGTTTGAGCAAATCTAGGAGAAGATTTTAACGAGGGACAAAAATTAAGATGTAACTTAGCCAAAGGTTTGAGCTGGTTTAATCTCATTTTTTTCCACAGGGGTGTCTGGGAATAACGGGGGGAGGGGGAATGTGCTAAAAGTTCGCTAATTGTTGGAGAATTCAAACCTGTTTTCATTTATTTGAAATTATTACATAATGGAAGCGGGACGCTATAATTCAACCCAAATGGACAACTTCAATAAGCGGGTGGAAATGATTCAATACATTAAAGAGAAGCTGTTTCAATAACAAATCTTTAATATAATCAGGAGTGAAGTGGTTAATTTAAGTTTTTACTGAAAAACAGGCTGGCAAAAATGTTTCCAGGGATGTGGGGATTTTTTTCCTTTTACTCAGAAGGGGTTTGGAGAGGAGGTTTGGAAGGGAAGGAGGGCTTTGGTTCCAGGATCCCCGCATTCCCACGAGTTCCATTAAGGAAGGGGGAAGGGCTTCCTGCTGAGGCAGCCATCTGCAGCTTTCTGTGAACAGCAGGAACCAAAGGCCTGGTAAAAGGAGAGTAAACCCAGGGTGACAATTTTGTCCACATTCAAAGGCAGAACGTGGCTGATTTTTTTTTTATTATTTTTATTAGTGGTAGTATTATTACCACTATTATTATTAGGAGGAGGGAGGACTTCTCTGGCAGAATTAGCAGGTCTATAATGGAATATTAATTACAAGAGAACAATAGAAGTGCAGGCAGAAAAGCAGAGAGCACAAACACACCCTGACAGCCTCTCCTGGAATGCGCCGCCAACAGCAAGCTGGGATTGTCATCATCCAAGCTACTGTCGCTATGCTGCAAGTTATCTGGAGTCCATGGATTCATGGCTGAGGTCCCCTTAAGTTATTGCTTTCTAGGCTAGAGTAAATTAGACCTGGATTTTTGTAAAGTGCTGTCACTTAATACCTATTTTATTAAGGTTATTTTTATGCCCATAATTTGAGGCTAACACATCTGTTATTTCCTCCACTGCCTGGCTTTGGTGAACGTTGCCTATGGAAAGTAACAAAGAGTGACACTGGAAAAAATAACAAGAGTGTCTTAACTTCCAACATCTGGAGAAAACAATATTAAAAAAACAGGAACAAATAGGTATGGTAGCCTACAAAGCAAAAGGCACTTTTTAACAACAGTACATGGTTTATATGCTACAGTTGATTTTTATGATTTTAGTCTGGGCAATAAAAAAAAAAAAAAATTGAAAATCTTGTTAAAGAAGCAGCAGTTCGAGTTCTTGTCTAGGCCATCCTTATGTCAAAAACCCATGTATAAAAAGAGAGAGAGAGAGAGAGATAGAGAGAGAGAGAAACAAAGAGGTAGTCATATTCCTTCCAGAAAAAAGTTTCAAAATTCCATCTCAAAAGCTTCCTGTTGTGTAGTTTTCAATAAAGTTTTATCGCTACTACATATAGGTCCCTGGCTGCTATATACAGAGATGTAGATTATGCTGTATCATTTGAAACTTCAAAATCAAATTAAGTATTCCTGTGGAGTGATAAATACCAAAACTAAGAGGGTGGTGGTAATTTTCCAATGGGGAAAAAAAAAAAAAAAAAGACAAATATAAAACATCTTAATATTTGCATTCAGATGTTTGACTATAACAAAACAAAACAGAAAATGTATCAAGAAATCCTTTAAGGAAGGGGATGCATTTAATATACAAACATCTATCTGGAAATGCCTCATTTCGATACCACTGTTTTTTCTTTTTAAATTTGATAGATTTATTTTTACAGTGTGCATTCCTAAACCCTCCCATTTGTTGTCTGAATTCCTGTTTGTGACCTTGGAATTCCAAATTTATGATGTCATCTTCTGCCTTTTTTTTTTTCCAAGGGTATTGTATTCAAAAATGAAAACAGTATGGAAATATTTCCCTATCCCTTCACACCCTCTCCTTTTCTCCTGTTAATAAACGTAGCCTTGGCATCAATTTTAGAAGAAAAAAAAAAGAAAAAGAAAGCAAATATTTTTATCAAGAAGGTAGTGTATCCTTACCATGTGCCACAAAAAAGAAGGCCTATCTTTGACTCACAAACATCACAAATGCAGCTACTAATTTCTTGCTACTGTTTTGGGGTAAGGACAAGATTTCTGCTTTCATTTAGTATTTTCTTTTAAAGAAAACAACACACAATTCTATGGAAGATTTTCTGTCTTTTTTTCCGTTTAACTCTCCAAAGGACTCTGTTCCCAACAGCAAATGATTGTTTTAGCAGTTTTGCTCCTATGTATACTACATGTAAGTAAAATCTGTCTCTCGGCCAGTAATAAGAAGTAGATAAATGGTAGTTAATAACAGATGCTCCTAATGGCAGGACCATTTCTTGTGACAGCAAAAGCCAGAGAAAGTCATTACACACCCAACAGTGGATGTGCTTTTAGTTCACAGTACAAATAAAATGGGCCACAGGTCAGTAAAACTCTCCTGCATTTGAACACTTTTGGTTTCCATAGATTTGGCTTCCTTTAGCTAGCTATCTGTATAGCTGAGTGTTTTTCTGAGAAGCTTTACTGCCTGAATACATAACAGTGACTCCAGGCATGGGTGAATCAACTCCATTAACTCTGTAGGCAGCAAAATGATAGCTTGAAGGCCATGAGAAACTTTACAATTCCAAATGATAACAGATAAAAATGTAGTGTAACATGAAAGCAGAAAATGAATGACAGTATAACCCAGAAAATCCTTTATATTCCAGAATATTTTACAAATGCTCAGCATCTCACAGGACTATGTTCAAAGTTACCTGTACAAATAGCATTTCCTTCACAACTCTAAAATACTGATTTTTCTAAAGAAACTTTGAGGTCCAAAACTATATAAACCAAACTTAAAAATGTCTGTAGTTGCCTTAAACACCACCAACGAAGACCACAATGTTTGCACAGCAAACATTAAGAATACAAGAATGTTTTCCTGTCTTTTCAACGTAAAATATTATTTTCCTCATACAAGTCTGTAAATGCAACACAGTATCCCAATGCTGAAATCAAAGAGCTGCAGCAACACAGCTCTTGTACCTTTTTATGGAGAGAAAAAAAAAAAAAAAAAAAAAAAAAAAAGAGAAAGAGAGAGAGAAAATTACAACTTTCTCTTAATAGCTTCACATTCTATAAGCTCAGAAGGCTGATGTGATTATCCTGAAGCAAGAAGCTCTTCCTGGCTGACTTCATTGCTGAGCCCCACAGCAGCTTCCCCAAAGCTGCTAGTACTGAGATGTTTCCCTTCTGGAAAGGCACCAAACACTCTTACAGTGATATTTAAAGCCCATAATATGAATTGGAATAATACACAATGTGGATTGTTTCTTGTATATATGCTCATATCAACTTCTGTGATTGTTCTGTATCAGAGCAGAAAACGCCTTGATTCAACACCTTGATTCAGTAGACTGAAACTGATGAAAAATAAAGCATCTGTTTGAATAACATTTAGATGTTTTTAGGTAGTTAATATTGCAAGAGTTTTACTCAGTGGAAACGGTTTACCTATGAGTAACACCTCAGAGCAACATGCAGGTATAGTATATTCATGCATTCACAAAGCAAGTAAAATTCAACACAGAATATATAGGTATCAGGAGACCTCTCTATCACCAAGTCCTCAATGTAAGGCTCCAATGGGATTTGAAAAATGCATGGGCTCTTTTCCAGCCCTGTGAGGTGAATTATATCCAGTGAGACTGCAGATATGTCTGCACAGACAGGTGCAGTCAGTTCTCTCAATTCCTCTGTGTCTCTGGTCCCAGCATGCTGCAATCCAGCTTCAACACAGAGGCTACACAGCTACATTTTCATGAGGGGTAGGATATATTCCCTTGGGCGCAGTCAACCTTCAGACATACCAGCTAAGAATATACCAACTAATTCATGAAATGCATCTTTTCTTTTAATGCAGAATGTTGCTTAGAAATCCAATTGGAGAAAGTAGAGGTTTTTCAAAAATCATACAAATTAAATGTGTATGTATCAATACAAACGGTTTTACCAAAGTTGTCCAAAATCGAGTATCAGAGAGCAGTACGTGACAATTTTAAAAAATATCCAGTGGTTTACTTTGAATGATATTCAGTCACATCCAGTCTTCAGTGCAAAAGAAATAAGGCCACAAGGCCAGCATTTCATTTAAATCCTAGAATCCTTCCTCATTTATAATATGTGCCATAGAATGAGGGGGAAGAGGTAAATGAAGCAATGAACACCTAATAGTTTCACTTACAGCTTCTTCAGCGCTGGAAAAAATTACACTGTGTTTTGATTTATTATACTGGCATACAATATAATATGGCAACCTGCTCAAATACTGACCAATGACCCCAACTCAGTGAAGTATCTAGAGATGTTTTCAAGTATTGTGTGCAAAATAAAGCAAAAGCTTCAATTAAAGCATATGCTTAAAATTACAGTCCAGATGCAAAGCAAGCAATCACACTACAAATTACTTAAATTATTCTGAAAGCCTATCGCAGAAATCTGATTAATTTGTAATACTGGGAAGCCAAAATATGTCAACTAGTTTTTGGAGCAAGATATCAATTCCCAAGTGGAGCAGGGTTAAAATGTTACAGCAACATGATCTTGCGTGATTTTCAAAAACTTACAAGTAAGTGAAATACCCAAGGGAATACACCCGGGGAGCACCAGGCCACAATTCTGAGAAGACTGGAGTTAACTGCAGAACTCACAGGAAATCAGAAAGAGAAAAATCAGATAGTTTTCAGCCCCCAGAAATCTGCCTAGGAATTTATAGACCAGATAAATCTCCAGGTTACCTGCACTTCAGGTCTGTCAGAAACAAACCTCTCCTTATTCTCCTTCCACCCCTTCCCCCCAGCTATCTCTCCTCTTCATTAATCAGCAAGCTGTTACGTCTAGTCAAACATTTTGTATAGCTAATAACAATATTAATAATAACAATAATATTAAATAATGCACTTCATTCATCAGAAGGAGGCAGAGAAAATGTCAGAAACTCATCAACTCCTATTAGCTTTCCACTTTTATTTACATAGAAAGTCATGTAGGTCAAGGGAAACCTTTTTTAAGCTCAGCGTCATGGACTCAGCAAAAAATTGAGCAGACTTTGCAAGAGCTACTATAGATCTGAAGGAAGCATGCAGAGCAAAAAAAGAACTGAGAATATTTGCTAACCCATTCATTGGCTGTTGCTCACTAGTGTTCTCACTCAAGAAGCAATGACACCTCCTGCTCAGGTTCCAACGTGATAAGCACTCACAGAACAAACCACAGGAAAGGTAGGGATCATTAATTCTGCGCTTCTATTAGACCTTGTTTCTCCTTAATTTTAACATACGAACCCTGAAACAAATATCTATTTCCTTTGTACCACGGGAAGAGGTGCAGAACAAGTAATTGAAAAAAGCTATTTTCTGGCTTTAATAAGAAGTAAGCCAACACAATATAAAAAAGCCTTGTGTTTTGCAACACCTGTCACAACTTCAAAGAACATAAAAAGTAGCTATTGTGCAAATAACAGGTGTCAGCTTAGAGATGTGAAGTCCAATATGTGGCAGAAACAGAGCAGTTCAAACCATTGCTGTTCAAAACAAAACAAAAAAAAAAACACATAACGCCCCTCAAAAAAAAAAAGAAAAGAAAACCAACAAACTCCTTATGACACACACCAGTGGATATTGTTCAAACTCCACATTTCCATATTATCTCATAAGTAATATATCATTGAAGCGCACGAAGAGATTCAAGAATAGATTGGAACAGAACTGAGGTTGAGAAATCATGCATTCAGGGCCAGAAAAGAGAGAAATGAAGATCACTGTTTAATTTTGCTTCTAAAATATGGCTTTCTAAATGTTATAGGTGGATAAACTCAATGCAAAGTGGATCATCTGGGAAAAAAAAAAAAAAGGGAAAAAAAATAAAGAAAAAGCTTGTGTGATCTGAGAGATATAATCTCAGAATATTGTTTCTTGTCATAAAGGACTTAAAGCAACACAAAGCTTCTAAACTGATCAATCCCTGATGCAGTCCTAAAACCAGAATTGTCCAGCTAATCCAAATGAGGATAGTCTCAGTGACAGAAGCATTAACAACATTACAATTGTTTGGTTCTAAAATCAAATCACGTGTTAACTGCAATTAACATAGGAGGTGATGCTTTAAAATATACTGTGGACAAATGTATTGTAGCTGAATCTGAGGATGGCTCATTTATAATGATTTGCTTGCAATTTCTTATTTTTGAGTCTACTGTCACTAAATATCTTCTAAGGTCAAAAGTTAAAATTTCAGGGGTTAACAACATGAAATTTCCTTTTCTTTCTTTTTAACTACCCAAGAGGGACAGAGAGAGTAACATCCGCTTAGTAACAGCACTTCCTCTGTGATGCTAACTGTGAAATATGTAGCTGGCCCTGGGTATTAACAAGGAATATGTGCTTGAAGCATAGAAACAGACTGGGTTGTTTGAAACATAGCAACAGACTGGGTTGCAGGGTCATCCCTCACTGCTACCTAATTTGGCTTATTGAGGGATATTCATGGTCTGGGTCCCCTGAGGAACTGACACGATGACTCATCTGAGCACCATATCTGGTGTGTTTATCATCATGCTATTGTATATAAGAACAGAACTTGTTTTACAGATAGGCAGATGTGTATTTGATGTAAGGTTTTCAGGAGCGCTTAAGCAACTTAGACATTCACTGTAATTTTTCAAAAATGCTTCAAATACCCACGGAGGATGTCTAATGGTACAGCAAAGTCACTAGATACTTTGGAGTCCCTTACATTGGATTTAAAAAAAAAACAAACCAGCACTATGAATCTGTTCAGCAGTTAAACAACTGCTGCTTCCCACAAATAAGAGAGCAACTGAAACTAGTTCAAACCACCAGCAAAAGATCTCCTAGAATTAAGAGAATTTCTTATCATTTTTAGTAAGCCACCTTTTTCTCTTTCGGTACTATTCCGACATCTCACAACAGATCTCTCTATGATTATTATGTTCTTTGAGCTCAAATTTCAAAATTTCCATTTTAACTAAATTTTCTCTCTTCAAACTGATGGATCTGTATTTTGGACAAATCAAATAAGGGACATTCATCACTTTGTTTGGACTTCAGGAGGTACAATGTTGATTGCCAATGGGATGAACAGTCCTGTCCAGTACTTCACTGATCTGTGCCTTGCAGCTGAGAGCAGCTTCAACTTGAGACTGCTTCTTACTGAATAGACAGCTTCACAAACTCTCAGGCTGAGAATTTGAAGTTGTGCCCAATTAATCCAATTAATTTTGTCCCAAACGTTTAACAGACAACAACAGCAACAAAGGCTGCTATGAATTCTGTATTTGAGTCAAGGTAGTTAGAATATTATCTATACTATGGAGCATTGATATGGAATTCTAAAATTTCCCTCTCCAGTTTTAGTAGCTAATTAAAGCTAATTATAAGTCAGTTATTAAGAAATTTAAAAATGAGAGAAAATTCTGCAAAAGTCCAACACGTAGTTCAAAAATATACATTTCCCCAATATCAAACAAGACTGGAATCTGCAAAATGCAACACCTGAACAAAAGTTTTCAGTTTAACTGCAGTAACCAATAAAAGTAACATCTCCTGATCCCTTGCAACAAATTCTTTGCATCACTTTAACTTTTATCTAACAGTACCTCAGAAACTGCATGGTATTGCAATCTGAATGAGTAACAAAGAAAGACAAGAGAATAGCTGAGGAAAAGCTCTCTCCCCATCAGAGGAATAGCTATCATAATTCTGTTTTACTCCACTGGTGACTTCCTAACAATCTTCTCTATTTTTCTTACATGGATAAAGATGAAGATAAAGAGGAATGCTATTTCCCTAGAGAAAGGACAGTTACAGGGAGAAAATAAACTCCTGCAGAACCAGAGTAATATCTGAAAAAACAAACAAACAATTCAAAAACTGTTATCTTAGTGCTGAACATGAAATACTTCTCTCTACTGCAGAAAATTTTTGATGTTACATTTTTGTTTATTCTCACAGAATTGCCAAATTCTGACTCAGTAGTATTCACTGCATAGATCATGGAAAGTTTCAAGGATCTTTGATTTGCTCTATATTTCTACAGAATCTATCAAAAGGGTGTCTGTTTCCAAGCCTGAGTCACAAACTGTGCCTACTGACATCTTTTTCTGCCATCTCTGATCCCTAGTTTTTTTTAGCAACTACATCATAGATGGAAGAGTATCACCTCCACGCGTTTTGTGAAGATTGAAATCAGCCTTCATAAACACTCACCTACTGCCTTCTCTTCTGTTGCAGACTGAAACAATGTGGAACATGATCTTATCTTAGCTATCCTTTTATCATTCTGCAAAGTTTCTGTGTTAGGACTCAAGCTAACTTCTATTAGTAGCTGAGTTCCTTGCTACCTACCATACTTTGACAAGCGGTATAAATATGTATGCCTAATCTTCAGCTTTTATTTAAAATAATTCCCATCACTTACAGATGAGAACTACAGGAAAATCTGTGCTCTTTATAATACTTTGCTGATTTCCTCACTTCCTCTTGTGCACATACTGTCAGTTTTTGAATTGGAAGGAAGTGGAGAAACCACAGGTGGTGGTTTCTAAGCCTTAACAAATTAACTGGTCAAAACGTGCAATGTCCTCTGCATTGCAGCATTCACTCCCTGCATCATGATATCCATCACCCACCCTCTTCCTTCCTCCGCAGACTCTCAGAAGATTCACACTATATCCATTTCCACAGTTCCTCTCGGATTCCCCAGGCAAATGCCAATCAAAGCTTCCTTTGTTGGTGCTATGTACATTCCTCCATGAACTATAAAGGGTAAGAATGTCCTAACTTTCTACAGACTATCATAGGCACGTGCAATATTATTGTCCCATAGTTTATCTTACCATGCCCCAGAGAAATCTCATCATCCTGTTTTCTTTAAATGGACTGCAGATATCTTAGCCAAGCTTCCTCACCACTGAGTCACTGACCAAGAATGTTTACAACTTCATAACGAGTCACCTTCAGGATTTGGCTCATTGTCAATACACGGGCTGGTGGTTTCAGCTAGTCTCTATTTTGTCTTATGATTCTTCATCTTGTCAATTTAATTGCACCTGTAGGGATTATGAACATAAAATGTCTCCGTCCTACTTTTCCTTTCATTTTCTTTGTGCTACTTCATGTAGACCAATGTCACCTTCTATCCCTAGATTGACTGCTGTTCCAAAACATTGATTTTCATGTCGTTTCAAGCTCCTGTGTCATAGGAAATCCAATTCAGATTTCTTTTTTGCATCTCAGAACATCATATGTTATTCAAAAGTGTTATATTTTGGGGAATGTTAAACTATACTTAATATATCTTTCATCTCTCTCATTCTGTGAATATTGCAAATATCTAAGATACTTTACAAGTCATGTTGCCTTTTCCTGTATGATATCTTTTTACTTATTGGAATGTGTAAATGACTAAGAATTCTGTTTGCCCAATAAATTTCCTTTTTGCACTATCCATTGCCCTGAAGGTTCCTTTTATGCATGTTCTGTATTTATTAATTCTTTCCTTTTCTAATCACTATGTTTAGCATGTCCACTCAGCACCTAACTCCCCTTTAGATCTGTGCTCCTTGCAATCAGTGGTTGGCTGAGATCCCAGAGTTAGTCACATTCGTTTTCTGTTTCACCTTCAGGCTTTCACATACTGCTTCAGAGCTGTTATAGTTATGCTTCCAAACTAGGGCAATATTAATATTTTCATTATTTCATTATTTTCTAAATTTATCTTATAAATATGGTTTTATATTACTTCCTTTCCTTTAAATGTTGGGGTTGTTGTTTTTGTTTATATATATAGTCTTTTCCAAGTGCTTGATAAATTTCCTGTAGGAGTTTTTCACAATTCATCTTTTCTAAAGTGGTGTTTGCTTTGTGGCACAAAAAAGCCCCGTGGCAACAAAATTAGGGTGAGAGGTAAAATACTGCTATTAGAAAGAGGCTAAGAAACCAAAGCAGAGAGTCAGAATGAATAATCAGTTTTCAAGTTTTCAGTGACCAGAACTGAAGAACTTAACCCAGTTTGCCAGGTGAAGGGAGAATATAAGGGTGCGATTAAAAATATTCTTGTATTTCGTTATTACTAACAATATAAATAAATCATACCTAAATGCTGTGCAACTAAACCCATGGAAATCACACCCCCAAAAAATCTCTCCTGTATTTTCAGTCAGTAGCTTCTAACATAAACCTGATTTTAATTCACAACCTCAACTTTTGTGGACAGAAGAACACTGCTATCTTGTTTTCAAATAGTAAACCAGTTACATGACAGGCACATCTTTTAAGAACTACAAATCTTGTGTATACAAGACACAGCTATTCTAAAAAGTGAATCCACTAATTAATTTTCAGGCTTTTCTACTGGTCTTAGCTACAGATTCTTTGGTATACCATGTTTAACCAGACTTGTTCTCCCACCCCAAAAAAGAGGGTGTTTCTGTGTTTTCTGGTACCAGTTTAGACTAATGTGTAACTAGCCAGCACTATGACCCTGTTTATTTTTAAATCAATCTAGATAACCAAAACCTTCCATTTTTCGTGGTTATTTCTCTTTTTGTAATTAATCTTCTGAGAGGTTATACACTAAACAGTACTTACTCAACTGAAACAGAAAGTTCATATACAGTTTCTTTTGTAAAGAACAAATCACATATAAATTCACATTTCTTGAATATGGAAATAGTCATAGCAATGAAAGTTATGCTTAGTACACGTGGAACGCACGCTTCATTTTTAAGTGTTTTTTTCTTTCTACATATATAAATATATATAACATATATATAGTTTTTTACTATTATTTTATATTTTATATCTACTTCTATTATTTTTATTATTTTTATTGTATATATATAAAAAACAACAATGCTTGTGAACTTCAAGGTGATGAAGTTTAATGGGCTCTGGAGCCTGCTGAGATCTAGCTGCTTCAATCCAAACTGTGAATCTGCATTCAGAACTGTAAGCAGCAAAATTCAGCCTGAAAGACTCATTTCCTTGGTGGGAAATGTTATTTGTGCCAGTGAGAGGAACCAGTGGCTGGTTTATGTGATTTAAGTATTGAAACACTGGCCCACATGAGGTGTAACTCAGTTATAGACTGGATTCCGCTGTGAAACTCTCCCTGATTTTATGCTTGTTTTTAGATGAGGCCAAGAATAGTGGTTTATAAAGCTTGAGGTACAAATAGAGAGAGCAATAGACACTCACTGTGCTGAGTAGCAGAGCTGAAGAATGATCTCATAAGAACTTTTGCTTTTAAATGCTGGACTCCACATTGGTGCTTTTCCCAGAGTAGTGCAGGGTAAGAGACCTCCAGTTCTAGCTAACTAGTTCGTACACTCTGACACACACAGCCATAAAAGAAAGCAGACACATTATGGATGCAACAGAGCCAGTATTCCAAGTTTGCTGGGGGAGGGAGTATGATTAAATTGCTGTTCATAAGGATCTTCATGCACTTCTGCCTTAAATGAAACAGAAATTTGTAAACTCATATACTTAAAAAAAAGAATTACATTCATAATAAGCAAGATAAAATGTACCCTAGGCTTGTTTGATCAGACAATATAGGACAAGACAATGTCAGTCATGAAGTCTAACTGAGTGTTATACTATCCAACAAAATCTGGAATAACACATGACTGAAATGTAGAACATCTGCATGTTGTTGAGAGTCTCAGCATAATTTTTAATTAGATGATGTGTTTTGAATGTCTTCTCACTTAGTGGGCTAAATAAACAAGTATTTTTAAAAATACAAAACCCAAATTTATGGGCAAACCTATGAAATTCTCATTCCAGTACCAAAACAAAACCAGCATGAGTGCTGATCTTACCTCTGCTACTACAGCTAATATGAAAAACAACTACCTAGACAAGTTGTAATAAAAAGTCTGTTAATGGACTTCTCAATTATATTCTAGACATCTGCCAGAGAAAATAATGCTGAGTTAGATTCTCTCCCCTGGTCCAAAAACAGAGTGCACTCTCTAAATAAGCCATATGTTAGCATGAAGCCCCACACATAAAAATGGAGAGAGTAGTGTGTAAAACTGAAACAGAGAGGATCACGCTGGTGGGGTTACTGACATTTTCTCAAGATTTGCTACTGATTTTGTTTATTATTTTGATTAATGCCCTGGCACTAGAACATTGGAGTATGCTGAAAAAGTCTGCAGGCAACACAAAGATAACAGGCATTTGTCAGAGGAATGGATATTTGTGAAATGAGATGAGATGCCATTCAGTGAGGAGAATCACAAAACTTGTGCTGAAGGCTAAGAACATTTTCTGAAAAGATTCCATAGGATCTGCTCTGGAAATACCAGAAGACTGCAGGAAGAGTACAAACTACAAAAACAATCCTTTGTTAAGACAACAGTAGAGGAATAGGATTAAATTCTTAGTGTACAACTGTGCAAACTTTGCGAGACCTCATCTGCAATGCTGCATGCAACTTGTTTTCAAGGGAAATAATTTTAGCACTAGAGAAGTTGTAGAGATGACATACTAGGATAGTCAGAGGAATTTATATTTTATCTTTTGAGAAGAAATTAAGAATTCAACTGATATTAAAAAAATATTTCTTATATTTCTTAATAATTAAATAATTATTAATTAATTTCCTTTAAAAAATCATCAGGAAATCAGAAAATATATATATAAGCCAACAGTTAGTGCTGACACAACAGTAAGTCAGTGAGCAGCAATCACAAATTACATGAGGCTAGAAACTGGAAGATGATGTCTAGCTATTAGAGTGGTAACCTCCTTATGAAAGATTTTTTCCAGAATAGTTACAAAAAAACAAACAGACAAAAAATAACCAAAAAAACTGTTCTTCAGAAAAATTTAATAAACTGCAAAAATATATCAGTAGTATATCAAATAACTTGCAGAATACTTGCACATAGCACAGAAATTCATTTCCACTCCTACATTTCTCTCACATCTTTCATGTACTCACGTAATGCTCAACTAGACAGTTTTTTGTTCTAGATGCTCATATTTTGTTCTGAAGGAGACAAACTATATTACAGAAGCAATGTTTTTTCAACTGCAGCAGTGAATTCTTACATAAATTAGAAGCAACAGCAGAAGAATATATAGGTTGATTATATTCTATTCGATAACTATGCAGCCATCATCTCTAATGAAGAATATCATTTAATCCAAAAAGATGTAGAAAAAAGTAACCAGGATGAAATGACATTTAAAATAGATTGCACTGATGATAGAACATAACACAAGTCAATTTTTGATACTACTAAAGAAGGGAAGAAAGGCTGTCTGATTGTATACTTGTGCGGTACCATCTTAACATCTTTCTGTGTCTAATTAGTTGATTAAATTCAAGCAATAGGTTTCAACTGAAAGTTCCATACTTTCTTTAGAACTTCTGAAGAAATTTGCTACAGAAGAGCCCTTATTTTACTAAATTTAGGCAAAGTCAGAATTCCTTCAAAACCAGCAATCCCTCACAAGCAGAAAATAAAAATATAAACATTGGTTCATTTCTGATCTTCTGCATTGCTAACATTTTGCTCTACATGCTCAGATCGTTTATTCATTCAAAAAATGCATGCTTAGTAACTGCTCAAAAAGCGGATTGAATTCTTTAACACATTATTAGTGCACTGACTCAATAAGCCCTTAGTTTACCAAAGAGGATATTTACTGTAAATACGGCACTAAAACCAGCTGCATCACATTTACACAAAAAGAAAACATACTGGATTGTTTAGAAAAAGAGGTATAATATAGTGGCGATTGCTTTTCCCTATACTTCTGAATTAAGAGTTTGAAATACTGTGCTTGAGGTCCCATAAAGCTTGGTATGCCTTAGGAACAGCACCCCTAGTTTAATTTGGGCCAGGCTCATTTTTCCACTTTGAAGAAACAAAATGAGACTTTAACAGTTCCAGGAGCCTGTAGGTAGCTGCGAATTGAGGATTCTAAAACATTCACGTGGGCAGAGATCAATTCATAGAATAAAGCATATTTGAGAGAGATTGAATTTAGAACAAGACTGACATTTCTCCCGTCCTACTAATGCAGAAACAAAAATAAATTAGCTTATTCTCTTCTCTATCTCCTTTTAAGAATTATGAAACCCTTCTTGAAACAATATATGCAAGTGAATTGCAATTATAACATTCATATCATTTAGGGAGCTAAATGGATTAAGCACAAGAAAAACAGTAAGCTTTATCATAAACTTTAGGAAGCCATAATATTTAGGTACAAAAGCTCCTTAGGTACATGGAGAATGGGAGCTCCCACTACTCATTCAATCCAAAAAATAATAGGCTTTCAAATCCCAGCATGGATCAATTTCAGAGATACGTGTCATAAGAACTGCGTAGCTTAAGGCTGTTAGCCAGGAAATTCAGCAAATTTGTCCTCAGGTTAAGTGGTGCCATGCAACCCAATTGCATTACATCTATATTTTGAATGCTTGCACTTGGCAAAAACTCTGGTTGAAGATGTCTTGTTATTTTTTTGGCTCCTGCAGAGTTTGTACTAGAAAAACATTTTGGTACAATTGTCATCTACTGTTTACTTTCTTAAAAGGGCATGGAAATAAAGTCGCTTTAATTACTCTTAGGTATGCACAGGTCTTGAAATGCTGAATTCTAATTCCTATAACATGAAACAAATATACAACTTGGAATAACTTCTTGCCCAGTCAGGATCATCAAAGATGGGGATGTAGAAAGAATGCAATACAATTGCATCAGAAAAGAAGTGTACTGTCTGGCATTTTTGTGTATGTGATAAAGACATGCCTAGAGTATGATTTATAACTTGCTTGAGGGAATGTGTAGAAGTTGCAAGTAGTTGGTCAAGTGATGATAAATATAACAACCACAGAGCAAACTGTGAACTGAAAACTTAATCTCAAACTTTGGGCAAATATTTTCGTGGCTAACATACAGTGAACACCAAACTGCCACAAGTAACGCTTTGGTCACAGGATTTATATTCCCATCTTACCATAAGGGGTAAAATAATTCCCACATGATTTCGTTCTAGGTATTTGAATTCAACAGTGGGAGAGAAATAGGTAACACAAAGGTGTTACTGGACTGCTTCATCTGAAACTATTTCATCAGTAAAACTAAACTTTTAAGTTTCCATGATACTTGTGTTTTTAGCAAATTCTCTGCCATCTCTAATTTCTTGTTGCAGCAGCTGAGCAGTATATAAAACCCAGGCTGAAGCTTTACAAGTGAAATTTCAGAAGAGAGTTTAGACGTGCTCTTCTTTACTGGACTGGACTCATAGACTAAAAAACAAACTTAAAAACCTAGAATAATAGCGTCTACTTGCTTCAACAGACCCACCCACAATTGTGTGCTTTAATTTTTCAACAAGATGTTGAGGTAGGGCCTGAGGAAACCCATAAAAATGTTTCATTTGGCTTTCTGGCAGTTTTCCCCAGCTAGAGGGCATGAAAAACACTAAGGATGCAAGACCCTGCTAAGTTTCCATAGAACGCCTGACTCAAACACTGCAGAACATTCTGTACATCCCAAAGCAGTGGACTCTATTACTCCATTCACCCTAGGGACAGCAACAAGCAGCAGCAGGTCATCAACTGGAAACTGGAAACCTGCCATCTTTTAATTAGCTGCTCTCTACTTCACAGTAATCGTGTTTGAAATCCTATATAATGTAGGTCAGATTTGCTGTACAAGCTCAGATAACACAAAGCCAAATTTTTAATTATGTAATTAGCCAGCAACACCTTTTCAGATGTAATAAATATCATCTCCTCATTAACGTTAGGAAGCATGACATACAGCCAGGTTTTGTTCTTTCCTAATCATTGTCCAGATAAACAAAAGGCCTTCCCAACTGACTCTGGACTCAAGAAACACTTTTTTTCTTTTTAACTGAAGACAACAGCTTTCTGTATCACTTAACTTGGATTTCATCTTGAATTCCTTGCAGGAAGTCCTTCAGATACAAGGACCAAATTCTCAATTCGCTTACACCCAGTGCAAGGGTTATTTAAGCCACTCCACTTTTCAGTGATTCCAAATAAACTGGTTTATGAGCAATCACTAGAAATATTGTAAAAGCAAATAACACTACCTCATACAAACTGTACACAAGACCTTAGAGCAGAGGATATCAAAGGCATCAAAGTCTTATCGTTATTTCACAGACTGTTGCTGAACTGAATAAGAAAGATTAAGTGTTACTTAGTCATATAGCAAATCAATTCCTGATTCAGGAGCAGAACACAGGTCTCCTGACTACCAGTCCAATACTATGGGGGCAAATGTCCTCATCTGGACCTAAAAGGAAGATTTCTCACATCTGGTCCCTTCTCCACTTCCAGCATCATACCACGTTGCTACTTGTTTAGGGTGCTAGGCTGAAATGTGATTCTGGCTGTGCATTAAAAAACAAAAATTCAAATTTAGATGGTGGATTCATATTAATATAAATTAATAAGTTTATTCTGTTAATACGCTGCAGTATATTGTGTAATATAATATAACCCTAGTAATATGAGCCCTTGCTACAGCTCTCTGCTATTAAATCATTGCCAAAAAGTGGGGAAAAACTGCCAACCTTATGTGCAAATTATGAAGTGTGCAGATTCACAAGATTCTGTGTTATTGACAAAAGTAAACTTTTTTTGAAATAGACTGATTTAGATAGCTGATTTCTTTAAATACATTTATTTTACCTTGCAGGCTTCATCCATTTGGGCAGGAAATTAACTTTTCAACCAGTGATCTTTTTCAAAACACCTCTTAAAGTGTTATTTTCATAACGAATGCTAGTAAGAATAGCCCTGTATGAACACACCCCAAAAATAAGTTTACAATGTCTGACAATACCCCAAATATTTTGGTAGGTGTAGTGCACACAGGCACTTGGTTTTGAGTCAGAACTCAAAGTCCTAATTCACAAAAGAGCACAGAGGTGCACTCAGAATTTGGCAGGCCTGCAGCTTCAACTTCACCCCAAACAGACAGACAGGCAAGCAGCCAACCTTTCAAGAACTACCTCAGGCTGCCATAGATCTCCCACCTCTCAGCCTAGACATTTCATCAACCACTGGATCATCCCTCCTCTCCAATGGATTCTGCTCTAATGAGATGTCTTGGGGAATTCCTCTTCACGCTATTCTCACTCTTTAATTCCAGTCCTCTCTGCATGATCCTGCTCTTCATCATTCACCCACTCAGGGGAAAAGAGATGAGCATGAGGTTTCCCAGTCCTACAACAGGAGATTTCTTTCTCATACTTAAAATATTCAGGCCTGTTTATCTAACCTGCTATGGCTTAACAACCATGACATGTAGCATAAGTGTCACCAGGGATCAGCAGCATTAGTAAATAGAGAGGAAAGGGAGCTTGTTACATATTCCGAATGGATTCTCAGGTAGGGGCAAAATAGGATCTGTTATCCTACACCTGGAAATGATCACAAAACAAGCTCTAGCTCATATCTTTGAATACATCCTGTGCATTTACTTTAAGGTATATTTCTTGCTGCACAATCTCTTTTTATGTCAGAATCTTCTCAATTTCGAAACCAAAGAATTCTCTGGAAAGGACTATTATTTTTCCAATGAAATTTTTCCAGTGATCAAATGGAATATGCTAATGGAAAGTCATTCTAGTGAAACGCCTGCCTCTTTCACTTGCCAAAAAACAGGAAGGTTTTGGTAAATGTCGTCAGTTGTTTGTTTTAGGAAAAAAAAGTTCTCCGCATGTCATTTGAAAACCAAGATGAAGTTTGTATTCTAAAATATTTGGGAAGTTTTTAGTACTAATTTCTCATAAAATCTTTGATATTTGTCTACACGTTCCCTCTTATTTCTCATTAATAAGCAAAATCAATGACTTTAGAAATTGTTATTCAGTCCACAATATCTTTTTTTTCTTTTTTATGTCTAAAGAAAGGAAAAATGAACGTAAACGTTAACAGTACCCTGCAATCTAAGTGAGAAAGCAGCTATAGTGTGTTTTACCAGTGTCAATCCAGTTTTCACTTGTTCCACTGAGAAAAATAGATTCCTTCATTGCTCCTTCTCAGTTTTCATCCATTCACCAAAAAAACATTCTCTTCATACTAGAAACCCACCTTCATTTTTCTTTTATAAAGTACTGTAAAAAAAACTGTATTTTGCATCCTGAATTAGATTGCATTGAAGGCAAAGAACTCTATTAATTATTAAAAACTTTTTTGTTTGTATATACGAGAAGTTAGATGACAATTTGTCATACTAACAAGTGCAACAAACATACACAATACATCTGAACTGAAGTTAGAGAAATAAAATGTATAAATCAAACATTAGAGAGAGAAAGAAAGAAGAGAAAAAACGAAATACGTAAGGTGCCTGACAGGCCAAGAATGAGGCACGGTGGGTGTACCTACACCAGTAAATTAGGTGTATCAGTCCTGGCTGCTGTAAATAACAGGCACGCACCGGCCCAAGACCTTGCTATTAAATTCTCCCATTCTCCAAGTACAAGGCTACATGCAACGTACCACTTGGAAATAGTCACCGGTGCATGCTGTGTTCTGCACTGTGCCAGAAATAAGTGGCCCAAACTAGGGTCATACTGGAGTGTTGTAGCAATTTAGCAGTACATTTGAACAAATCTCACCAGCCAAGAATATTGCCTTGACTTCTACGCAGACGATGAAGAGATCCTGATCACTAATATTGCGTGCAATTATCTTTCTGCTTCTCTGAAAGACATAGCAATTCTTCAAACACATGGCCTGTTGCATTACTAGCCCTACATTTTCTCTTTGATAATTTCAAGGAAAAGGCAAGTCAGTAGAGAGTGATCCAATGAATGACGTAACCTTTTGAAAGGAAATAACCAAAGGAAGTAGAATTAAAATGAGACTTAAAGACATCATTTCTGATCTTTTTGCAGTTCTGACTTGGAAAGCATTATTTTTAAAACTATCTTTGCAACCCTAAGTAGTACTAGCATACCTTTGCTGCCTTTCCATATATATATATTTTATGTATTAGTATTGAAGAAAAAAAAAATAAATACACGTTTCTTAGGCATTCCTTTGCAGTCCAGTTCATGAGTTTTCTTAGCCATCCCTAAAGCTTCTGTTTGATTTGAAATTATTATAGGACTTGAGTAGAAACATCTTTTTTCCTTTTAAGCTTATATCACAATGTAGATTTAGAAAAAGTCATTTCACTGGTAAGAAAAAAAAGTAACATTGGATTTTAACTTATGGTTATATCATTAGGAATATATATTTCAGGCCTGTGACCTTACAGCTGCAAAATATAGAACTAGTTTTACTTCACAAGTTTTTGTCCAAACATTTTCTTTCATTTTGATCCAAATAGTTTCACACCCACTGAGTTAGACTTTGACTTTCAGATTTGAGCAAACTGAAAATTCCAATCAGTTCCTCAGTTAGAGTAAATTGGTGTAGCTCCACAATGGAGCAAAAAAACTGACTTCAATGGAACTACATCGATTAACACCGTGTGAGGATCAGATCCTGATCAAATTGAAACTCAATTGAAATGGCTGTGCTTCACCTGGTGTTTATTCGCACCTTACATCAAAACCATGCAATGCTATGAATTTTGCATGATTCTGATCCAAAGCCACACATTATATATGCTTAAAATTGAGTTCAGGTCATTCAGGAGTTCCACAATGCTAAGCAAATCTTTTGATAAATATGGTTTGTGTTACTACTTTGTAACAAAACTCCACACCAGGTGACTTTTGTGTGGTCTGGTGTTTGATTGTGAACATTTTGCACTGCTCTAATGAAACGATTTCTAGGACAACTAAAGGATGAAAAATTTTCAGTTCAGCGATTTAACCACAAGTTCCGTGATACACACACAAACTGTGACCACAGCATTAAGCTCCTGATGTCTAAAATTTGAAACATAATTCCCTGTTAAAACACCTAAATAACACTGGTGCAATCTTCTAGTGATTGTGTGCAGTGAAGTGCAGCTCTCATTATTGGTATAAGTGCAAGCCAAAACACTTAGCCTTAAGACTTAGTATAGGCTAACATTTCATCAGAGGTTGCAAAGGAATTGAAAGGTTTTTCAGAGGTATTGACACATAAAAATACCTGAAAGTACAGATGGTCATCTGAGGCTGTATCCAGTGAAGGCACTGGACTCTTTAGACTGGGACAGGAAAGGCCCTGTGCGTGGAGTTCATGTAGTGATGGCTGAGAAGGAACTTACTGACAGGAGCCTTTTCATTCTCTCTGGAATTTTCGTGGTAGTCACAACTCTGAGCATGTAGGACCATGAAGCATGTAGAATACAAAATTGTTAACCTAGACAAAAGTATTTGCATGCATTCATTATTTGTAGAGGAGGCTGCTACCTTGCCTTTTGCGTGCAGAAAATACATATACCACACATACAATAGGCCACATAACTCCGAGAAGCTTTGAACTTTTTGCATTTGCCCTAAAGAATGTGATTTGTAGATTCAATATGTATAAACAAAATGCATGCCTGGGATTTCTGGATTGCTCCAGGCAAAGTTTACTTATAGAAAAAGTTGATATATTCAGAAAAACTGTGACAAAAGGCAGCCTTATGCTAGTAAGAATTGCAACAGTGCTTAAAGATCTTTTCACTACACTTAACAGAAATGCACAAAAACAAGACAAGGGCAAGTACTCCCATGCAGATGAGACCACAACACAGTGGGCCACAACATTCCCTTCACATGGGGTGAATATAGTATGCGACTCTAAGCTCTAGTCTTCTTGAAGGCCTACCATGCTAAGCCTTTCAGAAAAAAAAATGACAAGAGGAATGTACTATTTGAAGTTTCTAACTCAGTCTTGGAGAAAGTTGAGTACCCACCTCCTCAGAGTTAGACAGGCACAGCTATACAGACAACCAAAAGTGTAACCACAATTCAAAATTAAAGCTTACAGTGAGAGGACATCTGAATTCAGGCAGATCTAGTATTATATGGCACTAGGGTACTGTCTTCAGGTTTCATGCAACTCTGTTCCATACAACAAATTTCCTAATCTTTTACTGAATTTAGCCTATGACATATTACACAGATTTAAGAACTACTAAGACATCTGCAGCTTCAGCAGGTAATTTTCACACGACCCTGTTTTTGTCACTGTGCCTCTCACAAAACGCTGCCATCTCATCGTGGCTGAGCTGCACAGTATCTGTTTGTACCTACATCTCACTGAGCCACTTCAGCTTAGCATTGCCCTCTAAAACATAGTTTGGCACAAGACTGAACTCCTCATAAGTCACAGAGCCAAGACCATCACAAACTCATATTGTGAGACAAAATGTGCTAGGTTTATACTGTGCCCCAGAAGCACAGGACACCTTACCTAATCTGCAAGCCTCAAACATAGGCATTCTATCTTTTAGCAAAGTGATCAGCTACAGAAATTCTGTGTATTCCTCTCTCTTCATTTAAGGATGTATCAACACCATCTGATGACAGCAGCTAATGAAATAACAGCAGGAGAACAAAGAGCTGCATTACTCCCTAGCTACTGGTAAAGGTATACGTCTAGGAAATGGGAAACCAAAGAAATGAATCCATGGACTCCTGCTGCATGCTCTCCAATGCCTTTCAAATAACTGCCACATAGCTCCTTTACTGTGATTTTCAAATGTGCTCTCTGCATCTTTGAGCACCTTCTCCTTTCCACCTGATTCCCATCACATTCTGGTGATCAATAATTTTAAATGTGAGCAGTAGCTTCCTGGTTTGTACAATGACTAGTTCAATGTTATTACAGTACTGTGACAATCTCCAACAGTGATCTGACCACTAAATCAAGCTGTAAATTAGACAGACTGGATTAACATTTTTCTATTGAGAAATAGCATGTTTCTTTAGTCAGTATAAGGGCTTACTGCTGGCATGATTCTTCAGGCAGGAAGACAAGAATTTATTTTACTGAACGATAGTACAAATGCTTGAAAAATACACTGTAATAGGTCACTCATTTCCCTTGGAAACATCTACTGCTCTTTGGACTTCAGCCACATTGGTACTTGACTCTAACTTTCACTGTCTTTCACAGATGAATGTGATGCAGGAATTGGGAGACAAGAAGATAAAAACAGATAAGCTTTCCTCGTTGAAATTTCAAAATATGAGCGAATGGAGAGAACGTTTCCTTGGGAAAATTAATCCTGTTATTGCTAGCACCAAAACAAACATTTTCTGTTGTCTAATCTAAAATGCTTTCATGGGTCAAAACTACTTAATGAAAACTGTTTCCAAAGGCATTCTATTTTTGGGTCCTCAGTGTGCCCATTTACAGAGCAGCAGGGCCCTAGAATTTTTTGCATAGTAGAGTGTTTAATTTTACTTAGGCTACCATCCCTTCCCAGTCCCATAAAAAGGTTTACATACAATAGATCACAGAGACTATAAACTAAGGACAAAGACTTACACAATGCTGCTGAGGTAATCCTTTGTGCTCTGCACATACCGGTGCTGTATAATATTTGAGGAAAAGCACTGTAAACTATTTCAGACATCTGTTTTTAAGGTTGCAGAACATTACAATGTAAAAAACAGACACTACAAGGACTCACATTTCCACCGACTTCAAATGATTCTGGATATTCAGCGGAAAGCACCAAACTGAGTAACTGCTCTCCCAACTGACAATGATAGCATGATGTTAAATGAGACAGATACTCATGCTGCCACTGTGTTGTACTGTCATGGTTTCTTTGCTCTCCGTATGATGAAATAGGTGTTAAGCAGAGTTTGACAACTGTGCATTTGCCTTATCATATTTGCTGTTAATTCCATTATTAGGTATTATATCAGATTTCAGTGTCCCGTTTCAAAGAGCACAGCATCCGCTTACTAAAAGTTTCACTGTTGTCTCTATTCAATAGACAGCAAAAATTTTAAATAAAACTGCTTATTACATCTATAGTTCTGCGCATCCTTCTAATACATAAAATACAAAACCAATTCAGGCATCATGTCATAATGAAGCTGAAACAAAGCAGCTTTTTGGGTAGCTGCTCAACATTCCTCCTTCTGCCTTGTTTTCTTTTCTGTAAATGAAAGGAAACAAAGGTTCCTGTTTGTTCTGTAAACCTCTGCCCATAGCACAGCATCCTCCATAGCAAGCCAAAAGTACAGCAGCTGTCAGAGACATAGCTGGGCTTAGGTGAAAGCAAATACTTCACTAAGTACATTGATCCTTTCAGGGCAGTAAAAGAAAGATATATGTTATATCACTTCCATAACTTTTAAGAATCACTCAGATTTTCTGTCATCTGAAGAAGGAAGTTTAAAAAACTTTCTTAAAGTCCAGGTCTTCAGATTCTAGGGAGCACAAAAAGGTAAGGATGGCTTCCTTATTTTTGACCAAAAGATGCTCAATTCTCCCTTAACAAGTAGGAGAATTCTAAGCCTCTAGCTCCAACACACTTTCACAGTTTTTGTTTGTTTTTGTTTGTTTTTTGTCTGCTTCAGCTTACTACTTTATATATATATATATATATATACATATATATATATATATATATATATATATATATTCTTGATCCTCATTTTGATCAATCATCATGACAGACACTGCTGCAATGGACTCCAGAATTTTGTGAACACACTCTGCCACCTACAAAGGAACCGTAGTCTTCAGCTTCTTTGCAGTAAATTGTTCAACAGTGGGCTTACTGCCAGAGCTCTGCATAGTGGTCTTACAGCACTCCAGATCCCAGTATGAGTACATTTGGGAGGTTGCTGTTGTTAGCTTGTTTTGTGTTTTTCTTAAAGGCTCCTAAACTATACTCTTGAAAGAGTTCCTGGCTTGTGTTTTCTATACTTAGAGGAATTATATAGAGGAAAAAAAAAAAAAAAAGGAAAAAAAAAAAGCCAACACATAAAAACCTAGAAAAATAAAGCAGTAACCACTGTATATACCTAATCAAATGAAAAACATGTTGTATTTTCCTTCTTTTTAGTTATCAGTGAAAACCTGCCAGATTTATGCTTGTACTATAAGATACCAGCCAACAGCTGTTAGCAAGCTAGACAGTTGGTAGCTAAGGTCCTACATATTGTATTTCTTCATGTGAGGACAACATTTAATTATAGCCTGGGTAGTAATGCTAAAACTATTTGCTTGATGCACCCTTTCTCTGAAGCAGGTAAGCAAAAACCCAATGTCTGGAACGAGCACAGACGGTGGCAATTACCCAGATAATTTTAGAGTAAGAATGTACATTATAGGCTCTTCTAAGGGCTTGTCTTCTGGACCATTTTGTGACTTTGGACTTCATAAAAGATTTGTCTATGAGTTTGCTCCAATAGTATACCTAACAAAATCCACATTCCATGATGATATTACAGCAGTACAGGGATAGATCTGGCTGCTCTCTTGTCCCTCATACTTCCTCCCATTTCACGTACTCTCCTGGTGAAGCAGGATCTTAGAGGCACTGATGGTATATAATTTTTTTTCAAGCAAACTTATCACTAGTGCAACCTTTTTTAATGAAAGTGTGAGAATAACTCAGTTCAACACAGAGCTAGCCTGAAAGGGACTCAATGTCTTTATGACCAATTATGGTCAAAGAAGTTTTTGTTTTGATAATAGTGTGTTTGACGATATCTGTCCACAGAAGGAGGATGTAATGTTTCCTACTTGACATACCTTCTGCATTGTGTCTTGTTTTCCTGTGTTCTCATTTTTCCAGGTTCTATTTGCTTCTCAGTTTTTTCTTGGGTGACATCCCATTTTTGGTTCATTGTTTTTTATCCTTATAATAGCAGACCATGTACAATAAGCATCAGGAAAAAAAAAAGAAGAAGAAAAAAGTGTATGGATGTTCTTTATGTCTCCTGTGCTAAAGAACACATGAATAAATTTACAGATTGGACAGCATTTGAATAAAGTCAAAAGTACCCTTTTAAATATCCAACTTCAAACAAACAAACAAACACATTAAAGGAACCTTAAATGCTTAGCGCCAGGGCTTATCTTGCTTAGTAAATCTAATTTTCTTCACGGTTCATTATGGGTAGGATATTCAAATCTAAGATTTTCTTTGTTGTCTGTTCTAGTTTTTTTATTTTCGTATAAGCTTTATCTATGCAAAGCAAAGACAAGAAAAAAGAGCACTCACTTACATATTCTTCAGGAGAAGGAAAGTCAAATACATTCAATTCCTGACAACTGAAGCTACTTCTGCTTTGTCCAAGAAGATGCACAGGTGCTACAGGTTCAGTTTAACTGTTGAAATGATCATTACCACCTGGAAGAATTTAGCTACTTAGAGTGGCATAGCAAGAAATGTGTTTGGGCCCAGCAGCCAAACTGTATGTAACTATCAAAGCACCTCACTGCAGTTCTGTCTCTGCTGGTACACAAAACACACTCTGCTTGCTGACAAAAATGAGAAGACAGCATAGAAATTAAGCCAACGTGCCCTACAGAGAAATCGGTAATTAGTATGGGCTCAGCAGAGCTAATAGAAAAAAGTGGCTTTTGGAGGAGAACTGAAAGGCTCCTCTTGAAGTCCATACTCAGTGATCTTAAAACTTCCTGCAACACATAGCACAGTTGCCTGCAGCTGAGGAAAGGCAAACTCTTCTACATGCACAGGAATAGGGGAGTGCAGTAAATGCAACGTAAACAGCTTGTCTGCTGTCACAGACAATTCAGCAGTGGAAGAAAATCTACATGGTTTAGGATGCCTTTCAAAATTAATGTGTGTCTTTCCTTCGGAAGAGTTTGATTTCTCTCCACTTTACAAGTTCCTTAAAACAGGTGACTTTTTACTGCTGTGGTAGTGGTAAAGCAGAGAAAGCCTCTATTCATGCAGAGAAAATGGCTACACAGCCATGAGAATGCAGCCATGCAATGGGTCAGTGGTGCTGGACCTCCCATCAGTGTTTATGTACATATATCTATCTAAAAAGTCACTGTAATTAAACATGTGTCTGATCACAGTACAGTGCAGTCTTGAATCAGCAGGTACACTCATCTTTAGATAGCTGAAATCACAGATGATAACACTTGAAGGTAAATTTGGACATCTCATCAAAGAATGATTTTTAAGCCATTAAATGTGGGTATATTCCTGTAACAGTAATTGTTCTGCATGGTGCAGACTCACAGGGATAGGAACTGGTAGTTCACAGCTCTGATTTCTGTCTGAGAGCATGAATAAGTCAAGCAACACTGTAGTGATGCTTCTTGGTGCTCACACACCACTTCTCACCATTGCCTCAGCACCCTTCCCTCCCTTTCCTCTCAACGTGGCCAGCTTTGCATTGGCACACTCTTCCTCTTGAACCAGTGGCATCTTCTTCCAGATGTTTCCATCACAACAGTCACATCTGACACACCTGGGCAGGACTGGTAGCACATGAGACTCAGGCATGTTTGTACCCATGTGGCATCCTCTCCTGACTGCTTTTATTGAACACTTCTATATAAAGAACATACTTGTAGAGATCAAGTTTCATTTCAGAATAATTACATATATGAAAATGAACTGAGTAATTGAATTCCAATGAATAATTCAAGCAGCTGTAATATTTGAATCTATAATCTGCCAGAGTGTTATACGATCTTATTTCCAGTTGATTCCTGAAAGGAAGTGCCTTACAAGCACTGGTACATAAAGTTGTCTCTAAACACAGACACCATCCATCGTAAATGTTTAATGTCCAATCATGAATTACAGCACCTGTTTTAAGTGATCAGCTACTAAAGGATATATAAAAAAAAAGAGGACGGAAATAGGGGTTTCTTTCAAGGAAGATTATTTCCTGCTGTTGAATTTCTACATCTTAATAAAGTGCCATATTCAGTCTTTGTTCTTGCAACATCTACTGTGCTTATAACTGAAAACTGAAACAAAGATCCTACCATGGAATTTCAGTTACAACACCAAATATGTCAACTTAATTTTGCATGCACAGTGATTTAAATCCTTTGTTATCTGTGTACACGTGATATGCTACAAAACAGGGCCCACAAAAATTTGTTCACTTCCTCAGTAATTTTTGCATCACGTTGTCTACTATTCCAATAGGTTTGTTTCTTTTCTTTAATATACCTGATAATTTGTAAAATGTCATTTTTATTTCAAGTGTTCATATTCACCTGCAAAAAATAGTCTGTAGAGCCTCTAAAAAATTTCTTCTAATGAGGATGGTATCTTAAGAGTTAAGTGGCATGCAGAGAGTAATAAAGGATCAGCAATAAATGCTATAAGGCAGTGCCTTACTAATAATAAAAATAAAAAACAAACAACAAAAGAAGTAAAAAATGATGAGATATAATAGAGAATAAAAGGAGAAAGGTGTGGAGAAGATGAGAAGCTCACAGACTGTTTTGTAACAATTTGCATGCAGAAAATAGAGAAAAATACACAGTGGATCTGTTTCTCAGGGTGTTTGGTCCAAGTGTCATTGGCAGGAGTAAAGGGGCAGACTTTAGAAACATGAAGCAAGGAGAAAGACATAAAAAAAAAATTGAGTGAGGGGAAGGACTTTGTGCCACTTTTTCCTTTTGGCCTTTATGCTCTACACACATTTTCCTTACCCTTACTCATACTTGTATGTCTGGGGGAAATGTTGGGATTGGGAAGCGATCCATGAGAATGAAGCAGCTTGAAAAGCATTATATTAGTCTGTGGAATAAGTAATACTTCAACCAAGTGAAGTAATGGAAACCGCTTCACCCAAGTCATTTAAAATTGGACTGAATAAGGCACTGGAGATTATGCTGAAGGGAACAATTCTACATTGGCAGGAATATGGACAAGATGACTTAATAGATCTAGTGTCCACGTGCCAAATCCTGAGATCCGGATCCAGTTTTTATTACTCTATCATTACAAAAGTTGAACTTCCATTCACATTATTGGGAATTCAACCTGACACGAGAAAAAATAACCAGAAGCTTTAGGATTTATGCATAAGAACATGAATAAAAGTATTTTCCATATAATTTAAAAATGTAACTTTCTATATAAAAATTATAAATTTCCAGTGCAGAAGTTCTGGATTTAAATGGAGTTCTCCAAATTGTTCCAAACACCCTTCCCAGGAAACTTGCAGAGTTTATAGAATTTAATTTGTCAAAGCTTAACAGAATGTTTGATCAGTGTGAACACTTCTTTTCACTTAAAATAAGTCTTTGTGTACATTATTTGTTCCTGAAATGGGTGAATATATCTGTGATTAAAATATTGTGATGAAAATTAAAGTTTACTTTGCTAAGTAATGGAATGATACGGGAACAGTACTAGAAGTTGTCATTAAAAAGTGGGGAATATAGATGTAATCAGCAGGATTTTCCTTTTTTATGTGTGTACTGACATGACTTCATTAAATACTGGTGGGGCATTTCAATGTAAATGATAAGTTTATGCTAAATGGAGTCTGTGTTCCTTAGTGCAGAAATGTGCATGAAAGAACCAAGATTGTTCAGAGATTGTGCTGAATTCTGATTTGTTTTAACTTTGAAACAAAACCTTACTAATTAAACCAAAATAATTCCAGAAAATGCTATTAATATTTTTAAAATAAACTGAGACTGAGAAGTGCTCAGTGGATAGAGATCTATATGTCCCTGTATGTACAAGAGTTGAATGCAGTTAAATGGTTCCATTTTTCACTTTGCTGCCATTCACACCAATAACTGTTGCCAACTAAGATTGTTCCTGACACAGAAAATGTTAACTAGTGTCCCATGGCTCACTGTGTAATGATGATAGAAAAAAAAAAAAGCCACGTTGAGTATATTGGGAAAAAAATGTTCAGAAAGATAACCTAGATAATTCTTTCTTTATTTTGTGATACCCAGAGAGGAAACACACATTTGTTCTATTAAAGTTAAAACTTCCTAATATGAGCAGCAAGATTGAGAGCTATAGGACAGTGGAATTACTTCCTGTCTAATAAGAAAGCCATGCTAAGAGTTAGTTGGCATCTTACAAAGGATTTTTACATGATACAGAACATTTTCAGAGAAAACTTCCTACATTTGACTTTTTATTCATTCTTATTTGTGCATCTTCTGAGCTTTAGTCTTCATAAGAAAGGGAAGAGATTATTTTCAAATCTTTCTGGAGTAGGGTTGTTTCTCAACACTATAAGGCTATGAAAAGTTGCACGCTTCCAACATGAGTGCAAATCTCCTCTGGTTAATTCTTTTTCTCAGTTTTGGGTTTGTCTGTTTTGTTTTTGTTTTTTGTTTTTTTTTTTCCTAGATCTATAAAAGAAATCTAACATATCATCTTTTAAAATATCAGTAAATTGAAAAAAACTCATTAATGAGCACATCCAGATATGGAAGAAAAAATGATGGTGATGAATTAACCTTGCAAGGATTTGCAGACAGATCTCAACTCCTGCCCTGTCCTTTTCTAGAAGGAAAGGCTTAGCCAGCATTTCCAAGACTAAATGAAAACAGACAGGCCTGTCAAGTCAGAGCAGTCAATGGGACTTGGGCATTGACTCTTCTTTTGCATGTTCCTGCAAGGCCACATTTCACAGCACAGTTCAATGCTTTTCCCTCCATGGCCCCTTGCACCCACCTGGCAGGGGAACAGCATTATAGTCATGGTGTATAAAGAGAAAGGGGAAATAGCCCCTGCCCTGTTCCAAGCCAGGAGAAGACAATCCCCAGCTAGTTTAGTCTCAGCTGCACCTGCCCACAGGGGATACAGCTTCCTCCTTTCACAAACTACTTATCAAGATTGTCAGGCACACTGCAAAACTGCCTTGTCCAAGACTGAAAGGTATTGAAGGAGCTGAAGAGAAAACACAGGTGGTCTGGCACTACTGGTCTAACAGATCAATTACTAGGCAGCTAGCATCAGCTGTGCAATTTTAAAGTACCACAGGTGCCATTTTAAACTGCACCACCTACCTAAGCATCTTTGGTGCATCATGGGGATTGGGAGGACAAAAGACATTCAGAGATAGATGTTAATACTATATTATTGCATTAGCACTTTACCAAGACAAAAGCATGCATCAGATCTCCCCATGTGCTCTTGAAGTATGAAAATGGTATGAAATATTAAGTATAAATTGCTGGCTAGAGAGCTTACAGTGTATGCAGTGACCAGAAATGCTGCAGTCCTGCCCCCCAGCTTCAGCTATACCCTACAGTTGCACCTGTATGGGCCGATTGCTTGGCCCATCGTTATTTTTAAAGCCAAAAAAAAAAAAAGGAGCAAAAGGTGTCTTTCTGTTTCATGTTTGAAAGGCATCACATCGCTTTCACAGTATGCTTCATCTGGAACTGTATTTAAGTAAACTCAAGAGAGAATATTCTATGTAGGCAATGCAAAATCATGTGTGATTTTTTTGTTGTTTCAATAGACAGGACTTGAGTAATGTCGGGGTTTATGACTTTTATTTTATTTGGAGGGACTACTTTTTAACAGAAGCAGGAAGCAGCCTTTGGACATAGTAAGTCACAATGTATAAATAGCTCTACTGAGAGTATAACAAAGACTCTTTTGTGCTTTTTTTTTTTTTTAACCAGCAAAGCCAATAATATATGCAACTTAGCAACATTAAAATACCTCATCCCTACTTATGACATCTCAACCTTATAAGAAAAATTAAGACATCTATTCAGAATTTCTACCATAAGCACACTACTTTCATACAATGCTTAGGAAATATACACTATTTAAAAGTATTTGCTTTAATAATTGCAGAAAAATTCAAAACAATTACTGTTGTCTCATTACTAAAGAGAACTTACAGTTAATTCATTTTGAACTGGAATACATGTGTGGAAATCTGCTTCTCCATATGGTTTCATATTTTTTCTGCAAGGTGAATACAGTGACAAGATTTCTTTTTAAAAATTGGACTATAAAAAATTTTTAAATAAAAAACAGTAGATTTCCTACTTAGCAAGCATTCTGGACCTCATTTTAAGTCATTTGAAGGAATTCTGAAGTTTATTGGATTTTAAATACATCCTTTTTCCCCATCAAGGGTCTTTTAAAGGATAGTTTAACCTGTCTAATTTACATTCATGAACTTCATCTTTTACATACCAGGCTCTGGGACCATCAAATCCGTGGGCTTTTCATTCTTATCAAACATAATAAAGTGATCATATACAACCAGTGGGATATATATATTTATTTTTATCCAAATGCCATTTTCAAATCCAATTTAGGTCATATAGGATGCCAATTTTGCACAGTTAAGAAGCTAGACAATTTTTCCAAAGAAAGATTATCAGTAGTAAGTATAAACATATGTCAGTTCATTAACTCTTTAAAAATATCCAGCACATCAGGCTTCATTCCCTTCCACATTTTCAAATACTACAGGAGATCCTGTCTGAAGTTCTGTAATGTCCAATACAGATACTCCCAAAAACAAAGGAAAGCTTTTGTTTTCCTAATGGGGCTTGTGGTCAGGCAAACTTCAATACATCCAAACACATTATTGAGTGGGCTTGATCACATGTTGATATTTGGGACAGATAAGGGGCCCTTGCAGACCATTCTAGCCACTGATTAGAACAGCTTCCAGTGGAATACTCTCCAGCTGCTCCATAACAAAGAATTATTATGTCCTACTAACAACCAGAGACAGAAGCTAAATTTGCCTATTGTCAGTCAGTCATCCTCTCTCCCTCTCTTTTCTGCAAATGTAATACTCAATTTTTACCTGTGTAATAAAAGAAGATTTTTCCCATTTTGTTAAAAATCATTACAGATTCTATAAAAGGTGTTGATTTGCCTTTCTTAAACACTTTTTTCTCCCCTTGCATTATGGTATAACTTTGGAAGTAAGTTTCTTTCTTATTCAAAGTACGCAGAGAAAATTCTGTTATTTCCAACTTTAGGAGCAACCAAATCTAAATCCACGCTAATCCCTAAAGTCAAGTAAATTCAAACAGCTCCTTAGAAATCGTGCTAATATTACCAATGACTTTCTTCCTCTGTTTAGCATGGTGCAAATTGATACACACCAACAGGCTCAGTTTCCTTGTGCAAATCGACTAGTACACCAAAAATCAGTAATATGCCCAACTTGAATTATGTGCCAAGCATCTTATTCCTTGTACACACAATGTTTTAAAATTAAATTTAAAATTAATAAAACAGTCATATTCCTTAGGCTTAGCGAAAAGGAATTCTTTAGTGGACCTTTGTACTCTAATAGGAGTAAATGGGGATCCTGCCATATTCAATACATCTTTCTCATTAACATAAACCAGATGAACTACACTTTTAGATATAGTTAAACAAAAGTTATGAGGTAGAATTTGTTATCTCATCTATCTATATATTTGGACAGAGATGACAATCCCTCCTTTCCTTGGTCTCCAAACAGAAGGGAAAGTTGATTGTGGACTGACTTCTTACAGGTTCTTCAAGCAATTGCTATAGCATTAAATTGATATTTCAGATTTTTTTCAGCCCATTCATTTTTCTGTAGCTAGCCAACCATATAGAACCCATTCCCCCATGAATCTAGTCAATCCTATATTGTATCATAAAGAAAAATAAGTCTACAAAGTTTATTTTAAATTCAGTGATATCTTAATAAAACTTACATCACACCTCTCAGCACCCTTTCACAGGAATGAAGCACAACTTTCAGTCAGTCAACATTCAGTCAGTGCTTTTAAAGGAAAACATGAAAAACACCTCAGAAGGCAAAGCCTGTGTGCCTGTGAGGTGCCTGTGTTCGAAGTGCCAAATAGCAGCCACATCCAAAAGTGACTAAGAAAAAGCAAGCAAGATTCAAAACGTTTTCCTGCCTCCTTTAATGAGTAATTAATCTACTATTGGAGCAGCTGATGTCAACATCTTCATGTGAGCTCATATATAGCAGATGATCACTATGGTTGTCCAGCAAAATCCTTGCTTACCTCCTGTTGCTATAAGCCAACACCCATCTCTGATGACAGACACCTAAGGGAAGTGAGCATCCACGTCATGCTTACCTGCTATCACCTGAACATGGAAGTGGGGAAGACCTTGGTATTATTCCATCCCTATGTCTATCCAAGAGTAAAGGTTGCTATGAATAGATAGCATTAAATACCTTTCAAAGGCTATGAACCACCAGTGTACACCCAAGGTATCTGAGTAAGTAAAAATATGACCCATATTTATTCGTGTCATCAGCGCATATACAGTGCAACAGAGAAAGCTTTTCTTCAGTATATGATCTGTGTCTTTTATATTGTACCTTCTAGGTAAAGAAGCATTTAACAAGACTTATAAAACTGAATACATGAGAGAAAGAAAATTTGTATAGGCTTAAAATCTTCTGGCCAAGAGTCAGGTCAGACAGAGCGGAGGCTTGCTTATGATCACACTAGGTAAGTATACATAGTTCCTGATTAAGTATGTTTCCAGCAGCTATCATTTAGAAAGTCTGCACCACCTCCACCAGAACAGAAAGTAAATATATAAATAAATAAAGAACCACTCCAATATCCTACAATATCCACACTTCCACCAGCAAGTAAATAAGATTCATTTTACATTCACACTTGACTTATTGTTAAGCAGCCAACAAAAACAAAATACGAAGCCCTACTGAAGAGCAGTTTTAATTTGACAGCATTTCTGAAGCGTCTGGGGAAATCTGCTGTCTATGAATGCTACATAAATTCTGCCGTTGTTTTCTACAGTACTGCAAAAAGAGAACTTCCAAGTGTCGTTCACAGCAGGAAATGCCTTCAGCCTATTTCTACCCACAACCAATAATTCTTAAGTTAATATCTGGTGGGCCCCTCCAAGCATTTCAAAATAGTATGTTTTCTGCAGCGGGCTGTTAAGAACAGTATGACCTACAGAAACTGGTAGAATGATTTGTGCCATCTTGTACTGACGTATTCTCCTGACAGTTCTGTTTACTATATCAGTGATGCAAGTTGCAATTGGAAAAAAAATGTAGCATATAGCAATTATGAGTTGGTTTTGCTTTTTTTGCACCTTTTCTCTTGCAAAATAGATATTTTACTCAGACCCTTGCTCTCTCTTCTGCCCCTTCTCAAATCCCTCAGTAATAAAATGTTGATGTCCTTCAAGGTTTAGAATAAAGGAATGGGAGCTTTCATTAGACTTATCACTGCATTAAACTTGCTTCCATTTCATAAAAAAGGTGCACTGGATCTATTAATGATGTTATTTGCTATACAAAGTCAGATTTAAAATATTTACTTACAAGTTCTGCATATGGCATAGGATTGAAAAAGTACTTACGGAGCATTCTATAGTAGTTAATATGTAACATCAAAGATTGCATAGTTGACAATGAAAGCTGCATTAATCATCTCATTTTCATCTTTCCACCCACCTTTTTGCACCTTTAAAGTGGGCCTATTTCAAGTTCTAGCTACAGGTGTAATTGAAGTAACTTAATGACTGTGATAATTTATGCCAGCTGAGGAGCTGGCTGTAAACTTCTAGCCACAACTCAAAGAAGATTAAAAAAAATACACAAACTACTGAATAAGACTCTGCTGCTGTGAAAAACACACTAAGAAACTAAATTAGATCTTTTAAAGTGTTTCATTTTTCCCTTGTTTTTTAAATAGAGGAGCATAATGGAAGATACTTTTTCAATTAACTTTTTAGAGTTCAAATAGACAGCAACACAAAAACCACAGAGTATTAAAATCATATTGTGGTGTGCACTGGAGTAATTTGGATGATAACGTGAAAAATGAATTTTCAAGCTACTTGTCCTGTACTTTCCATTTTAACCTTAGCTTCAGGATTATACATTTGAGAAGCAGACAATACCCACTCAGTTAGAAAGAGATTACCTTAAGTCTTCTTTATGAAAAAACAGGCAGAAGTAGAAACTTTAAGCTCACAGCTATGCCTGTCTTAGCTGTGTTGACCCCATTTGAATTACAGTGCGCTGATGCTGAGAGCATTGCACTGATTTGAAAGCTCAGAGATTTGAGGAACTACTCCTTGTGGACTGTTTTCTTGTTTCTGGCTATTTGATCATTGTACTTTTTAAACATTCATCAAATAGAGCTGGGTTTTTAATTTTCAAATTTTTTTTTTTTTTTTAAGAGAAAGTCAAATTTCTAAATTCATGAGGCTAAAAAAGTCAAGCTAAAGTGCAAAAGTACAATTTCTCAGTGCGTCTGTTGTATCCTTAGTTGTTCCATTTTGAGTGACTGAGTATTTGATTCAGCTCAGGCAGCCACCACTCCCAGTTCCTGAGCTCCAGCCAGGTCTCTCAGGCCCATTCACAATTCCAGCACTAACTTTCCATAATTATTTTATTTCCTTAATCTTCCCAATGGCTGGTTCAGCCCCAGGTGGGCCTCATTCCTCTCCAAGTTCAGTAAGACAGTCTCTTACTCCCTCTGCTCTCCTGTCTCCTCCAATTTTGATTTTTGCTGGCAACCACACAGTATCTCCTCTGCTCTCCCTCTTTTACACACACAAACACGCATAGGTACACCCACAGAATAACATGGGAAATGCTTCAACCATTTGAGAAGAAACTGCTATTTTCTATACTTTGAAAAGAAAGGAATGAAAAAACAGAAGACAGCATATCAGAGGAAAAAAAGCAGGACAATAGCTCTTAGAAAACGGAAGAAAGAAAAAGCAGAAAACTTAAATGTAACAGCAAAAAACACTGAAAAAAATTAATCATAAATAAAATGATTATAAAAATACGTAAGAGATACTGAAGATGAACAGAAAACGTAAAAACAAGAAAAAAAAAAAAATCAAGCCTGCATAAGCCAAAGCTCAGTGGAGCTAAAGTAATTTCTACCCATCTGCCTAAAGGGGTCCAAAGGAAAAAAAACTTCCATTTTTTTCAGTTATTTTGCCTACAGAAGAGATTCTCTCGGTTTTAGTTTATCATACAGTATTACTGAGTATTATCGAGAATTTTAAGTGTTTAAGTCTTCCCTCAGCTTTTTCCACATGCGAACCTGGAGTGCAATGCAGTGCATGCTACACCCTGCTGTAGCATCTAGCTATGGCCTATGGAGACTTGTCTGCCAGCTGCAGCTTCATAACATATTTACGTACATAACTGATTTAAAGCTGTGGCCATGTCTACACCCTGCTGTAGCATCTAACTACGATCTACAGAGACTGGTCTGTTGATTGCAACTTAGTAAGATATTTACATACATGGCTGATTTAAGGCTATGGCTATGTCTAACCTGTGGAATCCAGGCATGCTTCCCAGCTCCTGCAGCCATGTGCACATGTGCGTGCCCAGCTCCCTGTTAACTCCCTCCCTCCCTTCCTTCCTTCCTCCTCCTCCTCCACACCCCTATTTCCAGCCTCACCAGGTCCCCCCCAGACAATGAGGGACACAGTTATGGTGCACCCCCCGCACTCCAATCAGAGCCTTTGGGAGCATGCTCCACTGTGTCTGCAGCAGCCTGAAGTGCAGCTTTGGCTAGTGGCAAATATTTTGTGAGCTAAGTCTTTTCTGGATATCGTTCTCTAATAGTTTTGGTGTGAAAAAGCAAATCTTTCCTCACTCTCAAAAGCAGAAACAAGTTCAGATCGTATTTAAAAGAAATTACTTTAGCAGCTTCATGCAATATTTTTGTAAAGGAATATGAGCATTCAGCTCAGCCAGTCTGGTAACAAAGGACACACAGACTCGGTATAAGCAAGCAGAGCATTTTTGTGGCTAAATCACAGTGCACTGGAAGTGTATTCCTAGGTGTCCCTAGTTCAGGGTTGGCCATCTGTATTTTGTCAACAATAGCAATTCACTTTTTAATGAATGTTTAAAATCTCAATTCCCCCGGGAGTAACAGCTACAGAGAGCATCAGCTATTGCTGAAAGAACAGAGATTCTAGGAATAAACAGAATATTGTAGAATGGCATAGAGGAACAGGTGACCTCATTATTCTGGAAAACGTCTCCTTCTGAACCACAAGGAAATCTGACAATTGAAAAGGTTAAGCCTTGAACAGTGGAGTTTCACAGAGATAGAGTGAAAGCAAATTTGAACCCCTTGTGTACTTACGGCAGATCTGTATTATGAGCCATATATTATCATGTTGCATTTGGCTTTACTGTTGTTGCATCTTTATTAATGATGGGCCAGAAATAAAACCCAGATGTAAACATACCTGCCCTTCCAAGGGCCTTGGCTTTAGCTAACAATACAGCAGCTGAAAGCCATCCTGAGCACATTTTGTTCTAGAAGGTTCATACTCTTCTTTTAAAGAAAAACAAACAAACAAAAAAGGAAAATACTTGAAATAACAAGTAAATTTTCTGTTATAAAATAACAATGTATTATCTTGCTTGCCATAGTTTAAATGAATCTTGGCCATATTGATAGGTATAATGAACAAGTCTGACTAAGAAGAAATGGAGGACAGCAATTTTACTCTCTAGTAAGCAGAATAGTAGGAACACAGAGCTCACCATTTTCTTACAGTCAAGGATTTTCATGGTTGGAGTTTATTAGAGAAGTTACAGACCAGTATTTTGCAGCCAGACACTGAGGTTTGCACTGGATTATTGGGTTGTAGGACAGAAAATCATATAAAGAAGGAGATGTCCTTATTCCAATTGGAATGGAAGAGAAAAATATCCACTGCTGACAGGCCTACTCACTCACAAGTCTATTGGTCTCAACATGCATAGCAGTAGACATAGAATAGCTTAGGAAAGAGTTTGGTACATCTGGTTAAAGCGAAGTGTAAGAGCTAAAGGAGAGCAAAACACTATATGTCAATATTTGCCCTACTGAGGAACAGCAGATATACTGTAAATGAAAGATGCCATACAAAAAGTAGTAAGTAACCACATGTATTTCAGCCCTGTACCCCAGCTGCAAAACATTATTTGAAGTTATAAGGTTATAATGGTTGCACAGCTGTAAGAAGGTGGGGGTCATCCATTTTACATACATATTCAAATTAAGAATGCAGGGCTGCTGGCACAGAGCACCATTCATGATGTGGCCCAAAGTTAGGAATGTGTAGAAAGATCGTCAAAAAAAAAAAAATCACTTTCCTTTTACTCATTTGGAGATGGCTGTGGACATTTTCACTCATCTCTTGGTTGTGCATGGTTAGGTCTGAAGATGAGAAACAATGAGCAACCTGGAAACTTAAAGTGCAGATGGATAGAAAATTCAGAAGCCTCAGACAAAAAAAACCCTCATCCCAAAAGCCTTAATTTACACCAAATTCCAGTGGTACCTAGATCCCCTAGGTCCTTCTTGTTCAGTATTCAAATGGGTTTCTCAAAACCCACATCTGTCCATGGCCACAGGGGTGCATGACTGGCTCCCATTGAACTTCCTATCATCCAAGTACGGTGGTTCTTTTCTGTAAAGCTGATTTACAGATGAGTAGGTCCCAGTATATACTGGTGCATGCAGGATGTTCTTCCCCCGGTGCAGTACTTTGTTTTTCCCTGTAGAACTTAATGACATTCATCTTAGCCCACTTCTCCAGTATGTCAAGGTACCCCTGAAAGACGGTATAACCATCTGGTGTATTAACTGCTCTTTTATTCTTTGTGTTTGCAGGCTTGCTGAGGGTGCATGCAGCTCCATTATCCAGGTAATTAACAAAGCTGTTAAAGAGTACTGACCCCAGTACAAGGGCCTGAGGTGTCCCACCAATAGTGAGTGTAGTCCTGCTAGACTTTATGCACCTGATCTTAACATTCTGATGGCAGTAGTTCAGTTACTTTTCTGCCTACCTTGCTCTATCTTTCTAGTCCGTACTTCATCATTTTCACTATGACAACGTTACAAGAGAAAGAGTTGAAAACCTTGCTGAGAACTACGTAAGTGTATATGCTTTCCCTTTATCAAACAACACAGTCATTTTAAATGTAGGCTATCAGCTTGGTCAATCATGATTTTCACCTTCACAAACCCATGCTGACTACTTGTAAGACGACTCATCTTTTCCTTCAAGTTTAGAAGTGTTTTTCAGAATTATTTGTTCCTTCACCTACCCAGCATTTGAGGAAAGATTGATCAGCCCACTACCTTCTTGTCCTTTTTGAATGGAAGAGTGGCAGTTGTCCTCACAATCCTGTTTGATCACTGTGCTCAGAGTGAATTCACTGTTTGTAAATATCAGCCTCTTTCCTCACGGGCTCTTCAGTTGCCTGTGTCAGGAAGTTAGCCTCTATACACTCCAGCAAGATTCTGGATTTCTTGTGCCCTGCTATGGTGTTCCCTCAATAAATATCAGGTAGTTCACATCCTTCTCATGAGGCCAAAGATCTTTTTATTGTCTCTGATGCTATATGCACTGTGGGCCTCCTACTGCAGAAGTTTTACTCTGTGACACAGGTCCTCCATCACTATATGTCTACTGCAGCTAGGAACAATATATTCTCCAACCTCATTGAGGTATATTCCCTTCACCCCGGACCAGCAGGGCTTCATCCTCTTTCCAGAGTTCAGTTTGAGTTTATACCAAAGTTGTCACGAGTTGCTGCCTCGTGGCAAGTTATTACCTTAACGAACATACGTACAACATCCCAGTTGTGTTAGATTGTTTGGACTGCAGCAGCACTGTTTGTTTACCCATCTATTTGTAGAATTTGCTTATCAGTTCTCCTCAAAACCTTGCAAGGAATTGAGAGAACACAGAACACAAATCCAAACATATTCAAATCAATTTTTCCCCTTAAAGTTGCATCACTAGGCAAGATAAGGTACTCTCATGAGCTTTATTTCAAAGGATAATACTAGAGGTTGATGTAAGAATTGTAACTACACAGTAAGTCATGGGTGCCCAATGTTTTGGTTTGCCTGGGCCACACTGAGTGAAGAGAAATTGTCTAGTGCCACATCTACGAAGGTTGTTCCAGAACTAATGCCTCCTAATTATTTCCATGGAAACGGCAGCTGATAAAAACAGCAACAATAACACTACTTAATAGAGCAAATGCTCAGCTACAAAGCACTCCTCAACATAGTCATCACCACTGACAAAGCATTTTCAGCATCGATGAACAAATGCCTGCATGCAGTAAAAATCTGCACCAGTTGAGGTGACCCACTGTCACCCCTATTGAAACATACCACCCTCACTGTGCTCACACCCACTGTTCATTCTCCATCAATGTTCAGCAAGTGCCAATGAATGGAAACTTTTTCCACATAGAGGAATTCAGTGACACTTTTGCTTCATATGCACTTCCATTCTGTCAAACACCATTCTGTTAGACTACCCGTCTCCTACTGTCTGTCACATGGTGTAGTGCTATAATGCAATGGAAAGTACAGCAATGACAGCACAGTAACGAAGTAGTAGGCTGCATCAAGGGAGGATATGCAGCAGCCACTGACATAGAAACACAAGAAAAAAAACTACTTACCCTTAGAAGGAGGCTCAAGTACATGGGAATCTCCACCAAGAGACTCTTGTCTCCACTGCCAGCCCTTAAATATGGTCTGGGAAGGGGTGGATCATGGCTCAAACCCTTCCATCACTCAGGTGCATTGCTTGCACCTGAGCACCACTGGGTTGGCCCTGCCTTCCCACCAGGTGCTGAATCACTGGTTCAAGCCCTGACTTAGCATTTCTGCTATGTATGGCAACAAAATGTAATGGAGTATTGGTGGGAAGGTACAACTTCTACTGTCATACCACCAACATCTACTTCTGACATCATGAGCCACAATAATAAAATAGGAAGCATTACTTTCGGAGCAGCCCTCATGAAATATGTAATATAATGTACATAAGAACAAAACTCATTTTAATTGTTAATGTTCTGTGTTTTTATTTTTTAATTCAAATACATAAAAAAGAAACAAAGACATAAAACTAGCAGGATATTTGACCTTGTTTTAATGAAACTATCGCATCAGGTTGGTTTGATGGAAATGGCTGCAATTCTTAATGAGTTCTTAAGACATTCATCAGAATTTTTGATGAAATCTTACTCTTCCTGTGCTTCATCCTTGAAAAGAGTTGTTCACAAGTGTGCATACTGCCAAAAGCGACAATGAATAAGGTGTGATTGTGAAGTGAGCTGTATTTCCCTCTGGTATGAGAGGGTTTACAGAAATCTGGTAGAGATATGATCAAATTTTAGATTGAAACTCTATGCATTCCATTGAAAATTCACAAGTAATGTATTTATGTTTGTCAACAGTTTACGGGCTGGTTTGGCCCAGTTCCATGACTAGTGGGACAGAGTGATTTCGCAAAATCCACGCCTCCAGAGAAGGGAAACAGGGGACCCCAAAATAATTAAAAACAGCGGCAACGATCTGAGGAGAAACAAACTAATTTACTAAATATGGTATCAGAATACAAGATAACACACCATAATACAATATAATTAGAATTGAAGCTAATAAATCAAATACAATGAGAGAGAGAGAATGTCCGAAGGGTGGATAGGCCTCACCATAACGCTGACGTGAGATGCTCAGCCCAGTTGAGCAGCAGGGAGAAGAGCCTGATGAAGAAGAGCCCATCAGGTGACCTTGCCAGGGGTTATATCTCCTCTCTGACCGCAAAGTCCCCTGGGGAATGTAGTTCTTCTTCTCTTCCGGACAGGTGCCCGGAACTGGAGCATTAACACCTTAACTCCCAGTGCACTTCATGATGTTATGATGTGGAATATCGATAATCAAAAATCATAAAACCATGACAATGTTGACTGAAAATGAAGTTGCAAATAATAATAATAAAAAAAAAACATGACATTTTGGCAGTCTTGAAACTTTTTCTCAAATTCCTTTATCAAAACAGTACGGCTGCATATTTTTTGCTATTCACAGGATTGTGTTTAGCCAGTGTATGAAAATCTGTAACTATTTGTCTTAACTTGATCTGGCTCTGCACTGCACTCCCAGTGCCCTGGTTTCAGCCCAGATAGGATTAATAATGCACTGATGTTCACTTGGTGCTGAGTAATGGTTGTTCACTTTGGGCTGGGCCAAGCCACATCAGGCAGATCTGCTGCCATAGTGGCTTGGGGCAGGGTGTAGTTGCAGTGCAAACTGCTGGGGCTGCAGGTTAGACATGCATAAGAGATTAATCAAATCATAAAATAAAAGTGAATCTTGAAATGGTCTCATATTTCATTGTTAAAAAACAAATATAAAAGTATCTCAATATCTCTCACTGGATCTCTTAGTTACTGCTTTGCCTATGTTCAGTTGCAGTTGTTTGACTTCCCTATAATCTCTACTTTGGTAACTTCTGAATTTCTTATTAGGATCAGTAGGCTGTCACTGATTTATGTAAACACTCCAGATTCAGCAAGAGAAAAATGTATTTATATATAAGGAGATTATGTGGAAATAGCAGAAAACATGTCCAAAGGATATAGGAAGATCTAATTCTAGGCAAAGTCAAATAGGCCTAGAGATCCTCTGCTTTGAACACAGAGCTGGCACCAAAAGAGGTGAGAAGCCAGAAGTCTTTAAAGGAAACAGTCAAGAGGCTAGCACAAGAAGACATGGGGAGAATGGTTCTGGAGCTTGGACCTGAGTATATCAAAACTTAGGTTTCAAAATATTGGCTATTTTTACTGTGCACATCCTTTACAAATAGAATTGTACTTACACTTCAGTTTATTAAACTGAAGCAAATCTACTAGGCAGAGACAATACCAGAATAAAGGAAAGAGTGAATGCAGCGTGATTGTCAAACACATGTATGTTATGCCATTTCAAATGCCTGAAGATTTCCAGTCAACTCATCAGACATTGCTCCAGAAAGACACAAGTCTTATTGCCAGCCCCACACTGCTGTCCCAGGTACCATATTGCATCTCAAATGGTACTCATCATCTTTATTTAGGCAAATGAACATAAGATGTTTGGACAGAATGTGTGTAAGCTGTATAATCTTGTCCCACCTGTCATTGCAAGCTACTACTGGCTATTTTGCAATCATATATTTATTTTCCTACATTCCTCAGCCCTCATGATTGGCTGGGATTTAACAAACAGTTTTCAAAGAGAAATCCAAAAGGAGATAGAGGCCTCATAAATCATCCCAGACAAAAAAGAATAACCTGTTCATTCAGAAAACTCAGTGAGTCCTAAGATTTCTAATCACAAGCCAAATGCTCTTGGCTACAGAGGTTCCATCCTTCTTTATGGGCTATTAAATAATGCTCTTCTTTGTATTTAATAAGATCTTTTGAAGCACTGGAAGGAAGAGTCTGCCCATGCATTCTGCGATGGAGCATCTACCTTTTCTGAAACCAGATTGCAAATATCAGCTAATATTTAACTACCTATTCATGCCAGGAAAAAAAAAATAGTCTGAATTTAGACCATGCACATCTGCTATACAAAAGACTGGCACAGAATTGTTTCAGATAAATTTCAGTGGAAAAAGGTGCAGAATATTTTCTATGTGAAGAAGATTGGGCAGACCAGGACTGTTCTGCTTGGATAACAGACCACAGAAACAGTAATAAACGTCTATAAAAATACTGAATGGCAAAAAGAAAGTGGATAGGAATAACAGTTAATGGATTCTTCCATTGCAAGAACTATGAAATAAAAGTACTGGTTGGCAGTATCAAAGCACATTGAAGGAAGAGATTCTTCATGCAAGACACGTCATGCAAAGCACATGCAAACTAAGTGAATCCTTTTTAAAAGGTGTTCCAGGAGATTAGATTTTATATTGTGTGAAAAGTGAGCAGAAATATTCATGGTAAAATGATTAAATAATATTAATTACACAATTAAATTGCACATAACTGATGGCAATTTGTATTTGGTAAGAAAACTATCGTAAGCGCTCGCCCTTAAGCAAAAATAACCCCTAGTAATTCACACTGACTACTCTCAGACAGAAGATCCTGATGTGGAGAGGATACTAATCTGTCTGGTGTGCCCGTTCTTATGTCCCCCATATGCCTGAAGTAGAGCTGCACCTTGCAAACAATGAACCCTAAGCTAACATCTGTCTCTGTGATTTTGAGCAGAAACATCATTCTGGAGTTCCAAAACTCCTTCTGAAACTTGTTCATTCCCAGCATTATCTGATGAAAAGAATAATAAAAAAGAACACTTTGTTTTAAAAGCCCCAACCAACTCCTCTGTTATCCAAACCAAAACTCCACACTTTCCTGAGGCTTCCTTGCCAGAACCACAAAAGCACTGGCGCTTTCTATAGGCTCAGGCACCGGGAAAATGCAATACATATCTAAAGAAGACAGATTGCCTGTCCTTACTGCAATGATTTTAAGGCCCAGTGCTCCACAGGGGAGAGACAGAAGACAGCCAGGAAAGACATCACAAAAATAGACTATGAGCTTATAAATCATCAGTGCACTTCAGACACAGAAGCTAGAAAGATGACGTCTATTTTGAAGATTAACTATGATACGTGCTAAAGCAAAGCAAGCAGATCTTTTTATATCAGTAAAATGCAGAATACTCTGGGGACAATAAAGGAACCTTACTTCTGCCTCCAATTGACAAAAAAAAAAAATCAAAAAGCTTTATTGAGACAGACACTGGAATGGGTTATTTTTGCCCTATACTGAAACATAACCTCCAGACCATAGGTGGGAGGAGGATTGGGGAACTTGCATGCAATTCAATCTAGTATGAAAAAATATACCTTCTTATGATGATTTTCTAACACTAAAGAATTTGTCTATTTTAATAAGCCCAGAAAACCTAGGTGTCTGGTGATTTCTTGTCATAAATCAGGAGCTCGTTAAAATGAAAAAAGTATGAAAGGAAGGCAAAGATTCTGGCAAGAGTCTTGAGAAAACAATTGAAAAGCATTTTTGAAGTTTCATATATTTTCATGCAATATGTGTAAAGGCCACAGCTCTAAGCACTAGTAGCTCTGAAGACTGCCTGCTAAGTACCTAAAAGCTCCTAAACTTGCTGAATTTTAGACCATGTATTCAGTTTTCTGCTTGAGTCTGGATATTGCCTGCTTGGAGCGAAGTGCAAAGCTGTGGTTGTGGGAGGGAGGTACATAAAGTCATGCTACCTGACCAACAGGAAATTCAAAGTGCATCAATTGTATGAGTCCAAAGAGCTGTTGAAAAGTAAGATAAGGTTCAGAAGGGGATTACTGTGTCCTAAATGTGATATTTTTATTGAGAGGGCAGTGCTTAAATTACATTTTTATGAGCCAGCGTGGCATACCATCACTTTTTCATTTTACTGGGAAGCTTGCTGGGACTTCTCTGGTTCACAGCTGCAGAATGGATTAATTTTATCCTCCCTTGAATAAGACCTTCAGTCCCACTGTAGCTTCTAACTTGGAAACAATGTACAAGGATACTACAAGACATAAATGATTACATCATCAGATTAGAAGAGAAATAGGAACAAAAATGGATTGTACACAGTGTTCAACTATGACTTGATTCAGTAAAAAACATTTATGTGCATGTTAGTCTTAAGCGTCCGTTTGGTAAAGCAGTAAAGTATGTTCTTGGGCTTAACTGAAGTTAGTGGAACTTACAGAGGTCCTGAAGATACTCACATGCTTCACTGCTTCATTAAGTGAAAATACAAATATCACAGAGCAAGGCTTATCCTCAGGGAATTCCACCTAAATACTGAGTGACATAAACCTATACATCATGATAAGGATATTTACTATTAAAATGCATGAACAAAAATGTGCTAAGGGAAGTGCAGATTGCATGAGAACTAAGCCTCAGAACAGCATTTTGTTTAACAAGATATCTGAGACATAAGACTTGTTTAAGTGTAAAATCAGAAGTAACAACAGTGAAACCAAGGCCAATGCAGCTGAGGTCAATATTAAACCCCAGAGAAAAAGCATGGGGGAGGGGGAGAAAAATGGAAAACTGGTCCTCAGAGAACGAGATAAATGATGATAAGTTAGGCAATATAGTTCTACTTCCAAAAGCCAGGCTTAATCCTTGCTCAGGAGTAGACATTGTGCCACGTATTTAATCTATCCCTTAGAGGGAGTCAGAAGGATCAAAAGCATCACACAGATATTTTAAGGGAAAGGTCATATTCCCATTGAGGACTAATGACTATATCCCTTTCTTCAAGCATGGAGATTTCTGGTATGGGAAGTAAAACTGCAGTGTTTCCAATGTTAACTCTGGCTGTAGGGTGTCTGCTGTCACGTCAGCTTCTTGAACCCTTCCCCTTTACTCCAAACTGCCCTCATGCTGGGAGCCTGCAGCTCCCTGTGTTTCTCCTTCAGCTTTTCCATACCTTTCAACAAAGGGATTTCTTTAACAAAACGGAGCTCTATGATCAGATCACCCGAAGCCACTGCTATGTCTCAAAACTACCAAAGCCTTTGTGGCTACAGAATAATTGTAGAGAGCTGCTATAATTTAAGAGCAGGGATTTTTTTTCCACTGTAGTGGTTCAATGTGTGTTGTGTGCACACATGTGCTTCAGCACAGATGGAGATTCAAATGAATATCAGACCCTTTGGTGTGAGTTCAAATTTCCTGAAGGTGTTGGAATGTCTGTAAAACATCAGATGCCCTTTTGGTTGTTTTTTATAAATACATTTTAATTCTCTGCTGATTTGACATTTCACTTTATTTAGAAAAAATGGGGGAAAGAATGACAATATATTGAAAAATGTTGTCAAAGAAAAAAAAAAAAAAAGGAAAGGAAAAAGGGAAGAGAAGAGGCTTGTACACCCTGGCAGCTACCTGCCTTTCTACAAAGCCACCTATGATTCTTCTACAACCACAAACAAGCCAGGTTTTCTTTGTCCTCAGTCCAGAAAGGAAGTTCAAAATATGTACATCTACTCCAAAGCTATTAATCTTTTTTACAAGATTACTGAGAGGAATAGAAAACCATTATCATCTTTTCTAAAATAAGTTTTCACAAAAGCTTCAGGATTCCCAAAAGTAAAGGTTTAATTCTTTCTTTTTTTCTCTCCTAGCCCATTTGCCTTCTAAGAATAATTACCTTATGACAAATTTACTTTTGTATTAATTGTGTCTTCAGGAAAAAAATAAAAAATAAAAGGAGAGGGGAAAAAAAAAAAAAAGGAAATCTTTCTTATCTATTGTGTTTAGTACCATCCAGAGCTGGCATTACCTTCAACTTACTACTGTCAGTGCAGTCCCTTGGGTACACACCTCAAAGGGCAAAGGATGCACTGTATGAAACAGTTTCTAAATGGTCACAACACTTAAAAAAAAAAACAACAAGAAATCATAAGCCATTAGATTTTGCAAAATGGTTTCAGTTGCATACTGAAAGTAACATAAAGCAAAACAGCAACAGAGATCAGACTCGAGCTTCTAAACAAATGTCATCGCTGCTTAGACTTCAGTGAGGATGTTAATTATTATCACAAAGTGAAGAAACCACAGAATTGTTGGACCAAACACAGGTTTCATGTGGAGAAAGTAATACAAACAAACGAAAAACATACATTATTTTCCATGGAGTTCAGAAAAGATCCATCTATTTATTCAACAAGCCTTGGAGATCCTCCTCCTGTACAAACTAACCTACTGCAACACAACTTGCATCCCAAGGTTATTGCAGCCTCCCACCCGCCTGCAATTTATTAACAATCTCAGCCATGAGATTACAACTGGAATTATTCTGAGTGCTGTTAAGAAAGAGCTTTTTACATTAAATCTGCTTAGCTGTATTACGATAGTAACATGGGAGGAGCAACCTTATCCCATGTGCTCACATTGCAATTCTTTAAGTCACATAAATTAAACTTAAGATACATAACTATTCTGCCTGGTTATGTGACATGGGATAAAACTACAGAAAAAGTGTATATGCCATACCATACAGTTGAGCCATGCACCTGGTGAAAAGCATGGAGTACAATTATACCGTAAGGAACAATGACACATAAAGTTCAAAACTTATTCTACAGAAAGACCAGTACCAGGGACTTCACATTAGAAAGCCCCCAGTAAGCATGTTTTGAAGAATTTAGAAGGTGTTCTTTTCCCCCTTCAATTTTAAGGTGATTTGTGACCTGAAGCGAGATAAAATGTAGCATATCCTAGTCTGTATTTAATGCTCAGTATTTATGGACAGAGCTAACAATAAAATTACATACAACATGCAGGGGAAAACAGAGATCAGGTAGTTCACTGATCTTTTCTCTCATAGTTAGAAGGATAGATCATTTCCCGGTATGAACTCACCAGTATGGGCAACATTTAGAGCATTTCCTTGCTATGTACTGATATCATTTAGGATAGGAAAAAAAAAAAAAAAGCTATGCTGACAAATTTGGACTTCGGCCCTGTTACCACAACTGCCTGAATCATCATCTGATTGTCAGATCTGCTTTTTGGACTGGTCACAGGCTGCATTTTATAGGTATAAACAATGGCTGTACAGTGGTTTAAAAAGACAAAATACAGTTTGAGTGAAGGCAAAGGAAATTTGCAAGTGTCTTACAAAAGTGATTGAGCAAATTCCACAGAAGTGACGATTCAAGTCAATCTCAACAAACCCTTGAAAATTCCTAGCAATACAAGACTAAAACCGACTGAGTACAATTGCTTTAGTGAAAGTAACTTTGAATTGTGGACAGTCAACATGAACAGTTTGAGACACCTCACTTAGTTTAACTTAAAAAAGATTTAATATAGTCTAGATTTTCAACTGATCTAAAACAATTCCATTCCTGTATTTTTAGCTGATTAATTTTTTTAAAACGCCTCGTACTTAAAAATTTGCAAGCAAGCCAATGCTGCACAAACCACACCTTTTCTTGAATTTATTGCCATCTTTTTAGAAAGATTATTTAAAAGAATATAACCCAAATATGTGCTTTGCTATGAAATGTACTTTTCAAGTTCATTTTGACAGAGAAAATACTCATTTTCCAGAATGGCATATTTCATTTGCTACCAAAGAAGACTGACTGTAACATAAAGCTAGTGGCTCCTTTAGAAGAAAGAGAAACAATTTGACATGGTAGGTCTGGTATCCTTCTGCAATATCAAATGAAGCCCTACATTTTCAAACTGATGCATGGGAATTTAACCACGTGGTGCCCATTAAAGAAAATGCCAGTTCTCATAGTTTATGAGGTCACCAGAAGTCCTTGATGGAATTACACTCCCATCCTGCACGGCTGATTCTCTTGTATCACAGACAGAGTGCACCAATGCTCATAAAGTCAACAAAAGAATCTGCAGACATTTCAGTCACATTTGAATCAAGAATTTCCACTGGAACAAGAGAAATAAGAGAGAACTACATTACTGAACAATTGTTAATTTAACAGCAAGGCATGGATCCTGTGTTGATACATATTCCTGTATAGTAGGAGGGAAATAATGTCTTCCTGTGATAGTGCTGGATGCATCTGATGGAAAAAGAAACACTGGGGAATATTCCTTGAAAAAACAAAGGACATCCTGTGAGAACTACAAAATAATTCTTTAAGAATCCCTAGCTGCTATTCTACAAAACATAAAACACAGTATACTTGAAAAATAAACATTCTTGGCTCTTTGTGCATCATCTGTATTTTAAGAATTTAACTGTACTGATATACATCTCTCAATTTTCTGTTTATTGGGCTGAATCATTAATATCCATCACACACTAATAAAATTCTTCTTCCAAATGTGAAACAATCTTTTTGTATAAAGACTTTGCAAGTTGCTTTACTTTAAAGCATAGTTTTAAAAAAGTCTACAATTTATTGGTATCTTGATTTTCATATTTTCTCAGTTGGAATATGAGCTTGCTTTAGTGATAAACTGATATATTGATAGAATGCATTCCAGTTTGTTAGGTTTCAGGTAGTGCCCTTTGGTTATATCAATAGAAGCACATGAACTCAATATAGTCTCCTGGATCTGTGTATGTAAGATCTAATCGTTTGATTCAGAAATTAGCTTTCTGTCAATCCATGAGATAATATTCAACATTAAAACAAGGACCAGGAATTTGTGTGCATATCTAACATAGTCCGGATTAAATTACAGTAAGAAGTTCTTAACTAAAGAATTCTTAACTAAACTAGTTAAGAATGTAGAGAGCAATTTGGCAATTTGTATGCATACATGCATTAATACATACACACTTTGTAAACAAATGTCTAGAAAAAGGCAGACATGCTAATTGAAGGAGATCTGCACATAGCAAATAAATAATCTCTCTGAGAAAGCAACAAGTTTGGAAGCGCAACAGCAACAAGATTAAGATAATTGCCTTGTATTTCCACAGGTGCTTGGTGTCTAAGGTTTAGTTAAGTGGATAGTGAAATACTGATTTTACAGCAACTCCCAGATCAGTCCAAGTGGTAAAACCCTGATGTTTCAATGTAGAAACTGAACTAGGAAATACATACAGTATAATAATGACTGTACTGCTTCTGAATTTGAATGTCTTCTAATGTCTTCTAATGTCTTCTAATGTATTTGTTGCCCTGTCTGTCCACAAGCTGGTTAGGTCACCTCTCAGATAAGTGTGAATTAACCATACACAGAAAGCAGAATGGTATCAAATGAATTTCTGGAGCAGCTGTGGAGGCTATGGCAAAGTTTCAGATCCTTTGAATAGCTAATCCAGTGGTACCATGGCTTTTCATTTTCCAGGAAAGATTCTTTTAACAAGGCTGGAGTATATTTTCTTCTGTCTTTTGTTTTGGTCTCTGTTATTACTATTCTTCAGAAATTTAAATAAAAAAAAATAAGGCAGGGAAGTTCAGAGTAGAGTACCTTTTTCATTACAAAGCATTGAATCACCCCATAAAGGACAAAGTTTACAGCAGAAATCTGTGAAAGAAGCATTGTTTACCTATGTTCCCATCCAAACCTTAAGATAAAGCCTGTAATATTTTACACAGCCTGGCTGCCTTTGCCTGGCTGTGCTTAAACGTGCAGTCAGAATACACACAGCTGGCCTGGGTTATTCCCCTCTCCCATCATCTCTTCACCCCTCTCAACGTCAAGCTTCAGATAAATTTTACTGATTAAGACAATACTTTGCAGAAGGAAAAATATGCATTCTTCAAACTGTACAACTGAACAGTGCTATTTCACTAATAAATAAGTCCAGGGCCTCAACTTAAAAGCAGGAAAGGCAAGGGCTGGTGTGGTGGGTGGAAGTAGGAGAGGAGGGAGCCTGATGTGGTGGGCTGTGGAGGGGGACGTTTCAGACCTTGAGCTGGAGCCAATGCCAGTCACGCAACACCATTTAAACAGCACTACCTCCAAAGTGCATGTTTATTTCTGCAAAGTGTCTGACTTCCATCAGAGGGTATTTTGTATGAGTTGAGAGGAAAGCTATCCTTTCTTTTTATAAACAACATAACTTAGGTAAGTATTTGACTTGGATAAATAGTTTGCAAGCAGTGTAGAACGATTAGTTTGGAATTTCCAATCTCTCAGCTTACGCTTACACTCTACTGCCCTGTTTTCAAGGAATAATTCACATCTGATACAAAGGATGGAGCATTGCAACATCAAATTTAATATGATTTAAATATAGACTGTAAAGATTAAAATAAAATAAGTACTTTGAGGCTGTTGTTCAGATTAAACCTTTCAGTTCTTTTACTTTCACCATCTGCAGGGACTACTCTAATGATACTGTCTCCATGTTTGCATGCATGCTCACCCATTGAGAGCTCTTCTTTTCTTCCCCACCATCTTTAATAGGCTGAAGCAACATAGCATCATTCTCACCCTCAATATTTCTTCTGTACTGCTTAGGGAAGAAACAGCCCATCACTCACAAAAGCAGATGTGTTCTAGCTCTTGGCCAAACTGAGCTAGAATCCTAGGAGGAAGCTTAGCTGAAACCAGTGAACTGGGAGTTAAATGAGTTCTTTCTTCAGCCGTCAGCAGGCAGCCGGCTGTTGTCCCGGCTGCAGAGAGCCACTAGAGGGAGATGTGATTATCACCTTCGGGACGCATTGCAACTGCATCGTATTACAAGCGCCAAATGCATATGGGGCAAACGCTGCCATGTAGAGAACACAGAAAAAGAATTTTTTTCTTTTAATGGACAGTCCTGCCGTAAATACAATATGGAAAGTGTTAGTAAATCTCAATGTGGAGTACAGATTGGTTGCCATTTAAATCAAAATGATTTCAGGATAAAATCCAACACTCAGCCAACACATTTTGGATGAGAATGCAGAAACTTATGAAACTTATGAAAGCCACTGTTGATGATATCACATTTAAAAGCTAATTAAAACAACCCCTTCCATGCAAAATCTCCAGGTTGCAAATGGAGTGGCTATTAAGAATATTTGTTAGGAATTCAGCAGAGATCTAAAAGAAAAGTGCTTCTGTAATTCACAAGTAACGGACAGATTTACTTTTTTCCTCCATTATAAACCCACGCTTCTTCCTAAAATGCAGCTACTCTTTTCTTACTCAGTGTTTTTAGATTAGAGATATATTTCTTCTGCATCAAATAATTGACGCGGAATGGATGAAATGCATGAAAACAGATTGATGTAATCTTTGAGATTACGATCCTAAGGCTATAAAAATGGGGAAAAAAATGAATTAATTCTTCAGCAAAAAAAATAATACATTCAAAAACTTATGATTTATTAGGAGTAAAAGCAACTCATGCTTTCCTGTTAAGTTATAGTATGAATGGTAGCATTTTGAACTCTTGGCCTAAAATAGTTATATTGAGCTTTGATCCTTAGGACGTTAACAGACGGGAAGCAGAGGAGTGAATTGGGGTGAATTTAATAGTATCCAGAGATAGAATAATTAACTCTTATGGTGCCTATTAGTTAGCAGTTAAGATCCAGAAGAAAAGGATTTAGAAAAATAAAACCAGGAACAGAAAAAAGTCATTTCACATAACTTACTGGAGAAAAAAAAAAATAATAACATCCTTCCTTAATGTGTGTCATGAAATGAAGGCCAAGATAGTTTTCTTTATCATCTACTAAAATGCATAACTGATTAGAAATTGTCTAAAAGGTTGTAGGCCTATGGTTATAGCCATTGCTCCCTTCTTCAGTTATTGTTCCTTTCTTACACTGTTGAGTTTTTCAGTCAATTTACTCTTTACAGCATACACACTGCTACACGGGATAACAAAACTTTCTATGAATTATGAACTATAGAGGCTCACCTTGTTTTCCAACTTCATTAATTAGATCTCTGGTCCTACACATAAACTAGATCTGTGTAGATTGGACAGACAAAGGACTTCACACTTTTATACTCCTTGATTTATTTCTAATTGTCTGCATCAGGTCATACTGCTCAATGTAGCATGTCTTCTTTGTTATAGCAACAGCTTGAGCTCAGGCTGCCTGTAAATGTCTTAGTGCCTTTTCAGAGGTGCTAAGACCTTTCTGAAAAGGACTCTGAAAGTACCTTTTCTGTGCAGTAGAAATAGATCAAGCTTGGAAATGGTGGAAATGTGGTCCATACCACAGATATGTTCAAAACACAAGGAGTGTGTATTCATGTGTACCTTCCCATTTACTTACTATGTTATATAATGATCTATTCCTATAAAAACAAACAAACAAACAAACAAACAAACAAAACACCAGAAGTATCAGAAAACAACATTCAGGACATATTCCACAGCTAACACAAAAACTGCAGACTGAGAAGAAAAATAAAATGATTCCATAAGTACTGGAGAGATGGTCTTTACATCAAAAGAAAAATTTCACTTTCCAAAGTCTAAGGCATCAGCACAGGTGACAATGTCTTTCAAAGTGAAGATATTAACCCACTTCACTAAAGCCATGTAAAAACTCAGAAAGATATACTTCACATGATTATGTATTATACACCGAAGGGAAAAGGGAGGAAGGAAGGAAGAAGAAATCTCCCCAGTCTTTTTGCAAATGTACACAATAGAAGTCATTGAAAAGGCTCTCAGTATTTTGCAGTACTGGACAGTAAATCAATGTAATCTGCATTTCTGCAGTAGCAGGAAACTTTCCAAATGATCGCTATAAATGGAGCACATGTTTTACGTATAGGTTACTATTTTTGGCAGTCCATCAAACCCCTTTGATCTCTAGACAGTGGGGTTTCATCCAGCCAGCAAGACAAGAATAAAAGGCCAATATTCTTCCTGTGCCAAGATGCACTCAGAGTAGGAGATGGGGAGCCAGTTATGGTCACACAACTCGGCAGCTGCTCACATGTCAGCCTGAGCCACAACAGAACTTAGATAAGTTTTTGCAGTTCAAGCACACCCAAACTAATCCCAGCTTCAGACCCCAAGATGTGCCCATTAAGAATTGAGAGTGCTCTGTTCTGCTCCTGTGGGTCTCTCCATCACTCCCTGTGCCAGCAAGAGAACTGGCACAAAGCTGTTAATGCTGCCTTGTATGGGATGGAAGGCTCCCTTTGTAAGGACAATCCCCCAGTGGGAGGCAGTTAAGCCAGAGCTCTGCAGCACCTGCACTGCACAGTGATGGAAACCAGTGGAGAGAACCTGGCCTGTGAGCCCTCAAAACGAATAAGTAAGTCAGATGGAAAAAAAAAAAAAAAAAGAAAACCAAAAACCAAGCCTTGAGAAACCAGGCAACACAGGGGGATTAGAAAGAAAAGAGCAGAATAAATAAATAAATAAATAAAATGGAGCAGATCACTTCCTGACTGTAACAGAGCAGAACTTCAAAAAAGATCCACACAGTCCAGTATTGCTGACCAGACGGAAACTGCAGTGCATGAGTGTCCCCCTGTTCTCTGGATTCTCATTAAAGACAATGTCAATATTCATGTCTCCTCTTTTGAACAACTTTGGGAGTTTAAACTGGACCTTGGTCTATTACAGACCCTGTAAAACAGAGAGAGCAGCAAAAAGAGAAGTATTTTGCCATGTGTGAACAATGCACAACAGGACACAATTAATCAATATTCATGATTGTGTAGCTCTCAGAGTTGATCCTGACAATAAAGAGAAGCCAGTGTTGACAAAAAGAATTACAAATCTCTAATTTGCCCACTACATTCCTTTTTCTTTTTTTTTTTTTACTCTGAAATTCATTACACTCCTGGTATATATATAAAATACACTTTCATTAGCCCGTCATCAAAGCACGCAAATCTTAAAACCTCTCTGCTGTTCTGAGTGACATATTTCAGGAATAACTACTCAGGAATAACTGCTGTAGATGTGTCTGGCTGCTGAACATGAAAGTATGGGTGCTGCTGACTGCCTGGCAGCTGGCCCAGCATTTAACCCTGCTGTTTTAAAATGTCGTAAAATAAGCACAATTTAATCTTTTGAAACCTTTTGGTCAGTGACTGTGATTTCCGCAAAAAATGACTTCAAAGGAAAGACAGGCACCTTTTTTGATGCCTTTTTAAGCAGTCATGAGTTCCAAATTATTTTAAAAAAGGGAAGCAAAAACCTCAAAGTGTGTAACACCTCCTCAGGATTAGATGCTGAAGCGATATGTAAACTGGGCTGTAAAAATCGATCCTTCACTAGCGATGTGGCTCAGAAAGATATAATTAAAAGATAATGTCAATGGAAAAAGAATATTATCATAGACTAATGGGCTCCTCCTGACACATAAATGCCACAGCAAAGCCCCTTTTTTAATGAAAAAATACCACTAAGAAGCCAAGTGATTTTATTTTCAAAGCAGGGTGTGTAGAAAATGTTCTATTTCTGTTGCTATATGTCTACTTTGCCAAATGTCTGACATAGAGTTAACACTTCCACCTTGCGATGTTCATACAATGTACAGCGTTTGTCCGTGCCTTGGACGCACTGTGCTGTACCTGCACAAAATACAGCTTACTTTTGCAAATAGTATTCCTTTATGTTAATACATTTTCATCTTAATATAGACTGAAGGTTTCCTTTCCGAACTTTAATGGGGGGAAAAATTTCCAAATTTAGTCATCTGACACAGATTCCATTCAACTTGATTCAGGAAATGTGGACTTTCTTAGATTCGATCCCTACCTAGGGATAAAGATGACAGTTTTTCATCCCTCTCAAAGCTGAATTTTCAATGTCTTTAAAGACATAGGAGATAAAAAGAGACAGATGAAGATAGCTTGAAATTTAAACATATTTGGAAGTTACAATGCATCACTTATTTTTTGTCTCGAAAAAAAATAATAAAAATAACCTTTCTTGTGCTTTCAGGTTCATTTGGAAGCAAAGCCTTTAGGTATTTCACTGTTGAATCAGAGTGATACAAAGAGCATTTGATCCATCAGTGTGTGCTAGGATGCCCTAAAGACGTCTACCAGATGTGGTCCACATAAGTCTTAAGCGTCTTCTGCTTAGTTCCTGGCTTTAGACCAGTGTGAGGAAAGACATAGCTGATGAGCTGCTCAGACCAGGCTAATCTGGACATGATTTGGACAACTATTGTCACCTGCAGAAATTTAAAATCGAAAAGGGAGGTGCCTTGCAAGGCTAGGCGCCTTCAGGATTAGGCAGCAGCCAAGCACGGGTTTCTGGAGAGCACTTTTGGATACTGTTCCACCTACATCCTGCCTTAGGTGCCTAAGTCCTTTACTGGAGCTAGCCAGAAAGGCTGGATTCCCATTGAAGTCAAGAGGAGGATTTACATTAATTTAAGTGGATTGGTTCAGGCCTTAAAATGAGAACCATGTGTGCATCCTTATGAAGAATCTGGTCCCTTCTGTTTATGCATTGTGACTTCTTGCTCTATTGAACCATTCACTTGCACTAAGCCACAAATAATAAGTCAAAAGAAGATTTGGAAAGTAAGAAACTTTTGGACTTTCATGTCCATAGCCTATGCTGTTCTCAGTGGTTGTGGTAGCACAGCAGTCATCCTGGCTAAGTGGCCAGTCAAGTCACTTATAGTGCTCAGGTCATACGTAAGCTCTAATTGTATTACTCATTTGGCTCATCAATACTTTTCCATGGAGCTGGAGGAAGGGAGGGCATATGGAATAGAGAAGCAGGAAAACTAATGAATAAGAGAACATAACTTTCAGGGTTCTGGCAATGTTTTCACATCCATTTTTTGCTCCGCTCCCCTGAGGTCACAAAAGCAAATGGCATACTCATTTCCTTCCATCTGTGCTATTCTGAACAGCAAACGAGAACTAATATCTAAACTTTCCTAATAAGTAGGAGTGGGAGGAGAGCTGGGTAATAATTAGATACTGGGTAGCGATGCCTTGTAGATTATGTGACTCAGAGAGAAGTTCATTTTAAATGTATTTTTCTTCTTCCTTTTCCTATTTTGCAGCACAATGAACCTTTAAATTAAAAAAAAAAAAAAAGTCCAAATTCTACGCATCCCACACCAAGGAGAGGAGTAGAACTGTGCAGAGCCAGGCCAGCCAGCTCAGTCCCATTTTGTTTGAAAATGCTTGATGCAACCCTGCAAGCACTGGGATGGGACACTTCACCAGGAAGACCCAGCAGTGGCAATGACTCCCCTTCCCCAGGGAGCCCCCTCAGCTCCAGCTGCAGCAGCCTCCTCCTGGACTGCTCAGCAAGAGTGGCTGGCAAGACCTCCACGACGCCATGCTACCCTACCTCACACCCCCTGCCCCAGGCCTCAGAAACCAGAATTTAGAGACCTGGCGATGCAACAAATAAACAAATGAACAGAGGTTTCTGGAGAGGGCTGTGGGCAGTGCTTCCCTGAGTAGAGGAGAGGAAAAGAGCTTCTGTAGGCGTCTGGCTGGCTGGGTTCCTGTCAGAATAATGATTTCAATGTTACCGTGATTTCACCAAGCGGAACACTGGGGCACCTAGGGTCTTGGTAAGCAATTTTTTACAACCAGAATGTAAATATGGTATTTAGTTAAATTAATCCCCTATTATACAGAGAAAATATAAGCTGTGAAGAAGCAGAGTGCCTTGCTTCTTGAGTCTGTGCATTAGGGAGCAGGATGGGCCCTGTGCAAGACTGGGCCAGTGCTGGCCAATGTTTTCATTTAAAAATGTGGTTCAGGTACAATAATTCTGCAGCTGGCATGGTTAACTTTCATCAAGGCTGCTGTATATCTTGGTTTCCAGCCTGTAGAATGGGCATAATGATTGTACATTTATATGTGAACCAGAAACCATACTACATGATTTGAAAGTACATTAGACAGGAACCAGATTTCTGTGCCATGACAACATGCACAATTCTGAGGGGAAATAAAGATCATGTCAGAAAAGAACTTGAAAACCTGAGTCATTTTTTTAACTAAAGTCTTTTCCAAAGCAACACTGTACTTATCTCTTCTGAAAGACTTCATGTGAGACTATTCACCTTTATTTTTCTATGCTTTAGTTGATTTGTTTTCCAAAATACAAAGTAATTCCAAGCTAGAGAACAAGGACACTATTTTCTAAAGAGAATGGAAATGGAAATTTTTGGTCAATAAAAAATTCCTCCAGAGTTTTTGCATCAAAAAACGCATCCCAAGCCTTTTCTGTGGGAAGTTTCATTTTCAACCATCTGACATTTCTATCAAGATCCATTTCATTAAAAGTCTTCCACCTAGCTGGATCCAGGAGTTGCACCTGGGCACGGCCAAACCTCTGCTTTATGATGTTGCCCAGTAAGCTGAGGTCAACCAGAAGGCTCTTTTTGGCTCCATGAGTGTCTGTCCCATCCCTGATTCGCAGGAAAAAGCAGCATAGCACTATAGCAGAGCCTGCTGGAGTTTAAAATAAGGGTGGATCCTGACTTTGATTAGGTCCTTTTTTTTTTTTTTCTTTCTTTTTAATTTTAAAAATGTTTTCCCTTTATTTTCATGGTAAAAGGTATTTTCAATATTTTACAAGAAAATACTGAATGTCCTTATTAGCTGTAGGCCATAAATGCCACAAAACAGATTTAAAAACTGGAATAAGCCCAACATAAATGCTTACTATTGGTGAATATAAGGGCATACAAAACAGGGCAGTAAAGTCACTATACAATATCAGGAAAACCATTAAAAAAATCTGGAAAAGCATCAAGATGGCTGGCCTCTTTGTAGTTTCAGCACAAAAATTGAGCCTTATTTCTAAATATTTTCCCTAGTGGGAAATAACAGCTTGAAAATAATCCCAGATGTATTCATTTGTGTAACGTTTTGCTGCTTGAAACATATAGGCATGGAAAAATTATTGAAGGTTTCAATTCTGGACTTGTATTTTAAAAATGTCAAGCTTTTGAAAAACAGCATCATTTTTCCTTAAAAGCCATTCATTTACCTGGAATGTTGGCCAGCAGGCCTACATTATGGACTTGGTTTAGTGAAGATTGAAAAACTGCCCAAAGGCAAAGGAGAAGTAGGCAATTTTTTGTGGCTTATACTATACTAGTACAAAATACAGCAGAGTTGATTTTTGCGCTGGCATATAAAAGTTTTGCAAGTATGGGATCTTAAAAGTAACCAAAAGCTATATCAGGTTTTTAAAAGGCTCAAGGGTTTTTTACTTGTTGTCTTCTCACAACCAAAATCTGTATTTTGAGGTATGGACAATTAGAAAGCCCTTGTTAAATGGCTACTGAAAACAATAAAAATCCCTGCCCATCAGTAATAATTTCCAAAGGAGAGGAGATGAAAGTATGTTTCTGTTTGCTCTACAAAATAAGGTGTTTACTAAAATGTTCCCATTTGGGGTAGATAAATATAAAAATGCACACTGTCAAAGCTGCAGGAAGTTGTCTTGCTAAAAAAATGACAGTTTTCATTTGTAACACACAATCTAGACCATTATCTTGAAAAGCCATTTTTCTAGACGATATTTACAGCCCAGTATTTTCTGTGACTGGTTTTCTAAGTTATGCAGTAAGAGGTGTTATCACAATGTAGGTGGCAACAAATTATTTTAATTTGTTGGACTTACCCATTTGTTTTTCAGGGTTTTTTTAGCTTCTATGAAGTCTCTGGTCCAGTAAGACTTTGTGTGTGTGTGTGTGTGTGTGCACTGTAGAAGAAAAATGAAGAAGAGTCAGTAGAAACATAGCTGATTAAGATAGCCAAGAGCCAAAAACATGGATGTGTGAACAGATATTGTGAAAAAAGCAGTGGACATCAACCCTGTAGTGCTAAGAAAAGTGCATGTATTCTGAAAGGAGTAATAGGTACTAAAAACCAAGCTTGTGCTGAACTAGCCCATTCTAGGGCCAGACTATTGCTGATGAATGTGTATTAGTGAATGTAACTAAGTAGTGTGGACGCAGTGCCACTGGCTCACAAAATTCTTTTTGCACAGTGCCATTATCTGGCCAGCTTGCCTAGATCCCGTCCAAGAAAGTCCTGTTAGACCCTGGGCAATACAGTGTATGGTAAAGAGCATGTTGAACAGGGAACTTATCATCTATCCTGTTCCCATGGGAATCATTGCCAAATCTTCTCTGATTTTCTATTTAGGAGGAATCAAGTCTTAAAGCACAATATAGAGGTTACTCTTCAGGAAATGTTGCCTCTACATGGCTGGCAAAAGTTAGCTGGCTGGTTGTTCCATGAAAAGTAATTGTCTTCCTGCTGAAGCAGCATCTTCTGCTACATTTGCAGTCTTCCTCAAACGCAGAACATTAGGAAGAGGTTCAGACAACCCACGCTCCACTAGAATGACTCAGAGAGCTCATGGTTCATGTCAGCTTTGCCCTGACAGTGAATGCCTGTACTCAGGTCACTGTTCCAGTGGGAACTGCTGTGTTTTCTTCAGTAGATGCAATACCTCATTAATTACAGCAAGAACAAGCTGTTTCTTGGATATCTCGTGCTGCCCCTTGCACTGTCATATAATAGTCCAGTAGCTACTAGAAACTCAGCCATACCTCTTCCTCCCCACATGCTTCAAGAAAGATTTTAAATAGCCATTAAGACAAATTGTGAAGAGCAATTTCAGGAACAGAGATTCTGTACATATAATACTGAACCTAGATTATATACCACAGCAAGATGTTTTGACACTTCTTTTAAGTTCTTTTCCTCTTATTTTACAGAATCACAGGTCACTAAGAACTCTGAAGAAGAAAATGTGAATATGGTAATGTTTTTTTTTTTTACAAAAACATTTAGAAGCAGGTAAATCCTATCTGATGCCCAGAAGTACAATCAGCCACAAAAGTGAGACTTGTATAAAAGCTGCATACCCATGGCTCCCAGCTGCAGATAATTAGCATCTGAAAAACTGGATCAATAAATATATCTTACTGCAATATAAAGAAAGAGAATCAGTGTAGACATCACTGTCATTCCCCTGTTGAGCAGCTGCTGACGTCTTGGCTGATCAGGAGAAATCAGATGTGTGGCCTCTGGTTATATTCTAAGTTGTTTTATTTACACACATAAATAAATTCTGGAACGGAGATAATAAAAAAACTTGATAGCAATTCCCTTGTTCAGGAATCTCATCACTAATACCAGGATTGCAAGCAACAATTCCACCTGAAGAACAGCTTTTAATGAGATCAAAGCTAATAGCAAACTTGCCTTCTGATAACACAGCTTCCTTCACACAAAACCGTGCATAATCCAGATTTGAAGAAAATGAGTATATCTCCCTATGAAAGAATACTTATTTGCCTTCTTGAATTAAAAGAAAAAAAAAAAAAGCAATAAAAAATATGAGTCTGGAAGATTGAAATGGCACCACCTGGTGACACCTGCCACACATTATGAGTGGTTGCATATTAGTATCCATGAAGGTACATTTGTTGTTTGAAGTTTTGTAGAACAGCCTGGTGTCTGACAGCAAAGCCCCTTAAGAGAAAAATCAGCCACTGCTTTTTTTTTCTATTGTGTTGCTATACCTTGCTGTAAAGACAACTGTGGACAGAAGTATGGATTCAGATACTTCATTCAGAAATTACCAGAGTAAATCAAGTTGTATTTGAGACTCACCTCACTCTAATTTATAGTTCAGCTCAGACCATTGAACTCAGAAGTAAAATTTATGGAGGAAGAGCTATAAATTAAATTGGATAGAAACATAATTTTAGTCTTCCAGTTACTTGTACAGTTCTATTTAACACATAAAAAATGGAGTATAATACTAACTTGTTAATAAAATGTGCACAGCGCTGACATGTAAAAACAGTTTTATAATTGGTTGGTCCACTCTGTTAGCCTTGTTGACAACACTAAATTTTCAAAACCTTACATTGGTAACATTGAGCTAACATTATAAATGCAGAAAGCTCATAAATGCATACAACAGAAATTCATTTAGCCTTTGATTTTTTGGGGGTGTCTTTAAAGTGAAAACTGTAAAATTACCACATAATAAAAGCCAGTACGCTGAACACTAATTGCCCATTTATAAAAAGCTCTTTTCCTCCAATCACGTAGGTGTGAGGCATAAACTTCTTGGGTTTTACGGAGCTGCGATTTATACTTTCAGTCCTGTTTCTCTCTATTCCATTTCATCTTAAGCTTATAAAAGAAGAGCTGGATTTTATTAATCTGCATCAGCATTCACTGGACATGAAATCGACGAAGATCCCTACAGGGTTTTAATTGTGGCTGAATTGCCAACAATAATTGGGCCTCCTGCTAACCACGGAGAGCAGCCCACCCTCGCTGCCGGGCACAACTGTGAGCTCCAGCACCAGCCCCGATAGCCCACTTTGTCAGCCGCCCAAAGGGAAGTTGTCAAGTCTGGGACCCTGCTGCTTTATTCCTATAACTATGTTTTAGAAACACCTCACAAGTGGAATTGTGGTCGCCTCATCCAGAAAATGTGGAAAGGATTAATGTGGCATGTAAAACAAATCACTCCTGAGCTCAGCTGAGAAAGTGGGTATTAAAAGCACTCCAGTCAAAAGAGCTTTAGTGAAAGGGTCATGGTGATATACAGTCAGCACATGTTGGGCTGGTAAAGCTGCAGGGTGTTTGGGAATGGTAATGGTCCATGGGTGTAAATTCTTTCAAGACCTCTTAAAGGCACATGTGTTTCTTGAGCATGTTCTCCAAACAAGGACCTGTTATAGGTTAGATTCACTGGGGCTTTTAAACTTTATTGATTGGTTTGCGGTATTCCAGGTTCGCTTACTGTTGTTTGTTTTTTTTTAATGCTGTTGATAAACACAGGAAAAGATCCTGATTTAATCTAAATCTTATAAATCTATAAACTATGTGCTATGCAGCTTCACTGTAATATATTTCAGAATGTGTTATTTCTTTTCTTTATGCCAGTAATCACTGGCTTCACAAGAGTTAAGGGTCTACCAATATTTCTTTTATGAATGCAGGTTGGTTAAAGCATCTTTACTTTTGAGGGTAAAAAATACAGACCCTTAACTGTCACATAGCACTTAGTGTGTCTTTACATATGTTTGTAACATTTGTAACGTGATATTTCCTAAAGTTACTAAAAAGATGCTCATGACAGCTTCTCTTGTGAAGCTGGGAAGACATTCACTGCCTAGCAAAAGCTTTGTTTTACAAGATGCAATATTCCTATATTTTTTTCCATTAAAAACTTCACTGTGATTTAGAATGAAGAATAAAAATAAATGTGATAATACGTATCACACATATAGCTATTTTCTGCCCAAAGAATTGCCACTGCAAGATGGAAATACCTAGGATTAGTTTTTAAGCAGCAGATTGCCTTGAATTCAGTCAGAAACATGAAAGTTCAGTAATTTTGTAAATTAAGCCTTCTGCATAGGAATCACTTCATTTAAATTTGACATGGAGACATTTCAGAGACGCATGTGTCAGGTGCTGAGCAGAACACAGCCACAGCTTCTCAGAAGAATGCATCTAGTTGCTATAGCAATTGCCAGGATTTAATTAAATTTGCTAATAACTGCTTCCAACACACACTATTTAGCTGAGAACACATCCCTGCAGCAAGTGGCCTGTATTCAATTCTAAGGAAGACTGTGAGAATTTTAGACCAAATGCCAAGATTTGGCCAGCAGTTTTTGTTACATACACAAGAGATTGGGAACTTTCAGTCTTTTTTCCCCGATTGCAGCTGTTTTTATATAAGGTCACTGTTAATTATTTTCTGCAGTCATTTAACCTATACTCACTATGGCAGTGTTGAAAGCAGAAGCACAGATTGCAGTTACATGATGAGGTAGGTGCAAATATTTGTTCTGAATATTATTTGATTGCAATCTGATTTAAAAACACTAAGAAGTTCTTTTCTTACAAACCCGCAGGACTGTTATGAACAGAGCCCATGGTCAAATGATCAAAAACATACTTAATGAAGCTAAAACAAATAAATAAAATAATATGTGACCGTAGAAAAGTTTGGGTTCTATGTAGGTTCTGGTTCAGTGCCTTTGACTTTGGCTCCAGCTGCAACCATGACTACAAATATTTTTTCACAGGCTTCAGCAATGACACCATTTGTTACTTTTGCTTCGTGCAGCAGCAGTTAAAGTCAAGATCAATCGTTCTCCTGCAACATTTCCACAATGAAGTTCCATCCATAAAGAAAAGGGACACACAGTAGATATGATGTCACTGTTTGGCATCTTTATGAAAATCAGAAAACTTTGGCAACATTGAGATCCAAATTAAGTTTCCTGTGCTCTTCCCTGACATGCCTTTTCCCTATCTGAAAACAGATGTCCTGTAGAAAGTTAGGTAAACAGCTGAGGAAACTGGCCAAGACTCATTTCAGTGTTTTGCAAAAAGACATGTAGTCTGAAAAAAAAGTAGACATAGATTGCTGTAATGTCATTGTTCCACACTGCAATAATGTGCAGGAAACTGGACAACACAGCAATCTGAAAACCAAGTCAGGTGTCTGCCCAAGCATCTTAAAACCCAAGCACCTGCAAAGACCAGCCAGACACTCTGAGCTAGACACTGACACTAGAGCAGAAGACTAGTGCTTCGGTGATTTTTTTCCAAAAAAAAAATAAATAAATAAATTTGCAGCTTAGGAAATGTTTTTCTTTAAGCATTCTATTTCTATTATTTTATAATATAGTCAGACTTGATAGTATTCATACTAAAACTTCAAGTCATCTTTTTTGCTGAAAAACTGATTGTTTTAAGTCTTAATACTATTGGCTTTTAAAATTCAATTCTTTATAGAATTTTTGTTTCTTTTTGAGAAGAATCTGCTCTGACACAGATATAAAACTGTAGATTCAGATTCAAAGGTTTTCATCAAAGAAATCTGCAAGTTAAGTAAAATTTGAAGGATGCACGAGATGAAACGAAAAAGGAGAATATTGCAGAAGCTATCCTTTTTTGTTGCTTTTTTTCAGTTTATTTTTAACTTAGCATATCTCGTTATAAACCCCAAATTTCCTTTCTGTTAGAAGACAATCCTAAAAACATCTGCAAAAGTTACACAAATAGCAAATAGGCTTAATAGAATGCCACCGGTTTATATCCTGAGGATGGACTCTTTCTTATCCAGAATCAACATTTTAGCTATGGTAGAGCAATAACATTCAGATGTTGCCAGAAGAACAAAACCATTGGGCCTTAATCAGACATTATTCTGACTGAAAAATTGAATTTGGACAGTTCTGTTCATTAAAGCAGAAAAAAAGAACAGGGTATGCGGCTAATAAGCTCTCTGTGCAACTGCTTAGTCAGCTGTTCTGGTTCTGACCCATCTCCACACTTAAGAACCAGTTTAAAATCGAGTAAAGCAAGCTCTGAAGCATGGATTCCCCAGAATTTCCCTTCCTTTTACTCTGTTGTATTTCCTTGAATATCTGTAGGAACTAGGGTCATGCTAGGAGACATAAGAATGCTAAGAAAAGAAATATAAGCGCTATGAAGATTAGGTAAATGTAAGGTCTTCTAAATAGTCAGCTTATACTCTCCTAAGTAGGAAAGCAGGTAAAAAGACAAACGAAATCTAAAATTACAATAGTGATGGCTTTTTTCCCCTCTCAAATTAGGAATAAAGTCTTGTTCTCATTTGTACATAACGAGTACCGTTCAGTTTGTTCATTGAGGCTTTGACATGGGCTGATCAAGTGTTAAGTTGAATTTTTGGTAGACCTGGGAGCAAAAATCATTGGTACAGGAGAAAAAGGAAAAAACAAAATGAAGCAGGGAGCATAAGAATGAGAGGGAGAAAGTTGTAATTGGACAAAAAGGAAAAAATATATTTAGTAAAAATTCGTCTGATTAAATAGTTTATATTTGAAAAAGGGCATATTAGGAAACAAAAGAAGTCATATTCTCCATGATAATTTAATAAGAAATTAAAATATTATTGCAGTGAGGCCTGGAGCTTTATTTTAAACACATAGAAAAATATGTGAATATTCTACACATTTCATAACTTTGAATTTTAAATAGAAGATTTTTCATTTTACACTCATTTCTCCTTCATGTTTTCAAGAAGCAGAAAATAAAATTATAAACACTATGAAGTGGCATAGAAGACTATCTTAAACTAAAGCAACATCCTAAATTCAGAAAAGCACACACTTTTTCCCCATTAAGTTTTGTATAATCAAAGATGCTACAATATGCAACACCTGTCTTACATTTCCTTCTGACGAAGGACTGTCCATATGCCTGCCATTACATGACGGGCATGGACACTGCCCAGTTACCCTGCTCAAAGCAGAACAGGAGAAAAACAGGCAAAAAGGAGGCATAGCTCAGTTTTCTTTCCTCAGCTTTTGCTCATAAGCTGCTGCTAGTTCTCTCTTTCCAATTTTAATTCCCACCCCTCTCCCCCCCGTGTGGTTGTCTTCACACTTTCCATGCACTTGACACATTTTACCCAGAAAATCTCCACTATATTTCTCCACAAAAAGTGTTCAACAAAGGGCATGAGCACACATCACCTTAGAAATGGAGTCCGATAATGTAAATACACAAGCACACACATATGTGTATACGTACTAAAAACATTTATCGGGGTCTTTCTGTGGCACTACTGCTTTCTTATTCATATACACAATTCATATAACTTCTACAGGCAAAATAAATTATTTGCAATTGAATGCTGCTTTGATTGAATTGCATTGTTTATTCACATGCTCAATTCATCAGTACATTTCATCTTATGCAGCCAATAGGAAGTAGATTTTGCTACTGTAAGAAACAAAAACTTAGAAAAGATTATAAAAAGTCTAACCAGATGTTTTCTAAACAAAATAGAGTAAATACAGTAAGCAAGTGCCCTCCCTACCATCTTTTCAGGCAAACAAAAGGAAACACTTTTCATTACAACGCACAACTATATTATGGAACTTGTTACCACAGGATGCTGCAGAAGCCAAAAGTATAACAGGGTTCAAAAAGAGATTAGACTAATTCATGAAGGATATGTCTATCAGTGGCTATTAAGCACGATGATCCGGATGCACCTCCAGCAAAGGAAGTCCCTATTCCACTGGCTACTGGAAGTTGGGAGGGATAATTTTCATGTTCATATATAGGAAAATATTATTTTAATTGAGCACCTTAGAGAATTGTTAAATACACAATCTGTTCTTACTCCTGCTTGAATACTTAGATGTTTGCAATGGTCTACTCAGAGCCCGCTTTTCAGGGACTTGAACATTAAATCAGACCTTTAGAGACAAAGCAGTAACATCTTTTAAGAGATTAACCTGATGTTATTCATCCAACTCATAGAAATCTCTCTACCTTTGTAAAGCTGCAACATAATTTCCCAGAAACCTGGTAAGTATAACTGAAATAAAATGTGATATGTGCACACCTGTATAGCAGATGACTACATTAAAGTGATTAAATAGCATTTCTTTCGGTTTCTTTTAATTTGAACCTTACTCCATTATACACCCGGTAAGAAAATGTTAGAGCCTGGACCCCTCTGTGCAAACCTGTTTACAGAAGCTTAGGATGCAGCCCTTGGTTTTACGAACTAAGCACAGATAAATGTTAAACCTCAAAGAGCTCATCTTCTTTCTAATCTCTTACAATAGCGTTGCTCTTCCAACGGCCTTCCCTTTGAAATACAGTGCTGTTTATTACAATTATAATCTAATAGGAGATACATTTGGAGTGTAAATACCCAGATTAAATCTACCTTGAAAACTCAGACGGAATCAGGTTTATAGCCTAGAGGCAACTTGTGAATCCCATAAAGCACTGTTCAAGGGACCTGGTTAGTGTTCTGTACACCTGCTTAATGTTTTTTGGTTGGTTTTTTTTTTCCATAGTCACAAATGTCAGACTGCTCAGTAACGCATTGGGGTTTGAATGACAGCCATGCACTTGAGCAACAGTTATGTTTTTTCACTACCAAATTGGACTATAAATGATGAAAAAGAGGTCAGAAAGGAAGTATGGAAGCATACAAATTTGAAAGGGGAAACTGCTAATAGTCATAAACCGCGTGCAATCAAAGGACTGGCAAGTCATTGTGAATTACCTGCTCCATGAATAACAGATCTAACTGCATTATGATATGGAATTTTCTAACTCCTTTCATCTGTGGTGCAAGGGCTTCTAACAGCTCTCAGATCAAAAGCAAGTCTGCCAGTGAAACCTTGGAACAAAACCCATAACACTACTTTCATTATGAGCATTTATTTGTTAAACTTTTCTTAATATGTAGGCTTTGTTATTTATTGATTCATTGATTGCATGTACTGTAAGTATGTCACCTACCAAAACTGAGGAAATAGCACAGAAATGATCAGCAGTGTGACACCTACGTACAAGTCAAAACTTGTAAGCATGTGTACATAAGCACTCGTAGCCGCATGTTTCTCCATAGGTGGTAAAATGCCAAACAAACACAGGGTTTATATTACTTCCTTTTTCTTTTTACTCCAAATCTGAATATTTTACAATTAGTTACATATTTGAAGCTTTACTAATTGTACCAAGTTAATGGTATGTGCATACTGACTGTCTCAATAGCCCCAAAATGGAGACCCAGTCCAACATGATCATGAGCAATGATGAGATGATTGATGTCTGCAGGTGCTTTACATACACCCAAAACCAAAACTGATTCTAAAGTCAAGCTATAACCATACTAGCAAAGCTCAAGGCAATAAAGATCTCAACGAAATCATATAAATATTTTTTTCAGTTGGATGTAGATATTTTTGTGTATCAGTGTTTGAAAAATTTTTTTAATTAATCACATTTCAGCTGAATTACTTTTTATGAATACTGAGAAAAATAGAGGTATTGTAAACCTGAACTATTCTGCAATGTACTCTACATATATATATACACACATACACATACCCTGACATAACTTTTTCGTTCTATGTGTGTCTGCTGAAACAACTCTGAGTTTGGTCAGAGATGAAATATTGAGTTCATTTCAACGTGATGACAGCCTGCACAGTGACTGTGTCCTTTTTTGTGCCTATCATAGAAAATAAACTCTTCAGGAATTTACAGCTGGGTCATAGTTTCAGTGTGAATGTACTTGATACTTTCCACATAAGATCATACTTGTAAACATACAATGCACAAGCAAATACAATGCAAAGACTAGATCAGCCTAAAAAATAGAATTTCTCTCATGTAAAAAAGTGTGCTTTATAATTTTTCCTGAAGAATTCCTATTTTTGTAAAGGAAAGAAAATTTCCAAGGAAATGCTACTGCAAGAGAGCCTACCTGAGAGCAAGAGCTCCCTCTTCCATGCTTCTGCCAACCAGCTACCCTGCACCAGAGGCTGGGCTGTGGTGCTGGAGAGCTCGAAGAGCAGCTGCCTGGGGAGCAGGGGCCAGGGGATCCTGGCTGGCACACAGCTTCCTGGACAGCCCACCTGCCTGCTTTCCATCGAAACTTTCAATGGAATCAACATGTTCCTGTAAAATGTTTAGACTCTATGAAATCAGCATTTTCAACAGAGAAGTGTTCCACGGGAAAATGTTCAGCCAGTTCTAACAAGCACAGCATCTTTAATATCTCACACAGAGATGGAGGAGTATGTCAAGAAACATTGACTTGAAAGACAGGCAGACAAAGTTCTGTCCCCACCTTCATCCTACACCACAGCAAGATATGTCACCATACAACTGCATATCCTTACTCCATTTTTACAACATGAATAAAATGTCTGAAGAGCCAGCACCATGAATTTGATGTGGCCAAATGTAAGGTCATAAGAAAGTCTCCTTGTGACATACTTGGAAAATGTCAGTAAGAAAGCTTAATGACTTTCAACTATCACAGGAATCGCAAAGAACTATTTTCCTCTCCAGTCATGATCAGGGTTTTCTTATGCTCATAGATATGTTGAAGCATGTAAGTCTAAGTTTTAAAAATATCTTCTTGTGTCTGAACTATTTAGTTGATTTCAATATTTCCTGTAGGAAGTCACTACATAGACTTGTATAAAAGGTATGGATATTAATTATATGAATATTTTGATCCAGAAAAGTATCACAAGAATAACAAGAACATCGAGCAAAGTACAGAATCATTCTCACATGTTAATAGTTTCTAGCAGCTGCCAGTCAAACCACTGGCAAGAAATCTCTACTGAAGATTGCACCTTTCTGTGTATTCTACTTTGTTTTATGTGAGACATTTCAGAAGCATTTTCTGTTAGGACGAGTTAAAAATCACAAAGATGAAGTTCTACAAATATGAAATCAAGATAAACCATTATTCAGCCAATATTTTAAAGAATTAGATCTGGATGATAGCAAATCGATGCTTGAAAGTTTTCCTTGAGTGAGCATAATGGACCTAAATATGTTTCTTTACCACTAGAAATAGTTTAGAGAAAGATAAATTACATCTTTTCTGGCTGATGTCGGATCTCTAAAAGACAATGCAGAAATTATTGTCAACAAGTGTTAATCAAACTGCATGATGGCAACCAGATCAAACCAGCTTTTTAGTTTTTGTTTTATGACTCTTTTCACAGACCAGATTTACAGCTATTGATGTCCTTCAGCTTGTTTTGTGCAGCTGTAATACTTAGGAACAAAACTCACTCATCTCGCAGCAAATCACGCACTAGATCAGAATCTTCTAGGGTGCAACTCCTTTTGGTCTAACTGTGGCCAGATAATCTCAGGAAGAACATGCCTATTTTGCTCTGGTAACTATAAAAGGAGGATATGGTAACAAACTTGGGGTAAACACAGTGTCAATGATTTAGGTTAGGTGAAATGAAACTAACCCAACTTTCTTTTAAGATAACTTTTCATGGAATAGATTACTGATCAAACATAGGTTTTACATGACTAGTGCTTATATTGATTTTAAGTTTTGCAAGAGTAAGTTTTATTAAATTGCATAGTGACCTCTGTGCTTTAAGATCTTGATTGAGGAAATTTTGAACAGACCAGACTGAGGCTCAATAAATATTTCACTTAGCAACCTCAAATGTAAGGATTCAAGATTAAATCTCTCTCATGTGAAAGTAAAGGGCAAAGGAAAAATCAAAAAAGAAAAAAAAACAACAAAGGAAAATGTAGGCATACACATACCTAAAAGAGGAAGAGAGAGGGGAAGGAGAGGAGGGAGGGGAAGATAATGATAAAAGAAATGGAAACAATCCACAGGATTTCCAAAACTTTTGTGTCATAGGAGAACGCAAATAAACAACAGCAGATAAGTATTCCATCATTACAGGAGGCTTCCCTGAAATAAAACTCCCAGTTTACAAAGCTCAGACTTTAAGACAGCTGAAACTGGACACATGCTTTGCCTCTGGCACGGCCCTGGATGCAGGACTGTGCCAAGCCCCCAGACACAAATATTCCCTCAGGCACAACAGGGGCACCGGGTGCCTGGACCACCTCCAACCCAGCACCAGTTTTTCCAGGCACTCCTCATCCTGCAGACACATAGGTTCTTATACATTGGAAGCCATATATAACATGCACGTCCAACATACACAGTAACTTTCCATTCAGTGCATTTCAGGGTCTTAAATTATTTTAAATTTTATGAAATCACGCATACTATTCAAAAATTTCCAGCTAATGCCTCTTAAGTAGCCCCACCCCAATACACACACAAAGCAGTTTATTGTAAATATATGAAGTCCGAGAACTGTAGCAACTTTACTCTGCCTTGGGTGAAAGAGAACACTATGCACAGATAACTCAGGCTACATGATGGTTGCTGCCATCCCAGTAAGATTGGTTATAGGTCCAGGAGGGAGATATTTTAGGAAATATACTGAAGGCCAGCTATAGACTATGTGAAGATATACAGGTACAGTCCACACATAAGTACTCATAAATATAAATTAATGTGTATATTTCATGCAAGCTGTGGGGAACTTGGGAAAGATCCCAAAACACTTACACATGAATTATATGCGAGTGTTTGTGTATAAGTCGAAATGCAGGCACAAGTACTCTTCATGTGCCCCCACAATGACTTGTATTTATGCTATTTTGGCTTGGTTATCTCAGTGCCCGAGCCTAGAACAATGCATGTCACCCTTGTGGGTAACATTTTGTTGTAGATTCAAGCATGTAAATATTTGTGTCATAACTGTCTACACAGGCACTGCAGTTGAGAAACTGTAGTGACTTCAAGTTATGTAGCAACTGTTTTGATTTTCTCTCAAATGGTGTTTCTGTTATTTTTCTAACCTCTGCTTTCTTTCATTGTCTTTATTCCGTTCTTAAGATTTACTGCATTTTCTTTGCCAACTTCTGGGCAGTGATAAGAACGCATAGGAGGCATCTCCAAATTTCAATACAAAGGCGGCTGAAATTCCAGTCTGTATCAAAACAGCCCCTTGCAGAGATACTGAGCATTTTCTTTGTCTACTCAAGCACTTTCAGAGAAGACATAATGTAGCCCTATGCAGTTACTAGCGATCCTGCAGTAAGCACTTCCATTCTACTGTTGCAAAGGCTTTAAACTTATGACTCTGACAGAATGATGAAACCTCCTGTAGTAACATACAGTGTCGCTGAGTATGCGTGCTGTGCTTGTGTGCTTCCCCAGGAAACTCAGGCAGTAATTACTTGGGTAGCTATGGGCCTTGGAGAGACTGCGACTGAACGTCTTCTTACCCACCACTGCAACAAAGCACTTTGAGGAGCTGTCCAGGATTGAATCTGGGATAGTACTGAGATCCCTCTAGGTAACTTGAACACTGCCCAGACCACCTGATAAACACTAGTTGTGTGCTTAAGCTAACACTCTGGGTGGAGTGCAGCACCAGCCAGACTGCACATAGGAAACATGCTTACCAGTAGTCAGTAGAAAAACTGCAGCCACAGAAACGCTCTTGTCCTTCTGGACTGAGTTGTTAAGTAGATCAAGCACATCCAATCTATGGCCTATGGGCATCATGCAGCCTGGCCCAGCCCATCCTCTGGCCATCTCCTACCCCATGTCATCATAGCAGTGTCTCTGCCCCACGTGGCCTGGCCCAGCACCAGGTGCACACCCATCACTCAGCAGCAACTAAACAGCTGTGTGCAATCAGCACTGTCTGAGCTGAAACTGGAACATGGGAAGGGTGCAGTGCTAACTCAAGTTAAAAATCATTTTATGCATTTTGATACATTGACTAAACATAGTCCTGTAAACAGTGAAAACTATTCATACTCACCTCTTTTTAGACTGGAATGTGAGAATAGATTTCAAGACTGACAAAAAAAAAAAAAAAAATTTGCAACTCATTTCCATTACCTGCAGTTTTCCAAGTGGAATGTACAGAGCTGCAATCAGAGATTCAATTCAAAATCTCACCATATCTCTTTGGCACACATCTCTATGTTTTTAGAAGACCTATCTCATTAGAGAAAAATATCACTTGCTTCACAATCACACATTATTGATCTCATTGCTTTTTGGTAGTATGTATGTTTGTGAACAAGTATTCTCAAGGATAACATACAAGAAGAGTAAAATTTCAATCAAATGTTTTGACAAACCTCTGAGAATTCACTGAGAATTGCAACCACAGGTATTGAACCAGACTGATGTGTTAGTTTCACAAAAACAAGGACAATTTTATGTTTTTGTTGCTCTGTTATGTTTAAATATTTCAAAATAAAATATGTTTTGTTAGTTATATATGTTTACAGCCAAAAGGCTGGTGGCATCCTAGGTACCATCAGAAGAAGAGCGGACAGCAGAGCAAGGGAGGCGAAATAGTGGTGTCCCCCACTGTTCTGTCCTTGTGAGGCCCCAGCTGGAGATCTGGGGCCAGTTCTAGGGGCCCCAACACAGTAAAGATGTTGAAAACAGGCTGGAGAAATTCAGCTTGTTCAGCTTGGAAAAGAGAAGGCTGCAGAGAGACCTCATTGCAGCTTTGCAATTTTTAAAAGGTATTCATAAACATGAGGTAAATCAACTTTTTACACAGGTAGATAATGATAGGTCAAGGAGGAATGATTTTAAACTAAAGGAGGGGAGATTTAAATTAGATATCAGTGGGAAGTTTTTTTTTTTTTTTTTTTTTTTTTACTGAGAGAGTGATAAGGTGCTGGAACAGGCTGCATAGAGAGGCTGTGGATGCTCCATCCTGGGAGATGTATAAGGCCAAGTTAGATGAGGCTCTGGCCAATATGATCTAGTACTTGATTTAACTAGCAACTCCACCATAGGCAGAGGTTGGAACTTAATCATCCTTGAGATCCCTTCCAACCCAAGCCATTGGAATTATATTTTATATTTTATATGCAGCCCTAGAAAATTACTCTTCATTCAGTCAAATAAGGCAGAGGATATAGCTATCACTGACCAGTTTTCAGACCACCCAAGAAAGATATTGGTTGTAATTTGGTAACAAAAAAAAAAAAAGCTTATATCTTTCCAAGGATAAGGGCTCACTAAAAAACTCCCAGAAGAGGCAGACTCCAAGTAAAGACACTTCCCATTCAGCTGCTAGCCTTTAAATAAGTTAGGACCCAAGATGGACCCAGGGCTCACCCCTTCCAATCACAAAGGTGAATTGTTTGCACCTGTGCTCCCAGGGCTGGCCATGCCCCTTCACCAGGTGCTCAATCACTGGTTTAGGTCATAACCTAACAGCTCCCATATAGAGATCCATTAAATAGATGTTCTGTGTAGTCTAATATGGTCATTACCAACGTATCAGGCATGTGCTGGAGGGATCATACAGAATCTCAGTCCTTGCAATCTCAGTGTACTCACTTGATCGAGCTGAGCACATCATCACCCTCCAGAGATTTACCATCTTGTTAGAGATTCAATTCCCCACAGTGATACAATACTATATACTGATGATAACCTCAAATCTTTTTTTTCCTCTCCTTTTTTTAAAAAAAGAAAATACCACAAATTGTCTAGAAGTCAATATACAACACTATTTAAATATATGAAAACTAAAAAAGAAATAGAAGAAAAAAAAGATTTCTGGTAAGAATTTACCTACACAAACGAACAACAAAAAAATGTAGAATTCACTAGAATTTAAGGAAAATAAATATAATTGGCAAGATTCAAAATAAGTCCACCTGTCTAAAGATGACTTCAACTGTAAACACTGTTGGGAACTCAAACAGTTACCACCCACAGTGAAGAGAACTAAAGGAATCAAGATGAACATCAAAACAGACCTGACCCTGACTTCCCCCTGCCCTAGCACTCCTCTTACTTACTCTGTCTTAATTCACTTATTTTTTCTGAAGCCAGTCAAAAAAAAGGGCACATGACCATGGCCTACACAACTTAACTGTTTGCTAAAATACAAAAGAATAGTAACAATAATCAGACTTTTTTTTTAATAAGGATTAATAAGCATTAAGTTAATGAAAGTTTATTTAAGGTTCTTTTGCTTCAAACTAAAGGAGCTTGTGCAGAATAGATGAGAATGGAAGGCAGAATTCTCACATTTCTTTTTGCTAACATAAATTTGAAGCAACTCCATTTACCTCCAAGGAATTAAATGAAGCTCACTATTTTAAAGATGAGGTAAGAATTTGGCCCATATCATGCACAGAAACAGCCTCTTTTTAAACAAACTGACATTAAGATGACACTGATCAAATAAACACAGTTCTTTAGTGAACACTGGTGGTTAAAGGAAGGGTCTTCTATAAGCCTAAAGAAAGAGATATTCATTCATATACACTTATCTGTTGCAAACTGATGGGGCAAATTGTATTTAGCCACATCAGCAGCAAAGGCTCACATAAGGAACAGGAGAAGCAATAAAGTTCACATAGCTTGCTTTCATATATATATAGGTTTCTTATACCACGTGCCACACATTCACTTTGTAGGAATAAATACTTTAACTATGTTTTTTCTAACTGAAAACATTTTCCACATGTGAACAGACATAAAAGCACATTTAAAAAGACGACTCAGTAATCAAATTTTAAACTTTGACTTTAAATTTGAAACAGAACTTGAAATAAGTCTTTGGGGATGTTCCTTTCTTTGAAGAAAAGCACAATTCCCATTACCAGCTTCAAGCAATGTATGGCAGTACTCAGTCACAAAAATGCAGCAGAACTTCTCGGGAGTGGGAAAAGGCCAAACAAGAGATATTTAAAAAGAGTGTAAAAGCAAGCAAGATTTGGAAAAGGTTTTGAAATTTTAAACAATACCCTCAGGACGTTCCTTTGCTTATCAACCATTAGTTGTTTCCAGAGAAACTCTCTGGAAGTTCCCATTCCCAAGCTCCCAAACAAATGAAATGGTTATTACTAAAAATAACTTCTTTCAGAAATAGAGAATAGGTTTTCACCAAAGATGTAGCCAATGAGGCAACATGCAGAATGGATGGTGTCGGTCAGTTCTGTTTGTTCAGGACTGGCAGGCAACAGTACACAGTAGTGGCTGAACAGCGATCAGATGCAAAAGAAAACAGCAGTTACACATCACTGGTTGTGCCCTTGATTTATATTTGTGTGTGAGAGAAAGTTCTGCATGAGGCACACAAGGAGCCAGGAAAAAGGTATAAGAAATGGGAAGAAATGAAACAAGGAACCCTGGTCATCAGCTAGAGGGGAGTATTTTTCCTCCTCTGGAAGAATGCCCTTGCAGACCTATCACAGTAGCAGTTTCATCTCATTTTCCTTTGCAGTGTTTAGCTTACATCTTACCACCACTCCTGGCTTTGCTAAGATGCAAGAAATTTCAGGAAAATCACCTTCTGTTCACAGAAAAGTAGTGCAAAAAAAGAAAAATGCAGAACATGCTTTGAAGATCAACAGATGTTAGAGTAGTAGTTACTACTGCTAGAGCAGTAGTTTCCACTTGTAACTATCATTCTGTTCTTTGCTGTGGTCTGTGCATACTCCCTGCTGCAGAAGCCTAGCTAGCAATAAAACACCAACAGAGATGGGTCCAACAATTTTAATAAGACAGCACAGGTACATACAGTTCACAGACTGAACAGAAGTGAAATCTTCTTCCATCAGTACACTGTTCAGACTGACTCCTTGAAAGAAGTTAACTAATTAAAAGCTAAAGAGGTCTTGGTATATCTTACCTAGGAAAATAGGCTGGGAAAACCAGCAGCAAATACATGAAGGACCTTATTTTTGAGTACCCATTCATGAATTCCCTACACACAATAATTTACCTCTCTTTTCACACTAGTCCAACCACATACTGTCGATTTTCTTTGGCACTTAGGGTCTGCCTCACATGAGCTCACACCAATAGCACTGGGAAGAAGAGACTCATCCCTCATGATAATATCTAGAGGTAACATATCTGCATTACAGAAGAACAAATAACTCTACTACATCTGACTAAAGGTTTGTATATCAAGTATCTTGTCCATAAATATTAATGCGGAGGGAGAATAAGACCAGAAGAATAAAGTTGGAATACTTCCCACGACACATCTTTCTTGGATGATGCCTTTTAGGAACAGAGAGTTTGTACCTTCCTGTTTCACTACCTTGACATACCATAACACTGAATCTCACAGACTGATGGTGAAAAGAGGTGTTATTGTTTTCACTGATCTAACCAAATGAAAATGTTGTGTCACTTATTCTGCCACCTTTGACTGAACTTCAACAGAATTAGTGCTTGCTTGGTCGCCTCTGTACAACCAACAAATACACAATTAGAAGAGTGGCATGGTTAGGCAGATATTCTACAGGTTGTATAACTAGAAGGATTATAACAGTGGAAAGGAATAATTGAAAGTAAATGAAAATGCTCACCCATGCCCTAGGCTCACAGAAAAACTCCAAAAGGAGCAATCTCCAGAAAGAGACCCTTCCCTGATGGCAGTCAGCCTTTAAATGGGGTCTAAGAGAGGTGCAGCCAGGCTCCACCCCTTCTGGTCACACAGCTGAATTGCTTCACCTGTGCTCCCATGGCTGGCTCAGTGCTCACTTCAGGTGATCAATCGATGGTTCAGGCCGTGACCCAACAGTTCCCATCTTCTAATAGTTATTATATGTTGATAGATTTCTATAGGACACTTACAGGTACTACAGGCTTTGTGATTTCTATTTCATCTGTTTCTTTGCAAACAGGAAAGGAAGTGAGTGAAAAAAAAGCAACCAAAAAAAAACAAACAAACCATTGCATTGGCTTTTCTTACCATAATACGATACTGACAATTATTATATACTCAGTTATTTGTAAATTGAACATTAAAATAATTTTTGAATCTTTATCGTGTTAACACAAAATCAAACTACTGTTACTCTGGTTGGCTGTTATTGTTCAGTTGTTAGACTGTTTTTTTGTTGTTATTTAGGAGGGGAAGGGAGGTGGTGAAAAACAGGTAACAAGCTATCAGAAAAATTCCAGTTAATGTTTTCTTAAAGATATTATTTATGTTGACTTCTAAAACACTTTTTTTCAAAACACTGCTGAACTGTATTGCACTTAAGGGCACAAAACAGGCATAACTGGGGTATAGTGAAAATTTAAATAAAACAAACGCCCTTTGGGAATACATTCATATCGCAGATACCGTAACAGCTGGCACTGGTTGATCCGCTTTTGGCAGTCTCTGAAGCAACATCAAAGATGCAGTTTTTCAAAGCAACTGATGAGTCAGCTGCAAAAAGTTGAGAGATTTAGTTCAGAGAAGCCTACTTATTATATAATGAAATATTTCCGTAACATCCCTTATTTGACATCCCATAAGAATACCAGTTATGCACTAAGCTAATAAGACCACATATTACTGAAAATGTAATAGCATACCTCAGTATCTGACCCTCTTGCCAGCTGCATTTTAGGCTTGTAAATCTTTAACCATTTGGGGCTGTAATTTTCTTTTTTCCTGTTTTTCTATGACCCATCTTTTTCTTTTTCCTATTTCTTTTTTCTTTTTCCCAAACTAATTAAATATTGTGTTTCTTTCCAAGAAAATCTCTTGGGAGGAAATAAGTTGTTTTGCTCCTGTGAAGTAAGGCCTAATGAATTATTGTCAAGAATCTCTCTGATATTCATGCTTTGAAATAGGACTATGAAATTTGGGCTATAGGGAAGATTTGAGGAGGTTTTCATACAACTCTCATTAAGGTATTTTATAATTAATCCAGCAATGGTTTTGAGCTTCCAGAACCAGTTCCTGATACCTGGAACATTATTTGAGCTTCATACAAAAAATCTTTGAAAGAACATCAGCCATTTCAAAAATATTTCTTCCACAACAAACAAGTATCAAAACAGTAAGGAGTCAAAAGGTGGTAAAACACCTTCTGTAACATGAAGCATTTAATAAGAAAAGGAATTTCTTTTCATTATCTCTGCAATAAAAGTGGAAACATTTCATTGTGTATCACATGCAATATGCTTTGTGTGAACGTTTCCCACCATAATATGTTATGCGCTATGGAAGACAGGCATGCATTCTATTGCTCTGACCTCTCACATTTACTGCATTTTCACTGGCTAGACACTTTCAGCCCTTTTCCTACGCTGTCAATTAAAGCTTCATTTGCAGCTCGTGAAGCTGGAGCTTCCACTGTATGATTTTAGAAGGCCTGGGATTTATTTGATCTATGGAATTGTAAATTTCTGCTTTTGAGAACATAAAAAGTGAATAAAATATTAAAAACATGAGAAGTAACTACTGTGGCTGGACAAAACCTATTGCCCCTCGGTGGGATGATGAACTGATGAACCAGCAAACACAAGGAAAGGAAGAGGAAGGACAACAATAGGGGTTTGTCCATTTCTGGAAAGTCTGGCTTTCTAACTCAGAGTGCATGGAACAAGTTGCAGTGGAAAACGAAACTAGAGAATATGCAAAGCTGGGAGATGAGATCATCTCCCCAAAACAATTCCTCAAATTCATAGACACTTCTGGATTCATGAGGTGAGAATAAGCAGCACTGAGGACTGTAAAACTCATTTGTAGCATTTGAATTTGTTAACATGCACTTGCAAGCTGTCTCCTCCTAGAAGTAGGGAGCAGGAGATGTCCTGGAAACCAAGGACAGAGAAGCTTAACTGTTAAAAAAAAAATCTTAAAATGAAAGTGACAGTAGTTTGCATCCAGACAGCCTCTCTGCTAACAGTCTACACCACTCCAATCAGGTGTCACAGCTACCTTTTAAGTTTTCATCAGCATATTATTTTGCAACATCCCATTCCTGCAAATGGTTGTTCCCAAGTGCATAGTCATTCACACATGGAGCTCACTGAAAACAATGGGTGTCAGTGCACGAGAAACTACCTGGAGGGCTGAGAGTCCTGAAATTGTTTCTGCACATGATAGGTGAGTTGCATATTTGCAAGGGAATTTTCTTTCACTTGTGAATTCATGCTTTTGTTTCTAAAGCTAAAATGGAGATAGGCCCACATTAAAATAACCAGACAAAACCTTCTGAACTTCAACAGTGGATAGAGGCCAAACCTACAGCAAGTTCAAAATTTTGCATGTATAGTGGCTCTGTATAGTGGGCTGGATCCAAACCTCACATTGAAAAATATCCCCAAGGCAGTGGAACTTGGATCTGTACTTTCCGGTTTGAACCCAAACTGAAAGTGTTGCAAGAAATGTCTCATTAGTATATTCTGTAACGTTCATCTCCAGAAACCCGTCTTTGAACAAAGTCACATCAACATTTGGGAAAAAAAAAGAAAAAAAAAAAAAAAGAAAGTAGTTATTTTTGGATAACCTAAAGGTCCTCTAACTGTTGTAGCTCAATATTTTTGGAAATCACAGTCTATTGCAGAGCTGTGTTAGATCTCTCTATTGGCGTAAGCAGGGCTGTGTTTTGCCACAAGAATATCAACATCACACTCAGGGTGGCCAAATTTGGTTTTCAAAGATAACAAAATGGATCCTCCTACAAAGAGAAGGTAGGGCAAAATGGAATTAATTAGTCAGATTTGGGTTGACTGAAACTGAAAGCCATATGTCTTTCTTTTCCTACCCTCCTTTAGGATACAGTATTCCTCTGCCCCACTGTCATGACAGAAGGAGTCTTTCCTCTTCCTCCTGCATTGTCCATTTTCTCCCAGTCCCTAGGAGGAGAAAGGCAGGGAAGGAACTAGGATTAGAGTAGGCTAAGAGGAAAAGTGTTTCCTCCTCTGAGTTCATCTGAAGCAAAAACATATAGTGAAGCAATATAGGAGACACTGTCTCAAACTGAAAGACCTTTGAATAGTAATGAGTTTTCCACTAATCTCAAGCAGCTTTGGCCTTCATATTGACCCACAAATGTCTTAGCTTTTCTCCACTTGCTTTCACCATTTTCTTTTTTTTCTATGTGATTAATGTTTATCTCCGTGCTTCCTATATGGAGCCAAATTTGAAAACAAGAAATCAGAAAGGAAGCGAGCATTGGGAAATTAAACAGTATTTATCTTTTACACTGTTGTGCAATTTTTGAAGCATAGACCTTATCTTTCAGTCCAGAAATCATACTTTTTGAAAGAATATATGAAGGAATGCTGTTTGGTCACACTGAATGCAGAGGTCTGATATTCTGTTTGTTTGTTATTGTTGTTTGATGTTGTTGTTTTTGTTTTAATTTGAAAGAAAACCCTAAATAGACCAAAACACAAATTGTATTTAAGTTTTGGCTTAATCCTACAACTGTTTGTAACTGGTATAAGGAAGTCATCTATCTTAACTAGTGCAGATCATATATATTTACCATCCTCACTGGATGTATTGGATCTGATGTATCAATGGCAGTTTTTAATTTTTTACCAGCAAAGAGATGTCTCTTTAACCTACAGAATGCAAGTATAGCCTATCCCCAGCTAAATGTTATGAGTTTGGAAATTATAAAATCACAGGCACTAGTTCTGAGGCACAAGAGATTCTGGATGCTGACTTTCTCCATGGGTTCTTACTTGCAATAATAGAACACTAGAATTCTACAGAGTAATTATCACTAAATCATAATTGCAATAATGTATGCGTTCAGTAATTCTAGCAAGATCAGCCCCCTGCATATAATCACCTTAAAAGGACACATGGTTATTTTTGCTTTGAGCCAGTGGAAATGTTCAAAATATCCCTGTGATTTTTGAAACAGTTATATGCAATTTTTGGTACTTTCCAGTATAGCACTGATTAACCCAGTAATAACCAAACATTTTTCAGAACATGTGCCTTTGGAATATTACTGCATGTACTCTACTTTTAAGTCATTAGCTGCGTGATGAAGGGGATTTTTCAAATGTATTTTTGGAAGTGAAATCCCAGTGTTACCACAGCTGTTCTGAAATGTGTTGTGACAAAAAATATCCACAGAAAGTATTTTTAAAATACATTTTCCAGCTACCAGGGAAGAAACTACTGGAGTAGACTCCTTCGGGCCAGTACATTTCACATAGCAACATACATCTATTACCTTCTGATATTTCCATATTTATAGACATAAGCCTTTTTATATCCTTATCTAGCACAGTGAAAATATAAATTACATGGACCCAAAACATAGCAGTCTTCTCAGAACTGCACTGTGGCAAGTTCAATACTCAGCTCAGCAGCCCAAGAAATCCCAAGAAGTTGTATTGATATGTCTGGTGTCTCAACCCCGTCCACCTCTGGAGCTGCTAGCTGTGCCTGGCCAAGCTCAACTGTCATCAGCCTGTCTGCAGCTGGTTCTCCCTCCACTCACATTGTCACTCTGGAAAGGTCAAAGCTTATCAAGCTGCAGCAGTGCCTCTAAGGCAGAATTAATGAACACAAAATGCTGTGTCCCTCGCACACTCCACACTGAATACTAAGGATTTTCATTCAGAAGTCTTTAAGGATGTGAACTAAACACTGCTTTCAAAGACTCTCATCATAGTATATTCCTCTCCCAATTTCTCAAAGACTGCTGGCATGTTAGTCAAGAAATCATCAAAGCAAAATATCTCCCAATCATTTCTAAATGAGAAATCATTTATTGAAAGGAAATTGAGACAATGGAGCTTATATTAAGCCACTCCACATGCCAATAGGACTTCTGCTGGTCCTTCACACCTAGAAGTCTAATTCTATGACACCTTTGGCTTCAGTAACTTACTGTCATTACTGTTAACTTCTGTTACTTCTATTTTATACTAGTGTGAACCTAAAAGAGCCAGAAAAACTGAATATTGTTACCAAGGGCAGAAAACCCTTCAACAGATGGGAAAATGATCCCACTTGGCAAGATTCAATGTTTGGTACTTAAAAAAAGGAAAAAGCTTTTGGATTTCAGCCACTAAATCCAGTCCCCATTCTTGGACTGTGCAGAGTAATTCCCAGAGCTCAAAAAATGTAATGTACTGCTGTGGATCATCCATTAAACTGTCTATTGAATGAGGTATAATGCTAAACAGGCTGAGGAGAGTTTATCATTCAGATTAATGCAACTCCAACTCACAAAACCTTCAGAAATGGTTTTTGTAGGCAGGGCAACTTGGTGCTAAATAAGTTTGTTTGCTGTGAGAGCCAAAATGTTAGAGCATTAGAAGCCCAGAAGAATACAGCTATTTCTAGGGGTTGAGTCATGACGCAAGTATGCAACAAAATGGAAACAGAATAAACACTAAGAAACAAAGAAAACTGCATGAATTTCTAGTTCCAGTAAAACCTCAGCAACATACCATGTCTTAAAAAATGTCGCAGATTCTTGCTCTGAAGGCAATTTTTAAAGAGGTGGTTTTTGTCCAGTCAGTGGCCCTCTATGGAACCCGCTCCGATTCCACAGCTCCTTTGGCAATAGTCTGAAATGTGTCATTTTCAGTTGCTGTCTGGATGAAGTTTTAAGCAGCCACTGAATGTGCTTCTAATATTGTCGTCACTGTATGAAACATAGTACACATAGTACCATAAAAAACATCTTAAATGAGAGTAGAGAATATGGCTTTGCTTAAAAAGTAAGAAAAATTGTATGCAACTCAAGTTTATTGAGTATTTAAGTACCAGAATGTTTTTATTTAAAAAGCAAACAAACAAAACAAACAAAAAACACAACAGCTTAGCATGTTGAAAAGAATAATCTTTCCTCCAAAGGACTTTAAATCACTTTGATTGAAATAAAACAGTGTTACCCTCATGCTTCATTTTATAGGTGCCATAGGTACATAAATGTTGAAACATTCATGACATGAGACAGTGAATTAAGAGCTCCATTTCTCTATTATTTATATTGCTCATGCCCTCAAAATAAAAATGTCTTAGTTATTAGGTGATTTATTTAAAAATTAACTTGAAGTCATACGACTATCAATATACATATAAATACTCAAAAGTAATTTCTCACTTATTCTTAGATGTAGCTAGCGAGGGAAGAGGGACAGGGAGAACAATGCTGGAAATGTTGGCATTTTATAGAGGCATCCAGATATGGGGCTATGCATTAGCTATCTCAATCTCTCTGTACTTCATGAACATTATCCTATTTCAATACAGCTTAAGGTATCTGGTTGTTTGGTGTTGGTAAAGCATATTGAAAATTAATGAACAGTAAGTGAGATTTCTGGCCTTAGATTTCTTCCTTAGAAATCAAAATTTGATGATGCTTAGTAGCATTGAGACGAAAATTAGAATATCTGTGTAGCTTTGCCCTAGTTTAAGAAACTAGCATCAAAACAACCTGAACCAAACATGGACATAAGCTGCATCAACCCCCAGTGGAGATTCTCATCAAGGTCATCTGTCAAATAAGCTGTAGTGAACTACATGTGCAAACTGTTTCTTATGACATATGCCCTTTTCTGGCACTGCAAATAAGTGGTCTTCATCAGACTGTGGGACAATTTGTTTTAAATTGCAGCTAAAATAGATGCAGTGAATTTAAAGTGATATGTCAAAAGCAGAAATAAAAGATCTTACAGGCATGATTTGTAGCTTAGCACAGCAACGGGCTAATATAGAGACTGTTTCCTAACCAGCATGTGGAATCACTTACTTGAGACTCAGTCGTTTGCCTGAAATGGTAAGCAGCATCCCCCAGCTTTCTGAATTGTATAAGTAGCGAAAGCATGTGTAAAGAAAGTAATGGACAATAAATGGACAAAATCTACACCTCTTCTTTCATCAACTTTTACACAAATACCTACCTCTCCAGTGCAACAAAAGGATTCTGCCTTTACACATTCAAACCAGAGACGAACAAGTAAAGGTAACAAGCAGTCTGCCCAGAAGCAAAGAATTTTGCCAAAAAACCCGACCCATCTCTCACGAGAGAAGTAAAGTAAAAACAGAATTTAGGGACCACATGAATTTATATGACTGTAAAGATCCTTCTGTTAGGATTGTACTCTACTATTCTACTCTGATATCAGGAGCATAATTTTACCAGTTATGTAGAAGACACAAAGAAAAAATCAGGTAGGTTTTGTGCTTTTTTTTTTTTTTTTTTTTTTTTTTTTTTTTTTTTTTGTGGTCTTCTTTTTTGTTTTGTTTTCTGTAAAATGACTGATACAAACATTAATATTGGCATTTCATAACTGTTCCTAAATACCACATTATGAGAAGCAGATCTCCAGATCTCCAACCAAGGAATATCCAGGGCCCCTAGGAGAAGATTTGAATAACAAAATACTTTCTTATGTCTATTAAGAAATTTTAAAAAAATGTTTTCTTTTAAGAATCTTCCTCAGAAGGAATTTAGGATTTCAAGTGATTTAAGCATCATTAAAGTAAGCCTTGCATTTGTGCTCACAAAATTCAGCCTATGCTGTACGAAACTTTCTACCAGCTCTCCAAACAAAATAATAACCTTCTACCATTGAAAGCTACTTAACACTAATGGAAAGAGCCTGGTTACTAAATACAGGTATCTAGTACCAATTTAACCATAAGATATCAAAGATGCCCATATCGCAACAATCCATATAGCTAAAATGGCATTAAATACTTTTGTTTAGCTACCTGAACTGCTTCCTACATACCCTAGGTCTGATTCCTACTGAAGGTCCATGACAGAGACAATTATCTACAATCTGTTTATAGCTTGTGGTGCATAGTAGTCTAAGGATGGATGCCTTTCGGGGGTGACATAGCTCTGTCAGCCAAAGATACTCCCAGATGGCTTGAGACTTACAAGTGTAAAGCTGCCACTCCCGGGCCTCCATCAGAAGATGCCTCAGGAGCAATATTTCATGTTCTCCAGTACATCTTACCAGCAAAAGCCAGTGTTGATGGTTTGAACTGGCTCAAAACTAGGCTTTGACCCAGCTAGACTAAGAAATCCAAGTCAAGCCTTGCAGAACTAGAGGGACAAGAATCTTCAGTAATGTCTTGGTAACACACAGCTGGGGATAGTAACATCTTAAACTAACACAGCTGTCTGCAAAATGAACATCTGTCCACAAGCTAAGTATATAATAAATGGAATAAAACATACACTATGGACAACTTAAAAATGCAATTCTTACTAGTAGGTGTTCTCTTAAATCTTACAGATTCCCAGGTATTTCTTGCATTACAAATATGGAAACCCTCATTTGCCTAGTTTGTGCCATGATTGTCTGTCAGCTTAAAGAAAAAAGAAAGGAAATACAGAAATCCTAAAAAGCTAATCATATAGGACATCACAATCTTTAAAATCTGCATGACTGCCTGGAATGCGGCATGTTTTTCATGTCACTTCTACCACTGCCCGAAATGCACCACCTACCCTCTCACTATGCTCACATCCACTCTTTAGTCTCCACAAACATTCGGCAAGAATGTCAATCAGTACAATTTTTCCAAATGGAGGAGTTTAATTACACACCTTTGTTTCATACACACTTTCAAGTCAGACATCATTTTGTCAGACTGTCCCTTTGCTGTCATCTGTCACATGAAAACAAAATGTAATGGAATACTGGTGAGAAAGTTCAACCAATATTGCTATACCACCAACATCTGCCTCAGATATTGTGGGCCAATACAATAAAATAGGAGGAATTACTTCTGGAGCATCCTTGAGTACATGCCATCTTTGCATTGCTGAAACAAAATTGTACTTTGTGCTTTTGTCCCGTTTTGGTTACTTAAGAAAGTTTCTTAAGGATTTCCCAATACATAGTGTGTAATTTTAAAGCTATTACTCACTAATAATAATAGTTCTTGTTAATAAAATTTCTGTCTTCGGAGCAGTTTGTACATGTCAGCTCTCACATCATTGTGAAATGGTAGTTCATGGCAGACTTGTATAAACTCCTGCCTTGAAGACAGACACGTGGGTTTATGCTGCTGTGTCACACAGTCATTTTACATGGTGAAGGTGCATACTTTCTAACTGATGTGTCCATATAGACACAGTGCATCTTCAGTTTATCTCCTTTGATGGTAACAGAAGCACAGCTGGAGAGTTTCTGTCCTTCAGGGTCTTACGCACAAAATACAAATGGCTAAACTATCTACAGCTTTCCATATGAAGTAATAGCTCTACTAGAAAGCTATAGCAACGTCAGATGGGGTCACTTTATATATATGAACTATTTCCTATAGCTTTTAATCTTTTCAAAGCTTTGGAGAGATAAGAAACTACCTTTATATTAAGGGTGGAAACTTAAAAATCAAGATAGATACAATGACCTACCTTCATATTATTCAGAAAAACAGCAGAAAAGCCAAAGATTACACCAGAGCATCCACTGTCCTAGTTCACTATCACATACATCAGCTATCCTGGATTAGAAATCAAAAGATGTGTTCAACAAAATCTGAAGCCCAGATTTACAGGACTAGCTGTTGCTCCCAGGAGAAAGTATGTTCCATTATCCCAACTCCATATGTTATTTCTTCTTTTCCTAATGTCTACATTAAGCCATTTGCTTAGGGATTTTTCACACAGGCTATAATGACAGTGAGGGTGGTACATAACTGCAACACATAGCTATTTTTGTGGCTGTGACCTGGTGTGTTTGTAAACTACAATATAGTCTCTGTAGATTCTGCTATGCTTTGATTCAGGGCAAGTTGTATGTATTTTGTCAGTATGTCCTAGCTTTATGTCCCTTACTGTCTCTGTCCCACTGACTTGAGCTGGCAGCAGAGCTTTCTGCCAGCCACCTACTCACCAACCTGCAGAGCTTTCTGCTTTTCAGGGAATGAAGGTCTTCAAGACTGCACTCCAGAGGCTATGGAAAATTAGCTCAACTCAGCCAGAGGAAACTGCTGTCAGTACTCCGCTGTCATCTTCTCCATTTGATGCTGCCCTTCAGAATGGGGTGCTGAGTTTTGGGGGCTTTCCTTGTTACAATTTTCTTCCAGAAATATTCAGCTTTCTCAAGACATATTTACTCATATCCTTCAGCATACAGCTGTTTCGTTTTGTTTCAAATTACTCTCTGAGTTTTCAGAGGTCTGAGGCTACCAAACAGTTGCTTATGCAGTTGTGGAATATAAATGCATAGTTTCACTGGTGTGAGTTGCTCTCAACCCTGACAAGCAGTCACGGGAACAATCTTAACATTTGAGAGCTCCATAGGGATTCTCATTCCTCACCCTTTGAACAACCAGTTGAGGTTTAGACAGCTACTCCATACAATTCCTGCTGAACCACACAGCAGGTGCCTCCTGCAACAAGATGTCAGTTTTCAGAGTTGGTACCTACATCCCTAACTCACTGCCCAAGATCAGCCTTGCAAGATGGTAAGAATTACTTTGTACAGTAGGCCCTCAAGAGAAGAGTGCTTGCACAGGACAGAAAAGCAGGACTGGGAACCTGTGTTTGATAAAGAAATACTCTGAGACAAATTACTTTGCTCCTTATTGTCCAGAAAAGGAGAATTATTATTTTTCCAACAGGAAATAGTAGTGTGATGAATAGAATCCATTACAGTTCATGAGAAATACACCAATAGACCAAGGTGTAAGTGGATTTCATAGTAGTACTCATCCTGAAAATATCCCACGAAATGGAGTATGGGAGGCCAGTTACTGACAGGATCAAGCTTGGACATTTTTTGGTAAGAATTTATACTTTCTCTAAAGAAAGGGATTGAGCATTGTTAGTTTTCTTGTCAACACTTTTTCACTGTATACCTCCTCCACCTCCCAGTGTAAGCAACTGGATTTAAAAAAATAAGGATACAGAAATACAGAAGAAGGGTTGTTATAATTCAGCTCAGAATGAGGGTGGATAGGACAAGGAGAAATGGTTTTAAACTGAGACTGGGAAGGTTTAGGTTAGATATTAGGAGGAAGTTTTTCACTCCGAGGGTGGTGACACACTGGAACAGGTTGCCCAAGGAGGCTGTGGATGCCCCATCCCTGGAGTCAATCAAGGCCAGGCTGGATGTGGCTCTGGGCAGCCTGGTCTGGTGGTTGGTGAACCTACACACAGCAGGGGGGTTGAAACTAGATGATCATTGTGATCCTTTTCAACCCAGGCCATCCTATGATTCTATGATTCTATGATTCTATGATTCTATGATTCTATGATTCTATGATTCTATGATTCTATGATTCTACGATTCTATGATTCTATGATCTGTTATAGCTTTTTTGTTCAAACCCTGCAGCACTGGTTTTTTACTTGCATTTGTCACAGGACCCAGAAGGACACCTGAGACACACCGTAATAGTGATTGGTAATAGCCTATTTGCCTATGAACAGCATATTACTTATTTTGATAGCTATGAAACGAATGTACACTAAAATGCAACATCTATGGCTCTCTTTCTTTCCAGTATTATACAATATATGCTTCCAGTCACATGACAGAGAAATGTTCAGACAACTGAAACATTTCTCCCACATCCTATCTCTAGCTTATGTATGCAGTGTATCCAACCCTGGGATCTCCTACCACTGTTTTATTTTTCCTGTTTTAAAAACAGAACAGATCATCTCTTTTAACTTATGAGGAGATGAAGAGAAAAAAATGTAAAAGGAAAAACAAAAAACCCCCAAACCTTTTGTAAACTTGGGGGACAGCCTGTAAGGAGGAAGATACTGGAAGGTAACTGAATCCAGAAGTGAATGACATTGTCCAGTGCTTTAGGAATTGCACTTTAAATATAATAGACTGACTAGAGTCACTAGGCATAGATCAAAAAGTTCAACTGATGAAGACAAAGGGTAACCAGAGATTCATCAAATTTCTTGTAACACATAAATATGGTGGTCCAGCATACCGCATTTTTGCTCTATTTAGGATCCAGCTACTGGGGGAAAACAGCAGATTAAGTAATTTCACCACCAGAAAACAGTATTCATTCCATGATAAATGTCAACCACTGCTCGAGTTGTGTTTTTTTCTTTCACACTTGAGCATTACTGATTAATCACGGGAACAGAAGAAGCTTTCAGTACCAGGCTAAATTGTCTGAAAGTCTTTCTAGCTTTCCCAAGCATGAATCCACACCAGAAACTATAAGGAAAAATATTTACAAGCTGGGAGGTAGGAGACACCTGGGTGGAATGAAATGGATAGTGGAAATAGAAGTCTGACTTAGCCATGGTTAGAGGGAAAAGCTTATCCACAAAGTACAAATGATAAGTCATTAACAGAAACTATGCTCTTGAGATTCATTCCACGAGTATGATAGTACAGCAAGGAAACAGCATCAGCAATGTCAACTGGCAGCAAAACAGAAAAAGAAATATCAGCAGGGTATTAGAAACTGATCTGGGAGGAAAAAAAAAATGCCTTTTGCAGGTAAGATATATTAGGTGAGATCTGTCCTCTGACTGCAGCTCTTTTACGTGAGGAAAAGGTTCAACCCATGAAAATTGCCTCTAAAATCTCCAGATGCAACTGATGGAAGATTTCCTCCAGCAGCCATGAGGAAGGTTTTTGGCTGCTCCTCTAAAAGTCACCAGCGACCCCAGGCATTAAATAGGCCCCCCGTGGAAGAGTGGGCCAGAGAGCCAAACCACATGCATTTCAGACACATTGAGCAACACTGTCATCCACAGAGCACACAAGGCCTCTGAGCTATGCAAATTCTGGAAAAATCCAAAGACCAATTTGGTGCCTGCAGCATCCTGGGCTAAAGAGTGCAGAATCTGGCTAAAGCTGATTTAACCTCTCCCTCCCTTGGCTCTTTAGCCCAGGCCATCAGCTCTTATCTTATCTCACTGACCTCAAGATTCAAAAATTTAAGGACAGGCACCATTTTAAAAGAAAGAATAGAGAATCATAAAGCCAGAAGATGCACTGGTGAAGGCCTACTCCGGTATCCCACAGGAACACTGTAGTGACCACAGTGCACATCGTTACATCCCTAAAATCTCTGAGGACCTGCTTCTGTGGGCTGAGCCCAAGCACAAAGCCCCTTCCACAAGGGAAGGAGTGCTTCAGCCATCGTTTGGACAACACACTCTCACGGCCTTTAGAGCATTGGCCTCAGAAAGAAAAGGAACAATTTATGCACTACCTTCAAGTCTCATATTTTAAGACTTCATTCATGTCATGTCAATTCCCATGACCATAAAACAAAGCCTAATCGGAACGAGAAGGAGAAATAGAAGTATATTCTTATTCTAATGAAAAAATTATTAGGCTCATAAGCCTGCAGAAGCACATGGGAAGATGTCATAAGCATTTCTTTGCTCTGACAAACTGCTTTAACAGTGAGAGCATCAGAGTAGAGATCCATCAGTGGCTTAAAAGGGAAAATCCCCAAACTGGCCACAGCATCCAAGAAAGTGTTCAGGTCTGAGTCAGCTGATCATTAGATAGTTTCACATGGCAGAAACCATTTATGGCAAGCCATGATTTCGAAAAAAATAATTTTAAAAAAGAAGATCCTATATACTCCATCTCTATCTGGCATTATGGCAGGCCTGTGAATGTTAGATAGAAGACAAAAAGAAGCAAAGCAAAAGCTTTAATGGTGGCCAGGAAATTTTTTTAACTCCTTATCACATTTTCATTATCGTTTGTCTCCTCCATTGGTTTGCAGCTTATCTAGATACATTAGATTATGAAGTCATGCAGAATGACTCAGTCATTGAAGTGAGTAAGCTCTTTCTATCAGAAAAAGAATACAGTGGCAAATAAAATGTTTCATTGGAGTTCATAACAGTAATTCCCATGGTGTTGCAGGGCAGAGAACCACATGCTGTAAATGACAGTTTTGCAGTGATAACACTGTTTAAAACAAAATGCTGAGAAGATAAGTAGGGAGAATGATTCTGCAGCCTTCTGGTTTCAGATTTACTGCTGCTGGTGTGATCTCATCATTCCAAATTACTGAATTATTTAAACAAACCTAAAATACAGTTGGTATGAGGGGTTCTTGCATTACGTTCGCTTGTATCTATTTTATTTTATTCCCATTCAATTTGTACAACAGACTCCCACAAGTATTTCCCAGTAACTTTAAAATTTCTACAATTGCTGAGATAGTGTCTCAGACAAAGATCTATAGGTCTGAAACAAAAATAGTGAAGGGTTCAAGATGACATCATGTTTCATGAACACAAGACATGACCACAAATAACCTACAATAACCTTTAAAATTAGTTTTTTCCTGACTTCATAAAACAATATTTTATTTGGCAGCCCCTTATTGGCAAGCGCTTTGAACAGTTCTATTTGTTTTCTGTAACCAGGAAGACACAACCAGTGTTTTCACATAGGTTTCCTCAGGACTGTGGTTTTGCCATTTTCTGCCTCTTTATAGCTGCCTGCTGCGGTTGAATATTTTTCTTTGGGATGTTTATTAAAAACAAGGATATGAATTTAAAAAAAAAAAAAGACCAAACTTTCCTTATAGCTGTGCTGGTGAATTTGTTCCACTGTAATACAGCTGTATCAAACACACAGAAATAGATCAGGGTATCTAGAATGATCTGATTGCTTTATGTCTAAAGTTATGTAATAACATACAGCTGGCTATATGTATATTATGAGAAACTGAAGGAAATCGGCCCATATGTCCTTTGATGCATTAACCAAGACCAAGATTTAGAAATCCACCATAACTTGTAACACCATATGAAAATGGAGAAACGGAGTTAGCCAATCACTAAATTGAATAAAAAAAATAAAATCTAAGTGTTCAAGTTAAAGTAAATTAGAAATGAACATCTCAGAGTGCAAGGAATGCTTCTGGCTTCTTTGCACATCTTACCTGTGATGAGTTGCTTTTTTGCGTCACCATTACCAGCTGTCCTGGTTGTGAGCTCCAGTTTGAGAGGTGTGTTTTCCACAGTGCCTCCTGCAACGAAACCAGATTGCTTGTTGTATTTTCAGCTGCTCAGAGTTTTGTTGCTTTGAATGATGCCGCTGTGAAAAAATGGACTATTTTCCCACCACATCTGTAGAGCTAGCTATGCTGCTCCCAGTGCCAGAAGTATGTGTTTTTCATTGCTGTTTTTTATTATTTGGAAAAAAATCTCCATACAGTTTGTATTCAGTATATTTTGAGCTACGGGGCACACTTAGTTGGCAGTTCAAAATTCAGTAAATCCCAACTCCTCCCAAAAAATGTTTTGTATGTTTGAGAAGGGTCACGTAATTAACAGGGATGAGCTTTTCAACCTCTGTACACAGTTTGGACTTCTTAGTAATCCCTCTTTCTTCTCTACAGTATGAAGCTTGAGTGAATAAGGAAACCTCCAATAATTAAACTTGCTCTATTGACCTAACCAAAATGAACTGGCTTTGCAACAATGTAGCTGTCCATGTAAAAACAGGAAGTCAGATTTCCCCAAGTAACCCTTATTCACCATGAGAAAAACAGCTGGTGCTCTCTCTTCACATGCAAGTGTGTGGGGCATGGATAAAAGATGTACACTTCTGATATCCTCTCTTTTAAAAGATTGTGTGTTTTTTTTTTTTTTTTGGTTTTTTTTTTGTTTTTTTCCAGTGGAAGTTTTCCAGCACTCAGTTCCTGAGAGGTAGGGCCCCAAGACAGTCTGGTCGAAATCGTTAGAATCATATCGTTGTAAGGAGAAGTCTGTGAAAATGAACAAAGAAGCCACATTAGTATAACATGAATAATCCTCCCTGACCTCCAAAGAGAAAAATAATAAAGGATTTATTACACTTTTTTTTTTCTCCCTAAGAAAGAGTAATACGAAAAATCCTCCTTACAACAACAATAACCACTGTTTCAGAATCAGAGCTTTTGTGTCACTGTTTTTCAGTAGTTACGCTACATTTCTCCCAGTACACTGCTGGGATTTTTTATTTTTTATTTTGCTACACATGCTTGCACATCTGCTCCACATGTGTGATCAGCAACTGGATTTTCTGAGCTGAACGTCCTGTTAAATGGACAGAGTGGGCAGATCATTCCTTAGAGAGCAGAGAATCTGCCTCTGGTGGATTGCCGCCAAAGGCAGTGGTGTAATAAAGAAAAGAAAGCTGCTCATTCGGATTGCTCTGAAATGAACTGTGTCCTCTCCTAAAATACCATCTGGTTAGGATCCCTGGAGGCGCAGTCCAACACACCTAGGTCTGGCAGTCTGTATGTTTGATGGCTGCAAATGTCTCTGTGTAGGTTGGCTGGGGGGAGGTAAGATCATTAAGAATCAGAAGAGGTGAAACTGTTGTGACTTTGTCTCCTTTCACCCACCCAAACGAAATAGCACAAGAAGGCTGTGGAGGTGTTTGTGTTTTTGTTGTTGGAGTTGATAGCTAATCTTTAAAAAAGCTGTCTTGGGCTTTGCTTTTCTCTATAGGACAGGTTGTGCTCTTCAGCTTGGGCCTTTGGTTCATTAATCAAGGATATAAGAGCAAACTGTGCAAGGGAGATTGAGTAAGCCTAATAGTATGTGTGCAAGGAAAGCCGGCTTCCAAAAATCAAATCACACCAGGGGCTGATAACAGATGTACAAAGTTAGAGGAGAAATTAACAGATGCTTTCCAGTTTTTGCCATTATCACCAATGAAATCCAGCTCATATGGTCCATAGATCACGTTAAAGAATCTACTGCAGATGAATTCGGTTCTCTCCTGATGCTGGCAAAATTAAGGTTGCAACTGTACCATACTGCATGTATCCTAGAGACAAGTTGGCTTTTTCAAAGTGCTGACAGTGCTACTATAAGGCTTCTTCTTGTTGTTTATCAGTTAAGTCTGTAACCAGACAAACAAATGCTATCGCACTGGATAAATCCATCCCTGTAATGCATGTGCTGCTAACCAGGGAACATGACTGTTTCATTCTCAACAAACAAAATCTTTCATTTTCTTCTCAGTCTGAATCTATCTTGGTGAATTAGACAGGGCCTGGGAACATTCCTGGGCACTGGATTATGATCGTCTATGATGTTAAACAGTCAGGCAAGTCCCTAGCACCCGCAGGGCTGTTGCCGAGCACCTCCAAACCACTCCCAGGCATAAATCAGAAGCAGGGGATTTCCAGTACCGTTCTCAATTGACAATTTGCAAGTAGACACCAGTTCTGAAGTTTAAGAGTATTTACTAGAGCAGAGCTGGCTGCTCCTCACCCGTTGGCCTCGGTTCCTGGGAACACTGAGAATGTCTCAGAAGTCCATAGCCCTGGACAACACTTGCCAGCATGACTTTATTTTAAGCAAAGGCAGAACCTACCAATTCTTGAGGTAGAAGTTTCTTTCTGCCTGGGGAGACCATTTTCTTTGTAAACAAGCCCAAGTTACGAAACTCTGGAGTTATTTTCAGGACTTCTTTCTGCAGACACCACTTAACAGGGTTTTGTTTCTGCAACTGCCCTGGAAGCTGTTGGGTGACTGATGGGGTGGGTCTCACTGCCTCTAGCTAATGCAATCACTCTCCCCCTGTGAAACAACCCTAAAAACGTTTTGTTTTTCCTTTGTTGGTTTTTTTTTTTTTTTTTTCCAAAGGTGTTTTAAAATAGCTACTGCTGTTGGTTATACTGTGAGCTCCTATTGTTCCTATTTATCCATCTGCTTGTAATTATGCTGGCTTCAGGATGATTTTTTAGTTAATTTGAAATAATTAATTTGATTATTGCTTACCACCCAACAGAAAAATGACTCAAAGTCATGATTCTGCCTTTGGAGGACTTTTCAAGAACTTGAATTCAGTTCAAATTCAAATTGATTATCATCATTTTAAAATTATCTTGAGCAAGACATTAAAAAAAATGCTTTAAAACAATGGCATAAAGCGTATCCTAAAGAAACGACTGTCCTTTGGCTCCTGTAGCTGTTATTCTAGCAACTACAAAAACTGAGAAAATCATCAGTTTCACTAACAGCTAATATTGGCTCTGTTGGGTCACAGCAGGTATTCCAAGGAAAGCCTTTTGTTTAACTTGTATTTTCTGGGCTTCCCCGCATGAAGCTACAATCTGTCAGGAATGTTCACTTGCAGTCTCAGGGGGAGTTTTGACTGAGCCCAACACTTCCAGGCTCAGCCCCAGGGTGCCAGGTGCAAAGAGCAGGAGTTGAGGCTGGAGCTGAAGGGCTTCCAGTCAGCTGGGAACTAACTCTGGTGCCCAAACTGGTCAAGCCAGCAGCTTCCATCACAGATCTCCAGACCTCTGCCCCAGCAACCTTGACTTTCCACAGCTTGGGGTTTCATGTTCAGCATTTTGGAATCAGTGAACCAACTTCATTGCAATGACAGTTTCTATTAGATAATTTCTGATGGAAATTAACGGAATAAACATAAGGTAGGAAAGAAAGCAGTAAAGCAGTGAATTGAACTATTAATTAATTAATTATTATAATTAGCTAATGCTATGTAAAAAAGCTGAAGTTTAAAGTTGAGGGAAGGTTTTGCAGATTGGGAACTGGAGATGGCTAAGGAGCAGAATTAAACATCTTTAGCCAGACTGGATTAGGTTCAGAATAAAACAGGATCCATTTAAGGAAATACTACTTGCAAAATAACACTGTTTGTGTTATAAAACTTTTCTCCTTGTTTCAAATGGAGATCCTATCATGATCAATCATTGTGTGCAAAAAGATGACTTCATAAATAGCCATCAATAAAACTTTTTAGTCATTATCTAAATCACTGTAGCAGGTTAGTAAGTAATGATAAGGTGAAGCCATTTTGGTAATGAACTAGAAGTCTCTCAGAGCCCAGCATTTAAACTGAACCCAGTCTGAAGTTTGGTTATGTTCAGTTAAAGGTTTTCAGTGTTTTCTGGTTTTCTTCTTGCTTTTCTGAGCCCTAACCATGCTCAGCCCTCTGCCCTTTTCCTGATGAGCTTACATCTCCCAGTACAGCAGCCCCCTCATTAGTGACAACGGCATCTTGTGGCAGTGACACAGCTGTGGCTGTGAGTGGACCTGCTCACTCTACCTGTGCTACCAGGGGTCTGTGGCACCTCTGCAAACTGAACTTGTGATGGAGGAAAGAGGCCAAGGATTTTTCGGAAGTGTACATGAGAAATACATTGTTGGTTTGAGCAGAGGAGATCCTTTTTTGAGACTTTTCTTATTGGCACTTTTGTCCTGTACCACAATACTTTTTCTCATTGTAAGAGAAGAAAACTAGAGATTGTCTATAAAAAAGACTAAATTCGAGGCCAATAACCTCTCTCACCTTGGGAACTGATTTGGAGATTGGGACCCTTTGTTAGAATGCCCCCAACCAAGCAAATAAAGCTTTGAGAAATCAAACCATTCTACATTTGTATTTCTACTGTAATACACCTAATAATAATTCAAATCTTAGCCATTCTATAGGGTCACATAAAGAGAGGGACAAGGATATAAAGGAAGACAATATGCAGGACATAGATTCCTGCATCATAAATAGGTGATTTTAGCAAACAGTGGTACGAAAGCAGAATTATTCACACCACGCAATAAGCCATAACAACTACCTTCTACTGTGCCTGGTATATGGCTTTCTAGGTTTCACTGAGCTTTAGACAAGGAATCAGTCCTACAGTATTGTGCCATACCTTCTTACTTCACAAATACTCTGATGGCATTATGGGCTATTTAGAGAAAAAAATAGGAAAAGAATGTTTGCTGACTTTGTTCAGTGTTGTCAACACGGATTTTAATTGCCTCAGCAAGTTGTCATTATGTGAAAGATAACAGTCTGCCAAGTCTAGAGAGTAAACACTTTGTGTTGATCCTCCCACAAAGCATTCAAATAAGAAACTGGAGCTTATTCAGGGTAACTCAGGTTTAAGTATCTCATTTTCAAGATAGTTCATTCTTCATGACCTTTCAGATTCTCGTCTCTTCATGTTTGTGCTCAGCCTTCTGAACCTTGCTGCCTGCTCTTTCATGTTTAACATATGGTTAATCAGATATAGGTTATCATAATATTTGTGAACAAGATGAAGGTGCCTCTTTATTACTCACCTGAAGCCTGGTTTTAAATGTTACCATCTTAAATGTTCATAGGCTTTATTCTTATTCTCCAAACTGCATACTGTTTACACATGTTCCTTCTAGGCATATAATACAGATATTAAAATGCAAACACACACACATATGAGGGCTACTCCAAAAGTAATTGTCTTCTATTTTTTTTCATTGGTCCATGATGCCAAGGTTGAATGTAGGTGATACAGCAGTAAAGGCTGAACCTCCCTGCCAATATTCAGTTGTGTATTGTTGCCGTGAGACAGATGACAGCAGAGGAGCAGTCTGACAGAATGGCATCTGACATGGAAATGTGTATGAAGCAAAAGTTTATGATCAAATTCCTCCATAAAGAAAAAATAGCATCCACTGATATTCATTAATACTCATCAAATGTTTATGGAGACCAACAGTCAAAGTGAGCACAGTGAGGCAATTGTTGGTGCATTTCAGCAGTTTTGACAACACCAGTGGGTCATTTCCACTAGTACAGATTTTTATGAGTGCACCATGCAGGCTCTTATTCATCACATGTGAAAATGCACAGCTAATGGTGGTGCCTATGCTGGAAAAGTAGTGTTTTGAAGCTGAGAATTTGCTCTATCAAATAGTGTAATTGTGCTCCTTGTAGCTGTTGTAGTTTCCATGTGAATAAATAGGAGGCATTACTTTCGGAGCAACCTATGCATGTATACATTTGCATTCACGTGACATATATTGTATGTACAAATAGAATGCACACAACATATCATACATGCAATCTATGCATTTATATTAAACTAGCACCTCTTAATGCATCTGCAAGATCACTTCACAATCCGAGTCAGCACAGCAAAGCAGCCCAAATGCTTGGGACAGCTTGTATTTAAGTGCTCTTTCCACATGCGGGTGTGGTAAGCAAGCAAGTACCGAGTGAAAGAGGATTACACTGAGAGAAGAACATATTTGCCCCTGATTTTATAGAGCAAGGATAAAAAAAATAAAGTACGTAGAAGGCATTGCCCTAGGAAACAGAAGAGGGAGTTTCCAGAGGAGGTTTCCAGTCTCATCTGGAAAATGGGTCAGTCAGAATTTCAGTCCAGAGAAGATAACAAAAAGTTAGTCAGGGGTAAGAAAAAGTCCTGGAATGGGAAAAGCATTCTTGAAGCTCAGAAAATGATGGAGCAGGAGGGGATGGATTTGCAGCTGACAACAATCTCTATATGAAGAGAAATTTTGCAGCTGGTGTAGCAGAAGGTATTTTGGCCAGCAGGACCTGCAGCAGAGGCTATGATATCATCTGGAATGTCAAAAGCTTTTACCGTTCTGAGAAGTGTGTGCAGAGGCGAGTGCTGCCAGTGGGTTCTGCATTCTCTCTCCTTGGTAAGTTCCCTAGGAGCTACTGTTAGATTTTTCCCCTGAAATGTGTGCAAATTTGTAGAATATGCAAACCCCTACCGTATGACATGTCATCTGAAACAAACCATAAGCCTTTGTCTTAGGACTTTTTGCTTTTCTTATGCTAACCTACTTGAAGATTGGTAAGGCTTGTATGTGAGACTTCAATCCTCTTCTATTCAGAAGACAAGAGTGCAATATCTTTACTAAGCTGTGTACTTTCTTGATCTCCATCCCTCAGGAGAAATCTTATAAAGTATCTTAGATGATTGGTCAAAACTTCTGCTCTTGTTATTCTTTTGGACCTGAGAAACTGGCTGAAGTTCAAGGTTTTGGGACTGCTTCAAAGGGGAGGAAAAGCTGGCACAGGAATCAATACTTCTTTCAAATAATTTTATATTTTTACAAGGAATGGATTGACCCTCTTTTCCTGAGGAGAAAAACCACAGTTGTTCACCACATCAATGTCCTTCTAAGTTATCTCCCCATGAGGACTCTTTCAAGGCTTTTCAGGGTTGTGCAACCAGCTGTTGTTCAAGTGCATTTTTTTATTTCTCCTCCTTTTCCTTCTATACCACATGAAGAAACGCATGGCAGAGGGGTCACAAATAGTAGAAACTGGGCTAATAGAAAAATCAAACTAACACAGTTACATCAGACCTGTGTTGCACATGAGCTAATAAAATTTGCAGAAGTTAGGGCTTATAAATGCAAGCCCAGTGCAATATACAGGAAGTTGGTTTGTTCGGGGGATATCTTTTACTATCTCCAGAAGCCAATACCTTGAACAGTATGAATGGATCACCCTGGGTTACTATTAGCTTGGGAATATTTAGAATTAATAAAAAAAAAGGATATTATTCTTTTTTTCCTCCATTTATTTCTCTTGTGATGCTCTTTTCATCTTTCCATCCAAAGTGTTAAGATCCTTCAGTTGTTTTCAATACGTATTTGTTTTAATGCAGAAATCAGTGATAGTACATGAAAGGTGTTTTTTAATTGCAGCCAAAGAGTTTGTGTTGTCAATAAATGAAGAATTGGAAGAAGCTGAAGAAGTTGCAATTCAGCAATTGTTTTCTATGAATAGTAAATACAAAGGTATACTGTGCACTGCTTAACATTTTAATCTGTAGTTACTTTTTATATTTAGTGTGGACAGTATGGATTTTAATTGAGTATCTGTGAACCAAACTTAGTCATGCACCTAGTCAAATCCTTAAACCAGTCCTCTGTATAAAGTTGCCAATATACAAGGATACAGACTTCACTTGGATGGGCCTCACTGAGAGGGGGCTCACAGGAGCAAGTTGTAAGTAAAGGTGGGGTCAGAAATGGTAGCAATTTTTGAGCATGTGCTTCTGTGTTGCAGGAGAGGTGTAATTGTATGAATTCACTGTCAAGCCTGTGGGTAAATGGTGACAGAGAAATGATGTCTGTGCAGAGTGGGAACAGCTCTCCCTAGCTACAACATGTTGCATGCTGTCACCTTTAATGAATGTTTATAAAGTACTTGGGGACCTTTACATGCAAAGTGCTATGCACGAGCCACTGATAATTAAATGTTTTATGTTGTACTTGTTTAAGCCAATGCTAACAGTAACTAATGGAAAACTTCATGTCTGTGACTGAAAAAGGTCAGAATAATTGGAAAGAGATGACTGTCTGGGTGAAATGTGTGAAATCGGAAAAAAGCCTGTCTGAAGAGTGTAATGTGTTCTCACAAATGGGTGGAGAAGGATTCTTTTTCATTCAGTTGTATTCCATCTAATATGTTAGAACAAGAATGCAGCAAGCTGATAGTGTCAGAATGTCTTCTGTGTATGTTGCACTGACAGCAGGCAGCACTTAAACTGGATGCAGTATCGAAAGGATCCAGTGTCTAAATGATAATCAAACGTATTACACGTCAGTGGTCATTTGACAATTTTAACATTAGCGAAAGAGTCCAATCTCCTTGTTGGGAGTTACGATTCTTCTCTGAATTGGGGTAAGACACTCATCCACAGTGCTAGTACTGCTGCTTAAATATAGAGGTGAGTAGCTGTAACAAGCAGCATTATAAAATGAACAGGTAGGGGACAGCTGAGAATAACACCAACGGGCCCTGTTGTACCACACGAGATTCAACAAGACTGAATGTGTGTGCAGATGCAATCTGAACATGCCCTTGTGCACGTGTACGGTGTCTGGTTAAGCTCCTCATTCCTGGTTAGCCCTGGCAGTGGAAGAACTGCTGCCTGCTCCCCAAAATCACACACCAGGTGCAGCTCCCTTGGCTCAGCACTGCCATTCACAGCACTGATTTGCACCTGCTTCAGAACAGCCCACACATTCTGCTAACCTGAAAAAGTGAGAACCAGGTAACAAGTGCTTTAACACTAAGCAAATACGTGTAAGAAATCTTTGCCGGCTCTCTTCCTCGCTGTTAACCCATGACTCCATGACTTCATGATAATTTGCTACAATAAATTTTACTTTTAAAAGTTCTCTGCCAGATTGGCTGAAGAACACACTCACTGCATTCTCCACACGTTCACTCGTGCAGCTACCTGTGGGCCCCGGCTGCCCGATTACCTCAGCAGGTGGAGGCCTCACATCCCCGTGAGCCAGCTGGAAGGCTACAAATGGGGATGCCTTCTTTCTCTCTCTTTTTTTTTTCCCGCTCCTACACTTTCACTTCATAATATCACAAATTGCATTTCATTAGCTAAGCCCATTAGCTAACCTTTAGCAGATACCCAGTAAGGTTAAGTGCCGAAGCGGCTCACCGGAGGAAAATTGCGCTGTGCAGACGGCAGGGCTCAGAGGGGCGGTCTGCGGGAGTCCATTCCTGGTGTTATACTCCCTCTGCAGGGCACAGCCGGCCCGCAGCTGCTCAGGCTTCCTCCTCTCCCCCTCCTCCTCCTCTCTTTCTTCCAGGGAAACGCGCTTTCTACACCCTGCAATTATCCAGCGTATCCAGGGGCAAGTTACTCAGAGAAGTATCCCACAAAAAAGGCTATTAAGTAATAAGTAGAACCGTATGTTTACCACAGAAACAGCCTTCATTCCCTCCGCCATTTACTCTCTTTCCTCTTTCCTGGTATTTTAGAGGTTCTCTCCATCACCTCACATAACACAGGGCTTTTGGGGTCCTGTTTTCAGCATGCCCTCAGGAGAGCCCCCTCCTTTTGAGGTCCAGGCCCTGTCCCCAAGCGCACGTCTCCCTTGCTCTGGAGCCTTGTGCTAAGGCCTGTGAGGTAAGAGATGAGGAACACACTGGGCATTTTTTAGCCCTCTGTGAATTCTGGCATTTGAACCATTTCAATCTAATTCAAAGCCAGAAAGTGACATGTACATTTTTTTTTCCTTAGTATGAATACTGAGAGAAAAAGGAAATTTTGAAACATCTGGTTTACTATTTTCGATCAAAGTAAAACATAGTTCAGCATCTAAGTGCTTTGCTTGCAGTTATGCAGCTGGTTTCAAATGCTTTTTGAAAAGCATTAAAATTATTATTTAACTTACATTTTCTTATACCAGTGTATTGCTTATGGAAGGAATATTTGGACGTTTAACACCATATCTTTCCCTATGGATTTGTCTCACCAGCCAAACATCTTTCACAGAGAGTTGTGTGACTCTGGTGCTTACTTATGACATTAGCTAGAGGAAAACTTATGCTACCTTGCTGAGTGATGTCATCCCGTGAGGAGCCTGGCCAGAGAACAGCCCCAGAATGGGGAAAAGGTTCTGAACCACTTTCTTCTGAAGTCAGTTCCACGATGAAGAAATGCAAGACACTGGTTTTGGTGAACCCATGTGTTCTATGCTGGTTTAAAGAAAAGGAAAAAAGGATAGAAATACTCCAATTTGGTTGTGATTTCAGCTTCACACATACTGTGTTTTCTTCCCAAAAATTCATTCAAGTAGAAGACTCCTATGTATTTCCTCCTCCTTGACTCATCAAACATCAGCCCCCCCATTGTCAAACAGAGCAGCTGAAGAGGAGCTGCTACATGAAAATCATCTGGAAAAGCTCAAAGAAGTGCCACCTCAGGTACCTGGATTCCTGAGCTCAGCAACTGTCTAAACCAGTAATTCATCACACCAGGCTGAGGATCACGAAGGAGCCTTGGCCAGCATGGCTCCTGGATTGCTCAGGGAGAATGTATGTCCCACAGCAGTCTCTTCACAAAGGGGAAACTTGGCCTCCAGTGGGCCTCAGCTACCAGCAGAGGAGTCTACTCCAGGCATGGAGTTTATGCACATCCATTATTTCTTTCCTAGGAATGATGAGCATGGTAAAATAAGAAATGAAACAGATGTTTTGGGCAATATCTGCTGAATTCTCAGTGGCTTGCATCTGAGAACACCAAGAACAAGCCTGAATAACATACCTAGTTGTATAATATATTCACCATAATCCAACTCAACATCCTCAACTATCTTACGCTGTCATTATTTGATTGACTCCATTTTCACATACCCTCTTCAAGCCACAAAAATTTCAGGAAAATCTGACATGACATAAATTGAAAGACCTGTTTCCTCTATCAAATATTAAAAAAAAAAAACAAAAAACAAAACACCCTAATTCCTAACGGGCTAGTCATGGGTTAGCATGAGTGATGATTCCAGGTTTGTCACACTTCCATGTCAGACAGCATTTTGCCAGCTTGTGCCTCTTCTGCCATCTGTTGCACAGCAACAAATTGTAATGGAATATTGGTGGGAAGGTTCAACCTGTACTGCCATACTGCCAACATCTGCCTCTGATATCTTGGGCTGACACAATAAAATAGGAGGCAGTATTTTTGGAGCAGACCTCATAATTTCCATTGCAGTGGGTTTTATTCTGTATCTGAATCTGGGTTTCTAGAAGATGCTCGAACTAGCTTGCGTGGCTTAGGAGCCAGGGACAGTTTATGCTTGGAATGTAGCACAGATTGTACCTAAGCAACGGTGCTTGGTGAATAGATTTCTGGAATGCTCGCTTTTGTTCCTTCGACATGCTTGTCTAAACACTGTACCCTAGGTATGTGATTTATAGAGTTGTGTATAACCATGGTTTCAGGTTCTGTATCTATATAAGGTCTGCTGTGTTTACAATAAACGAAGCTGTTCACTCATATTGAGTTGGTGTGCTTCCCCAGGTTTATCAGCAGGTTTCCCTGGCCAAGTGGGTTATTCCCGACACCATGGAAATAAATAGGAGGCATTACTTTCAGATCACCCTACTTGCTGCAAGTCCATGCCAGAATCAGTAAACAGATGTCACTCCTCAAAAAACACAAAAAGCATCATTAGGAAAAACAATAACACACCTTTGGTGCTTTAAAGAACAGGTAATTCTCTTAGCACCAATGGTCTTTTACTTCATCTATTTAGCATTGTTATTACTATTGCTGTTATTAATGTACTGGCTTAATTAAAGCTCAGCACTGACCTTCTCTGACACTGTAGGAATAAGAAAGAATACATTCCTCTATTTTCACGCTAACTAACTTTTATTTTCGTGCATATTTTCCATGCATAATGAGCATCACATGCTTTGTTATGCATATGCTAAAGTGCTTTGCCAGAGTAGGACCTGCAAGCAAGGAATTTACAGTACTCCTTTTAGTCTGACTGACCATTTCTTCTTTCTTTCTGTTTAATTTTTTAATGCAGTCTCACATATTTGCCTTCAAATATAAACAGAAGTGATATGATTCACTGTATACAAATCTATGTCTGAAACTCAGACATCTCCTTGAAATCTGTAATGTTATCCAGTTGCAATCACTTGAAATGACACATTTCCTCACCTGTTTTTACAACTGATTTGAGCTTCATGTTTTTCTGTGCATAAATGTAATAAGCAGTCTCTAAAAAGATTAATATAAAAAAAAATGTTGCATGCAATTGATGAAACCCATTATTTCTTTAAAGCAGTTCATATGGTCGTCTAAACATTTCTACCTTACAGCAAATATTTATGAGAATTTAAGCCTGCATATATGTTTGCATACATGAAGTGAAACCGTGTTCTCCAGCAAAGCTCTCACACTTGATTGCTTATTGTCACACTGCTCTGCTTACTCTGTACTCTTAACTATTGCTATGAGTGGCACCATGATAAACACATAGGTTCATCTGCTTTATAGCATTGCTTGATAGTTGGGTGGGTAATAAAGGCCGCAAAGTAGCCAACAGATAACCCCAAAAAACTTCCACTGGTATTGGACTCAATGATCTTTAAGGTCCTTTCCAACCTGAGCAATCTATGATTGTATGATTACTGCTTTGCTGTTTATTATTACCCTAAGGTGTCCAGTTCAAGACAAGAAAAAACACAGTTTTAATGCACAGATACAAAGCAGTGTTTTAACTGCAGAGGGCATGAAAGAGCTACTGAACAGCCTGGTGTTTTCTTACAGGATATCATTATTTGCAGTATGATTTTGTGCAGTTAGTTTGATCTACACTGAATAATTATTACACTGCACTTTAGTCTTGAAAGATCCTCCAATGATCCCTCTGGCACAACTCTTGTTTTCTTGGGGAAGAACACAAACCTAAAGAACATGGATCATCAGATTCATTGTCCAGGATATCTTTTCATGATAATCAAGGACTACAATTCATCCTGTCATGCTCACTGAGTCTAATGCCCATCACTTCTTACTGGGATTATATTTCCCATTTTACCTCTTGCTTAAAATCTTTCTAATTTTATTTAATTATTTATTTTTAACTCGCATACAAAGCTCCTATTGTAGTGTGGGCTGACAGTTATCAGTTTCCCATTTAATTACAGTTTAAAAATCCCCCAATTTCTTTTAGCCATTCACAAACGCTCACTGGGGTCACTGGCCATATCCAACACAGTGCAGGACAACCAGTCTTTAAAACTAGCCAGAACTTGTCCATTTAGGCTGTATTTTAGGGTTTCCCTGCGACAGGAAACAAATGGTACTGAAGGTGTGCTTTAAGAGGAATGAGAAACCAGCATGAGCTCCCAAGTATCTAGCCTAAGGCAGGCACCTGTTGGCAGGAGTAGTCCCAGCAAATAAGAAGTGTTTTGCCATTCTCCACCCATGCAACCTGATTAGCCTGATTCCCCATTTCCATTAGCCCACACTGTATCCAGACCACACCGTTATCCAGCCTCCCGTTTAAGCTAGCTGCATCTTTTTCTCTCGGTAGTCACTGGGGCTCATGTGGGGCCGGTGGCTGCACCATTCTGTGTACGGGAATCAGTGAAGACGGAAAGCAGAACACCGGCTCTCCCTCTACTATGTGTTTGTCTCTTCACACGGAGAGGATTCTTGATACAATATCTATGGTCACCACCAGAGGGTGCATTGCTGCCGCTGTAATCCTTATTCTTACACTAAGTTATAGTGCTATTATGAAGTTTTGGACAAATCCTGTACCTCGCACTGACGTGGAGTTGCCTACACAAAGGTGTACAGTGGAAGGCAGGATTAAATAAAGAATTCAGTTGCTTTAAAGAAAAAATAAAAATAAAACTAGTGAATGATTCTATGAACTCTGTGCTGAGCACTCAAGACATTTTGCAGCTTTTCTTGAAATATTCTTTCCTCTTTGATCTGCTGCTAGCAGCCACTCCCAGAAAGGGTGAGAGACACTTTCCTTCCTTCCTTCCTGGTCTTACCCTGACCTACCCTTGTGGAATGAAGTTCATCTCTGCCATTTTCAGATGTATCATATTCAGAGGCTTGCATGTCACAGCACACAGCCACTTCCGCACTTACAAAGTCTACAAATGATCGTCAAACAAAGGAGCCACACACAGTACCTGAACCTCTTGTACTTCACCTGCCTACATGCCCTTGTTGAAGAAGGGGAATAACAATGACAGAACAACAAATATTCACTGGGACTGCAAAGTTAAGAAATAAGTGCCCCAGGGATGCAGCTCAGGGTTTGTGCTGAGCTGTGCCTGCATGGCTGTGCTGTGTGCTCCTGGCCCAGTGCTTCCCAAAAGGCCTCACTACATCCCTCCTACCCCAAATCTATCCCACCTCACAACTCTGAGGAAAGCTATTCACTTCTCACACAGATATTTCCTGCCAGAAAATGCTTAGTTTTTTATCTTTCTCTACCAACCTGTTGTACAGAAGCACAAACTTCAGTGCTAGTGAGCAGAAAGAGGGACAAAACACTGTCCAGAAGACACTAGGACTTTTCCTAGCCTTGTAGGCTAGCTTAAACCAAGCATAGGACCAACCTTTTAGGCTTATTGTGCTGTTTCTGGACTTAGAATGAGTCCTTAAAAAGAGATTTTAAACTCTGAAATACTGTTTAGAAGTGCCCATCACCCACTAAACTATAGGCCTGTGAGTGCTTAGGTTGGAGGTCGCAACTAAACTCCAAAACATATTTGTGATTAAACGAGACCATAATGTTCCCCCACCAAATGCTGAGGGAGTTCAGCACAACATAAATACACACTTTAAACTGCAGCACAATAAAAATAATAATAAAGAAGAAACGAGCATAACCACCATGGTTATGTGTGAAGTTAGCAGGAGATGGCCAGAGGGAGGAGATGCCACACATTCTTGGAAGCACTGGGAGGAACTTACAGTCCCATTGACTTCAATGGGTTTTCAGTCAGGCTGTGTTTTTGCTGTGGAAAGGAACTGCTTAACACAGCATTGTGGGGTGCCTTGTTTTTTGTCTCTGAGCAACTCCTGGCAAAGCCACTGGTTAGTAAGTGAAAACATACTTTTTCCAGTCACCAGGATGTCAAGCTGTACCTGAATCTGGCTTCTTTTCTTTCACTTTTTGCTGTTGCTGAGATTCTGATAGATTTGCAAATCTGGCTTCTTAACTTGGTGCTGACTTTACAAATCCTAGAGGGGCTCCCTGAGCCAGCGGGGGCTCTGACCTTGGAGCGGATCATTTCCTCTTCGAGTGGAACAGGGCTGCTTGCAGCTTGACACCGGTTAATGAGCGGCATTGGGTGTCAGCCCAGCAGCTGCCATTGCAGGAGGTCTGTCCCCAAGGGCAGCTGCTGCTCATCAGCCTGCAACTGGCAGCGGAAGTGACATCTGTTCTTGGTCCCAGCTGTGAGCAGACAGAGGTGCCAAAGCCCCAGTGCCTCAGTTCTTGATCCAGGAGCAAGGAAGGGTTTCTGATGCCAGACCACGGCCTAGCTTTCAGGAGAAGGGAGGGGGATCACCTCCTTCAACGATGGTGGGCTGGGAGGAATGGGAGTGACAAACAGAGAGAGCAAGTAACAGAAGTAGGGGAAAGGATCGGAGAATGGCATGGGAGACGACAGGAGAATAGACTAAATGAAAAGGAAACATGAAATTTGAAGTGACAGGGCTAGTCTGAAGCAAGAAAATAAAAGGAAAGAGGCAGTGTAATGAAAAAGATGCAGAGCTAGCAACAAATGAGAATGAGAACCCATGAGAAGCAATTGTCTGAAATGACTGCTGAATAGGAAAGCACTTTATTAAGCTCCAATCCCAGGCACTACCAAGCCTGGGAGGCTTTCCTCCCCACAGTAGTTCATGTTTCGTGACATTCAAGGGTCTCCCCTGCAGATTTTGCCATCTGGAGGTGCTTTGGTATATTCTCTCTTGCCTCTTCGCTTCTCCATCTTGCGTAAAACCATGCTACCATTTATTTGTCCAAATCTTTTCTCTCATCTATGTTTGTAACTGTGTTATAACTCGGTGTTGTGGCATTTTAATGAGTTACAATTTCAGTTTTTGAGTGCAGGACTAAGGACAAGATCTGCTTCAGACTAAAGAGTGAAAAACAAATTAATATGTAGGTAAACATGTTAAGAAATGTCACTTTCCTTCTCAGGTCAGTGTAGGCAAGCCAAGTATATTCTATCATGAAAAGTATTTTCACATTTAGGACTCTTTCCTCATCACAGGCACTGTGTTTTTCTGATTGTGTTTTTCTGATCTCAAAATCAATTGCGTATTCCTGGAAGAAATAACCAAGGAAAATGTATATAAGACAAGTGTTTTTGAGACCTGTCAATTAAAACCAACTCACATTGGGAAAAAATGTGGTTTTAGTGATTGTTTTTTTCCCAGGGTAAAGCCAGAAACAGAAAACAAACTGAATTGTGATAAACAAGTGGGTTGAGAAATGGGACAAGGAAGGCAAACACCATAAAAACTTACCAATCTAAAGATGAAGGGGTGGGCACTGTGGGCACAAAGATTGGAAATCATTTGCATGCTTTGTGTAGGTATCTTACTGAGGCATACAGAGAAGGGCATTAGTCATCTAACTGCAATTACAAATTATTATAAACCAGGTGCAAAAGATCAGATTGATTGAACGATTTGGACAGGAACAATGAAATCAGTCTCACATTTTTTCTTTCACATTTCTTAGAATTCAACTCTTCAAGATTGCTGTTAAATAATATATTTGTATTTGACCATTTTATATTAAGGTTATATATTTATATGTTAAAGATGAGACAGATTTTTATATCTTAGTGTTTCATAACCGATTTTCACAATGAGAGACTGTAAAGATATCATTATTATTTCTTTTTTTTTTTACAAGTCTCAGCATATCTCCCCTTTTCAGTGCGAGTCAGATGTGGTTTTAATAATCTTTGGGGGGAAAAAAAGAGGAAGTTCCTCTCAGTAGTATTTTTCATTATTGACAAAAAGAGAAAAATCTACCATTTAGCAAACCGCACATCTGAATGTAGTCTAATAGCTTAAATAGTTTGGGTGTTGGGTTATTGTTTTGGTTTTTTTTTCCAGCCATAGAGGACTAAGGGTAGACCACCTATTATGTGGAGCAGAGGGAATGATCAAAAATCTTTCAAAATATAAGGCCAAGATATACTAATACTCTGAAGAGCTACATACATCCCATAACTCTGCCTTCACGACTATAGCCATTTATTATGGCCCAGCCATCAGAGCAGCAGCCAGGTAGCTCTAGCCTAGATTTCAGACTCCTATAGGAACACTTAACAAGAGCCATCCCTGAATCCTACAACTTTCCTTAACAGGAACGAGGGGAAAGCGGGGAAAGCAGAGATGGCAGAGACGAAATGTGAACAGGGCACCACGGTTACCTTGTCCCTACAAACGGCTACATGGACATGCTTTACCTGACATCCTGGTGGTAACTTGGTAAGATGAACCAGCAGTTCTCAAAGTTACAGATGAAGAGGAAGGAGAAATGAGACAACAAATGCTTTCATGTATCTGGAAGTAAATGTGCTTTTCTTCTGAAATAAAACCTGAACAGAAAGCCATGACTCGTATAAAAGGTGCCCAAAATTGAGAGAATAGAATTACAGAATCACCAAGGTTGGAAAAGACCTACAAGATCATCCAGTCCAACCAACCACCTATCACCAATAGTTTTCACTAAACCATATCCCTCAACACAACATCCAAATGTTCTTTGAAAACCTCCAGGGTTGGGTGACTCCACCACCTCCCTCAGCATCAGAGAAAACAAATTATGAACCATCTAGTTTTCAGTGACCTACAGACAGGAAAAGTTGCCATATGATTGGAAAGTACTAAGCAGTAATTGAGAACCAGACAGTTCTTTGGAGGCTCCTGTTTGGGGGGGCACCAGGAACAGTACTGTGGAGATGAGGAGACGTTGTACAAATACAAATCTGAATGCACTAGAGGCTTTAAGGCTTCCAGACATGCTTTTGTTCTGCAGCCTGTGTCAGTTACCAACTGAAGTCCTCATATTCTGAAGTCAACTAGATTTATGCCACTGATTAGAATAGGGTCATATTCCCCTTCATTTCTTTATGCTGTTGGTTTTTTTTAAATTCAACTGTATTCAATCCTCTTCATTGTTTCAGCAGCTTTCACAGAACCATGAGACCACCTTTTCAAGCTAGGTAACCTGGAAAACTAAAGAAAAACATCGTAGATAGAAACTCTTTCATCAAGGGATGTAAGACAAATGAATATAATGTGTGACACTGCTTGAAGTGAGTTAGTTTCAATACGCAAATCTAATTCACTTAACTTTACAACTATGAAAAACATTCTTAGGGCCAGATTCTGTGTTCTCTCTCCTGGTGAACATTTTACTAACGGAATATTAATTAGAGTGTTTGTGGAGTAAGGTAAGCAGAGATGGCAGGGTCTCAGCTTTTATTTACTCTGTGTTATCTCTGTTCAAATGTTCAAAGCAAAGTGACTGATTCACCAGCTAAATTCAAAACAGCATGTGTGCACAAAAGGCTGCCAAGTTTCTTGTGTGTATAGCTATTTGTAAGAGCCTACGCACAGACAAAAACCAATCAATCAGTTTCTTAATTTCATTTTATATCTTTATTCCCATTGTAAGTACTAGCAATCGTCTAAGACAGCATTTAACTTTGGTTTGGATATACAATAGCATTACCCACAGTCCATTTTTTTTTTTCTTTTTACTGCTGCCCTACTATCTTGTGATGTGTTCTAGTTGTTCTGCTGGTAGTGTTTGGCCTCCTGCAGATTGGATTTTTCAGTGATTGTAGATCATTTAAAATGATGGTTAAATTAAAAAAAAAAAAATCTGTAATGTGATGATTAACAGCACATTAATAAATCTTTCAATGAGTTTAGTACTAAATATGTTCGAGGACCTGAAATGCACTTCTTAATGGGCATCAGTTGTTCTCTTTTCACAAGAAGTTCATAAACAATCACGATACCATTTTTCTTTGCAACACTTCATTGCAATGGCATTTTAAATTGGATTTAAATCCTTTTAAGATAATAAGTAAAACAATACAACAAAATAAAAGGTTCTGTTTAAGCAAATGACAATTTACCCAAAATCCAGTGCTAAGAATTTATCTCAATGCGTATATTAGAGTGGATGGAAAACATAAAGGGCTTTTTTTAAATTTACTTGCTTATTATAATGTGGGGAAAATACATCACAGATTGTATTTTGTCTTAAAGCAAAGAATTAAAAAAATATGGTCAAAGAAACATCTTCTATCAGGTCTTTTAGAAGCCTGTGAAACAAATTCCTTCATAAAATTCATTACTGTAAAAGTGAATGCAGAAAACTTATTTTTGAAAGTTTTCCTCTTAAATTATGGATACTAATAATAAAATATTTCCTCTGAGTTTATCTGACTACTCTGCATATGAACAGGCATGAGTATATATATGAATAAAACACATCTTATTGGCCACAAACTGAACTAATATAAATGCCCACATTGTACAATGTCAGAAAAGGACAAATTATTAACCAAATTAGATAGGAGAAAATCAAAGAAGGAAGTAGATGATAAGAACCGTGTTAGCAGAAAAAAATGTATGCTTTGGATACAGAACAGTCAGCTGCAACTACTATAACGAAGAAAGTTTTGGATCAACATCAGCTTCTAAAAGTAATTTAAGAGGGAGGTGTCTCAGCAGATACTAGTAAACCATTTTTAGGCAGTTATTTAGAGATCTGGGGAAAAGGGGAGGGACAGAGTTCAAATCTCATTCTATCCTCACAGTTTTGTCCGTACACCAGAGGGACTGGAACCTGGTGGGAGTGCTGGGATCTCTTTCAGTGCTGGCATTGGCAATCTCTGTTGTTGAACGACAATCAGAGCTTTCCTCCCTCTATCCTCTTGAATAGCTGAGCTACATCCATTGCTGGATAATGGAGAGGCAAATTCCTGAGTTGAATCAGAAATCTTATTTGAGATGGATTTTCAAAGGTTTACCTAACAAGGGAACGATTGATCCTGAATGCCACCCAGATTGACGCTCTCCACTGGACCAACCCATTTCCTTTTCCTGACTAAATTATGTTCTACATTTAGGATCCACGAGGATATTGCGAATTCTTTACAGTTTCCTTGTGCCTAGATATAAGAGACTGTACTCACGAAAGCACAGCAGTAAGCAAGTAGCTGACCTATCTGATGTCAGAGGGAGACTGGATGGACTTAGGACAGATGGAAGGGGAGGTTCCCTGGACACTTCTAGTGTGGATAATACTGTACTCAGAAAAGCTATTGGAGCTAGTTCTGAATGATGGCACATGGGTACTGGAAGTAGTATTAGTACTAAGGAGTGCTGCAGCCAGAGAACACCTGATCTAGAAAACCAGGCTATAGCACCTCAGTGTTCCCATGCACATCTTTCTTCGTGTGCCAAGGTTACCCTTTATACCATGGAGGACAGAGAGCTGACCTAACAAACACTTTTTGCAATGTGCATTTCCACTGATGTTAGGAAGGCCATACGGTATATTAAATATTCATTAATACATATAGCAACAAATGTTAAATAATTTCATCTAAAGAACAAAAGCTGTGTTTTAGGATTAATTCATTAATGCAAAATAACACACATGCATGGGTTAAAGACAGTTCTACGTGAAGACTGAATATTTTGATGTCCTCTGTGAACACTGTTAAATGAGCAGTACCTCAGAAAAAATGTTTTGGTATCTTTCTTCAAAGCACATATCCAGTGTATTTCAGAATTACTTTCATTTTACACTTTCTACATAATATCAGACTTGCATTTTAGGTATCAAAAATACGTTGTTAGAAGAGCTTAATAGCAAATGTCATAAATCCAGAGTTTTCATCAAAAATTAAATAATTCAAGACCTTTGGTGAATGAATGGTGACAAAGAAACATTTCCAAAAGCTACGAATGATTTATGACCTTATGCTACCAAAAGCTGGCCAGTCAGCTCAGGGTTCCTGTCCTTTATTAGTGCCATGGTAAGAGCAGCAGCCGAATTTACTGTCTCCTGAAGTGGGGAACAGTCCTGGAAAAAAAAAAAAAAAAAGAATGTAGCAGGGGAAGCAATACATTAAAAAAAAAAAATGGAGAAAATAAATATTAAACAACAGTTTACAAGTATGCAATTAAAAAAAAAAAAATCAAAACATTTATTTGCACTTATTAGTTTAAAAACTTTTGTAACTTCTTTTTCTAAGGAAACACAATTATGTAACAATACCAATTTTGCAATCTCCACAACGATTTAAAAAGTGAAAATAATTTTAGAAAGGAATATACTGCAATTGTTGGAATTCATACAAAATACCCAGAGAAAAGGAAAACAGAAGATTGATTCTCTCACGTCCTTTGTAACTGATTTTTAAGATCTAAAACGTAGTCAACATTTTGGCTCAAAAGCACTGAAACACAATGTATGATTTAATTAAGTAGCACAGTTAAAGACCCATATTTTCAGTACACACTGAATCTCACCTCAATTTTACAACCTACTTTCAACTCACAGATTCAAAGCACTGGGACTTCAGTAGCTTACAGTGAACTTCGTATCCCATAACCTTAATAAGTAGCCTGGTTTTGATAGGCAAGTAAACAGATTAACACAGGAAGGAAAAATAAAATGTCACTTTGATGATAGGCTTCCAACTGAGCACTCCAGCTGACATTTCAAAAAAGTCCTTTTTCTAATTGGCACGTTTTCTTAATTGTACTGACAATAATAGGTTGGCCTCTTGCAACCAGTATCATTTTTCATTTGCACATTGGGAACATTCTGATAGGTGTAGTCAGGCACAGACACATTCTTGGATAGAAAAAAAGGAGGGAACAATTAATGTGAAGCAACAGATGAAAGGTCTACAAAACTCTAGGGAAAATCTAGAAGAGTTTCAAATACAGAAAGTGAACCACAAAGAGAAAACAAGAGCTGTTCTCCATATGCACAGTGGATAATACTGGAAGCATCAGGCTTAGGGAACTTGAACTGGGATATAAATTAGAAGTCAGGAGGGGAATACAAAGGAACAGATAACTGGTCAGAGCAAGAAACTCCATCACTGGGGTCTTGTAAAACAACTTAGATACATATAAAGTGGGTAGAGATGGAATAGTTTGATTCCAAATGTTTCCACCACTACTTCTCTAAGATGCTGTATCAAGGAAGAAATTGCATTTGACATTTTGAAGAAATTTGGTTTAATAGAGAAAGAGCAAACATCTTCAACAATTTATACAAAACATAATGTTAATCACTGCTTTTATGCAATAAGGCTGCTGCTGGAAGGACCTACTCTATCAGCTACTACAAAGGGGAGCAGTAGTCTCAGAAGTTGAGGCTGAAGGAAAAACTGATGGAAGAAAGATATCGCTGAAACACTATATATTACACAGAATTATATACTGTAATGCTGTCATTAACTTTGTGCTTTATGTAAAAGCCAGTAAGCATGACAAAGAAGTAAATGGGTATACTACCTGATTTTTTCATTATTCTTGGAAAAAATATTTGACCAGATTGTCCTAAGAATCATCAAACAAGTGGTTACTATTTGTACTGCTGCCCCTCCAAAGATTACACAAATTCATGTTATATATTCTAATATGCAATAAAATTAACTACTAGTGGTCTAAAAATTGTCTACTATTTACTGAGCAGTGCTTCCCTTCCATGCTATGCAATGCAGGGGAATTCAGTGAAGCAAAGAGTGCAGAAGTGTACCTGCTTCTTCAGTACCTTTTGTCATGGACTGAAGGTACAAGAAGGAACTCTGAACCCACTATTCATGTTTAGTAGGAGTTTTCCCATCCTCTTTTCCCAGGGATAAATGTTGTTATATTATGTACAAGGAGAGTGCAAACCATGTGCATACACCCGACTCAGACCATGAACACTGCAGTCACTGTCAAGATCTAGCAGCACATTTCTCACCGCCCAGCAGTGCCAGCCTCTTTGCACCCCTCATCAACTTTTGTTCAGTTTGTGTTGGGGAGTGCACAACCACACGCTCTCTGCTTTCCAAATGGGCTTTCAGCCATCTCTGAAGTTGGCGGGAGGTGTGTATCTTTTTTCCCATTTCACAAAAAAAGAAAGAAAAAAAATGCACCTGGCCAGGAATGCTCTTAATGTTTCTCTCAATAAATCTTTCCACATCCTCTGTTGGTTACTGGATTCAGTATGCATTCCTTTGCAGCAATAAATTATTTAAGTTTTTGAACATAAAAGGAAGCAAGAGAGAAATTTAGCTTCCACAAGAGAGAATGAAAATGAAACCATAAGATTATTTTAAAGTGAAAAAAAAAAAAAGCTTTTTATAAATCTAAACCTAAAACTAAGGCTTTACTGCTGACTTCTGTGTTCTGAAGGAAAGACACGCGAAGAATTCTGAATAGCATTTGTAACCCACGCAATACAGCACAGCAATGGGTACAATAAGACCATTTGATAGAGCAAAGTCCATAAATTACTATTTTTCAGCATAGGCACCACCAGGATATCTGCATTTTCACCAGAGATGAACAAGAGCCTGCACCAGTGAAGATGATCTACCGTTTCACAGCTGCTATGAGGGCATCGTTGTTAGGGAAATGCTGCCCGTACACTTCATGTTTCACTGTGCTCACACATCCACTGTTTGGTCTCTACAAACTCAGCAAGTGTTGACGAATGTCAGTGGGTGCCGTTTTTCCTGCACAGAGGAATTCATTTCTACACTTTTGCTACATATGCACTTCTATGTCAGATGCTGGTGCCCAGAGATGCAGTGGATGCCCCATCCCTGGAGACTTTCAAGGAAAGGCAGGCAATGTGATCTAGATGTGGATGTCCTCGTTCACTGCAGGGGCGTTGGACTGAATGAGCTTTAAAGGTCCTTTTCAAGTCTAAGGATTCTATGATTCCACGCTATTCTGTCAGACTGCCCCTCTGCTACTATCTGTCACACAGCAACAAAATGTAAAGGAATATCGTCAGGAAGGTTCAACCTTTATTGCCATACCACCAATAACTGCCTCCAATGTCATGGGCCAACAACAACAACAAAAGGGCGGCATTACTTTTGGAGTAACCCTCGCATTATCCAATTTAAGACAACAAATGTAAGAGGAAACATATCCTTAACTCTTTACAGTTACAACTGATAGTCAAACTTTCTAACATATGATGTACTGATGCTTTCAGAAGGGCAAGAGATCACCAGACGGGTTACTAGCATTTATATTTACACTGTGGCTCCTTCCTGATAACATAGTCCCACACGGGCCTCAGGGCCAGCTATGCAAGGACTAGGGTGCAGTGCCAGGCCTCCTGGTCAGCACTGGCACTGAGGCACATTGTTTGGCCATGCAGAGGTTAAGCATGTGCTGATCTGAACTTGCTTTATTCTCACAGCCATCGTGTTACTGGAAAGAGGTAGAAAATAGCCTGAAGAAGTGGACCCTTCCAGGAATTTCCAGATAATCGTATAAGTTCTTTCCTCCTGAGAATCAAAACTTGCTCTCGTACTAGAAATCACTGTGGTAGTGTCTGTCATGGTCTGTGCAGTATTATTTAACTGTGGATGACCACTTCTATTCTGTACAATCCATCAGAAAGCAAACGGGAAAATAAATTTTAGCAACTGAAAGACAACACATTGTTCAAAGTAAAAGGGAAAGACTTCCTGAGGCAATAGTTAAGTTGCATCTTCACTATTCTTTCCTCTCCTCTAAATCCTACAAAGAATTTATTTCATTTTTAGGCCTTTACTGTGCATTTAAACACATATTTTCAATGGGATTTCATTTTTTCCTAAGTAGTTACAGGTAATTCAGAAGCCAGCAGTTTTTATAAAGAATACAAAAAGCCTTTAGATAACAGGATTAAACAACACAGGAAAGAAAAAGAATGTTGTGAATCTTTATTAATCTACACTTAAGCAAATACATGAATACTTCAAGTCTCCTGGCTATACCCTTCAAACACCCGTGTTTTTGACACTGCAGTGTTATTTCTGGCAATGGTGCTGATTACACCTGATGGTGCCTACAGGGAGGCTTCAATAAGAATGCCAGGACAAATCTAATCTACCACACCTAACTCCATTGCACATACAGGAATCCAAGCCTCTTTTATATTCAATGGCATAGTACTAAATCTTTCAAAAAGCTCATTATTAGTTGCAGGAAGTCAAATAATCAAGCAGAACCAGGTCCTCACATGTCTAACTGCCTGACATGTTCAGATGTACTGCAACCACGATAAAAAGCAGGATGTCAGAAAAAAAGGAGCAATACAAATGCTCATGTAGCCCACAAGAGCGCTCACATTATTGCCCACCCACTGCTCAGTTTGGCGAACTCCAAGAGAAGAACATACTTCAGTGCACTACTCAGCATGTGCATATTCATGCATGCACTGGATGGATCAAACACAAATAATTCTTTCACTCATCAACAAAATCTTTAAAAAAAGACCATGACCTTTAAATAAGACTCAGAGGCAGCAACAATTTTGATGACTGAAGTTCCACATGATCTACTAATGTGCTACGATCCCCCCTAAACCATTGTGATATTGTCTATTCATTTCATCCATTTGACTTAAATGAGTCTCTCATAAAAAAGGAAAACCAAAAACCTCTAACGTTTCTTGGCCATTAATAAATAGAATTTTTTTATTGTTTGAACAGATGATTAACTACATTTATAAGCTAAAAACAAAACTTTTACCACTTTATATTTATGTACTTTGGAATAGAAAGTACTCAGAAACTCTGCCAACCTTATAAACCATAAATCCACATAACAGCACAGCACTTTGATTCCAAAATAAAATATCCACTTTGTCTGTTATTAAATAGTAAAAGTATTCCAACATAACCATATTGTATGGTGGTTGTAACTCACATTCAGAATTTATTTGATGTACAGTAGGGGTTTTCTGGTCGGCAGAATAAGACTCGAAATGGATACTGGGACAGAGTTAAAGTTGTGTTTGGAGCACGCAACGTGATACTTTACAAATGTGCATTTGTTTAAGGAACTGTGAGGGTATCTGCGTATTTATTGACATTCTCATGATTCATTTCCTTGCTTCAATCTGTTCAGGATTTTTTTTTTTCCAGCTGTAACTTCATATACACACATTCCCATTTACATATGTACTAGTTCAATTTAAGCATAGTTCAAAAAACACACAGCCTCCTCTTTAGCTCCAAAAATATCTCTGCAGGTATTACCTCTGCCTTTTACTGCACTGCTCCAAAAGAATAAAACAGCTGTATTCCATTACTTGCACTCCATTTTGCTATAATGTTGTTTGACTTCACCGTTAAAACCGTTTCTACAAATGAATTGGACTGCAACGTTAGCCCTGATCACTCAGCTGATAGGAAACCTGAAAACATGATGTAAAGATTGGGTTAAACTTAGGGCACATTGATGTGAATACAGTTGCATCTGCATCAGGAGAGGCAAGGGGCCAGAGCAGTGCTGGCGCTGGCGTGCCCTTGCCCTTGCCGTTCCATTGTGCGACAGCTCCCTGGCACAGCTTTGGCTCCCACCTGCTAGCATGTTCCCAGACAATGGCTGGGCATGGTTCAGGGGACAGCACAGGCCAGGAACTGCTCCCATGAGGCAGGCTGAATGAGGCCACCCTCTTTTGGGAAAAAGAGAGCTTCGCCATATGGGCATGAGACATGCTGTGTCTCTTAGCCCTAGGACACGAGAACCATCCCTGGCCTGCCATTACAAATGTGTCCTAGGCAGCACTGTGAAGTAACAGCTGTGCCTTTCTCTCTCAACCCAAATGCATCAAGAATACATAGAAATCTACCCCCCAGAACACTGTGCAAACACCACGTAGCTACCACATAAACACACATTTAAATTTATAAACAACAACAAACAAACAAAAAACACGAACTGAACTGCTCTACGGAAATCTTCCCCTCTCAACAAACTTCGGCATGACAAAGGGAAAGAGAGAGACAAATCACACTGCAAGACAGCACTTGTGCTGTATCTCACATTCCTGCCACTGCATGGAAAATGCCGACATCTAGCAGAGGATGGCTTGATGAAGAATGCTCACTTCTCCCCTTCACAGAATAGGCCTGTGTGTACAGCAGGCACACCACAGGGCATAAGTACATAAGTAGAAAATGGATGAAAGGGCCTGTGTTCTGGCAAGTGCATTGCAATACCCACTCTGGCAGCACAAGAACTGCCGGTAGTGTAAATCTCTACTCAGTGTTGCAAGTTACACTTTGGCCAAACCAGGTGCATCCAAGAATTTGCCTCATGACACAGACCAATATTGTTTTATCTGCACAGAAACCAAGAAGAAAGACCAGCATCAAAAGCCTCGTCATTTGACGTTTTCTTCCTCTTTTCTTTCAATCTAAAATATTATACGGGAGGACTTACGTCATTTTTCACAATATAAAATGATTTGGTGTTCGTTCAAATCTCAGATTCATGAAGAAGCTTTTTTTTCCTACTCAAAATATGTAGTGGCATGCATCCACAAATTAAGGCAATTTCCATTTGTGTAACAGTACAAATTAATCCCCTTCTTTTTCAAATGCTCCCACATCAGATTTTTTAGTCCATGTGCCAAAGGATCTATTGATAAGTGCACTCTCATACATAATATCAGTGCAACTATTTACCTCAATAAGCAGACAGCTATGCAGATCATCCTAAAAGATAAGAAAACTATTTCTCTGAATATTTTTAGCTTTCCTTTCAAGTAACACACAAATAAGCTAGCATTTGAGTTCAGATAGGTAGCTGGGTTCAAAAATACTGCAGCAGGTCCACAACTCAACCTTTGTATCTACGGTCTTGCTTCTTTACTCAACTAAGAAAATGCAATGGATTCTTCACCATCATTGGATAGAAACAGAAAATCCAAGTGTGCTGCATGCAGTGGAGAACTGAGAACTGGGTAGCACTAGAAAAACCAAGCTGTGTGATAATGGAGCCAGGTTTTAATAACCAATAGTTTAAACTCTGATATGTCTGAGTCAGTTTGCTGCAGTTAAACAGTTGCAAATGCATGCTACAGTTGAGCCAAATCCAGACAAATTGTACATAGATGTGTAGTACTGCACTGTATCTCGCAGTCTGTCCTGCACTACTCATTAACCACGCCACCTGTATTTTACCACAAGAAAACAGAAAGCCATCAACGCATAAAATGACTGTATAGTTACACTGATAGACAAGTGTTTTATATCTTCTGGAGTCTGTAAGAAGTCCATCTCCAGTGCTACACATATCTTTTAACCTAAGATTCACAGAGTTAAAATAGAACGTAAATGACACGTGTTTGTTTAGAACAAAGAAACAAACAAAAGCACAACGTGGACAAAACTAATTAATTACTTTCTCAAGAATGAACAGCATACACAGAATTCTCCTAAACGGGCAGTTTTAAAACATCTCCATTATCGTGTTCTGCAATATGTAGGTAACAAGGGTTTGGCTCAGTTTCCTTCTTTGTCTGATTAATCCATTGCCCCTCCCTCACACTTCTGGTGGGCTGAGGCTAAAATTCCTGTGAAGGGAGACCCATCTGAGATAGATAGTGTATGCCTCAAGAGAAAGATGACAAAATTCCAGCCTAGATGCTAGTCCAGGTGCCTGAAGGGCAACTGCGAGCTGCTTTCTGTAACCCTTGCTTGGATTTATTCTTTTCACATAAAAAAAGAGATCAGCCTTGGAGCAGACACAAGCCAGGTGCCCGTGCCTCTGTCATTTGCCTACCTAGGCACTGTATTTCCTTGTTCTTGCCCTCTCCAAGGACTTTTTTCCTGTATGAAAAATTTTAGCAGGATCATACAAAATAATTCATAAAATTCCTGGACCAAAAATTCTCTGAAAAGGTTGCTGTGAAGAGCACTTTCAGAATATTCAGTCCCTGCAGCTTGAGCAAGGTTTCATTCAGCACTTACCACTATCTGATCTGAGTTGTTGGCAATGGTGAGCAGTGATAGAACAGTCAGCTAATGACCACCTTCCCTCCACGCTGTTCAGAAAGCTACCTGATGCTTGAATTAGCAGCCAATTCTGCCACCTGTATGTACTGGGAAAGGAATAAGCCATTTAGCATACGTGGTTGTCTGCAAATTTGGAAGTGTATTAGGTGTCTGAGGTTTCTTAGAGATGGTCTCTCAACACCGTATGACACCAAATAAGATTATAATATGAAACATATTAATGTTAATGAATGTTACTCTTCTACCTAACAGGTCCTGTGAGATATCACTCTGGTAACTTCGTAAAACACACCACAACAGTTTTTAGGAGGAAAGGATAATTGCTTCTTACTATCATCACAGAAAAAATGAAATGCTCCTTGTGCACAGAAAACTGGCATTCTCCTCTGACAATCGCCATTGGAAGCTGCTGAAAAGCTGAGTGACGTTGACTGGCCAAGTCTTTCCTCTGGTTTCCAGTAAGCTCTGGAACAATCCAATAGCACTGACAAATTAATGTGGGAGTGGGATGCAAGTCTTCTTCCTCACAGCAGCAGCAACATATGACAGGCTTTCTTTCTGTGTATGTGGCGGATATTCTGCTGCCTGTTGCACTGCGAGAGTCAGTAAATATATATTTTGTTAGGCTGTGGCAATGAGTCCCACAGGTGGCCAGGAATACATAGCAGACCCATCACACATGCATACAGAGAAACGGTTGAGTAGTGCCAGCCTTCTGCAAACTATAACACTCTAGTCATGCAAATCACTTGCAGACTGTTGGAGTGCACCAGCCACCAACCAAGAGTGGAGTAATTGCATCATGTATGAATGGATTTGACAGATGGGGCAGTAGCAGAGCAGAAGCAGAGTTTAAGCAGATTTTAAGCCATTTTTATCCTATTGTAAGCTGAGAAATATACAGCACTTCTACACTCAGTGTCACTTGATGAGCAGCCCTAGGGAAGCTATAGGAAATCAGCAGTATGTAGGAAGGCAAAAATGTAGGTGTAGAAAAAGCTGAGAGAAGAGGTGGGGAACAAGCTGGGAGAAAAGGCAGAAGGTGAAAGCAAGTGTTTGACACTTTGTTCTTTGGAGAGCTCTTCCTTTAAGTTGAGCAATGCTTATATTTCGATACTTCAGTAGTCCACATTAAAATATTTTCCCCTTTCTTCCTAACTAACCTAAGGCAATTCCGTGAAAAGTTCTTCCTTTCCTATGTACTTTTGAAGGCACAGAGTGATATTATGTTACTCAAATTAAAATACAAAAATGTTCCAGACATTTTCTAATGAGTGATTCATTTTCATACTCATCATCCTTTACCTTTTTCTCAGTAATCAAGCTACCACTGAGAGAAAAGGAACATACTATTACAGGAATAACACAGTAATAAGTACATCATAATACTAGAATAAAAGAAAATACCTCTAGATAAATTGCAATTTCAGATAATTTACAATTTAGTAGGTCAATGGAGACCCCTAACTCTTCTTCTTGACCTTCTGTTAGGATAACCCAGTACATTTTATCCAAAGTCTGTTTAGCAGTTCCTTTAGATTAAGTACACAACTATCTCAGTCCTCTAAAGATCAGGAGATATTACTATTGATGCCAGAGGCTCTATTTGATAGGAAAATTGTGTCATATACAGCATGAAAGAAAAAAAAGTATTCAAAGAACCTAACAGCATATTTCTACCCAGTGATGATGATCTGAGATCACCAGCGTAATCATAAAATTATAATCACAGAATCATAGACTCATATCAGTTGGAAGGGACATTCAAAGATCTAGTTCAACTCCCCTGCAATGAACAGGGACAGCTACAGCCAGATTAGGTTGCACAGAGCCCAGTCTAGCCTGACCTTGAGTATCTACAGGGACAGGGCATCCCATAAGTAAACACCACATATCTGAATGCTTCCCTTTACTGTTACAGCACTACACCATCCTTACTGACAAAAAAATACCTAATAGGGAGAGAGAAAGCAACATATCACTTCTTCATATTAATTTCTAATAAGAGCAAAAAGTACGTACTTTATGGCAAATTTAACACAGTACATTTTCAATTTATAGGCTTTTCCTTTCTACCCTGTGTAATACTGAAAACACAGATTGTTTGTACCTTATTTCAAGAAAAAAAAAATGAACGAAGTAGTCTGCAAACATCTAAGTTGCTAATATGCAGCACAACACAGTAAACGCTCTAGCTATCGCAGATAAAAAACTTCTGCCTACAAATATGCAGGACGGGGGTTTACATAATTTGTAACATACTGTTTGTGAGATATAAAGAAAGACTGGGCAACTTTTAATTGCTGTAACTGTAACAAAATGGAAAGGTCCTCAGAAAGAATGAGTGATGCAGCTGAATCCCTGGAGAGCGCTGAAAAACAGTGCAGAGGAAATCTAAGCATTTTTCCCATTCACTCAGTTGAAAGCACATTTTTCCTCCTCCTCTAGGTGCTAAATTCATACAGAAAATAATGCATAATAAATACCCAGCCTCCAAAAGAAGCAGGGGCATGATTAAAACCATTTCAGTGTAAGTGTTCTGTTCAGTCATTAAAATCTTCATTCTATAACTCCTACAGAGTGTGAATAATCTGAAATGCAAGCTCATGGCTGCGGTAACTACTGATTGGAAACATTTCTCTTGATTACAGATAATTAATTTGAGATGATTCAGAAGAAAAAAACTCTGTAGCCTATTAAAAAACAAAGTCAAAACTTCTCCTCAGGGGAAGAAACGAAAACCAAGAGATTCTGAGGGTCAAAGTATGCATACACATGTGCTGTACTATTGTTCGCATCCCAGCCTTGCGGCTTCCAAACTTTTCAGATGATAACATCAGTTCAGTGGGGTAAAGGCCACATTCCAATTTTTTGTTACAGAAAAATAAACCAAAGGAACTACACTGCTAGCAGCCCAGGGACTTCACAGAGACCAAAACAACTTTAGACTTCATATTTTGCTCTAGAAAACCTAATATGTAATTGCTTCAGAAATTCTGAGAGATGAGTTTAAAAGCAGCTTTACAGTAACTCAAATGACAGCGTTTGTTAGTGAGACACAGTGAGAAGGATTGGCTGTCCAGAAGTTCACTGATAGCAGATTCCCATCATGTGATGTTCTTCACTGAATCTAGCAAGTTGCTTTGTAAGAAATTCTCAAGCTGCGTCATCTCATCATTATTTGAGGGACTTAAAAAACTTCATTTTTAAGTTATGCAATGAAATCTGAAAACGTTCTTCAATTATATATTAACACACAGAATTGAATATCCATCCCATGTATTTCAACTCGGCACTCAACTTCTACTTTTTTGAGAATATTCAAGTGACCTTTAGATATGACTCTCATCTCATCTCATTCAGGGAGGTGATTGTTCCTCTCTACTCCACCCTCATGAGGCCCCATGTGCAGTACTGTGTCCAGGTCTGGAGTCCCCAGTACAAGAAAGACAGAGAGCTTCTAGAGTGGGTCCAGAGGAGAGCACAAGGATGATCAGGGGACTGGAGCACCTCCCCTATGAAGACAGGCTGAGGGAGCTGGGCTTGTTCAGCCTGTGGAGATTAAGGCTGCGGGGTGACCTCATTGCAGCCTTTCAGTACCTAAAGGGAGCCTACAAACAGGAGGGGAGTCAATTTTTTGAAAGGGTTGATAGTAGCAGGATAAGAGGAAATGGTTTTAAGTTGAAAGAGGGAAGATTCAGGTTGGATGTCAGGGGGAAATTCTTTACTGTGAGAATGGTAAGGTGCTGAAACAGGCTGCCCAGAGAGGCTGTGGATGCCCCGTCCCTGGAGGTGTTCAAGGCCAGGTTGGATGGGGCCTTGGGCAGCCTGGTCTAGTATTAAATGTGGAGGTTGGTGGCAGGGAGGGGAGGTGGTTTGAGATTTGTGATCCTTGAAGTCCCTTCCAGCCCGGGCCATTCTGTGATTCACCTCTGTTTTCTCTTCCTGGCTACTGCTGAGGTGTAGGGATATGAACTGAGTCTCAATATGGAGTGTATAAGAAAATAATAATAATTCAAAAATACATTACCCACTCTAAACTCTCCATTTCTCCATTCTCCAGTTCTTTGCCAGTCTTCCATAGGTCATGGCATAAAAGCAGTAAATAAAGAGCACGTGTCTGTGTTAAAGAGTTCAGCTAAGCAATGTGCCAAGCACATAAATTTTGAAAAAATAATTTTAAAGTAAAGATGGTATTTGAAGTATGGCGTGAACAGAAGCACTGGGCTCAAAAAGCAGCTGCAAATATCCACAGTCAAATCTAGCAGACAGATTACAGAAGAATCATAAAAGCACACTGGGAAACCACTGTGGCAAAAGTGCTCCCGCATGCTGGGAAGACTGGAGAGCCCAGGACACAGGGTATCTTTTCATGGAATAATGAACAATAAATAAAGATGAGCAGGGCTTAGGGGAACACCATGACTCTTAACGATACAACTAGAGAGTCCTCAAGTGAGTTAACTTAATGCACGTTTGACTGGAACAGCACAAAATGTCAACACACTGACCACATGCACTTCTTCACTTTTCTCATGTGGTTTCTGTAGTCCATAGGTGGCCCATGCTGTGATGGCCCCAATCTGATCACATCTCCATAGCTCGAATGGCACGGAGAGATCCCTCATGCCCACAGCTGCTGATTAAACAGTCACACAGCTGGAGGGGCTAATAGCCAAGTTCTAGAAGAAACTTCCTCTTGAGTATAAGCCCAGTAATAGGAAGGCAGAAGAGGTCCCATAACATGCCTTGTAGATTAAACACAGAAAACAGATAATGCAATTAGTACAATTCCTTCAAATTTAACAAAAAATATATATAATTATAAAGTGGAAAATGTGCTTACTTTATGCTTCTTGTTTCCTTTTAGGCTACAAGATTCAAGCTACACCAAAAATATAGATCTTACAGACGTTCTCTTACATAAATTCACAGTACGCCAAGACAGGCTTCTCTTTCTTTTTGCCTGGTAACAGAAGCGCAAAGCATGTAGCACAATAGCCTCCCTATACATAAATAAAGGCACTCAAAATGAAAAAATATCCCAGTGACAAAAGTCTTGTGAAGTAACAAAAATTTGGTGCTGTGTTTTTAGAAAAAGAAAAGAAGAGAAAGGGGAGAGGGGAAAGAAAAAGCTACTTTAAAGTTAGTCTCACAATTCCTTATCTCTGCTTAAAGACATAAAGGAACACAATCCGTGTTGCTGTAGCATAAGGATTAATGGTACTCTATAACTAAGATGCTTTTTAAAAATTAAAGAGATGAAATATTTTGGTAGTTATGAACACATCTCTTTCTGTGAGATAAGCACTCAAGGATGTCCTTCAGGTATCTGGCATCCTGACTTGCATTACAGAACAGTCTGCTTTACCACCTTCAAGACTTTCAATTAAATTATTACCAAAGCTTCCTTTCAAAACATCCTAAGACCATCTTGTGCATACTTGCAACTTCAAATATGTCTTTGACTATCTTTAAAGATAAGTTCAGATCTCTCTCATACCTTCTCATGATAGGTATTTGATTAAGGAACTTTATTAAAGTTTGTATGGACATGACTAAACATGATGTTACCACATCACTCACATTACTTACTCTTCACTTTAAAACCTGTGGATCATCTGTGCTACTTCCACGGTGAAAGGCATTCATCTTCCTTGCAAAAAAAGGTGATTGCCTTTCTTCAAGACAGAAGACTGAAAGAGGCAATATCAGTGCCTTGTAGACTGCCTGAATTTGGAGTGCTTTAATTTTATGGCATTCCTTAGAAGATAGATATTCAGCTAAATAATACTAAATATAATATTAAATAATATAAATGACATAATACTAAATAATAAAACTAAATAATACTATTGTCATTATTTACAAATGATGCAAGAACACATACGAGACATTAAATAAATATCTGTATAATTCACTTGCAGGATTTCCAAAGCATTTTTAAAATATGATGTGGTAATAATATTAAGAACAATCTTAGGAATAGTTCAGAGAGCACAACAAAGTTTTTGAACTATTTTCTAAAACTATCTGTCAAAAATGAAAGCAAAGTAGAATAACTGTTTTCATCCTGATAGCAATTTTGACTGCAGTTAATCATTATAGATCATGGATGTAAGTTTCAAGACTACAGAGAATTTTTAAATTGGTTTTTAAAAGTCAGTGCTTTCATAAAAAAAAAAAAAAAAAAAAAAAAAAAAAAAAAAAAAAAGTATTGTAATAACATTTATGTTTAAGGGAGACATAGTAGCTTAATTTTGTTAGGTTCTTGTATTTTTATCTGTATCCTCAGAAGAAATAACTCATGAAATAGTAGAGTTGCTCAAATGACAACGCTGAATGGCACAGGTAGCTTCCCCACTATGATTCTGAACAAGCACTATATGAGCTCAGCTCTTGCAGACTATAGAATTGCAATGATACAGCTTTGTCTGTTTAAAGGGAAAAAGGAATGCAGCTTTCTTTAAGCCTTATCCGTATTTAAAAACTAGTTTAGCTGCTCAAGTAAATAAGGCATTTGGTAAGAACAAACTTCTAGGTGCTTCAGCTAGAAAGCAGAACTTTTTCTTTTCCTCACTTTTTTCCTTCCAGCTTCAGCATTTGCTTCCACTTTCACAGTTGCATTTTTAACTTCATGCATCTTTAACTTCATGCACCTTTATACACAAGCAACTATTTCACACTGTTCATCTCCTCAGCCCGTATTGATCAGATGAACATGTAGTTTGGCTCTCTGTGGCCATGCTTTAAAAGTTTCCTCCAAACAAAAGAAGCAATCTCAAACTCCATTTCCACTAATTCCTTTTTTTACTCAGTATCACTTCTATCTTCAATGAACTGAATTGCCTTGCACCCACTCAGCCTCAGCCTTTAGTCTGTATGCTCTAGTTCCATAAACCCACTGTCTATTCAGTAAGCAGAACTGTGTCTGCAGTGTTATATACATGCCACAGCCTTGTCTCTTAACGCTCCCAGTGTCCTCAGTCACAACGTCTCCTTCACATTAACTACAAAGGTTAACTTCCTATTATTGTCTAGAAATTTACACTTTAGGGACTTTTGTGAGAACTTTTGCTACTGAGTACCCTTTCAAAGGCTCAAACACTGTTCCAGTCTAACAACTGTAAGAGAGTTATGCATTCTCTTCAAGGTTCATTGACAAAACACAAGTTGACTTTTACATGAGACCAGCTTCAGTCCAATGATGGGACATAAAAACTCACGTTCTCTCAGTTTACTGCTTTTTGATTATTTCCCACTGGTTTCCATATATCCTTTCCTTTAAGCAAATCTGACACTAGCAGAAAAGATTTCCTGATTTTTTTTTTAACCTAATCTTCATGTGATAAAGTATTCTTGTCTTCAAGCCCCAGTTATTTCCTTTGTCTTATGATCTTGATGCTGCAGCAAATATTTTTACGTAAACTGTAATAGAAACATATGCTAGAAAAAAAACTTCTGAGAGACCTGGGGCTGTTCAGCCTGGAAAAGGCTCTGGGGAGATATGGTAGTAGGCTTTCAGTACCTAAAGAGGGCACCAAGGGAGAAGGGGACAGACTTTTTCACAAGATCTGTTGTGACAGGACAAAGGGAAGAGATTTCAAACTAAAACAGGGGAGATTTAGGTTGGATATAAGGAAGAAGTATTTTACAGCAATGGTGGTGAGGCACTGGAACAGATTGCCCAGAGAAGTGGTGGGTGCCCCATCCCTGGAGACTTTCAAAGGGAGGCTGGACAGGGATCTGGGCAACCTGATTTAGCTGCAGGTGCCCCTGTTCACTGCAGGGGAGTTGGACTAAATGGCCTTTAAGTGTCCCTTCCAATTCACATGATTCTGTGACTAAATAAGATCAACATTCACTAGAATTTGCTAAAATAAACTCAAAAGAATAAATGTGGTTGTATAAAATGGTAGAAAAAAATTGTGGTTTTCATTCGTATATCATAAATATCAATAAATATTAATAATTTCGCATTAGCATTTACCATTAATCAGGAAGTCTTTTACTTTAAAAATTCAAATCAATTCTTGGGAAGAACATATTTTAAAATGCAGACTGATTCATAAGAAAAAAATGTAATTAGGCCAAAATCATCCATCCAAAAACATTTCTAGATCACTCTGTGTAATTAGAATTCATTTAGGGAAATAAAGAATTTAAACAGCTTTGTAAAAGAATCCTTATTTCTTCAGCTGTTGAAGTAAATGTATTGAGTGGCCAAAGCAGCTGTGTAATTCATGATCTGCCATCAGTAAATACCAGGAGCTCTAAAGCCAAGTTACTCAAGCAATCCTTTAATATGTTTAATTGATAACGTTCTGAGAAAGTTGCCATGGGTCTTAACGATTTTCTAAGCCCAAGAGTTGACCACTGTAATGTTACTTTCTACTGCGACTTCAGTATGCGTTTAAAGGAACCAGAACTGTATTTACACAATAGATAATACATAAACTTTAATAGGTTATGACAAGCATTGTATTTCAAGACAATTAAAAATTGCCTCTAGTAGGCATGAGACTAAATACCTACTGAGTTTTACCACACAAGAAGTATTGTTTTGAACAGAAATGCCTGGATTATATTACAGATATAAAATAAAAAATAAACTCAGAAATAAAGAAAACAAGGCCACATATTTATTTGTGAATGATCTCATTGCACACCAACTCCAGCACACTAATTTTATCAGGAACGCTGAAGCTATTTGTAATGGCAGTTCCTATCAGTTTGCTTTCAATTTCTAAACATATTAGACAAACAAAAACACAGTTCAGATAAAAAACAGCTATTACTCTCATAAACACTAAAAAGCAAAAATGCTGCATAATTATGAGACTCTGCTGGCACCCACAATTTATATATCACGCATCCATATGGTCTCTATTATATTTGAAAATAATATTTCAGAAAGTTCAAAATTACAAAACAGTACTAATTTGGCATCAAAAGATCAAAATCCAGGACGTGTATTCACATGGATTCATTTAAAAGCCAGTCTCTGAATCTTTAAATCTAAAGAAGACTTTGCTAGATGCTACAAAATGTTGCTCTGAACATACGCCTGCTATTTATTTCCATGGAAACTACAACAGATACAAACAGCACAATAACACCATTTGATAGAGCAAATCCTCAGCTACAGAACACTCTTTTTGACAGTCACCACCACGAGCTCTGCATTCTTGCCAGTAAGAGCCTGAATGCTGCACTCATATAAATCTGCACCAGCAGAAGTGACCCACCGTTTCACAGCAGCTATGATGGCATCACTGCTAGGAAAATGTCCGTGCAGTCCAGCTTTCACTACTCTCATACGTTCGGTCTTCATCAGTGCTCAACTGCTGATGAATGTCAGTGGGTACTAATTTTTCCACATTAAGGATTTCAGTTGCACACCTTTGCTTCATACACACTTCCATGTCAGACACCGTTTTGTCAGACTGCCCCTCAGCTGCCATTTGTCACATAGCAACAAAACATAAAGGAATACTGGTGGCAATGTTCAAGCTCTACTTCCATACCACTAACATCTGCTTCTGACAGTATGGGCTGACATAATAAAATGGGAACATTACTTTTGGAGCAGAGCTCATTGTTTGCTATTCTTTTTAATGCTTGTTTTGTTTTTCTCCAAAAACCTCTAACTGCATAGGCTACTTTAATTGTGTAATTGAAACACTCAATGAAGCTAAACATTCAGCAGAGTGAATCAGCTTTATGTTAAGTGTCCAGCGCTAGCCATAGAAAAATATGGATATTTACAGATAGAAATAACTAAGTTTTTGCTATTTCTGCTTGCCCTGTAAGCAATCACAATCTGGCTCACTGAACTTGAAAGCCCAGCAATCACTTGCTGTTTTTGGCTTGAATGTTTTCTGAACAATGCCTCGGGATTATATTCGCTTTTAAATTATTTTCTCCCATCACTAACACAAAGTAGAATTTCAAGAAAGTGGAAGCATACCTGTAATCCCACTTACCCCACAGCACACAAGTTCCTTCATTTACTATATGGATTACCTTCCATAAAGAACACAATTCTTACCTGTGGCACAGAGCTCACAGGCATCCTGTGTGTGGGATAAGCAAAGTCACAAAGACTAAGTGTAAAGCAAAGTAAAAGAAAAGACAAGCTAAGAATTAACAAAATTCATTAATCTTTCACTTTGCCTTCAATTTATCTTACAACTGTGTACTTCCAATCTATGCCAGCAGGCAACAACGCTTTTGGAACACAAATGTCAAACGAGAGGTCAGGGAGGACAAGGCTTTGTCCCCTCTTTGCTATTGAGTCAGGAAGTGGATAAATTGCAAAAAAAATTATACTTCAGGTGACTCCCAGCTTCTAAGAAAATCCCAACCTGTGCAGAAAATTAACAGGTGATTTTGATTCCCTTCTCAGGTAAGACTAAGCAGAAAATGATATTGTATGGCATACTTTTGTTATTTTGGCTTTGAGGTTCTGAGTTGTAACTACAGGCAATGAGGGCCAGTGAACCTTCTTTCTGAATAAATGATCAGGACTGAGAGAGAAACAACAATGGCAACACAAGCCTTCTGTCTACCGACCATGTTCTCTCAGCATCCAGTTGCGAATTTCTTCAGCTTTCGTTTCCCGATGTTTATTTGTCTCTGTTCTAACACAGATGGCTTTTTGATGGCTAACTGAATTAAAGGCTAACTTCTATCTGATTGCATTATGAAAGATGAAAAGCATCCTCAGTTCGTCTATCACAAGGTGCATACAGAGAAATGCACATTCTTTTATGAACTAAAACATGGAAAACCAGATTAACACAATCCACAGGAAATGAAGAACTGCAAGACCAAGCAATGAGAGAACAGTTCTTTATGCATGTACAAAAATTCACCCTTAAATCAGATGACAGGTTCCAAAAACTGTTGAGATTTGGACACCAAGTTGTAGAGGGGCTCGATTTGCATTCAATCTTGATAAGAAAAATAGTGCTCCAGTCCAAAAGCATAACTTTCAACATTCAAAGACACCAATGAGTGGTGCATGCATTTTTTATTACACCATAGTACTCAGATATTCTAGTTAGGCACCAGACTGCTAAAAAGTAGAATCTCTAGGCCTAAAACCTGCTAAATCCCTGTGTGCTTTCTCTAAGCTGTCTGGCTTACTCCAACCCAACAGTACATGCAAAAACTGTTAACTAAATCAGGATTTCTGTTTCTCCTTCACTCCCCTTATAGTCATAAAGGAATCTCTTCTTTCCTATGAAGTGATTTAAGATCAGGAGCCAACAACTTGTTTGAGCATTATAGTTGGATGTCCCGACCAGGTGAACGTAGCATGGAAAGGAATGTGTTTTGTTTCATTTCGCATTCCATACAGCATTCTGCATCTGCTGCAGATCCAAAATAATTTACATGAGAAAAAATCTTGTGTGGAAGACATTTAAAAAAAAAAAAAAGAAAAAGGCATTTAAAAAAATCTCCTCTAAAGGAGAAAATAACTTGATGTGATATATAAGCAAAAAGACACTAAATGAAGACTCATGGATTTTTATTCTTCATAAATTGCCACCTAATCTGATTTTGGTAATGAAAGATAATTTGTGAAATTATTACTTGAATTGTCATTGAAACAATGTATTACAAAAAATATTGTTCTATTAACAAACTATGTAACTCCGTACTTGCATTGGCTGTCTCCCCATGCACTGAGAATTACAATATAACTTGATAGATTTAAATTGTTACAAATTATACCTAAAAAGAGGTTGTTTTTTTTTTTCATAAATTTTACCTCTGAAGAATTATAACAGTTTCTCACAGAAGAAAGTTTATCTTCCTCAACTCACTTCACATCTTGTAGGTTTGTTTTCAATTTACTGTTACTTAGTGTCTTTACTTATTTAGGGAAAAGTGCTAAAGGTAAGTAACACATTTTCTTAAAGACTTGTCTTACAGTCTTCAATTTAATTTTTACATTCTGAAATTTTGTATATTGTGCAAATGTAAGGAAACGCTCTATGCCAGTCTACCTACTTCCGAGGGCATTTCACTGTCACAAGGAAGCCCCGCAAAACTAAGTGATAAACTTAAATCTACAGTGGTTCATTATATCCAAAAAAGAGCATTCTTAGAGAAAATTCAGTATTTTTACAATGACATTCTGTTCTATTATAGTTGCAAAATCTACAGACTAAAAATATGCGGAAATTTTTTCAACTCTGACACTCATATTAAGCACAGTCCTACTTGTTTAAATTGAGGCACATACGTGATTTAAACATGATGTGTTCAGTGTAAATCATTGGAAATACAGTATGTCAATGAGCAATCAGCCTTTGGTAATCTCATTCTGTATTACCACACAAAGACATTAATGCCCCAATTAGTTTTTCCTATCTGTGATTATGTAAACATCATATACTCCCAATAATGTTGTTTCAGATGCTGTTGGGGTGGAGCAATAAGTGCCAAAGATTTTGGAGCTAAGAGCTCCCTCTGCAAGCTGGCATTCAACACAAAATAACATTTTAGCTTTCCTGCAATAGTTGGCAGTGTTCTTAATCTGGGCACAGGAAAACTTTGTAAGGTATTTGCACACAACATTGTGGTAGTAACTTAATATTCCAGAAGTAAATCTTGTTCTGGCTAGATTTAAAACTAGCATTATACTACTGTTATACAGCTTTCAGTTGATCATATACTGCTGAAAGTATGGGATCAAGCTCAAGGTCAAGCGTTTTAAAACTCTGAGCAGTGCGCTCTAAACAGCGGCACACATGAAGTTCAGCTTCGCTAGTAAAGTTAAGGTAGACACTGACAAACTTACTACAGCCTTGACTGTGGAGTGCAGTCCCCATTATAATGAAGTTTTAACTATATTTTCATTGCGGTAGACTGAAAATCAAAGTTTAGGAAGCTTTTATGGAGATGCTGTTTAACAAATGCCTGATAGGTTAGACTATTCACAGATGAGGCTTATAAATGCTCATTAAATTAGAAAGGCAACAATCACTTAGCTTGTATATATTGTGAGACAGGTATTTAAAGTTAAAAGAAAAGCATTTAATGACATCTGATTATTAGAATCCAAATCACTGTATAAAGCTATTCAAAATTGTTGCCCTCCTGTCCTAGCAATCACACCATAGACACCCAAAAGGCAGCTTGGGTCTGTCCTGGCTGATTGGCTCAGTGTACAATATGAGCTGTGCTGAAACAGCCCCCAGCTCTGCTCTGGATTGCACTCTCCTGGGTATGCTGTAGAAGTCTCCAGGTACCACATGTACACAGTGGAGAGCACTCAGTGCACTTTGGGAAATGTCAGGAAGTATTTCTAATTATCAATATTTGAGCAATGCTACCTGTTCAGGCCAGCCTGCTCAGAATTTAGCACTGCTGATATTTTCTTTTGATGAAGGATATGAACAAAATAACATCTGGAGATATTTAACAGTTCCCTTCACCTCCTAATAAATGAATGCCTGAGTTGATGATTCACTGCAAATTTTCTAGTAACTGGCAACTTTCTGTTGCCAATTATTTAAATATCAAAATAATATATTTGCTCGAAGCAATGAAAAAAAAAAAAAAAAAGAAGAAACAAAAGAAGAGCTGGCAGTTATTTCTTACATTATAAGAAGCTTGACTCAAACAGTTCATCCAATGAGCAAAATAGTAAATTAGCTAAAAGATACACTATGCAAAGTATCTTTCACAGTGTGTTTTGCTTTCCATTCCAAAATAACTACTAGCAAGAGAGAGAAGGATCCATTTCACAGATCCTACCATCTGGCACAGAATCCCTTGGAAGAATAACTGTTTGAACACCAAATGCTTTCATGAGAGTGAGACCACATCTGTGAGGGGCATGGAGGGCAAAAGAACTAACAGATGTGGAGTTTACTGGTGAAGCACCGGAACAAGTTGCCCAGAGAAGCTGTGGATGCCCCCATCCCTGAAGGTGCTCAAGGTTCCCAAAGCCAGGAACTGGATGGGGCCCTGGGCAGACTGACCTAGTAGGTGTCAACCCTATCCACAGCAGGGGAGTTGGACTTGGATGGTCTTTACAATTCCTTCCAACAGAAGCCATTCTAAAATTTCATGATTTTTCCTGGACTGGGAGATGTCTTCACCCAGGAGCAACCTCTGTACTAGCAGGATCAAAGCTTTTTAGGTTTTAATTATTGAAACACAACTCATTCCAGCCCTCCTCTACTCAGTACCAGTAGCCCAGAGGCACAGCAGTTCAGCCGGAATTTGAGTGATGATATGGTGTGCACAGAACTTTTGAGGCAGAGAGACAAAGTCACAGCCTTCTGCCACCAGCTTGCTTCATGTCATCACCATACTATGAAATACCATTATGACTGACCCTCTATGATATACCATAGTAGTTATCTTGTTCTAAAACTAGAAGTTTGCAGTAAAAATGACTAGAGAATTCCTACAGGAATCTGTGCTGCTTATACTTTTCAGCAAATCTACACATTTAGTTCAATGCAGTTGGAGTTTTATAATCTTCACAATTTTAAATGAGAGAATAGTCCCATCATTGCTTTAATTCATTTTTATAATCTTGTAAAATGTTGTTAATATTAACAACAAACTCTCTGTCTTTCAAATTAAGAGTTTTACTTTGCTAATCTCATTTTTGTGGCATCACCAACCTGTATTCAAAAGATCTTCCTTTTGAAGAGAATATATCAGCATCGCTGCAGAATTTTGTTAATTGACACTGAATTTTTTTCATTTAGCATCTCAGATAATAATTAGGTCTCCCCTGAACATCTTTATCAGTAACTGAGAAACACTTTTTAACATGCACACTCTGTGAAGTACGACGAGCAGTCTGGCACAGTCATTTTCGTAATTGAATAGCTGTTAGGAATTCATTTTCTTCAACAGAAACATACAACTAGAGGAAGTCTCCATGGTCCTCTGTTCCAAACTCTTGCTGCTGAAAGAATGGATATGACGCTCACTGCCATTCACAGATTGACAAAGCTTTCAAAATATTAACGAAATGAAATTAGTGAAAATGAAATCACAGGTTGGTTTGTTACCTTTCATCTTTGTGTTTTAGTGCAGCACTGAATTTAGACATTTTAAGTAGTTCTTCTTCCTCAGTTACACAATTCTTCTCAAAACTCATTACTTTTGCTCTAAGGTTTTATTTCTTCTTCACTAAACGAATCAAACTCCTTAAAATAAGCTCTACCACAACACAGCTTTACTAGAGCTATGCACAGACGAGCTCTTTGAAATACTGAAGTACAATTACTACAGCAACATGGATCTTAACACTGACTAAACACACTGCTTCTCCCAGCAATACACAGAGACAAACCCTTCACTCTCCTATGTTCTGAGCTCCTACCCAGTCCAATTTAATTTAGGTTTCTTCCACATAATTAACTGAAAGCCACATGGTTTACATACACATACATACTAGTATAAAGTACCAAAATCAATTCTGAAATACTGCACAATTACTATGCATACTACAGAACAGATTTTCAAGTAAATGTTTTCTTTAAAGACTACGATTGTAATATATCAAAATTATGCAATATTTCTAACTAATACATTTAAAACAAACAAGAAAACCTTTAAAAACAAACTTCTCAGCCTAAAGATTCAGCACGATATAAAACATTTCCTCTATTTCAAGCTCAAGATGAAGAATTCCCCACCACTTTTTCTTTCTTCCAAATCTGATCATTTGTGTTCACTCCTCCCATGTCTTTTAACAAAAGATAATAGAGGCCAAGATTTGTATCTTCAGATCTGGCCAGACACAGCATTCCCCCACACAGAGCACAGCTTCAGTGGTCCTGTCATCAATCACCGACGTAGAGAAAGGAATATGAATACTTTCTAAACCTAATAGCTTGATGATACTTGAAAAGAGATAAATCACTCTACAAGTATCTCATAAATATCATTCACTTGCAGTGAAAGCAATAACAATTCCAAGTGTATATAAAAAGCTAAATAGAAGAAATATCTATCACAGATTATGGGCAGAATAAAAACATAGAATAAACAGTTAAAAACCTCTGAGGGGAACAAAATCAGTAGGTAGGCAAAATAAACTTAAAAGCTATAAAACACTGTTGGAGAAAAATGCAGAATCACTAAGGTCTAAGCATTAAAGCTGAGAATCTGCATGCATTTCACTCCTGCAGACACTTGCCCTAGGCTACCATATTGCTGAGAGAGCGTCTGTGTAAAGATTTACAAATTAACTTGAGTTTCAAGAACTGTTACTCATCATTGCATCTTGTTTTCAATGAGGACAGTTAAAAAACTTGAAATGCTTCATCTGAAGACTAAATATTTGCTAACTTGACACTAAATTTAATTCCAGGGTGGAGAAAAGACCAAAAATTAAGAAGCATGATAGGCCAGTTTCATGAGAATTTTGAAGAGAAAACTATTTTTTCTGACTTTAAAACTCCTTTCTGCCACTTGAATTTTTATTAGGAGCTCTTTCTGTCTATTTGGTTGTACTAAAAATATGCATCCTAGCTTCTTCTCTAGCGAACGATGCTGATAATCTCCAGCTAGTGGAAAAAAATCGCACAACTAGAACATAACCTGCATCACTGCTACCTCTATTTATATCTGACAAAACAGAACTGTTTCCTAGTTGCTTCCACTTTACCCTTCAATATGTCATAAAGAATAAGGATTCAATCCACCTAGGAAACAGCCATAGCTCAAAAGTGAGAAGCTTGATGAATTTAACAAGCAGTCTGAACACATGGTGCTTCCTTGATACTGTATGCATTTCTAGCTCTTGGAAGGCCCTGAGCGTGCCTGCACGCATGAGCATGCGTAGGAATGTCTTGTTTCAAAATAAACATTAGAAACTTGAGTAATAAATATATAATTATCATCTGGATAAAATCAGATGCCTAAAATTTTATTGCTTCTGAGTATAATTACAGCAATAAAAATATTGCTGACTGATGAAGAAATGTACTATTTATGCTGCAGGGATTGCAAATCAACACTTATTTTTTTATACCCAGCCACTTAAAAAAATGCTGTCTTCATTACAAAACTTCACTGATATATAAAACAGTTCATCTTTTCTGCCTTTCTTCTTTCTGTGTTATCTTTCTTCCATGATTTATACTATTGCCATGATAATAAATTCATCAGTTCAACATAGTACTTTATGTTTAGTGGATAAAACATATTTACATAAAATGCATGTCTGTTGTCCTAAACCATATTTTCTTAAAATATATTTTGTATGTACTAAAATATTATCTCAGTAGATTAAAGCAAATATTTCCAAGCATGTCTACAAAGCACAGCTCTCAGAATTGTCCTATCTTATTTTAAAATCACATCTTTAATCTTATTTTGCTCATAAATCCCTGGAGTGAATATTAAAAAGATGGTCTATTTTACAATTGCCAAGTGGAGATACATCATCTGAACTGCATACTTAAATTTAAATGCCTTAGATCTTCCAGAAAAGTTAAAATGCTACTAGTGTTTTCATCTACATTTATGAAGTACTTATTGATAGTTTCCAAGTTCTCTCAGTAGGAGTAGAAGTGCCCCTCTCACATTCAGAGATTGTGTGGATATTGCACTATCTTTTCTATTCTCATTAGAAAAGTTTCAGGCATTAGTCTGTATTTGATTGAGCCACCTCATGATTACTTTTACATTACATCACTTATGAAGAAAAGGGGATGAAACCTGCTGTGCTGTATGAATTTTCTATTATAAAATCCAAAGACTTCACTGAAATGGCAGAACTCCAACAACTAAGGACAAGTAATTTCATACCAGTGATGACTCACTTTTTCACTCCCACAGGACCCGCTGGGGAGAGCAGAGCACTGACAAATCAGGTTGCTTACCTAGTGCTGAAGGCTACTGGGGCTAGTAAAATGACTGTGGACTCCATAACCTATTCCACACTCAGCTATGCTCACTGCTGCTCTTCTACTCTCCGTTTTGTGTTTCCTGCAACTCCCAGTCCTGCCTTGCCTTTATTCTCCATCTTTCAATAAAAATATGTTTAATCCTAAGTAAGTACAACAGAATGCATATATAGATGCATCCCCTGGCTAAAACTGGATTAATTTGCAGGAAGAGATTCCCTTACATCACCTGGCTGGTGAGCTTCCTGCCAGAATGCAGTTTACTTTCAATATTAAGAAGAAAAAGGGAGGAAAAGATTTTAAAATAAAGTTTTCTGCATTTACTGAATCTCTCAATCCATTTCTGAGCTCCTGGGTCAGGTGGGAGCATGGACTCTATTAAAGATCCCTGTGAAAGGCCAGAAGTTAAGAAGCTGGGATACTTCAGAGTAGCTGCAAAAGTGGCAGCGATGATCTAACACACAAGAAACGATACTTAATAACCATAATAAATGTAAAAACAGGATTTTGGTCATTTTCCATTAAACACAGTGTTAGGAAAGTTTACAAGCATTTGCTAAGTCAGCAAAAAAGCCACACAGCTGAAAACATTCCATATTTTAAATTTACTTTCATCTCCCATGAGAACCATGCAAATAAGAATATTCCTTTCCTAATTAGAGAACTGTCATTATGCTTAAGTTGAGTACTTTTCCAAAAGATAAAGTTTATCAGCTTTGAACAGTTAATATTTAGTAAGATGTTGTTGGGAACCTCAAAGGTTTACTAAGTAGACACAATATTTTCACAGTCTCAGAATTTACCTGAAAAAAACAAATAGAAATGGTCACACTGGTGCCTCCTTTTATCATTCTGAAATGAACTGTAACTAGGAAAGCACACAAATAGAATAATCACTGATATCAGTAGCAAAATCTTTATGGTTCAGGTAAAGTGCCTGTTGAGATTGAGGCAGCAGGGTTGGAGTTCAAAGAACAGCTCTCTATTCAAAAAGCCACCAAAGCAAGTCAGTAAAAAGTGCTGAATACAGGGTATGACTTCAGTCTTTCTCCTCAAAACTTAGGTAATCAACTTCATGTTGAAGTGCATACCTGCAGCTGAGTATCTTTTGCATTTGTGAACCCTATGAATTTCTCCTAAATTTTTAAATACTTATTTTTTCTGTCAAAAAGAATTCACTGGTTTCAATTGGAGGGAGAGAAATGCAAATTCAAATTTGACTTAGAAGATAAATTTTTGTTCACATATACAAAGGTGGTATTCAGCTACATTTTTTCTTCAGCTAGAAAGCAACTTCAGAATACATACCTATCAAGACTTTCTGCCTCCTATTTTATGAAGCTTGTGGAGCATAACTGCTGCTGTTGGTATAGATCAAAGACAGGTAATAGAGCCATGACAATTACATAACACTGCTTATAATTTCTTGTACATAGGGAATTCCTGATCACAAGTCTGACAGAAGTTTACAATAGGACTACATACAATCAAAAAAATTACTTCAGATAAAGCAGATGAAGTCTTACAGAAAAGAAAAAAAAAAAAAGAAAAAGAAAATATTAGGAAAAGTCAAATAAATTCATTGCTGAGCCTAAGAGATCAATAATGAACTAATGAGAAGTTAGCTCTTCGAACTAACAAGTAGCAAGGTACTTATTTCTTTGAGCTCAAGGGTGCATCTCAACAGTCTCTCCAAAGAGATGCCCAACAGGATAGTTTAGAAAATCCATAATGCAGTCCTAATTTGTTCCAATTAGCCACCTAGCTCACTCACACCTATAGTCCATTTTGCACATTTAAAGAGAGGCGGTTATTTTGACCTAAGGGAGTTTTCCCTAATCTTACCCAACATGACCATTCCATATTTAAGTGAGAGTGTCAGTTTTACAAGTACCTTGTTCTTAGTTTAGTTACTAAATGAAGCTGAAAGATAGAGATGACATAAATTGAAACTAAACACAACATACAAGGATATCAACTTGCTTACAGAACACCCTAAAGCTTAAGAAATAATAAACATGCTGCTACTAATGATAAAACCATAGTAAAAAAAAAAAAAGAGCATATTGGATCAACATCATAGGACTGTACTAGCCAAGACTAATTAACACCAAAGTAGTCAATGATAAAGCTTATGCTATAAATTAGCACCCTCAGAGCTATTTTTCCAACATTCCTATCCCAAGTGAATCTGATCTTTCACATCCCTAATTATGCTGGCAAGCACTATCTTAAACACAGCTATTCTTCTAGAAAACAGTTCATACTTGCAACTCTTACATACCTACAAAGCATGTGGGTTACAGCTGTGGTTATACCACTTTGATGGATTCATCAGTGCTACTATACATGTTTAGGAAATACACTATTATAAAATAAACGTCCTCTTCATTCTTTCCCTGTAAATAAAAAGCTGCCTTAAGTGTGCTACATTGCAGCACTTTAGCCTGTGATGGACTTTGACCTGAAGCAAGTGAGAGTGCCATTTTCAAAATGCCACATGAAGAAAGATCTTGACTTATGAAACAACATGTAATTGTAATGTGTGATTCAGGCAGGTAACTGCAGGAAAAATAACAGGTTGCTTTTTAATAAAAACCCTGAACATTTCAGTGTATCCCAGTATGTATTTGAAAAGATACTGCTCATGTCTTTATTAACTCTCATGTCTCACGTCTCTATTAACTGAAAATGCGTAGGCAATAATTAGGCACTGAGCCACTCAGCCTCCAAGCAGTTTATCTTAACTTCGTAATGTGAATTAGTACAAGACATATGCACTTGCTGAATAGAATGGGAGAATGGCCTAGTTTGTAGCCTAGTTGAAAGAGTTAGACGAGGAAAAATATCCAGAGTTAACTGCATAATATTTCTTCGCCAACGAAAAAAAATCAGAAATAGATTGGTACACCAAAGAATGTGTGCTTTGGATAAGCTGTATCTTGTCAGTTATGTAAGATGGACAAGAGTACTAAAACCAACACAGAAGGAGGGCAAAGATAAGAATGTTCACTTAAATTAATAACCCTGCGTGTACAGTGTGGATGATGAATCACATTTTTTCTCACTCTAATTTCTGAAGTTCTGTATATGTTAGCCACTGATTTTGTTCAGCATTAAAATATCAAATCAAGCCCTTTTAGAACAGACCACTTCCAATCACTCATACACTGAGTAAAAAGGAGATGGTAGCACATAAAATCATACCTGCTCTTCTACTATATACGCAAGCCCTACTACCAAAATAAGTACCATATGCAGAACTAATAACTAGCCAGAACAGGCACACGTCTGCTATTTCTGTTTCTGCCACAACCTCTGAAAACCTGATAGAATAACATTAGAATTTTCAGCAGCTACTTTCCTGTGTTCACTGAATTTTATCCCCTTCTTCATTCTTGCAATCAACCATTTCAGCAAAGAAATGATATTGGTTGGTAAAATGGCTTTATACATGTGACAGAAAGATGCGTTTTTTCAATTTGTGTCTACCGTTTTACTGTTGTAAATCTGCTAAATGTTAATTCTCAGTTCAAAACTAAGCAATTATTAGTTACAGACTACAACTTTCTGAACACGTCCAAGAATTACAAATTGGTGATTTTCACAGAAACTTCATCTTTGTTCTCTAAAAGAGCTTCTGAATTGCAAGTCTATCACAGTATCAAAGTAATCACAGATGATCTACTTATTCCATGCATACAGGAAAAGACACACTTTCTATCAGACCAAACTTTCCCTGCCAGAGATAAGTATAGAAACTTAGAAGTGGCCTACAGCCCACAGTGACTGACCTAAAACCACGCTCTGCTTAGAGTCACATTTAGTTCAGGCTCTCCTGTGGGATTAAATATATAAGTACAAATTTACCAGAATATACATATCACATTAATAATCTGTTTTATCTAACTTTGCATTATTAAAAATGTGCACACAATAAATTAGCATCCAGTACACTCAATTTCTCCTAAAAACGTGCTTTCAATACAACAAAAACAAACGAAACAGACAAGTAGTTTGGGAGAAGATGCGCAATAAAATTCCTAAATGCATCTCCACTTATAGACCTCTGTTCTATAATAGAATTCCAATAACAGTAAGAGTCTTTCCTGTGGGATGATGTAATACTCACCTGCTTAAGGAATGCTTAAATAATGCTTTCACCATAAAATATTTCATCTGGGAGAAATACACTATGCCAATATAACTATAAAATAGTTTGAATTCAAACTATTCACTGGAACCTTTTTCCATTCAAGTTTTCAGATAATTGATCCCTTAACATCAATTACTATTGAACAGATTCTGAAATAAGAAAATCAGCAAGGTGTATTTGTAGTTGTATGCATTTATTTGAACCTCAATAATTCAATCTCTTCAAATGAATGTAATTATTTTAGGCCATAATCATTGCAGTATGACAACTATTTTTTCAGGAAGGAAAATAAGAGTTAAATTCCTGCCTAATGGAAGCATCTGGAGCATTTTATGGATGGCTTTGAAAATTCAAGAAATGAATGCAGACTCTGAAATGTCACGCATTTGCTTCAAATTTTCTTCTGCCCAAACATCAAATACAAATGGCAAACTCCTCTGCATTCTATCTCAGAAACAGATTCAGGAAATTTCATCTCTAACTCTGGGCTACTACATCATGTTTTGTCCAGTTATCCCATGTCTTAAACCTGCAAGAGTTACATTACTATGCAACATATACAACTGGTAGAGGAGGGGAAACCTTTTCCATTCAAATTTCTTGCAGACAGAATTAGAACAAAGTGCTCAAGAACAGTACTTTCACTGCTATTTTGACGGGGTGGTCCTGAAAAGAAATAATTCACTTCAGGCAGAAGGAACTGATGTCTTTTCTTTCAGCAGCAATACTACCAAAAGAGGGAGGAAGATTACTCACAACATCAGAGAGAAAAATGCAAATGATGTCACTTTTGACAAGACCAACAATTCTAATTCACAAACTCCACAAGCTTCCAGAGACAGTCAATGACACAATTCCATAGACTAACCTTTGTGCTTTAAACACTGCGAGCACAAAGCACACTCTGAGGAGAAAAATCAAAAACTGAACTATGGCACTAGAATGTGACCCAGCTCTAATGTCAGTTTCTCTCATTTTGGATAATGAAAGATCTCGCAGAAAAAGAACAAGCTTCTAAGACTGCACAACTTGGGGACATAAAAGTTTTAGTGCAATCAGGCTTAAAAAGCGTACTTCAATTAACTGCTTTTTATGCAGGGATCATATATTATTTCTCTCTCAGATGTTTTGCTAAAAATTTTGCCTACATAATTCGATACCTGGACTGATAAGTATAAGCACTGAACACTGGAATTAACTACACAAGTCAGAGATACTTTGCATGTGTCACCCTTGGAATGGAAAAACTGAGTCAGTGACAAAGCTGAAGCTGAGGATCTGCTAAAAGTGAGCATTCACGTTGCTGCCAGAACCATACAGGTCAAATCAAACTCAAATGTAAACAGTCATATTTTGTAAAAGATTCTGCTTGGTGGAATCTTCAGAGATCAAAACAGTTATAAATCAAGTAGACTTACTGAGTACACTGTGAAGTAATGGGCCTCCACCTCTCAAAAGAAAATAGGACTTTTCTGAGCTGGCTGGGAAATCACACTTGTAAGGTTTTGAATATAGTTAAAATATTATTTAGAAGGATGAATAAAAATTAGCTCAGGAAAATAACAGTACAAAGACTGTTTTAAAACCAAATTTAATTAGCTCAGACTGCAAATGCTGGAGATTATAATACAGTGGTGACATATTCCACCTCTTTTTACCCCAAGAAAATTATAGGAAAATAAGTTCCAGAAAATACTTTGCAAGAAAAACTGAAAATTAATATCCATAGATATTTTCCTATGACTTGTCTTTCTCTGAACAACAGGGATATTTAATGAGATACATCAATATCTCATTCTACTTCTGCTAACCCTACCAAAATTTCTGCACCTCCATGTTTTAACAGAATTCTTAGCAGTTTAATCTAATTTCAATTGCTATGCATCTTAGACTGTCTTGAGATATGAATATATCTCCATGCCCAGATGTTTCAAAACCTTTTTAGATGAAAGCCCTAAACGTCTGAAGACATCTCACATTAGTGAGATGAAGATGCCACAAGGTTTGATTCTGCTATATCTAAATGTTAAAAAAGTAAGTAGCTCACAGCAACCAGAAGCAGAATGCTTCTCAGAGCCAGTTTGGCCTTACACTTGGGTGAAGAGAGACAACACATTTGTTGGCTGTAAGTGAATTTTTTTGTTCATCTCTTGGTGGCTGGTTGGTTTACATGCTGCTTACAAAGTCTACAAGCTGCTTAGTATGAATGTGGATAAACAATATTTGCACACTGAAACACAGTAACTAAATAGACAACATAAGGCAAATGGCTAAGCAAGAATCCATGGCCAACAAGGGCATGTGAGTGCTGGGACCCATTCATTGACAGCAAGAGAGCTTCCATTAGATTTTTTCTCTGCCATTTCTCCATAAAGATAGAAATATGTAGAAGAGGAAAACAATAATCATGTAGCAAAAAGAAATGCATACAGATCCATGTTGTGCTAGAAATCTCAGAAAGCAAGATTCAGCCAGGATATGAGATTGAAGAAAGTTAAAAAAACCTGTCCAAACAAGACAAAATTTTCAAATATCTGCTGAAAAAACCAGCCCAGGGTGACAGAGGCCACAAGAGAATCACATTGATGCAGAAAGAGTACAAAAAAGACTGAACAGAGGGAAGGAGGGAGGGAGGGAAGGAGGAAGAAAGGAAAGAAAAGGTAATACAAGAGGAATAATTGATGTCAGAAATATACTGAGATCTTCAACACTTTCAACAAAATACCTTGCTAAATATTTTTATGAAAACTGAGATATCACAATAAAAGACAGAAGTCCTGACATGGATATAAGCTTAAAAAACAGAATAGAGAGGACAGGAGTAAGTTATATTCTCAGAACAGTGTGCACATAGAACAGAGGTGGGATCTATTACAGGATCTACATTATTCAATTCAACACATCCATAAATGTACTGTAAAAATGAGTAAGCAACAACATGAGTTTGCTGGTGAAACGAAGTTTGTTAAGGTACAGCTGACAAATTAAATGAAGAAACATCTCAAAAAAATTACAGTTTTATTTGACGACAATGCAAAATAGGTGGTGGGAAAGATCTAAAAAGCAGTGTAAGGAGTTTTAGCATTTCCTTTTGTTTTCATCAGTAACTCTGAGTAAACAATACTTACTTAAAGCTGTAGAAGTTACTGATTTCCTGATAATTTTATTCCAAAATCTTGATATGCATTATTTCTATTTTCCCAAACAATGTTAAGAATTAAGAAGTTCATCAATATCTTAAGGCTGTGCACGGGGAGTAAAGTGCATTTTTCAATCTTTAATTTATCAGGCTTTTGCCACCAAGATTATTACTATCACACATCATTTTTTACACACTTCAGCACCCAATAAGTTCCATAATAGATGATTTCCATATGATCAACCTGATTTAAGCAAAAACAACATGAACTGCAGCTTAGTAATTCAAACATGAATAGAAATCTCGAGTGCTGCTTCTAACCATTGTAAATAAATACCCAAAATTCAGACTGGGACTGGATTTCTTGATTCCTGCTTATAAGTGGAGGGAGAGGGTGAAAGAGGAAATTAACACTCCAATATAGACTTGATGGCCATTGCCTCCACTGTACAAATTTTAAGAGCTATCATACTTTGACAACTGTAGCAAAAGAAACAGGCTTCAGTTACTAACAATGTACAGTTTGATGGGAATTTCTTTTGGGGTTTAAATGGCTGAAGAACTTCAAAAGCTTTCCTGGTCAAATATAGTAACAAAAACCCTTATGCTACAGATTGTGTTGTGAGTTAATCCCGCGAAAGCAGACAAGCATCACACAGGTGTTCACATGCTCCCCTCCAGGACCCAACCCTATGGGACATGGGAAGAGGAAAATAATAGTAAAAGAAAAAGAAAAAAAAAAAGCTGTGGTTTGAGATAAAAATTGCTTAATAAGCAAAAGAGAAGTGAAAGAAAAGAGAAGCAAATTACGCAAAGGCAATTACTCACCATCTCCCATGGGTAGACAGATGTCCAGCTAGTTCCCAAGAGAAAGACAGCTAACCTCCTCATACTCCTTTCTCTCCCTTTTTATTCTAAGCATGAGATTATGTGGCATGCAGTACCTCTTTGGTTAGCTGGGACCAGCTGTCACACCATGCTCCTTCCCAGATTCCTGCGTCCCCCTTGAACCTACTTGCTGGTGGGACACTATGCAAACACTGTTCAGCAATAACTAGAACACGGTGTGTTATCAGCATTGTTTCTGTCAATCTAAATCTAAAACAGAACTATGTGAGCTGCTCTGAAGAAACTTAACTCCGTCCCAGCCAGACCAGCTACACCGAGGAAGTTATACAGCGGAAATTCACATGGCACAATAAAAAATTCTGAAGCATAACAGATATCTTTGCCATTGGGTAAACAAAGGGAGTAAAAATTACTGTTCTTTGCCTGTAGAAAATGTGCAATTGTTAGTCATCTTTGCCATACGATAAAATACAAAACTTGGAAGAGAGCACATCTGTGATAGAAGATGACTACAGTAAAGTACTGAAACAGTATCAACATTAGTAGTCGAGCGAGCTTTAACTCCATAAAATCCTATTAGTTTCATACCTCAGCTATAAAAATTAAATTTTGCATTGATACAATAAAGTCTCTGGGGAAGAATCTAGCAACCTTCCAATAAAGATGAAAAGTCTCTTTATCAGGGAATGCAGAGATAGGACATTCAGAGAATGGTGAGATCAGGTTGCCCAGAGAAGCTGTGGATGTCCCATCCCTGAAGGCATTCAAGGCCCAGTTGGATGGGGCCCTGGGCCGCCTGATTAAGTAGGTGACAGCCCTGCCCACAGCAGGGGGTTGGAATGAAATGATCTTTAAGGTCCCTCCTAAACTAAGCCATTCTACAAAATTAGGGGGAAAAAAAAAATATATATATATATACACATGAAAAATTTCTGCCATTTTTTTTCCTTAGAGAAGAACACAAGAACACAAAAACCATGAGGAAATGAACACAATAGCAAGCTTATAACATTTTTAAAAATACCTCTGAAGCATACCTAGCAATTTTAATAAGCTTCTTTTTTTGTTTTGCTCCTCCATGTAGTCAGAGCTAAAGCCAAAAAAAGCACATGCATGCATCTCTATAGGTGAGTATTTTGGGTACATGTTAAATGATGCCTTTGGGGAACAGCATGTAAGAAAAGTGAGAAGAATAATTTTTGATGCTCTTGGTTTGATGCCCTACTTACTCCAGGAGTAAAAAATGTAAGCACTGTTTTAAGCCAGGAATTGCAGCACTGTTCGCAAACAAATACAACAGACGTCACATGTTTTAATTAAGCGAGTTAGCAATGGAAAAAGAAAAGTTAAAAAGCAGTTTGTTTGCAAACAAAGCTGTATGTCAATATTCCTTCTTTTTAAATGTTTGTATGTTTCCAATAAGAGATAGTAGGTCAACATCAAAGTTTTCTTAATATGGAAAAAATGTCAGATAACAGATAACTAATAACAGATTTAAAGATCAAACTCAGATTTGATATTCATAATATTTGTTTTTGCAAATGGTTCCAATTTAGTGTTTACTCCCTATCACATTGAAGTATCTGCTATAATTAAACCATACAAACTAGCAAGTTAGATAAGAGTGTATCTCCCTTCCCCAAGAGAACTTGCCATTTCCCCTTTCAAACTCATTTGCTCACAAAAATTTTACTCTATTCTTTTAAACTATTCTAGAACAGTATTATTTTATACAATTGAAATATCCGTAAAAAGAAATAACCAATTTCTGACTTAAAATTACTGACTAAAATTCCCAGAATGGTTGAACCAGGCTATGAAATCAAGGAAATTTAAAGACCAATTTCATGAAGGCTAGATTTTTAAGGATAAGTTTAAGTGCCTTTAGCTGACATGGTGATGTCCAATTAAAAGTTCAGGAGTGAAATGAGTCTAAAAGGGTCACGTGTAAAAGGCATAAAACATTGATCTTGTCATATTCTCTGCCGCTTGTTAAAATCCTTGAAGCTGTAAGAGCAGAGACAAATTAAGCAAGCTTCCAATCTTCTCCTGATAAAAACTCAGACAATTATTTAATGAAAACCCAAAAGATTACCAATTATTTTTCTAAAAAACTCTTCTTCACACTGGGAATTTAGTACCACACTGCAAAGTTAGCTTGCGGAAATGCTTTGAGTGCCTTTAATAAAGTTGCACAGTTGTACTAAATCCATTAATTTGTTACCTATTTTTGCTAGGGGAGGATGAAGACTTTAGGGGAAACAAAGAAAAGAGAGAGAAGTGACAGAGAAAGGTAGTAAGAGAAGCTGAGCAAGCAAGTATAAGAGCACCTGTGCACCATTTCAAGGTGGACAGACTTATTAATATCCTGAAAATCACAGTGACAATTTGTTGACCAATATGATCATGCACCAGGCTTCGAGTACCTACTAAAATTAGCAGCACGCAGTTCCGGTTCCTGCAATAGTGCACACAAGAACTTTGAAAGCAGAACTAAGACTTCCAGGCTTTGTGTTAAATAATTTACCATAAGTGTTTATATTCTTTCCTGACTCAAAGTATTTATTTAGAACTATGCCTCCTTGTGTTTTGCAAGCATTAAATTTGGAAATCGTTTTCTGTAAAAAAAAAATAACACAAATATTTCACTGACAGAAACAAATGCTCATCAAACATAAAAAACTATAGAAATGTGATAATACACAGCTGTTACAAATAGTAAGTCTACACTTTAATACTGTGCTATTTCTGGGAATTCTTTTAAATTTGATTTTATGTGAGAAAGCCTGACAGACAAAACATTCTGATGATAAATCAGCAAAATTGACTAATGTTTCCAATCATATACTTTCTGAACAAAGTCCACTGAGATTTACACACATTCACACCGCAAAATATAAGAATGAATGCTGATCCTGGAGAAAAAAAAATAAAGAGAATCATCAAGCTGGGTCTGAAAGTTATCTGTAATTTTTCAGGTGTGTAAAAGTACTGACAGAGTGCAATGATTCTCCACCATGCATTATCTTCTTCATCAAAGCAAATGAATATTATCAAAAAGTATCCACCAAACTAAAAAATTCTGATTTGAAGATAAGTTTAACATTACAGACATTAACAATATTTCTGTGTGAGCCATTCCCAAGGTAAATGGGTGGTTCTATGATTTCTTGAGTATCACCTCAATACAGCTTCCTTGAATAGTTGTGTATCTTTCATTCATGGAAATTTCCTTCAAGAATTACCTATAGTTTTATTTAAACGTCTGCTTACAAACATTTCAATCATATCAGTTCTACCTATTGCAAAATATGGAGTTATGACTAATCTCAAATTATTGTACATAATAATTAACTATGAAGGATCAAATAGTGTCTCGTGTCCATAAACATCAATCAGCATTGGTGAATGCCTTGCTTGGCCTTAAAAGCTTTAATAAGCTTTTAAATTTCAGTGAGGTTATTGACACAGACAGTTTCAAGCTGGATGTGGTTTCCCTCTCTGTCCCACACACTTAACAGCCCAGATCACTCTGGCACTTTTAGTTCATCACTCACTTACCCCATCTTCCTTGATGAAAGAATGAATAGTCTGCAAGATCATGCTACTTAAGAGCTCAGTTTCTGGCTCTTGAAAATAAGACTTCCATAAATAGATTTTTCTATCCATTAGAACATATTATATCATTACAGCTGATAAGTAGAAACATAAAAAGCACTATCACGAAAACAGGGAGAATTCTCCAGCACCCCAATTGTTCTAATTAGATTGCAATCATCTGATCAAATTCTATATTGATTGTGAAATGAAATAAGCAGCATACAGGGGCCCCAGGGAGATTATTACTTTAATAATAATAGTAGCATATGGACTAACTAGTATTTTTTTAAATTTAATTGACATACTTCAATATAAAACCATTAGCCATATAGTGTACTATAAAAATATATATAAAATAATAATAAGCTTTTGTGATATCAAGGCTCCATTTCAATATTATTCCATTGTTCAGAACACAGAAGTATCACATGCAGTTGAGGTTCCCTCTGAAGTCTTGCAGTTTGGATGACATGAATCAGACATGGATATAATATTGTGACATTATCTATTGTGTACTCTGGTTCATTAGAATTCTTCAAATAAAACAGTGTTTTATTTGCGACTCAAGACTAATTTGGCTTCTTTTTATAGCTTTTCCTCCTAGTTTGCAGAACGAACTGTCACACATTAGATTAGATTGCTATTTCAAAAGAACATTCTGATATGATATATCAAGATACCATACCAATGCAGTTCTCAGAGTAAGGTACTTGTACTAAACTCACTTGCAGCTTTGTCAACCTTGTCACCATCGCAGACTATTAATACCTTCTATTAAAACTGGATTTGTCTCTCTCTTATTATAATAACGTTTATGAGAGAAATAACTGTTTGTGAACAGACTGTGAACACGCATTCAGTTTGAGCAAATGGAAAGTAGGAAGCAGTTCTTTTAAACAGCATATTGAAGCCTTTTCCTTTAATTTTCCTGACTAACTGCTTGGAGTACAAAATATTCAGTAAATTATTAAATATCTTTTTCTAAATATAAAATAAGCACTGCATTTAACAAATGAAAATGAAAACACACTTTACCATCATATCACTTCCAATCAAAAATGTACTCCTTGGTTCCAAAAGCATTTCACTTCCCTTTCCAAAACATTATGTATACACAAATATATAAAATGTATCTATTAATCTCAAAAGGATATATATCTCTCAGAAAGGATTTATTTCAACAATCTACTTTTCTAATGTAGAACCTTAACCAATGCCCTTAATATTCTTTTATTTCTCTCATATCAACATATCATCACACCTACTTATATATATACCTTACAAGTGTAAAATAATTTCACCTCTATTTCAATAGTAATGCATCTCAGTAAATTATTTGCCCATTATATTTTACTCAAATTTAAGAACTAGTAAAAGTGCATATCAACTGTGCATGTTGTGATGATATGATGATATAGTGATGAAATAACCTGTCAGCTAAAGGGAAGCTCCATGAAGAAATCTGTCATCAATCTTCTTCCAAAATAATTCATACTTTCCAGAGACTTCCAGATAGTGGATACTGACAGAAATTGCAACTACAGCCCAAGCATCCTGCATTACAGCAGCTGGTGCTTTTTACGGTTTCACTTCCTACAGACTCCCCATCATGCCAGTATTAAATTCACTGTTCCATTCTCAAGCGTGCAACTTGTATAAGTGTGACAGCATACACTCTAGCTAGCAAGCAGTGAACAGATACCATATCTACTAAAAGGACAGATGTGATTACAAGTTTGCTGGAGAGTCAAATTCTTATCAAAATGATACACATGAACTTTCACTTCAGTAAAAAACAAATTGAGGACTGACCTATTACCTAATGGGTTGCACTTGAAGTAAAATACCTTGGTGACTTCTCAAATCATGCTCTGAAGTATGAAGTCTTTGTGAGTAGGACACATTTTAAAGCAGGCGTGTCCAACCATCCCCCAGGCAGCATGTGGCCCTGGAGAGCTAGTAATGTGACCTCATAAACTTCCAACACTTATTGCGATTTTTAGTGATATCTTTCATGACTCAACTGTATGTAGCTGAAGCCCAGGCTGCATAGATGAATATGGAATGCTGTGCAGGGGAGAGCAAAGTGAAGAGCAAAGTGAAGTGCTAACACTTCTTCTCACAACTGCCGCACACATTCAGGTGAATTAAAGCTCACACGTATTGCACATTACATGAGTATATTGAGTGCTTTTGCTCTTTGGCAAATAAAATGCAGTGATTGCCAATAATGATATTTCAGCCTACTTACACATGGGCATGCCTGTGAAGACACATGCTTTTTTATTAAAAAGACACGTAAGTTTTCTTATTTAATTACTAAACTTGTGCTTGTATTATTTAATAAAGTAATATACCAAATTAACACAGAATTAACACAGAAGAAATAGTCAGAACACATGTGATGCTTACAAATTTTGTAATTTTCAACTTCTCAGAAAGCTTAAAAATGTGTAAGATAATTTGTGATATTGGTGGACTTGACTGCTCATTTAAATGAGCTAAACATGTACCTGGGTGGCCTGGTCTTGTGGGTGGCAACCCTGTCCATGGCAGAGGGTTGAAACTAGATCATCTTCAAAGTCCCTTCCAACCTAAGTCATTCTACAAGTCTATGGTTATAAAAGATCTTCCATTCAATCAGCTTCACTAACTGCTGTTATGAGCTTATATGCATTTGGTCCATCTGCATACAAAACATAATACACTCCATTTAAGAGGAAACAAATACACTTACACTCAAGTCATGTTGTAATCTTAAAGTATGACCATGATAAAGGGTTCTTTTGACCTCCTAGAGCTACTTTTCACCAATTATTCAAATGACTTTTGTCATAGGAAGACAGAATTCACCCTGGAAGAACTGAATTTTGAGAGCACCAGACAGAAGTCTGAAAATAGATGTATGCTCTTTAATCTTAAACAAACGAGAAAGGACCTACTATCATATAATAACATCAGTCCCATACAAAATATTTATGGTTGGCACCAGAAGTTTGCAAAAGTATAAACTAATAGGTATTGATACACATAGTCAATAGAATTTGGGGGAAAATCTTGTTAGATATATTTTTGTCAGGTATATCTATAGAGAGCTTTCGTCAATTACAAACAAAATCAAAAACATTTCTCAATTAAAAAATATCAGGGAAGACTACATTAATCCTTCTATACTAAAAATTCCATTGAACATCTGACTTATTTCCTTGTTTGTTGTTGACTAGGTTGTAAAAATCTCTACAAAAGCAGCAAAAAGCATTTCTACAGTGGATGCAAGGCAGTCTCTACCTTTCTGGTTGGCAGAATGCATTTCCCGGTCTAAACAGTTTATTTCAAATAGTTTCTATGAATGCAAAAGATGCCGGAGTGCCATTTCTTTTTCCCTGCAGCTGAAGCAATTGGCTGTTACTGGAGACATGGATAGTGTTTGCTTCACCACCTCTATGCTGTGCTCTAATTGTCACCTGAATTCCAAACACTATCTTGATGGGGAGAGTAAAATTCATCAGAATCACTGATTAAAAATGTTTTCACTACTTTTTATAGGCTCCAAAGCAGAAAAGGAAAAAGAAAAAAGAGCCGTGACTTTTTCATGTTTTAAAAAAGTGTTTGCCATTTGTTCTTCTCTACTCAAAATGCAAACATTTTTGCCTATAACAACAGGTCCTTCTCGATTTTGATCGAGAACAAGCAAGAATCTTTCTGTGACTCTTTCCATGTCCTAATTAATCCCCTCTGATTTTGTTTTAGATGAAGATTCTATCATTAATCATATAAATCACAAACATAGATATTTTGCAGGAAGAAAAAGAATTACATACCTTATGTTGGATAAGGAGTCCATAAACCAAAATATTTTTCCTTTTCATTTCCCTTGCAAATTTCTTCATTCTAGTTAGTTCTTCCAAATCAATGCTGAAAGAAGTATTTTCTGAAGTACTCAAGTGAACCTGCAAAAGAACAAATTTGAAAAAAAAAAAAAAGCACTTTTTCAAATTGTGTTATTTTAGCCTAGCTGTTTTTAATATCTCATGCCATTGTTACACTCAAACAAGAACACAGGCAAATCAAGGTTTCTCTTAGGTTCTATTCAAGTTGAGTTCCATCACTCACGTATTTAGTGACAAGTATTTCTTTTCAAAGAACTGTGAAATCAATACATCAGAACAAAGCAGAACACATTGCTGTAATTAAATAATAACTAAAATAGAAAACAAACATTCTTTTCTAAGTTCTAATCTATCTTTCACAGATTCTTACTTATCAGGATAATGGAGAAATAAAGCTGTTTTTCTCAAGCATCTTAAAGGTTTTCCAAATGGAATTCTATTCTTCTAAGTTTTATTTCAAACTTACTAACCTCTCAGTGTAGCATATTTGTTTCACTTAAATGAAATACCTCATGCTTAAAAAATAGAAACTACTGCAATATGACTATCCTGAACTCCTGGGCAGGAAAAGGCAGGTCTCGCACCCAGTGGGGATGCTGCACAAACAATGCAAGTCTTAGAAAACCTAAGCTGGGAGGTAAGAACTAAATAGCTTAGGGTTCTGTCTACCACTTTCCAAGATTTAAGCATTCCCACAGCTTAATCAGTTCATTTCACAAAGTTCCTGTTAACTACAGAAATCAAAATTAAGGACGATAATTTGTAAAATTTAGGTATCTCTTAACAGTAAAAACTTTTTCCACTAAAATAAGAAAATGTATTTTCTGGCTGAATAGTTCAATCCCTATAAAACTTATCTTTAAGTTATACAGAGAGGAAGAAACAGAGGTAGCTTGAAAGAGCTGTGATTACAAAATATATTTCAAGTTCCCTTTATACCTCATGTTCAATTTATCCTGACAGATAATATGCATTTACTCATTTTCTCTTCCTACATTTTTTAAGAAGCTGTTTATTATGTGCATATTCACAAGTAGCAAAGCTGTCCTCTTCAAATACACAGACAGAGATTAATTTCCAAACACTCATAGTTTTGACAAGGTTACTTTTGACAAAAAAGCAAAGCTTAGTATTGCTCCTCTATGGATATTTACAAAAAAATTTTAAGCCTGTTGTTTTGAGACAACATGACCTAACTCATCAAGATTTACTTTTTCACCGAAGTGCAAATGCTAGCAACTAAGAGCTGAAGTACTAGAATTCCCTTATTTCTACACTACCAAAACCAGAGTAGGATCACATCTATTCAGTTACATACTTGCATCTACAGACGTGAGAATAAATTATTATGAAAAGTAACATCAGTTTAAGAATGCTATTATTATGGGTATAGCAGGGTTGGATTGAATATTGGTGAGAAGAAGGTGAAGTAACTGCATGAAATTTATCACTGCACTTCTTACTTCTCCTATGACCAGATACAATAGTCCAGTTGTTGCTCCAGCTTACAGATGCTGCAAAAAGCTCCCTTAAGAACCAGTACAAAGGAAAATTAATGCAAAGGAGGGAATATGGACTGAAGTCATTGTTATGTCCAGTGCAAGATCGTCCTTATACTAGGATCATTCTTCCCAAGCTGGTTAAACAGATAACACAATAGTAACACCTGTCATTTTTGCATCCAAAAAATGTCAAACGCAAGAAGGAAAGATAAAACTGGCTCTCAATTATCAAAATGTTACAAAAAAATTACAACTATTGTGAAATCAAAAACAGACAAAAACTTTCTGATTATGGAAAACTCTGAACTGTTCTTCAGGCTGAAAACAAAATGTTATTGATTACAAGAATAGAATGGAAGCAGGTAGCTGCTTTCTTTGTTTATCTTTTCAATTCTTCACAAAAAGGAACCGTTTTACTTTTGAGAGTAGATGAGAACAGTGCTTCCAGTATAGACAATACCTAAAACATATGCATATAAATGCCATTACATTGCTTAAACTTCTGAGTCACTTTGTCTGAGAAATATTTATTTGCCCTTCTATAACAAAAGAGAAATGACCCATAAGTTACTAACAGTACATTCAGGTTCTATATTAACTTAAGTATATGACAAAAAATAAAGCTGAGAATCCCACTTATAAGCCTTATTGAAGAGGACACTCAACATTAATTAAAGACTGCTGAAAGAAGTTTCTACCTCCCAGACATTACATCTGTAATGAGTTTTAGGGATGGGAAGTTTAAAGGACTTAAATAGTTCCCAGTAATTAATATGAGACAATGATTTGTTTAGCTAATATATTAGTTATTTAAAACATACTTTCCAGTCCACCTTCAACCTGTTCTTTCAAAAAGATACCACATAATGTAAAGTGTAGCACAAAATGTCTCTCTATAGCTATGATACTTCATTGTTTAGAGCTTATATTTACAAATATGTGTATCTGTGTTTTAAATGCTACCAACTGCTTCTACGTAGTTGTAAGACTTTTCTCCCACTGCCCAGTTTTGGGAAATTTCAAATATTTGTTAGGAACAATAGAAGAATTATATTGCCTGGACAACAGCAAGGGAACTAAATTTATCATTTCCTCTCGTAAAATCATTGAATCGTTAAGGTTGGAAAAGACTACTAAGATCACCTAGTCCAACCACCAAACCATCACCACCTTGTCCTTAAGCCTACACTTTTCTTGAACGCCTTCAGGGATGGTAACTTGAGTTTATCCTAAAAGGTGTTCACTGAAGTAAGTAGTGCATGCAGCAGACTGCTCAAACAAGTACACTTTCATTTAAAATGGTGCTGAATACTACAATGACTTTGAGATCTGCTACATTAGAGATAAAACCCGAGATTTATAGTGAGTGTTACCATTATTTGCATCCACATCTACTTCTCAGGAAATATCATGCCGACAATATTATACCTGCAATCGTTTAAACAAAGTCCCAACATTCCACATTTCACAGGAGTTAGACAATTTTAAGGGCCCTTCCAGGCCAAACCAACCTATGATTCTAATATTCTAATTGATTAACAATTCTAACTTTAACACAGTCAATGATACCCATTTTTCCATTTGGAAAATACTAGATCTTCACTATTTCTCATTTATTTATTGGCCCAGTAATAAAATTTCAGAAGAAAAAAAAAAATCAGAAGTAAACTCTCAGTTTTGTCTCCAGATCACTAGACTATGCACTTTGGAAACCATTAAGGCTCCGTGTAAAATTATTTGCCTGTTTTTCAAGGCTATTGCATAGGGAATTAGACTAGAAAATCGTAACAGATTATTATACATTGTTGTTGGATAATGTAATATAGTCTAGAGGCATACTCTTTGGTGAGATATGGCATTAATGATGCTCATTCAACCCAATGCTTCTTATCTCTATTTATTAAGCCAAAAAATATAATGACAGAATTGTAACTGGTTAGAGTGCATAGACTTTCAAATCTCCATTTTAACAGACTAAAATAAAAGTCACGTACACCTTCAGCTGTTGTCTCTATGAAATGTTAGAATTATCCTGGCAACAATACTCAAAGAATTTCAGCCAATACACTTCAAAACATTCGCCACATATCAGAATATATGCTTCAATCTCATAGCATTTAGATAAGTATGCTAGTTAAACTCCTATATACTTCACAGTTCATTTTTAATACTTGATACAGAAAAGCAATAATAATTTTTAAAATTTTTAAAAAACTACATAACAGAAAAATAAAGGCATTCAATTTTCTTTCTATTGAGCATTCTAGCAGATGCCATCATTTGTGGCATCCCCAGAAGAGATGGAGAACAACAGAACAGCAAAAGTTAGCAAGTCAATATGAACAGCCATAAGTGATCTTTTACAGAACTATATAATAATTTACCTTTTGCTTGTGCTGGTTTATTCTCTGTCAGAATGCACTACTTTTGCTGAAATGCAAATGACACTCTTCACAGATTAATTTACACTTCAAATTTTAAATTTTATTCAAACATAGCAGTGTCTCTCAAAATAGTCTAAACAGAGAATAACTGTTAAAAAACACTTCATTAGATACTTTCTACAGGAAATTATAGGATTTACATACTGAAATAAGAACAACTGGATGTAAGAGAGGAATACTTGATTCTTCTAACATATCCACTAGCTGCTGGATTTCTTCAGTGGCATACTTTTTATCCTAAATGAACAAAAAAGATCAGAATTACTGAAAACATCAAAGAATTATTACATTCAAAAGGAATACAAAGGTCCATTATTTACTAAAAAAGTTTTTTGTTTATTTTAATGCTTTTGTCAGATAAATTATGATTGTTTGAAAAAACTGGAGACAAAGAATACTACCTTCAAGAAATATATACAACAAGCTTAAGGATCTTAATGGATCTCAGATACAGTTCAACCAAACACTTCTGTTCCCATACAAGGGCCCTTATTTTGGCCACACTGGCAATGCACAGTTAGATGACTACACACAAGATATTCTTCTTAAGGCACTTCACTATAATCTCTACAAAAGGAAATTTTAAATAACTTTCAGTTGCACCTCTCATTTACAGGTGGCTTAGGAATATACTAAAGGAAGTACGAAACCAGGAGAGGAACAATGTAACAGGAGGTCAACAGTTGACTTGGATGTATATCAGAAAAAAACAAATGTCAGTACAGATAAATCAAGGGGTTAGGAAAAAATGTATTATTCAAATACGTAACTCTTACTTGCTATTACTAGTAAGCTTTAGTGCAAATGATAAAAGCATACATCCTTCCTACTTACATTTATGCAAGCAAAATTGTAGCGCTGTCCCAAAAAGATGTTCTGTAGATGGTTATCTCGTTTGCTTAGAGATATTGATATAGTTTCAACCTGATTAAAAAAATACATATTATTACTTCATGAATTAGATTTTATATACGTGAAAGCTTCTACAATCATCCAAGAGATTGTTAATTCAAATGGCGTAAAAGTGGCAAATATTATTTTCTATGTAAGAATTAAATACTGCTCAAACTTTTAAGTTACTCAACAGTGCAGCACAGTCCAACAGCCTGCAGAGGTTTTTGAAAATTTTTCCTGAAATGTGCTGCTAGAGGAAACCACTTCAAAATCACCCCTGAAAGTATCATATACACTAGAGCTACAGCCTGGTTTAGGGTGTTCAACTATTACCAGAGATGAAAGGCTGCTAATACAGTAAGACAACCAAATTATTTCAGTTCTCTGATTCTGAGCAAATCTTTATGAAGTTCAAAAAATACATAAATATTGTCTTCATAAATAAATAAAACACATGATAAAGTATATGTGAAGAAACTGTTGCACAGGTATACTGAAATTTTGTTTACAAGAATCATTTAGAATTTCTCCTGAAAAGAGAACATTTATTTTGTAACACCAACTATGAAATTGAACTTCTGCTGAAGCAAAATCAGGAATTCCAGATGTATTCACAATCTTCTACGTAATGAAAGAAACAGGAGCATACTCTGCAAGACTTTTCAGAAGGTAAATGGAACATGACCCAAATAAGCAGTCCTACTTTTTCCCCAGTATACCAGAATGCACAATGCTTAAGCATTCCAGAATATTCAAAAATAATTAAGTGTATCATTTTTCATTTAACTTGAACAATTTGATAAAGTAGTACAACAAGCTTTTGTTTTACAGCTATATTATTCAGGAAAAATAAACAGAGAGGAATTAGATTCCTCTCTTGGAAAAGTAAGCATAGAAAGGACTACATTCTGTAAGGGGTGGAATCACAAAATGGTACCAAGACAAACATATATAAGCAGTATATGCATATGCACACATCTCCTTTCACTGGTGGGTTGTTCAGCTAAAGAGCTTCTCAAATCATAAACATACAATGCCTGCTAGCTTCTAAAAAAACCCTTCCTACACGAGATGCCTAATTCTGCCCCTTTCCTTCTATGATTTCATTGAAACTATGCATGTGTTCTCAAATGAACACAGGCTCATGCAGCACGCACACTCCTCTAGTAACATGCAAACAAGAACGCAAGTAGCTATCTTCATGTTTTTTGCATATCACTTCACACTGGTAATTTTTCTGGTAAACTAAGCGAATTCCAAACTAGTAAAGTCAGTTTAAATTCTATGAACTGAAAAATTAATGCTTCTCTATATCATCATTTTTTACTTCATTCTACTAGAATACTAGGAAAAAAAAATATTGAACATGCCATTCTGCAAACAAATAATAATAAATTCTTAAAAAATAATTTTTGCACTCAATTCAAAAGAAACACATTAAAAAAAAAGAAGGAAGAAAGCATGTCTCTGGAAAGGCTTAGTAGAGTTACATATTGATTTATTTGTTAAAAAGCAGACTCTAGAACAGCTGGGATTGTGCTACCGTATCTTTTCTAAGTTCTGAAAAGTTATGAAAAATAAAATAATCATAACATGTATACTACTGTTTTTATTTCTCATATCATTGGCCAACATAGGCATGATTTTTTTTTTCCCAATGATGTGCAGAATCAGTATTTTTCATGCAGTGTATTTAAAGATTCACAGATCATTTCTGTCTAGTTTTATCCCAGGTTTCTTGTTTAATGTTTTCAAGTTACTGAAGACATAGTACCAATGATGATAACCCTTGCTTTTATTCATCTCACTCAAATAATAACATAAATATAATTAAGCAATGATCCCTGATAAAATGGTTCTCCAAACTGGTGTCCAAGGCAGCTTTTCAGCCACTCTGCCCTAGATCTCTAGTGAGGAATGGGGTTTCTGTAACAAAAATGCAGGGCTCAGCACTAGGTGTTGTTAAAACTCATACAACCAGACTGAGCCCATTGATCCAGCCTATCCAGATCCCTCTATAGGGCCTTCATGCCCTCAGGCAGATCAACACTTTCACTGAATTTAGTGTCATCTGCAAACTTAAAGTCTAGATTTCATCCATAGCCTTTCCATCATCTGGTCATAGAAGGTGATTAGGTTGGTCGAGCAAGACCTGCCTTTCATGAACACTTACTGGCTAGACCTGATTCCCTGATTGTTCCATGTATGCTACATTACTGCAGTCAAGACGATCGAGGGGAGTTTATTCTGCTCCCCCACCCCCAGACTTCCAGCTCAGGGGGCTGAGTAACCTGAGGACAACTGTCCTGACTATTAAAGACAGAAGCAAAGAGGGCATTGAGAACCTCAGCCTTTTCCTTGTCCTCAGTGATAACGTTCCCCACTGCAAGGCAGGAGATTCTCCCTCCTCTTGTTCTTAATTTATTTGTGAAAACGTATTTTATTATCTTTAACAACTGTGGCTAGATTAAGTCCTTGTGAGGTTTTTGTCTTTCTAATCTTTCCTCTGCATACCCTATTGATATCTTTACACTCATATCAAGTTGCCTGACCCTTCTTCCAAAGACCATAAGCTCTCTTTTTTTTTTGTCCCTGAAGTCTCAGCAAAAGCTCCCTGTTTAGCCAGGTCTGTCTTCTTCCTTTCCAGCTCATCTTCCAACACAGGGGGCAGTCTGTTGCCTAGTCCTGAGCCTTTAATAATTCCTTCTTGAGCAACATCCAGCTTTCCTGGACTCCTATGCCCTTCTGGACTGACTCCCAAGGGATTCTCTCAACCAACAATCTAAACAGTCCAAAGTCTGTCCTCCAGAAGTTCAGGGTAGTTTTGTTGACCCCATTCCAGACCTCACCAAGGAAAGAAAACTCAATCATTTCATGGTCATTATGACCAAGACAACTTCCAATCACTCTGACCATTCCTTCTCTGTTCATAAACAGCAGCAGACCTAATGAGATGCTTACCCTGGTACGCTCTCTTATCAGCTATGTCAGGAAGTTTTCTTTCACACGCTCCAGGAATCTCCTAGACTGCCTCCTCTCAGTTGTACCAGCACATGTCAGGTAAGCTGAAGTTCCCGCCAGAAGAACCAGGGCTACTGACCAAGCGAACTCAGCCAGCTGCCTATATATAAACACTTTGTTTCTTCATCCTGGTTGAGCAGTCTACAACAGACTTTCAACAGGACCTTAGCCTCACTGGCCTTTCCCCTGATCCTCTCCAATAACAACTCAATGTTATCATTGCCAGTATTGAGCTCCATAGAGTCTAAAAATTCTCCCTAATACAGAACCACCCAACCACCTATCCTTCATTGTCTATTCCTCCTAAAGTGCTAGACATCTTCGCTCAGACTGATTTAATAGAGTCATCAAGAAAAGAATCAGTCTCATATCAGTAGGAATCCTTTCACTTTATTCTTTCATTACCTTGGTTGTGGTAATTTTATGTATGGTTTATTCAAATGTCCCATAGGATCAGATGCTTGACCCACCCAACTGCTAGTCGTTTCTGCAATGAAAAGATCCAAAAATGTCGGAGATTTTAATTAATTCTGACACAAATGTGACTTGAAGTTATTCAATTTGGCTTCAAAAAGGTGATTGTTCAAACAAGTTATTTCCTTTTTCTTACTGGCTTTGAAGTGCTTCTTATGACATTTTTGTGTTTAAAAGCAAAAGACAGAGATGCATAAAAGTGTGTTTGCTTAAGTCAGTGTTTAAAGATTGGACTTCTTTTCTTAACATGGGAAAGTGATGTCTTCCTACCAATTGCAGAACAGATTGAAGAGAGAAAAAAAGGAAAACTAGTAATGGATATAGTATCAGTGAAGTGGAAAAAGATTTCTGCTCCATCACACAGCTACTCAGACAAGAAAAAAAATCTTATTCAACTCTACTAACATTTTACATTTTAAAATGTGGATATGCAATTGATAAAAACAATGATGTTCCCTAATAAATACAATCGCTTCCAAATAAAAGCTGAAAGTACAATGTTAAGTTTCATTTCAAAATGCAGATCAGCCACTTCAGTATACAATAAGATCCCATATTAACTGAGCACAAAAAGCAGATCAACAGACACAAACAAAATACATTATAAAACTACAATTACACAAATTGGGAAACCTGTACTTTTGAACAGCTATTCCTTCTTTGTTTCTCTGTGTAAAAGAAAGATATGATTCCATCACATAACACATAATTAAGAAATACTCTATTATCAGTCAAGATATCTCCAATTACCAAATGTTAATCATATTTGGGAAATGAAAACATGATAGCTCCATTAGTGGGAATAATGAACAAGGGAAAGATAGCTAAATGTCAGCGGAAAAGTGCATCAATATTCAGCAATGCTTCAATAAGCATTCACTGTGAGAGAAATGCACCTCCTTATCTCTCTGTCAAAAGGCTGAACCTTACATTCACAGTTATTCAGGAATACAGCTCGTTCCTTAATTGGTTTAGACTTTAATTCAGCCTTCAAAGTAACAGAAGCATTTTTTCTGTAATGTATTTGTAACAATTTGGACTCACTGAATTCATGAAATCTAAAGAACATGGCCTCTCTGCTGTCTGGATTCAATTTCTCCTCTAATCCAATAAATATATTTTTAAAAGCATCAGTAAGATCCCTCTCTACAGCATAATTAGGCAGGAGATGATTCTCAGTAACTTCCACACCTGGTGTTAATCCTTTTTATTAAATACTCAAGTGATGCAGGTGGTCTCAGAGTCTGTATTCAGAATTTAGATAATTTGTTATGAGTCGCGAGAACAAGAAATAATACTTACTTTTATTTGGCTTCTTAGTGATTCATGAAGGAGAAAACCTACTTGCACAACAGCTTCCTTCACATCAGTAATAATACAGATTTGTTGTGATAAGCTGTCTGCAACCAAGAAAAAAAAAAACATTTATTTTCATGCAAAAAATAAATTACTTATCCATTAAACATTACCTTCAATACATATACTGCTGTCTCCTGGTAGAATTTTTTCATCAGCTGTACATTTAATTTTAAGACCTCTTTCAAAGTACAATTAACATAAACACACAACTAATATATATCTGAAACTTAAAACTCATTTTACATTTTGTGATTTTTTTTTTTTACCATTTTAAAATATCATATTTAAATAATGGGTACCTGTGAAAGGGTATTTGCTCAGATCCACATTACTGCCATTAGATGACCATCAAGAAAATAATTTTTTGAAATATTTATGCTGCTTATCAATTCAGTGCCACTGAATGTAGTATTACCACCTTTGTCAAGAAGTTGCTATTAGAAAATAAACAAAAAAAATCCAGTAGACACCAAGCAGAATAAATCTTTGTCTAAGGTAGACATTTTGTAATTAGCTAAAAAATTTAATAACTGTGATTGAAAACTAATTATATTTAAAGCAGGTTTCAGTAAGACTTCAGGGACAAACAAATACTGAATATCTCCACAAAATTAACTAGTAGTGAAAGATGTAAAAGAAATTATGAAACTACAGCCATAGAAACAAGCCTCCTTAAAATTCAATCAAATACATTTAAGATTATTTAAGCAAAACTCTCACATCTTATTGTAAATTCAAAGACCTTAAAAAAAAAAAACAAAAAAAACCCACAAAAATAAACAGATATATAGGCCTAAAAATTAATTTTAAAATGTAAGCGAAGTAAGCATTATTGGAAAATGCTTTGTGCTTTTTAAATGATTATCGTAAGCAGAAACAGTGAGTTAACCACTGAGGATCTCAAAAGATAACTAGAATGATTCTGTGAATCATGGACACTTATTGTGGCCAATATTTATAAAATATTTACAAAAATAATGGTAGCAATTCTCATGTATTATGTAAGCAAGAATGGGGCAGGAAGGAAAAACAGAGAAAAGTATAAACATCTGTGTATAAACCACCACAACCAGATGAAAGTGAGAAAACAAAAATGCATGATCAGCTCTCACAGGACAGGAGATCACAGGATGTCACAACTGTGGGAGAAAGCTTTCCACAGATTCAGTGGGCAAAAAAAATACACTGAAGATAAATCAGAGTTGGCTTCTATTTAATACAGAATAACTGTATAGTCTAGAATATGGGCCAGCAGGAAAACCATACTGAATTAATTTCTTATCAGTAGAAAGCAACAAGTAGGTAGATTGAAATCAAAGAGCAAGAGCCACTTGAATTTAGTACTGGACATGGAATACAGATAGAAGATGGATGTACATAACAAAACAGAGCGGCATTTCAGATTTCTGAAACTCAGATTCTTTGGAAATGATTTAATAAAGAAAGTAAGATTGGAGCTACTACAAAAATCCACACGTGGAAGAAGGCTGTGGAATCCAGAAAGGCACCACAACTTAAGGCTGACAGTCCTTTTGTAAAAGAAGTCAGCTATCAACAAGGAGTTTCAAATGTATCCAGCAAGAGGCTGCTGAATGCCTGCAACTATAAAAGCGCATCTCACTCCCATCCCCCCTAAATCTCTAACTTCCTGTAACATACATTAGAAAGAAGATGAGCACAAAAAGGGCAAGAAAGAGCAGCAGCTTGAATTTAATAAAGAAGAAAACACAAGCAAGGATGAAAACATATTTTTAAATTGAAGGAGGAATGCAACGCTGGAGTATGAAAAAATGAAAGCAATGAAAATGTACACATTAAAAAAATACTGAATGCTTTTAAAAGATCAAGAGGAACATGAAAGAAGTCTAGGAAATCTTTTTTTTGTTTACAAAAATCAAGCTAGCAAAGCAGCAGTTCTCTAGCTGAAGTTTAAAAGTCACTTTCAATTTAAACATCAACACTATCAAGTAGTAAAAAAAAATTCTGCATGACAACTTAAATGGTCTGCACCTTTGCTGCATTATGGGGAAAAAGGCTGAGCACAGTCTTTCCCTTCAAGACCACCTGTGTGCCAGCTCTGATAAGCTGATCCATCTAGCTGTTGCACAGCATTACCACAGTGAGCGCAGGAAGGCAGCAGGAGCACTGGCTACAGCTCCCTCTGACTTCAGGAAGTCTGCTGGCTGAGGACAAACTAACTACATGCCATTTCACTGCTGGTTTTCAGAAGTCCGTCTAGGTGAATCAAATCATTTTATTCTGGAGAGCTATGTTAAAGCCATGTCATCCATAATATTAACATTCAGCTAACAAAATTTTGCATCTCATCAGACTGGAAGGGACCGCAGTTAATCTCCATTACAAACTTCTGCTGAAAGCCTATGAGGACAGTCACATAACCCCATGGATCTTGAAATCCTCTGAGGACAGAGCCTGCACAATCTCTCCAGGGAACCTACTGACTCCTTCACTGTCTTCATGTTACTTTTATTGAATTGGAACTCCCTTGTTCCAATTTTTTTTTTCCTTTTACCTCTCATCTACACACTGATACTTCATCTTCCCAATCTCGCCCCTCACTGTTATATTACCTATCAAAATGTCTATTACTTTGGCTTCTTCTTCCTCTTTTATTTTAAACTTATTGCCCTGGAAACCTTCTCTTCCCAACACCTGTCTCCCATTGTCCCCTAACTTCTTCCCAGCTGTCCCTGATTACGGCGTAATCCTCCCAACACTACCACACATTGAATATATATCTGGAGCATATTATGGCATAAAGTTAAAAATAGTTAAACTCTTTCACACTGCCAAATTCTGATCAGTTAAACATTATATGTCTCTGGGAGGAAAGTAGGAGGCTTTTTTTTTTTTTCATTAAAGATAAATCTGATACAGGATTTCAGAATTTATTCTGTTTAAACTGCTTCCTCTCTACAGTAGACTCCTTCATGTTGCATCAGGCAACAAAGCAAAGATTCCCCAGTGGGATTTTACCTTCTCTACTTCAGGCAACCCTGGTGCAAACACACAGATCACCTTGTACAGGCAATAAGGAAGCATTCTTAGGAAGCAATTTATCTGGCACACTTCAGTTGTTCCCTTTCAAATAAGATTAGCTGCTCCCAAGACAACACTGACTAGATCACCACCAGCTGTAACAGTAGGTACCAGATACTAGCTTAAGATATTAATACTTGATGTCAAAAACACGTACATTCTGTTACAGGAGTCCCAACTTCACAAACTTTTCACTTATTATTTTCTTCCTGCAGACTTTGGGTAGTTACCTCCCACTTCATTATCCTTTACACCAAGCACCTCTTATACATGTTCTTTCCCCCATTACTGGTACACATTAATTTCTTCCATAAACAGCTCTATTTTTGTAATTTTATTAGACAAAGCATTCCTGATGAAATTAAAGATTTCCTCACATTAGCTTCTAGTGACATAATATTGAAATATTACAAATTAACCTGTACAGATTTGTAAAGGAATTCAATTTGGTGGTCATCATTTTAGGAACATTGTCATTCCCCGGCAACAACTGTTTGTTCATTTCCCACATTCTACCATAGTTCGTGACAGTAAAATAAAGAACTGATATGCAGACAACTGTAATTATATAGTGACCTTAAATATTTAAATTTTATACTCAATACACTAATACATAATGCAATTATAGGCACATGTATAGAAAATTCCCCTTTCCTAACAGCCCTGAAAAAATGCCATTAACAGGCTATGCATTAATTAGGAATTTTGCTTGTATTACCTAAACATGTGGCTGAAATACAGGCCTCTTGGTGGATCTCCCATCCCTGGAGGTGTCCAGGTTGGATGGGGCTCTGGGCATCCTGATGTAGGGCCTGATACAGTGTTTGTCAGCCCAGTTCAAAGCAGAGGGTTGGAGCTCAATGACCTTAAAGGATCCGTTCAACCCAAGCTATTCTATGATTACTCCATTACGAGTGCAGATAGATTCCACCAGGCTCATTTTTGAAGTGTCACAAAAAGATCACTGTAACCTATTTTTGCTGAGAGCAAAGCAATAAACAACATAACTTGAAAAAGAGTTCTCTAAAATATTCAGAAAAGGATAAGAGAATTTCAGCTAGGAAATGTAAACATTTTAACTTTTGGAAATTAAAATGGAGAAAATATGCCTCAGCTTAAATGTATAATTTAATTTTAAAGACAAAATTCTCTTAAACCAGAAACAAGCTAGATTAAATATGAAATCTAATTCTAAGTTATTCTACGCCTTGTTTTGTCTGTCGAAAATACTAGATACAATACTGTTTTAGGTCACATTATTATTCAGTAACAACTGTTACAGTCTTTTCCTAAGATCTCACTCAAAATTATAAATTAAAAGGTACATGTGTTTAAGGAATTACCTTAGTTTCATAATGTATTAAGTCTACTCTAACAAATTATTGAGTTTACTCTAGAAAGCATGCCACAAAGAAAGAGTAATTATAACACCACTGTTCAAATACAGATTATAAACATCATATTCTACTGATTTAATAGCATAAGAATAAAAATGCATCTGAATGGCATATAGGTTTCAGCCTAGAGACAACTTTTTTTCTTCTAATTGCACATATTTGTATAATACATATGCTTCTTTTTGTAAGCATATTTACATATCATTCCTATTCTTGGCCTGTCATTATAATTCCCATTGCTTTGCAATGTTCCCTGGTCACCAAATAGTTTTAATTTTTTAAGTGATTTCAAAATAAGAATCCAGTATATCAAAACTTAATTTTCACTTTCTGAAAATGGCTTGACAGCTCTGGACGTTCTCCCTGGCATCTCCAGTCTGTCATAACAGATTTGTATCTACCGCTTAAGTATTGCCAATTATCTAGTTCATTCACGTTTATCATGGGTTGAAACAGTTTGTACAACACAGATAACCAAAAATATCTAATTTTTGTTTACCCATTCCACATTTCTTTGTAGCCACAAAAAACAAAAACAAACTCGATACCGCACCTACCAATACTAACATACAAAAAGGAGAGGAATATTCAGTGATAGAAGATGAGGAAGAGGGTTATTTTCATCCAGCAATAACTATTTTGAGGAATACCTCTTTACCTACTATTCTATTTCTTTCGCACTGTGAAAAACAGCCACTGTCTAATGGGCATACAATGTCAGAGGCAGATGCTGGTAGCATGACACCAGAGGTTGAACCTTTCCACCAATATTCCTTTACATCATGTTGCCGTGAGACAGACGGCAGCAGAGGGGCAATCCAAACAAGTGGCATGTGACATGGAAGTGCATATGAAGCAAAGGTACCTCACTGAATTCCTCCATGTAGGAAAATGGCACCCAATGACATTCACTAAATCTTGCTGAACGTTTATGGAGATGAAATGGTGGATGTGAGCACAGCGAAATTTCGTCTGCGTGGGCAACATTTTCCTAGCAATGATGCCATCACAGCAGTGTGAAACAGTGAATCACCTTCTCTGGTATGGATTTTTACAAGCACAGTATGCAGGCTCTTGTTCATTGCTGGCAAAAACGCACAGAAAAGGGTGGTGACTATGTTGAAAAATAGTGTTTTGTAGCTGCAAATTTGCACTGTGGAATAATGTTATTGTGCTTTTTATATCTGTTGCATTTTCCACAGAAATAATCAAGAAGCATTACTTGCAGAGTGACTTATTTTTCTTCCGACTTGCAAAATTTAATTGTGTGTATATCCACGGAAGCAGATACTCATGCAGCCAAATAGGAAGGCAAAGTATACAATCTGCAAGTGCACATCTGTTGAAAAGTCACTACAGAATAAGGGCCCTTAAGAAAAACAAGGAGAGGGAAAGAGTCAAACTCTAAATTACTTTTCAGTTTTACCGAGAAGAAACATTTAAAGTTTACATGTTGGAACTAGAGTTCAAAGATACTTGCCCTGAGGGCAGTAGTCGTAATGGAAATATTTTTAGGATGTTTTGTATTACCCTGATCTTAACTGCATTTCTAGATGAGTCACTCTTATTGTAAGATGATGTTTTCTTACTCGAAGACTATTAAAAGTAGGCATGTGCCACTTTGTCTGTATACTCTACAAGTTCATACCTGCTTAATTAAGAAGAGCATAAAATTGTTAGGACCCTGAGATTTTCATAAAGTGGTTGTTTAAAAGAAACTAGAGGAAATGAGCAAATTACTAATACATTTTATGAAAACAGTCTCAAAAGATAAATAACAGTCTATTTACATTACTGAAGTATTTCACTTATTACCTTGAATGAAAATGACATATTTACTTATAAATCTGTAAAGTACAATGCATGTACGCATGTACATTTTCCTTACTTCTACTTGAGTGAAGTTTACCAAGCTGAAATTTGTCCATTATTACATCTAATTAGGCTAACAGTTTAAAAACTGGCTGTGCTTCTGCAAAACACTTGGGACTTGCTTCTTTTTGTAATATGGATGACTAAAAAAGCACTCTCATAATTACAGACACATGATTAATTTCATTTTTTTTTTTCAGACATTTAATTGCCGGGTACTTGTTACCATAATCATTTTTTCTGTATTGGGTTAATTAAATAATTATAATTTAATATATGGACAAAGAAATGCAGAAGTACCTCAAAGGAAAAAAAAATAGCAAGTAGTAGTCCAAACTAAACCACAAATAACATATTCCTTAGCAAAACTGTCCACAGACACAAACACAACCTTAATATTCCAGCATAAAAATGTAAACATTGGAAGATCAGTAGAAACTGCATTCTACTCAGTTTGAACCTGGAGCCTGAATCCACCCAAGTGTGCGATACAGGACCACATCCTCATCAAAAGCTCAACTCAAAGAACCACCATCATGTAGTTCACCGTCCCACAGGTAACACCATTCATATCCAAAGTGATATTCAGTATCAGGAACTGGCACCTATACAAACACGGACATCCTAGTAGTACAGCGCTTCTGAGGACTACCAGACCAAACACAAAGGTTCTGCCCACTATGCTCAGCAAGGTTAGGGACAAAACAGGAGCCAATTTCAAGCAAAAGCATTTAGCAAGGCAAAAAATAGTAAAGAGAAAATTCCTGCTGTAAATATTTTTCTAGGAAGTTGTTATCATCATCCCTGAGGTTTCCCCTTCCTTAACTCCTGCAACACTGTGAAAGCAAATCTAAACTTTAAGGAACTTAGTTTATTCATACAGACCAGGCAAAATAAAAGACTACTGAAGCAAATATATTAAATAGTGCCAGAGTAACAAAATATATCAGTGAAGATCAAGCAAGAGATTAATCTGATTTACCACTGTGCAGGTCTTTATTTCTACTTAAAACCACATAAATCTTTTATCATAACCAACAGCTGAAAAAGACTTACCACCTATTGTGAAAGTAAAAAATGTGATAACATGATGAAATACATACGTAAAATATATATCAATGAGCAGTATGAAAAAAAATGAGCAGTCATTTACAGCATTCTTGCCCCAATTATAAATGCATAGGTCCTGCCAAAAGTAACACCTCCTGCTTATTTCTATGGAAACTACAACAGATGAACATGGTTCTACTTGATCCAGTAATGACTGAGTCTCAGTATTCAACAGCAAAGTAAATATGAAAGATACGTAGGAAAAGGAGAATGAGATCAAAATTAACACAGAAATATGAGTTTGGTGAGATTTACTTCAAGTTGAAGACTGAACTTTTGCCAAGACATGACCAGTATTTTACATGCATTCAGTTGACTTATTACTTGCATCATTTTATGCTGACATGATTGGCTTCAAAAGGCCTGAATAACAAAAAAGCACAATTCTTGATAAATATTTTCAAATATTGTAATCAAACAATAAATTCAAGCAACTGTACCAGACTCTGATTTCCTTACTAATATTACAATTAGAAATAAATTTATTTTAAATTCTCTACTACATAAATTTTTTAAGAATATAGATAATACTTCAAATTTTAAAAGAATCTTTACTATACATGCATGCATAAACTATCTATCATAGTATCCTATGAGTAGGAATTCATTGAGAATTCTCATACAGGTACAGACAAATTAGTATTTTGCTAGATAAAATGAACTGGATGCTGCTGGTAAAAATAGGGACTTAAGATTTATTTAATACTCCACTACTATTCTAGCTTAGTACTGATAACAAAAACTAACAATTTAACTGAAGTTAAGTCAGTGGAAGAAATCAGATCATTAGTTATGGACAAGCCTAATGACTGGTGGAATGGGATCTACAGTTAGACTAGAAAAAAAGAAGTCTTTTTTAAATATAATTACTTTTGCAATTATCAAAGATTGGAGACTTCCCTCCGTTCCACTGAACCATTATTAAAGTATTACTTCTAATCCCCACTCATCAATGAGATAAAAATCATTTATTGATTCTATATCATGCTACACCACGAAACTCCTGTTTTCCACATTGATTTGTCCTATTAACCATTTTTTTTTCTTGCAACTCATTTCACTTATGTGACAGGCATAGCAACAGTGTGCAAGCTTTCAAAAGCTACTCTATAGTACTATAGCTACTCTATAGTATCATCTGGATCATTACTGAAGTTAGCTAGTATTGACCCCTGAGGTAGAACATTGTAGTGTTCTACCTGTAAGAAAGGTCCACTAGCAAGACCTCACTCTTTGATCCCAGCAGTTCATACAGTTATCAGTCCTCTACATTGCCTAGTTTTCTAATTTATACTTGATCCGTTTTTTAATGAAGATGCTATGGGGCACTGTATCAAAAGCCTTCCTGAAATCAAAATAAGCAATAGCCACTGCCCTCCTCTCAGCCATAAAATTAATCTTCTACAGCAAAATGACCATCACCATGGTCAGCTATAATTTTCCCTTTGAAAACTCATGATGACTACTCCCAGTCACATTCTCAGCTTTAATATGCTTAGAAATCTTAGATTTGAAAGCTAGAGGAGTCTGGTACCCCTAGGAATCTTACTCAAAACAATATATTCAAGAATTCTAAGCTACCAGCTGTGGAGAGAAGAGCCAAGTCCTTGCCAAAAACAGAACTTTGAGGCTTCCAGGATTCTACCTCCATGATGTGTTCCTCAAAAATTCAGTAACTTACTTTCAGCGACGCATATATTAAAATTCAAGGAGGTATAGAGAAGCAGCGTGCAGAATGGCTGATACCACAGAAACATCTAAGTTATGTTTAAGCTTTCTAGCTTGTTTGCACTGGCAGAGCTGTGCTCAGCATGTACTGCTTTACTTAAGCCAGTAGCTAAACTTACATCAGTTATTTTAACAATACTCAATCCATCAATGTTACTCACCATACTCCTTTCTCTGGAGAAATATTTTTAACCTGAAGTCCCCTTTTCTTTATTAGTTTTTGGGTATTTATTCTTCAGTTCACAACAAAAAGTCAAGTAAGAGTCACCTGAATCAGCGTCTCTCAGTTTAAAATAACCACTGTGTTCACTGTGAAGTACTTACTTCATCCTTTCTAGAGTGTGTTAAACCTACATTTTAGGCTGCTATTAAACCACTGTATCAGCACAGGAAAAGGTTAAAATCCAGTCAAAGTGTGTATATAGACATGTATGTCTGCATATATATACACACATACACACTTTTAAAAAATACACATTTATTGTAAGTGAATACACACATGATGTATCTACAACAGAAATATATTTATATGTATTTTCATAGTATATATAACTATATCCACTTGCTGGAATATCTCAAGATCATATAGTTGCTATGAGAAAACAGTAAAAAAAATCCTAAAGAGTTAACATATGTTTTAGTCTACTACTTAGAATGATGGAACATATTCAGAATTGAACTAGAATTAGAAAACAGATATTTGTTTAATGCTTATAAAGTCTTTCAAAATTAATCTTATTTGCTATGTACACAGCTTTTTTATAAGATTTTCTGTTCTAAGAGTAGTAAATAATAAAGGTCAAAAATGCATAATTTAAAATATCCCTGAAAACTAGGTAAAACAAGTTGCCTAAGCACATTTTACTCATCTTAAAACTTTTCTTAAAGACATTTAAAACAACAGTGTACAAAGAAAAAAAACTACAACAGACCCAGGAATATGCAAATTGGCAGCAATAAGGACAAATACGTACCCTTAATAATTGATTCAGCTGCATACAGATCCCTCTTGTAGGTCACCTAAAGGACAGACAAACCTCATTAGATTTAACACAGCAGGAAGGAATGCAAAACCAATAAAACAATGCCTTGAAGGCAATTCTTTATGTTTGAAATACCAAATGTAAAGAAATGATATTGTCAATTTCTTAATTATGATAAAATATTACTGGCAAGTCATGAGAACAGAAGTTGCAGATACTATTGGAGACCTGAAGCATTTTTAAAAATACTCAGACCTGATTAGCAATCATTTGAAAATACACCTACTTTTAACCGTTTAACAAATCATTGAAGTATGATATTGCACCAATTTTCATACATTCTTCATAATTCCTTACAAAAACGTATTTCTAATCTGCAATTTCATCACGAAAGAGATTCATGTTGAAAGGACTTGTGAAGATTAAAAACCATACAGGTAGAAGCCTAGTTATTTCTTTTACTGATATGGGTGATTTTCTTCAGCGCTGTAACATTATTACTACTAATGAGAGTCTTCTTTCTTATTTCCATATCCAGAGCTGACACAAGGTATTTTTGTCCACAATAAAAGCTTGCTAGCTACTGTTAACCCTAAAGCACTTTCAAAGTCTCTACCTTCCTAGAACAATTCTACAGGTGTGACCTAAGGTTTGGGGGGTTTTTTGTGTGTGTTTTTGTATTTGGCTGAAATGAAATGTATGCCTTTTGCTTACATTAGTTTACCAAATAATTCTTAGGCTACTTTTCATACTTTGCTTCTGATCAATTATCTTTTTACTTGTAACTCCATAAAACTTTGTGTCCTTTGCAAAAAAAAAAAAAAAAAAAAAAAAAGTATAGGTAAAAATGTATCAGATCAATATTGTGGAGTACAACAGCTTCTGCACGTGGTGAAAACTACAGAAAACTATCAGTTATCTAACTTTTAATCTATTTAATGACTAAAACAGTTACAGTCATCTTTTATTTTTAATTAAGATGCCACGTAGCAGAAGTGAAACTGCTGCCAATGGAGTACTACATCAACACTAACATCTTATGAGCCAAGACTATAATCTTGTAAAACAGGCTTGGAATCAATTTCACAAAATAAATACATTCCACGTTGGTTATATTAATTATATTAGTCCACTAACTCTTTGATAATCAAATTCTGCCTGTAGCAGCATACTCCTAAAACTGCTGATCAACACCAAATTTACATACTTTAAGTACTCAGATACTACATTTTCATGCGACAACATTAATTTTCATACAGTCCACTCAAACATCCAGCATTTCAAGACATTTTTAATACGTTTGTTGTAGAACAGAAAATTACTGTATGGAATATTAACACAAATAACTCACCAACACAGAATATGAAACCGACACCTGCTAATTCCCCAAAGGCAGACTAGTCTTAATTAGTAAACACCTCTCTACCATTTTGTATTATAAACAAACTATTGTATCTATTTTATGAAACCCATTCATATAGGCTATATTTGAAAAACCTCAGAATTGCTGGAGAAGTGTTTGTTTGTTTTTTGATTCTGTGATACTAATAATTCTACCAGAGTACTGTCATTTCAAGAAAACAACAAATACGCACAGAAACAATCTTCTCCAACAGCTTTGAGTTATTTAATGCTACAGTTTGTGCACCTAATACAGGAAGGCTTATCCAACAGTAGGGCTCCTATTTAATTGTGTTGGCCCATGACTTACGGCAGCAGAGGTTGAACCTTCCTCTAATAATCCATTACATTTTGTCACTGCGCAACAGATGGCAGCACAGGGGCAGTCTTGGCAAAATAGCACCTGAGATGGACATGCATAAGAAGCAAAGCTGCATCACTGAATTCCTCCATGAGGAAAAAATGGCAGTTGATATTCACTGACACTTGCTGAACATTTATGGAAACAGCAAATGCAAGCACAGTAAGGTAGTGGGGTGATGTGTTCCAGCAGTGGGAACAAAGATGTGAAAGACAGCCATATTCCAAACAGCCATATACAGCTATCTTATCACGAAATAAAGTGCAATTCAATCAGCTCATCTTTGAGAATCAGCAGATTACAACCAGAGAACCATGTACAGAGATGAATACTGGCTTCAATGCACTGAAAACAACGGCAGCAACGTTGGAATATCACAATGTTTGCACCAGCTGGGTCCCATGATGCTTGCACGGGAACAGAAGATGCATATACAAGTTTGTCAGAACCAACTGAATACAAGGCTGAAGGTGACAGTTTCCTGAGATGAATCCTTACCAGTGATGAGACATGGTGGCATCACTATGAGCCAGCATGGATTGATTATTCTGGATTTCCTAGAACCCAGACAAACCATCAAATCTGACCACTACATTGCAACACTGATTGAACTGAAGGCTCAAACTTCCAGTGTCAGGACTGAGAAGGCGACAACCTTTCTCTTGCAACACAATACTGTCAGGCCCCACACCAGTTTGAAGACTGTGAAACACACTAACAATCTTGGACGGATTGTCCTACCACATCCCCTTGTATAATCTGGATTTGGAGCCTTCTGACTTCCTCTATTTAGACCAATGAAAGATGGATTGTGTGGACAACATTTTCCTAGCAATGACACCATCATAGCAGGTGTGAGATGGTGGATCAAACAGAAATAAATAGGAACCTTCATACAAACAGAATTCTTCTAAATACCATGTGTGTACTTAAAAGATACTAGGTCTAAAAAGATACTAAATAGATACTAAAAGATACTAAAAAAGATACTAGGCAGAATGAAAATTTTTATAACACTTGGAATACACAAACTGTTCTCTACCTGCTAACTGACTGCAGGTTTCCTGTTACACATACTCTGAAACCTCAAAATATGTTTGAAGTATTACTATTTCAGTTCTCATCTATCTGGATGGAATATCCTTTTTCCTCTCACTGAAGAAAAGACAACCGGCCATACGAACAACACCAGTTCTTGGCATATACCATATTGTGCATCTCAGTGGTGAAAATCTTCATAGAAAACAAACAACGACATATTATAAATCACGTAGTTATAAAAGCTATGGAATGACAATCTCGCTTCTGAAGTGTGGTCAGTAATAAACAGCTCCTAACTATTTCATAGGCAGACATAAATTGAGAAAACTGGCAGTCTTCTGAATTTCATCAAACTTTACAAACTGAGAAGTGTTTCCCTCTTTAATGCAACTGCCTCACGTCAAATGCTGGCATAGAATGGCTAAACAGCATGGTATAGAGCAACCAACACAAGTGTGCTATTCAAACAGGAAGGAGCCATACGTCTCTGTAGCTTCTAAAATTTATGTGCATTTGCTGCAGAAAATTTATTTTACAAATCTCATCATTTTTATGACTTTAATGCTCTGACAAACTTTACAGGTGTCACTGACACTTCAATACAATAGTAGGAAACAGAATGTTAGTATGTATAAGTACTTTAAAGATATGGCACCAGTATACTTACATATACATATGTGTTGCACCATGTGCAACACAGAATTTGCACATAAATGGGAGCTGCTATCATTGTCATGCACTACACACACTTCTGTCAACACTGAAATTCTTTTTATCTGGTCTAATATTTTCATCTTTTTGGGCAGAATCTCCTCCCCCCTGATATTCTCAGGTATGTCACTAGCTAACAAACTTCTCTGTCCAAAATCTGCGTGGAGTATACTAGGAGTCCAATCAACTGGGCTGTAATAAAGTAGATAGAACATAAATGGAAGTAATTATTTCCCTGTACTTGGTACTGTTGGAAAGACACCTGAGTGCAGTTCCCAGTTTTGAACTGTTCAGTATCAAGTACTGGCAAAGTGGAGCAGAAGAGGGCTGCAAAGAACTTGGCTTGTTCAATCCATAGAACAGAAGGTTCAATGTAGGGATGAGTCACATTACTGGTTATATAGTAAACTAAGCTTTTCTTGCAGGCTTTTCCTGTTCTCCTCTCATCCTTTCCCACTGCAAAAGGCAGCAAGGAAAACGCTGATCAGATCTTATGGAAATACAAGTCTGTATGTAAGAATGGACAATCACAGGAATTGTTTTTCCAGAGATTACATGAAATTTCTATTCTTGGATAGACTGAAAATTCACAGGGACAAAGCTCACCCTGCACAGCCAGATTAATCTAACTAACCTGGCCCCTAGATGACATCCAGCTACTTCTTTCAATCTTAATTATTCTGTAAGCCTAGTTCATAAGACTGCATGCTATCTACTGGGCACTAATAGCATCTACAGATAATAAAGAATCATAAAATCATAGAATGGCCTGGGTTGAAAAAGACCTTAACAATCATCTAGTTTCAACCCCTCTGTTGCGGGCAGGGAATCAAAACATTACAAAGAATGAACTGAACATTATGGATCTATTTTGTTATCATAAGCATTATGATAATGCATGGCAGAATTTGTCCTTTAGAAGACTGAAAAGGAAGGCAGACAATCTGTTTCAGAAAGATTATCTCCACAGAAAAAATCCTGAAAGACTTTTAGGCAACCAATGTGTAAGTAAATTTTGCTGCTAAATGGCACAGGAAATTTGCAGTGTAGATTCAGGAAATTACCTTTCAGTTTAAGATTTATGTTCATATTATTAGAAATCATGTCCCAGTGGAGAAAATTTACTGTCAGAGACAGATGGAGTGATTTGAGCTGCTTCCAGATCCCTCAACACGGTAACGAGAAGAAAAAAAAAGAAAAAAATGAACACTTACTAATTGCATGACACAACAGCTAATGGATTACAATCCAAAACAATTAAATGATAGATTTACTTAAAAACTACAGAGATATATTGTTTGGCACCTGAATACACACTTGTTTTGTCTGTTGTTAGGAACCAGTAGACGGTCGGACCTTGATATTTACAACAACAACAAAAAAATAACAGCTTGTTTGAAGAGGTCTTAAACTCTCCAGGGTTTTTGAATGTAGTGAAATGTTCAAAAATCAAACTGTTTCTAGCCAGGTATTTGACATCAGAGAACAAGAAATGTTTTCATAGAAAAAGCAGAGGAAAAAAGGAAAAGTATTTAGAGGAAGCAGGGGAAAGTTAATTTCATAAAACAATGTTCTTAATTTTATAGATACACATACAGAGTTTAACAGATTCTCAAACTATTCAAGTGCCTAGCATGTTTTTCTAGTTCCAGATACACTCTGTCTTCATTAATTATCTCAGATAACATCTGCCCAAGTCTATCTACAATGATGAGCCCAAAACAGCTCATGATAATCCAAAACCAAAATGAACTTAGCAGGAATCTCAAAGTTATTATTAGCACAATTTATGGTATATGAAAACAGCCTTGAGAGGCAAGACAATGTGAATCAATAACTGATATTTTATTGACAATTACCAGAAATTTTAATAATATTAATAGCTAATAATACATTATTTCAAAAATATCATTTTTCCATAAAGTTCCAGTATAACTTATCCTCGGTAGTGATTATTTTATGGAAAAAGAAATGACAGCACATTAAATAGACAAATCACAAAACCAAATTCATCCAACAGGTAACGCCAGAGGCGGTAACATAATCCAACTCATGGCCAGAAGACTAAGTAAAGCAACAGAGTTCTTTCAACTCTATATTTTGTAAAACTAGCTTTATTTCTTTCCATAAGCTAGTATATGACACCAGAGTTTGGGACAGTTGCTCTTCTTTTTGCATCTTGAAACTCAAGTAAGCATGTGAAAGCTGCTACCAGAAACTTAATCCATGCTTTTAGGAAATAACTCTTGTGACGTGGCCTACAACCGCATAGATGGATTTAAGAGAATATTAATTCCATAATCATTATCAGCTACTGGCTGAAGCACTCACTAAAAAAAAATCCACTGTTCTCTCAATATACTAAATTTCAGAATAGACTCCATATTTCTACTTGAAAATAGTTCTCCAAAGAGTAGCTATTATTCTTTTCATTACAACAACATGAAAGTTCTGAGTTTACAATACTGGAAGCAGTCAAAAGTAACTCAACTGTAATCAGAACTCTTCAAAGTATCTTGCAAATCCAGTTTCCATTCCCCTATTCTGAAAGATTGTCATAGACTATTATATTTCTTATTACCTGGTTTAGCACTGAATGTTGCAAAGGTTGACAATCTCCATCATCAATGCTCTGATATTTTTAAATTGATTTCTAAAATTCAAGACAGTAAGACTACTACCAATCTGTATGAAGAATGCTTATCAAAGGATAAACATATGAGGAACCTTTACTTTTACAAGGTTTTGAAAGTGTAGGTTTTATTTATTTGAATATTCATAAAAAGAAAATTGACCTCTTAATTGTCAGAGAAAATTCTTTTATTTTCAAAATTGTGAAATTTAGGAGACAAAAGTATAATTATTACACTTCACACACACTTGAATTTTCATGATTATAGGAAATCTGAAATGTTGCCTTTATTAATTTCAACAAATGTATAAGAAAATAGAAATGTTTACACTCTTTACCTTCCAAAGGTCAGCTGTTCCTTCAACAAGCTTAGCATTTGTTTTGCAGTATTTCAGAGCCAGATGCAAACATTCTGTTCCATAATCCAGATCATAATCTGTGCACTGTTAGAATTTAAAAGAACATTTTATTAGTCTTAAAGAAATTGTGCTTTTTTTTTTTTTTGGTAATAAAAGTAATAAAACATTTTTCTCAGCAGTCCAGTCATTTACCAAATCTCAGTCTTTTTTTCCCCAGGCTGAACAGACCCAGGTTATTCAGCCTTTCCATGAGAAATACTCCAGGCCCTTTAAGTAGTACCACTACTTCCTTTTCCAAATTATTTATGAATGAAATGAACAGCACAGTGCCCAACACAACTTCTCAAAAATTCAGTGGCTATTTCTTCCTACTAAACTTGGTCATGTATTATGTCTTGTTTCTTATCTTAAGAAATCATTTACTCAAATAAATCCTTCCCTCTTATTCTCCATACATTCAGCTTCATTATCAAGCCCTGGTAAAACATTTTAATACATAAGCACCGTCAGTAACTCAGTATCCTCCAGGATTCCAAGTTGTTAAGAATGAAATGGTATAACTGAGTTAAAGAAGACTGAAATAAGGGTGTGATAAACACAACTCACCTCTTCTTCTTAAATTTGCTCAATACGTTTTTAATAAAAATGAGAGACAAAAAATTTAGTTTCTATTCTTGTTTTATAACATAGTAGTGAAATTCAAGGAATTAACCAACATTATACATCCAAATTTTATTATTATAATGCAGAGAAGTCTTTGAAAAATCATAGTTGTCACTTCTGCATTATTTAAATTAGTAATTTCTATCATTCTGGATCGCTGCCATCACTGCAATCAAATGAGGATCCTTTTATACAATAAATTTTGTAAAAAAAGTAGTTCAGCTGTTATAATCCTCTATTGAGGTTATTAAGAGATTTCAGTACCAAATAAAAATTTTAAAAAACGAAGTAATCTTCAAAAGAAAACTTATTTTAGAACACTGAAGGAAAAAGTGTAACAAAAAGATTTCTACATTATGCAAAAACTATTTGTATTCTTTAAATACTCAAGGGTTCTTTTATGTTTGTTTTTCTTTTTTTTAAGGAAAATTTTAAGGTAAAATGAAAAATATTTTCTACTGAAGTGAATAACAAATTAAAGAATGTTTTTCCCTTGCCTTATAGTTGAAGAAAGTTTCAGAAAAGCTGTTTGTCTTTGAAATAAATTAATGTTAATTTTAATTAAGTTACATTTTAAAAAATATATGAATTACCAAGACTAGGCTAAGTAATTCCGACTTATTTGCAAAGTATTAATTACACATAATTAGTCGGGAGTGGAAAATATCCATAAATGAGATTAAACACTCTAAGGATATTGCTGTCTTCAAGGAAAGAAATATGACAGAAAGCAAAGTAATAATTAAAAACATATTTCACTAACACTTGTACATCGTGACATTTACTACTCTAATTGTCAGTAATTGTTTAAACCTAAACATATTGCTATAGTGTACTCTCCTGCAAGTTAATATACTGATGTAAGTGGAGAAAAATGAAGTACAACTATCAACTCAAGACCAGCTTAATTTATATTTTACCCATACATGTGTTCTCCGCACATGAAACTTAAATCCATATTTAAGATGCACAACTTGAAAGTTTCTACATTGCTCTAAGAAATTCAGTTACTGAATTTAAGTGTTGTCAGGGAGTGTCCATAGTAAAAAATAGTAGAATATCTAAGAGGAAAATTTTTACTGACTTAGGCATGCAAAAATTAGCAAACTAAATTTTCTGTTTTTATTTCATTGTACATCCAGAGCTAACTTACATTGCAATCACTTCTTTGAAAATACTACCATTCCTAAACTGTCATTTTAACTGAAAAGCTTTGTTAAGAAGTTAGACACAGTGCAGTTAACCATACTTGTCATATACACATAGCTTTGTGAAACAATGAACATAGTTTAAGCTTCTGACCACAAACTCGAAATGGTGAAAACAGATGGAAATATTGGCACAAATCAGATACACAAAGGAAAAAAAACAGATTAACTGAGCTCTGTAAATGTCACAGAATGAAATATGTTATTTAAAAATGCTTTTGATCTGTTGAATATTCAAAGGCATTCTAATAGGTAGTTTGGGGGACATTCTTTTTTGTGGGTGCTTTTTTTCCCAAGGAAAGATGTCTGAATAAAGTGCACAGCAGAGACTGAGATCTAGATTTCCACATGACATCAATTTTTCCTACCTCCAATCCCCACAGTGATTCCAAAATATTTTGATAAATAGTATGACTTCCTAACAATGGAGCTACCCTGTGGTTTCTGATAGTAAAACACAGAACGTAACCTTCGAGGAGAGAGCACTGTCTGGGAGGCACTGAAAGTCCACAACCTAACTTGCTTCCAATATGAAAATTGGAACAGTTAAAATCACAAAGCAGCAGTATTTACAATAAAAAAATACTTAACTGTTTAAATTATGATTATTTTACTGAGTACTTAACTGATTTTGGATACATGAGATCTGATAACCATAAAGCAGAACTAAAACAGATGCAATACAATTTTTCATTACAGCCTTGTCATTTTCTTACTATTTCATAATTCTCGAGTTGTAGTATGCTTACAAAATAAGGGAACAAAATTAATAATCTTCATGCATTAACTGAGAGAAAATCTTCAGACTCGCTCCTTTACATACATGGCCTTAAAGTGCATAAAAAATTGGTCTTACTTCCGTAAGCGGTGGCTGTATCATCTTTGGTACTTCTTCCCTCTTCAGCAGCAGTTAGCATTCCTACGTTATAAACTGACTGCTATTTAATGTCAAGCACGTTTAGTAAGTTTGCACACTTGTGGAATCTGAACTTCTGTTTCTATTTTTAATACACTTCCCATGTTCGTTGCCTTGGAATGCAGAAATTGCTGAATTTAAACAGTCAACTGCATACTCTATACACAAGAATTAAACAAGAATGAAAGCAGCAAAGACAAGGAAGCAGGTGAAAAAGTGGAAGAAAAAGTGCAATAAGTGCACTAAAAGCGTGCAATAAAATTGAGTTGAAATAAGCTTATTCCTGAAAGATTTCCTACTGAAGTTAATTATTAGAATTGCTGCTCCATACATCCAGAAGAATCAGTGACAAGAAAAACAATACAGTAATATATTCCAGTACAGAATTATGCAAATCTGTTTAAGTACAGATCTGCAACCTACATCCCAGTGCTCCTCACTGCAGTAACTGCAAGTACCCTCTCCAAACATGGAGAAAGTGAAATCCAAAGTGAAATCATGCACAAGGGCACTAGCTGAAGTACATTTGCGGTGATAGCAGTCAGGACTCTAGGCATACTTTGGAGGCCTGTATCTAGCGGAGTTCCCCAGGGGTTGGTGCTGGGTCTGGTTTTGCTCAACATCTTTATCAGTGACCCTAATGAGGGGATAGTTTCCACCCTCAGCAAGTTTGCTGATGATACAAAGCTGGGAGGAATGGCTGACACACCAGAAGGCTGTGCCGCCATTCAGTGAAACCTGGACAGGCTGGAGAGTTGGGTAATGAACAAAAGCAAGTGTAGAGTTACAGATTATTTAGGCTACTCTAAGAAAATGTAAAGACATGATGATTCAGAGTCTCACAATAAAGGAATTTTTAAATAGATATCCAATTCTAAAATTAAGTAATCAACAACAGAATTTGATCAGGCTTAAAAACCAAAGTGAGTCAAACTCCAACTAAGGAAAAGTACATCCTTTATTATTAAATAATTGGAACAGAGAAGAATATTCAGTCTTAAAATAATTTACTTAGAGAACCATATCTTGAAGTTATGCATGATAATATATAGTCCTTTTCCTTGCCTTTGGATATACTAAATTGTCAGTAGCTGAGATGAAGAGTTCTAACATCACTGCATTGTATTCTTCTTAGCTTTCTGAAGAGTGGATCACAATTCAGATGGGTGGTCTTCTGCCTGCTAGATAATAGATACAGTGATTCTCTTCAGTATTAGGCATTTTCTGAGTCTGCGCCAAATGGATGATTCTTACAGATACAGTGTATTTATCAGGGCAAATACAATAACACTTTAAATAACACTCACAAACCAGTTTAATATCCAATTTTAATAATGTCTGTATGTCTCCACCAAGCTATATCTTTCACTACTACTAAGATGCCAGATTTCACCTATGCTGTGGCAGCTTTGCACTGCTGAAAAGTTCTGAGCTTTGAGATTCTAAAGGATGAGGAGTGCCATAAAATGGAAGCAATTATCCCATTAGCAAGTTTTTTTTTTCTTTAAGCAAGGCATTAGAATTTCTCTAAGCATTCCTGTGGCAGAAATTAATTAGGGCAAGGTGGGGATTCATACAACATCCTGGCTCTACCATTATGCCAAAGAACTAATCAAGTACAGAACTATCTAAGCTAGCATGGTTTTCTCAACAGACCACCAATCTAGCTGCAGGTTTTGAATAGATGAATGCTCTGTTGAACAAAATTCATGAATTACACTTAACCTGAAAATAACTGAGTGGGTTTTATGGATAGGAAAACGGGGAAAAAAGAAAATACTTCCTATAAATCTCATAACCAAGCCGTTGGGATAAGATGATGCTATATGAAGTAACAGTAAAATCTCCATGGAAAACATCTTAAATATATAATCTAAAGACTGTACAAATTTCTAAACTCATTTCTGTGAGGTTGACAACCATTTAAGTGATAGTCTGAGTGCATCAGCCTGAACTGAATAGAGAAAACCAAATTAAACTTTTTTTAAAACAAAGATTACAAATTACATTATTTCATTCATTTTCAATGTAAATTCATTACAAATTAGTTCCATTAAAATTTTGCATTAGAACTAAAAAAAAAAAAATACCAATTCTCATCAGGAATTAAATGGAACAGAACTAAGATACTCCTGAAACAGTCTTTTTTGTTTGTTTGTTTGTTTTTTAATGGGACTAAAACGAGACATTAAGTCCAAGCAGAAAAGGACTACAGCAATGACAAGGATGCTAAACTAGAAGCTTCTTATGTAAAGAGAAATGACATTTTCCATCATTTAGGGGATACACAGACTTCCCTGTCAAATAATTAAATCTACAATCCTAACAATCTACAGGCAAATCAGTAGAAAGACTTCCTTTGTTATTTCATAAACTTAAACTGAAAACTGAAAAACTTAAAGATATTCTCCATTTTTATAATATTATACAGCTAATTAAAATCTATATTATCATTAAAGAAATTAAGAGTTGGAATTTTAACAAGCTGAAATAATCCATGCTAGACTAGTACACTGCCTAGGACCAATCAAGTAGGTGACAATATTAAAAGTATAATTATCTACTGCACTTCACGGGCAGATGGAAGTATGATATCTTTACAACGCCATATGAATAAAGGATCTGGCTTACAGTACTGTCCTAATACAATTTACAAAGGTAGCAGATTACTATTGTTTGTTTTAGCTAGCTCATCTAAGTCACATATCACATTTTGCTTCAGTATTTCAAAATACAGTTGATGGGAAGGAAGAAAACCTTCAGACAGAAAATGAAACATGGAAGTAGAAAAAATGCAATAATATAATGATACGTGTTGCATATTTGGAAAGCCTGAACATAAAATGTAGCTAAGCAACGTAGGTGAGCAAGCTTGAAAAATGAGGTAAACTTATTTTCCCAACAAAGCACACTTAATGAAAGATGCCTGGCTTTCTTAGAAAACAATGAAGGCCAAGACACAATCCTTTAGAGGTTATAATAGAATCTACATATCTTACCTACTTACTGCTATTCGTTTTTAACAATTGTGATCTATTTTTCAGTGCCTTTCTATTACAAAAGCAAAACACTTATAACCCAAATCACCAATTCATCACTGACTGGTAAAGATTTCACATCATGTAAAGATTTATGTATCTTTTTTCCTCTGAGTAGGCAACAACTTCAACACCTTGGTAAACACAATGTTTAACGTCTGCTCAACGTTAAGAAAGTTCTGATGCCCTGAAGATTCAGGTATCTTTAGTCTTAAGAGAGAGGTGTTATTTTTATTTGTTTTGGGGTTTTTTTTTGTTTGGTTTGGCTTTTTTTTTTTTTTTTTTTTTTTTTTTTTTTTTAAGGATTTCAGTGTTCAACTGAAATGGCCAAATTCTGCCTCACTTGCATTTTGACCTTTTAGTCCTTCTGCTGAGTCTGACCCTTTCTCTCAAAGTTACCAAGGCTTTAGTTAACAATCTGTCTGCTACTGTTCATTTAATCGTATGTTGCTTCTGGCAATGTTAATTTGAATGACACTGATTTCTTTAACAAAGAATGAACCCACAGGAAAATCCCCAAATCAGTCTAGACATTTTGCCTCGAAGGACTCGCCCGACCTATGCCAAAATATTACTAAGCTGCTACAGCTGACTCCACTTCCCCTCTACAGAGGATACTGAAACATTTCACACATGTTTGAAGAAGAATCCCAGGGATCTTGTACTCTTTTAAAAAGCACTTGAGAAGTTTACAAAATCCACATGGAATACACTCCCTGTTATTTACATACAGGGAAGACAATGCTTTGAGCAAATACTTCTACAATGGGCCTAACAATAGCCAACTTTCTTATTCTGACAAAGTGCTCCTTGAACATTCTCAGAAGTTTGTTTGACAAGAAAAATTTCATGACTTCTGAAAAACATGAAGTCTTTTACTTCTACTGAGGATTTGTTTGGACAGCTTGCAGAATCTCTCTTCTTACCATAGTCCCATCTTGAAATGATTTTCTGGGAGTGGAAGAACATCTGCCTCCCAGAATTTAGCATCAAAGTATTTCCATGCCTCTGCCTGACACACTATTATTTTGTATCTTGACATTACTATGCTTACACATAGCAGTTCTCTCCTATGCAGACTGATGCATAAGCATAGGCGACTCCCCTCACAAGCATATGCAACTGCTTATTATCCAAGAAGTGGGTAAAGCTGGCTACAAACAGATGTATTAATGCAGCATCAGTCCAAGAAGTACAATACTCTACCTAGTCCCTGCAGAAGTTAGATAGAAACTCCAAGGTTTCATCTTCCTTGTGGTACTTTCTGAAAGGTACTTTAGATAAGCAGAAAAAAAATCTCTAAACACCCTGAAGTTTAGCCTCTTTTATGGAATATTCCTGCTTTCTCTTTTTTATTATTTCTGCTTCATTGCCTTGAGTAACAATATAAACTTTATAATCTACAGGTCTACTGTCAACAGGTTAATTAACTACACATATCCATCACTGATGCTGACAATTCACTAACAATATATCATCCTCCCTAGGCTTTCAGTTACATCTTCAACACAGAAGCTATTCAGGGTCTTCTACATACCCCTCTTCTGCTTCCTTTTTCAACTGTTCCTCTGCAAGATCAGGAAGTTGTTCCTCCTATCTTCCTTACACTTTAAGATACATCGTGATTTCTTGAAAACCTCAGCTATTCTATATCATGGCTGCCTTCGTACACTAACGCGACATCACATAACAAGATGCTTTGTACTGAAGACAAAGGATACCAGTGCATTCCACAATACGTCAGAAATAGGTATTAGAGAAATCACTCTTGGCCCACACTGACTAAAGAAAAAAGGGGTAGTCTACCTGGCTTCCTAATACTCTAATTTCTCATCTGATACTGCTCCAGGGAAACGTTTGACTTCTAGTAAGTTTTCCCTTCACCCTACTCGTCTTCCCAGGCTTACAAGATCCAACCCTGCATTTGCTAATGTTTTATATAAAAAGATGAAATTACATAACAAAAAAAAAAAAAAAAAAAAAGACTGGTCTAAGGAATTCAGCCTTTATTTCTTTTATTTGGAAAGAATGGATTTTCAACTAGCACTTAAACTATACTGACATTCCCAGGGGCTGATAAGAATAGGTAAAAATGTTCCCAAAGAAGAGGAATTTAATTCTTGGTAGTTCAAAAAAAACAAAAACAGAGAGAGAGAGAAAACCAACTGGCTGGTTTTTGTACTGGGTAGCTAGGTGTGATTTTACAACCCATCCACAAGTTTCACTAATTATTAGGGACTTGCATTTTTTTTATTTTTTTTTTATACAGAATGCTTCAACTAATTCTCTACTAACGTTCCCTGAAGGATAGCAATACAGTTCATTACATCTTACAAGAAAAAAGAAATCACAAATCAAGAACAAATACCAGAACTAGGACAATAGTATGTTAAATTTATTCCCTTAACATATGTATATGGCCTTTTACCCAACATCGTAGGCAAAAACCCTGATTAAGGTAAAGCATCATATTACTGCCTGTGTGATATCATATACATTACGAAGTTCTTACTCCTCTAGCAATTCTTTGCATCTGACATTTGTCCACCTTTTGCCAAACACACATTATACCACATAAAAATTTACATAACCTTAAGAGAACACAAACAGTGCAGTACTTCATAAGGATTTGAGCTCAGGAAGCATATACATGATAAATAACATCATAAGCATTCATCGATCTCTCTCTTCAGAACCATTTCAATGCCAAAATCTAAAGTCCCATTACAATGCAGAGGCATCAGAATACTCCGAATGAATGAGAATGTATCAGAAGTAAACAGCCATTTTCCCGTGATTCGTGTAAGCAACAGAACAGAGAGTTGCAACAGAAAGTGTTAGGCAGCATTAAATCTATCCATCAAAATCCACTTATACCTGTTCATTTTATTATAACTAAGTGCTCCATCTAATAACACAAAACTCACAGTGGAATCGTAGTCACAGTAATGAGGCCTTTTAAGATCAAGACAACATTTTAGCTCCACCGTTTATTTTGAGTTTCAATATTGGTTTTAAATGTTTTTTAGCGCACCACTTACATGTCATACATGCAACTAAAGATGGTGGCACACTCTAATAAGCTCTGCCATTAAAAATGGAAGTGCATGCAATTTCTGTGCAGTTAAATTTAAAAGGCTCCAAAAGCAATAGTATAAGTTTCAAAGTTAATACCCATGATGTCAGAAGTCTTGACGATTGTCAGAGTTAGATTAGAAAGCAGTATATACCTGAGCACAAAAGATCTCTTTGGAATAGGTACATTTTTTAGGCTACACAAAAGATGTAAAACAGTGAAAAATAAGCTGAGATTCAGCAATAATGCAATGCAACGCACACAAAAAAAAATACACATACAAATAACCTGGCTGAATGCCCTTAAAATCCTGTGTTCATTTTTTGGCACCACAGGTAAAGCAAATTCACTGTAATAAATATATATATACACACACACATATTTTATATTTTACTTATATATAAAATATTATATATAAAAATATTTTTATATAATTTTTTTTTTTAAGAAATACTGAAATAAATCTTTGGCATCTGCTATATCTATTTCAACTAACTTTATGTACAAGGTATGTATCTCTTCCCAAATCCATTCCCAGCTGTGAGGAGCTGTGAGTCCTGTGAGGGGCTTCCAATATGGATAGCAACATTATACTTCTTATTTATCCATACAACTATTTGACTATATCATTGTGGGAACTAATTAAGGATATACTAATATCTACGAAGCACCATAAGCTGCACCCATTCCTACAGAAATCTGTCCCATAGTAGCTTTAATAAGTTCTTAAGGACAGCGATTATCTTTTTTTTTTTTGTTTGTACCAGAACAATAAGGTTTTAATCCTTGAGTTGGACAGCTAGGCACCATTGAAACATAAATAATTAGCAAACAATATGAGTTGAGAGGTTTAGCGAAGTGTTATCCTTCCCAGAGCTCCAAGGCACAGAGCATTTTAATGACCAGAATTTAGCCAATGCAAAGGGAATCGAGGACAAGGAACCATAGCCTCGGTTGCTTGCTAACAACTTTGGTGGCTTGTCCTTGAAAGAGCAAGGATACAAAAAAGAGAACTGATGGAATTAATATGTGAGAAGACAGCACTATTCAGAGGAGCATAGGGATTGCAAATATAGTCGCCTTTTGAGTAAGGCATTGAGAAGCAAAAGCTTCTTATGTATTTGCCAGCTCTTCTGTATCTGCAAACTAAGAGCAAACAGTAGGAAAAAATAGAGGGTTTTTTTTTTTTTGAGAAAAGACAAACAAGAAAGGAATGGTTGTATAACCAATATTCACTGTTGTCTCTTGATATGCGTTCTATTTAACACTGCTCGCTACTTTCAAGCTGGAGACTTTCATTTAGAAGCCATGTACACCAAGAACATCTCCCTGTCTCACATTAGAAGCAAAACAGCTGGAGGTAGTCCAATCATTTGAATAGTTCTTCATCTTGGACAACACTCCATCTTCAGCATTTAAGAATAGCTTCAGGTGTCACACAATCAGGGTATGACACAGAAGTTCTGCAAATATTTCAAAGTATTCTTCATTGCTCGTCCATGCATTCATTCTGTTCTTGGTGACTTCAAAGCTGTGTACTCTCTGAAGGTGACTATCAATAATTTGGTCATGTTTACTCTAAAAATGAAAGACTGATGGGAAGCATAACTGTCAGCATTAGCAGAGTGAAAAATAATTCCTTCTAAGAGACAAATGAAGAAATGCTCTGCTTCCAGTCAATCTGGAAAATACCTGGAGGACAGGCAATTTCCACAAGGTGATGAATGAAAAGGAAGTAGAATGCTGAGACGAAAGCCTGGAGTGTTTCCAGTAAACTGTGAATGCAGGGTGTGGCAAATGAAAGCACTCTTCAAGGGGAATAAATGCAAAAAAGCCAGCGTTTATTACATGACCCACAAAATTTTTCTTAAGTGAAGATGAAGTTAACATACTGTATTAGAAAAATAATGAATAATTACAACAATGTAAAATATTATTTTCACTAATTGAAATATATATGATCATTTATTATAAGAAATAAAAAACCACTTCAACCATTTACCTGGGTATACAAAGGTAATATTATCCAAAATATTTTAAAATCACTAGGATCTTATCATATTCTTACCTAACGCCATCACTACACTATGTAAACAAAGATCTATTTGAAACTCTTTCAACAAAACATACCTAATAAATACCCAACTTTAAGCACATTAGCATCCTCATTTAAGTAATCAAATGTGCAACAAAAACCTAATCAGTCTTTCTGGGACTTTAGACCCTTCACCTACCACCTTGTAGTTTTCAGTTCAATACTGCAAAACACTTAAATATGATAATGATAAAGTACTGTCACCAAAAATACCACAGATAAACAATACAAATATAATTTGATGTGATCAAAACAGATGCTGAATCACTTTTTTTGGTTTGTTTTTAAACGCTACAATAAAGGTAAAACGTCTAATAAGAAAACTCAAAATCTTACCTGTTGGTATGCTTGATAGATTATGTCAAATAAAAAAGCCTGAGGCATTTCGCTTGCTCTGTACTTGGCACGTTCCAATGAGTGGTCTAAACATCCATCTGCAGCAGAGGCAATAACAGTAGAAACTAGAGGACGAATTGCTCCTGCTGCCTACAGAACAAAACACAAAGAAACCTAACTGTTAACACTAATGTATATCAGATAGTCACTGCTAAAGGACAAAAAAAAAAATCAAAGTTTTAAAAGAAGTTTTCTACTTACATTTCTCATAATACTTAAGTCATACTATTTATTCTATAAGAGACTTTTCACATCAATACAGCTATGGAGGACCGTACTCAGTAGATAATGAGGGCCAATTTTTGAGACACACATGCACAAAAAAAAAATTATATATCCTTCAGAAACATCTATTGTAAGCATGTGCAGATCTGAGATGTCCTTTTTTCAGATCTACTTCTACATGCATATCAGGTGGTTGCTGTGAGTGTGCACCTGATCTGCTTCAGATTTAAAACAGCAGGAGACACTTGGAAGGCCTTAATCCATAACACCTATTGCTTTAACAGGTTTCAGCTGCTCAGATATAAGCTACAAGAAAAAATTCAGATTGAGCTCGTTCCTCCACATTGAATTATTGCCTCCCCACTTCAGTTGCTGGGCTTTTGGATTAAGTTATTTTGCTCTGCCATCATGTTTTAATTGGTCACACACAAAAAAAGTTATAAAATTAGAAGGTCATGGGAAAAGAGACATAGCAACATGCTAGCCACAGCTTTTCTGTAATTAGTTACGTCTTCTTTTTTTTTCCTGAAACAGTTACCATTCCAGAAAAACAGTTAGAAAAAGGATTTCTTAGGCTGATCCAATATTTTATTACCGTTTTTAACAATCATGTCATGTTGCATTTTAAGCATAAAACAGGCCAACAGAATACAATGTGACTTGCATAACTAAATCTCACAAGTGAAACATGCACTCTGAGGAACAAAAAAACAAACTGCAATTCTAAATAAAATTGAAATACTCAAAACGATATTCTTAAAAGAACTCTGAAATGTATTGTTTTCTTGACATCTGGTTTATTGCACAATAAAAATTCATCAATGTCTCTATCTTTGTGACAACAATGAACCACATCTCCTGCTTTGCTTAGGCCTAGCTCTTCCAGAAGATTCAGGAAGATCTCACTTCTAATAAATCCAAACATGTCATTTTTTAAAGCCTCCAATTAACTTTCAAATACTTGAGATGCTTTACAAAACTTAAGTTTTAACAAATGGAACTTTTTTAACAATTGCAATTTTGCTTTATGTTACCCCAGAACTGAATCCAATGTGTCAGTGTGAGGGTTTCTCAGCTGCCTTCCATTTGTTTTCTGCCACAGGCCGTCTCAAACCATCCCTGACACTGACTGAAAACATGAAGTTTAATACAAAGAATAAGATTTATGACTAACTTTGTTGTCCTCAGTACTGGCTCACCTACTTGCATCGTCCTTCCTCTTCCTCAGCACACATGCACGCGGTCCCTCAACCAGACGCTGTGACCCTCAACCCACACTGCTGAATTTATAATTTCAGTGACACATAATAGTTGTTCATAAGGCCATTTTCGTAATGGGAGAAAAAAGAGCAGAGCAAGGGGAAATCTAGCTTATGTATGCCTCGCATAATTTTCATATGGGACAAGAGAGTTGAGTCCCTGGCACAGCAAGTCCTGCATCTGCAATACTTCTGGCAACATTCACCAGCTGGTATATGCTGACACAGCTGCCAAACCCACCTTGGCTTACAGAGGACTCATCACACATATTTCAGGTTCCAAAATTGGCTCTTAGGTATATTCATTCATGGTGAAAGCATAATATTTGGCACTAAAAACAGCAGAATTATGAATTTTGTTCTCATACACAGACCAAAGAGGAACAAAAATTAAAATACATGCAGTATTTCCTTCTGGTCAAATCAAGGGTCCTCCCTACTCAGCACAGAGCCTTTTCTGAATTGTACTCCTAGCATTCCTTCGATGAGTGGAACAGGGGAAAGGCTGTAGATAACATTTTTCAGAAAACCAAACATCAGAATATATCATAGCCAAGTATTTTTGTACTTGAAGGACCTTTTGCCCTTTATAACTGTGGGATCCAAGTGAAGCACAACCATACAGAAGCCTACACCCATTCAGTTACGATACCAAATATTTTATTCTGAGGACTTTCCATGCTGATTTTTCAGTTATAAATCCATAACAGCAGAACTCTTTATGTTAGTAAAAAGAGTATATACACTAAATGTGAATTCTATTTGTTCTCATTTGAGAGGCTCTGACTTGCTATTTATGTCAAGACTGTACAGATACTTGGTGCAGCTCTCAGATAAGGGGTTCAGACATGAATTTAAAAAAAAAAAAACAACTATTCAAAAAACCCAAACATAACCCAAAAGATCTGGCCTTATTTAAAATTAAAATACTTAATATGGCACGATAGTTTTACATATCTTTTTTAAACTCAGAATTAGCCTACCATAAAACCCTCTGAATCTGAAGTGTTTGAGTCTTAACACTATCATTACCTTATATAGAGACGTCATCTTCCAGTTTCTTATCATTTTGACCCAGACCTCAAGTGGATCATACATAAAATGCATCGTACGCAGTTCCTAAATATGAAGTGGATAGTTAATGGACAACTAAACAATTTCTTTAAACATCCACTTCACAGCCTTTGAGCCATTCCACTTCAAAGGCAAGTCAAGCACTAGATCTGCCATGAACAGGAAATGCATATACTTCTTCCTTCCTCCATATATTTTGTTATATAGATTTGTTAAAGAATCAAAATATCTGAGTAGGCTCCTGAAGTATCCTTTTGAGCATAAGAGACACTGAAACAAATATTGAGATGCTGAAACAAATACTGTCAGTGGTTAATTTTCCTGAAGACAAAATACTGGGAGAAAAAAAAAAAAAACCAATAAATCCACATCCATTTTAACTCAATTATTTCTTTAAAACTACTTTAAAGTGTCACAGCATACAAATCTACCAATCTACTTCAGTGAAGGTGATGAAACAGTTTCTCCCAGAAGCAAGCTCTTTCATGCACCTGCTGAAAACTGAACTCATCTTCAGATAGTTAGAGAAACACAAGTTGTCTCTTATAACTTAAACAGCACAAATGAAAAACATTCATGAACAAGTTCTCCATTTGTATCCAGCTTTTTGCTTAATTACATACAGCGTAACTACATATCACCACAAATTCTTTAAATCTTGACTGTATTCTATAATACCTTATTGTATATATTATATATATTATAATACCTTATACCTTGTAAAAAAGGTATAGAATGAAGGGCATAGTACATTCAGCATTTTCAGTAGATTCAAAGCATAGTAGTCCACCTTTGCACTTTGCAGCAGCACTGTATCCTTCCCATTTTTTATCATACTTTTATTCTAAACAGATGATTTAGAAGGATGCAACCAGCAACTATTTACCCAGTGAGATTAGGGATCAGACAATTAAAGGACAGTAAAATCCAAGCAGTATTCATGATACCTCTTATTACAAAATAAACTATGAATGTTCAGGCCACAGAAGCCTACACACACAATAGTAACTTAGCTAACACAACACAACTTCTTGAATAGTTATAAAAACTGACAATACTCATGCCACCTAAAAAAAAAAATAAATCAGAACCCTCTAAAATTTCAAGAAGGCCTGTCTGGGATGGGGCACGTGGAGCTTATAACATGCAAGAAATTGTCCAAGTTACAAATATTCCTGATTTACTGCATTCAATAAAGAGTAACACTCCACATCCACAATACAGCTTGCCAAGAAAAAGTTATCAGTCAGAAGCTCCAAAACAGCATGGAAAGCAACACACTCGCATCACTTTTCTATTCCTTTTTGGCAACAAGAGACAAAATAGAACAAGACAAAATAATTCCAAAACTCATTAAGTTAATTATGCGAACTAGGAAGCCAGAAAAACAAAAACCACCTAATGGCACAAAATCCTTACCAAAAAAATACCACAACAGCAAATAATTTTATGTTACAGCAGTGGGGCAACAAAGTCAGACCACAGGTACTGCAGGGTGACATACGCAAAAGAAGAATGCTATGCCTTTGCACGCCCCTGTCCCCGGCTGACCCGAAATGTTAATGCCGACCCACAGATTTCACTTACATGGCCAATTGAACCCTAAACTTTAAGTGAGAAGGAATCACAGCCTTAGACCTTCAGAAGTTAGTCCAAAATTTTCACTCTCCCAATCCTCCAGTATGATTCCCTTCTACTTCTGAATTACTCTACCACGACTTCTCCATTCATAGCTTCTCTCTCCACTGCAGATCATTTTTGTCTGCTTTCCACCTCCCCAGCTGCCTAGTAGTATAAAAGACATGTACATCCTAGATAGAATTAGATTTAATGTTTTCAAATTGCTTACAAACATACCTGGTATCATATACCTACAAAGCTTACAAGTGCCATCCTTAAAAGAGTATCCCATTCTGATGTTTTTACAGTTTTCCAATGCTCGTATTTCTGAATTCTAATTCTTTAATCAAAGTTGTCATGGCAAACAAAATGGCACTGAACTAAGACTAAATCAAAGGATTTAATCACACTGCCTTACTAAAAATAAATGTCTTGTGTATATACACTGGACTTAGAAATATGTTTTCATCATTTCAAGGTAGCTGATTTCTTTGAAACTACACGCTGAAGATTGCAGGGTTAGTCACACTTAGTAGGACAAATATGTGCATTTGGGAACTTCATTAAAGTCAATTATGTAAATGTGAATTTGGTAAGCACACAATTCTATCTTACTCTTCCATAAAGACAAGGTTAGGATTAAAACACTATAACAACATGATAACAACAACAAATAACAATCTATGCAAACTTGTACAAGTGAGGCATCTAATAGTTTAAAAATATATCCTGGAGTGTTCCTTATTCAATGAAAGATTATTTATGTGTTACCAAAACGCGACCATCTCCTTACGAATTCCAGTCTAAGTTAGGTCTGGCTATGAACCAGCAAAAGAAGCTCAGAACAACTATGATTAATTTCCTCTCACTTTCTTCCATCAAACCATTTCCACATGTTACTACAGAGCTAGTATTCTTATACACAAATCTAATTACTTGCCATGAAGGGCATTCACAGCCATCTACAATATGAAAAAAAAAAAACAGAAATAAACATTATTTGTGATGCATGAAACAGATAGAAACATGCACTTCTATTCAGACATCTGCAGTCAAGCTGATTGTACCTATTGTAATGAACATGCTTCAGCCATCTTCAGTAATTGCCACTCAAATTAGCAGAGTTTCTTAACTAAAAAAAATTACCATTTCAAATTTATCAAACGAAACCTTCAAAGAAAAATAAAGACTCAGTTATAAGATTAAAATATTCCACATATTTAAGTGGCCCTTTTCACATTTTTATACTGTAAAACGGAAGTGGGAAGTATCTAATAAAACAAAATCACAGAATTATCTAAAGTTTTTTCCAATGTCCATTCAAAGTAGTTCACAGAAATAAAACACCACATTATTTTTTCCTTATCTACAATTTATATCCAGCTGTTGTCTAGAGCTACACTTCACCTTCTCTATTACTAAAAGTTGTAATCTATAGGAAACCTTTTGAGTCCACAGCAGAGATGGAAGACAGAATATTTCTTCATATCCACTCTACTTATCCTACCTGACACAAAAATTCTATTTGGATAACAAGGACTGGACAAACTAATGACACAAATGATAAGTTACCAGCCCTATATGGAAGAACAGCTGCAAACTATGGTTTAGCTATACCCATACAGTTTTTGAAAACTTGAACAAGTTTTGTAAAAAGTTTGGAAGTTGGGCTGGTTTGGGCTTGAACAAGTCTGCACCCAGTACCCACAGTTCTGAGCCTCATTCTGCACCCAATTAATTGCTGCACAGCAAGACAAGGCAGCAGTCTTGCTGCATGAATTCGATCAAAAAACACACTCCTATTAACATCATATTAGGAAGATCCCCATAAAACAGTACCTCAGCTGCACACTCTTCCTTTAAGTGCAAGATGTGGCATGAAGACAAGACTATAGTACATCTAAGATAACAGAGTAAAGAATACGAGATCACAAAAAGCACAGAAGTACTCATTATCATTAGGAAACAGAGGTTCAGGGTCTATCATAATAACAAACACACTCAGACTTCACTATGTAAAATAAAAATTTCATGTGGCAGTTCTGCAGTTGGGACAGGAATTCAATCAACTAGCACAATTCATAATTTTGGTTGCACACCCATTAGAGACCAATGCTTGCTGGGTTATAAGAGAGCAAGAGTAAATCTTAATTACTTTATTTAGAATTTTATTGAAAAAAAAATTAAAACTGAAGTTCGCATGACCACACCATCTCTTTGATTCTCCTTAAGGAGACGTATCCTGAAGTTCTTTCAGTGCAGATAGTATAACCAAACAGACCAATTCCAGTCGCCTCAGTGTTTGTACTGGCAGATTTTAATTGCCTAAGGACAGCACTGGTTGAAATGCTAAACAAGCCTGGTGTAACACAGATACTAAACTTAATCATCAGACAGACAAAAAGAAAGCTAATTTGAACATGTGTGTTAAACACTATGAAAAGGGCTCATATGCTAAATTTCACTTAATTTCCTTAAAGCCTGTTTATGCAGCTGGCTAGGAATAACAGCAGAACTCACTAAATTTGGAGACTTAATCTTAAACCAACACCAGGAAGGAAGAAGTTATAATTGTGTTTATTCCTAGCTGCAAAAGATGGGATGTTTAATCGGAAATTTAATATATACTTTAAACCAATGTTAATGAGCTGACACTATATTGTACATTGAACTGACTTCAAAGAGACAGGATTCCTTAAACAAATGTAATATATATTTATGACCCTCCTTAAGAAAAAGAAAACATTTCTCCTAATGAGGTCACCTTTATCAGTACGTGTTATCTCAGCAACTGGGAATAGTACATGTTTATCAGGACATGTCGGAGCCACAATTAGATTTTTTTAAAAGAAAAAAAAAGATTATTGATAGCTGAAATTGTTCCTCAGGAATTAAGATTGCACATGTTAATTTCCATTCTTTCATATTTAAAGCATTTACTTTTACAAGTGTCAGTAAATATTGCTTTATCTAATCAACAACATGCTAAATTCCAAACATTATTCTGGAGGAAAAGTAAGATTTCTGAAAGAACATCAAAGAGATTCCCTTCAAAAAGACAGAACAAGGGGAATATCCTACTGAAATTACACCATTTCTTGGAAACAGAAGGATAACCACAGAACTAGTCCAGGAAACTCTGACAGCACATGAAACAGGTCATCTTGACTTTCAGAAACTTTGTTTAATACACAAGGCAGATATTGCCCTTGTATCAACCATCCAGATATTGAACTTGGACAAAAATGCAGCTGGGGACTTTTGGATAAAAACCTCAGTATTTGGTGAAAAACAAAAATCTGGAGAGGTGAGCACGCCTAATCCTTATCAGGAGAAATATGGCTGAGAATCTCTTTCAGATTCTGGCACACGTAAGTGGCCAGAATGATCTTTTTTAAAGTGCTTATTTTTATGATACAAAGAGGACAATTACAGATCATTTAGGCAAGACAGACCCCAAAAGACTGATAAAATTGATATGCTGATAAAACAGAAGCTCCAATCAGAATACCTCCTAGCGGACAATTCCCAGAACCATCATAAAATAAATACCTGACATTTCCTAACCCTTAATCTAGCTTATGCAGAATGAAAGATAACAGTGATTTAGAACACTGATTTTATTATTAAATCAACAGAAACACCTCAAACAGTACAGAAACAAACAGAAAGGATCATTATTTAATTATGCCATATAACCATTTGGCTAGTTTTACACTAAATTTGGTATTTCCTTTTGCTAATCGTGATGCTTGGACTTGGATCTTAGTGGCCTTTTCCAACCTTAATGATTCTATGATATGGCAACTATAGATTTAAATAATTCTGCCACAACATACACTCTTCAAATTCTTCATTTTCAGCACTAGTGAGTGCAATTCACATATAAAAGCATATGAATAATACGTATATGAAATATATAAATAGATAAATCTTTAAAATATAGAAAGAGATGTCCTATGTTGCTTTAGTGAAAAAATGAATTAATATTTACACATTTATGGTAAAATAAAATGATCTTAAATAACCTAGACAGCTTTATGAAGACGTCTTGCATTTAAAATGGGCCTATGGATGAATCTATACTTAATGGAATTATTTCTTCCATTCAATACATACTCAAAGATTCATATGAAAGGATTAGATCAGTTTCCTATTTATTATTGTTCTATTACATTTTCAATCTTATGTGAATTTCTTAAATGAAATAGTTGTGAAGTGAATGAGTTGACTTTTTTTTCTTACTAAAAATTACACTAATAGATTAAGAAGCCATAATTTTCATTTTGTATCTGAATGGCAACCCCCTAGTATAAGATTTCACTATGCAAACCTCAAGATGTCAGATTATCCCATCTATAATAAGACTCCAGGCTCCTCAAGGAATAAGGTAAAACAATCAATTCAAATGGTCATAAGTGATAGGCAAGAATAAAGAGCAATGATTATTACTTTTTACTTTATCCTCTCCATTTACTCTTACATATATCTTTTGCAGTCTCACTATATAGGGATTGAGTGTGCCCCTTCTGAGGAAAAAAGAAAGTGTACATTCCACCTTCTACTCTGTTCAGTTTTACAGAAACTCATTTTGCATGTTATTTTAAAGTGGGCCATGTAAGGGTTCTAAGTTGTAACTAATTCACCACTAGCAAACTTTTTCTTGTTTACACTGCAGTCAATTGAACAGAATTATAAACGCTACTATAAAAAGCAAACAGTTCATCTACAGCAATTTATAATGAACAGTTATTATACTGTTATATGCTCCAATTTTCATTTTTTTCAGCAGCCACAAAACATCCATACTCTCTTCATAAACAGCAGCTCACTAACCAAACATCCAAGTCTATTCCTATGCTAAGCTCTTGGCAGTCTCTGCTAAGAGAAATTCAGAGGAGGCCTCAATTCAGCTCCTCATGCATAATTGACCAGTTGAGATTCCCCTGCTCACAATCTATAGACACTTGAGATCCATTCCTGCCAGTTTTCCTTAGTCTCAGATAGTAATAGTGGCACATAAACAGTAACTCTAAATGTAAAGGAGGTAGACGTTAAAGGATGTCATGTGAACATGATCTCAGCAACTACTTTAGTAGAGAAAGTTACTTGAAAGCTTGAAGTTTATTTCCAGGATAACTTTATCTAAAAGTAAAAATTACTGTAGTCTTCCAGAAGCTAAAAACTGTGGGATTAAATCACCTTTTTAAAAAAGATTAAATATTAGGCACAGTTATTCTGGCTCTGTTAGTACAATGAAGAAGTGTAACAAAGAAGGGGAGGTTGCAATTTATACTCCTGACTATGATTCATGTATTTCAGTCAGTTCAGTTGCACTTTTCTTAATGAATGCAATGACTCATCTAAGCCATTGAAATTGCAACTGGGAAATGACAGTTGTTTCTCTCCTTACCAGTGCTTTCCCACTGCCAAACACTACAGTCTGCTAGGACAAAGACTTGAAGTAATTTGCTAACAATACATTAGTCTCCATTCAACAGAGAAACAAATAAAAGCTTTACTGAGTTCTAACTTCCTATGGGGCCAATAATGCCAAAAGCAATGGAAACATTAGTTGGTTCTGATAGTTATCCATTACTACATACTTGTAAAAAGAATACATTATAGAACTATTTTCCATACAGCAGCAAAACCACAGTAAGACTAGCTAGGGAAAAAAAAAATCCAAACAGCTTAAGCATAAACACTGTATCATCATTTCAAGCCTCCCATTACCCTTGTGAGGCTATTGTGATTCCATAAAGACTACTGTAAGATGTGGCTCCACATCATTGTATCACTTACAGGATACAATGTAGGAGTTCGGAATTCAAACATTCTGCCTTTTAACAAAGTTAAATTTATATCACTTGCACCTCTGCTGAGGGCACTCAACTTCAAGGAAAAGTGAAAAGCTCTGCCCCTGAGAAGGAACTAACCCACTAACCAGGGCATGCAGGAGCCACCCAGGTGGAAAGCAGCTTTGCAGAAGAGGACCAAGTTGGTCACCAGGTTGAATGAAAGTTAGGAATGTGCCCTGGCAGCAAAGAAAACCAACAGTATCTCAGGATGTATTGAGAGTACTGCCAGAAGTCAAGAGGTGATCCTTCCCCTCTACTGAGGACTGCTGAGTCCACATCTGAAGTGCTGCGTTAGTTCTGGGCCCCTAGCACAAGAGAGAAATGGGCATAGGGGAGGGTCCAGAGAAAGGCCACAGAGATTATTAAGGTACCGAAGCATCTTTCCTACACAGAAAATCTAAGAAAGCTGGACTGCCTAAGGAAGGGACGGCTCAAGGATAATCTCATCAATTTATATAAAAACGTGAATGGAGGATGGACAGAAGACAGAGCCAGGCTTTCTTCCATGGTGCCAGTGCCAAGACAAGAGGCAGCAGCCCCATGCTGGAACACATCCAAACATTCCAAACATTAGGAAGCACAACTGTACTGCACAGGTGCCTCAGCACTGGTACAGGGTACTCAAAGATGTTGTGAAGTTCTTGCTCTTTAAATATCTTTGTACAGTTGGAAGAGTAGCATGGTTAGGATGGTACTTAACAGGTGTTATACTTGGAAAGATTATCATGGTGAAAAAGAAACAATCAAGGAAGAAATGTTTACCCATACCTGAGTATCCAGGCTCACAGCAGAAAAACTCCAAAAAGCAGGGATCTCCAGAAAGAGATAAAGAGATCCTTCTCCAGTGGTAGTCAGAATTTAAATGGGGTCTAGGAGAGGTGCAGCCAGGCTCCACCCCTTCCTTGCCTTCACCTGTGCTCCCACAGCTGACCCACTCCTTGCCTCAGGTGATCAATCAGTGGTTCAGGCCATGGCCCAACATCCCCATACAATCTTCAATAGCTCTATGTGTTCAGTATGTGTAAATCCCAAACTAAAAATATGCCACTTTCTCTCAGAAACACCTCTGACTACTAGTACTCATTCCTTTAAATGGTGAGAAATATTTAATTCTCATTTTCCATTAGAACCTGAAGAACAGCTTCCCAAATCTAAATTTCTTTTCTATAAAATAGATACATACACTCTAAAGGGCTTCCTTTATATTCTACAGTTGTATCAAAATCTTTTATTATTTTTGTACAATAAATGAACGCACACAGATGCAGGAGCAAGTTCATACCTAGGAGTCTTACATCTGGAAACAGTCGATTATTCTATAATCAAATCACAATTCTTCCAGTGTTAAGAAAATTCACTTATTTTAATCATATTGATTATATCCATTCACACACGTCCATCTTTCAGCAGGAAAGCTCTCCTTGAATAAAGAGACCTGGACATATTAAAGAAAGCTGTTATATATTTGATTTAGCCTAAAAGAACCATTTCAAGTCTTTTGGAAACATATAACCAATAAATAAAAGTATATCTAAGTAAGTATCTTCTTAAACAATAAACTGCATCTTCTAATAACCTACACAATTGACATGGCAGAAAATTACATCTTTATAGTCAGTGTTTGCCTCATCATATCCTCACATTTCTTAAAAGATTTTGACAGTTAAAGAATATGCCTTGTTCCTTTTTTATACCTGTGAAGAGGGATCAGATTCCAATGCTAGTTTCTGGAAAATCAAAGTGTGTAACAATGTACTGCAAAAACATGGACTAACAGAATGCTGGAGATTGGAGGGGACCTCTGGTGGTCATCTGGTCCAACTCCCTTGCTCAAGCAGGGTTCCTACAGCCTGGGAGTTTATCCAGACAGCTTCTGAATATCTCCAAGGAGGAAAACAAACTCAGAAAGCTGCTCTCAATCACTAACTAAACCGAACAGGAAAACAAAAACATGTATTGAAAACAATATACATAGCATAAAAATATCTTGAAAATTAAGCAATATTTTGGATTGTCTGAGATGGAAGAATTGTATGAGGGATAAGATACAAGGCCATCTGTAGACAAGACAGGATGTAAGTCCTTTATTTCACTACATATACACAGACAGCTAATTCATGATTCTCAAATATTAAAAAAGTCACAACGCCCTGCTCTAACGGGTTTCCAAAGCTCACTGACTTGAGGGAAATAAAGCCAACTGAATCTGTCAGACCCAGTAACTTTACACGTGCCAGTAGACTATGCCTTGATTTTTTTTGTACATTCAGAAAAGTTTCAGGGCTACTGAACATATTTTGGTGTTCACAATAGCTAAACTTTTCAAAAGATGTTTTCTTCTAAGATTTTTATATAACATATCTAATACTCATTAATACACATTTTTGCGCTGGCATAAGTCAGAGGTTCCTAAACTCACTCCACCATTTATAAATGTTAACATGATGTCATCAGTTCTTGACTCTCCTTTCGCACAAGTGCCTGACAGGACAGAAAGAGATTCCAAAGTACAAGGAAAATTAAATAAAACCAATAGACAATGACTTCAGATGCCCAAGTATGTAAATATGATTCAAACACAATACATCAGATACTGATGCAGCCTTTAGAGGTGGATAAAACTAGTCTCTGATTACAAAACAGACAAATAAAGTGTAAAATATTTCATACGTGATGAATACTGAGAAGATATCAAGAAAACAAAAAGGTGATTGCTTTTAAAAGAACAAAGAAAGAACAGAGCAGAACTACTCCAACAGTGCACCACTGACGTAAGTATACTAGACTAGATCAGCCTCATTACTTATTCACATGCTCCTTTATTTTTGGTGGAGAAAAAGCTGTTTTTTGGTTTGCCTTTCACCATACTCTGCTAATGCTAATTTTATTTTGCTGTCTAACTGGGTGAAAGGCAAGCATGTGTATTTTCTACTCCAGTCTCCCAATACATCAGGACTGATAACCACAGCACTCACTGTGACTAAACTCAGAGGCAAGACGACACTGAGCACATATGTGGCATTCTCCATGCAAAGAACTTACATTACCTGACTGTAAATGTGAATGAGAGCCCATGAGACTGAGTAGCACCATACATTTGTACTGACATTTATGCTTTGTTCAGACCCTTGCTAAATCTGAAAATAAGGACACTTAATAGTTTTGAGAATTCACCTTTTAAGAATGTCATTTGGATTCAGTTCTTTCAAAGAAGTGAGTTATACTTCTATACTTTCAAATATAGCTTGTTAAATACAGTCTTTGACTAAGTCATTTTAAAAAAAAAAAAAAAAAAAAAAAAAAACACTTTCAATAGCATGATTGACAGGTTCCTGTTAGTTTCTGCCTTCTTTTTTTCCTGTAAGCACTTTTTTTTTTTCAGTTGTTTAAAATGCAATGCTGGCAATGAGATATTGCTAGAGGCTTTGGACTAATGCCTTCTGATGATTCCACTTTTCTCAATTTTTACTTGCAATAAAGAATTTTTTTCTAGAAACATTTAGTTTAAATTACAAAATTACCCAAAAACATAAATGGAATATAATTGGCTACAAAGTAATATTTTCAAATAATGGCGGAGTTGTTTGGGCTATTTAAGGCATAATTTATTAGTTCTGAGAGGCTGCACATTTGAATTCCTACAGGCAAATAACAAACTGATTAGTAAGAGTAATAAAGCAATTTATTTGTCTGACAATTGGCAGCTAGAAGTGCAATAATTTACTTGATCAATTGCCATTTTCAAGAACATTAAAGCTTCTCATAATTATGTTATCTATATGGCATGCAGATGAACAACAATACAGCATTATCCCTATTACACTGATTGGTGATTACACTGGTGATTTAATATGATGCTTCTGCCAGGTTTTGTACCTTTCTACATAAAGAAAAGGAAGTAATTACTTTTTTGTACCGAAAGGTTGAGAAATTTATCCTCTTCTACACATGCAAAGAATTTGATTACAGAAATAATTTAAGATGCTAGCTTCCCTTCATCAAAATCTTTCTGATATTCAGAACAACGCATGGAAGTTTGGAGAAAGAATCTTAGCTTTCCAGTCACGTAACTCTACAAAACTCTATACTTGTCAAGTAAAGATAACCACCTCACTTTTCTGATGGGAAGCTTTGCCTTTTGTTTTTGTATTTTTGTATTTTTTTTTTTTTTTTCCATAAGATGAAGTTCTCCTCATGCTCACTGACTCAATTTCGCTATGGGGTAACATCAGCAGCTAACAAATTATGTAGTCCAGTTCTCCAAATGCCTACCTTCACTGCATACAGTGACTCTAAGCCAGTACAGGAATCCACAGCAGAGCCAATAAACACTACACACATTCCTAACACTGTAAAATGGAAAACATTAAGAAAAATGCATAAGAACACTTTCATTAGATAAGTGATGCCTCAGCAATCTGGATGAAGAAATATTTATTAGTCAGAAGTTCAGATGTACTAAAATATACTGCCTTGAGAATGTCAACTGAGATTGCCTTGATTCCCTATTGTTTTACTAAAAATATCTTATACCCAATTAAGAACAAAAACAGGGAAAAATATTACATTAAAATTACAAGTTCAAGAAAAATCAAACATGTATATTTTTACAGTTTCCTCTAAGAAGTTTTAAAAAAACCACAATGCTCAATGGGATACCACATACCATACATTCATGTAGGCACCTAAACACACACACACACACACACACACTCAAAAAACAGTTACTCTCATTTCAACTAATCATCAGTAAAATTAACCCATTCTTCCACTACTCAAGAATCTCACTTAAAACAGATTTACAAAGGGGATTTATGGATTATATAGTCTTGGGCAGATAATTCTGGAAAGCTATTCTGTGCTAAATGAGAAAGGTCAAAAACCTTGTTAAGATTCTACCAGAATTAAAATTTCAATGACTGGAAACTTACACTCTACATCACTGAAAACTTTTCTATTTTTATTTATATTTCTAAAGAAGCCAACTTACAAAAGCACAAAACAACTGCAAACAAAATATATTTAGATTTTTAACAATGTTCTGTGAGTCCTTACATAATTTAATTATCATAATAAATATTTTAACAAGTGTTACATTCCCTTTTTACTGTGAACTTTTCCCTTTTACTGTGTTTTCCCTTTTTCCCATGAACTTTCAGAAAAACTGTACTGCCAATGTTGCAAATCATCTGTCAACTTAAGTTTTACTTCATTTCCTGAAAGAGATGAGCAATGGTAGATTTTCATACCTTTCTAATACTCAAACACTTTTACCTCATTTATTTATTACAAATCTTTTCAGTTCTAAGGGATACTTAAAGGTCATCTAGTCTAACTCCTCTGCCACACACAGGGGCGCCTACGGCTAGATTAGGTTGCTCAGTGCCCTGTTGAGCCTGACCTTGAACATCTCCCCGGATGGGGCTTTCACTACCTCCGGGCAACCTGTTCCAGTGCCTCAAACTCACTTACTGTAAAAAAAAAAAAAAAAAAAAAAAAAAACCTTCTTCCTTACATACAATCTAAATCTCCCATTTTAGTTTGAAATCATTTCCCCTTGCCCCACCACAGCTGACCTTGTGAAAGAGTCTGCCCCCTTCTTTCTCATAGCCCCCCTGCAGATATTGAAAGGTCATGATCAGGTCTCCCTGAAGCCTTCTCTTCTCCAGGCTGAAAAGCCTCAGCTGTCTCAGCCTGTCTTTGTGGGAGAGTTGTTCCACCCCTTGGATCATTTCTGTGGCCCTCCTCTGGATGCACTCCAACAAGTCCTTCCCTGTACCAAGGGCTCCACATTTGGCCACAGTACTCTAGGTGAGATCTCACCAGTGCAGGGCAGAGGGACAGCATCACCTCCCTCGACCTGCTGGCCATGCTTCTTTTGATCCATCTCAGAATACAATCAGCTTTTTTTGCTGCAAGGACACATTGCTGGCTCACATTCAGTTGACCATCCACCAGTACCTCTACACTCTTCTCGGCAAAGCTGTGCTTTATCCTTTTGTCCCCCAGCTAGAATTGATAGTAGGGTGTTGCCACAACCCAGGTGTAAGACCCAGGCTTTGTTGAACTTCATGAGTTTCTCTGCTCGAGCCTTTTGTAACATGAAAGAAAGTGCAGCAATGACAGCAGAGTACCAAGGTCCTAGGTTGCAGCAAGTGAAAGTTTGCTCAAATGCAACAGCTGTGGATGCAGAAATAAATGAAAGAAGCTGCTTACCTTCAGAAGGCCTTAGGCATGCAGGGCTCTCCAGCAAGATACCCTTGCCTCCACTGCCAACTCTTAATTGAGGTCTGGGAAGAAGCAGATCCTGGCTCCACCCTTTCAGTCACTCAAGTGCACTGCATGCGCCTGAGCTCCCCTGCACTGGGCCTGCCTTCCTACCAGGTGCTCAATCACAGCTCAGGTCATGACTTAGCATTCTGCTGCACCTTTCTAGGTCTCTCTGAATGGCCTCCTGTCCTTCAGGCACCACACAGCTTGGTGTTACACACAAAAACTTCCTGAAGGGGCACTCAATTCCACTATCAACGTCATTGATGGAGATATTTCAGAGCACTGGTCCCAGTGCAAACCTCTCATCACTGATCTCTATTCAGACATTGATCCATTGACCATTCACTCTCTGGGTGTGACCCAGGTGCAAGATCTGCATTTGGATTTGTTGAACATCATGAGTTTTACTTACTGCTCAAGCCTGTCTAGCTCCCTCTGGACAGCATCCCATCCCTCTGGTGTCAACTGCACCCCACAGCTTGGCATCATCAGCAAACTTGCTGAGGGTGCACACCCTGCTATCAATATCATTGATGAAGATATTCAAGTGTATTGGCACCCATATCAACCATTGGGGAACACCCCTCATCACTGATCTCCATTCAGACACTGAACCATTGATCACCACTCTCTGTACTCAACCATGCAGCCAGCTGATAAATTGTATAAATAATGCTGTGGCTACATCATGAGTTATATCTATCTGTTTTCCTCAGTCAGTTAATTCACTAGGCCACTTGCTGGTAATGCCTTTAACAATTTGACCATTCTACTTGCATAACATACAACTTCTACAAGTTACTGACTAATTTATTATCCTACTAATAGTCTCCATGACAATAATTATTTTTCCATGACAGGTAATCTTTGAGGCATTCAAAAATGTCACCCCCTTCCTATCTCATTTCTCTGCATAACAAGGATTCTGAATCTGAAATGTATAGTACATAATACACTAATGCAATTCCAAGAGAAATCCTTGTTTTACTATCATGAGTTTCTGCTGTATATTACGTAAGAGCCTCGCAGAGTTGCTTTGCTGTATAGTACATACCCCGTGTTCTTTAGCAGCCATCACCACTTTTAGAAGAATATCTTCTTCAACAAATGGTCTCACAGCATCATGGATAATCACTACTTCTGGTTTCTGGAGCAGATGGTTCGAAAATTCATTCTCTGAAAATAATTTCAGTCCATTGAAAATTGATCGGTGACGAGTTGTTCCTCCTTCTGTAACTGTAACTCTTTTGTGGCCATATTTTTCAATGATAGACTTCATTGTTTCAATATTTTCAGGAGAGACCACCACAATAATGTCAGATATCCAGCTCACCCTAGAAAAAACAGTATAAAAACAGAGAGAATTAATGACTGAAGACATCTCTATGAGATAAAGAAATTCATACTGGAAGAAACTGAAGCTGGCTAAATAATCTGCCAATATTCTCAAGTACATATTTATTCATGTATTAGCATACAACCCCTAAGAGAGAGGAGAACTACATGAGAGGATCTCCACTGATACATGGATGTCAACCAAAGTAAGTGGAATTCTGGGGAGGACTTCCTTTCAACAAGCAGTTTGCAGAAATTAAAAACTTCAGACAACTCTTTGAAAAGACTTCAAAAAAGCTCTAATTCAAGCCTCACTCCTAGCTTCAAGTTGTACTTCTAAAACAATCAGCTACAGTCTATTACTTTAGATCCCTCTAACATATAGCCTTGGATCAACTGGTACATCCTGGGATTTGGAATATTCTCAGTTCTAATGTTGAGTACATATGTACAATTGAATAAGAGCAAGGAAGCAAGAGATTCAAGAAAAACTCTGAAACAAAGGTCGCTATGAAGACAGGACTGACCAAGAATACAGATAGATTGCAAATAATAAAAATTATAACACTTGAGTATTGACACAAAACACGCTGATAGCTTGAGAATATGTACACGTGCAAAGGCTTCCACTCTACAAAGCTACTGAAATGTGAACACAGTTATGGTAGATACCACTACCATAACATAAAAGCATGTTTTTAAAATCAAGTTCTTAATGATAGCATCAGCCTACCCTTTAAACAGGTGTGGGGAGTGAAGAATCCACAAGATTAAAACCAAACATTACTGAAGTTAGCCTGAGATCACACTTGTGTCAGAGTACCTAAGAATACGAAGAAAAGTCACATGCATCATATCCTACATCAAAATACTGCAAATATCACCACTTAAATGCAGCTATTTGATTCTTTTATATATTAAATAACATGTAGAGGGCATCAAAAAAAGGATTTCAAATTATTTCTTTCTCCACAGAGAACAGTGTAAGTTTTTGCTCGTTTTTGTTTTTTTCTATTATGACTGACAAATTCATCAGGTGAACAATGATTTCAAGGAAATTCACTACCTATAATACTTATGGGGAGCCTACACGTTCAGCTCCGAAGGAGGAGAAACAGTTATGATATATTCTTACTAGTAAAACTAGTAAAGCTATTGAGATTAATTTTACAGACACAAGATGCACTAAAGCACTAAATACTTGCAGTATTTAACAATAGTGAAAAATGTATTGTTCTTTAGGAATACAAATGCCCAATCCATTGTTTTCTGCAATAAAGCCTAAGAAGGCAATACCTAGGAACTACCTTTATTCCAAAAGCAAAGTCATCTGTGATACAAACCACTTTCCTGGAATTAGTGAAACACAGCATCTTCAACCTTTTGTACATTTTGTGGGTTTTTTTGGGGGAATAATAGAATTCCAGGAAAAATTATTTTAATGAATTTTAAAATAACTACTAAAAATGAAATAAGCTTCAGTGTTGTTAGACTTTTTTAAAAGTATTTGTTCTTACATTCTTCTATTATAACAAAGGCAGAAAATACAGCCAAACCAACATATTCTCAGCATTTCTTAAGTATTGAAGTTGTGTAAATGTAAAACACAAAGTCATATGGTTTCAAGTTTCATTTCGACTTGTCACTCACCACAGGTTCATCAAAAGGTTTGCAACTCTCTGAAATGAATACTGGCACAGTCCTACACACTGAGCCACAAAATTTAACACTTCTGCATGACTTCAACTCCAGACTAGGGCAGACTAATTGAATTCATCTCAGTTCGTCTTTTGACTATAGAGAATTTAAATACAGCAAACTCAAGAAGAGCGATTTCACACTAAGCAGAAATCAGAGCTGAGCACTCCTCTTTGCAGAACAGCCATAGAACAACAGAGTAGAGTAAGCATTCTGCACATCCACCAGTGATGGCTGAAGGACACCGACATTTCCATTCTGGACTCAAAGAAAACAGATTATAGTGCAACTGAGCAGTACATAGCATCTTCTGAGAGCTAGAGAGGCTAGCCTGTGATAGATCTATCTGTGCACAGAGGGGCTGGAATGACTCAAGGCCTTCAGTGGTACAGTACACTGGGAACTGACAGGATGCGGTCAGAGCTCCACCCTGTGTCTGCATAAACACATTTATAAACCCAAGCCTGTCCTCAAATTCATTCTGAACTTATGCCCTATCATTAGATCTAGGATTTAGAGATGCAATATATTCCTCTACAACTACACAGGAATCCTCCGGATTGATTAGACTGAAAACCAGTTTGTGCTTTGAAGCCTAAAGTGCCCCATCAAAATGGACTTACAGAATTCATGAAACATACCAGTACAGTAAGATATGCTAGAAATTTAACATGCATGATTACTGTGTATCACACCAAGATGGTTATACCTGTCAAGATATGCCTATGGAAATGTTGTAAAGTGACCTAATGAAGTAGAAAGACATCAGTCCAGAACCAATCTGACAGCAAAGCGATCTTTCTTCCCATTAATTGCACACCATTCTCTTCATAAAGATTTCATACTAAAATAACAAGCTCAAAATCCACTGAAAAGGTAAATGCCTTTTCTGTCTTACAGCTATAATATAAAACCATGAAAAAACCTGCAGCCTGATAAAACAATCTTTAAAGACAATCAGCATAAGGCATGGAAAAGATCAAAATAAGGTACCCATTAACAAACAACAAATACAGGACTGTAATGCTTCCATACAGCATAAGCTGTACTTTTAAAGTGGAAAACTGCATCTCATCAAATGAAACAAAAGCAACAACTTCAGACATAACCACTTTACAACTGTCTCGAGAGGACCTCAATATTACAAGGAGAAAAAAATGGAAGCAAAAAAGGACTTATGTTTGTCTCCTGAGACTGTCCTTCTGGTCATCACCTACTGAAGTCTAAAGGATCAGTCACTGCTTAGCTGCTTAGGGGTATTGCTTCAGTAAATTACAAATGACATGTATTCATACTAGCTGATGTATAACTCAAACTAAAGGAGCTCCGTAACCCAGCAACAGTTTGAGCTATTACATGGTTTTGCAGCAATCCACAGAGTTACTCTATAAGCAGCAGGCTCAGGTACAAATGTGACTTTGAGGTTTAACCCTTTATTAATTTACTCAGATATAAACCAGTGCCAAGAGCCTTAAATCCTCAACTTTTCTGCAACTGCAGACAGCAGCAACTCACTTCACACTAAATCTCATGATATGGGCAGCTGTGGCAGAGAAACAAGGCCAGAGCCAGGCAGTCACTGCTGAGATGGTTCTAGGACTTGGAATACAATCTTTCACCACGATAAAAACTCTTCAGATGTAGAAGACAACTATTATGTTACTTCTGCTGATCTTACTATTTAAGCATCACATGAAAAAAAGAGCTTTGAGGAACAGAACACACATGAAGAATGAAAGCACTTTTTTCTCTTCCTTTTTTCCCCAAATCTCTGTAAATTTTATTATAACTATACTCACAGAGGAAAAATATATGCATTTTTACAGTCCAAAATGGAAGCAGGAAGAACTCTGAAGCATGAGAAGTTTCATGGACATTTCAAGAAGTTTCAAGAAAATTTTAAGCACCTTGTATGAAGTTGATACCCACCTTTTTCCTGAAGGACTAAATTGGCATTCCTTATTGCCCAGGAAAGACAAAGACATGTTTTCAAAGAGCTTAAATAACTTGACTATTTGCTATCATTATTTTTTCTATCATAAGCAATTTCAAGAGTAACTTGAACAAACAGTTATATTAAGCCAGATATATTTAACAAAAAATGCAGTTGTGTGACCTGGAGAGACAGGGAGCATACACCAGCCAAGCAGAAAAAAAATACTTGGCAAACAAACTGTAGAAGACACTTCCGAAGAGGTGATTATTTTGAAGCTTCCCTCAGGTGACGTTTTTTTGACATCAAGCCACCTGCTCCATGAGACTACACTGCAACAAACAAAGCTGTCTGAACCCCTTATGGAAAATTTTTATTCTGCCAGTAAATATGCTAACTCTGCTTTTCTCTTTCATAACTTCTCACTGTACTTCCAGTGACTGGTGAATTACGAGCACATGAAGAATAACAGCAGCTTACTTGTCCCACATTTTTATACCAACCTTTACCCCATTCTTTTTATCTTCTCTGTAGCTTTAGTAAAATTCCTCAATAGTGCACACACAGAGCTGAGATTCCTCCCTACATTAGGAAAGGAATTGGGAACGTTCTACTCCAAAAAAAAAATCCACAAAAAAAATTAAAACAAAGGAAGAATATATACAGAAGCAGAAAGGAGACTACAGTCCTGTTGGACTTCATGCAAAAGCCTGGTATAGTTCAACAGAAGCAGAAACAAATTCAATGGGGAAAAAAAAAAAAGATAGACATTTCCCTAATACACTTGATCTTTTTAACCCCAGCAGGACCTTACCTTCCTACCAATGCCACTGTATAATTAATAAAAAACAACCCTTCCTCCTTACAGTTTTTTTTCCTCATCTCCTCTTCCTAAGGGCATTATCTTTGATTATTATTGGCAAGCCAACCTTTTACATTCCATGATTCTATACAACAGGAAGCAATACTTAGTTATTCATTCATGTCTGCTCTTGTCAGACAGTTTTTCTACATCAATACTGAAGATGCTCTCTCCTTTTAGCTGCGTTAAAATCTTTTTTCTCATAATTTTTAAAAAGGGCATGAAAATCGGCTGCAAACTCTTGGTTTGCTCATGTATTTCTTTCTGTACATTGTTTAAATGCTTAAAAAGAGCTACAGTAGCTGAGACAAGTGGAAGCCCAAAAAACAGTTATTGTATGTTAATGAGTAAATGATTTATCCAATTACAGCAGGTAAACAATAGACAGCAGGAGACAGCATCAAGCTAAACACACAAAATCTGCTTCTTCCAGGTTTTGTGACAAACTGCAGTTCCTCAGTGTTACTTTTTTGAGCTCCATTCACAGAGTAACAAAGAAGTACCTCCTCTGCAGTCAGAAACAACTGAGCAGATGAGTCACTCCAAGCTTCAGATTGTATCTGTTCCCAACTCCCCATACACACACATAGCAGGCAACACTCTAATTCAGTGCAGAGACGGCAGAAAGCTCTGCCTGAGACAGGACTGGCACCACTTACTTACCAGTTACTTACCAGTTACTACACACTTAAAGCCAGGAGAAAGCACTACATTATTACTCACACAATCAAGTTTGGATCACATTCCTGGTTGGACTGTACAACTCGAATTCACTCTAATTTTTTGCAGCTTCAGGACATAACTATAATACTGTTACTCAAAGAATTGTTATTTTCCCAGAGCTTACTGGCAGAAGAAACTAAAAGGTCCGGTTTGGTTTTTTTTTTTTAATAAGTGTTTTATCTTCCTATGAATATCATTTACTTCCCAAAACACCACTCTGTTCTCTTTTCCAGGTCTCCAGAATAGAGGATATTCTTCTCTGCAGATTTCCATGACATTTTGGCAGAAGCTACAGCTGTGACAAGCTTTGGACTGGAAGTTTTGCTTTCTGATGTGTTTAGCTTTGTGACTGAGTGCTATTGAAAATTAAAGAAAACAAGCAATATTCTTTCATAAAGTAACAAGTGACCCGAGGGAAGCCTCCCTGTGTGGGAATGGAAAAAAAAGTCCCAGTTTTGATGTTCCACAAGCTTCCATAAGTTCATAACTTTGAGAGATGTCAGCAATTCCATGTCTTTTCACCACCTCCCCCTCCTCCCTATTTCTTCTTTCTAAAAACAAAAGGTTTGTTTTTATACAAGTTACTGCAAAACATCCAAAATACATCTGACACTCCACTATCTGCAGTGTTTCAAATGACTCTAGATACGTGACTTACACTATGTTAACATTTAACAATATATTAATTGTCAACCCCATGCCTAGAACTCAGTCTTCATTTATTTTATTTTATTTTTTTTTAAAGTAAGACCAGATTGCTAAGATATCCTATTGCTTGAAATATTTGCTCCAGTGTAAACATAGAAAAGTCACACAGGCAGCCTCCTGCTATGGGTACCAATTCAAGCCTGGTAACCATAACTGCCAAAGATGCAGTTCAGTCCCTACTGGTCAGGGCATCGCACCGCAGAATGCAGTGGTGAAGTGCAGTGATACAGACAGTGGTCTATTTGTCAGTTTGTCCCAGTTTGATATTTTTCAAGGCCTTTGGATTACACTGATCCCACCTGCAATCGATGAAGCAGGCGAGACCTCTCATTGAGGCTGGAAAGCAGCGAGACTACGTCCAAGTGCCACAGTAGGTTTGTAGCTCATCAAATTGGCCAATACAGTTGCAGAAGCCAAGCACCAAGGCTATGTGCATTAAACAGAAGCTTCAGCAGCTGAAGAACGCTGTGCAGCTTCAAGGTGATGATGCAGGGGACCATAAGACATACTGGATTTCAGTCCAGGGGCCTCACCAGGCTTTGGAAGCACACAGCTCTCCTCAGCTGAGCCCGCCTGCCGTCAGCTCCGAACAGCCACGTGCACGCCGGCCTGGGTGCTTTCAGCCGCTCTATAATTTACTGAGCCTTTTAGCAGGACAAGGAGGGAGGCAGACACTACCGAAACGCAAAAGCAAAGCCTCCGAGGGGCAGACCTCAGTGAGACCCGGCTGTGCGGCCACCCACGGCTGCCCACAGAAGGCCGGGAAGAGCCGGCGCTCAGGCCTGAAGAGAGGGAGGCGGGGGAAGGAAAGAGAAGGCCAGCTGGGAGCGGGAAGGGACGGCGCTGCGCCTGCCTCATTACCTCTCCACGGCCCGCACTGTGTAGCTGACGAGCGGCCTCCCCTGCACGGTGCAGAACTGCTTGGGGGTGGCACCGCCCAGGCGCTCACCGCTCCCGCCCGCGGGTAGCACCGCCGCCACCGCCTTCACCGCGGGCCCGATCTCGCAGCCACCGGGCTCCATCGCCGCTCCTCGCCCCTCCGCCCGCCCCCCAGCAGCCAGAGCTCGGCCGGCACGGCGCGACCGCCCGCGTCGTTTATTTGTCCGCAACGCCCGCAATCCAAAGAATCTAGCGCGCGCCCGCCCGCCTCCAGCGGCGACCGGGCCCCACTCCTCGCCCACCCCGCGTTACGCGAGGCTCCGCGGGCCCAGGCGGCCCCACAGTGCGCATCTCAAGCTCGGTACAGGGAAAGAAGGAAATGCGCCCGCCCGCACCGACACGCTGAAAGGGTGCAAATAGCATAGAGCAGGGGTAGTTGCCGTTGCCCCTTTAAATGCGCAGTGAGCGGGTAGTTCCCCGCAGCGCATGCGCGGCCGGGCTGCTCCCACCTGCGGCGGGCCCCGGTGGGCGGTGCTGGCTGCAAGGAAGGCGCCTCGCCCGCAGGCTTAGGTGGAGCGGCTGCAGATGGCGGGAAGTCTCTGCTAGCCCAGTGGACCAGCTCTGCTTCTTCCAGGGGATGAGCACAGGGCACCAAGCTCTTATGCTTAGACGTTATAGACAGGAAAAAAAAAAAGAACATCGGTCTTACATGCAGATAATACTAAAAATAGCCAGAGGCTTCAGAGTTTGTATGTCTGTTTTGATCTAGCCTTCATATTTTTGAGGTGCTGCCTTGCTGGCAGCTTTTCATGTTTCTCTGAATTGTGTCAAGAGGAACCTAAGTAGAACATAAATGGAGTCTTCTGTGAGGGAAGTCAGGCTGAACAGTCTGGGGAAAAAAAAGAAGAAAAAAAAAAAAACCTGCATAAATTGCAGGTTGTGGTATGCCAGGTGGACTGCTTTGCCAGGGTCAGTTTTGAGTTAGGGTAAAATGATGGTATGAGATTGCAGAGGCATCGTAAGCAGGAGTCGTTCAGTGCAAATGAAGTGATGCCTGTTAGCAAGAGGAGAATTCACTGTCATCTTTGATTCCTACAGAAGTAGGGGGGTCATGAAAAATTGTACAATGCAGTGGAAACATAACATGCTTTGCATGCAGAGGTGTTCTGATAGTTGAGACAGAGAACAGAAATCATGTCAACTAGCACCATGCAATGGAACATGGGAGGGACTGATGGCAAACAAAGAAAATAGACATACAAAAGAAGGGAAGGAATGTGTGTGCTGAAGAACTTCTGGGATAGAGATCCCCTGTGTCGCTGAAAACATTGACTGAAAGCTGAGCTGACAACTTGTGGTCTAATCTTCAGGACTGTTACTCTTGTGGGATTTTAGAAAATCCTTAGCTGAGGAACTGTAACCACCTGTTGCTTTTCACTTTTGGTGGGTTTCATATTTTCTCATGTTTGAAAATGTCTTTCACTACAGCTAATTCTGAAGTGATTACATCTGTTTGTATGTTTTCTCTTTACAGAACTTTGGAATTTGTTTGGACTCTTCTCCTCTATGCAGTCTGCCATGCATTCAGCATCGCTTCTTTGTTATCAGATAGCCCAAATGAAATTTTCTTCTTGAGGTAGGCTTATCCAGTATTTATGCTCATCACGTAGTTACATTATTATGAGTTCTTTTCTTGCAGCTGTTCTATGCAAACACATTTATGGCAGGTTTTTATGCAACATTCCCTTTTTTTTTTTTTTTTTTTTTTTTTTATAGCAGACATTCTGAATTCCTGACCCATGTCTTCATACCTCAGTTTATGAAGAGCATGGTTGTTACTCTAGGCAGGTATAACTTATCTAGCAGATTTTTTTCTTGTTTCTATTGCTGTCATCAGCAAAGTAAGCTCATGACTCCTCCCACTGTACATTAGTTCTGAAGAGTAAGGAAGGACTTTCCCTAGCAAAGAATCCCTTTCAGAATTGTTTTCTCCTTCTTAAAATTCTGATTTTGAACTTCTTCCTCTATTCCAACAGTCTGTTTTATCTTGTCTTGCCCAGGAAGTTTTCCCCCATTTTGTTTCTTTCATGTTTATTAATTTATTCTGTCAAACTTAAAGAGCCAGTGGAAATTCAGGACAGAAGACCAAATGAAAAAGTTGGTTCTGTTCTCGTTCTGAAGTCCATTTGCTTTATTATGTTAGGTGGATGAGGCTTGATCTGTCCTGAAGAAATTATCTCTTGTGCAGGGCAAGAGTTTTTATGTTCATTTTCTAACATGTATTTTTTAACTTCTCTAGGTAGCTTGTTAAGTATGAAACCTCTCTCTGCTTCTACCTTTCAAACCTTCAAATTGAGCTATTCTAGTAGTGAAGAAAACCTGCTCTCCTCATCCTTGTCTCAGAAATAGTTGTGACAAAGAACATGTCCTTAGATGTAATGTCAAAATTGTAGGAGATGGAAATGCTAAATAAGTTAGTGCCTTGGATATTGGCTTTAACATTCTGGTCTGAGAAGTACCTCAGATTTCTTTGTAATCAGGAATTAGTACTTTTGTTCTGGATTGACAGCGTAATCCAGAACAGTTTCTTCAGGAAACCTTTCAGTACATAGATTCCCATGGTCTTGGTTAGACAAAGCATTTTACTGCTATTTCTCCTTGAATTTTCTGTTTTCTTAAACAATGACTAAGAAGGCTTTGTTTGATATCCTTATCAATTTATACTGCCTTAGCAAAAGTTAAAAAAATTTTGATTTTATTTTCTTGTGTTTTTAATACTCATTTGATAGTAACATGCAATGAAACACAATAGTATTTTGTGATTACATAATTTGCTTGAATGCCATTCCATTTTACATTTTTATTAATTTAATCATATCATTACTGTGTCCAATGCAGGCTCATATATAAGCATTTGAAGTGGGATTTAAGTTAAATTGGTGGATAATGAGAGAACTTTATGCCTTTTTTTTTGTTTTGTTTTGTTTTTTCAATAAAGATAAATGAAGGCAATCTTTTTGACTTACAGCCAATAAAGAGCAGTTCAATCCATAGTTTCTGTGCAGGGATATAACAGGTGAAACCACAGTGCTAGTTTGCAATTATGCAGTATATTTGCCATATATTTGAAAAGGGTTTTTTTTTCCTTTTCTATTAAAGAAAGAAAATACATGCGAATTGAAATGAAATGATAGAGGAGAAATTAGCCTGAAAATGTGAAAATGTTTCTGTGACTGAAACTCATCATAGTGTTTATGGGGGATGTTAAATGAGAATTAAATTATTGGACTGATAGAATGATTTTCTTATAAGAAATGATGTTCAAAACCTGCAAGTGAGTCCTCTGTAGGTGTGACATAAATTAACTGAGAAATTGTCTCTCCCTTTTTTATAGTCATTTCTAAGCTCTTAAAGCATTTTGTTTTTAATGCAGTCCAAGTTGGATGGATTTACCTTTTCTTCACCAGCAGCAAGGTTCACAATGGTGTGTTTCAGTGGGAGTGCATGCAGTAGGGGAACATTTGGCAAATTAAAGTGAATTGTGATAGCAAAATTAGGAAAACCCCACACCATTATTAAAAAAAAAAAAAAAAAACAAAAAAAAAAACCAAACTAAAAATACTTAAATTCTGAGACCCGTTCTTGCAGCAGATTTTATATCTGAATCATTCTGAGCAGTGAGCAGTGTAGGATCTTAGCCAGGACTTTGTGTTTATCCAATTGTTTTTCACTGATTTTATACAGATATATAACAGTTACTAATTTTATGGTGGCTTTCCATAAAATGCAAGTTGAATACTGTAAGTAAGCAAGTTCTCTCTAGAGAGTTCTTCCATTTAAGTAGAATCTTAGGCTTAAGTCACTAGTCACTGTAATTGTTGGAGCCACTGTTCACAAAGAAAAGACATAGGTTTTTTTGCATATTTGAACAGATTAGAACAACATCAGAAAGAAATGGCAGTATTTCTGGGCTTACCTTGCATGTCCATTGCTATCTGTAGCTCTTCACACCAGATCTCAAAGAGTTACAGTTTCATCATCCTTTCTATATCTGTATAGTTTGTATATGAAAAAAAAAAGAGAGAGAGAAAATATGGCGTCTGGGCAGGCATTTTGTTTCCAGATATTTCATTTCAGTTCTGTTTGATCACCATAAAAAATAATCATGTAAACGTTGTCTTTTATGTCCTTCACAATCTTCCACTTGCTGCCTGCAACTGAGGCCTAATCAGCCCTCAAGTTTATCCTTTTGAACTGACTTGCTACTTCACTGTTTCAGTCCATGTTGCTTAGGAGCTGTCTCAGAGTGTTTCTTCCAGGGTGGCAGTGCTTCCCAAGGCACAGTGTCACAGGGAGCATTGCTTGAGGCAATACAACAGTGAGGAAACTTTGAAAAAGGCAAAACAATTTTCCCTCCAAATCATAATTAGCAAGTTGGAATTTTTACCTTATTCATATTGGCATATTTCTACATGTGTATTTTTACAAATACCATTGCAAAGAGTTATTTCTTGCTTTTAGATTCTTTGGTGAAAGATGCTATAGATATGCAGAATATTTGCATAAGCTTTATTTATTTCCTTCTATTGCTATGTAAAGTCGAGATCAAAACAACACCAGCAAGGGAGTTACACATGTACATAACATGAATGATGTAAATAGTTGGCTATCAAATATCAAAGAGTGCTTATATGCCTAATATACAGTGTACATAGATCTGATCTGTGACGGAAATTGTAAGTGCTATTGCCTTCATGCACAGGTCTGCAAAGTGTTACTGATATATGGTTTGATCTTTCACAAAATGGTATAAATTATAGAATGGCCTGGGTTGAAAAGGACCACAGTGACCATCTGGTTTCAACCCCCTGCTATGCGCAGTGTCGCCAACCACCAGACCAGGCTGCCCAGAGCCACATCCAGCCTGGCATTGAATGCCTCCAGGGATGGGGCATCCACAACCTCCTTGGGCAACCTGTTCCAGTGCATCACCACCCTCTGGGTGAAAAACTTCCTCCTAATATCTAACCTAAACCTCCCCTATTTCAGCTTAAGACCATTCCCCCTTGTCCTATCACTATCCACCCTTGTAAACAGGGCGATTGGTATAATGAGCTGCAAGTTTTAGTTGATGAGGTAAACGTGCTTCGTGATTTTTAGATAGTTAATCGTTGAAGCATTTGTAGAGAATATGACAGTTATGAATGTAAAGAAAATGTGGTTTCTGCACACAGTGGAGTATTTCCATACTTGCACTTAGTTGTATTTTATTGTTGAAAAGCATATTTTGATTTTAACCTGCTGTATTATGTGTGTTTTCTGTCACACTTTTGGCATTGTTTTATGTGATTCTGGAAGATACATTTCTTCTAAAGCCTATGCATGTTTGATGCACAGATAAACCATAAAACACGTTCAGAGCAAGTGCTAGAGGAAAAAAAAATGGAAGGGATTTAATTTGATGTTAGACACTTTTAAAGCTTCAGTCTAAGATATTATATTATATTTCCAGTGGCGTGTTTATCCCTTCTCTACTGAATAATCCTTTAGGCTATTTCTTTGGGATGTGGAAAGTTAATTCAAGAGCTAAGTTCATGTACATTGTGTATGCAAAGTAAAAGAATTTAAACAAAAGAGAACTACTCTGTAGTATCTCATCCAGTAACTCGCAGGGGTGAGAGTCCCTGACTGCAATAGTTTTTATGAAATTCAAAATGATTAAAGGACTTCAAGAAAGTCTTCTACTGCCTTCAGGAGTGCAGTGGCAAGTAGCTGATGAGGTGGAAGCCTCATGTAATTTTTTATTAGAAATTATTCTCTCTAGTCTTAAACACTTGGCTCCTGGATGATCTTCATGGCTTCTAGGTGCTTTGATCAGATGCTAAGTAATGCCACAGTGAGGTAGGCTGAAATTCTCAGCTTCAGCATCACCACTGTACTTGGGCTAACTTATAGAAATTGTGTATTGGGGCATCAGACCACCTGAGTGCAATGTATGGTGACCCTAATAAGGATGAAGATGTGGAAGTTGAGGGACAGAAAATCCAGAGACTGTTTTCCACTGTCATTGTGTCTTAATAGCTGCCACTAGTCGTTTTAAAAAAAAAAAATTTAAAAAGTAGTTTAATTTGTTCTTTTTCAACAGGCTTCCAATCATGGCTGAGTTCAAGATGTTCAAGGCCAGGTTGTATGGGGCCCTGGGGAACCTGGGCAACCTGATCTTCTGCCTGATTTTGTGATTTCCAGTGGGGGAAAAAAAAATCACAGCTTTACATTTTAGAAACAGTCAGACCTCTGTTCTTCATCCCAGTTTAATGGCCATAGGGAATCTAGAAGAGCTTTCTTCAACCCATCCCAAAAATAAATGAATAAATAAGAAAGTAAATAAATAAAATAATAATCTAACAGGCAACAGATGTTTGAACTTGTTTCAGCTGCAATTAAAACAGTCTTTGTGCTACAGAATCTGTTTTAAAACTTTGCATAGTCCCACCATTTCTGAGTCTGCTCATGCATTAGGGCTGGACGTGCACTTCCTCTTCTTCTTAGGCCCCCTTCCTGAGCTCTCCTCTGTTTTATATAAAAGAACTTCAGTGAATGTGCCTGGTTAGTTCTTCTTTGCTTCATCAAAGCATCAGATTCTACCAGTTGGTCTCTGCTTTTATTATGTTTGGGTTTTTTTGTTTTGCAATTTCCCTGCTAAGTAACTTCTCAGCAAGTCTACCAAAACAAATCAAATGTGAAAGTTCTGCATCAAGTCAGAGCATTAATTCCTCTGAGTAGTCAAAAATAATGTATTATTGTCACGCTATTATAACTGTGAGCTGTTTTGAACTATATTTGCACCAGCACAGTTGCTTTTTGATACAGAACTATTTTCAATCTTTTTTTTTGGAATGCCTGTATGTGTTAGTTTTTAATTTTGATTACTATAAACAAAGCAAGGGACAAGAAATTGACAAAGTGTCCAACAAGACATTTTTAGATGACTCGCTATTAATTTACTACTAAGTAGATGTAAGGTATGTTGTCTTTAAGATTTGCTAAATTTTATTATTTTTACAGCAAATTCTGAGGTAGGCCTCCTTTCCAGGGATCTAATTTTTTTTTTTAATTTTCTTTTATGTTCATGGAGTACCATATTCCACAAACAGCCGTAGTAGATGGTCCTGATTTTCATTTATATTAAGAGGTCGTCTGTATTTCTTTTTTATTGTGTAGAGGCATTCGGAAGGCCTGAATTCCAGCTATGTGGTGTAACATTACTTCATTCACTATAATATGTTGTCAAACCAAAGTGAAGGAACTAAAAACACACCCTCCAAAGTGGAATTACAATCCAATGTTTGTAGATACTTTTGTCAGCAATTAGTAGAGACTAATTTTTTTCATGGCATCTATCTTGACCATTATTACAAAATAAAAGCATTTACTTGTCATAGAAGTACTGAGGAGGGTAGTTGTTTGCATATTAACTCAGTGGTAGGCAGTATCACATTTTTCTAGTGTGCCAGTCTGCGTATCTCATATGACAAGTGAACTGCAAGTCTGGATGTCTTTCAGAAAGATGGAGGGCCTGGCTTTTTATTGTGGGGGAAACGTTCAGGTAAAATTAACAAATCCAGTGATAGAATGTCTGTTAAACTCATAAATCTCTAGAGAAAATTCAGTTTTAGCCTGAAGCTATGTTTATATGTATGTCAACAAAATTAGAATCAAAGCCCCTTGCCTGACCTAAGGGGTTGGAAATGCATCATGAGAATAGGACACTTTCCAACACCAGGGATTCCTTACAGTTTTCCAGTGAATATTACCTCCAGGTTAATATTGTAGCAACGAGTCCCACACTGGAATGTTGAACTGTCCTTTCTTGATAAGTGCTACATTTCTAGAGGAAGGATATAAGAGTTGAAGTTAGGAGGACTACAGTAATTTACTGGCAGAAATCTGTTAGGTGTTTTGAATGGTGTGTTATATCAAATGTCTGCTTTATTTCCAAACAATTGACTGAACTCAAACGCGTGTTTTTGATTCCAAGGTTGTTGGAAATGAGGTATTCATTACTGTTGCTAAAAAATGAATAAATAAACTTCTCAATGGGCTTTTCTAGTCTGAACTTCAAATGCCAAACCATTCTGACCTCCACGATTGATAATGCCTTAATGACACCTGTTATCTACCACTGCCTCTTTTGAATGTGCTTCTGAGTGCTACCATGTTAGCAAAACAGCCAACATCAACATCAGCCAAGTTTGTATCTAGTGATATCTGCAGAAAATTGATTTCTATTCATTATAAAACAGTTTACCCCTTAGCTAGGGACAATTTTCATCGAATGGAAAGTAAAGAAATAATGACGGCAGGCTAATAGACTATTTCTGATGTATGCACTTTTAGTTTTCTGAAGCAAGTATGAGAATTTATAAAACTACTTGGTTCTTTGTAAGATGTTTAAATACTCATTTTTTTAAAAATCAGTATCTTTTATCCAATGTTAAATTGGAGAAAATCCGCATTTTGTGGAAGTAGAGATTGTCTTCCTTTGTTTTGATACCGATTGTCCATCTACCAAGAAAGATATCACAAATATTTGTTTCCTTGTTGAAGATGAGACAGTAAGATGAGTGAGCTTAATCTACATTGCAGGATAAAATTACATTCACTGTTAAGAAATTCTTCCTTAAGAATTCTGTAGATTTAGTGCTCTGCTCATAAGCTGGAATGTTATCGAGAAAGTCAACTTCTGTATATTCTCACTGCAATAAATCTGGACTGTTTAATGGTCTAATCTGTGCAAATGCTACCTTCCAGATCTGCCTCAACAATGTACGTTTTCAAAACATTTACATGCTTACTACGTCTATATGACTTAATATTTTAGTTGAAAACTAAGAAAAATCTAGCATGTCCTTCCTTCTTCACTCTGAAACAAAAATAAGGAGTTATATCATATGCTTCATTATTTCAATTTAAACAGTACTGTTTTTCTCATTGAAGCTTTGGCAAGATTCTCCACTGTAGACATAAGACCAATGGTCTACGTACTACTGACAACTTTACATGTTGGAGGAGCTCAATGGAGAAGGAACTAGTTGGAAATTCTTATATAATGCCTTTTTTCTGGACCCTTGATGGGCCCACATGAATTCACATGTAAAAGGATGAAATACAAGGCAGATTGTGTAGGAAATGACTGACAAGGTGTCACCTCTTTCTGACTCTGCTTTCCTGTTCATCTCCTATGCAAAAGGCCAAAGTGCTGCCCAAAGAAATAGCCTAGCTACCTCAGGTGGCACTTTGAAGTTAAATTACTACAAATGCATAAGGCTTCTGCTGGCTTCCCTACACAGAATTCTCGAGGAAAAATCATCAAATTTTGTACATAAAGGGACTTAGTAAGCCAAGCAATAGCAATGGTTTTCAAACAGTTTCTGTTGACACAATGAAGGAGGATCTCAGCTGAGAACTTCATGAGTCTTTTGAAATTAAAGTGCGAGGTAGAATGAGAAAACAAAGAGGAGGTTTAAGAGAGCTTGTGTGACACCTTATTATGTAAGACTTCTGCATTACACTGTTCTTGTCTTATCTTTGGATGCAAATAGGATGTAAAAGTTAATAATTTATGAACACTACCATCCCTTGGTGAAATCTTACCGTTATTATCTCAATATAGTTTGAAAGATAAGGACGTGATTCGTGGACTTTGAGCTGAGAGGTGAATTGGTTTTCCAAATATTTTTTCCAAAAAATTTCCAAATATTTCCTATATTTCCATTATGGATTTCCAAATATGTCCTATAGTAATGTGTAGATAATGCTGAAGACTGCATTGGCTGTATTGGAAAGGTGAAGCGGACTGTTATTTTTGCCATTTGTTTTTGAATTGAACATCATCTTTATTATAAGAAAAACAGTGATGTTTTACTAGCTTGTAAAACTTCCCAAATACACGCTTCTCTTGCAATATACATCTTGACAATTGGTTGATATGAACCTGGCGTGGACTGTTAATGAGCACCATCTGTTAATCCATCATATAAGATTTTTACATCTCAAAAGAATCTGCAGAAATATTATTTATGTTAAATCTCGTGGGTAGATAATTTGGACCAAATAATGATTGTTCTCCCACTTCTTAAGATTAAGACATTGTGACTGATTAAAACGTGTATATTTTTGTATATAGAGACAGACAATACAGTTTCTTAGCAGTGTTTATTTTTTGTACAAAAAAAAAAAAAAAAGAAACCAATGAATTTGAAAGGAAGTCGTATCTGTCTTTTGATTGCACACTTTTAAACAAAAATAATACGAAGTGGAGAATGAAAAAACAAATTTTTATATTGGTAGTTCAAAATAACACCTAAGTCTATCAATGTTCAAAATGAAAATATATATACCAAGAATGCTAGAACATCTATTTTACATTATCTACAAAATGTATGTTCTAATCCAGCCACAAATCATAGCAGAATACTTTGATACATGAGAAAAGCTATAAACACAAGAACATTTTGGAGGGAAATAACACATACAAAAGCTCATTAAATAATTACAACAACAAATAAATAGTTTGTTCAGCTTTACTTTTTGATTGCTGCCATGCATATTTTCATTTTTGGTATACTGAGACAAGAGAAAGATCAGCATGCAAGGCATTCTTTTTTTAGAATGAATCTGAAAGCAGATACTTGGTGTAGCATTTGTAAGCTGTTGTCAGAAGTTCCTAAAACATGATAGAGAAGGCAGTAGGCGTGATAATAAACTGTTGTTGTGAAGACATACAACAAAGCATCATTTTACAAAACAGACTTCCGTGAATATTCATGGCAACTTTTCTTTGCCTCCATGGCTGGAGGGAACGTAAAGCTTTGAAGTGAGGGTTTGGATGGCTTGTGTTACTGCCCATCTTGAGCTTTTGGAAAATCACCCGAAATGGTCCTTATGCTGAGAATGCCCCTTTTGATTTTGGTCAAAACAATAAGCGTGCAGTATCATCTGAGAACAAAGCAATGGCAGACTTGTCTTTAAGCAGTCAGAATTGTAAAGCAAATGGTTACAGGTGAGTTCAGTTTTGGCAGGAGGAGCAGGAGAGGAGAGAACCTCTGACTTCTAACTTGTACTGTGTTTGCTGGATTTACTGGCTCTTTTTCTCTCTTTGTGATGCTGGACAGGCTTTGCTTGAGAGGTTCCCTCAAAGTTGTGGCTGGATTCATTGTGCTGCCTGGTGTATCGCTTGCACTTGCAGGCTGTGACCACAGTTATTTTGTAGGTTCTTATACTTCCATCCTGGCACTGCAGCTGGATCCTCTGGGTGCGAGTTTTGTCATTGACACATCTCCACTCTTGCGAGCTTCGTCTGCTCCAGTACTTGGTTCCATAGCCTCCTCCAATCCAGTTGGGCAGAAGTGGCAAAGGGAGACATTCACCAGCACACACCAGCTCCTTCAGGGGATTGATGCTGGTGCACTGGCCGTCTGAAATGTACTTGGTGGATCGCAGTTCCCGGCAGCCAACTTGAACGCGATCTGCAGAATGCACACAATAATAAATAATGAGATTCAGAACACAGAGATTTCCTTAACCGGTCATTTTCCCCCTAGTTAAAGTAAGCTAGGATATCTTTTTAGTGTTGTGACCCCCAACACAAGGGCCTTGAGCACTGATGATATCTCTAGGTATTACCACAGTATAAAGAAATGGTAATTATATGCACTTCAGCAGTTGTGGTAGAAGAGGCAATTTTATTCTCTGTTCTTCTTCTCAGGGACATACCTTTTGGAAGAGAAAAAATGCCCCAAGGGAAGAAATGTTTCCTCCTTGTTCTCAGTCTAGGGAACTTGCTCTGTGATGTTTACAACAATAATGTTGTATCATTAGCAAGTGGGAAACGGTGCTTTGGAAACTGTTTATATGCTTTTAAATTAATTTTAAATAGGGCTTCTTCTCATTCCACAGTTTCAGCAGACTGAGTCTCCCATGAGCTCTACTGCTCTGAACACAGGTACTGTAAAAGTGACAACAGCTGAAGTTCCCGGGGAATGGTGTTTTGCATACAGTTTGAATGGTTAGCAGCAGTGATTTCAGTGTGACCAACTTGCCCACAGGGAAACACCATCTTTCTATTTGTAGTAGTCTTTTTATTACAGGTAACATAGAGGATCCTGCAAATTCTCTCAGGCAATTGACTGAGAAGCAAAACACAGAGCTTCTAATACAGGCAAGTTTGTACCCGTCTGTATGTGCAGCTCTGCACCCTGCAATAAACACAACTGTTTATTTCAGTAATTACACTTTGAAATAAACGCCCACAGCGCACTTAATTGTAATAAGCAATTTTTACTGGCTATGCTCTCCCTCTTTCTGAAGGACAATTATGGCACAGATTCTACACACAATGCAATTAACTAACGCCTTTAAAATAGGAGTAATTACTAGAAACATTTCAGAGTGAATCATAAAACGCTTTGAAGGTACATCTACATATCACTGCTACAGGCTGCTTCTGTTTCTACTTGGATTTTTGTAAGCAGGTTCTGAACTGGGGCACAGAGCTGAGGTTATGAGTTTACTTCACCCTGGCCTGTGTCTCAGGATGGGCAGACAGTGGGGACTGCAGACTGCGGGCTGAGCTGAGGGGCCATTTGCAGCAGTGGCCTCTTATCTGACTCACAGAAGAAATTCACGCTTGCCTTCCTGCAGCTGCACTCAGGAATGTACCTGGAAGCAGCCAGTAAGAGATTTGAGTTTGCCTCTCCTGTTTTTATGTCTTTGCTGGCTCAGCTTTTCTCTAGTGACAGCTCATTGACAGTGAATGCCTACTGGGCTGCACCAGTAATCTCGTAATGATGAGATGTTTCCTGTGCACTTAAACCCTTAGCATTCATAGAAGCTGACACACCTGGCTTAGCTGAAAGGTATCCGTGTCACTTTTTACCTTCACTTTCCAGGGATGACGCTATTTTTAATCAAATCGTGGTGGGTGGGTGGGTGTGTCTGCTTGGATTTCTTTCATTTTAAGGAGGAGGGCAGAGAAGGGAACAGAAAGCAGAATGTTTTCAGATCCCCATGTACCTAACATACAGACCTAAAACTCACGGGAAAGGACCAGAAACAAAAAGGCAAGTTAAAGCAGAGCACATAGGTAAATGATGAGCTGATTTGTTTACTTGTGCTGGAGGTGTTAAGCAGTGAGTGCTACAGCAGGAAGTAAAACTAAACGGCGGGAACAAAATTTAGAGTTTTTTATTGCATTTGAGAAGTAGCCCAGACACCTCCCCTGCCCGCAGCGGGAAGGCAAGTTAGGAAAGCGAGCGCTTTGGAAGTGCCTCCCGCTCCTTTCCCTTTATCTTTCTTCCCTGCCGGATAACCCACCAAATCTGGCTGAACTTCCCTCAGGAAGCAACCTACCCGAGAGAGCCGGTCCTGCAGGACTTGCAGGGGCCGGCGTGCTCGGGGGCGAGACGGAGCAGAGCCACCGGCAGCAGCATCTTCCCTCGGCCCGCTCCCCGGGGCGCTGCGCTCGGAGGGCTCCGGGGCCGGGGACCAAAGGCCGCGGTGGAGGGGCGGCCGGTGGGATACTCACTGTGACGGTCGGAGCCCGTGCCGCCGTAGTGCCTTCCTCCGTTTCTGGCTTGATTCAACGTGCTGTTGCTGCTTGGGCTCGCGGGGGCAGGTTTAACGACGTGGGAATAAAGTATCTCCGTGGCATCGTTCTTGAAAGCCGAGTAGCTTCTAGTGAAGGTGCAAGCTAGGAGTAAGCCGTAGAAGTGAATGGCGGGGAGAAGCATGGTTGGTTCAGTCTCTGTCTGACGGAGCCAGATGAAATGTTTTTCTTCTGCTTGTTCTCGGTAACTCTGAAATTGCTCTTCAAGGTTTCCTTTATATATTCAGAAAGGCTTGGCATTCATTCAGGTGTAAAGTTGTGGATAGCTTCAGAATGAAAACCCACAAAAGGGGTGGGATCCCCACATGAGCCTGGAAGACCTTTTACCAATGGGAGAGAAGCTTGCAGTAAAGGAGGAGTTTAGGTGCGCTAATTGCAGGATTCCTGCCTGGGGCTTTTGAGGGTATCGGGAAGCTGTCGCGAACCGCACGGCAACGTTGGGTCTGGGACCGAGAGGCTCTGCCCCGCCGTCCCGTGTCGCCCTGCATGCGCAGCATCGCCGTGCGATGTGACTAACACGAAGTGGCAGAATGGGTCCCTTCGGCTACTGTTGTGCAAAGTGACTTCCCTTCTTTTCGAATGTGCCTTTCAGAAAACTCGGCGGTTCTGTAAGGATGCCAAAGTTTACAGAAGTTACAGGAAACTGCTGGTAACCCAAAAGCTGTCTGCTATATACCAAGATCACTCACAAAAAATGTATTGTGAATAATTTAAAGTTGCCTCTAGCTGCTTTAAATTATGCAGCTTTGATCAACAAGGAGCACTGCTAGAGAAACTCCTTGTTTTAGGGGAATATTCTTTCCCTGGTGTGCACAGTTACAAGTATGTAGTTCTGTATCACCACACATAAAAAGCATCTCCTCTAGGCTCTAGTGCAAACATATCCATATTCATAGCCTCACGCTATGCTCATTCACCAAACTCATCTTTTTTTCGTTTTGTACATTGCCTAGAGCATTGTTGTGTTTTAAATTTATTATTTCATGTAAAAAGGAAAACAAAGAGGAAAGAATAGTCCTTATTTTGACATATGATTTTACTATGTCACACACTTATTTGATTTTCCATGAAATTCATGGCCCAAATCCAAACACTGGTGTAAGCTGAGATGCTGTCAGTAGGCCAGCGCTTGTTTGCTTGTTTGCATCAGTGTTGAATGCTCTATAGATTTTCATTATAAATAAAACAACTGTGATCAACACTGAAAGCTGTGGTGTTCTAAATAAATGGAAACTTTTTTCTCTGCAAAAAGCACAACTGTTCAAGAGTCAACATCATGTAAAGATTAGCATCTAATCTCACTGCTATCTACAGAGTCATCCTGTATTTTATTAGCTGTAATGAAAGCAGAACTGGAACACAGATCAGTCACCTCTACAGGGTCAAAACCCTAGAAATTCAAAGACAAGTTTGTTTCCCCCTAGTCACAATTCATCTTCATCGGCACCACGTTCCTCTTGCATCACTACAGAAGTTACCATGGCTTTCATCAGGAGTAAGGACAGATCGAGTCAGTACCAAATTAATAGCTTTTGCTTAGAAGACACGAGAAAAACAGGAGTGTTGCACGGTGAAGTGAGTTTGACTGGTGGAGCTGTGTGTGGGGAAGTGAGTTGATTGCCTGCATCTATTATGACTAGCCCAACCCAGTTCTGGAATAACAAGAATGTTGCAAGGCAGACATCCTTCAGCGGGGCAGTGTGTGGAGGAGTGGGATCAATGCTAACCCCCTGATCTTGTGGAACATCTTATTTAGCCACCAAAGTGAAGGTATGAATGTTACCTTCCCTCTAAATTAAGTAGAAAATGAAAGATTCCTTAAACAAATTGTCAAAGAATTACATTACAGAACATTAATATCTGATCTTATTTATCTTCAGCAGCAGCTAACCAAAGATCTGCTGTGTGTATGTTCACATTCTACTTCATTTTTTCTCATGTTCACAGAGCTTCACATATCTCACCTGCTCTGTAGCATAGTCTCTGTGCTGAACTGACACAATATAACTAAAAACATGGAACTCATTTTCCAGTTTTTTCAGTACCTGTGGATACCAGCCAGGGAACCTCTTCCTAGTTAGAAAGCTTTTCCCACGTTACACAGGACTTGGGAAAGTCAGAAGTTTCCTTGATAGTTGTGTTCTTTGAAATAAGGCATATAATCTTCTTCCAGGAAAAAAGTATGGGAACTTGGATTGCTCGCAGGACTGCGTCTGCAAGGACTGCGTCTTGCTGCAGCTTAACATTTTCAGCTTTCTCTGAAAGCTAACATTCATCCTTTCAGATTTGGGTTATATACAAGCAAAAAGTTTGTCACATGCTTCTCTTGCTCTTATTACTTAGAGAAGGAAGATCTCAAGATAGCCTTTGTAGAAAGCATTTTTCTGTGCACAAGTTGGCTGCAGATATTATTTTAATTTCTTCTGTATTTTCCACTTAGTACAAATGCTGTACAAAATCTCATGATTTCACTGCCCACGTCAGTACTGTTAGTCTGCCTCTTTGAGACGTGAGCAGGCTGCTGAGGAGTTTGTCGTTTCACTGACTTTATACGTTGCGTTGTCAAACCTTGAGTTTGAAGTCCTTCATTTTGTTTGCTTTCCTGAAAGAGATCAGAAGTCACATGAGGGGAAGAAATGCTGGACTGTCAAATTGTAATGCTCTTCGTTAGCGAAACCCATGATCAAAAGGTATTTCTTAATGCTCAGCTGACGAACATTTCCTAGACTTACAGCAATTTTTTCTCTTTATTTAGATAACTGTGATAAGGTGAAGGCTCTAAGTTACCTATGCATTTGTAGCTTCCAAAAAAAAAAAAAAAGGGACTAATACAATGCATAGTCTGTCCTTATTCCAGTCAGATTCATGTAGAACATTGCTGTGTGCTTAATCTGTAATATTGGCCATGAGGAATATATTACACAAGGTCTTTGAAGTCTGTACTGGCTTCCTTTTTGCCTCTGGGCAAACTCAGGATGTTCTTATTGATCTATAAAACCTATATGCTTTGAGTCCTAGGCAATAAATTCTCTCTTCTTTATCTGTCATTATGACACTTAAGATCAGCCAGGGCACAGTGGCTGTATCTGCATCGGGAGGGGTGAATGCTCAGGGTGAAGGGCACAGAAGGCTGGATTTCACAGCTCTTAAAGATCCATGAGAGCTCCCTTCTGTTGCTTGGCGTGGCGTAAAGCCCAGTGTTTACTCAGATCCTGGAAAGGTGGCTGTGGGAAGGCTTCCCACCTGCTAACTGGATTAATGTAAATGTTTGTACATGTACCAGGGATAAAGAGGTACATCTTAACTATGTGGGTTTGGTTTTTTTTTCTACTTAACTGCTTCTTGTATCTTAACAGCCTTGCTTCTCGTGGATCTGAATATAGCGGTAAAATAGTTCGTCACTCTTACAGAGAATGATATCCAGAGTTATTCACCCCTTCAATCTTGTGTTTGTCATTTTCTGTGACGGAAAAACACATACTTCTTTCTACTTGTGTAGAATACATGACATACAATACATGTGTTCTGCTAAGGTACCCAAAGAGAATTCCCTTCTGCACAGATGACTCCATGGTCATTTGTAAGGCTGACAGGGTGCTATCCTACACGTCTCTTAGGCCCTGCAACAATGTCCAAAGGGCAAAGTTTTGTGCAGAGCACACACACCTGTCTGGCAGCGTAGAAGAGCCACAGGGAATAGCAGGGAATGCACTGACATGACAAACGACTACCAGAGAGCCTTGTCACTGCAACCCGTGCAATCACTGAACATGCACAAAAGAAGAAGGAATTCACAATTTTTCAGTAATTTGGACCTGCCTTATGCTAACAATGGCATGGAGTGGCAAGGATTAGAATGAAGGCTGCATGGGAAAAAAAGAATAAAATTTTTGCATTTTTATCATTAAACCCACAGAGAAGACAATTAGAGCATTGCAATTCTGACTTGTTTCCAAAATATAAGCTCAAAAAACAGACTGACATTTATTATTTTGCACCTTAAAACAGAGATGACTGTCAGGCTATTTTCTGTTAAGCAATAAGCATATTAGTAACAGACTTCAAAGCAGTGTAAAATGTGATTTGGAGCATGATAAGAGAGTCTGTCTGAAAGTGAGGTAAAATTGTAATAAATGTAACTGTTGAGAACTTGTAAGCTGTTGTGAAACAAGTTAGCATACTTTTAAAGCTCACGCAGAAAACATGTTAGAGGAGGAGGAGAACCCCCGCAAATTCCCAAACCAAAGATTTTTTGAATACTGACTTTTTTTTTCAGAATTAAATGTCTCTTTTTCATTTTCTCAGTAAATTACATTTGAGAGATTCAACAGAAAGCACAACGTATAGTTTCATTAATGAGAGTGGTTAATTAGTTCTGATTTATGTCTTTTTCCGCTCCCTAAGATTTTGCATTTCAATTTTATTTATTTCCACTTTCTCTTATACGTAATGTAGACAGAATAATTTAGGTCAGGCTTTGGCTTCAAAGGAAGCAATTCATCACTTCTATCAAAAAACGATGTTAAATATAGACTGAAAAGGGAAATATTTGAGTTTATTTGGAGATTATAAGAAAATGTGAAGTAGATTTTTATACCAGACTGAAGACAGTGTGGCTTACTGTTCCCCAAAGCATGTTTTGTGATTTTCTGCCTACACTGAGGAGGAAATAAAAACAAAAGAGGGTTTTACACGTTATAAAGCAATGAGAGCAACAACTTGTTTATTTGGAGTAACACTGGGGTAACTCAGATGGCATTGAAATGTCATGTGGTTTTTTTTTAAGATATTTGAGGCAGTAAGGCGGCATTTTTTTATATACATAGACCTTGAAGTAAACTGGACTTTGGTGTCTACATACTTTCTAAAATGTTGCCCTAAGGAGTAAAAGTCCTATAGATTTTCACTGAGCCAGTCACTTAAATGCTTTTGAAAATTTTACCCTCAGGTTAAAATTCTAAACTCCTACTCAGTGTTAAGCAGGCAAAGTCCCATCAACATGCCCCAGTTGCAAATAAAATAGCAACTGCGTAAAGGTTTTGAAGTTTATCCTGTTTCTTTACATGTAATTAACTGAACTCTTAATATATCACTATGTTTCAGTAAACTGCTTTGTGTTTCTAATTACGTGGTCTGAAATGATTACAGCGTATTTTAAAAATGCACACTCTACAACAAACCAGCAAAGAAAACCTGGCATAGTTTCAGCATTTGCTAAGCAAACACTTGCCAAACCTGTTGTTAGATCCGAAGCTGTAATTTAAAAACAAGCCTACAAGGGATCTGGAAGAAGATCCCTCTTTCCTTCCTTCTGCTCCATCTCCCACTCCCTTACAAGGAAATCACTTTACCTTATCAAAACAGAGCAGTTACTGACATTTGTCTCCTGGTTGGAATCCTATCCCCGCTGTATTCAGATTTTAGGTTTGGCTAGTGCATATTCTTGTGAAAGAATAAAAGAATGTTAATGTCCAAATTCTTCAATCAGATAAATATGCACGACTCCTCCTGAAATTAAGGAAGTACCTGAAGGCAAAACCTGGCCCCAAATTAGAATTTTAATAATTGTAATACTGTGTAATCTGTTCCCTGCCAAGAGACAGAAATGGCCCATCCTGCACAACGCATTCACAGACTTACCACGCATGTGTAACAGGGTTTCGTTCATAACACACAAACCAGAAAATAATTGAACAGAGTATATGCAGCTTATTTTATTAACATGAGCCCATCCATTATCCCAGTGCATTTGTACAGTACTGAAAATCTCTATTTGCTGCACTTGTAGGAACTTCCATAATCTGGAGAATGTTTCTCCATTTTCACCCCAAATCCTTTTTAAACACTGGGAACCTGAGGTACACTGTGTTTACCACACAAAATGAAAACTGAGGGTTTCATTTTGTCTCTCTCTCAAAGAGTAAGAATATATATGTCTATAAGAATGTCATTTCAGCAAGTTGGTTTTTTTATTCTCTTTTACTGACATGTCCATCCCTCCTCAACTTGGTTTCAGTTACCTACTAAGTCCCAAACTGTTCCATTAAATGAATGAGTGTGTCAGGCTGATTGAAATGAAGACACAGAACTGAGGATCCCTTGTCTACACAGATTTCCTTTGCAGCAATTTTAAGGGCCCTGAGTTCACAAATAAAAGAAAATCTAGCAGGAAGAAAGCTAATAGAACCCTGCCAGTAGAAGATCTATTATCTGAAATGCTCTAGGATCTGTCTTAAATAAATGAAATTGCATTTTTACTGGTGTGTGACTGCAGCGCAGCCCTAGCTAATGAGGTGGCAGAATCCATACCGAGAGTCAAGACTGCAAAATCTTGAGCTAAAACTTAACATTTAACAGTTTTTTAAGCTTTTTTATGGTGAGAACATTTTGCAGTTGCTGTTGACTCACATACACAATCAAAATGTACAGAAACACATACACACTCAGTTTGGCTAGGAGTGTTGAAAATGCTATTGCCATGAAGTTGAGTGATGGGAATGAGTATTCAGTACAGTCCACTTATCCTCTACGTTGCACATAAAATCTAGTACCAAAACTCTTCAGGGAAGGACAAAACACGGAAATTCTTTGCAGCAGTAGGTGATGAGATTTCAATTTTTTTTTTCCAATCCAAGTCAGAAAAAAGCCAAAGCACCATATTTTTCTCAGCCTCCTTACAGAAGAAATTCCAAAGATAAAAAGAAAATCTTACCAGATGTTACTGCTCAGTGGTGATTTTTTCCTTTGATTAATCTTGACTCTTTGAATTTAATACAATGGCAGTTTAACAGCAGCAAGATAATCCCTGCCTTAAGCATGACATTAGGTTTTAATGGATTATTTATCTTATCTTATCTAAGCCTGGAAGTCTCTCAGTATATCTTTATGGTAATAAACAGATATTAGCTGTACTTGCCTATTCACAGAGTTTTAAGCAAAACCATCCTCTAGCCTGAAGTGCAGTGGGTTGTTCGGTCTTCTTCTTAGTTATCTATATGATCACAATAGATTAGCATTTAGAATTAAAGCGTAGTTAAAGCAATATAGTCACAGAACAACAATGAGGTCCCTGTCAGCAGAGATAATCAGCAGTGATGAATTTAAAATGGCTGCTTCTCCAAAGATTAAGCTTTGTCCATGCTGACCATAACAGCAGTTCTTGTCATTATTATTATTATTGCACATGACATCAACAATAAGAAGGCAAATAGGCTCCATAACATGTGTTACCCCCATTTAAAGCTTTGCCACTGTTTATGCCTGTAATCTTAAGGCAATTAAGACATTAATTTTCCAAAGCAAGACATGGTTGTCGTGAGGCAGATTTGTTTGGAGATTTCAGTCTTCATTTGGAATTACAAGCTGGTTTAAATAATATATTGACATTGTACAAAAAAGGAAATTTCAGAACATTCTGTTTGCTCACTTGGCCTCTCTGCAATTCCTCAAAGCTTTTCGCAGGGTTCCTTTTCTCAAATGGATCCTCTCATGGAAACACTGTACAAATAAAGCCTTCATAACTGTCAACATCTGAATTTGTTTTCCAGGAGGGGTACTTCCAGTAAATTTACACTCAGAAAAAAACAGAGTAGTGTCCTTTCTGGTAGTTTTCATTTAAAACATAGCTCTGATCTCACACACTTGTGCCTGCCTGATAAGAACAACACAGTAACTTTTGCTGTAGATGGAAAATCCTGCAAGTGAAAAATCCCTAGGCATGATTCTTCCCTGGTGGGTGCTAGAGTTGCCTCCTGCAAGTCCAGGGGATGCATTGTCCTTCTTAAAGCTGAATGTAACATCCAGCTTTGTATCAAACATCCAGTATTAGATGGTGTTTTGGTATCTGCTTCTGACCTAATTTTTGTTTTTCTCTTGCCCTGCTACCTCTTGTAGCTGGCTGGGTGGACAACACCATAAAATTCTGCCTTCCAGGTTTCCCTTCTGAATTTTGCATCACAGATGATCACCTCCATCCACATGTTGTGGATGTCACTTACTGACTTCATCCTCTGTCCATTGCAGGCTATTGGAATGTAAGAGGTGTGATGACTGCTGGGCATTTCCATATCTGGAAATGCCCAGGCTACTCTGCACAGGAAGCACCTTTAGCAATGAACAGTATTGTGAGGGCATCTCTACTGACATTATTTTTTTATATTATTTTAATTCTTTTTGATGTAGTCAACATTATTATGAAGTCTGTTTAAAAGGCACAAAAATGGAACTACTGGAAATCATTTAATAAGACTTTCTGTTCTTAAGTGAAGTGAGGAAAGCGGTTATTTTATTACCATTCATTTAGTCAAAAAGTATGACAAAATGAATGAATATGATGGATATGATAGGCAGCGATACATATGGCCATGAAATACTTCTTTTCATTGTATGTTCTAGTTAACTTGCTGTCAAGAAGTGTTTACAATAAGCTGTTAAAATAGATCTTTTATATAAATAAATAATTAAGAGGAAGAACAACGCGTGCTTTTCCTACAGCACTGACTTATGGTCAAATTCAAACCTCATTGAAGTCAGTGGAAATCTTTCAATTCTCTAAGTGAGAATTGGATTTTGAGTCTCCATGCAGTAAAACAATCACAGAGACACGCTGGCAGTGTGCCTATAATCTCTGTTCACAGTGTGCACATTAAATTAACTTAAAACATCTGTCCAGTAGGTGGCATATGAGATCTCATAGTCAGGAACGTAATAAAGCAATGGCATGTCACCACCAACCCAGGAAAATGGTATTTCATCAGTTACATCCAAAGGACCAATATGAACTTTAAGAGTCTATATGCAGAAACCAATGTGGTCTTTTTATTAGCTTTTATTTAATTTGCGTTATTAGATTCACATTTCCATGTTAAAAAGAACTTGTCACATTTATGAATAGCAGTTATAAAATATTTGATTTACCCATCTAGTTAGAAATAGGTCACATTTTTCAGTTTCTCCATTACTTAATGTTTATTACTAATGTCAGCACGCTTATGTTTATAATATGGTAGCAGTCCTTCCCAAATCTTTGTTCCAAATGTATAATGCAGGACTGGAACAGGCTCCCCAGAGCAGTGATCGTAGCTGCAAGCCTGCCAGAGTTCAAGCAGTGTTTGGACAATATTCTCAGACACAAGGGTTGAATTTTGAGTGGCCCTGTGCAGAGCCTGGAGTTGGACTCCATGATTCTTCTGGGTCCCTTCCAGCTCGAGATATCCTATCCTATCCTATCCTATCCTATCCTATCCTATCCTATCCTATCCTATCCTATCCTATCCCATCCCATCCCATCCCATCCCATCCCATCCCATCCCATCCCGACTTTTTCTCATTCGTCCTGACAAAAAGGTTAGTCTGCTTAAATGTCATCAATGAATACAGTCCCTTTTTTCTTAAAAGCACCTTTCCTGTCCAAGATGCACTGCTTCCTATGGACATTCAGCACCAAGACTCTGATTTTAATCTCAGGCCAATGTAAGAAATCTGAGGGCTTCCTTGAAAAGGAGACTTGGGAATCTTCCAGTCCCATTTGATTTCTTTTTGTATCACTAACCATTCTTTATTTTGATACAATAGGTAATGTGACGCTGACTTGATACCACAGCACCACATAAGACTTAACACTAGTTTGTGAAACTACCATACCTGAAAGAACTTCAAAATATCTTAATTATCCCACACACAAAGATTAAAGGAAGGAAGATAGTCCCAGAAATACAGAGGCTGCTTAATGTAATCATACTTCAGGATTATTCTTGGTTATTAAGGTCTTTTTTGGCTAGGGATTTTGCAGAGGATTGAAGTCACTCATTGTTTTATTACCTTCAGCAAAACATCTAAGAAGGAGCACTGAGTTTGTCCTTCAAATTCAGCTTTCAGCTTTGTGGTGCACATAATCTTTTCATGGTAAAAGTTCAGGCCGTATCCCAAACCTTAATTGGTTTGGGCCCCAGCATCAAATGTTGGTGGTGTGCTTGAAAACATCTCATTAATCTAATCTTGTGACTTTGGGGCCATTACGATGGTTTTTATGTCTAGGATTTGCATTTGTACTGTCAAGTATATGTGGATCTCAGAATATTCTCAAGACCTAACTCTCCCATAATTCACACCACAAACCCTTAAACTAATAGCAAGGAATTATTTTAGCATAAGTGCCAGAAGGTGGAAAAACACTTACAATACTCAGAAACTGATTACACTCAGTGGTTTTGTGTGGGCCAGGCTTTTGTTCAGGCAAGCTGCCTGGACTTCACCCAGGCAAAATCAATCATAGTAATGGTTCATCAGTTAGTATTGAGAGGTTGTTTTTCCTTATAGAGTGTAGATTATTTAAAACCAGGCTGTGAGTGGGCTACATACAAATGTACAGATGGAAAATTTGTGGGACCTGTGGCTGAGTGTGCGCATGTCTGCAGTCAAACCCACTTTTCAGTTTGTAGTCTAGACATGGCCTTATGGCTTGGATTTGGAAACACTGAACCTCACAGAGATGAAAGTAGGGTTTGATACCCTAAGGCAGATGAGCTGGAATGTGGAGAAAGCCTAATAATGCAGGTTACTTTAAAGTCTAAAGTATGACTGTGGTCAATCCTGCTTTTTTGAATGGGGAAGGGGGAGTTTCATCTCATCAAAATTTGGCAGGTATAATTCAAGATAAATAGTTTGAATCTCTAGTGACTGTGGTTTGGAAACAAAATTAAACTTGCAATAAATTTCTGTAAATGTTCTTTGTGAATATTCTGCTTAACACAACTTCTCTCTTGGAGGCAGCTGTAATAATACAATATTTTGTATTTATAAAGTGCTTTTCATCCTGAAAAATCCCAACAGGCTTTGCAGTCTGCATTCATTCACCATCACCTAAATGTGACTGAATTGCATGGGGAACAACAGCCAGACATGGAGGTACATTGCACACAATGGGCTATGGAAGTTTTGGCTGAAAACACTGTACTAAAATCTCATCACTGTTGAAAAGCCTACATATTTTTATCTGCATGAAATGTGCAGGACCCTGGATTTTTCAAATCACTCAGATGACTGTAAGCTTCACCAGTCCACTAAGTACTTGGGAAGGTAAAAGCATATAAGTGATTTGGTTGGACTGGAATAATTATAGCTGGGGTATCTTAAAAATACTGCATTTGGCTTTCCTTGTTGGATATCTCTGGATGTTTGTTCCAGCTCTTTATGGTGCTGCATGCAAATGAGTTAGTTTTCAGGTACAAAACTGTAGTGAGGCTGCAGACAAACAAAAACATTTCCCTGCAAGAGGGTGACAGACTGAAAGTTACACTTCCCAGACTGGCAGGCTTCTTTAAAATCAGAGAACACTATATATATTAGAAAGAAAAGAACTGCATACAAGCAACTAAGGCAAGTAATATGTTAGGTGAATGTTTACGTTAAGAATGTGGGCTTTTTCATTACAGTGGAAAGAAAAGGGAGGATATAGTGAATGCTCATTTTGTTAGCTTACAAAACTGTCATATAGCCTTATGTTTTGGCATCTTGCATATTGAAAGGTCCTAAAATGCTCAATACAAGTTAGAACTCAAATAATTACTTTTTTACAAGAAAGTGCTCAACTGGAGTTCAACAGAAATTTGCCTTTGTGAGGCAGGATCTAGCTTGTTGAAGAATACTGCTGTTGAAGTAGCTGCGTCATTCACTAAAATGCAGTTATTAAAGACTGGAAAAAGAATGGATTTAGTATGTAGCATTAAAAATATTAAATCAAATTGAAACTGCACTTACTTCTTAGAAAGAAGTCTCAACAAATAAAAATTTGTTTCACCAGAAGAAATAGATTACAGATTCTTGTTTTAAGTTATCCGTGCTACTTCATTCTTGCCAAATGGTCAATCCTTGTCCAAGTATTTTAATTAAATTATCAATAGAACATTTGTATACAAAGTATAACTCATATGGTACAGATAAGTTATATATATAAACAACATAAAATACTTCAAATATACGATTGTCTTTTTTTCTTTCTAATAGTTGACTATAATCTACAGTCTTTCCATTTCTTGTATATGAGGTTTTAGAAGAAGTCTCTTAAAATAGGACTATTTTAATTTTTAAAAAGTCATTATAACAATTGACGTTGCTTCCTGGGATCTGTTGTTCATACAAATCTTTTTTGTTTCTCTTCCACACAAAGTCTACTGGCCAAGCTGTGTGTTCTCTGCCACAGGCTATAAAGTCTTTTATATAGAATTTCTTTGTTTCAAAGATATCTGTTTAGAAAAACAGAAGGAAAGCACTCTGTTTCTTTTTCTGTGGAACAAATGCAAACTTTTCTTGTTCCTCGAACTGTGTTGGAGGAAAAGCATGAATGAAAAGAAAAACTGATTTTTGCTATAGTTTTTAAAAGAGACAAAATTAGTTGTCTTCTCCATCTGGTTCACCGAGATGGTTTAGTTTCTATCAGCCTTACACTTATATAAAATGACAGCCTCTAAATCAAGACACTATTTTTAGTTAGATCCCAATAATCTGAGGCTATGGAAGCCACACAAAAACATGCATGCATCTGGAAGCTCAAATGAGGCAAAATTATGTGCATGATAAAAGTATTTAAAACATTATTTGTTACTCTTTTAAAATGGAATAATTACCAGAGCATAGATCCAATTTTATTGCATTTCCCAAGGATTTTTTAAATACTGAAAGGCCACAGGTGATTGTCAGACCATTATGTGCAATATGTTAAGGCAATTATATGCAACACATCCAGGTACTTTTCTATGGAACTTCCTAAACCTATAATTGAGAAGCATTTGTTTCATTGTGGCACTGAAATTAGAAAGACTTCAGCAAATCCGTCTCCTCTGTTCATTTGGACATTTACTCCTGCCATTAAGTATGTATATCTCACTTATATTTGGAAGGTTTAAGCTTTCATCTTTTGGCCTCTACAATATTTTGCCTTGTAAATGTACAGGTGTACTAGATTTCAGTATTGTCTAAGTCTTCTTTTACTTCTCTCTTCTTTATCACCATTCAGTCTCTCAAAAAGTTCCTTCCCAAGCTACTCAGCTGAACGCAAAGAAATTATTTTTGTCTCTAATAATATGGTAGAAGGCCTACGGTATACAGAGCAAAAACATCAAGGTATTCATGACAAAAATCTAATTTAAGAACAATGCTGTCAACTTCTCGGCAGTATCAAAATGAATCATTGCTCAATAATAACAATTATATGTGCCCCCAGCTTTTACAAGCATTGCTTGATCATGCAGATAGATTCTGATGGAAAATTATTTACTTGATTAAGGTGGAACCCAACCTCCCTTGCCCCTGTTTTTGAAAGTTACCCATAATAAAGTTTATATAACAAGAAATGTGCCCTTTTCAGGCTGGTTGATGATTTTGCATTGGATAATGGCCGTTTATGTTTGCTCAATACAATTATGCATTCTCTCTAGAAACATCTTACAGCAGAAATTCCGGAGTCTTTACATTGGTTTTGTTGAAATGTACTGGTTTATGAATAAATAATACAGATATTGTCTTTGATTCTTAGAAGACCTTGAAAAAAAAATGAGTCTAAAGCTATACATAAATCAGGAGGCTGGTTCTTTCATGGACATGTAACTAATGTGTTCCTTGAACTTATGGGTTGAAGGCTAGTGACATTTAATATGAACTGAGGTTAAATGTTTGGGTGAGTTCAGGATTACAGACCAAAATTTCCATTCCCTAGGGGTATGTTCCTTATGTATTCCATCAGTGCAAACCCTTGTATCTGAAGAAGGCCTTAAAAATTATGTGGATACTCCACATTGCAGTGGAGTGCTACGCCCAGGTGCATACTACAGAATAAAAGTAGTAAGATGTTGACATTTTAGGCTACCTAGGGGTGCATACATTTCTAATTCTGTGGCTTTCCATTTCTTTTAGTCTGTCACATTTCCTTTCCCTATTGTTACTACAGACTCCGTGGGATACCATAAGTGAAAATTCACCAAAATTCTTCACTGTAAGATCTTTCTTTTGTGCTGACTTTTGTCCTGGCAGGATATAAAGCATCTCTTTCAGTTTGTCTGGGACACAGATGGGCATGGGCAAATTTTTTCAACAACAGAGTCATTAATCAAAACAACTTTTTCTACTTTCTAATAGCCTCCATCTTACAAAATTTTGATACTTAGTAGACGGTTGAATGTTTTCTATTTGTGTGTGCTCGACTTTTTCCCAAATCAGCCCAAATGGATTAGCTTACTGTCAGTATTTTCTAAATCATGTAGTTTTCCTATACTTTCAATAAAATATGGATTCCTAACAGCTTTCTGCCTCTGTGACTCATTGAAAGATAAAAATGGTCAAAATGTACTGTAACATTAAAGAGTGATTTTTTTACAGATATGGCATTTGGGTAAAGTATAACATTTGCCCTTGAACATTCAAGTATTGAAAAATATTTCTGAGTTCCACAAATCTATTGGTGGTAACTGTGGAACCATTCATCATTATTTCATGCAGCTCCTGAACATTATGTTGTGGGACACCATCTGGTGGATAAATGCAGCTAAAGCAAATACTTATAGGTGCAAATAAGTTGATTTTTGTTCTATAAGGTTCGTATTTTCTCAGATACCCTGCAATTTCCTTAGCCTTATCCAATCTCATAATAAAGGGAAGTTGGAGAACTATTCAGATGCAAATCCTTCACCAGCATGGTGTCTTCAAAAACCAACCATGAATGAGCTTTGTGCTTTAAGTACTGAATTACAACACATTTTGAATGCTGAGATACCCATGGGTCCATTTTGGCATCAGCATCATAGAATGTACTTCTGGAGTTATTTACTGTGCTTTTATTCACATCAAGGAGCATTCCCAAAGCAGAGAAACTAGATTCCTTTAGTATGAGATTAAAATAGAAGATATGCTCCAAAAGTACATTTAATGCATTCCAGCCACAGGACCAGGCCTTTTTGTGATGTGGATGTTGGGTTCCCAGCACAAACTTTCATGCCACAGATCCTTCCTTCTTAGCCTACACTATTTGCTAAAGTAGATGTTGTTCACATGACCCACTGGGACCTACCTACAGAACAGAGCCTATAAAGATGGGCTTTGTGGCTCTAACTAGAAACTTCAGTCCATCACAAAATGAACTTCAAAATAGAGATGGGGCAAACTTCTATATGCTTGAAGGTTCATAACATGGCTCTAAGGTAATTTAGTAGCTGAGAAAGTGTTCCAGATCAGCCTTTTCTCCTTAGTCAAAAAGAGTCCAAAGAATTCATTTTAGAACATGCTTTTTTTTTTTTTTTTTTTTTTTTTTTTTTGTGATGCAAAAGGTTGAATTTGTTGAGAGATTTCCTTTGAATCCAGGGTTATTTTACTGAGTTTCTTATCATTTGGAAGGCAACATTCTGATAGATGCTACATATTCACTTGAAAAAAATGCTTTTTATACCTTTATATTTTTATATATATTTTTAACATTCCTCATGAAGCGACCAAATTAAAAGATAGGGTGTCTTTTCTAAGAGTAAAAATGGTAGAGGAAGAAAGAGAAATAATCACGTCTGTGAATTATGATGGCTAATGTGCTAAAAATGTACTGATCTTTTTTAAGTTCATCTCAGCAAAACTTCACACAGTCACCCCATTTATATGCCAAAAATCCAGATATTTTATAGCCTGGACTTTCCTACAGCATAAATATAAAAATAAAATAATGTCTTATTGATAGTAAATATTATTTGCACCAACTGTATTTCTGATGAGCTGTAATAAATGTATGCTGATTACTAAGTTAAAGTTGGCTGTAAATTTGTAAGTGCATGTAACCATGTAGTATTTCACCTTGTGTGATATAATATTGAACCTTAAAATCTACAAGCCATATATTTAAAATGAAATAAGCACAAATGCTTAAAATTAAGAAATCAGCAGTATTCCTGTAAATGGGGGAATCATTTACTGGGATAGTTTTACTAGGCATACCCAGCTGTGACATTTATGAGGCCAAGATAAGTAACATTGAATTATTAAGAAAGTTACTTTAAGAACAAATTCAAATATGCAAGCTTTACATTCACTTTTAGGATTAGTAATGTCTCTCAGATTGGTGCATGCATTGCAATTTAGCTCTTAATTTTATATTAAGAATGTAAGAAAGACCTAACTGAGTCAGTCACAGAATGGCCAGGGTTGGAAGGGATCTCAAGGATCACAAATCTCCAACCCCCCTGCCGCATGCAGGGCCACCAACCTCCACATTTAATACTACACCAGGCTGCCCAGGGCCCCATCCAACCTAGCCTTGAACACCTCCAGGGACAGGGCATCCACAACCTCTCTGGGCACCCTGTTCCAGCATCTCACCACTCTCTCTGTAAAGAACTTCCCCCTGACATCCAACCTAAATCTCCCCTCCCTCAACTTAAAACTGTTTCCCCTTGTCCTGCTGTAATCAACCCTTTCAAAGAGTTGATTCCCCTCCTGTTTGTAGGCTCCCTTTAGGTACTGAAAGGCTGCAATGAGGTCACCCCGCAGCCTTAATCTCCACAGGCTGAACAAGCCCAGCTTCCTCAGCCTGTCTTCATAGGGGAGGTGCTCCAGTCCCCTGACCATCTTTGTGGCTCTCCTCTGGACTCTCTCCAACAGCTCCCTGTCTTTCTTGTACTAGGGGCTCCAGACCTGGACACAGTACTCCAGATGGGCCTCACAAGAGCAGAGTAGTGGGGGACAATCACCTCCCTGTACCTGCTGGCAACCCCTCTTTTGATGAAGCCCAGGATGCCATTTGCCTTCGAGGTCCAATGGTCTAGCCAGCTCAGTTTTCAGTCTTCAGTACTAAATATAGGAGCCTTTATTCACAGGGAATAACAGGCCCCATGGTTTTCAGTCGTCTGTTCCTCATCACTTTCCATTATTATGTTAGGGACACAAGATGTACATCCCCACCTTATGGCAATGCCCATTTATTTGTATTTTGAACCTCCTGTTACAGTTTGACTCTTCAATCTCATGTGATAGCAAGTTCCAGAAGCCACTAACTAATGTTTAAAGAAATGCTTTATTTTATCTTTTAAACTCCCTTCTACTATTATCATCAAATTTTCATATTACTGGATGCAGTGCTTTCACCTTATCTTGTATTTCCATAACTTTTCTCCCCACCCTTCTTCTTTCCCTGCTGAGTCCAAATTTTTTAGTCTCCCTCAGAAGATAGCAGCTCAATTCTGCATTCATTTCAACTGCCCTTAGAGCTGTACATTGTTATGCAGAATGCCAATACTTTTTAAATAATTTTGAGAACTTTTCAGAATATTTGGGGATCCAATTGTTATATTGCTGAAAAAAAATAGTGACTGTTTCTATATTATCAATGTGATATTTGCTTTATAGTAAGAGAAGTTACTTTTCTTTATCGCTTATCGATAAGGGTTGACTCGAGTTTCTACTGAGGAAGATAGCTTGATTTTCTCATTATTTTCAAGCTACTGTTTTATTTTCAATGGTATTTATTAACTTCAAATTTAAAATTTTGAGGAGTATATTATTGTTGCTGTAGCAAGCTAATATATTTTGCTGTGATTCAGCAACATGTTTCCCTCTTACGTGCTATTTGGTTATTCCTTTAAAGTACTTATGTTTCTAAAGCACTTTCAATTATGTTAGGCTTTTCTGGAATGTCTTTAAAGTTTTCCTCAAAGACTGTGAATCTGCCTTTTCTGCTACTCAGTATCTCTCCTGCTCTAACAAATTATGCTGAACACTAGTTTTGAAATGTTTCATTTTCCCTTTCATTACAGCAGTGTTTCTTCAGTGTAAGGAGTTAGTTCTGCGTATTATCTAAGAGTGCAGAAGCTTCTGGCCACAGATAGCAACATTCTTTTCTTCCAGGAGAAAAATACAAGCATTGTGTTGAATGTTTTTGATTTATAGAATACAGAGACCTCATTCATTCTGATTTCAAGGTCATGGCTATGTGATCTTCTTGACAAGTTTGAACATCTTGCAGATAAGCATCAAGAAGTCCTCATGAATAACAATGACTAAACTGTCAAGATAGTAGTAGTATGATTGAAGGGAGCATCCTCTAAATGCAGTACGTTGTAAGGAATGTGGAGAAAACTTCTAAGCCTTACTGTTGTGATAAAATGGCTTGTGCCATTTTTAATATAATGGTGAACTGGATTACTGACTGCAATCAAAAATAAATGAACTGGCCTATTTAGCCAAGAAGAGAAGGATTTTTACAATCTTGTATAAAGCAGAATGATGCATAAAAAGCTCAGAGAATATGACAAGGCCTTTGACATGGTCCTCAACCACATCTTTATCTCTAAACTGGAGAGATGAGGATTTGCAGGGTGAACTATTCAGTGGATGAAAAATTGGTTGGATATTCACAGCCAGAGAGTTGTGGTCAATGGATCTTTGTCCAGGCAGAGGCTGGTGATGAGTGGTGTCCCTCAGGGATCTGTCTTGGAACCAGTGCTCTTCAGCATTTTTATCAATGATACTGACAATGGGATTGAATGCACGCTCAGCAAATTTGCAGATGACACCAGGCTGAGTAGTGGAGTTGATATAATAGAAGGAAGGGATGCCATCTTGCCAGGCTTCAAAAGTGGGCCCATGTAAACTTAATGAGGTTCAACAAGGCCAAGTGCCAGGTGTTGCACTTGGTTTGAGGCAGTCACAGATATGTGTACAGACTGGGCGAAGAACTCACTGAGAGCAACCCTGTGGAGAAGGGCTTGGGGGTCGGGGTAGATGAAAAGCTTGACATAAGCCAACAGTGTTTGCTTGCAACTCTGAAAAGCCAACAGTATCCTGGGCTGCATGAAAAGGAAGGCGGCCTGCAGGATGAGGGTGATGATTGTTCCCCTCTACTGAATGTTTGCGTGGTCTGATAATGATACGGCAAGGGACAATGGTTTTCAAGTAAAAGAGAAGAGACTTATATTAGATGTTAGAAGGAAAATTTTCACTCAGAAGGTGGTGAGGCAATGAACAGGGTGTACAGAGAAGCAGATATTTCATCCCTGGAGGTGTTCAAGGCCAGATTGGATGGGACCCTGGGCAGACTGATGTAATGAATGGCAACACTGCCCACAGCGGAGGGGTTGGAAGAGTCTTAAAGGTTTCCTCCAACCCAAGCCATTCTTTAATAATGTAATTCTGTGATTTTATGGTATCTTTCTCTGACTTCTATGGAAGGCCGTTTTACAGCATTCAAGAAATTTCCTTCATCCTGCTGAGTTCCATACGAGGAGACTGACAGGATGCAGAGTTTGGCACAATTGTCTTCTTTCTGTTCAGGACTGCAAATACCAGCAGTGGCAAAGATCCAAACTGACCTATGCTGACAAAATAATTCAAGTAATTCTCCAGGGAATCTGAACACAAACACACTTAGTCCTTTACTTTCATATGGAATTCAAAGCTCTGCAAAAACCCCATTGTATGCTGGTTTTACGATTTTAATTTTATGAATGGTTGTACGGTTTTCATCGATATTCCACATCATAACATCATGCAGTGCACTGGGAGTTAAAAAGTTAATGCTGCAGTTCCATAGACAGTTGATACTTCCGATCCCTTGGTCTCAGAAGAGAAGTATGAACAACAGCTCCCAGACTTCATTTTTCCATTTCTGTTTTCTATTTTGAGGAAAAGATAAAAGTGACTGGAAGTCATGAGTTTTTCCTCTTTTGCTCCCTGGTCATTTCACCTACAGGACTAGAGTAAGGACTTCAGTTTTGGAAACTCTCTTTCACATTTTATTTGATTTATGAGCTTCAATTACAGTCATATTATATTATATTGTATCATCTCACATTACACTGATATATTTAGTAAATTAAGTTTTTCCCTTAGCTCATTGCCACTGTTTTCCTTGTTTAGGCCCATCTCTCTACCTTTTTTTATCTCTGCTCCCCAGCCTTCCCAGGACATGGATCTGTGGCTCCCTTCTCTCCCATGTCATGGAACCAGGCCAAACTAGTCTTAACCGTGACAACCTTGCAGTTGTGAATTCTGTGCTACGCACATTCATTAACATCTTAGTGCAGTACCACATGAGACTGACACAAGGAGATATATCCAACAAGGTTCTAAAGAGTGGTAAATAAACTGGGTACATTGAATTCCTAGATAAATTTCATAGAAGTAGGACATTTGAAAATTGAGTGGTTAAGATTCCCATGTCCAGTGTGACTAGGGATGCCGTGTTAATTAAGCAAACAGAAACAAAAAAATAGTTTGTATGTATTTTGAGGTGCATACAATTCACAATATAACAGGTTTATAGTCTCAGTGCCAGATTAACCTAGCCAGAAAGAATAATTGATTGGTTTTATGCATCATTGCATGGTGTCTAAAGGCACTCATAATCTATGGTTGACTGCATTTTGAGTATTGCCAAAATGAATACAATTCCTTCACTGTTGAGTAAGATCATAATATTTATACTGAAAATAGAGAACTTTGAATAATACACAATTCCATTATGTCTTTTTCTATAAAGTTAAGATTCTTTTATGTCCAAAATCAAAAACAGATTGCACAACCCAAATAGATAGCATCTTGTTGGCATTTTTCAATTAAAATCGCTTATTTGTCTAAGTCCTTATCGTATAGATATGAAAATGTGTTCTTACAGTATGGACTTGGATTTAATTCAACTCCCTTTCTTTTTTGTATATATCCTCTCAAAATAAGATACAAAGCGTATAAAGGAAATTGTCTTCTTAGTTTATGAGGCTGAGAAAATGCAGCAATGTTCCCATTCAAAAATTGTTCTGAAAGGTATTAATAAACATGCAGACATCTATCAAGAATGACCAGATTCACTCTGACCAACAACAGCCTGAATCTCAGAATCCTAGAATGGCAGTGGTTGGAAGGCACCTCTACAGATCATTAAGTCCAACCCCCTGCTAAAGCAGGTTCCTTACAGCAGTTTGCACAGATAGGCACCCACTTGAGCCCAGTGACAGTAAAGAAGTTTTTCCTTATGTTAATATGGAACTACTTCTCTGTCTGAAAACCAGAGAGACAAAATTTGGAATAAAAAAAGTATTTAAATTTTTTTGATGGAACATTTGAGTGTCTCTGTCAAGCAGGAATGTAGGAGAACTTTTAGTAGACTGAATATTTAAAATAAAGTTAAATATAATAATATTTAATATATTATATATTATATAAAAAATATATATATAAATATATATATATTATATATTATATTTATATATAATTTATATTATATATATAATATATAATATAAATATTATATTATATATATTATATATATATTTATATATATATATAATATAAAATAAAAGTTAAATAAAAGTTATTTAAAAATAACTTTTAGTAGACTGAATATTTTTCTTCAAAAAGTTCTGCTCAAGTTGCATTGGTTGCATTTTAAAACTTTGTAAAAGAACATCATTATTAAGATTTCTCTGAATCATTTGGTTTTTTTTCTTTCTAATTGCAAGGAACCCTATTATTTTAGCATAGAATTGAGAGTCAGTAGTTTTTAATTTTATTTCTGTCACTGCCATTTTGTGCTTTTAGAATTTTGTGCTTTGAATTCTCAATGAGTAAAACAAGGATAAAAATAACTTCCTTTGTATAAAGCTTCAGGATTTATTGATTAAAACATCTTTCTGAACAAAGTATGAGATTAATTTGGTTGCTGGGCTTATAGGAATCTTTAAGACATCTAAGTACCATAGAACAGTTGGGAGAAGGGAACAGTGTGGCAAGTTTTTACTTAAGTGGAAGAGCCTCACCATTTCAGTGGGTAGTTACGTTACACTCATTGAAGGTTTTGATTGAAATTCCTGAAGCAAATTGGGCAGTGGAGTGACTGGCAGCCTTCTGCAGTCAATGGAGTTAGAGTATGGAAAGAAGACCTTCTCAGGATAAAGTGCAGACAAAAAGAGCAATGCTACTGGCATGTTGTGGTGATGCTGAATGGTCTCAGGGACAGAAAGAGAGCACAGTGTCCCTGGCCAGAAATTATCTCTGAAAGTTCTCTTCTTCATTCCTCACAGGCAAAGAGCACCAGGCTGGTTTAGGCATTTCACTCCCACAGAAGTCACAACTACAAACTGTTGCATTTTCTGTTGCCTAGCTGAGTTCACACTCTGCCCTGCAAACTGATCTCAATTAATCCCCTCCCACATCCCTGAATTTCCAAAGCTTTGTGCATAACAAACTCACTGGAAATTCTGAGCTCCTCTGAGCGAATGTGGTTTCCAGAAGTCAGGCACAGCATTACAAAGTTTCATTACTCACATACTGCCCTTTTAAATCTAGCCTAAGGTCTTCTGCTTGTGAGCGTTAAATAAAAAGGACAGAATCTTTCCTGGGTGAAAAATGGCACTGGAGCAAGGCCTTCCTTTCCTCTTGCTTTCACAGAGTTTGATTGTTGACAGTTTTGCAGAGTTTGATGGGATTGATGGGATAAGGAGCACTTATTTCTAATTATTTTTCTAAGCCTAATGTTTCTGTGAGTTCCCATCTAAAATTTTTATTACTTCATGTCTACCATTTCTCCACTATTCTTGTGACACAAAATGACATAGACTGTACAGCAAAAGGGACACAGGATCACTGATACAAATGCATCTGCTGAGCCACAGCATAATGAGAAGCTGCATCATTAAGAACAACTGCAAGGTCTTCAAAGGTGATCAGAGCAGAAAGAAGCAGTAGATACGTTCCATAAAATGTACCTGCAGACCTTGAAAGGAATTTGTCTTCTCAGGGAGCTCTTCTGTCTTTTTACAGTTTGGTGTACAAACACTGTTTTAATGCATAATACAGATTTCTCCTCTTCTACATATATTTGGTAATTGTTCCAAAATTGCAGTAAGCTTAACTTCTCACAGCTGCGTCTTTTCATATTAGACAAAAAGAAGTACTTTGTGACTGAACAATTTCTGAGCGCTAGCTTAAGTATTTGCAGTTCACTTACTGTATTTATATTTCCCCAGGCTCCCACTAGTTTGATTCCTTCTTAGTAAAAATTGTGCTATCTTCATTCCTCCACGCTTTACTGGAGGCTGCACTGCACACCAGCACACGAAATGGTCACAAAACGAAGTAGAATCATAAAATCATAGAATGGGTAGGAAAGAACCTTAGAGATTATCAAGTTCCAACCCAACTGCCATGAGCAGGGTTGCCACCTACTAGATCAGGCTTCCCAAGGAAAAAAATGATGTAATGAGTTAGTATGTTGAAATGAGTAATACATCCCAACTTTGCTGATTGAGAGGTAATGCTGAGGCAGTGTATCTGTCTGAATGCTTCTCCATGAGGTCTTTCACAATTGTGTTGGTGGTCTTTTCCCTCCAGAGAAGAACTCAGATGTCATCAGGTTGAAGCTGGCTTTGAATGTATTCGTTTGTGCACATCATGCAGGCTCGTGGAACTATTCTGCCTAAGCCCGCGTGTGAACTGTTTTGCTTTATTCCCTTAATATTGTGCAATGCGTATCAATTTATACTGCACATAAAACTAGAAAAACAAACAAAAAAACCCCGTATTTCTTGTTTCCCAGGCAATAGTCCATCCATTCAAATTAATCACCAATTTCAAACTGAAAATAGCCTGAGTTAACACTGCATTGAGCCCTCCCCCTGTCCTGGTTTCAGCTCAGACAACATTAATACCACACTGATGGTTTGATTGCTGCTGAGTGATGGCTGTGTGCCTGGCACCCTTGGCAGGCTGCATTACAAGCTGTGTTGGGCCACAGGTTGGACATGCCTCCTCTAACTGGTTCATATTTGCAAAGCACTATGTCCAAGTTCTATAATTTTGACAAAAAACAATCCATCCTTCTTTCTAGACTTTTGTTAAGAACTATGATAATATCTGGTTCTAAACGAGAGACGTTTTTAACAAAACACTAGCTTTGTTCATTTTTCTCATTAGTTAGAAATGTGTGTGATTTGTTGTTGTTGTTGTTTTTCTTAAAGCCATAGCAGCGGAGTTGAGCAATTTCATAGAAATCCCAGTTGCTCTTTGGAAAAGTAGGAAATAATTGCTGTCACTGGGGGCAGTGGAGCAAGTCCTGAGGACACAAACTGTCAAGAAAAGAAAGAAGGGGAAAAAAAGCATTTGAACATAAGATCCTCTTTGTCTTGAAACTTAACAGAGAAGTCACCTACTCAGTATAAGCTCTGGACAGCCTTCACTTTACTCACATTCATTTTAATTCCCATGACAGCCACAAATATTCCCTGTATTTTATTTCAGTGCCTTGTTACTATTAGCTGACTTTGCCTTATGGAACTTTCCCAAGTCTATGACTGTTTATCAGCATCTGAATGATAGTTGCACCTCGACTTAATGTGGGAGAAGTGGCCGCTAACATTCAGGCTGGATAGCAATTGTGAGCTTACTGTCATGTACCCTTGTTCAGAATTTTAAAGGCCTTTGGCACTCTATTGCTTAATCTTCCAGCTAGTCATTTACAGCTACAACACTAGGAAGCCATGATGTCCAGTTCCATTTGTTTCCTGGCGCGGTAATCTCTTACAGTGCGCTAATTTCACTTACCGTGGCATGTCTGGTGCAGATAACTGATAATCCAGTTTGGGAATAATCTCGTGTTCCAACCTGTTCCACTCGCTGAGTGATGAAGCCCTATTCACTTTCTTAAAGAAAGACTGAGATGTAACAAACCTAGCAGAAGCATTTAATGCATTCAAACAGGGTGGCCAAACTTCTGCATGTGGATTGCAAGCCTGCAATCAGCTTTCTCTGTAATGTTTTTCACAGACTTAAAAACATGCTTTTTTTTTTTTTTTTTTTGGACTCTTTATTCCAAATTGTTCCTTTCAATCTAATGATAATGGCATGCAGGAAAAGAAAAAATCTCTAAGGAGATGCTCAAAAAGTAAGTGCTACTTGCTTTATTTGTTAGCCATGAGTAGCAGTAAATTTTCAGATCTGAAAAAAGGATAGAATTCACAGAGCTCTGAAGGCATAAGGGGGAAGTGTCAAGAAAACAGCTGGTGAAAACTGACTGTGAAACCCTTTGTAAAGAAAAATGGCAGCTGAGACTTTCAGTGTGTTTGACTACAGGAAGATAAGCATTAGGTTAGTTGGCATTAGTTTATCTAAGATTTGCCTTGAGTAGGATTTCAAAATCTAATACTCAATTAGGAGCTCAGATCTGAGTTGTCCCATATAAAGTAGTCAAGACAAATTAGTTTTTATTTCAGACTAACTAATCTGAAGTCTGAAGACACAACTCACTTGCCTAAAATCAAACTAACGTTAATGATTTGTAGCTGGAGCTTGGCAGTATGTGACAAAATTGGCCTAGACCTGATTGTATTATTATTAGAAAAACACAAATTACATCTTCTGTTTATTGAGGCCCATGCTTGCTTTATTAGCACTGTCATGAGTGGCTGGTTTCTGATCATGGAAATAAACTTACGAATCTATTGCCTCTTCTGGGATCAGAAGAAACAGCAAGGGCTGTTTTGTCAACTGCTTTGTCAATAACACAGAGACTTTTTTTTAAATTTTCTTTTAAAAGCTGACAGAGGAAGATGTTCACCTATCAGCCCGCTTAAGATGTGATCTGTCTTGTGGTGGGGTTCAACATTGGCAGCAAATTGAGCATCTGTCAACAGTGCTTCCAGGCAGCCAGGAAGGCCAACTGTATCCTGTGGTGCATCATGAAAGGCATGGATAGGTGGCTGAGGGAAGGGATTGTACCACCCTACACTGCACTGGTACTCACCTTGAATACTGTGTGCTATTTTGCGTACCACAGTACAAAAGGGACATAAAATTATTAGAGAGCGTCCAAAGGAAGGCTACAAAGAAGGTAGAGGGTCTAGAGGGGAAGACATAAGAGGAGCAGCTGAGGTCCTTTGGTTTGTTCAGCCCAGAGAAGAGGATGCTGAGAGGAGACCTCATGGCATCTCCAGCTCCTTAAGAGGGGAGTGGAGGGGCAGTGCTGATCTCTGCTCTCTGGTGACAGTAACAGGGCCTGAGGAAACAGCATGGAGCTGCAATGGGGAGAGTGATGTTGGATATCGGAATAGGTTTTTCACTGGGGTGGTCAAGCACTGGAACAGGCTTCCAGGGCAGTGGTCATGGTGCCAAACTGCCAGAGTTCAAGAAACATCTGGACAGTGCTCTCAGACATATGGTCAGATTTTTGGATGGAGTTGGACTCAGTGATCTTTGTGGATCCCTTCCAACCTGGGATAATACCATGTTTCTGTTAACTTTTTAAATATAGCGTCAAGCTTTTAGTATTTATTGAAAAATAATTGTTCTCCCACAGTTCTGCTTCTGAAGTTGTTAAGATCACTGAGATATCATCAGTGCTATCAATAAGATTAATAGTGCATTCAAATCATGCAAATGCCTGAATGCTTTAGTGTGGAGTATCTGAAACATCTGCACGGGGCTTGCAGCTACTGGGCTTGTGGGAGACCTGTGCTTTTCTGGAGCTATAGCTGGAATGCAGGTGGGATATCCTACTGATCTTTCCTCAGGCTTCCAGGTTTCACCTGATAAACACTGATAAAATATTTCCGGTAACAAGAAGAAAAAAGGAAATATGCACTAATCTACAATATATTGAATTTACTTCACACCTTTTCAAGTGAATTTTTTGTACAATGTCAAAAGCAATTTAATTGTATCAGTCTGTGCATAGCATTGCTGTAACATGGACAATTTAAAATAGTCCCAGTTACTAAACTGCAGATAATTTTCTTACTGTTTATGGATGTTCGGTTAACATGCAGAACAGTACAAACATGGAAGTGAAAGTAAATAGTGGGATCTGCTTTGACTGGGGCATTGGATTATATGAACTCAAGATCCCTTCTAACAAAAATTACTTGATTCTATAAAATGCAGATGCAATTTTTAAAAATATATTTTGTGAAAAAGCCATACACCATAGTACCTTTGATGATAAGTATTTAATTGTAGACGATAATAAAGGAAAGAACCCTGCAAGCACTGTTACTATAAGGATGTATGTTGCACTGATTTCTTTTTAAAAGTGGTGAGTGCAATCTCACTATTTTATTCTTCAGTATTTATTTTTACACTAAAATACATTGTAAAAAGGCAGCTTCATCAGGAAGATGTAATGTAACAATTAAATCAGAGGTCAACGAGACGACAAAGATGAGACTAACATGTAAATATGTTAGATTACCTAAATGAAAACATAAATAATTTTACTTATAAACATTGCACAAAATTCTATTTAAAAAAAAAAATCTTGGTAGTATAATGAGTATAGGAATGTAGACCTTCACAACTGTATTTCTGTGAAATTATGCAGAAATTGAAAATAAACCCTGAAAAATACAGAGCATCATCTGATAATACAGTAGGCATAAAAAAATGAATTTTGAATATTTTATACTTTGGCAATTTAAAATGTTATTTACCAGACACTGTTATTTGCATTTTGCATCTTTCATACCTACTGAACAATACGTTATATTACAAAGTTGCGTTCTGCTCTCAGCTTTTCAATACACAATCAAAATCAGAACTAAAAAACTGAATGGCTTAGTACATCATTTATTAAGTGTTTGAGTGTTACCTGCTAGATGAACCTCATGAAGAATTAAAGCTGAAACACATGAGGAGGTCATTCTAGTGACTACAGCCCATTAAAACAAATGATTTAGGGAAAAAAAATAGGATGGCAGCATAGCTTGTTCTCTGATGGAATAATTAAGCTCAACCAAAGACATAAGAATCTTTTCTGAAATTCATGTAATATCTATCTCTACCAAACAGTAATTGCAGAATAGCTAGATTTAGATTAACTTCAGCTCAACAAAACTTACATCTTGGCTATGCAAATCACACCATGAAGAAGAATGTTTAGGGTTTTGGAGACAGAAATGTTACAGAGAGCCTGCTGTTTTATTGCTAGAAAAGATGAGTGTTTGGCATAAGATTCTCTCTTTGTTTGCTGTACATATTAACAATTCTCACTGGACTGTAAGTTTTACAGGGACATAGCATAAGATCAAAAAAAAACCCACATTTTTTCAGTATATTCAACTCACATATAGTAGGATTTCCATAAGAAGACATCATGCATAATTCTTGTTTTAACAGTTTTTCATCATAAAGTACTTAGTTTTGTCAGAACCCAGATGAACCCAAAACTTGAGATTTAGACAACAGCATTACATTTGTATACACATACAAAAGAGTAGCTTTTTCTTCTTGCTGTACTGAGAAGGAAAAAAGGTGGCTGGTGAATTTGCTAGCTGAAATAGAATTCCTAAAGAAATTACCAAGGTCACTTCCAGAAAGCATGTTGTCTTTTATTTATTTGTAGAATACCTGGCAAACTATAGATGCAAGCAGAATTAAGTAAATGCCATGAACTGAGAAAGAAAATCAAAATACTTCCATAGTTACTGTTAAAGTGAGAGTTTGGGACCATCTCTTGCGGCTAATTAGGCTAAGCCTTACAACGCTTTGTAACCTAAACCATCTCCAAAACCACTGAGGTTACTTGACACTGGTGCATATGCTGTCAGTCAAGGGTCTCAACTGGAAATCAGACTCACTCACTAAGGCTGAACTTGGAGTACAGAGTTCCCCTCCCCACTACTGAGCTTGAAAGCAGAGCAGTGATTGTTTGCATTTGCAGGAAGGAAGTAGTCTTAGAAACTGTCTGGGCTCTGGGAAGAAGTCTTCTCCCTTCCCAGCTCCTGGGATGAACGTCCTTATCATTTAATACTCTCTCCACTGCATCTTCCTCAGACAAGATGGAGAATGTGGGAAACTGGATTAGGGGATGTGAAAGCCCATATGCAGGGGTACAGCAATATATATAGAAATGGGTTTCGTTCTAAACCATGTTTAACCTGAACTTCATTATCCAAAGCAAACATGTTTCTGTAATGTGGTCTCTACAGCAATGCAATGGCAATCCCCCTTAGCCATGGCGTGGGCTTGAATCACAGTCATATTTATGTACCCAATAATGCCACTGAGATACCTCAGGGAATACACAGTGTAACTCTGTGGGTCAGATGAACTGCAGTACCTGCAGTTTGGGTGGTTCATAAAATGAACAATTTCCAGAGCTGGCCTACCACCTTTGCTGGTGAAAACAAGATGTGTGCTTCCCCTCTTTTCATGTTCTGTTATCATATCTGTAAGATCACATTGTGTCTTGTTGTGACTCTACACCTGTGTATAAGCAAATAAAGTATTTTTAGCATAGAAATATAACGGGGATTTTTTTGGCAAGATATGTATAGTAAGTTAGCCATTACTATGAATATCCAGAAGAGTAAGTGATCATTTATTCATTTTATGCACAGCCATCCAGGAGTAAGATTAAATAGGTCATATGTTTTGGAAAAGGACAACATGTGATAGAAGAAAGTACGCTGATAACTCAGTGTGAATCCAAAAATTTTCCACCCAAATTTCTTTAAACTTAGTGGAGATTTTAGGTGCCAATAGGCAGCAGGAAAAATAAGAGAGGTTAACTTTAAACTTCATACATTTGGGCATACTTAGCTTTATACATGTAGGTATCCAGACTAAGTATCAATCAGTTATTAATAATGAAAAGCATCTCAACAGAACAAATGAAAACAAACCTCAACCAATGGATGTCACACTGGAATGCAACAAAATACCTTCTAGAGGTTCCCTTGCTCTTTTTCACTTAAACATGGTGTGACAAGCAAATTCAGATTTGGCTACTTGATAAAACAATTTTAATATTAAGGTTGACTTTTTCGTTAATAACCACCTCACCTTCCAAAATCCAAAGATTCCAGTGCAACATAAGAACTACAGATCTGTGTACAAGTTTCTACATCTCCAGCACATTTCCTCTTCTTTTTTTGTTAACACCCTAGGGATATTTATAGGAGTTAAAATAAGTGATTAAAGACATTTCTGTTGCCAGTTTTCTACCTTTAAGATGTCAAGCCTTTCTTATTTGAGGTTTCTACTTTTTAAATCTAACTAGCTGAAATGGAAGCCACCCACACCATTTTTCTATGAAAATGAGATATTTGCAATATAATACTTGCACTGCAGCTCCATTCCTCCATCATTCGCACTCCATCGATGTCATTTCAGCGGTCTGAACAAGCAAAGGCATGCACATAATTAATTCCATGAGGGACAGCTTATTCATATACTTGCAGCTCTTGCTCTTTGTCTATCAGTTGCACGTCATTTACAATGGCTATTTCTGCTAATTCGAGTGTTCTCTGTAAATTATGTTCTAAATAAAGCTCCAAGTTTTCAGACTTTTTTATTTTGTAGTTCAATCAAACGTTTTCCATTGTCCTGCACGCACATCAGCACACACACGCACCCTGGAAAAAGCTTTTTCTATTCTTCAGCTTGTGCCGTGCATGAAATAGTTTTAAAAATAACAACACGGCAACAATTGCTTGCACATGTGGATGTCATAAACATCGCTCCGGGCGCCCCTTCCCTCGCTCCGGTCGCCTAGGAACGCGACTCTAAAATGGCGGCGGCTGCCGATGCGGCCGGCAGGCAGGTGAGCGGAGCCGCGGCACTCCTGCCGACCAGCGGCGCCCGCAGCTGCAGCGGACGGCATCGCCGCTGCCTCCCCGGCGCGGCCCCTCAGAGCCGCCCGCCGCCGTAGCCCTCCCGCTTCGCCTCTCCGGCGGGCGGCGTGCCGCGGTCGGGCTGGGGGCTCCGCTGGGGCGGCGTGGCAGAGGGCCGAGGCTCGGCTGGGGGGAGGAGATGGGGAAAGCTCAGCTGGTGCTCGGGCACTTCGGGCACTGCCCTTTCCCTTAAGCATGGCTGTTGAGCTCCATTTTGGAGGTAGGAGTGCTACCGTCTGCGTGCCTGGCAGCTGCTCCCCTTTGCTCTCCCCGGGTACAGCTGCCTTCCTCCAGGCAGTTTTCCTTTTCCATTGGCAGATTGTGTGGGCCGTTTGTCCAGGACTTTCCCTGTCTGACGGCTGCAATTGGGCTCCAGCCATATCAAGTTGTGGACAAACGTCCGGCCACCGGCTGTTCTGAGTCAGTGTACACCATAGGCCCCGTTGGATCCCCTGGGAAAGTACCGCATGTTTCATGCACTTGTGTTTGCACCCAAATCTATCTTAAGCTCCAGAACACGCTACACGGACTCATCATGCAGCTAGTACAGGCTGCTCTAATCATACCATCAGTACTTGGAAGCTGTTTTGTATTTGCAAAAATACTTTATATATAGAGTCATAGAATCACAGAATGGCTTGTGTTGGAAAGGACCTCAAAGCTCCAACCTTCTGCCATGGGCAGGGTTGCCACTTACTAGATAGGCTGCCCAGGGCCCCATCCAACCCGGCCTTGAACTCCTCCAGGGATGGGGCATCCACAACCTCGCTGAGCAGTCTCTGCCAAGGCCTTCTCATTCTCTGAATAAAGAATTACCTCTAATCTAAACCTCCCCTCTTTTACTTTAAAGCCATTCCCCCTTGTCCTATCACTATTAGACCATGTAAAAAGCCACTCCCCTTCCTGATTATAAGTTCCCCTCAAGTACTGGAAGGCTACAAGGAGATTTCCCAGGGACCTTCTCTTATCCAAACTAAACAAGCTCAACAATTTGCAATTTTGTGTTGTAAGCAAAAATCTTACTGATGCTGGGCGTAGTACGTCATTTACTAACCCCATGTTGTTCTGTGGAGACAACATTTATTAACTGCTGTCACTGAGATCTTAATACTCATGTTAAAAGAATTGCCTTCACAAATTATGGCATATCACTAACATGCTCTGAACATTTCATTTACTTCTATGTTTTTCAAAGTTAAGTATACAGACAGTTTTCTGAATACATACTTTTAAAAAATCATATGCATAAAATAAATCTGCAAACGTATTGCAAGTTAAGCTGTTATCCTGGTGGTCAGCTGTACAGTTTGCCTGACATGAGCTGAGGAGCCCCTTCTTTGAACAGCTGTCTCACATCTATGAACTATGATTCTCAACAGGAAAAAAAAACTAAAAAACAAAAATCTAGAGTGAGTGTAACATAATTGTTGGTGTCTTTTTTTATCAATTTAAAGTAGAAACTATTAATTTAATATCTCTGTTTTATATTTTGCTATAGTTTGTGAGGGACCATGATTCATAGGTTAACTTTGGCATGTGTATTAATTTAGAGCCTGAATATGTATTTGTGACAATGTAATGACTTATGCAGGATCTTGTACTTAAAAATGTACTGTGTACTGTCAGGCAGTAGAGAAACAGCTGAAGATCTGTGGCTTTAAGAGGAACGTGGATGTCTTGGTGTTGTATCTGGCTGGACAGTAAGTAGAATGTTTCTCTGACTTTTACTAGAAGTAGAACACACAGTACATGGTAACCATAGTGCTTTCTGTAACTGTCCCTGAACATCATTTATATGTGAAATACCAGCTTTACACCTAGTTTGTGCATGCTGTGCAAAAAGAAATGGCAAAGAAACATAGGAACACAGGGAGCAGAGCTGCATGAGCTGTGAAGTAGTTAAATGCCTCAGCCCTAGGCACGCAGTCCTTCTCTAGCAACCCAGCATTGCTTGAGGGTCTGTAAGTTCACAGAATTTTGCATGAACTTCTACCACAGGGAACAGAGACATGAAGCTTAATGGGCTGATCTCTACCTGTTCTAACTGGCTTGTAAGTCTGGGTGGAAAGAGTATCAAAACAGCAAATGAAGAAACACAGGACCTGCCCAGTCTGAGAACTGCCAATTTTCTGACCTCCCTGAAGAAATCTGTTGTTGCAATAGCAGAACTAAACGGTAGCACCTTTGATATTACTTGCATCTTGGCTGTTAAGAACTGAAGGGAGGGCAGGGCAACATGAAGTGAGTACAAGAGCTGTTTGAGGTAGGCAGCACTGATCAGAGAACTGATCTCTGGGAGCTTTGTGAAGCAGCTGAAGAGATGGGGCAGATGAGAAGAAACCATGTGAAGGAAAGGAAGGCAAAGTTTTCATGAACCTGTGGGTGATCTGGGTTGATAGAGCTGTAGGATGAACATACTGAGAGGCTACCAGAAAGATGGATACATGACAGGACATACTTCCAAGTTTTTGAAAAGCATACTTTGAATTTCTGGCCAGGGCACAATTCCAAGTGTTGCATACCTGTCTGCAGCCTCACAGCTCTGTCTAGTTCGTGCTGTTGATATCGTGTAAAGAGCTAACATAGTGTAATAATTCAGCCATGAGGCCTTCAAGGTCTCTAAATCCTGTGAATGCAAAAAACAAACGAACAACAACAACAAAACAGGTGTTGGGGAATTTGAGAATTATTTCGTTTGCTTTTCGTGGAAGGTGGCCTTGAAAGTCTCAGTATATCCCCTTAGCACATCTCCTGATTAACACCAGGAAGGAATTCAAAACTCAACAGTGGAAAGAAAGTATGAAACATCTAGTTACTGTTAAATTATTATAACATTTATTTTAGAAAGAAGAAAGCATAGAAAATCTTAGTAAGGAAGATATATACATACTGAGATGGTGTCTAGAGTCTTAATAAGTGTATTTTCTGATGTTAAATACTTAAAAGTATATTCTCGCTGGCTTTGAAATACTCCTTGCTATGGAATAAAGAAGGAATAAAAGAATAAAAAGAAATAATCAGGAGACAGATATAGAGGTGATCTGTCTTCCCGTGAAACCATTTTGAGAAAGATGATGCAAGCTTGTTTCTTTGATGATTGAAGAGAACGAATTTTCTTTTATTCTATCCCAAATTACCTTGAACCTCAGCCAATCTCAGTATCAGAATATGCTTTCTCAAGTTTGACATAATTTTCTACTGGCTAAAGTAGGAAGAAAGTAAAAAAAAAATAATTAAAGTCAATCAAATTTGAAGGAATCAAATTTTACTTTTAAACCACTACTGTTAAAGGCATGTCAAAAAGTTTACATTTGGTCACTGAAAGCTGTCATCCTAGGAAAACTGATTAACTTAGCAGTAGGTAGGATAAGAGGGCTGGAGGCCAGAAAGTATCAGTTTGTAAGAGACATGCAAAGGCTGGAAGGCATACAGAAAGGGACGTGCTCCTCTAAAATGTTAGAGAAATTAAGCTCTACCTGGGGCAAATTAAATGCCTTAATACTGCAAAGAAAAAAAACCACAGCAGATTAGGACTTGGAGATAGACAGCCTCATCTTGGCTGTTACAATGGAGTAAAGCCAATTAAAATGTAAACCTGTGTAGAATGGCAGTGACAAAATATTGGGAAATTTTGGCTTTGCTATGTGAAACATAATTTGGCAATATACAGGTAAAAGTCTACTAAAAAAAAAAAGAAAAAATAACTCTGGAAGAGCTCTGCATTTCCTGTCAGCTCTCATGCACTTATCTTTATTACTTGCAGAAATGTATTTGCTTGTGACAACAAAATAAACACATATATACAAAATATTCTTGCAGACTTAGTTTTTAGAGGTGATTTGAGGAGACCAAATAGCCAGTTACACAGAGCAGCTGCTTGGGATAAGCTCGTCTCAGAAAAATGCATGAATTAAAATACATCACATCAACTTTGTGGTGTTTGCTCCTGGTATTTTTTTTTTCCAAATGCAAGATAGAAAAGGTGCCCACTCCTTCCTGGAAGGGTTCCTGGAGAAAAAACACAAAACACCTGGGAAGAGGGACATGGCTTCACAGCTGGAACATAAGCAGAGCAGATTAGGCTGATGGTGTGAGATTAATTCCTACCAATCTGGTTAATTCTTTCTGGACCACTGGCCCTGGTCATGCAGAATGTTCAAAACTGACATGAAAATTTTATTATATCAATTAAAATTGTAAAGATCGTCTACAATTATTTGAGAGGAAATCAAGAACATTTATTCAAAGCAGTGAAAAACAGCAACAATTAGTGAAAATTATTCAACAGCTCACCCATATTCTTTGGTTAGTAGGTAATTTGTTATTTAGAGCACACCAGCAAGCTCAGCTTCAAAGTGCAAGGTACACAATTAAACAAAAATCCATACAAGCACATGGGAGAGAGATCCAACCTCAGTCAAGGTATTCATTTAAAACAAGACTGCTAATGAATGTGAATACTAAGTTTATACGAGAAAAATGTTGAAGAAGGGCAGAAGATTTCACAACATGCATTAATAAAAAAGATAAGGAATTGACAGCAATGTGCTTGTTGTCTACCTTCTCTTAGCACCATGGCCAAGGAATCCATATTGTCCTTTCACAACATTTTTCCTTTATGTTTGTGTCCCCCAGAATGCAAAAATCCTCCTTCTGTGTTCTCAGTAGAGTTTCCACCATCTGCAAAGTAGATGAAATATTGTATTCACTAAAAAATATATGCTTTTATGGAAGAAGAAATGAATGTATAACTGAGTTTGTTCCCATTTCTTTACCATTCGCTGCTTTGTTATGCTTTCACTTTTATTATGCATATGTTATCTCTCCCTCTTGTACTTTTTTTGTTTTCTACAGAATTGTTGCTTTTTAGTGCTTACATAATATCAGCTACCAGAAATCACACTGCTTACCAAGTGATTAAGCACCACTTTGTTTTTTTCCACTAGAGGACTAAGGAGTATTCCAAGTCTGTCACTGTTTCGTAGGTTGAGGTATTTGTGGATTAACAACAATAAGGTAATGTAATAAAGCTGTAGTGTCACCTGCATATGTTTGAATTAAGGGACATTCCCAGGAGAGTGTTCAGTATGGCAATGTCCACATTAAGTTCTGCAGTATGGTCCTAAGACAATTCCACAAGCCGTATGCTGCACATGCTCCACCTGTGCAAGTCTAGATGATCATAATTACTATGTCCTGTATGAGTTCTAACATGATGCTCTGTAAAAATAGCCGAACACTACAGCTTTCAACCAAGTCTCAGCATGTTGTATTTTAGAAAAAATCAGCTACTTAGCAGTAGGAGGATTGTGTGATTTAGAAATCTGCAAATATTTAGCCAACAATTTCCAAGTGTCTGACTGAATCCAAACCTTACTAAAAAGGGGAAATTTATAAAAGATACTATTTTCTAACCTGCTTTTAAATTCCTTACTATACAGTAATTTACATGACTTTCACAAAGGACATGAATTCTTAAAACACCAGAAGTGCTTGCTCAGGTCAATAAGTAGCTCTGTGAGGAGAGAAAAAAATAAATTTACATTCCATGTAATTGAGGAGTATATGTGTATCTGCTGCCCCAGGCTAACATCAATTATATAGCATCTTATGTCAGCTTTGTTGAAAGACCTGTGGTTATCCAACTGTTCTCAAAGAAAAGCAAAACCATGGATATGCAAAGAGGTTGAACTAAAATCACAGTATAAGGCTTTCCATTTTACTTCTAAAAGGCACTAAAGAGTAAGGAGAAATGGCCTGTTGACTGTGAATATGACAAAGATGGAGAAGTGCCATGCTGTATTACAGGTGTGTGTGTACCCACACTACAAAAGGTACAGTAATTGCTGCAAAGAATGTGACTGTTTTCAGATTGCTATTTTCACTCAACCATGTTTTTCTGAACCTTAAAGTAACTTTCAGTTTCCAACAGGAAAATTTACTTTGTCTCTTCCTTTCAACTTTCAGAAGATACATAGAGCAAAACACGTTTGTCTTAAAGTCAGTGGTATAATTCAAGATCTAAAATCATTCCTGCACCAGCAAATTACATTACGGAAATCAAAATAGTGTTGGGAATCAAATTCTATTTGTTGTCTTTGTGTTTGAACTGTAAGGATAAGCAGCTGTGCAACATTAATGCTCTCAGCTGTTTCAAGGGCCAGATAGGCATCCCCTTCCAGATATTAACCTTGCATTCATATCAAGACTGCAAGATTAAAGACTTCCTATAGTAAGACAGTTTTTAAAAGGCTATGTTCTCTAACGTTAAATTTAGACTGTTACATAATAGTTTTTCTAACTCTAATTTCAGATTCAAGATTTAAGTTTCTTAAAAAAAAACTACTGTTTGACTGAGCTCTACCTCAACAACAATGAACTCACAGATATATCAGGTATCAATCTTCCCTTTTCAGATTGCTGAGCTGTACTTTCTTTTTTGTGTGTTTGCATTCAAATTTATAACAGTGAATGACAGCCAGTAAGTTAATGGTTGAAAGCTCACATATATGCATAAATGTTAATTATTTTCTTAGGGATTTGATTTGTTCCAGTATACTTGAGTGGCAATAGACTACAAGTTCACATCAAGTGCTGGTTTGAGGGCAGTGAAATATCATACACTTTAATATCAGGCAATTGTAAAATATTTTGGATCCAGCATGACCATATCTTATATTCTAAATGAATATTTGAAGTTGTTTTTCTATTGGATGATTTGCAGTTCTGTTGTTGACCAGGCATTGCAGAAGCAGATAGAAGAATCTCCTGGGAGCCATTCATATTTAGATGATGAAAAACTGTAGTGCTGATCGACTTAGCATGAAAATGAAAGAGAATTAATTAATAAGTTGTCTCATTTCCTGTAGTTTCATCATTGTGTAGTAACACTTAAAAGTGTTTTGCAGAAAAACATTTCTATTGCAAAGTTCCAGTTGTTACTTATAAATCTGTATATATTTCGCATGTTCTTGTAGATTTAAGTAGCTGTGCCAGACCACCACTGAATTTCTGAATGAAGAGGCCAAAGCATATCAACACATTTGTGGATTTTAGATTTTTGAAATATTAATATTTGACTTTTATCAGTTCCTATAAAATATTAAAATGAGAAATTGTGTTGATTAGTTTCTGTGAGATCTTGTGGAAAAAATGAATGTTTGAAAGAAAAATATTTAGGCAGAAGAGACATTACAGTAGATACCAACATAAGGGTTTAACAAAGTGTGGGGGTCATTAGCAGAGAAACGTGGATGAGAGAAACTGTGTAGAAATTGGAAAATGATAACTTCTTCATACATTAATAATAGCTTGAAATGGAACTACTTTCTATAGGTATAATCTATGAATTGCTTGAGAGGCAAAGGCAATGTTAGGTCAGGATAAAAGGAAGTGGAATTAAAGATTACTGGGATATAGGAGTCTATGGGAACTGTTGAGTCGTGGTCTGAGCCACTGATTGATCACCTGAGGGGAGCACGGAGCCAGCCACAGGTGAAGGCAATTCAGCTCTGTGACCGGAAGGGGCGGAGCCTGGCCGCACCTCTCCTAGACCCCGTTTAAGGGCTGACTGCCACTGGGAAAAGATCTCTTTCTGGAGGTTGTTCCTTTTGGAGTTTTCTACTGTGAGCCTAGAACACAGGTGAACGTTTCATTTTTGTTCACTTTTTTTTTTCCACCACAATAATCTTTCTAACTATAAACCTTGTGAAATACCGTCCTAACCAGGCCACTCTTCTAACTGTACTTTTGTTAATTGTACAATGAGGAAGGAAGGGATGAAGAAGGAAGCTGGTACAGATGTTTTGGGACAAGAATTATCAAGAGAAATGAAAAGAACTAGGGGCAAAATGAAAGCAGTATGACCAGGAATGCAACAGAGATATTAAAATCTCTGATAGAATTTTTTTAGTATTCTCATGCAGGGTCCTATAAAAATGTAGACCTGGCTATATAACAAGAACGTAAAATTCAGTGTGCAATGTAACAAAATAATTATCTAGATAAATGTAATGATGTATAATGAGGATAATTATTTTTCATTTCAGGTGCTCTGAAAAACTTGCGTTCATTACAGATTCTGTTGCTTCACAACAACCAGTTAAAACAACTTGGTGAAACAGTGAAGGAATTAAAAGGAATGATAAGCTTGCGGACCCTAAGTAATACCTTATTTTTGTTTTGCAGAACAGTGAGCAGTAGCTTTTAAGAATATCTTACCAGGATATGTTTCTTGTCTGCTTGTGCATCACTTGCCAATAGCTTCTGAAGCTAATTATCAATTTCAACCAAATTTGACAGAAGCGACCTGTAACACATGAAAATTTCATAGAGACTACTGCTACTAAGCTTTTGGCTGCTAGCTAACCAGCCTTTGGCTTAAGTAGCTTGGAGGCAGTCAAAGCCATGTGCTGCTCCCTGTTTGTATGGGGAAAATGGGAGAGTGCAGATATTATCATAGAGGTGACGGGAGATGAGAAACTGGTGTCACTGTTCTTGAGAGTGCAAGGAAGGTGATAGGTTATGGAACAGAAATTCCTGTCTTGTTAATCATATTCTTTGTAGAACTTAGAATCTGCTCAGAAAGATGCAGAAAATACAGGCTTTTAGAGTCTGAGAATAAACATACTCTGATATAATAGTATCTAAGTGGCATGATTTTGATATACTAGATGGAAATGAAGTTTTAAATTACATTATACAAGATGGTGCTGGCACCACTAAGCTAGCAGCCTACAGGAAAGTAGAATTCAATGCTATTAAGCTATTGAAAGCATGGGCAGTCTTTGTGCATGGTTCCTGAGAGAATATTGTCATAGATCATGCCAATCTCTCAGTACTTTGTGAACACAGGAAACAAGTTTCTTGTCTTGCTGTCGCAATCACTGAAGGTGAATATCATCAAACCATACCTCCTTACACATTCAAAAATTGACTGCCTTGATCACAGGAAAGGAAAAAATGGCTTGCAGAGTACAATTTTAATTGAAATTGATGTTGGTCTGAAATTCACAAAGAAACCAAGTCTTTAGGAAGACAACGTGCTGGCAAAACTATTCTTTTTCTTTTTTCATTATGTGCAAGAATGAAAAAGAGCTCGCATAAGAATGCAGTTGTTTGAAGTGATTAGGCAAAGTCTGGACAGATTCAGACATTGTATGTGTGAATGGTGCTGTCACTTGAATTGAATGTTATAGCTCTACCAATTAATATGGAGCTTCAGAAAGCGCAGGGAGTCTGTGCTCATTGCAGTTAACTATGGGAAATAGAGAGGAATAGCAGATAGTTACAGTGCTGCTGAGTCATTATGAGTGACGTTCACAAAGACTCTGTGAAAACTGAATGAATATTGGACTGGCCACCATTATAGAAAAGCAATTATTTAGAGTAACTTTTTTAAAAAAGGCTCTTCAATTCAAAGATATGACAATAAATCGGTAGAAGAAATGTAATATTCTACTCTACGGTATTCATTCCCTTTTAAACTTTACAATCATTAAAAAAAAAAACCCCAAACTTCAATGCCTTTATTTTAAAGAAATTTAATAGAAATGAGTTCCCAAATTGCCAGGAGTCTATTAGTTTAATAAAATGCCTCATCATATTTGAAATAAAGGTCAGCAAGAAATGAATAAAATGCGTTTTAAAAGTGATTTATATCAAATTGTATTACTATAGCATCTGCTTGCAGTATTCAGGACTGGGAAGTGAGCGCAGCATCTCAGCTGTGTAACTTCAAAAAGGCCTGTGCCCGTGATCCATCTTTATAAAATAAAAGGTGTTTTGGAAATGGGAAGCTTCTCACTGTTGTGAGGCAGTTTTTGTTTTTTTAATTTATTTGTTTTATCACTGGAAAATTTGATTTTTGAAATATCTTGCAAAGCATCAATAGAATTTCTGGAGATATATATAATAATGTTTTATTATTGTGTAGCTCCTGTGAGCTGTTACAATGAGGCAGTCTGGTACACTATTATCGTTCACTTTGGGAGCAATATTCAGCTACCAGAATGTTGCATTTCTTTTTTCTTAAAGCTCTCCTGTGATTTTTGGCCACTGCACTGCTAAGGATTTGAAGCATAACACCATTTTTCATCATGCATTTACTGAAAACAGTCAGTTTCTAAAGATTTACTGGATGGGTTGCTCACAACTGCAGACTTTTGGGAGATACATAGGGTTTCTTTATAGGCTCACCTTGTTCTACATCTCTTGGAATCTAAGATTTCTGTGTACTCTGCACATTACCTCAACTGATTTATTGTCCACATCTGATAACATCTTCCTGCTCAAAAAAGTTATTTTGTCTTTCACTATGCTTCTGTCACAATAGTTCCTTTCTACCCCGCGTAGGGTAGGCATGCTCTTTTCCTACATTCTGAACTGGGAAAAGAGACAAACCTGTGGAGGAAGAAAGCATTATCCCTAATTTGTAGAATGAAAATTACGTTATCTTGACTAGAAAGCAGAGCCAAAAATTGATTCCAGATGTTTTGTTAAATAAAACCATCTTACTCTATATAGTGGCTGGATTTACTTTAAGATCAAGCAGCAGAAAAATTTGTATACTGTTAAAAATCAGTGCTGGTAATGAGGAACATGCTCCAAGCAGCATCTAGATTCAGAAGAACTTAGTATCAGCTCCTCCCTTTGTCTTGGAAAAATCTCTCTTTGAGTCATCATTCTAGTACTGCTCAAACAACAAACCTACCTGCTTTTAGAAAAGTTTCTAAGAAGTTTTTCTCTGTGGAATGCTACAGTGTTTTTTTCTTGACTCGAAAGCATTCTCATCAGACAAACACATCATCTTATTTCTGACTAACGCTTCCTAGAAAAAAATGGCTATATAGTCTTGGGTGCAGTAAAAACACAGAACTTTCATTTGCTGCCACCTTGTGGGCTGCTTACTACTCCTGAATATGATGGTTTTGTTGAAAATTCATTGCAACGTTAAAACATTTTCTGTTCTCTGAATACCTGAGCAGGCATTTTCCATGTACAAGGTTCCAGTTGCCCACTCCAGCCTTACTGAGCCTCCAAACAGTCAGGTAGTAGCACTGAACTCTGAGCACTCTGTGAAACTCAAATGTAGCCTGGTGAACAAAATATGAAATCCTGTGGTTCACAAGCCACTGTAGAATATTTCTCAATCTTTTTTGTCTTTTAGTATCTCTGAAATACAAGAGCTCTTATTTGCCATTCACCTTGCCCTCCTTACCTGTTAAGATTAGGTAAACCAGGGGATTTTTTGACCTACAGGGAATATTGGCCACAGCCTCTTTCTAAACAGATCAGTGTAGATCTTCATAGAAATTGTCAAAACTGTTAACTTTATTTTTTTGCCTGCTGTGATCTTAAGGTATCCTGATCTTTTTTTTTTTTTCTGTACTGTTGAAGAAAAACAGTATTTCTTTAGGGACAAAAATAGCTTTTTTTTGTTTTTAATTTAGAAAACAAACTTTTTTTTATTCTATTTTTTTTATCTGAGCCAGTTTCTACTTTAATCAACTTTAGATGTCATTCGCATGAACCAAACCAAGTCTGCTGTGTGAGTTGGGTGGATGTTCCACATTTGCCAAAGCAGTACCAGAGGACTGATGCTTGTCTGTGTTGCAAAGGTTTGGTTATTCAGGGAATGTGAACCTGAGCATAATAAGTATTTCAGTCAAGTTGCTAATGGGCTTTTAGAGCTTAGGGTATTATAGCTTAATAAAAGTGTGTGGCACTTCATTTCCAGAAACACAGGTCCTTTTACACATTTTAATCTTCAAGTTTTTCACTTTTCAAACTCATAATCATAGAGAAATCAGAAAATGCAGCATTTTTATTTTATATTGCATTTATGGGATAAAACCTTTATATCGGCTCTGATAAAGCCTTAGGAGTCCTAAAGCTCATCTTTTTTTAATTAACTCTCTCCTGCTGCAAATTTTGTGTCTTATCATTAAGCCATCAGACAAAAAAAAACAAAAAACCTGCTACAATTTAAAGTAGGCATCACCAAAAATACTCAAGGCAATCAAAGGCAAGTATTTAGCGGTTTTGTCTGTATATCTTAAAAAATACAAAAAAACTTCAAAGGCTTCGAGTGCGCAATGATGCCTTTCCTCAAATCTTGCCTGTGGTATTTTGCACGCTCTGCAATAAGCCAGTTCCTTGCAGTCTGTCTTCAATTGAGTGATTTTGTGAGTATAAGGGAACCAAGCTTTGTTTACCTGCTGTAAAAATAATTTGAAGTTAAAAATATTTTCTACAAAATCTTTGTCTACTAGTGCTCTTTAATTTTCCTGTCTTGCTGAGTTTGTTACTTTTCTTTGTAGTTTTGGTGATGGCATTGTTTTGTATATGTTTTGCAGACCTGTTTTACAACCCTCTGGCATATGATGCAGGCTACCGTCTCTATGTGATACACAGCCTCCCTTCAGTGCAGCTCCTGGACAGGAAGCGTAAGGATTGATTTTTCTCTTTTCACAAAGCGTTGACTGTTGCTTTTGATTTTTAATAAGTTTGGAAAGATATGTGAATTATTCTTGTCCGTTTCTTACGTACATTTGTTAATATCAGTTTGTTAGATCTTTTGCTATAACCATTTTTGAAATTTTTGTTTGGCATGAAACCCTTTGGTTCACCCAGCGCTGTTAATTTCCATCTTTTTCTATTTAAATTGTGTATGGTTATCTTGTAGTTGGTCTATATATTGTTGGGTAAGAGATATAAGCCTGCATTTAGAAACACGTGCCTCCATTTAGTGTGATGTTCTCAGATAACTGTGTGTTTCTGTGCGTTTCTAGAATGTATGCACATCCATGCTGACCATGTTGTCAGATGGAAATCTTCATGAATCATCAGATCTTTCACTTGTTGTCTTAAAAAGAAAAGAATTATATTGAGAACAAATATATAGATATGTATCAGTAAATATATTGAAGACAAACCAATTTAATAAACAAGCCACAGTGGAGCCAGAAAATCAGCTTTGGTGGTTGTGTCTTTGATGTTTGGTGAGCTGTGATACACAAAAGGATTGAACGTTACTGTGAAGTGCTGAGAAAAGTATTGATTTGTACCTGACTTTCTCCTCATGGGAAAACAGTGAGGAGAAACTGTCATCTTGGAAACCTGCTCTGAGCCTGTGGGAGAAACAGTGCAGGAACTGAGAAGGCAGCCTCAGGATGACTGTTTGGCTGCAGGTTACGCAGCCCTGCCATGAAGCAGAGCTGGCAGATGGGCATGGTCTGTGTTAGGGGTTATTGAGCTTCTGGGTTGACCACGTAGCCATCTGCCAATGGCTGTACGTTCATTTCCTATACTGGAAAGTGAAACACCTTTCCTGTGTACCTCCAGCCTCTTCAGTACTTGGTCTGGGGCACTTTCTTCAGACTGTTTTATTAACAGTCACTTTTGGCTGTCTGAAGCTAAATCTACTGGGAAATACACGCTGCCTTTACAGTTCTAAAAACAATTCCACAAAACTTCATGGACTCCTGTCTTCAGTACAGTTACACTGTATTCAGCTCTGGAGCAGGACTTGCAGCATTAATTTCTATCAAGCTGTACCCTGGGTGTTCTATTTAGTGAACTGTTTATTTAATGTTGCAAAGACTATAATGTGAAATTAAATATTTCCTCTTTCAATCTTGAATGGAAAATGTTCCATCTGTGGAACATTCCGACAGCTTCGGCCTGGCTGGCGTCTTTATGCAGGACACGTGCTCGCACTTTGTTACCTCCAGACATGGATGCTGCAGCTCCTTTCTAATGAGTCCCCCAGATACCACAACTTAGAAACTCCCCGAATTCGAAATGTTCCTGCCAGAGTTAGGTTCTAAACCTACAGCTCTCTTCCTTTTTCCTATCTGAAGTTTTAGATTAGTATGCAGGTCATATCATTAGTTAAAATCCCTCATTTAACTTACAGTCTCAAACTCTTTCTTAAAAATGTGAAGTTATTTTTGAAATCAAGCACAAAACAAGAAAGTGTGAAGCTTTTCTTTTTACTGCACTCCTTCAGTTTCCTCCATAATTGAGCAATGGGAATTAAACTGACCTTGAAGTGGGATTTGTTCACACTGTTCGTAAAGAAAGTTCCAAGTTTTCACTGGCTTCTGCAATAGATGTCATTTGTATGGTAATGAAGAGCCTTGTCTGGTAGTTTCTTCATTTAAAATTCCTGATCCTACTGCATCCAAAATCAATACTTTTATTTTGTTAGAGGGGGCTGTGCCCCAGAGCTGTAGCAAGCATCACTCCGTGATCTTCTTCTGAATCTCTGTGAAATTATGCAGATTTACATCACTGTTGTTATAAACCTGCACAAAATGAAGTTTGCATGCAGTTAGTACCAGCCTTTTTAGTTGATAGAGGAAATAGTTTTTTTATATCTCTTTTAACAGCAGTTACACGAAGAGAAAGGGAGTTGGCATTTCCTGTCTGTAACTGTGAAAGGTCCAGCGCTGTGGAGTCGATTGCTTTCGGGAAGAGAGTGGACTCAGGGCCAGGCACTGCCATCAGGCACAGCAGGGGCCCTCGGCCAGCCAGGAGACTGGTGGTGCCCCCAGGTATTCATAACCATAAGAGCAAAAGCAACCATTTGGGGGGGGGCTTTCAGTTGAAGTTCTTTTCATTCATCCAATAAAAACGTGGTGTCCTAGTTAGTAAAATATCAATGCATTGGGAACTCAACCAAACTGCTCCGCAGAGCCAGGAGCAGCGGTCAGAACAGCAGATGAATGAATCCTCAGCTGTGTGCATTATGACAAATATGTTCATAGAGTCACAAAATTGTAAAGGTTGGAAAAGACCACCACAATCATCTAGTCCAACTGTAGTTCCTGCTACACCCTGTAGTTAAACAAGTATTTTAACAGCTGAACAAACAGCATTTTGTTTTTTCAACGTATATCATATTGTTATTTTTTAAATTTTATTGAAGAGCATCTCAGTACACCGTAATGCTGTTTTAGTGATCAGCATCCTTGAGTTTTGATGCCCTCTAGTGCTTTTATAAAATGATCTCTTGAAGAAAATATTTTCTCCTACTGTTGTAAATTTTGCACATCTTGCCTAGTTTTGTAAGCAGAATTCCTTTTTATGCTTTCTAAGCTGAGAATATTTTCATGATGTCTGATAATAGCATATAAAGTCATTTTCTAAAGACTCCTTAAAACATTTACTGCTGTCAGACAGCACAGTGAGTACCCATAACCTTGTGACTGCTCTGTCGTGAGGCAGTCCAGAGCAAAACACAATGTTGTCTGCTTTTTGGATGTACTTCTATGAAAAACCTACAAACCAATGCGTGGAAAAGTTTGTTTAGGGAAAATTAAACATGAGTAACTGAATTTAAAAAGATTTTACATGTATCAAATCTGCTGATTTTTTGGCTCATTTGAACAAGTAATTTGTGTTCAGGATGATAATCCTCAGTTCATCAAAGTGCTGCATGCGCATTGATGTCTAAATTTGAACTTTTTATTACAGGTTGGAAATTTGGAAATCACACAAATAAGTAAGTGTTTCTCTGAGCTTTCTGTTGTTGGTTTTGTTGTGGTTTTGTTTTGTGTGTGTGTGTGTGTGTGTGCGTGTGTGTGCTTTTTTCAGAAAAAAAAAAACAGTGAAAATAATTTCTTGACAAATTTTCTGGTGTTCTGTGTTTCACACAGTTGAAAAGTTGAAGCTGTATCATTCTGATAAGATAGCCAAGCCACTGCTGTATTAATTCTGATATGAAAAGGTATTCCAGGTGTATAAAAATGCTATTTATTTTATAAAAGTGCTGTTTATTTTATAAGATCAAATAGCAATAACTAGAAAAAGTATGCTTGAAGCATTAGTGCATCAGAATAGCTGTTCTGTATTGTGGCACAGACAGCATTCTGCTTTCTGGTTGCTCAGAAGAACATACTCTCTGGAAAACATTACAGAGCTATAGAACAAAATGTTTTAAGCCTGTAGTTAGCTTTATTCTGTTAAAATTTCGACATCAGAAATAAATGGAAAAGCTTATTTCTGTGACGTCTGCCTGGATTGAGGGGGTTTTTAATGGATTTTAATGTGTTGACACTTTTAGATGCTATCTTTATAGGATATTTAAAATCTTAAGATAGCAGACTTTTGAGTTTCACATATGAAAATAGTTGCCAGATTTATTAAAGGAAATAATAACAGCCTGTATATGATGATTTCCCTTAAAAATTTGATTTTTACAGTTATTCATTTTCAGTACAGCTCTTTACAGTCAGCTTAATTTGTGTTTATAAATGATTTTCCTGTTTTCAGTGGAGTTCATTCATTGATGCAATGGATGTGCAGCTTCCACTCCATCTGAATTGTGTAGGTACTTAGAGTTGGTGAGGTACCCAAGTGTTTGACAGTCTGTGTTATACTCAGAGGAGGCAAGGAGACAGCCTTGTTTATGTTAGTTTCCGAGCACCGTGTGTCACATAGAGCTACACCTTTATGGAATAAGTTCTTACAAATTAGGGTTTTAATATTGTATCTGAGCTCAAAGTCTTGGTGGTTGGTTTGGAACTGATATTGCAAGTCTGCCACTTCTCTCTCACAAGTATCAGGACACATGAACATCAACTGAGATTTCTGGATTCAGTGTCCTGGATTCTTGCATGGCCACTATTTAAAAGACTCACACTGAAATAAATTTTGCATTTGCGTTAATGGGCATCAAATCAATATGAAATCATGCAGTGCACAGTTTTATGATTTCCACTGGATACTTGTAAGAATCAGAACATTAAAGTGGACAACAGTGCTTTAAATACATTTTAAATAATTTATTGCATGTTTTTTCCTTAGAATCTGGGAATGCTGACCTTTTCAGGTTTTGTTTTGCTTTCTAAAATTTGGTAACAGAAGGAAGCCTTCTAAAAATTTACAATTTACAATCCTCACTCCTGACTTCTAACTTCATTAACTATAGAAAGCACACTTAGTGAAATAACTCCAAAGTAGGTTGAGAGCATTCTGAAAATGTTCATTTGTTTTGTTCTTTTTGCAGAGTTCCATTTGAGAACCCAGAAGATGCTGTTTTACTACGGGCAATGACAAGATCTATAATGGAATTTTCCTCTATTGACTGGAACAAAGTACCCACCTGTCGAGACAGAGGGCTTAAACACAAAGCAGAGGAATCCCCTGAGAAGCTGACAATCCAATTTAGATGACTTCTTTCTTCCTTAAGAAAAACACTGCTCCCCTGTCTAAAGTAGATGGAAGCATCTTACGTAAGTTACCATCTCTATAATGCAACTACACTAAAACATGCATCTAATTAAATGATCTTCCAGGAAAAAAAAAAAAAGTAGTATTAGTGTAACGTTCCTTTTATCATCAAATATATAATATCTAGGGTCAACAAATTAAGAAATCAAATGCTAAACAGTGGTGATGTTATAACAAAAAAATGTTTTAAATGCAATTTCTATCGTACTTTTTTTTTAATCTCAAATCTTAATTTCTTAACAAGTACCTTATAGGATACATTATTTCATTCTTTATAGTTTCTACTGCATAATTAGACTTATGATGTTCACTACCAATAATATATCTTCCTCCTTCAAAATAAAGATATGAGATAAATAGCATTCTTATTTCTAAGAGCAGTTCCAATTTGGTAATTTGTGTGCTACAGTAATGTGCTGGAATCTCTTAGTTTTATGACACTACTGCACTGTGTCTCACTACCCACAGAAGCACAGGCAAGTAAGGGTGCTGCAGTGTGGTTCCTGTCCGAGGCTGCCTACGCTCTCCATGACGTGTCTCTGCTTACTGGTGCTTTATGGGGAGACAAGATGTGCCATACAGAATGCACTGTGCCAGGACTGCTGACAGCACTGTGGCACTGCACCTGACACTTTTGGCTTCTAAAGCCAGTTATCACTAAAGGAGGTAGCAGACCTGTATGTAAATGGAAAGTAATACATTTCTTCACAACTTTCTCTCTCTATTCTGCCAAAGGCTTAGTTTCAGTCAGTGCTATTTGTTATATCAAAGTCCTTCAGCAGCCTGGGGCTTGTCTTCAGAGTTCTTTCTTTTTTCTCCTGTTAGCACTGAGTCATGAAATGGTCTAGGCTGGCAGGGATTCCTGGAGTTTATCTAGCCCAACTGCTGTTGAAAGCCTGAGATAAGGTTATCCAGCACTCTGTCAAGGCAAGTCAAATATTTCCAGTGAGGGAGAGACCACCACTTCTTGGCAACCTCCTTTACTGTTTAATTGCACTCCAGAGCAATTTTCTTATATCCAGGTGGAATTTTGCCTGCAACAACTGGGGCCTGTTGGCTCTTGTCCTGTCACTATGCATCTCTGTGAAGATAGCTCATCTGCTCTATAGCAACCTCTAGGTACTGTAAGTTTTGTGATTAGATCTGAGCTTTTCTGTGAGCTAATGAGCTCACTTCCTCCAACTCTCTGATCATCATGGTGGCACCTCAGCTGGAACCTCTTTTGATTTTATTTTATTTTATTTTATTTTTTTTTTTTGAGTCAGGTTGACCAAAACTGGATGCTGTATTCCAGGCATGGCCGAACAAGTGCCAAGCCAAATGAGATAATTACATCTTTGATCTGCTGATCATATTCCTGTCTTTACCATCAGTGCTGCCAGGGCATTCCTCTGGCTCAGGGTCAACTTGCTGCCCACCAAGACTCCTGGGTCTGTTTCATCAGACCCAGACAGATCCCAGCCTGTACTGCTGCTTAAGATTGTTCCATCCCAGATATGTGACTTCATCTCTGCTAAACCTTGTAATTCCTTTCACCTTTTCAAAGTTAGATTCCTCCTTTTTTTTTTATTTCAGCTTTCCTAGTTTTCTTGCTTATATTTATGCATCTTGTAAATGCCCTGAAGTCATTCTCATCAGCATGGTTTTAAGAGGGAGATCAACACCTTGGTAGGTTTCAAGACAAGCCAGATTAAATGAAACTCTGGCTAACATTTTTTCTTAACGCAGTCCTGTCTAAATTAAGACCCATTAGGATTCACTAAGTGTATGCAATCCCTAGTTTACCTAACTTTTTTGTGCTCTTACAGCTGACTGTTCTCGCAGAGGTAGTCTACGATGCAACAATCTCAGCTGAGGAAGGCTGAAGCAAAGCACTGAGACCCTCATTTAGATTGCACTTGTTCTCTTCTGAGATTTACTGCAAAAAGAAGCATGACATCCTCTGTTCATGGTTCTGAAGCCTTTTGAAGTTAGAATGAGGACAAATGCAAGCACAATCTCCACTGGGTGGTAGCCTGTGCTTCACAACTACTTCCAATTTTCAAACTTTACCTTGTTGCTTAGGCTTTTCTCACCAAGAAAAGGTGTTGGCTAGTGGAATGAAATCAGAATTTGTGTGGTGGATTTTATGACACTTCTGGGAACCTGAATTGTTTGTCCCAAAAAAATGGCGTTATCAGAAAAGCACTGAAGAGAAATATATCCCAGTCAGACCCTGCTATGCAGAGAATTAGGAACCAGCAGCACTTCTGCATTCCCAGTTCCAAGTATCATGACTCCATATCTATGTTCCAGACACCTCTCTTGCTTTCTGCCCTTCTACTTGAACACTTGAGCTACAGGAAGCCCGTAGATCTCAAGTGGGAACATCACAACATGTCCTGGTAGGCAGTAAAGATACAGTAAACACTCTGCTCTCGTCTTTGAAAACTTTCCCTTTATTATTCACATTTTATTCTTCTAATCCTTGAAATGAAAACACTCTTGATCATACCAAAGGTACATTCCCTGCATTTATACATCCTCTTAAAATTTTAAGAATAATAAACAAAAATGTTCAATATATTAAATAGTAAAAAATTAATAGCATTTTTCCTCTATGTGGAAGGTGGCTTATTTATTCCTCTATGTTGAAGGATATTGCTGTATTCCAAACGCATTGTTCATCCAACAACTGGAGAATATAAAATTCTACTTTATGCAGCAAGTAGTATTTCAGGTCATGACATTCCCTTCTTTCATGAGAAAATGTAAAACTGAGTAAAAGCATAACATTTAAGGGATGCTGTTTTTTACAATATAGTATTTAGTTGAAAGCCAATGTGAAACATCAGTAGCGTAAATGGCATTGATACAATTTACCAATTGTAGTTTATAAATGGTCCCATTTAATTGTGATCAGGTTCAGCATGTAAAATATTAAACATCTCATGTTTACGAAATCATTCATATACATCCCAGTGTGCTCTAAGGCATCCTTACCAGAAAGCAGAGATTTAGAAACCATTATTTGTAACATTCACAATAGTTAAAATCCTACTGGTGTTCCCTTCATCAAACTTTAATAAGCTTGGAATATATTTGAGCAAATAAATAATGAAATCAATCTCTTGAAACACACACATTTTACAGTCAGTCTGAGACTTACAAAACAGCTGTATCACTTAATAAAATTGCCACCACACACTACTGTTGTGCACTTATAGTCAAAGTATTTACAGTAATTTCATGAAAATTTGAGAATTCAGATGAGTATCTTCAGAAGCTTCACTGCTACTGAATTCCTTTAAATAAAGCTTCATAAAGGGGTTCTGGCTTCCCAATACTTTTAGCTGTAGTTCTATGTACTCTTGGGAAAAAAAAAGTCTTAAAAATTATATTTAAAATAATTTTCAGGTTCTGAAACCATGAATACTCCCAAACTTAAGTGGCAGTTTGACCAGATGCTCATAGATTTTACTATGCTTACAGCTAGTATACATATAGCTGGATCTATGTCACTCTAGTTTTCATCAGATAATAAATATCTATTTTTACAATCTACAACAGAACCTGAAGACAAACTAGCCAATATTTCATCTCAAGATGAACAAAGCTATGCTGTCATTTACAGGAAGCCTTGCAAAAGCCATGCTGTAAAGAACTCATACGTGGTCAGCATAAAAATTTCTTTATGACTGCTGGGGTAGAGGGATTTTACCAGAACACTCAGTCCCTTCCCAGCTTTCCTATTCCTCAGAATCCTGAATTTTTTGAAGAGCAATGTCAGCTAAGCCAGTCTCACTTTGCAGCGGGCTATCAGGACGTGGGACTCGTGCTTCTGACTCTTTGGTAAGTTCAGTTTCTTCTGTCTGGGCAGTCTGGATCCATGGATTTGGATCTGCTTCTTTGGTAGCATCTGGGCCGGGAGCTGACTGTTCTTCGCTTGTAGAACCAGCCTCTTCTGGTTGTGCTTCATCTAGACAAAAGAGAAAACTCATCACCAGTAAACATGGAACTCACTGGCAAGTAAACCATTTTTTCCTCTGGAAGAATAATAAACGCTAAGAAACTGCATCAGTTACAGAAGTGATTAGCTTCAGCAAGCTTCAACAAAAAAAGTCCGAAGATGTAAGAGTTCTGCTTAAGCTTCCATAAGATTATTTTGAAACTAACCCTACACAAAGCTCTCATTAATTTCTCCACAATTTCACCACAGTTCCTTTTAATACATAAAGGAGCAGAGTAGGACTCTATTTCAACTTCCAATTCAAATATGCTTTACTGACAGTATGGTTAGCCTTTCAAAGAATGGCTGCAGGCTACTTAAATGTAGAATACAGGTGTTCTGTAAGGAAAAAAAAAAAAAAGCTATTTATGTGATTACGTAAGAAGTACTTATAACATACTGAAGAAATTCTTTGCTAATTAACACTTGACCACAATGAACTTTAGCTTAAATGAGTCATCCCACATTTTCTAACCTGACTATACAGAAAAGAATCAGCAATTGCAACTTTATTTCTCATTTTAGAAAAAAAGAAAGTGTTAAATGACTTTTTGCTCTGATTCTGCTAAGTAGGGTTGGGTTGTAGCAATTCTGGAAGGAAAGATGCCTCGTTAAAAGCCAAATAAACCTTCAGAAATTATTAATTTTGGTTTCTTATTTTCTCTTATGATTGGTAGCCAGCTGTAAACACTATCATAACCAGCCACAGCCCTGCCAAAACCTACCATGGTCCCAATTGGCTATGGAGCTAACAACCTCCTTAGCGCAGACTTCCTTACCACCCATCCTTCAAAATACACAATGCAGTTAACTTTATACTGTGATTCTGAAGAAGAAACTATTAAGGGAGAATTAATCTTTCCATTCACAACTGGAAGGAAAAATCTGCTGTCATATTATCCAGTTTGTCCTAATATCTCCAACAAAATTGATTAACGTGAAACTTACACATTACTTTGATTAAAAATTTGGATTTTGAAACAGTGCAGTGTAATTCAGCACCTCCAAAATGGAAGAGTAGAATTCCAGCAAATGCAAGTATGTTGTTATGTGACAACAAAAATATTTCAACTGTTACAGATTTTAAGGCTTGTTACTGTTGTTCCTTTTGATACAGTTTGTGCTACATTAGTGTCAGCAAGGAAACTAAAAATTCTAACCTTTCTTTTGCTTTTTTTCTTGTTTCCTTTTCTCTTTGGCAGCTTCTAGTTCTTGTTTCTCATGAATTTCCTTCAAGGTCTTGCAGACTTTTTTGTGGGTAAACCAGTGTATTTTCTGGCAGTTCTGGTCACAGTACATCACCTGAAAGTTACCACAGCCATCAATTTGTCATGATGTACTAGAAAAATGTACACTACTCCTAAATTTTTAGTGCAACAAGTTAAATCTCTATGTATTCTACTTAATGATATTTGTAAGCCATTTGTCAAGTCATACAGGGATTCCAACCTATATAAAACTATAGGAGAACAGTTTGTTTTACTTAACTCTGAACATACAGAAATTTTATTCTTTCTTCATCCTTAAACATACACACTTGGAAATGCAAGTACTCCCACTTGTGAACTGCAGCCATCTCTCCTAGAAGTAGGTGACATGCACATTTTCAGAGTAGGCATGTGTGAAATTCCTCATAAATCTACACAGTAAGTAGTCAAACATTCAAAATCCTCATCATCTCAATGCCAATAATTTTTGTGATCCATTAAACAATTTATGGCTCCTTACCATCTTACACACTGAACATCTTTTGTCTGCTCCCTTTTCCCCACATGTGGTACAGAATTCAGCATCCACAAAACCCACTTGGCCAGTGATAGCTTGTGTAAGTACAGAGAAAGCTGTAGGGTCAGAACCCTGAAAGACAAGAAGGGGTAAAGAGAATAATTTTGTAAAACACAGGAAATACCACAATTGTACAGTATGTTTCAAGTAAAAAAGAAGCACTATCACAAAGAGGAACAACAAGAGAGAAACAACAAAAAGCAATTCAAGCTTCCATGTAGCCAGCTGTGCTCTCACTCAAGGTGCTGTAGAGCACAATATGAAACTACAACATACAACTTCAAGTAACGTGCACAGCTTTGCAAGTACACATTTATATACATTTTGTATACAAAGTGAACTTAGAGCTTAGCTCCTGTGGAAAGGAAGAAAAAAATTTCATTCTTTTATTTATAAAATGAGTCTTATTTGAAGGTAACTAGCACTCAGCTTGTGAACACGTGCTTACATTTTGAAGAATCAGTGGCTGCACAGAATGTCTCCACAGTCCGTAGCTTTGTTCTGAATCAAAACCACAAGCACAGAGCAATGAAACTAAAATCTGAAGGCGAAGATACTGGCGATTTTTAATAACTGCATACTGTGGGATTAGCTGCAAAGTCCTTTATAAAGAATTTACCCCTTCCTTAACTGAACAAATACTGACATTTAAGAAAATGATTTTGGAAGAATGTGTTATTATTGCAGGAATAACAGCAGCACTACCTAAGATGTAAGCGGTGATTCATTTAATGGATAGTCCCAAGTAACAGCTAAATGATACACTAACTGCTGCTTTCAGGTACAACAGACAGAAGTTTAAATGCAACAAATATAATACGATGCAAAGTGCCTGTCTAAGTCTGTATATTCAAAACCTGTTATTTTCCTGGACAGACAAACTAGATAATTTAAAGTGTAAATATTCCCCACTCATGTCACTGCATTTGGGCAATAGATTTCCATTCAGTGAAGAGAACAGGCTCTACTTTTAATGCTCTGTCAAGTCCTGAAGATAATTGCGTAAGTTATAAGCCTGGATCTCCAAATTAAGCATTTAGTCACATTAAAACATGGAAATAAAGCTCAGAAGCTTTGTACCTTCTGAGGTTAGCAAACATATTACTGATAACTTTACTTCCCTCATTTTCATCTGAAATAACACCTGAAACATGCACATTTATTTCACCTCTCACTTTCAACTCTCACTGTTGTGCTGTCTGTTCTTTGTGCCATTCTGCTATGGGAATATCTCACAGCCTTTGTTGTTGTATTTGAATGTCACTGTAATGTGTCTATTGAGTGAATTAACGACCTGTTCTTAATGCTATAATTAATGCTATTAATGAATATTCAATCAATCAGTTCAAAAAGAACTCAGTGGTCTTTTCAAAGTCACCAACTTGTAGATCCTACGCAGCAGGTTTTTGCGAATTAGTCTCTGTGTTGGCACACAGTTACATCTTTTTAAAAAGGTTTTTTATTTAGCACTGATACACTGTTGTACTCAGAGTACTCAGAATACAGACCAAATGGTCAGAACTTGGAATTTTCAAGACAATTATTTGCCTATTATTATTTAGATATTATTTACAGTATCCTTCCCATACAACACGAGCAATAAGATTTACTATATTTTACTGGTAAACATAAACTACGGATTATTTTGATGTAAACAACATAGGAAGAAAATGTCAGGTTGCCTTGTCTCTAAATAAATCCTTGAATAGTTAGACCGGCAGAAACATGCAGGGCTATAATGATTGCAGCAACTCTGAGATGCCCAGACTGAATCCAAGTAATTGTATGTGCTGAAGGTCAAGGGTTCCAGGAAATTCAATTTTTATTGCATCTCCTTTCTAGCATAATGGACAGAAATACAGTTTAACTAAAGGAAGAAAGCAGAAAAGACTGCAAGTTCTTCTAAGAAGAAACAGGAAGGAAAGCGTTTACTCTAAAGCAACTCTTAATGCATCATGAAAGTCTGTTTTCACACTGTGTTTATTTTTCTGGCTTAGACAAACAGGAGGGATTGCATTAAGCCTCAGGGCATTTTCATTCACTGGAGCCACTTAAGATGGAGGCTATTTTTAACTCACTCAGCATAATCCAAGTATGAGACAAAACTCTGCCTTTTTCCAAGTGTTAGGACATACAATATCTTGCTCTCAGAGACCAGAGAGAACATATGTTAAAAAAAAAAAAAAAAATAGAACAAAACTTCTTGTGTAAGATTTATTATAAACTAATGAAAGCTATTGAAGAGTGAGTTGGCAAAGATGAAGAGCTAAAGTTAGCTATTTTACTTGTAATTAGGATCTCCTAATTCAGATACACACTGTACGGAAGATGGCATTCTCTCGTCTCTCCCTCTGATAAAGGGAGCTTCACAGAACGTTCCTCTACTACCATGTATTACCACTTTCTCCATATACACTATAAATAATCAATGTATTAAATTAGGAAATGACTCAGCTCAGGCATTTAAGCATTCGGTATTAGAGAATTTTCCTGCAACACGTAAAATAAAATTCCAGCTTATCAGAAAGTTCAGGGACATCCAAAGCCTTTGCTTAATATAAGACACTGAAGAACCTGAGAGAAAGTAAGAAAGCTTATTTTAAGCTGAATTTACTATGCAAATTGTTAGAAAATATTATCTTGATAGAAAAAACTTACCAGTTCAACAGGAGCAATACTCCTCACGAGCTGCTGGAGCAATGTAGCTTCACAGTAAGGAAATTTTCGGATACTTTCTCGAATCAGCTTCTCTTGATATACAGGGAAACCATCTTTATCTCTCCCTTTCAAGAGACTAAATTTAAAAAAAAATTCAAAGTAGAATAAGAAATCACACAGTAACTGCTCAGAGACAAGGACAAACACACAACATCCAGTACTTTGTCCTCCTCACTCTGTCCTATCCCACATTTAGCTAAAAGTACGCTCTGAAAAGCCTGCTTACAGATTCCCATTACCAGTGAAAGAGAACCAGCTATAGGTGGACAAGTAACAAAGCTCTTTGCTGTATTTAAAAATGAACATTGTGAAAGTAAACAGTAAAGAATAGACAGCAATACTTTAAAATAAAAATTCTGCTTTATTTACATTTAGTAACAAGCTATAGTCCTGATGCTTCTATATTTATTTGGTTGGCTCCTGCGGTTCAGTGATGAACAACTTGATTTCAGTATATGAAAACTGATTTATGATTTATTTTCAGTATCACCTAAAGATCCACTGGGCTCTGATATGACCTTTCTACAGGTCAGGCCACTTACTTTAAGATCAGGCAGCTAGTTTTGTAACTCTGACTGCATTCTGAGGTTCAGCCTACATGATTTAAGAACCCAAGTGTCATCTAAAGCCAGTGGGATTTTGCAGCTCTCACTTGCTTAAGTGTTTTGAAGAGAAATCTCACTGTCTCAGTGCTAGAGAGCAAGACAGCAAAAGAAGTGTTCCCAGATGATCCATACTGGACTCAGAAATACTTTTTTCCAAGTCTATCACTCCCTCTTTTTTTCCACCATGGAATTCTCTGTTACCTCACAGTGTTTGTGGGATTGCCAAGTTCTAATCAGTTTTAGCACAGAGCTGAAACCCAAGGATTGTTTCCTTCGTACCCCAGGAGAGGACAATACCACTGGAAAAAAAAGAGTCAGTGCAACCCTGAAGTGACTGCTGTTGGGATTATTTCAAAATCTACTTGGCAGAGCTTTTACTAGAGACAGTCCAACTACTACCATTATTCCAGTGGCCTTTTTCTGCTATCTGTAAAGTTAGTTCATACATAGACCTTTCTGCAGAAATACGTACCTTTTGATAAATCCATCCAGTTTATCCTCTCGCTCTTTTAAGAACGTGACGCATTTCTGGAAGATGCAACTGATGTAGTGCATTTTCATAGCAAGTACTTCATTCATATCTTTCTGCTTCATGCACTTCTCACAAATTAGATCCAAAACCCTGTAACATTTCTGCAGTGCTTCTACTTCGGCCAATAGAGGGTTCTCTTTTACCAGCAACACAATCTATGAGAAAAAATGTAATCCAGTTCAGAGCTAGTATTTTTAAACTTGTTACCATTAAAAGTTAGATAAATCTTTGTAGCTAAATTTCAGTGGAGTTTTTACTATTTCTGTACTGCAGTCTTATGCTGTCTTCCCCTTCTTTTGTGAGTGTCATTATTTAGTATTTGTAGTTCCTATGCATGAAATGCTCAAAATTAAGACTGGTATTAAAATATTTATCTAAGAAATAGGGAGACCTGGATAATTAAAAGCATTTTAAAAGAAACATTTAGAGAAACTACAATACACTGTCCTAAAATCTATTTCCTTTTTGAAAATCTAAATAAACTGGATCTGCATAATTTAAGTGGCTTCAAAGAACACACCAACCTCACATATACTTGGAATGCTTTAGGTAGACTGATAACACACTGAGCTAACCATTTTCAAAAGAGCCCATACACCCACTAAATTAGCTGCCAGTTTGTACATGCTGCAGATACTTGGTTGGCAACCACTGACAAATTCCCAACTTTGGACAGCAAGCCCAAGGAACTTGTCTTTGAAATTAGGTGTATTAATTTCTCTGAACTACACAGGAGGAAAAATACTAAAAAAAAATTTTTTTAGCAGCTAACATACTTGGAAATAAAAATGAACATTTCTTGCACATACTGCCAGAAACAGCAACAGCTGTTACTATGGTGAAACAGTGATTAAGGTAGAAAGATGCATGCTGGGACAAGCATGGAGAGAACACTGACAACTTGTCAAGGTAGGGAATTGTCTTGTTTCCATTTGAAGTAAGGCTAGGAAAAAATAAATCCAGAAAAACACACAATTTATGCTTTTCTATGTTAAAAATAATCTCTCTGATAAATTGCATTATTTTGGAATTCTGACCTATACGAACACTGAAATTGCTTCACTTCTGAATCATGTCTAGACGTTAGGTCTGATTCTACGTCATTCTCAGAAGTATCTGAGTTACAGGATAATGCTTTTCATCTTAACTGGACTCACTGAAGAACTGAGTGCCTTTTGGCATAAAAATGAAACCAGTTCCCACGCCAACAAACATGTTTAATTTACATATCACTCTACCTTAACAGGATGCATATTTGTGGTAGTAATAATTTTATGGAGCGGCCCAGCTAACTTTACTGGCAGTTTTGGTTCTTTATCCAAGCCTTGTGGCTTAGTATAGTAGTCCAGCCTTTCACGTGGAAAGAAGTTGTTGATGATGGTCACACAGTCATGCTGACCTAAAAGTACATAAGGAAAAAAAATAATCACGTAACCATAACATGAATGAGAAAAAAACAAGACCTGAGACACAAGCTAATATAAGCAACACAGGTGAGCTTTACACACAAGGAAGCTAAGCATCACATGATTTGCACTGGTAAGAAGCAACTCTTGTTTTTCTTCTGTAAGGTGTGTGAAGGTTTGTTCTGTAAGGTGTGTGAAGGAAACAATTTAATGACATTTCATTTTAGAATTCCATCCCTTTTTCTCCCTGTTAAGCCAGAATTAAAATAAGTGTTTATCAAAGTCATTCACTGTATTCAGAATCAAGCCATAAGAGAAGTCAGTATTTTGACTCTGAGGTACAACTATCCTAATAGCATCTCACTATTAAAAATTTCTCAAGAGCTTTGTCCACTTGGTAGTCTGAAAAAATTGTATTGTGACTTCTGATACATTTCAGACAGAGAGCAGTGTATTAACCAGAAGAACAGAACATGTGGAAAATGTCCTAGAAAAAAAAACAGAAAAAAAGGACTGTGATGAAATAGGATGAGAAAAGTTACATCCTCTTCTTGTTTTCTGCATCTGACAAAATGATGGATTACTAGGCTGAAAGAAAATAGCATTTAGTTTCTGTACTTCAGGGCCACATTCTTTAAACTGACTGATTTATCTTGGCACTAACTCCCTTTATCAGCAGCAGAAGACAACCAACCAAATTCCAGCATTTAAAATCCTTAAGTGTTTTAGACGAGATGTCCTAAGGTAACAGAGCAGTGTCAAACAAATGATGGGGGAACATCCTCACTTCCCACACAAAGACAGATGACTTAAAGTTGACTGGACGGAGAATAAAAGAGAATGGACTCCAATGCTCAGCCTACCTCAGTATGTGTGGAAATACTTACAGAGGTGATGCAATGAGTTTTTAAAGAATTCTCAAAAATTATGTTGGACTCATCATTACCCATTCACCAATTCAACAACACATTCAAAAACAATATTCATTCTCCAAATTCCAAGTACAGAAGTGGACTTCTACAGTACATTAAGTACATAGTTAAGGATTTGCTGCGAGTACTGGCAATCTTTTTCTCCAAAAAGGAATAAAAGCACATATGATCTAAATTTAAACCCCAGTAACTCACTGTTACAGGATGTAAACGGAAATGTCAAGGTAAGCTTCTTCTGGAACAACTAACAGACTTCTGAGAGAGTTCTCAGATGTTTAAAGAACATGACAAGGCTGGGTTCAAATGAAAATAGATGTTCATTTTTAGTTGCTGGGGAGGTCATCTGGAAAGCAATAATTGATTTTTGAAAAAGACACTGCTTTTTCAGGTTATATTTTATCACACAACTTTGCTGGAAATAAATAAGAAGTACTACATTTGGGTTACATTTGGGAATATTAAGCCAGGAATCTCCAGCACTGTGCCAACGTTGGTAAAGAACTAAAAAGGAGTTTAGAAAAAAAGAAAAGAAAAATGAGCCACAACAGAAAGAAGCCTGGCTGCATGTTTTGCCCAGGATCACTTAGCACACTGCAGTGACAACGCTTTCTTTATTGCAACCAAGTTTTGATCAATCAGTGCCAACCTATCTCAGAACAGGTCCTGAGATTTCTCCCTCACACATGCAGAGGGAAAAGAGCAGGAGGTGACTAACCATAAATGTGACCGGTTTCCTCTTACTGTTTGAAAAGTGATGACATTGCATACATTTGCACACTTGGAGAACAGCAGCATTTGTTCTTATAGATACCATCACTTGGGTATTTATAAAACACAAACTGACTCTGGTAAGGAGATGAGATGTGAAAAAGAAAATGATGAATAATGGTGTTAGTTCAAAACAGGTCATTAAACAATATTTCTCCAATAAAAAGCACCAAAATCTGACATTTTACTTTAAGGATTTAGGAAATGATGCCACACTTTGAGCTTACCCACAAAAGCAGCCATCTGAGCTGCTGTCCTTCCCACAGAATTGACAACATCAGTCTCAGCTCCAGCCTCTAACATCATCCAGGTGATTTCTTTGTTTCCTGTATTTGGGGGGGAGGATATGGAGAATTAGGCAGGACAAACCAGAACTTGTATTTCTTCATGTCAGAGCAAAATCAAACTTTTACTAAGACCTAATATGTGTAACAGTGAGGAAAAATAATAATTTTAAGTACATTAAGAATTAACTAAGAGAAATGCACATTGCTGCCGCCCTCTTTAAAGTCCCACAGGGTTACATCAAAGTAGAAACTAAATTCACACAGGGTAAAACTCTGCCCTCTGTAATATACATTCAGCTCCCTGCGGAGCTTATGGGAGTCACACGCATACAATTCCACTAACAATTGGTCCCCCTGGATGGCAGTACAGAAGCAAATTCTACTAATCTCGTTTGACAGTTCAGCTAAACGTTTGCAATTCTAAGAATAAAAAACTCAGTTCTGTTATGTAGCAGGAGCTTAGAGAAGGGAACAGATTGTTCCTTTCTCCTCAGCAGGAACTGGGTGTTCAGACTGGGCTAAATACCAAATAAAATGAAGCTAAAATTTGATGGGAAGATTATATGACATAATTGGTGCCCTTAGAGGCTATTTAGGACACTTGTCACCACTTGTGCTGGTTCTCTTTTCAAAGTTATTTTTGCTTTAACAGTTGCTGTGCACATGCTAACTGAAAAGAAAATTTGAATATAAAAAAAGAAGGGGCTGGTAGACAAAAATTAATATTTCTGGTTTTAAAAGAAAGGCTTTGTGTCAATAGTGCTCATGTACCTTTTGCACTCACGGGTAACAGATCAAGTCAACATTAAGAAGCATTAAAACCCAGGATGGCAGATTAAAATCACAGCTGGGAGAAAATGGTAAAAATCCTGCAATTTCAATAAAGCTGCAGGTATTTAACAGCCTCTGACAGTTTGTTCCTATTTACTTGCTGCACTTTGGATATTGCTCAATGCCACAAAATGCTGAAATCTTTTTACCAAAGTTTGAGCAGCCTCGTGAGCCAGTTAAGGCATCAAAGCTTTTTTTTTCTTTTCTTCTGAATTTACAATGAAAGAAAGCAGAGTTTAAACTCTACCTGATAACAAATGTTACATCTTCCCAAACAGGAGGTTCTAGGGAAGTAAGTGGCCTATTAGAAAAGATACTTAAATTAATATAGCATTTCCAATTCTAACTCTTGTTCTGGAAGAAACACTGTCTTTATGTAATGCCTTTTCCTCACTTGAGAGAATTATTGCTCTTTGCATCAGGAATACGAGAAAGGCAAGAGAAACATTGCAAAGCTCCACCTGAACTGGGAGAAGATATATATTACTATAAGCTCTCTCATGAAAAAAGAAAAAAGAAAAAAGAAAAAAGAAAAAAGAAAAAAGAAAAAAGAAAAAAAAGGATGAGAAATAGAAAGAAAAAAAAAGTAAAAAAAAGCATTTTTAAAACATACTAAATAAATTTGCATGATCTCACAACATAGTTGCAAAAATAATGTAGAAGAGAGACAACGTTTGAAAAAATATTGAATTGACTGGATAAGCTTCATGTATCACTAAAAGCTACTGACACAAAGTCCTAAAGAAGGCAGCATGGTGCAGTATCCTTTCCAGTATAATAGAATATAATTAAACAATGTATCCTACTTTACACTAAAATGGTTACAGAGTGAATTTAGACATGTGACCGAACAGAACTAAGTACAGACATGCCATAGGCCTCAAAAAGCTGAACAAAGAAAAATTTTATATGAAAAAAACAGCAACTCCTCTATTGCACTGTCCTGATGATTCTCAACACACTAACATGAGCCACGTAAGTAACAGTAAGCCTGAATCAAACCAAGGTGCCAATGCATTCCTTCAACTTATTAAGTCAAACTGTATACACCAATGTCTCAAAATTCAGTGAGATAAATTCCGTACTACGTTACCTGAAAGCCCAGCAAACATCAAGGCAGTGTATCCGTGTTCGTGTTCATTGCAGTTAACATCAGCTCCATGTCGCAAGAGCAACCTGCACATGTCTACTTTCCCTTTGTAGGCCGCGTGCATTAGAGGAGTCATGCCATGCTAGAGAGAGGAAGGAAGAAGCACGCAAAAAGAATTAGTTGTATCTCTTGTTTCTCATGCCATTGATAATTTTCACTTGCTCACACATACTGAAAGTTCATGCCAAAGCACGTGTATCTTTAGGGAGTAAGAACAAAAAAGGTCACAAAATGTCGATGAAGAAATGGGGTTACTAACATGCAGCATTATTTCCATTTTCCATAGTGTCACTGTTTTCTGATGATACTGTTATACGTGTGAAAACAGACAAGTCTTAAAAAAATGAAAACCATTTCCCACAAATTAAACATTAGTCTTCTTTGTAAGACATGAGCATCATAGACAACTAGTGCTTGTCATAGCAGTAGAAGCCTGTTTTAGAAAATCTGTCACGCTCCTAAGCTGTTACTTTTCCCCCTGCATTAAATGATAAGTAAAATTAGGAATAGGGTCTTATTGTTTTTGCCATTAGAAAGATTTGTGGTTTCTAAAACGCACCTTGGTTAGTCATGTTGTTGGTAACTGTACTGTCCTGACTCCCACTTATCTTTCTGGTGGCACCGTGTTTGCAGTCCTACATCAGCCAGAGCCCTAAATGCCTTTTATAAAGCTATGCCTAGCTCTAACTAGACCTTAACAACCACACAGCCTCAATTCCTGCCTTTTGATAAACCACACCAGAGCAAAAATGATTAGGTTGGGCAGGGAAGGCCATGAGTTATCATGTAATTACCAATGCAAAGGCAGGCAAGTCCTAGGGGAAATTTTCCAAACAGGGAAGAATGGTTAATACAGACTTACTCTCAAAGAGCAGGGAGCATCTTCTTGAGCTCTTTTTGAGAAAACTGAATTACATTCAAGTTCTTCAACTTTGATAAACTTTTTTTTCCAATGTGCAGTTTATTTTCACTTAATGCCAAGTCAGGATGTAAGTTATCAGCCAAGACACAGTAACTGCCTAAAAACATTCTCCAGCACTGAACACACGGATGTGTGATTTGGTCTGTCCCATAAAGAAATCAAACTGACATTTTCTTCCCTATTCTTGCAGGTCAGGGTAACGTGCACAGCTACACTCATATACACCATTACCACAGCTCCATCAATGCAGGGTGATGTGATGTTCTGAAATAGTCAGTTTGAGCCTAAATGTATTTTTATTTCCATAGAACAAAACCTAAAGTTAGATTTTTAATTAGCATTTCCAAAAGAATAAAAAATAAAAAATAAATCCTAGAGGTGAGAGAAATCAAGCAAGTTAAAATTATGACGACAATTTTCAGTATAATTTCATTACTCCCTGCTCTAAATGAAAACATTAAAAACAATTCTTGCAGCACTTTATTTTAGTAATCTGAAATATTTTCACACGCTGCAATACAAACTGCTATTAGAGAAGCAAGAGGCGTTCATGAAACAAATCTGTGACTGGTTTTGTTAGGTTTCATTTGTGGTCCTGTAATAGAAAGAAAAGCATTCTATCTTACTGTGCATAATACATTACAAACAGAAACTTTGTAGAGGCCAGTTTGGCGACACCCAGTTCGGCTAGATACTTGAATTAAATTGTAAAAATGCCTCTGACTTAACAGAAATAGTACGAAAAGCTGCTTGTCCTGTGTCCTGGTTTTGGCAAGTATATGACTGGAACTTTCATTCAGTGAAAGCCTTTAGAATTTCCAGCCTTAAATCTTTTGAGTAAGATCATCCTTATCCACTTAAATATGCTACAAGCTGGATCTGGAAAGCAGTCAATAGATATATGAATGAATCATTCTATCTACAGCTAAGTACAAACTAATTCTAACATGAAATACTGTTCACTGAGTGCAGATACCTCTCATAGTTACACTCTTCCTCCTCCTCCTCAGCCATCCTGCTGAGTTGTTGGTTTCACACGTGTAACACATTACATTTCTGACTGTTTAACAGTAGTAATGAGAAATTAAATTCTATGCTAGTCAAAGTCCTACATTAAAATCACAGAATGCTTAATACATATTGAATTTTGTTCAGTTTGTGGATTTTGAAGTGCTACATAAAAAGATCAGAAGACACAACTTTTTCTCCTGACCACGTATTTGAAAATTTTTCTGCTAATATGGAAATTCACACTGGAGTAGCAAGACAGAGTGACTGCAAAACCCTGCACTGAAGATAACTAATAGGAGAGAATACACTAGCAGGCAAGCTGCCTTTGCAATTCCAATAAATCATTCAGTTCTGTAGCTAGCACAGAGATGCAGAGTGTTTGTAAAAGACACGTGTTATATTGTAGGAAGAACAGCAGTATTATCAAACTAGAAAAAAAAAGTAATGCTGCCAACGTCACTGGCATACTCTGTATTACGATTCTGAACAGCCTTAACATTATTTCAACAAGGAAAAAGCGCGAAGCCTTTTCAGGTCAAACCCCTCTGAAAACAGGGAGAGCTCAATTACTGGAGGATGCATAACTTTAGGTATGACACTTTGAAAGTCAGTGTACTAAATGTACTGAAATCAGACTAAAGATACTGAAATCTGATTTGGCCCTTGTCTAAAGATACATAGAGAAAAGACTGGTGACTGCCAGTAATTTTAATCTAAAAGAAAGTAGACCTAAGCAGTTGGAATACAAAGCTAGAAACATTCAAACCAGAAGTTAACAGGACACTGTGTTATGTATTAATATATATTTTTTAAATCAAAGAGTGAGTTATGAGCATGAAATTAATAAATTGTGTTTGCATGTTTGCTGTAAATGCAAACAGAAAATTGCTCATTCTGTGGACTCTCTCATGTAAAAAAGAACTTTGAGGAAGGAAATGAATTCCTAGCTCCCAACTAAATTATGCTTTCCTTTTAGTATCTAAGCATTTGATTGTCAAGGCTCCAATTCCTCACTTATTAAATTAATAAAATTGAATAAAAAATAACAGCAGTGATACAGTAATAATGTGAAGTTCAGGATAACAGCGAGGGCAGTGGAGGAAGCAAATAAGACCGATGCATTCAGAGCAGTCTCCAGTTGTGGCGACCTTGGATAACAAAGCTGATGTTCAGTTGGTATTTCGTACACTATTTATGTACAGTTACTAGAATAACACATTACAGGCAAAACAATTTGTGACAGAAAAAAATTTAAAGCTGACATGAGACAACTGCTGGATTGAAAATCCTAAATAAATCTGAACATGCATCATTACATTTATCACTGCTGGGGAGGCAGGGAGAAAGGAGACTGAAAGAAGTCCATGGCTTGAGCTGTTTAAATATACCCCAGGCACATACTGTTTCTTCTTTAACAATATCCTGAGGCATAACTCAGCTGTGGTGCCTATTAATAAACCATATCCTCTCAGCAGTAATCCTACATGTTGCACTAATAATGCATCATGGGTGCACTACTTCAGCTACTGCACAAAAATAAATGCTGTGTAAATTCATAAATGAAAAACACATTTACAAACATATTTATCTTGGATTCCTAAAATTTACTGTAAATCTGAGCATGATTAGTTTGTCAGAAGCTTTTGAAATTCATAAACATTTAAAATTTTATTTGTAAACTGTATTTAAAAACAATCAGAAAATGGATCTGTCACTAGTACAAAAAATGCTAATAGCATCCCAGGAACATAACCAATATATGATACTGGTAATCATTGTAATGAAGAGATCATTTCTCTCAGCGCTTATGAAGCCCCATCCTGAATACTTTTTGTAGTTTCAGGCCCTGCACTACAACAAAGGCAGGGACAACTGCAGCGAGTGCAGCAGAGTTACCACCTAGACATGGTAGGAGCTCCCAGGCTGGGGGCTGGAGCATTTGTGAAGAGAGGCTGAAAGAATTGGGTTAGGTCAGCTGGAGAGCAGATGGCTTTATGGGGACCTCAAAGCAGCCTGAGTGTTCACTTATGGTGGTGGGAAGGCAAGAGACAATGAGATTAAGCTCTGAGGTCTTTTCTAGCCTAAACTCACTGGTGATCTTATGAAGTGGTAAGGTCAGGAAAAGCACAAAATGATATGAAGTACCTAATCAAGAACAGACACAAGCCATTGGATGTTTAAATTTAATAAACTACTCAGGGATCCAACATGCATACAGGACAATTACATTCCTGCTTTCATGTTACATTTTTCAGTCATGTTGTATGCTTTAGAACAACCCTGTAAAAAGAAAGAAGAGGAAATAGACATGAATCTGCCACAAGAGACTTTTCTTCAAGAATTTCCTCCCATCTTTGTGTCGCACTTTAGAATTATGTCTTTTATCCAAACTATCACCTCTGTCTCTGCAAAAGACAGCGTTTTCCACTTCTGACCTAGCTGCTTGCTCTTTCTGTTTATGGTTCTGCAAAGATGAGGTGCAAACGAGAGATGGGTAAAAAATAAGGACAGCTACTCTTTATTCACACTGCCTGCTGTTGCACAAACAGATGGGTTGCACAGTTAGGCAGGGGGTGACAAGAAGCCAGGCATGCCTCCATTTATCTTGCTGCAGTGTTGTTCAACTTACCTTATAGACACCAAAGCTCACGTAGTAACTTTAGAGAAAATACACAGCATGCACTACACAAAGTAACATTAAACTTCCTTTAGAAAAAGCTTAGAGCTCTTCAAAGGCTCATTATTCAGCTGCAGGCTGGAAACTTCAGAGGAATTCTAACTTCCAAGAGTCTGCATTGCAAAGTTATTTAACACCAGACAGGCCTTTGGACCTAGACTTGCAATTGCTAAAGCCAGTACAACGCTTGCACAGTTGTGTCATACCTCATCCAAGCAATTGACATGGACATTCTTGCTGCCCAGCAGCCTTCCAGCCTCTTCAACATTCCCTTTAATTAAAAAGAGAGAGAAAAGGGGATGAGAATAAGAAATCAAGAATTAGGGGAAAAAGAACAGTCCCATTTGGGAATGTTAGGGAATAATTGGGAGTAGAATAAAAACCTTTGTAACTAAGCATCAATAAATCCATCACACCTGGTGAAGAGGCATAGGAATGAACAGTATTATGTTCTAGAAGTTTAAAGGCCAAGGTCTCAATTTAAAAGAGTAGTCTGAAAGAGTGCACTATGAGTAAGCATTCATTTTTCCGAAGTAACTGATCTACACACACACACAAGAACAGGACGTATCTCTTCATAAACTGTATCAGAACAACTGAATAAAATGATACTGAGTATTTTAACACATTCTGTATTTCTGGAGGCTCTTACATCTAAAAGAAGGAAATTATCACATTTCACTTTTTTGGCCTGAATGAAATATGTTTTAAAGTTCAATCTCCCTTAGTGCTTAAATGCAGGGTTTGCAACTTCCCACCTCACAAGTCCATTAATGTAGATGAAATTTGCTTACAGTAACACAGAATAAAGGCAGGAAGTGAGTACAAGGACCATGTAACTTGATCGCTGACATTTCAAAAAAGGAAACAAAAACAAATCCATATGTAGATTGAAGTCTGAAAAATCTGTACAAGGAAAAAGAATGGGCTGTATCTTGTTTGATTTACTACAAAAACCTTTTCAACTAAAGATGTAAGAACTTCAGTCAAAGCCCGCTGACATTGCTGAAGAGTCCTGCAATGTCTCTTCAATATGCATCAGACATTCAAGCAAATAGAAACTAAGGAACGCTGAGTCTCAAACTGGGAAATTTAATTTATTGCCAATTGACAGACAATTCTGATCAGTGAAGTAAAACTATTTTAACAGTGGCCTGCTTAATAAAAATAAGCCTGATATGTTTCATTTAACGAAGGGCTTCACGTTTAACTTCACTACATCACAAGAAGGTGATCATTCAGCAGCTTTTCAGCAGTTTTTGCAATCTCGGTTTTACTCCTAGCTGAAAATTAATTATTTGGGGGAAAAGAGCCAGTAATCTGGGTCACCTCGATGACAATCCAGCAAAATACAATGCCTGAAGGTGAGGGCACTGCCAACTAGCCTGCTCCCCCAAACAATTTTTTCCTTAATGTACAAGAAGCTTTTTAGGGCCTGACGTGGTTTTAAGAAGAATATTTCAGCAAAAGGACAGGTGTTTGTTAGAGCAAATCCTCAAGAAATGATTGTCAAAGCATACTTTTGGGCAGATAATACAAAGCAAAATTGCATTTACAAATTCAGAGCTCTGTATGAAAAATCACCTGAGGATTTCCAAACAGGGCACTAAACTTTGGCAAATGTCAAAGTTTCAGAGTCAGCTAGCTCTGGAAGTTGGAGTTGAGCCATTCCTAATGCTGTGTGATAGGAGGACAAGAGACAATAGGCAGAATTTGAAAGAAAGAGAGGTTCCTTCTAGACATAAGGGTCTAGACCTTTAAGGGTCCCTTTCAACTCTAAGGATTCTATGATTCTACACAGCTGTAGGTGTCTCTGTTCATTGCAAGAAAGTTGGACTGGATAACCTTTAAGGGTTCCATCTAACTCAAACAACTGTATGATTCTATAAGGAAAAACATTTAACTATAAGCCCAGGAGGAAGAGGTTGTTCAGACAGATGGTGCAGTCTCCATCCTTCGAGGTTTTCAAGGCCTGATCACATAGAGCCCTGAGCAACCTATGGCAGACTCACAGCTGGACAGTTTTTAGCAGAAGATTGGACAGGAAATTCCTGATGTCCTTTCCAAGCTGAACTCCTCTATGACCTTAATTATAAGCATGTGGTAAGATAGAGCGTTTGCAAGACTTAAGGTTTCAAATTGGTTATTGACTGGTGAGTCAATCAGTTGATCCTGAACCACATTAGGACAGTCAGTGATGAACTTCAGTTTGTCTCTGACATAGAGGCACACGTTAACAAGACTGGCTCAGAACTACACACACAAGCGCATGTAACATGGGTGTCTTCAGTTTACCTCCAGCTAACAGCTCTCACAACTTCCAGAATAGCGTTCTGAGTACAAATGTTCAAACGGGGCTGTAAATTATCTGTGCAGGCCCATGAAATCCAACATGAGAAAAACCTTCCCAGCAATAAGAATGTGGGCAGTGTGATGTGGGGAAACAGCAACTCACGTGTGAAGCACAAAATAAAACTACGTCAGTGATAAGAGCTGCGGGACACCCCGGCCAAGCGCAAGTTCTGTTAATCTTAGTAGGCTCTGCCTGTAGAGACATCCCGTATGCCAGCGTGACAGGCCAGAGGCTAGAGACAAGCAGATCTTCAAAGGACGCTTTCTCAGCACGCATCAGCCAGGCCGATGCACACGAGTCACGCCAACATACACAACACGCGAGGTTCCCCACACAGCCGGGCCCGGCCCGAGCCCGCTCCGCGCAGGCGGGCACAGGGAGACGCGGCCCGCCCTTCGCCCGCCGGCGGGGAACAGCCGCACGGCGCCGCCGAGGCCCGCAGCAGCGCGGGGCGGCGCGCGGGCCGGGCTCACCTTTAGCGATCACTCCCAGCAAATCCTTCTCCTCCGGGCTCAACTCGCCTTTCCGCGGGGGAGCCATGGCGGTCCCCCAGCCCTTAGGGCAGGCTCAGGGCGGCGTCGCCCAGCCAAGCGAGCTCGGCCCGGCACGGCCCGGCCGCACCTCAAACCCCGGCCCAGCCGCCGCCGCCCGCCCGCCGGGTTCCGGCCCCGGGCCGCACTACGCGTACCGCCGTGCGGGGGGAGCCGCTCCCGCTTTCCCGCTTTGCCCGCGTCCCGACTCGGCGCGGCCGAGAGAACAGACAGCGTCCCTCTCTGCTCCCGCTATAAAAGCCGAACGGCCGGCTTTCCTCTGCGTTTCGCCCTTTGCTTCGGGTTTCCTCCCCGCTCCCTCTGCCCCGTCCCCCCCGCGAGCAGCCGGCAGTGGCACGGCCGGGCGGAGGGGGCGGCCGCAGCGGCGCCGTGTGTCAATGTGTCTGTCCTTCACTCCTCCATTGTCTGACGCTGCCAGTGCCGCCGCCGCGCCTGCCCTCCCGGAGCGCGCACCCACCCGACAGGTGCGGGGGGCCCGCGGGCAGCGCTTCGCCCCGCGGCCGGGCGCGGTACTGGGCGGGGGGCAGACGGGGGGCGCGGGGACGGCGCGGCCGCCGTGGCAGGTGTGGGGAAGCGCGCCCGGGCGGCCTCGTGGCCTCGTCCCGCGGCCTCGTGCGGACACCCCACGCGGGAGCGGCCCCTCTCCTCGCTGCCGGAGCGGCGAGGGCGCGGAAAGGACGCGGGGTCGCGTGAATCTCGAAGGGAAATGGAGCGTCGGGAGCGCTCCGCGCCGCGCCTTTTGTTAGTGCCTCTCTGAAATCCCAGCCCCGAGCAGCGGCGCGCTTTGTTTCGGCTCCGACTTTCCGCTCCTCGGCCGGGGCGCGGCGTCCCGTGGGGCTGCGGGCGGCCCTGCCCCGCTCCTCGCCCTGCTCTTCTGAGGGACCTCATCTTCCCGGCAGTGGCTTTCGGAGGCGTGCGTCCTCGTCACCCACCTGACCGGCGCTTGCGGGTTATCTCCCGGCCGCTTATTGCGTGTTTATTTGTGGACTATCTCTGACATACTGCTCTTGTTCTGTATTTCGCGTTTGCCTGGGTGCCTCAGTGCGTGTCAGAAGCGGTGCTGACCGGTTCCTGACCCGGAGCCGAGCACGCTCTCTGCTCTGCCATACCTTCGCGGCTGTTCCGCGCAGTGTGATTTAACAAAGCGGCTGAGCTCCGCGTGCTTTAAAAATCCAGGGAAGACGGGGACGGCGCTGTCAGCGAGCGGCGTTGAATCAACACGTGTCACTGAGCGGGGGCTGCGTGCTTACACCGGTGCTCCGGGTTTTACAGGTTCCTTTGGCTTCTTGTGGGAGACCAAAAACACCCCGAAGGAAATGCCCTTGGCGCAGAAGTGCTTTTTATACTCTGGTCCAGAAAGATCTCCCTGTGCTGTGTAGACAGATGGCTGTCACCGGCTCACCGTGAGGGCTGAATTTGGGGTTTAAGTAGTCTTTGTCGGTTTGCTGTAGGGTGTTGATTTAACCTTCTGTGAACAAATCTTGTGATATTTTTGTGCTCTAATAATCTACTAATAAAAATAAGAGTGTGCTGGCTTCCTTTCATATACCATTAATGACGTATAGGAATATGTTCTCCTGGTGCTATAATGTTCTTATAGTCGTAGCAACTTCGTTCACAGGGTGAACAGGCAAAAGTTTTTCTTCCCTGGAGCTCATTGGGTGGCTGAGGCTGGAAGTGCTCTTTCTGTAAGAGGAAAAGACATAATATGAGGGCTGTTCTGAAAATAATGCCTCCTATTTTGCTGTGTTGGCCTACAACGTCAGAGGTAAATAGTATGATAGTGTGGCAGTAGATTGAACCTTCCTGCCAGTATTCCATCACATTGTATTGCTGTGTGACAGATGGCAGCAGAGGGACAGTCTAACAAAATGGTGTCAGATGTGGAAGCGTGTATGAAGCAAAGGTGTGGAATTAAATTCCTCCATGTGAAAACAGTTGCAGCTTTTGACACTCGTGGGCACTTGTGGAACATTTATAGAGACAAAAGAATGGGTGTGAGCACAGTGAGGCGGTGGGTGGTGCAGTACCGTGAAACAGTGGGTCACCTCCACTGGATGCCAATTTCTAGGAATGTGGCATTCAGGCATTTGTTCATCACATCTGAAAATGCACAGCCAATGGTGGTGCTGTGTGGAAGAAGAGTGTTTTGTAGCTGAGAATTTGCTCTATCAGTCCTATTTTGCTCTTTGTATCTTTTGTAGTTTCCATGGAAATAAATAGGAGGCATTATTTCCAGAGCAACCTGAGTAACTTAGAATGTTTCTTTCTCTTACCTATTAAAGGTTTCTCTGTGACTTCCAGTCCAGTGGTAAGCAGATATTTCACAATCTTCTGTTTATTCTTGCAATATCCTGCTGAGGAAATGAAGTACTGCTGCCTCCATTTTATGCACATTTTATTTGAAGTGTGTGGACATCAAATGACTGTTCCACAGCAGTACAGGAAGTCTGTGTCAGGGCAGGGAACTGGAACCTGAAATTGTAAGCTCTGAACACTTGTTTTTTACTGCGTAATGTATTTGTTTTTAGATACTTTGTCAGTTTTTTACATAACATAGAAGTTGTAGGTATTGTGTAAATAATATAATAATTTCATGTTGAGAACTACAGAGAGGGAAGCAAATGTTATCCTCAGTGCAATGCCCTGTTGTTTAAGTTTCAAGCATATATCATATATAGGAAATTCTGTATTCTCTCATCAGGTTATTTATATGTCTGATGCTTTTGGTTTGTGAAGCAGGCACAAATGGTGACATGTTTTCCCCCTCCACTTTGCTGCTTCTGATGTGTGCATTTCTGCTCTTGAGAGGTGTGTATGATGGTTATTGTGATGAATGCATAGGTGATCCTAAGCATCTGATGCTTTCTGCAACTGTGAGGAGTGAGATTAGTGCAAGAAAATAGCAAGGATTTCTTTGGTTGAGTATTAGTAACATTCCGTTTTGATATACAGGAATTTTGGGGGAATCAAGGTAGGGCAGAAGAAGCTGTTCTGCTCTTTGGAGAGTATGCTGTGAAATAGCTGTAGGGTGTGAAAGAGAAAAAGGAGATGCTGAACTCGTTTCACTGGTTTCAAGCTTTCTTCCATTCTGTCCAGTAACTATCACTTGTGCCTTGGCTTGCTTGAGTTCTGATGATTGTCCTCTCTTGCTCTCCTGCTGGCTCAGAGATCATATACCCTCTCTCTGTACCAGATGATCAGAAACTTGCTCTGGCCAACTGCATTTTATCTAGGGAAAAATACAAGAACAAGTCAAAGAAGTATTCCCACAGCTTATTCTCCTAGCTTCCATCCTGCAGGGTCGCAGCTAAGGACCTTCTAAACACAGGGTGGTATCTTTGTTTTTGCCTTTGTACTTGATAGCCTGCAGTGGTGTTGTGGGTTGTTGTGTTTTTGGGGTTTTTTTTTGAATGTATGTAAACTCTGCATCGGCAGCATCCTTTTATAGTTGCATGGAAAAAAAAGAAATAGGGCTAAAAATTGCCTTTTATTTGTTTTTAAACCTGTCACTTTATGGCTGCAATTTTTTTTTTTTTTCTCCTGCATCTTAGTTCCTCTTTTGAGAGTTTATGGAAAATTATTCCCTGTTCACCCTTGATGGGCAGTCATGGCTTGAAAGACATGTAACATCCCACACCATTGTGGGCTTTTTTTTTTTTTTTTCCAACCTGAAGTATGAAGTCTGTGTAGTCATTCCTTTGTAATAACTGTTTCACATGGCTCTCATGTCCACTTTCATAAAATGGATCCTCTTTCTGCACAGCCTGTGCTGTGGGGAATCTCCTTAAAGTAGGGCTGATCCTGTGAGATGAATCTCTGCTGAGTTCTGGACCTACTGACTCCAATCCTGATAATGATATCCTGCCAAAGAGAACAGTATCTAACAGGATTATTCATTTAGATCGTTTCAAGCTGATGCAGGTTCAAGGCTTTGTTTTGTTTTGTTTTGCTAGAAATATCCTCTGTTTTTTCCTCTCTAATCTTTGGATATGTTACTTTTTTTTTTTTTTCCTACTTGATTGGCACTGTTTAACTTCAATTTCCTTAAATATTTTTGTTTGATTGTAAATGCTTTTAATTTAGGTTTCTTCTGTATTTGTATCTCATGACAACTGCTGAATCTGCTTTGATCTGTCAGTGCTGCTAAGACTTATTTTGTACCAAAGGTAGATTACGAAAATACCTCAAAGGTATTTGACTCAAAGCTGCTATGGGCTGGAATGCATGATATATATTCAAACAGAATAGCTAGATCTTTGAAGGGCAGTGCATTCCTATAGCTGGGGTGTACCCAGAGACGTGGACAGAGATGTCTGCCTGCTACCAATTCCCTGTGGCACCTTGCACAAAGTTAGACCTTCTGTACATTTAGAAACTCAGGAGCAAATCCCAGCACTTAAATCTAGCTGTATCCAAAACATGGCAAGGTGAGACTGGCACTTGCTTAATCTTGTCTTGAACACCAACTGTTGGGAAGTATTCTCAAGCATGCGGGACAGAAGGAAACCAAAATGTGCTAACAGACTTTCTGATCTGAACTATTGGATGTATTTTCCAGCTCTGGACAGAGCAATGCAAAAGTCTCAGGTTGAGACTTGAAGGTTCATGTGCTGGTATAATCCCTTTTGACAGGGCACATTAGTGTGACTTGGAGAGTCTGGTGATGATTTGCCCTTAGACCTGATATGGCCGAGCAGAGCCAGCTCTGGTGTTTTTGCTCCCATAATACAGGTAGCATAGCTACCATCTTTGTAGAGGTTTTTTTTGGAAAAACTTCTCACAAGTTTGCTTGTGTTGGCCATGAAATGCATTTTTTTTTTTTTTTTTTAATATATGCTTTTATTTCTAGGTGTATTTGTAATTGCAAATCGTGCAAGGTCAGCCCATGTAGTCTTCCCCTGGGTAGGGAGTGTACATAGAAAGGATTTTGAGATGCACAAGTGAGGTGATGATGAGAGCAACGTGTGTGTCATGGATAAATACACACTTACTGCCTGGATAAAAGATTCTTATAAAAAAATAATCAAAATTGCTTTCAGTTATGTGTACCTCCTATTGCATTTATATAATCTACAATTATATAATGGACAATCAACAATTGTTTGGCATTATACCAAACTAATTTCTCTACTTTGGATTGACTCAGTTGTTTCCTCTGGGTGGACCTGATATATCATCTGAGCAAACCGTGTATATCACTTTTTAATTTTTATTATCCAACTTACAAGGTTGGTTTTTATAGGTTTTTGTTTTTGTTTTTTTAAGAGAAAGTCAGCCTTTAAGTAATTTGTTTCATATATATGTATATATATTTTTTCCCCAGGTGGGTAGAGTTTTTAATTTTATTCCACATGTAACGAACGATATGCTGAAAAGCTCTGAATTACATACGAGGGTTATGTATATCAGACAGACAGCAAAGCATCTTTTGTAAAACTAAGTTCTTCCCCACTTAAGCTCTACACCTGATGCCTTGTGAAGCAATTATGGGATACCACAGCTTCTGTAGGAATAGATCTGTGATGCCTTTTCACATTGGTGCTGCTAAAATAAATTCAGAATTCTAGAGATTTAAAGTATGATTATGTAAAACTGAAATACATTTCTGTGTAGAAGAACAGTGAAGAACAAAGTCCTTGGAACCTCTGTGTGCACCCAGATGCAGGGTAAAGACTCCAAGTTGTTTTCTTTCAGTCACCTTTTATGTGATGAAGAATGGTGATGATGGAGGCATCTGTGTAAAAGTATCTAATTAGATGTAATCTAGAAATAAATTATTAGCTAAGATTATTTAAACTCTGCTTACATATTAGTCATCTCTAGAGGGCTGTACCTGGCAGGCCTGAGGTGACTCTTTAGGATAGATGAGCAAAATTATGTATTGAATAGGCATGTGCTATTAAGTTCTGATTATTTTGAGAGAGACTTTCATTTCTCAGTTTTCCTGTTCTCGTTTGTAGTGGAATTGCTAAGTCACAGCTTGAACCACTGATTGAGCACCTCATGTGAAAGGGGGGCCAACCCAGGGCAGCTCAGGTGCATGCAATATTGCTTCTGAGTAACCAGCAGGGGTGGAGTCGGGATCCACCCCTTCCCCAACCTCACGTAAGGGCTGGCAGTGGAGGCAAGGGTATCTCACTGGTGATTGTTGTGTACCTGAGGCTTTCCAAGGGTAAGCAGATTCTTTCCCTTGTTTCTATGTCTATGGCTGCTGCACTGAGCATAACCTTACTTGTTGCAGCCTAGGATTTGCTATTCCTCTGTTGTGGCTGCGCTTACAGCCTGTGTTACGTTATTCTTCCCTTTCAGATTTAAGAATTCTTAGGTTTGTGTTGCGCATCTGGTAATAGGCTGCTGTTATGTCTGTCTCACTGCCCAACCCTGGAGGTAAAAAAAATTCCATGCTGATTATGTCATCTATAGTGAATTTCATCTGTGAACTGCCCTGGTTACCTATTAAAGATTGGATTTGATTACTGATATCATTTCTTTTTCCACTTGATCCGTTGTGATTAAATAGGAGTTCTCCACTCAGCTGTTACGGTATGCTCTTGTTAATTTAAAATAGCAATTATCTCTTCAAGGGTGACTAAAATACTCAAGGTTCACTCAGTGGTAATGCTGGTATGTCAAAAGAAAACTGACGAATGGGACAGTCTATTGCTTTTCCCTATAGAAAGCAGTGTGTGGAGCGTGGTGCCTGAAAAGCCTTTTGGCCTCACTGTGCCATGCTTAAATCAAAGCATAGATCTTGTAGAAGGCTGCAGAGGTCAAAGCTAGTCTAAAGTAAAGCAAGAGTCAAGTGACCAGAGAATAAGTGCAGTGGTGTGGTGCTTGTACTTAAAGCAGCGTAATGTATGTGAAGTCTCCTGTATGCCATAAAGTTGAGAGCAGAGTGAAATACTCAGATTTCGAGGAAGAAGTATTAACATTGACTGGTGTAACAGCTCTGATGGTCTGTGAAGTGTGGCTGTATGCTGCAAAAACGGGGCAGTCCTGCTTGTAGGTAGCAGAAGAATCTATCGGGTCACAGTTTTGCCATAGGGTGGATAAGGCAGGGAATCCCTGGTGCACCTCCTAGGCTGAGGGAAGCAGTTGGGAGGTGAGTGGGGCATGAGCAGGCATGGAAGCTGGAATGTTGGTAAGGGCTGGTTTATATGGTAGGTAGCAGCTTTGTTCCTGTTGTCTTACTCCCACTCAGTCTCTAGGAATGCCTTTATCACCAAGAATGTTTTAACATAACCAAAAAGCGTCCTCTGTATAAAATACATTATATCTTTTTTTTTTTTTTAAAGTAATGTTTTGTTTTTCAAATTCCTGGAAAGCAGGAAAACATTTCCAAGAAATATCTTAGTAGTAGTAATTCCTACCATAACAGTGACTCTGTAACAGCTGTTTGTTTCTATGCTTCTTAGAGCTTCTAAATTAGAAATGTGGTTTAGGAGCAGTGTTTGCATTGAGGTTGTTCTATACAGTATTTTAAATTGATTATTTCATATGTAGGCGTGTTTTGGAGTCTTGTAGAAGCATTTGCTCTGTGTTGAGTTACTCCTAATGTCAGTTGCAGACATTTTGTACAGCAATTGTTTGCAGTTATTGCAGACTCATAGTAGCTGACAAGATTATTGCTTTCAGCCAGCTGTAAGAAGGATGGATTATCTCTGGTGAGCATTAGAATTGAGGACAGACAGGACGTGCAAGGAAAAATGCTCAGTACAGTCTGGAACAGAAAGGTCAGTTGGGGGAAGAAGCAGGAAACCTCTGATGTCTCAAATCGCAGTGAGCTACACCCTTCTGCAACTCCTTCAGCTACTCCAGATGAAACAATTAAATACAGCTTTGGGGTTGCAGTTTCTTGTAATAACCACTGTTTCATGTGCTTTGGTGGATTTTGTTCTTTTTGAGGTATGTTTTCATGCAGAAAAAGAGGTTTAAGCACCTCAACAGTTTGTAATTTGCAGGCTTAAATGGTCCCTTCCTTTTAGCTTTTCTTTCTGTGAATAAAGTCCTCTGCTTCTCTAGAAATGGTCCACTGAAGTTATTCTTCTGATAATGCATAGGATGTGAAATCTTAGCAGCATGTTATTGAGCAGTGGTAGGCAGAGGGCTATTCGTTTGCCTTTAAAGTTAGATAAACAAAATATATTTGTTGTTTTAAATAGTTGAGAAGAGCTCTTTAGAAAAGAAGTGGAGATTACGAGATGCTGCTCGGTCTGCAGCCTTTTCTGTGTTAGCCAACACAGATAAAATTAGTTTGGTCAGAAGATCAGCTTGGGAGTTTAATGCCCTCCATGGGTTACCTCTACCTCCTGGGTGCTGCTCCTTTCCCCATCTCCCTGTTTTGTGTTAAACAGCTGCTGACAAGTTCTTTGATCAAAGTAGGTTTGCATTCTGATTTGGTATTTGTCAGGGGTACAAAGGTGGTGTTGTGGCGTGAGGAGACTGTCTCCATGACTGAACAGATCTACACTTCGGGGATTGTAGCAGCAGATCACTTTTTAAAATTAGAAAAGTCTCCTTTGACTTTTTTTCCTCTCCCTCGTAGTGTGATTGGTGCAGTGGCTTTTAACTGTTTGGTTTGTTTTGGAGAAGCTTCTGTTTCTTTCATTAAGTCATGAGGTGTAGCACTGAAATGTGCTGTGTGCTTGTTTTTCATTGAAAGTTAATGTAATTCATAGAAACTTTTCTAGATGTCTGAAATCCATGTTGAGGAGCCCTGGGTTAATTGGTCTGTCTTTATGAAGTCCTCAGAGAAACAAACCAAGCCTTTCATCATCTTTTTTCAATTCAAGGCAAGAAATCCTTTAGCTATCTCATTAAGAAACCTTCTAAATTCTAAGCGTCATGCATTCCTGTAGGAAATCAGCTGTACAAATCTAGTGTAACTTTTATTCACATTCACTTCCATGTGCGTTTCAGAGGGCTGGAGCACCTCTCCTATGAAGAAAGGTTGAGGGAACTGGGATTGTTTAGCTTGAAGAAGAGAAGGCTCTGGGGAGACCTCATTGTGGCCTTCCAGTACTTGAAGGGAGCACGTAAACAGGAGGGTGGATGGCTGTTTATGAGGGTGGGTACTGATAGGACAAGGGGGAATGGTTTTAAATTGAGACGGGGAGGTTTAGGTTAGATATGAGGAGGAATTTTTTCACACGGAGGATGGTGACACACTGGGACAGGTTGCCCAAGGAGGTTGTGGATGCTCCATCCCTGGAGGCATTCAAGGCTGGATGTGGCTCTGGGCAGCCTGGTCTGGTGGTTGGTGACACTGCACATAGTGGGGCATTGAAACTAGATGTCATTGTGGTCCTTTTCAACCCAGGCCATCCTATGATTCATTTTCATGTATATGCCTACAGATATACACCCAGTGGAATATTCATTATGCCACCTGCAGAAGTAGGTTGCCGATGTTGGTCTTTCTACCACATAAAGGATGATGCTCCAAACAATAAAATAGATTTCCCTATTAATAGTGTCAAGTACCATTGTGCTGAACTGACACTGATACAGGTCAAACAACTGCAGACCGGATGCATGCTGCTGCTGGAGGAAGCAGTGCTGGCTAGCATGGTTTTTGCTCATTCAAAAAGTTATTAAACCTGTTCCTGTGATTGTGATGCAGGGGTTAGAAATGAGTAACTCTTGTGCTAGCTGTTGGTGGCAGGAAAGTGAGGTAGGTGTGGGTGGGTGCTTGTGGTCTCACACTGAGCCCATTCACTGGGAATGTTTGTGGTGAAGTGGTTGTGAAACTTCTTAGCACACAGTGGAAATTCTGTGAATCACTTGAGAAATACATGCAATGAAGTTTACTGATTTACCTATAGAAGTGAGAGTATGCTATTAGCAACTGCACTGTTGTTAGCCTTGACTGTATACTGAAACTCCAGCTGAGATTCTTTTACCTGTCACTGACCTATGGATTTTCTTGTGGACTGTAAACGGGCAGATGTGAACTTCTGTAGAGGCGGATGAAAGAAGCTGGAAACTTATGGCCCAGTCCCTTTGATCCAGTTCAAAAAGCTGAAGCCTATTTATGGAGGACTGCATTAGATCTTACCCAAAGGTTGACAAGCAAAATATTTTAGACAAACTGTTTTCTAGGAATGTTTACTTTTTTCTACTGATAGTGAAAAGAGCCAAGAGTTGCAAGGTCGCACTTAGATGTTCATTCTTGGTTATTTTTTTACTTTTGAGGTCTTACTGTTGGCTGCTCAGTCAGGAAAGTGGGTATGGATTTGGTGCAGCTGACTGCCTGGTGAGGTGATCAACAGTGAAGTAGGTGCTGGTCCTCACACGTAATGGCATTGGTTTCCTTGTGTTTTGCTCCAAGCAGAGCTGGCAGCTGTGGTGTGTGGATGTAAAGCAGCTTCAGGAGCAGCTGCAGTGTCATTGTTCCTGTCCTCAGCTGGGATTTTCTGTCTATATGGTGGAATGGGGTTTTATATCTGACAGCATGCTGATTCGTGGGTGGAAATCCCTAGCTGGCTCAGTGTGGTATTTGTGTGAAGCCAGGATGAGTGGAGTAGGATTGATTTGTAGAGTTCCATTTGATAGAGCAAAATTGATTATTTCTTCCCAACACTTCAGGTGCAGTTTGGGGAGCTGTTCCACAGTCAGAACTCTCAATTCATACTATGTACAGCAGCCACTGCTTTGTGACTGTGCTTAATTCTAAAGTTGCTCTGAAGTAACTTTAAGACACTGCCTGCAGCTTTGAATCACCGGATTGTAATTACGGAATGTCTCATGAACGATTCTTTTTGAGGAGCAAAACTATCAATACACATAGCATTCATAGTTGTCACTGTAATGCATAGTGACATTTATGTCCAGATACAGTGTGGGAAAAAAATTTGAAAGGAGAATCTGAACTCTTGAAATGAGAGAAGATGAGGTGCCAAGACAGACCTCCATCTGTTCTGATGTGTGAGCAGTTGGTGTAGGTGTGTAGATTTGTGTTTTTAATGAAGGTAGAAACATAACTGAATTGCTCTGACTTCTCATTGTGTTGTTTTCTTCTTTAAAAAGGGCTCTTGTCATAGATCTTCATCATTTGAATGCCCAATACCAGAAGCCTTCTGGAGGGAGAAAAAAAAATTCTGAAGCATGAGTAGGAAGCCTATCCATCTCTGTGTGTACTCTGCCTTTCTCTCTATTTTGAAAGCTTGAGAGGTTGCTTGAATTTGGTTTTCCTTTAGGTTGGTTTGGCATATTTTTATTTTGTGAGTTTGTTTTTGCTCTTTAATCTTTATATATTCTTGTGACGCTGACATCAATTCTGAAAATTGAGATGTCACAATGCTAAGACTGACATCACATGGAACAGTAGGAGAAAGAGGAACTAGAGTAAAGCTGCCTGCAAGTATGTATTTAACATTGGTGTGCTTCTGGTCTTTTCATAATGAAAACTATCAATTTAAATGTGTTCCTTCTTAAAAGAAACAAGTTTATATCCTCTTACAAAATTAGTAATACAACATGCTGACTCATGTCAGTTCTCAGCACTGGAGCATGTTGTCCAGCTTGGTGGTGCATGTCCCATCTCTGGAGACAGTCAAGCTCTGAGCAACCTGATCTAGTTGTAGGTGTTCCTGTTCTTTGCAGGGGAGTTGGACTAGATCACTTTTAAAGAACCCTTCCAACTCAAATGATTTTATGATTTGCTTGTAATTTTTGTTGTTTTCCTCTCTCTCTGGCCTTATTGGTTTTTCACCTAGCTCACTGTGCTTCTGAAGTGTAGTATTCCCAAGCGGATTATTCTGCAGTGGTGGTTTAACTCTTGCCCTATGCCTTTATGGATTTAAGGGACAGCCTTTCTTGGAGTAATGTTATGAAGCTATGTGGGATAGATTATCCCTGTAACTTTCCTGACAATGCTTGATTTACAAAATGAGACAAGTTGGCCTTTGTTCCTGAGTCTGGTCCCTGAAAATGGCCCGTGGTAGGTGGATAGGGTGAGTTGTTTTGTTGTTTTCTGTTGTTTTTAATATATATTGTGTATAGAAATAAACGGATAGGAGTGCTGCTTGTTTTCAGTTAAAACATTTGTCACGCAGCAAATTTCAGTGTAGGAGGTTGTATCATCCTTGTGCTTGATTGCCTATCTCTTGAATGGCCTCTTCCATGAATTCATCTTAAGAGCTTTAGAGTTTCTGCACACAGAGAAGAAATTACGTTCTGAAGTAAGATTGAGAGCTCTCAGTTGGCTGCCAACTTTTGTAGGATAGCACCTGCTGTGACCCTCTCTACTTCAGTTTCTTCTGTCATTTTTCTGACCTGCCAAGGGTAACAGGGTTATGTAGGCGCTCTGTAGCACACGTTGCTGGGTGATGTTGCCATAGAATTAGCTTAGCTAAGACTGCAAGGATTGTATCAATCTGCCTGAAAGCCAGTTATCTGTTTCCATATGGAAGGTGGCTGGATGTTTAGTGCTTGTGTCACCCATTTAGGAGTTCAGTGATCCCTGCAGTAACTGTGTGCTGTGGGGTCAGTCAGCTGGGAGGAGGAAGTACCCCAGGGAGCAGGAGGCTTTGGGGATGCAGTGATACAAGTCCATTACAGGCTTATTTGCTGTCCAAGTGAATGCTGCTAACAGCATTAGTTGCTGTGTTTGGAATAGCTGACATGGTGCAAAGCGTTGTGCGTTTCTCCTGCTGGCTCTTGGTGCCACCTCTTTTTAGCAAGAAATGCCTGAATTCATGTATCTGAAAGCTCATTCGCTACCCAAAGTCTTGTGTTAACTTGGTGAACTATTTTTCTTCTAAAAACTTTGAAGAAATAATTAGGGAATTATATATTAAAACTTCAGTTGTCGCTGAAGCTGAGGCCTTTACCACTTGCAAGTCTGTAAGAGGTGCCGACTATTAATACATCCTTCCTCCGATTACTGTATTAGTCCATGAAATACTATACTGTTAGCAGCTGGGAGGCATGGCTTTCTGCAGAATTGACACTTGGCATTTATTTATGTATTTAATTCCAGCCCTTATTGTGTTGACAACAGCTTTGGAGTTTTCAAATCCTGCAGTGCTGTATGTTGCAGGTGCTGATGGGCTCCTGGGCTCTCACTGCTGCTCAAAACTGTAAGACAGCAAGAGAGAGAGAACCACCACATCTCTGATTTGACCGTTGTGATTGTTGAGCTGTATGAGTAGGGTTGACATAGAAAATTCAGCTGCCACCATGCACTAAAAAAGAGAAACAGGGTGGACTTGAGTGGAGGACTGGCTCTGCATGTGACAAATTTGCTCTTCTTGGACTTGCCTTCATTACCAACCTGTTCTTACATTGTCTTGTGTCTGACGAGCCTCATGCTAGCAATGAAGCTTCTCTGATAACTTTTCAATGTGATTTCTGCAGTATACTTGTAGATTTTGGTTTGTTGCAAATCAGACTGTTGGTGCAAAGGAATGAAATAGTGTGGCTCCAGTGAATGGTTGTTTCTCAGTGTATTGTGAACAACAACAGAGGCAGCAGTGCCTTTGTAGCTATGTTTTTGCCGAACTTCAACTGGGCTATCTTTCCTTCAGCAAAGTCATTACAGTGTCTATTGAGATGGTTCTATTTCTCCAAGACAAATAGCACGGCCAGTGCTTCTGTGAATTGATCAGTCCTGTTTTAACATCTACTCAGTCCACTGAAAATGGAATCTTGCGTTAAAACAAACAAACAAAATACTGGTTAACTTTGGAGAAGTATTACGTTCTGCTCATTTTCTATGTTAACCTGATTCTAATCTCTGCCAATCCTTTTTTATCCTATATTTTTCTGCTGGCAAGCTTTGAGTTGGATGAATACCGTCACCTTAAAATTGATATTCAGATCCAAAGTGATCTGTAGCAATACATCATCTCTGCTGGGAGTACTTGAGTTACAAGCACAGCAGTGGGAGGGAGCTCTCAACTCAAAAGCTCCCATAATACCTTACTCAGAACTGTATTTGACTCCTAGCTGCTGAAAGAAGCCTTGTTACTAAAAGATAACTTTTTGCGTGTGTGTCAACCCAAGTGTATGATTTCATTTGCTTGACTTGTATTTTTACCTGTCAGTGATTAAGAATCTTTTTCTGTTCTTTTTGACTGTGCCATGACTTGTGCATATTACATGTGGCTGCTGATGTGACACAAACCATTTCCTTAGTGGTTCAATTTGCAATTCTCTGACTTTGTGGAGTACTTTGGGGGTGCTTCACTGTGGGAGGTTTCTACTTTGTTTTCCCTTCTTTATTCAACTGAGCAGCTTCTTTAGACATTCTTGGTTAGTGACCAAATAAAAGCCTGCAATACATGCACTGGATACATGCATTGTGTTGTGTATTTAATTCAGTCTGTGATTGTGAGTTAATTAGCAGCTGTGGGGCTCCTTGGGTTTTTGCTCTGAGAAGCATATCTCTGTGTATCCCAGTTTAGCAGTTAGGTGATGTGATTTATGCAAATTCCAGTGAGCTTTGTCTTCTCTTTTTTTTTTTTTTTTTTTTGCCTGCACTTCTATAGTTGTCAGCTGGGTAACTAATCACAGATCACACAGAATTCTTGACTATTTTTTGCATGAGTGCAATTCTTTATTTTTTTTCTTTTTAATGTGATTTCATTCTGTTCTGATACTTGTTTTCTACTAGTTGAGTACTTGCTACAGAATGAAACAAGTTCCAGTTGCTCTTTGTTAAGTCTAATGGAAGAGAGGAAACAAAGAAGAAACAAAGAAGAAACAAGTGCTTTTATGGCAGTGGGTGCTTACTCTGGTGTGGAAAAACTCTGTCCTGTGATTTAAAATGAAAAAACCAAGGCAAGTCTTCAGAGCTTCTGGAAGGCTCTTTTGGGAAAGGCAGAGTGCACTCAGTGCTCTTGTAGAATACCTGCTACAACACTATATTAAGAATGCCAAACATGATATCTGCTGTTAACTATGGCATGCTTCCAAGTATGAGATTAAAGGTCAGAATCTGGTTGCTTCAACCACTGTAATATCATAAGCGAAAATAATCCGTAACAGAAGATGTATTTTCCTGCAATAAACATGTGGATTAACAGTGTTGTTTTACAAATAAATACTGAAACAAGAGGTGGGTAAGCAGTCACACAACTGTAAGTTAATTATTAATCCCAGCCTGTAGCCATTAAGATCATACTTGGAGTAAAGCTGTGGGGGAGTTTTGAACTGGCCGGGGCCTGGCTCCTGCTTTCCTGGTTCTTTGTAATGAGTGAGGTCCTTGGGATAAAGGCTTCCTCAATGCTGTAACTTTAGTGGTGGTCTTTGCAGGCAAAGTATCAAGATAAAGCCTGCAGCTCCCACCTTGGCTCTTTCACCTTGTGGTTGAAGTTACAGCCCTTCAGGTATTTAGTCCTTTTGAAAAAGAGAATTATGTTGTAGGAGTGGAGGCAAGAGTAGGAAAATGATGATGAAGCAGTACAAGTCAGCCCAAATCAAGAGAACTTGTGGAAAGGCAGCAAGTGCCCCTCCCTTAGGGCTGAGACACAGTTGTGATTAACAAGGGAAAAGAGGCTGAGATGTTTCTGTAGCCCATCTTCTTTCACATCCTCTGCAGTTGGGACCTTGGAAACAGCAGGCAGAGCCTTTTATTTCCTTACTGTGTCAGTGTGAATTTCAGAAGAGTATTGCTGCTGCTGTGTTCCTGGCAAGCTGCCATCCGGGCTCAGGTGTAAGCTCAGTGCTTCTTCATGCTGACCACATCCAGGATACGTGGGCTCCCAAGGTGAATTTCTCACAAGGGTGACAACCATGTTAGAGCAGTGAAGGCGCTGTGGTCGTGAGGTGAGCGCGTGGGTTGTGGGGTTGGTGTTATGTGCTCCCACCCTCCTCTGCCACCTGCAACTGCTGTGAAACACTCGCAGAGAGATCTCATCAGGGGCTGAGCATCGCAGTGGAAAGTGGGAAGCCTGACAAGGATTTGGCAAGACTTTGAGGCTGCGTTGTTTCCTTCTGTCCTAATGTCCCCTTACATGCTTTGTTCCTCTGCACTGCTGATGATTTAAGGGCTTTCTACCTTCAGGTTCTGTTAGCTAACCCCTGCTGCCTTCCCAGCAGTGAAGGGAGCTGCTTGTTTGGGCACGAGTGTCAGCCCTTCTTCCCCGTTGCTGGAGTGAGGTATTTAATTGGCTTTTAATGTATCTGTAGTCTTGTTGCTGAAAGAAAAAAATAAATAAATAAATAAAAATCTAAGCCTAAGACTTAATGATGAGAAGGTGAAAATGCGTAATTGCTTTCCTGGATGAAGAAGACCCAGTAAAACCTCTTGATGTCCCGTATGGAAAGGCTTGACCTTAATTTTTTTTTTTAAAAACAAAAATATTACCTTTATGTGGTGTTTTTTTTGCTGATGTGTGGCATGATGTCTGTTGGGGAAGTTTCACTGCTATGAAGCAACTGATTTTGAATTCATCATGAATGTGTTCACATTTGAAGAATCTCAAGTGATTCTGAAATTTTTGTTCAGGTGTGAAATGGTGCTTAGAAAAACAGATTTAGTTGGATAAAAATTTGCAGTATTTATACGTTCAGTTTGAGGTATGTATTTCCAAGACCAAATGTTTTCAGTATTACAGATTGGCAGAAACATCAGCCCTATTGAGGCTTTAAATAATTGAGGAGTTAATCATCATAAGAATTTCCCTGTGGCGTGCATAATTCTGTTGCAAGGGTTGTTCAGTTATAAAAACTTCTGTATCACCAACTCTTGCAACTTGAGTGTTTCTTAAGTATGAATCTGTTTTGTAGGAGGCACTCAAGGAAAGTGGGAGTGCAGTTTGAGAAACTGTTTAAAGTCAAATCATTTTTAATTTTTGATTGACTTTTATAGCTGCAAGTCTCAGACCCATTCTGACTGGTACCAGGCTGTCTGATAGCAGTGCTATCTGTGTCCTGCTTCTTAAACACTGGGAAGCTGGATGTGCAGTTTGAACATGAATTTTATGCTGGAGATTTTCTGGATACAAAAGAGAATGAACAGTGAAATGGCTTTTGCAGAGCTTCTCCCATCTGCTGTAGCAGAGTGGAGTCTGTAAGAAGTAGGGTACGGAGCTGTCATTTCCACATCTGTTGCTCTATTTCCTGCTAACAACTGATACAAATCATAGAGAATGTTTGACTTCAGGACAGCAGGATGAGTGTTTGGAGGTTTTCTTTTTGGCAGTGTTTCCATCCTACCCTTATCCATCCTTATTGAATCTATGCCTCAGAAACCATTCTGACTTACCTAGCTGGCATTTCAAAACTTGCATTTGCTTTGAGCTATCCTGTATCTTTCAAAAAGTAAAACATGTAGAATTTCAAAGTTTCTGATTGCAAGGTTTGAGAACTATATGACATCAGATAGACATGCTTAATGTGGTACTATCAAATGCAATGCTCTGTGCAGATTTTACGCTACCATGCTGAACTTACAGCTTTCAGCCATCACTTCAGAGTTGGTTATCAGTGTATCCTTGGTTATTTGTTGTTGTTTTTTTTTTTTTTCATTGCATTCACTTCAAATTTTAAATGATCATTCCAGGCACCTGTTGTGGTGGCAGCAGCTCTTCAGAAGTTGCTCGCAATACCTGGTGTCATTTGCACTGGAGATTGGTTCTGGGCTTGTAGAGATCACTGGGTTCATTTTGCTCAGGCTCATGTTCCTGCTGCCTCTTGGTGACTGTGCCTTTGCTCTTGCTGGGCCAGTGCCTTAGGGAGTGCCTTATAAAGCCTGACCCTCACTCAAACAGATTAAAGCACAGTGTATTTAAAGCTAAATATAGAAGGCAGAGCTCTCATTCCTAGTAATTAACTGTTCAAGAGTCTCTTCTATTGCGCTGACCTCTAGTCATTTAGTCTGCCGCAAGTGGCAACTCTTACATTAACTGCTTTTTCCTTTTTCTCTCTTGTTCCCGAATGTCCTAAAGGTCGTAATTTTTTATCATTTTAATTATGAACAGTTTTAAAATCTGATAGCCTACCTTAAGCTGTGTACTATTCTTCAAGCAGTTTAAAAATACTCTACATCAGAAGTGGTCAAGAAGACCAGTGGTGTCCCGGCTTGTCTCAGGAATAGTGTTGCCAGCAGGAACAGGGAGGTGATCCATCCTCCTGTACTCAACCCTGGTGAGGCTACACGTTGAGTACTGCATTCAGGTTTGGGCCCTCACTGCAAGTAAGACACTGAGATCCTGAAGCATGTTCAGAGCAGGTGAATGATGCTGGTGAGTGGTCTGGAACACAGATCTTATGAGAAGGTGCTGAGGGTGCTAGGATTGTTTAGTCTGGAAAAGAGGAGGCTTAGGGAGACCTTGCATCTCTCTACAACTACCTGAAAGGAGTCTGTAGTGAGGTGGGGGTTGGGCTCTTCTCCTGTGTAAGTAATGATGGGATGAAAGGGAATGGCCTTTAGTTGCACAAGGGAAGATCTGGGTTTGATATTAGGGAAAAATTTCTTCTTTGAAAGTGTGGTAATGCATTGGAGCAGGCTGCCCAAAGGGGTGGTGGAGTCGCTGTCCCTGGAGGTGTTGAAGAAATGTGGATGTGGCACTGAGGGGTGTGACTTAGCTGTGTGGTGATGAAGGGTCAGTGGTTGGACTTGATGGATCCTTCCGGTCTTAGCAATTTTATAGAGGAACTCTAACAGTAGAAACTTAGCATATGCATTTCTGTCTTTTATAATAAGTATTCCTAGGCTGAGGTCAGATGCCTTTGTTCCGTTCTTTGCTCTCAAAGCAGCAATTTTTTTCACTAAGGAAGTAGACAGTGCTGATACCAGTCCAGTGGCTGCAAGAACTTGCTTAAAACTGTCTAAAGCTCACGGGCAAGGGTTGAGGTGTTGGGGGACAAAACACTCTCCCAGGTGTTTCTCACTGGGTTTATTTTGTACTTCCATCTTCTATGAATAATGGTCACAGCAGGTAAGTGTCACATCTGGTTGGTCCATGGCTGAAGTCTGGCCTGTTGCTCAGGGCTATGGTGTATTTCCTGAGCACACCTCCTACTTCTTCTCAGCCTCTGAGACAGCTGCGTGGGGGGAAAGAGGTGTCTGAGCTCCCTTGTGAAGAGGGACTGGGATTTGACAGCACTTCAGAAGATCCTGTGGTATTGCGGTATGATGTTCTTTCTCTCCTTGCAGATGTGTGGGAGTGTTTTCCAGAAGGCAGTGTAGTGTGCTGGTTGTTCTGAAATACTCTCTGTTAAGACAGTAGCTTTAAATCACGGTTATGAATGTCAGCCTCTCAGTATAACTGGCTTGGTTGCTATTTTTCATATGACTTGCAGGAAAGCAAAACCAGTCTTGACTGTGGACTTGGCACATTCCAGTGCATGCTGGTGTTTTCTGACTGCTGATAAATCACAGGGCTACCCTAGAGAGCAATGGTTTGCCAAACTACACATCTGAAGCACTACTGAAGTGGCTTGTTGGTGACACTGCAACTAGGAGAGAGTGGTGAATGGGAACAGTGTTTCTTAGAGCACTGCTAACTGCTGTGTAAGCTTTTGAGGAGGGGAGACCATTGCTTAGGTAATTATGTGTGGTTGATGGCATCTTTCTAGCCAGCGAGTTTCACTTTTTACATGGTAGCAAGTGCTTGCAAAGGGACGTACTTTTGAATGGGCCTGCAGCCCAGTTCACCTAGATTCCATGTTGAAATTTGTACTAGAGAGTCCTTGATGGAGAAACAGAAATACGGATTTATGTAAAACCAAATTTCTTAAGAGAACACATCCGAAGGATGAAGCTTCTTGTATGGTAAAGCTCAGCTCTGGATGAGCAAACTGTCTATGCCAGCGACCTGAAGACCTGCAGGGTGTGCAGCAGTGACTGGCAGAGCGTAGCAATGATACAGGGCCAGGACCATTGGGACACACCGTAGGGCTTTGCAGTATTTCTTTCTGTTTGGCTGTCAGTTTGGTGGCTCCTTGCACCAGTTGTGACTGCAGTGATGGGACCAGCTCTGTCCTGGTGCTCTGGGCTGGCAAGGTGCCTGCACAAAAGGCAGAGGCTGCTTCCTTCCTGTTCCTGCTTGGGTTTGAACTGTTTCTCATGTGGGGAGAGATGGATTTGCTGACCATCTCTCTTGTTTTCTTGTTTGGCGCTTTTTTTTTTTTTTTTTTTTTTTTTTTTTTTTTTTTTAAGACAGGAGGTAGAGGCAGAGGAACAGGTGCAGTAGTATCTTTAATAATCTTTTGAATAATACTAATTATTCTTTATATATTAAGAACTTGTTTTCTCTTTCACATACCAGGATTTTATAACATTGAATGTTTGGTTGGGTTGTTGGGTTTTTTTTGTTGTTTTTTTTTTTTGTTTTTTTTGTTTTTGCCTTTAGGTAAACTGTTGTCTGTAAATATCATTGTAAAAATATATTTTTTTTTTTTCTCCAGAAATTTTATGAATAAGAATCAGAAGCCGGTGCTAACAGGCCAGCGGTTCAAAACTAGGAAGAGGGGTATGTTATGTTGCATTTTGTTACTTTCCTACATGTGGAAATGAATAAAAACAATAGATACAATGTCTGATATTTAATAGGATTAAGATTTTTCTCCTCTTCCCCTTGCTATGTTAAGAATATAGATGTTATTTGTAACTTATTTGTAAGGTTTTGGATATTTTGTTTATGTTTCAGGACTTCATTGATACTTTTAAGTTTGGATTTCTTTGCTGTTAAATCTTGCAGAGATTGTTTAAGAATTAGGTTTTGAGTTTACAGTAGGCTTATGTATTATGAAGAAAACTTACTGTTTGTCTTAGCTGTTTCTGAACGTGTCCCTTTTGATTAAGAAAACAAACTGTGAGCTTTTATTTGAAGATTACATAAATTGCGTGTTCTTGTTTTTATGCATATTTCTTTGATTCAAACTTACGCCATCTCTGTAAATGAATCCTTCACTTCTGAAAAGGAAATTCTGTTCCATTATAACATCAAATAATCTCATTGGACCCATTTGCTTTAACAGAAAGCTCTTTTCAAAGACAACAGAGAACAAAAGCAAACAAAAAACCAAATGTTTTTCTACTCTGTTAGTATAGTTTGATTCTTATTGTTAAAACACTTAATTGCCATGACGTGAACCCCATTTTTGTAATTGATACTGATTTTTCTTCAAAAATGGCTAGCAATCTATATATATTCAATTTTTAAAGGAGACAGATAGCGCTGATTGTACTGATCATGCAAGTATCCTATATAGCAAGAATCACTGAATTGTAAGGGTTGGAAGGGACTTCTGGAAATGGAATATCTTTTCCCACCCCCATACTCCTTCCTCTAAAGCAAGGTCCCTAGAGTAGGTTACACAGAAAAATGTGCAGGTGGGTTTTGAACATCTCCAGAGAGGATGACTCCACCATCTTTCTGGACAACTTGTTCCAGTGCTCTGTCACGCTTAAAGGAGGTTTTTCTCATGTTTCTGTGGAATTTCCTTTGTTTCAGTTTGCAGCCGTTGTCCTGTTGCTGGGCACTGTTGAAAAGAGTGGCCCCATCCTCTTAACCTTCCACTCTTTTCTTATTTATTACCGTTGATAAGATGCCCTCTCATTTTTCTCTTCTCTGGGCTGAGCAGTCCCAGGTCTCTCAGCCTTTCCTCAAAAGGGAGATGCTTCAGCCCCTAAACATCGTTGTGGCTCCCCACTGGGCTCTCTCTAAAAGTCTGTCTTCATCTCGGGAGCCCAGGACTGCACGCAGTTTTCCAGGTATGGTCTCACCAGGGCGCAGTGCTGGGGGGGAGGGTAACCTCCCTTGGCCTGCTGGCTACAGTCTATTTAATGCACCCCAAGGTAACCATTGGCCTTCTGGGGCTTAAGGGCACACTGCTGGCTCCTGGCCAATCTTTTGTCCAGAAAGGTGCTCAGGTCCTTCTAACATGCTTGTTCAGATCTTGGAGTTCATTTTCTGTGGTTGAGTGCCTGAGACAAATGAATGCCTGACACTTTGATGAGAGCAAAAAAAACATATATATATACACACACACACACACACACACTCAAAATATTGATAATAAAATAATCTTTTTCAGAAGATAATGTCTGGTTTGTGAAATGAAGATTTCAGTGTTTTGCCGTTGCAGTAGCTGATTATTTTGGTATGCACAGATGGAGTTCCTATCTGTCACATAACAGACTTTTTCCATCTTGACTTTCCTGTTTCCCATTAAAAGCTGTCACCTGATCTGAGTTTGTTGTGACAGATAATGTGAATAAGAGCATTTTCTCACTGTGGATGGAAGAAACAAAAAGAGTTTGTAGCCTTCCTCAGAAAGCTGCTAATTCTACCATGAATCTGAGGAGTTGAGTGAATGTATTAAAATCTAGGAAAGTCATGAAGCTTGGGTGAGAATTGTGAAATAGCTTTTTTTGCAATTCTGTTAAAGAGCAGTTCCAGGTTTTTCAACTCTCCTCCCTTGCACACACTGCTTCCTCCGTTGTCTTAGCTGGCACAGTTCATACAAGTAAGCAGAACCTCTTCAGATGAAAATATCCTTTTTATTTATGCACATACAATGTCTACAGGTATAACTAATTTGAAAAAGAAACCTTTGGTGTTTGTAAATAAATGTCATAGTGCTCCAGTAATTAGTGAGATTAACTTTTCTGTCAGTATGGTCCAAAACAGCATTAGCTAGCAACAGCAGAGGTGTAATTGGAGCAATGGAATTAACAGTTCCTAAAGAGTAATGCTGTCAAATCAACCAGGTATGTGTATCGTTGGATTGATTATACGTATTGTTTAGTCTAATTCAATCAGTTCTGGTAGTTATTTTACTTACTAAAATTGTCTCAGAACATTCTCTTTTTTGATAGGACATTCTTTTCAGTCCTTGTTTGGCATTGTATGTAGCACAGTGAGGTCCTGACACTGATTTGGTACTCTGACTCTTATTATGCTACCACTAATAATTATAAGTAATTTTTTTCTTAACTGTATGGAAGGAAAAGACTTGGAGCAGTGATTGGAAGACTGAGGGAGGTGTTTGCTTTAGGAGATTACTTATATGGAATTTGGAATATTGAACTCTTAATATGCAGGCACTTAGAGCATCTTCTAATCTAAATCCTAATTGTTTCTGTTCTGACTTCCAACATATCAGAGACTCATTAAGTTTTACTCTGATGTGACTGAGCACATAGAGTATGGTTCGACTCTGGCATTTCAGTCATTGGAGACTTTCTGGTGTATGCGACAGGCAGACCGTTAAGAGGGTCTGAAATATGCAAATGCTGAAGGAAACTGGTTGAATTATGGATAATGCTTCTTGCCAGTTGATTTTCAGAGGATGCACTTTTCTCCTTCTGCAGCTCCCAAGAATGCTGCTGTCTGAGTAGAAAGTGAGCTGTGACATGGTGGTCAGACATTTAATAAAAAATACTTGTCACTATGAAGTCCATTGCTGCTCAGCTAGCTGCAACTAGTCTACAGATGTGAATGATTTCTGAGCTTTCAGAAGGCAATAAAGGAAGACGACAATGTTTGTTTGTTTTTTCCTTTAAATTTTGAAAAGGTGTTTAGAGACTAAAATGTTTTTAAAAGAGAGCAGCCTGAGATAGCAACTTTTAAATCCCCCTCCTTCCATTTCTATCAGTTGAACTAATAAGAGTTACAGAATCATAGAATATATATTATATATATTATAAATATATATAATACATATAATATAGAGCTTTTCTGAAGTGTATACAGTGGCACATATTGAAGTCACTTTCCAAGATATGAAAGAAGAAAACTAATGTTGTGAAGGAAAAAACCTGTGAGGCAGATCCTTATTGGGTTTCTGTCAATCCGGATGAAGATGGTAGTATGCTTAGTTCCAGGAATAATCTGTATACCTGTCAGTTACAAGACTTTTGATGAGGGTCAGCAGTAGTTGTCGTCTGGCCGCAGTTTGTGCTTGATGTGAAGGTACATGGGAAATGTATTGACCACACTGTACTTGCATGCATGCAAATTCATTACATCTTGTTTGTGTAGCCTGATGTAGAAAAGGAGGAAATAGGAGTAACAAAAGTGGCAGTGGTTAGTGAGGAAGATGTATGTATCCAGGCAGTTGACAAATACCTAAGGACAAAAAATGTCATTAAATGTTAATGGAAACAACCAGTGAGTATTGTTCGTAGTAAGCTGATAGACGTTACCTGGCAGCCATGTTTGTCCCCATGGTATAGATATCGCAGAGCTATTAACAGCTGAAGAACTGTGCAAAAACATAAATGGTAGCATAAGAAGAAGCTGAGCTAAGCTGTGCATTTTAGTTTCTTTTGTGAAGGAGAATTATTGAGTAAAGTCAGTATTACGGTGAAGTCAGAAAAGGGGCTAAATAGGGCAGCTCATTTATCTTCCTTAGAAAAAAGAGCTGTGGGCTTTCTCTTGAGGAGCTGGAACAGATTCTTAAGGAGGGAGGTACAGATGTACTTTGTGATTTCCTTACAAGGAAATAAGGATCTGGGACCTGGTGAAAATGAAAAGCTATGTATAGCACTGCTGCCTTGAATATTGTATGCAGTGCATCTGCAAGCTACACCTGCCTTTGCTAGCACTGATTGAAACTGTGCTTGTTCAGTGATTATGTACTTGACAGCTCAGCATACTGTCACCACTTCTTGATGATGGCTTCTTACTCATTCTGTTGTACTACGTCAGCATATTCTTCAGTGCATTAGTTTGGTAGAAAAATGCTTCAGTAAAATTATAAACCATTTTTCATGCAGCGAATTCACCTCCTCTTCCTGTGTAAATTTTTAGATTATGATAGACAAGAAAATAGAAGGGTGCACCAAATGAGAGGAGTGTTTCTGGGGCAGCAGAGGGTTCTTTTTAAGTAGCAAGAAATATTAATCACAATGTTTGTTTTTACTGAGGACTGTGTACCCATGGTGCAAAACACACAACATTTCAGTTTAAACATAAGCATCTTAAATATTTTGACAAAATATAGCAATTATTTAACTTAACTCTTAAGACAAAATTGTCATCTATCTTAAGAGTCATCAAGCTTTTTAACTATATAAATACTGCATATGTGGTAGCCCGTAAAAGAATTATTTTCAGATACATATTTATAGGTGGAGCTGTGTTTCTAGTGTGCAGATAAAACTGCCTGAGGTACACATGCTGAAGTACTTACACTTAAATAAAAAGCTTGTTTGTGGGTGGCTGGTAAGTTGTTTTAGTATTTCACATTAGAAGAGAGCTGCAAGTATTTGGTGACTGTTCCGATAGCTCCAATTGGATTCCTGGGAGTGTTTACCTATGGACAGTTTCCCAGAGCAAAGACATGTCCTTCAGTTTCCCTTCCTCTGTGGTTTATCTGCAATGGGCAGAACCAGCACTACAGTTATGTGACTATGGCAGACTTCATCACAGCTAGAAAATGAGGCAACACAACGAAATACTCTGAAGATCTCAAAGTCTGGGGGGAAGTAAAAGCCACTTTCAGTCCAGTGGAGAGGTTTACAGTGTGGTAATGATGACAGTATGGTAGGAGAGAGGCTAGGATGGTACTGTGATGGTGTCCATTGCTACATGACAAGCTGGGGTTGGGAACAGGTAACCACCGTAGGTTTGAGTATCCATGGAGTTAAGAGAATCTCAGCTATTTCTGATTTCATTAGGACATATTTGGGCAGAAACTTTGCCTAGTTGTCTTAGTAACTAAAATCTCTATATTTGTATTTGTTTCAGGATACATTAAGTGTAGGTTTTTAAAGTTTTTAATCCATGCTTATTAGCAAGTGGTAACGGAGTGTGTTCTTTATAGTATTTTCGAGTGTTATGGAGGAATTTCTGGTTGTGTTTTTGAAGCTGAAATTTCTTTTAATGGTAATGAATGTTTCGTGTGTGCCCTTGTGTAAAGTCAGGACCTGTTTTACTTAGAAACTTTGGGTGTATGTTGTAATTATTATTGGTCTGCAAGGAATAGTATCAGGAGATGTGTAACATCTGTAACATCTAGCTTTACTTGGGAGTTGTGGTTGCATCTGTTGGGAGTGGTGGCTTTGGCATTAGGAATGCTGTCTGGGGTTTCAGAATGTTCCTTAACTGAGTTCAACCAGGAATGACTGTAGAAAGTGTGGTGTTAGCACTGCATTTGTTTCCTTAGAGCTCAGGTCGATGAATAAAAGATAAATTCTTGGTTAAACCATGTGGTAGAATACTAAATATTTACAGAAGAGCTGTTTTCATGAATAGCTTGTTGTCTTTCTCCAAAGGTTGTCCCTTTGAAATGTGTAACTGTAATTATTTAAAGGAAAACATGAGCAATTAAATAATATCACTATAGTTATGCTACTTACACAAAGCTGACATATAATTTATTCTGATACCAGATTTAACAACATATAGTGGCACACATGTTTAGTAATATCTCCAGTGAGAGTACAAAATTGGAAAGCAATTTCAGTATTTCCTTGTCCCCCACATATGTTTTTGTATTTTGAGGCTATGAATGAGAGAGGAAAGTGAGGGTAAACACAGCAAGACTTCCAAAGGCAATAGAAGCCAACTGAACACTCCTTTGTGTACTGCGCTGACCAGAATAGGAAGAACACATTCAGGTGCTGTGGTTATTTTGAGTCACTGGCTGATAAAGAATTTTAAAACTATCTCTCCTTTTCATTCTCCTTCCTGTTCTAGATGAAAAAGAGAAATTTGAACCCACAGTCTTCAGGGATACTATTGTCCAAGGTCTCAATGAAGCTGGGAGTGACCTGGAGGCCATAGCCAAGTTCCTGGATTCAGCAGGCTCACGGCTTGATTATCGCCGCTATGCTGACACTCTCTTTGATATTTTGGTAGCTGGCAGCATGCTTGGTAAGTTGCAGTGTACCTGATGCAGAATTTTGAGGATTAGCCCTGTTTCTTTGAAGATGCTTTTTTCCTTTAGGAAGTGGAAATTATAAACTGTGTTAGAGTGGTACTTGTCTAAATACTTTTTGGATATAATGTCATAGACTATTCTATTGTTAGTCACCAAAATACCTGGGGACTTGACAATGTCAGGAGGCATCCTGCCTATATAACAAAAAATGTGTAGTGGTCTGTGAAGCCTTCAGGCTGAGCTGAAAGAGCACATAAAAGCAACAGCAAACAAAATGAGAGACGTTGACTGTGGGAAACGGGAGTGTCGTACAGCACTCTAGGTGATTAGCTGCTGCGAAGTTTGCTTTGTAGACCTAGGAACACAAGGTTGCTAAAGGAACTGAAGGATGAGTAGTGCTTTGTGGATGTTTATAGGGAATTTTCCCCAGGCATCAGTGGCAGCATGGGAAAATTCCCTAACTTGTGCCTTCCCCTGAGTTTGGATAACTTGGCTCTTTTTACCGGTTGCACTGGTTTGATTACTGCTTCCTGCTCTTTGTTTTGTTAGAAGGAAAGATATTTTTGAAAGTTTTAAGATAACGCAGGAAAACAAAAGCCAATGGAAGTTCTATTAAAAAAAAAAAAAAGCTCCAAACAAAATAACCCAGGAGGAGGCTTTTGTGGCACTGTTTGAATGTTTTCATGGAGTTAGGAAAATGTTCTAAGTTCTTAACTTAGTAACAGAATTAATTCTTTTATCTTTGGAAGTTATTTACATTATTATGGTGTTTAAAGTAGCACTTAAAGTAAATGCAAGAATTATGCTTTAACCTACACTTTCTTGATCCTACTCATTGCTCTCAAAAGCAGCTGAGATTCTTTAGTGTGACCTGAATTTCTCAGTCCTTCAAGGTCTGTGATCTCAGTTGCAGCATCAGTCAGCTGTCCTTTCTGTCAGGTGGCGTTACAGCTCCACAACACTTGTATAGGTTTCTCCCTCACTCATTCCTTTTAGCTCAATTGTACTGATACTTTTTTGCCTTTGCTTTCTTTTAGCTCCTGGAGGCACACGCATAGATGACAATGACAAGACCAAGATGACCCGTCACTGTGTGTTTTTTGCAGAAGAAGATCACGATGCCATCCGAAACTATGCTCAGGTCAGGATAAGAAAGGGCTGGTTGATTACTGTTTTCTGTTTATGAACCAAGAGAGATTATAGTGGAACATCTGCAGACTGCCTAGACTGCACTTGGCTGGTTTCAGGATAATTGCAAGTTCAGTTAACCAGTAGTCTGCCCTGCCATAACTATTTAGTAACAGAATAAGATGCCTGAGATTTTCTGATCATACCTGTGAGCTCGCTCTTCTACATAAAACAGTTGTTTTTTCAGTTCACGCTTGGGTTCATATTATTTTAGACACCATTCTTACTAGTTTTGTTGGCCTTTTCTACATACAGCCTTAAGGATTTGCAGAAACATATTTTTAGAAACACATGAAGTGCGAATGGCAAAAATGCACATCTCAAGCCTCCATCGTGTAGTTGTACGGCTAGTTAGGAGTTGGGCAAATGTTGGAAAAAATACTGAGAACTTTAATTTCTCCTACATACATGCTGTACAGATTTTTCAAGTTAAAACATGGCCTGCAGAAATTGATGCATATGAAATTAGCATAGATAATGTATTCTAAAGCATTATTGAAGGGAAATTAATGTTGTGTTACATTAGGAGATGTACATGAGAAAATACAGTAAGAATTGAAAGTTTTAAGCCAATATGCAGTTCTGAATACAGGTAGGATTGCAAAAAGAAAAAGATTTTTTACCATTGAAAATCTGATATCAGAAGTACATTCTTTTTAAATAATAAATTGCTATTGGGGTGTTGAAGATAGTAAGCAAAAGCATAAAGGCTGCTATCCCTGTAAAGGTATTGAGAGTGACAAGTGGCTGAACGGCTGCATGGTTGTTCTAAAGGATGCTAGGATCAGAATCTCCATCAGCAACGAAGACTTGCTAAACAACAAAGTTCCTTTAAAAATACATCCTTGATAGTCTGGAGAAGTGAACTATGCAAACTTCTGGGAAGGAAATCATTATGTTCATTGTATTACCTTTATCATCTCTTAAAAATAAGGTATTCTGCTCTAGGAAAGTCTGTTATTAATAAAAGCATTAATTCTGTTCTAGTGCTTTAACTACTTGATAATAAAAATTGGCAGTACAAGGTCTCTAGGGACAAACTTAATATTAAAATATTGACTGTTGGCAAACAGAAGTTTCAGGATCTGAAGCCCTAGAATTTTGAATGTGTTTTCTGTATTTTGAACCAAAGGTCAGTATGTTGTAATTAATGCCTGAAAGGATGTTTCTTTCTATATACCTTGCCAGTTTTCATGCATATTGGAAATAGAGCTTGTATTGTGTTATGAAAAAGTGAAGTTAGGTTAAAATGCTGTTCAGAGCTTCTTACTTTCTCAATCTGTCTTCCTATGAGCTAGTAGAGTGGCTGCTGCTTGTGTTTCTAGCTGTGGAAACAAAGATAGAAAACTCTTTAAGAGAAAAGCAAGGGATAGTGATGATGCATTAGCAGATTATTTGCTTATAACATGTACTTATGTCATTTTAGAAGGACTTACCAAAATACGTGTTACTGGAAAATATGACCAAAATCCTGGCTTACATTTTTGTCTTTTCCATCTTATTTTATTAGACTTCTGTTTGTCTTTACCTCTTACTATGGCTGCGACTTGATATTTCACTTTTCCTTGTTCAGAGCCAAAACAGTACCTTTTAGAATGTCTGAGTGTATTTTACATTCTCTGAAAAATGACTGAAAACTTCATTTCCCCTTTTACTTCCCCCATCCAGTTTGATGATATGTCATATTTTTCCTCATACAAATCTTTTTACATATGACAGTGAGTCATATTTTTGTGCCCTTTGTACAGTAGTGAGAGCAGTTACTTGTTTATTTAGTTTCTTATCTCTCACTTCTTCCATCCTGCACCTGTGCTGCTTCTGCTTTCATAATCTGTGGTCACAAGATGAGGAACAAGTGGTGAAAACTGGAGAACAAGTATTTCCAAGAACACAGTAGTTGTAAAAGCTTTGTGGAAGCTTCTTCCTTCTTCCCTGGCAGTAGTGAGTTTTATTCTAAGTCTTCATGTTGGTGGATTTAATAGAGATCCTGTCTGCAATGAAGATAACCAGCATTACCGCCTCACTCCATTGATATACGTGTGACAGCTTCCTCAGAGAGCTGCATTATCAGAAGGGGACAAAGTACAAATTTTGTGTGTTAACCTCGTCCTCCTCCCACTTTCTTCTGTTTCTGATCTATGGATAAGGGCATAAAGGAAAGTGGCAATAATATTTTGAGAAGTAAGAAGAAGAGAAGTTTTTCAAGCTGTAGTAAATTCTGTGATTCAGGCATTTTTCTGTATATCAGAATTGCAGAATTCGTATTTTCCACTCTTGAGAATGTTTGGTGGTAAGTCATGGGTTATATAGTGAGGTAGATGATGGCAGAAATACACTGCTGGCTGCTTATTTCCTAGAAACAAAGTCTTTATTAATGTCTAAAGGAACATTATAATGTAAGACGCCTGCGTTACTTTCTCCTCTCCTGTTGTGGAGACATAAAAATGAGAAGAAGTCTTGTCATGGTTTGGCCATGCATTTTTCTTGGATTCAGCAGTGGCAGACTTGTTTCTTTTTGCTTTTTTGGGCTAAGTTTCTTTTTCTTTTTTTTTTTTCTTTTTTTTACATTTTAATTATCTCATGTTTTTCCTTTAGGTCTTCAACAAGCTTATCAGGAGATACAAATATCTGGAGAAAGCATTTGAAGATGAAATCAAAAAGGTAATGTTGGTGACAGGTTTTTTTTGAGTTACTGTTTGTGTTTTGTTTTGTTTTTACTCTAATATAATTGTGTATGTAAGTTCTGCTCTGTTGTGTATTTTATTTAGCTCTGCTGGAAAAGAGAGTGGAATCTACAGTTGGCAGGGGTGGCAGCTTTAATCTGCAACTTTAGCTTCGTGGGAATGCTGCTGGTGGTGTTTGATCTAGGGTAGTTTTGAATTAATGCTTCCTTTGGTTGCTTTGACTAAATTTAGTTTATTCTAGGCTTTTCTAAGCAGGATTTGGATATAGTTCTTAATAAGAGAAAGTATTACTATCCTGCTAATAGATAATGTGTCTGTATTGGTTGTTTTTTTTTTCCCCTATAGAATAAATGCAGATGTGCTGTGCAAAATGGCACTTGATGTATGAATATTGAATTGCTTCTATGTTACGGAATGTGTCCTAACCACTAGTTTCAGTATTTGAGGCCACAGATGTGTACAAGAGAAGTCATCACTGCACTGGTAGAGTTCTCGGGATTTGCCTGTTATGGTCGAGTGGATGTAGTGGGTGTGGATTCTGTGTTGTATTGAATTGTAAGGAAACAGGAGAAACATGTAGAAATATTTGAAAAAAGAAATATGTATCTAGAGTGCTTTAAATTCCTGGTAACAGAGGTAAATGCTTTCTTTATTCTATTTTTAATTTGGCCTGAGTAAATGATAAACTGTGCTGTGTTGTAAGTTAACGAGCCCACTGGTATTGCCAGAACCTGTCTTCTGAGTGAAGTGCCCTGTTAAAAGTATATTTTTCTACAATCTGAACATCAGTAGGATCGCTGCAGGGGTCAAGTGAGGATAAGTGTGGAGTGTGATGCCTCACCACCACCTCCTGTGGCTGAATGAATTTGGCTGTTATTTATACATTCTTGCTCATGCAGGAAATTATTTTTGCACTTGTGACCAGCATGCCTTTTAACTGATTCTGGTTACTCAATACATCATTCTGAAGACCTAAATTTACCTCCATTCCCACACAAATCTGATGTTCTTGTTCTTAATTACTATAATCATTGACATGAGAAACGCTGACTCACAGCATTCAAGTTTCAGAGTGTTCTGCATATTAAACAAATGTCATGTCAATTCAGGCCGCCTCCTCGCTCTCCTGCAACCAGATTTTTGAATCCTTTGAGTTGCTGAGAATTCACTTTGCACAGTACTGACAAGAGGAAACCACGCTCAATGTATAATAATTCAACTCTTCAACTGAGGAATAAATGTCAATAATCTAAAGATTAACTATATGCTAGTTTTAAGGCAAAGCAGTAATTTGAGGTACAATTTGGCTGGAGTCCTGAAATCTGATGTAAAGCTGATGGAAGGATCCTGGCCCTGACAGTGTGGGGCTCAGAGAGGGCTTGTTCAGCTTACAGGCTGCAAACTTCAGTGTTATATACGCACTTCGTATATGATTTTGAGCATCAGATTACATCTTGTGCAGTAGACCACATGAGTGGGTTTGCACACTGGCCCTATTATAATGGGCTGAATTTTCCTGCCTGTCTCTCAGTTGCCATCCTTAGCTCTGTGCTCTTGCGCAAATCTCAGCTTGGCTTCTGAGCTCTTCGACTTTGGACACGGTACTGTTTAGCTGCTGTTGCTGAGGATGGAGGGGGGAAGTGTCCCTTAATACTCCATGTTGCAGAATTAAAAACTGGGAAGGTTATAGTGTAGTTTTGGGCTTGTGTAATACCCCTTCACTGTCATTGACTTAAAACTCATAGATGTTATTTGTAGCTGCCTTCTTATTTTCTTCCTCCCTCTGTTTTTGTGAACCCATACTTAAAGTGTCCATCTCCTGATGATGGTACTGGATTTTTACCTCGTTAGCGCTTTAATCAACATATGGACTAATGTGCATGAGTAGCTGCCCATAAAGAGGGTTATATGCTCATAGATGTAGATGTATTAATACTTCTGGAAGGGATTTCTACACCTTCAGAAGCTACTGCACCTTCACAGCTCTTAGAAAAGCGAAAGTGACTACTGGATGTTGTTCCCATGGTCACTGTCCCAGCAATGACTTGTTTTTTCTGGCAGATTCATTAGGCAGGTAGAGCATTTGGGGGGAAATGAGCTCTTCTCACAGAAAAAGTTGTGCTCAAAACAAGGCCATACCAGCAGTTTCAGTCTGAAGCAGGTGGTATCAGTGGGACTTCTTTTAGGAGGGATTGTCTTAGATGGCAGTATTTACTATATATCCTTTAGTTCATAATTTTATCTTTAGGGCAGCATTATTTCCCAGTACCTTTTGTGCCTGCTTCTAGCTTTCAGGTTTTTTTTTCTGAATTCTCTTCCCTCACAACTGTATGTTGTTCCTTCTTCTAATGACATGAGCAAACTGTATATCCAAATGTTTATTTCATAATTACTTAATTATTGAAATTAAGCAATTTCAACAGAAGGAGGTGATGTTTAAGTGTTGCTCACCTGCTATTTTTTAATGTAGCCATCTTGAGTTCATATGAGTTCTGTCCAGTCTCTGTTCCTGCTTAGACCTCTGACAGTGTTTTACTGTAACTTAAGTAAAATTGTCAGTTCCAAATTTCTGTTCAGATGAGTAGATGAAGTCTGCAGTATTATTAGCTGTCTATTTAGGCATTTTCAAGAAGCATTCGGTGTAGTTCTTGCTTTTATGAAAATTGTGGTAAAGGTACAGGTAAGTATTTTTTGGTCTTAGTACTGGTAAATACGTAGGCTGCTCTGAAAGTAATGCCTCCTGTTTATTTCCATGAAAACTACAACAGATCCAAAGAGCACAGTTACACTGCTTGATGGAACAAATTCCTGGTTACAAAATGCTCTTTTTAACACAGGCAGCGCCATTGGCAATAGCGATGAACAAGAGCTTGAATGCCATGCTCCTATGAATCTGCACTAGTGAAGGTGACCTGTTCTAGTGTTTCACCACCCGCTCGCTGCCTTGCTACTCTGTCATCCACTGGTTGCTCTCCAGAAAGTGTTCAGCAGGCATCAATGAATGTCAGTGGGTGCAATTGTGCTCACATGGAGGATTTCAATTCCACACCTTTGCTTCATACACGCTTCCATGGCAGGTGCCATTCTGTCAGACTGTTCCTCTGCTGCCATCTGTCACACAGCAAGAAAATGCAATGGGATATTGGCAGGAAGGCTGAACCTCTACTGCCACACTACCTACATCAGCCTCTGATATTGTAGGCCGACATAATAAAATAAGAGGCGTTACTCTTGCAGCAGCCCTTGTACTATTTGAGTCACATTGGGATATCCAAAGAACTGGGAGAGATGAGCTTCATTCTTTGTGTTCCTGTTTTCCTAATGAAAATAAGCATGAATTGATTTGGAAAAGGAAGATAACATTTTGACACCAAATGTGGAGTAAATATAGAGGCTTCTAGCCAGCAAAAAGTCAATCATCAGGTATGTACTATGATGTTAGATGCCTTCCCATTGCTGACAGTTGCTGTCAAGACTGTCTACAGCTGCAACAAACTGTCAAACACAAAAGCAACAGACCACTTCAGATAATGATAATATAAAAAGCTATCTTGTTTGCTGTGTCTAGAATTCCTTAATTTTCACTATTAAGATTTTAATATTGCAAGAGAAGAGTAGGAACGCCATTTTTTTGTTATATGTGTACCTTTACTTGTGTGCTTGTGTGTAATTTTTATGCTTAGAATTTGTGACTAATAGACTTCTCTGTAAAAGAAAAAACAACACAGCAGCATATTAGGTCTAGTCTTGTGCTTATTAGGTATTCTAAACTCCCACTAAAATAGGCAGGAGTTCTTATAACTATTAGAAATTATAGAACTGTGGGTCAGAATTGCACATTTCATGCTTAGAATCAGTGTAACAAAAGCAGTAATACCAGCACTTGTGTAATAGCAGGGAAGTATCAGCCTGGAACATCTTGTGGGTGGCTTGCTACTGTTCTGAGGTAACTTGAATGCTCTGTGACTTTCCTGCGCAGGTTTTAATAGAGATGGTAAAAGAAGAGCTCTTAATCAGTAATGAAAAACTGTAACAACTGCATTGAGTTAAGTGTTCTATTTTTTTGAGATGATTTCTGAGGGGGTCAGTTAAAGGCTTTGATTTGTCTCATAACTCGGTTTTCTCCTGAATTACTTGAGAGTATGGAATAATATCCTTGAACAGCAGAAAATGGCATGTATTAGTTTAGTAGAGCTGCTTTTCAAAAATAGTGAAACCAATTATGTTGCTAGCACCAACAGTACTTAGAGCATTGAGGGACCTATGGAAGGCCTTGTTCCTGCTCAGAAGATATTGCCACTGGGTAGAGTTCAAAGAACATCATAATTTAAATTCATTTTAAGAAACTTGCTAGAAGCACAATTCAGTGAAAAGAGAAGTGGAGGCTGTGAATTTGTAAATAAGTAAATGTGAATAACTTGTAAATAAATAAATGTGAAATTGTAAATAAATGTAAGATTTCATATCTTCCAGATCATTTGAACAGTTACAGATTTCTCAAAACTGGAGTGGATAAATTGTTCTTCTGTTGGGATATTCTTGTACCTTGCGTGGCGTATCTCACTTTGCAGTTGGATTTACTGGTGCTGCTGCTTTCATAATCTGACATAGATCGGTACAACTCCGTTCGTGGTCTGCTTGTTACTGACACTGCCCAATGTTGGTTATGCAGCAGGAATTAATCAGGACCTGATTTGTGGCATTAAAGTAGTTCGTATGACCACTAATCCAAATCCTTATCTGTTGCTTGTATGGGAGCAGAAGGAGTAAGAGTTAAGTGGGCTATACTAAACAGCAAAGTTGTTCCCTCTTCAGTCAGTGTTGTTATCAGTGCTTACAGTAAAGATCAGAAGGTCTAATTAAACACTTTTTTTCTCATGAAGTCATCTTTTTGGTACGGTGCTGCTGATTAAAGCTTGTGTAAAGAAAACTTGAGTTCCTGAGCTTCCAGTCATCTTTTTTTTTTTTGTTAGGTTTACTTTGAATTTCAGTGGAGATCATGTTGATTTTTTTTTTTATTTTATTTTTTTTTCCCCCCCCCATTCAGAGTAGCTCCGTTATTGTACATGGGAGTTGATTTCTACATTTGAAAATACAGCATAACACTTGTTTCTCATCTTTGTATTTAGAAATAACAATTCCATTTGTCTGCATCCCTTCTTTTGGTTGAGTTATAGTTTGTTGAAATAAAATTGCACTTTAAGATTTTATCTTTTTATATTTCTTCTTTTGGACTGAAACCCTATTGCAATCATTTGGCTGCATCCCACTTAAAAAGCCAACTGACACGTCTGTGACTGAATCATTCAGCCTCGTGTAAGCTATAATTTAAAACTGATGTAAGCACTGCCACATGAGTAAGAGCTTTTCTGTTTTGTTTGCTGATGCAGAGCAGAGTTGTTCATACAACATCGTGTGTCTTTTTAGAACTCACTTCATTAGTTACATGGATCTTTTAAAATATTGCACTCAAATCTTTACAGTTAATGATGGACTCTTTGGATAACTTGGAGAAGAGCTGTCATTGTCTGTAGTAACATACAAGTACAGGGACATATCTGATATTCTGTCTCTTGTATCCATAGATATTACTAATTAAGTACAATTAACGTGGGAATTGGGTGCAATTTTCCCATCAAAATCAGCTCCTGTGCTTTGATTGCATCTTGCCTTCTGGATAAGGAAAAAAGGTGTGGTGACAAATGGAATTAGCAGAGTAAATTCAGCTTCAAGCCCAGAAATGTGCTGTGTTCTCTTCTCTGAAGGAAGAATGTGGAACTTTCTCGTGGTGTTATTTGCATGAGCAATAATGTAGTTCCTTCTGTTCCAAAATCTAATGATGTGAATGGGCAGGCTCCTGTCAGCCTGTTGAAATCAGCAAGCCTGTGTTTCTGAATAGGTCCTTTTAATTTCAGTGAGCATTAAGCCTTTAGCAAGCATTTTTATTTAACCACGTATGTAACGCTTACTTGCTGAAGACAGACCTTGTGTCATTGAGTAAGGCAGTATTCCACGTGCTTGTATCCTTATGGAAAATCTAATTAGTCAGTGGAATGGCACTGTAATGCTTCAGAACAGATGTTGATATGATTGCAAGATGATATGCAAGCATATGCAAGATGATATGCAAGCAGGAGCAGAGAGGTGATTGTTCCCCTATATTCAGCACTCGTCAGGCCGCACCTCGAGTACTGTGTCCAGTTTTGGGCCCCTCACTGCAAGAAAGATATTGAGGCCCTGGAGCGTGTTCAAAGAAGGGCAACGAAGCTGGTGAGGGGTCTGGAGCACAGGCCATATGAGGAGAGGCTGAAGGAGCTGGGAATGTTCAGCCTGGAGAAGAGGAGGCTCAGGGGAGACCTTATTGCTCTCTATAACTTCCTGAAGGGAGGTTGTAGTGAGCTGGGGGTCGGCCTCTTCTCTCGTGTCATTAGTGATAGGACCAGGGGGAATGGTTTCAAGCTACGCCAGGGGAAATTCAGGCTGGACATGAGGAAGTATTACTTTTCAGAAAGGGTGGTCAGGCACTGGAATGGACTGCCCAGGGAGGTGGTGGAATCACCGACCCTGGGGGTGTTCAAGGAAAGACTGGATGTTGCGTTGAGGGACATGGTTTAGTAGGAGCTATTGGGAATAGGTGAACGGTTGGACTGGGTGATCTTCTAGGTCTTTTCCAACGTTAGTGATTCTATGATTCTATGATTCTATGATTACTTGAAGTTACATTGGGACTTGTTAAGAAACAAAAAAATTAACTGGGCATGAATATTCATCTCTGCCTGTTACTGTTGCCAATGGCTCAAGTGTGTCTGTTTAATCTTATCTAACCCACAGCTCCTGCTGTTCCTCAAAGCCTTCTCTGAAACAGAACAGACGAAATTGGCGATGCTTTCTGGGATCCTTTTAGCCAATGGGACTCTTCCTGCTACCATTTTAACAAGCCTCTTCACTGACAACATAGTCAAAGAAGGTAATTTTCTAAATGACCTTTTATCTCATAGTAGTTTTAATTGGAGATGTATTCTGTTGTGCCATATTTTGTATGTTGGAAGCCTGTTGCTGTTCAATAAAGCAGAAGCACATACGGAGAGCAAGGGCCAGTGTACTTGCTGAGATCTAACTAGGGCAGTGAAAAGTAGGATGACAACAAAAAGCAAAACCAACACAAATACAAGAATGAAATTAACCTCTGTTCCTTACATAGGCTACTGCTGGTTTGTTTGTTTGTTTTTGTTTACAAATGCTGCTGATGTTCTGTGAGTGTGAAATGGAACAGAGAGCACATAAAGCCCAAATGGACATTGCAGAAAGGAAGAGTTCAAGCCCTCAGTCATGCTAAGTAATGGTTTCTTGATAGCTTCTCGCATGGACTTATCTTTACTATGTGATGAGTAACAAATCTTCCAATCTTAGGATACTAATGCCTTTTTGCAACAAGTTTTATTTTTTTTTTGGTGTTGAGAGCAAGGGGGGTTGGGGACTGGGTGAGTTGTTTCATTGCAGGCTTTTTTGAATAAGGGGATGGATGGTGTTTCCTTGCTTCAGAAGGTTTCTGTTATTCATCCATACTCTTCTACTTTGGAGTCTCTATCAGACAAACATTTGAAAAATAATAAAAAATTTGAAAAATAAGAAGTCAATTCCTGACTGCTTGGAATAATTACAGATGCACTGTCAACGTTGCACAATTTTCATGGAATCTTTTTTGAAAGTTACTTATTAGTTAAATCTAATCTAAAAAAGATTCTAACTTCCCATTCTTGCATGCAGTATGCATTTGTTTTCTAAATGCTACAGAAAGAAAAGCCACAGCTGCTGTTTTGCTCTGTCATCGCCCACAGCTTTTGGGAGCAGAATTAAAGTAGGAGAAAAATTCAAGTAAAAGTACTAATCACATCTTAGTGTTATGGGAGTGCCATGTTTTTAGATCAAATTCTGTTTATAGATACGGCAACGCAATGCATCTGGAAACTCAAATTTTTAATGCTCAAGTAACTGGTTGTATTTTATACCTAATATTTCATGCAAAAATGCTAGAAAAACTGCACTCATATCGTGAAATGGTATTTTGGGAGAGCTCTAAACATTTGTCAGTATTTAGTCGTCTTTGTCTATGTATCTAAGTGTACATTCACACTAATGCAAAAGTAAAAAACACTGGGGATAAACAATAAAATGAATGGATAAAGTTGCTTTCTATCAGCAGGATAGATGATGGATTTAAAAAAAAAAAAAAAAAAAAAAAGCCCTGGAAAAACAGTACAGCCATTTTAAAGGAAAAGGTAGTGGCAACATGTGAATAGTTAGAGAATGACTTGGAAAAGGACAGAAGGCGCAGGTATTTGGTGGCAAAGACAGCTCCATTTGGTTTGGTCGCCATCCCAGTGGTCTGAGAATGAGTGCTTTTCTGTTACTTGCGTGTTCTTCCGCAGCTGGTTGGACTCCTTTGCTGTTCCGTGCATCCTTTCATAAGAAAGTAGCATGTGACCTGAAAAGCTGTAGTGTGGATATTACTGACATCTAATAAGTGTTTCAAGCCGAAGTTCAATATGTGTGCTACCAGGCACTGCTTGCTGAGAGGTGCTGCTGTGGGGGCATTTTGTTTGCATTATCTGCCCTCTGATATGAATAGGTTATATAATCACAGCTGTACAAGTACTGTGTAGTACATATAGGCTGTGGATAATGATTTCTAGCTACAAATGCCTTTGTCTTCATCAAGTTTGCCCACAGCTGTGGAATGCAGATGCTCATTTCAGATAGGCTGAATGGTGTTTGCAGGTTAGAACTACAGGTGAACATTATTCTTAGGTTCCCTCGTAGTCAAACAGGCTTTGTCAGTCTTTACTAGTTGCTCATAGCTTTTGCAGTCATGCTCATTTCATTTAGAACCTTCTGCACAATATGTGAATGAGCCAAAGTGGCATTTTCAGCTGTTCTTTAATGTCATCGCACGTCAGAGTTGCATTACTACTTCTCCAAGGATCGTGCCTCACTACTGAGCTCTTGAAATAAGGTTGGCAAAATTGTCATAACAGTCAAGATCTGTAATGAATGTTAACGAAGTTAGTGCTGCCTGGGGATTAATCAATTCCATTTTTGTTTGGCGACTCATTTAGTCAGTGTATCCTAAGAATAAAAAGAATGGTTATCAGTTAAGTGGGTAAGAGTGACTAAGCTACTTTGCATCAGGAGGAGCTGTGCAGCTCATAGAATTTCAGGACTTTTTGGAGGCAAAACAAAAAATGATCTGGGCTGCTCTCAGTAGTACTCTAAGTGTTGATGTGAATGTAGTATGGAGAAGCATAACTGGCCTGCAGGAGACTACATCATTAAGAGAGAACTGTGTCTCCAGCTCCCAGCACTGCAGCTCCCTTTCAACTGGCTGAAAAGCTGGAGCAGAGCTGTGGAGATGCATGAGAAATGCACGTTGAAAAGAGGCAAGAGGTGTAGGGCTGGTGCTTAGCTTAGGTTCCTCTGGGGAAACTATAGGTTGTGGAAATGAAGATGAGGCAGTTTTCTTCTGACTTCATACAGAAAATGTTAAGTTGTGCCTTGAGGAAGGGATTTTTCTTCTTTAAAATAGTATTTGTTACCTGGTCCGACCAGCTATTAAATACTGTGTGGGAAGATGTACAGGTACAATCAGCTGCCTTGAAGTTGTGAAGTTGTTTCTTACTCCTGCCTGTCCTTTATTATTACATGCCTTCATTTCCTAGCTGATTTAATACAGAAAATTTTCTGGTTTTTTTTAGACATGGTTTGTAAGATGCAGAGGTAGAGAAATTAATTGCAGGCAAAGTCTTTCCACAGTTAAATGTGAATAGGTAAAAAAAAAAAAAAAAGCTTTTAAGGCAGTGCAGCATACTCAGAAAATTAGTACTGCATTAAAGAAAAAGTGCACTTCAGTTCCACATGTTTAGTCCTGTTGTCAGAAGTGTATTTTCATCCCATAATGGATTGCTGTAACAATTTCTCATTTGTGTTGAAAGTTGCTGAAACATGTTTTGTACTTTCTCAAACAGGGATTGCAGCTTCTTTTGCTGTGAAACTTTTTAAAGCGTGGATGGCAGAGAAAGATGCCAATTCTGTTACCTCTGCTTTAAGAAAAGCCAACCTTGATAAGAGATTGCTAGTAAGTATAATATCTTTTCATTCATCTTTTTCTCCTATGAGGAAGGGAGGGAAATAAAATGCAGGTGATAGTTTGCAATAAGCATGTTTACTCCCCTTAGACTTCCTTCGCATTTTCAAAGTGTTTTGAATCGCGGCAATGTTGTTATGGCTGTGTTGCACTGAAACACCTTCGGAGCATTAAATACTGCATATCCACCTTTTGTCTGTTTTTCCTGTAGTTAAATGCCTTCTGAAAGGCTGACTGTGGGGGGCTTGGGAGTTGTTTCTTTCTAACCACTGCTGACAACACCGCCAGCAACTGCATAAAGGTTTTTTCTTTTCTTTTTGTAATGTTTTTTTCCACCATTGTAAATAGGAAACAATATGTAAGAAGCTTGTTTAACCAAAAAATGATTCATATATAGCTTTCTAAGGTGACGGTGTTTGAATAGTATAAAGGCAGCAGAGTAAGCCAGTCTTGCACAGCAGCAGCCCTCTGGCTAGCATAAATGGTCCTGCAGTGCTGACAGCAGAACTAGTGGAAGCAGCACAGGGAAAGCTTTCCAGCCTTCTGTCTCAAAACCTGCATTCTGGGCTTGTAGCAGCAGCCTGCGGTGTTTAGAGTGTAATATGGAGCAATGTCATGTGCCTTTCCCTGCTAGTGTGTTTCTGAAGATCAGTAGTTTTAATCTTCAAAAAGGTTGCTGTGATAATCCAGTCAGACGTGCTGTATCCTGTGTAGCACTGTCTAGAGAATTTCAGCACTATTTCCTGCTTCTATGGCAGTACTGTATGATTAAGTAAGAATCTTTCAAAAGCAAAGCAGCCTCCCACACCCCTTCCTCTCTTCAGTTTGTATCTAATTTTCAGTCTAAATGGTAAATAAATTGCAGCGAAGCTGGAAAATGAGCTAAATTACACCATTTATTAGAGAGGAAGGAGAAAAGCCAATTGTCTTATTTCTATTTTGAAATTTACTGAGTAAAGCATTCAGCTGTTGGCTCTCATTACATTGCTGTATTAAAGAACTGTCAAGTGTCAGTTGCTGTTGCCTAGCATAGATGCCTTGAGGAAGTTTCCTCTTAATCTGCTTTTCAGTAAACAAATAGATACAGGGTCTCTAGTCCCCTGCAGGGGGAGAAAAATGGACTAGTGTTCATTCCACAAGAGTTACAATGTAAGCAAATACGTTTGAATCCTTGTCAAGATAGGGGCATGCTCTAGCAGTTTTTAAGCAGCATTTTAATTTTTCAAAGTAGCTGGACTTAACAAATCATACATACGCAGTTTCTTTGAGCCAGAAATGTGTAGATGAGGTAATGTTAGCAGTGTACCTAACAGAGATAGTGATGCATTAATGGTAATCATTGCTCAGCAGAATAGCAATGTTTAAGCTAGCATGCCTGGGCCAGTTAAGTATTTCTGAGAGTGAGCGTGTGTAATCCCTGGGAGGACACAGTAAATGTGATCAGCATATAATGGCTTTTTCATTATTCATTTGTGCTTCCCAAGACTCACAGAGTTTGGAAAATGCTCAATATCTTAAGCTGATGGCTCTTTGTAAGTAGGTGCCCTTAATGTAGAACAGGTATTGGGTTGTTGTGTTCTGTTGTTTTTTTGTTGGTTTTTTTTTTTTTTTTTTTTGCATAACTGACCATAATTTCTTTCCTCTGCTATAACGATACAATCATGTGAATGGAGCGTTGACTTTTCTACTGCTAATAGAACAGTAACTGGTGATACAGTGTTCACTCTTTGAAATCGTTCCTTCCATTTTGTCAAGAGCCCTCATTCGTGGTTTATTTAACACAGAGTATTCCTGTACTTCTAGGAACTATTTCCTGCCAACCGGCAGAATGTGGATCATTTTGCCAAGTATTTCACTGAAGCAGGTCTAAAAGAGCTCTCAGATTTTCTTAGAGTTCAGCAGTCACTGGGGACTCGTAAAGAACTTCAAAAAGAGCTACAAGAACGTCTCTCTCAGGAATGCCCAATTAAGGAGGTAAAGAGTGTTTTACAACTTCTATTCATATAAACATAGTCCAAGATGAAAATAGTAAGTAGAGAGGAACAGACGTGGATACCTCAAAGTCTACTTCTATTTTTCGTTTTTGATATTTATTTGATAAATATCAAATTTATTGATAAACTCAGTCAGTGGTTTCAGCAGACAAAGGCAAGAAAACACCCGTGGGTTTACAAATGCAGTTAGCTATGTTTTTATGTTTAGTTCTGCTTGATAAAGTAGTTCATGTAACTCTTAACTGTCAGCTTGGGCAGGAAGGAGAAAACTTATACTCCATAGGAATGTTGCTAAACATAGGCATTCTAAGTGCTTCATTTTTATTCTTGTTCTAAATTTGATTCTTGTTATTTCTATACCAATATGCTGTCTGTAAATGGCTGCAAGTACTTAATAAGGCAGAGTTTCTACTGGTTGACTGGAAATGTTGCTAAACTGTATTTTATGCTTCAGATGGTGCTTTATGTAAAAGAAGAAATGAAAAGAAATGAGCTGCCTGAGCCAGCAGTGATTGGTCTCCTGTGGACCTGTGTAATGAATGCTGTGGAATGGAACAAGAAAGAAGAGCTGGTTGCAGAGCAAGCCCTCAAACATCTAAAGGTGCGTGCATGAATGAAGAGGGGAAAGGCTTGCTGAGAAATAACAGAATACATTCTATAGCTGCCAAGTTTTAACTGTTTAAATCCAGGAAATTTGGTCCTCAGGGCTAACTGATACCACACAAGGGAGTGTCATGTCCCTTCTTCAGTCACAGTAATGCAAAAATGAGGTGGTTCAAATTATGAGTTGCTGTACTCTGTCTCCTAAGTGTAGGGAACCAGGGCAAACTGAGGTGGTTGTAGCTCGAGTGCCTCTGCATTGTGTTCTCAGTGTGCTGAGGCTTTTTGCCTAGGGCTTGGTTCTAAACAGTTGCTGAGACTCCGAGCTGCACTGACCTGATTAGTATGCCTACTGGAATTATCTTTGCAATGTCTTTGCCGGAAGGAAAGATATTTTGGGAGCATGGTGAAGAGACACCTGTCTTTGCACAAAGCTGGTTAGATCCATGCAGGGCTGCTGAGTTCAGAACCTATGAAATGTGTCTTGCTGGTGTTGATCCTGGGAGCTGGGTAGCTACTTCTAAACTAATAAGACAGGAACTGACCTGAGAGTTTCTGCACTGTATAGTATGGTTATTCTTTAAGTGAGGCACTCTGGATAGGAGAACTGAATGCACAGAAAGCCAGATAACAGATTGCAATATCAGTTATTTATTGATATAAAAGCTCTTATTCCCAAGGGAGGTGGGTGTGGAACTACAGCAGTGACTGATTACTCTGTATCCATGGTTCTTCAGTCAAATCTGAAAGAATTGTGCAGTGCAAGAGACTTTGAAATCAGAACAAGGGAAGAGAAGATATTCAGCAGATTTAGTCCATTTAAGCTGTTAAGCTATGACCGAAAGAACGCTCCTTCATATCCAGAACTGCAAATGTTTGCCCAAAGACAGAAACAATCAGAGCAATCAGTACCTTTATTTTTATGGCAGCATGGATCTTAAACTTGACAGAATTCCTCCTCTTTGTACTGATGGATTTCTACATCTGAACCATGTTCCCATGTTGGTTTGGCCCCTGCACTTCATGTCCTTTCATATGAGTCTGGTTTTTCAAGAGCAACAGTCATGCTAGAAATGTAGTCACTTGAGATCTTGTGTAGTCTTTAATGGTAAAATTGAATGCCTTGTAGTCTTTTCCAGCTACAGTGACTCAAGTAATAGTAGAAAGAATAAGAGTTTGCAGAAGGGAGATATTCTTTTGTTCTTTTGATGTAATGATGGATCTTGAGCTGTAGGAAGGTATCTATTGATTGCTATCTAGTACTGTAGGGCAAATTACAAATGTCACTGGAATATTTGAATACTGGGAGGAGAAACATTGCTGGCCTTGTATATATATTGTTAACCCCTAGGGCACTTCTGATTTGGAGAAAAGACGTTCTCGTGGATGGGAGAGTTCTCTAGACAGTTTCAGACTACAGACACAATTGTGGTCTCAGCATTGTGACACTGAAGCTGCTGACCCATTGCAACATAACTTAGCCATTTGCCTCAAGGAAAGCTGCATTATATTCCTCTCATTATTGGAAGATAATTTTATTTATTTTTACTTTAGTTATTTGGGCGCTACTGAGACTTTCAATTGCACATCTATACCAGTTATTGAGTTAGAAAGGAATGTGAAGCAAGTCAATCAAATGTGGCAATATGAAGAGTTCTTCTTTCTAAACTGGAAAGTTAGGAGTTTTTTTTAAATACACTTCTTAACAGTTACAGGCAGTTGCAGATCACAGATCTGTGGGTGGAATTGGGCTCTGCTGCTGCTACTAAATGGACATAAACTGCAGTGTGTGTTGCCCTGCCTCCCTACAAGTTGATCAACTAACAGCTGGATGAGTAAAGAGCCAAAAGGGGAAAAGGAAGAGTGTTGCCCAAAGCCTCCAAGAATTTCATCATGTTTTTTCCAAAATATTAAATTGTTTCTGAAAACGTGCATATACCTGCCTGAAATGGAAGAACTCAATCTGTTGTGTTAGCTATGTTGTAGTCACATCTGTTGGGAGCCCTAGTATCACAGGTCTGTCCCATTATATCAAGCCATTGCAAATCCAGCTGAAAAATGCCCAACTTTCCTTCTGAAAACAAAGAAGGACTAATCTGATCAGTGTAAGAGCACTTTAAATAGTACTGTTAACATATATTTGGTCAGTGGATCTGAAGATCAAAGGTAATTTATCTTCCCTTCAATTCTGAAAAATGATTTTCATGTTGCCTTAAACATAACATGCATTTTGTCTTACCTTGTCCTCCTTTCAGCAATATGCCCCCCTGCTTGCTGTCTTCAGCACTCAAGGCCAGTCGGAGTTAATCCTTCTCCAGAAAGTGCAGGAGTACTGTTATGACAACATCCACTTCATGAAAGCCTTTCAGAAGATAGTGGTACTCTTTTATAAAGGTAAAAGTATATATCTGCTGGTATGTACGTTGCATGGACATTGGACCTGGCACTGACTTGACCACATTGAACTAAGTTATTAAGCACACTGTAGGCATGCATTACAGGCAGGACTGAACTGTTAGAAGCAGTTGGTCAGATATCCCTTGAGTATCTCCTTTGTAGGTAGATCTTAATTTTGAACTCATAAGTTATTATCCAATGGCATAGTTGCTCTTTATGCTGCTCACCTGTGATGTAAAAGGAAATGGTATTCTGTAGGTAACTGCATGCTCAATGGTTATATTGAACTCTGAAATACTGTAGGCTTTCTTAGTTTAAAGGTGCCTGTGGCAGCAGAAGTCAAATCAAGCCTTTCTTTCTCTATTGCATTTTTCTTGCAGCCAAGTAGCGTGAGCAGGATCTCAGCGGTGTCTGCAGTCTGAGTGGGCTTTTGTCCTAATAGAAAACTAGGACTATGAAAAAAATTCAATTTCTGGCAGCTGTAAAACTAATAATAAAATAAAATAAGGCATAAAAATATTGAAGCTTGGTTTTAAGAAATTTAGGAGGAGTAAAATCCTCTTTGCAGGAAGATCTTTCAGATTTTTTTACTCCCTCTGCCAGAATATAGCTTTCCTTATGCTTTTACTTTTTTCCATTTTCTTCTTGCAGGCATCATAGCGAGGGATTTATTTCTTTTAATTGTGAAATTGACTTTTTTAGCAAGTCTATTCAGATCAGGTTGTCAGAGTCTAATGATCTTGTACTGTGTATAATGGGTGAGTGCTGAACAGTCTGTTCTGACATTCTTGCTATAAATAGTTGAAGGAGAAAAATCAGCAAGAGTAGCAGCCCAGTATTGATCTTAGTTCACTCTGTTGTTCCAGTACACATTCAAGGCAAACAAGTTCAGACTGTTAAAATAATTTGATGGCTTCAGAAGGTGTAGCAAGTGAATGAGAGGTTTATTTCAATCCTTACGTCAATATCCTGTGGCCTCAGCGATCGAGTACAACTTGCTGCAAGTACTTAATATTGAGCTCTCTTTGGAAAAGAGAATTTACTTTGTGCTTGGCAAATGAGCACTGCAGCAGCTGTGCATTTGAACAGTGAGTGATGGTTGAAACAAATAATTTCGTATAGCACTCCTTTCAGAATTGTCTTGTAAGTTTTTTCAAGGCTGTTTTATCTGCTGATTGGCAGATATACTGTTGCCTACTAGCAATTGCAAGCTTGATGTTACAGCCAATAGCAGTGGGATCTCTCTGAGCCTGGATAGAGTAAGAAAGTCATCAGCTCTATCTGTTTTAGGGCAACTTTAGAATCAAGTAAGCTGTGTCCTTTAGGTCAGGACGTACTTCTGAATTAACCAGGAAAGATTCTGGGAACACTAGTCATCCCATTCTTATTTCTCCCCATTTATCATGCTTTAGCTGCTCGTGATTGGTTTGTTGAGAGCTGTAAGGAAGATATCAGTCAGAAATGGGGACTGAAGCCTGCCGCTGCTTCATTCTGATGCTGGTGATTCTCACCCTTTCCTTCTTCCAGATCCAACCTACCTACTAGAAACAAGCCATCCAGATCCTTTAGAGACACATGCTTTACCATAGATTCTTTGCTGATGATAGCATATCTTGTGTTTCATGTTAGCTTTTAGGGGCTTCCTTGACTATTAATAGTTATGTTGGCAGTGAGGGAACAGCAGATGCTTGTGTTGCCCTTCCTGTTCTACTTCAACGGTGACTTCTGTAGGATCTGGAGAGGTTTCAGAGTACCTTGTGACTTTTTTCTAGTGACAAATGGAGTCATCTGGAGAATCTGTGGATGGATAGCAGAAATGCAGCTATTTACCAGCAAGCATGTGGACAGTTTATTGCCTATTTCTCATCACGAGTGAGTGTTTCCTGGGCATAAAGATGATCATCAGTGATGTTAGGCACTAAATGCCACCCACGCTTTGACAAATTTAGTTCTGTGACTATTCTTAAGAGTGCATTCAACATCTTCCATTTCAATCCTTCCAATTTTCCATCATAAAATACGTGGACTGTCATCTTGAGTAGTAGGAATCTTGCACTCAAAAGAAATGAATATTCAAGTTCCACTTGACAGGCAGGCTTTGGTAGGTTTGTTTTTGTTTTTGTTTTTTGAATAAAATTATCTTTAATCTTCATTATTCAAATATCATTTTTTAATGCCAAGTACAAAATTTTCCCAGGGGGAAAAAAAAAAGACCATAACTGTACAGCGGGTGACATTTCTTGTACTGAAAGAGCTCTTGCTTTAAGACTGTCCTGCCAGCTGAGTTATCTGCAGTAGAGTTGAGCTGAAATTTGTGAATTGTATTGGCAGCTGAAAGCATGCAGCTATATAGTTAAAAACAGAAGTGCATTCACATTGGGTGATTTAGTCCAAAGTCATGACCTAAACTTCAAGTAACGTTCCACTTTACTTCTGGGCTCTCTTGAGTCTCTGCTCTGCAACTGTGCCTTTCAAGATGGCTGTGCCTGAAGGCTTTGGCAATGGATGTGGCAGTTGGCTGCATGTGCAGGAGAACAAGTTCTTTGGAGCTGATATCACCTAGGACTGCAGTGAAACTGATGTGCACATGCCCACAAACCACAGGAGTTCAGGTTCAGCTGTTAAAAATCTATCTATATTCAAGTTTAGTAAGAAATAAAAAATATAAAATCAGTCCCTTCCACCTTCCATCCCCCTCTGTGTTCCTATTGCTTCATAGCAACCTAGAGGTATGATTAATTCACCTTGTTGCTTGATTGTTTAGTTGAGCATCTTAGTGCTGACGGGAAAATACCATCTATTTGAGCACTGGAGGCATGAATGTAGTTCAGGTAATACTGCTCAGTAATGAAAGGAGAATTGCATTTGCCCTTTTTGTAATTGAAAGCTTTCTCCTCTGTTAGTGTAGGAGGCTCATTGCTATGGAGTTGTTATATACAGGCAAATTCTTCATCCACATGACTGAGATTGTTTTAATCCTCAAGGCACATTGGGAGGTTGTATGCTGCTATTATCAGATTGGGTTTGAGCAGGGGGAAGAGGTAAGTTTTCCTCTTCCTCTTTGGCAACATACCCTTAAAGTTCATAGGCTGTAAATCAAGAAAAGGATTTACATAGAGGGATTAAGTTCCAGCTTCACAGGCATCCTTGTGAAATGCATTCTAAGCTTGTTCAGTGAAAATCTGGCTTTCTTAAATGCCATAATGCTTTTGAGATGCTGTTAAAGATGGCTGGAAAGTATTCGATGTGAAGTAAAAACCTTTCTTAATTCCAGTGTTTCTTTTAATGTTGAGGAAAACTTCATTGTGGCATGTTGGGATTTCAGAAAGATACAGCTTTGTGTCACTGGTAGAGTTCTCTAAGTGCACTGTTGATGTAGTGAAAAACAACACACAGCTGGTGCAGTCTTGCTTTCCCTGTATTTTCAGCTTACAGTCAATTACAGCAAACTGCAGAAGAGATTTTATTTTGGAGAAGTGTCTGAGAGATGAGGTAACTTAGAGTTCCATGCACTGACTGAAATCCAGATTTTCAGGGAGGTGTTTTGTATTCAGTTATTGTGGGATGTCTTAGGGTAGTTTTGATGAAATTCAAATGCATCCCAGGTTGCTTCCATCTGTTTGTTATTCAACAGCATATGTGCTATTGAATACTACTACTCTCAGTCCAATTCAGTCAGATGCTTTGGAGTTTTGGTGTCATTTATTTCAGTTTCCCACATTATCTTCACTGCAACATCTGTTGTAACCTGTAGGTTACAGAAGAAGTTGGTGGTCAGGGTCCACGTTTAAGCAAATGAATGCCACATTGGTGGGATGATACCAAAGAGTTTGAGGAAGCAGGAAAGTATTCAAAATAAATGTATTGATTTTGCAGAGCAAGGAAGGGTAATTTTCTTCAAAGACAAGAAGAATGGAAATTTTAATGAGATGCAGAAAGCTGTCTTTAGTCTTTTTATAGAACAAATACAGTTTGATTTTTTTTTTTTTTGTTCTTTCCCCCCTGCATTATGTAACTGCCAAAATGCCATTGTGGATCCCAGATTTTGTCTCCACAGCCATAAATTACTGAGATATTTGGCTGCTTGGCTGGATCACAGAAGCTTTGTTCTTGAGGCTAGAGGTCTGTTGCTAGACCTAAATTTACATCTGTTGGAAACAATAAGTGTCCTTGCTGTTTGTTAGGATTTCTTTGTTTTGAATTTTATTCAGTCTCACGTTCCCTCATTGACAGTTATGTTGTTGATACTTGACAAAAATGTCAACTGTGCTGTCCATCTGAGCAGTTCCTTAAAATGGGCAGTCTGAATGAATGGTGGTCTGACTCTTTGATTAATGCGTTTTATAAAGCTTTAGGTGATAATGATGTCAGAAATCTCTATTAGAAATTTTGCAACCAAGTGGTGTCTGTTACTTCAGATTTCTAAAACTGTGCACAATTCTGTGATCCAACAGCAAGAAAAAAGATTGTATTCTTGTGGTGACTTCTAATATGTGCAGGCTGATTTCTGGCATTTCTAATCAACTGTCTTCTGTTGTGCACTTAAAGCAGATGAGCACAGAATTTTCCTTTACGGAAGCATAATATCTGGTACTTGATTTTAAGTCTAACACATTTTGCTGCATTTGGAATCCCTAATGTCCACCAAATACTCCGTAGTTGAAACCTAATGTAGTTAATGCAAAGCTTGTTCCATTGTGATCATACCAACTTATTTTTGTGCTGCCTTTGGAAAACAAAACCAAACAAAATCAACAAAAAAAACTCAAACCAACAATCAGTATCGTTCTTTCACTGTCTTCTAACCTCCAAAATAGACACTGACTGTACAAACACTTATGTCTATTTCAGCTGATGTTCTGAGTGAAGAAGCAATTCTCAAGTGGTATAAAGAAGCACATGTTGCTAAAGGCAAAAGCGTCTTTCTTGACCAGATGAAGAAGTTTGTTGAGTGGCTGCAAAATGCTGAAGAAGGTATGGCTATGTCTAAAGAAACATGGTAGTCTCCTGGCAAATCAAATGTGAGCTTTTTTCCAGATTTGAGTTGCGTTAGGATATGAAGTATGCAGACTTGGAATGGAAAGCAGCAGACATGTCTCCTCCATGTTGTTTGCAGTCATGCTGAAGCCTAACAACACTTGCTGCCTGTTAATTCAGGTTGTTCTTATAACTCCTTAAATCATCAGCACTGGTTGTCAGTAGATATATTCTTAAAGCTTCTACAGGAAGGAAAGAATATTTAGCCATATCTACGTAACCAAATGACTGTGCAAATGTGGAATGTGCTGATGTGTGTCACTATGGCTAGCACTCTTCTCTATCGATACCAGTCTTGCTCTTATCACTGACTGCACGAACAGAAGTTTGCCCATGCCTCTGCAGTTGAAATTGCTTCTATCTTAAAGCTCAGGCTAAGATATATGATCTGTGTTTACTGCCTTAAAGCAGTTATTGGGGAGAGTAACTGCTTTCTCTGGTCCATAACTGTTTTTCTTTGTACTGTACAAATAGGCTATCATCTTGCCTTGAAAAGGAAATCTACATCAGTTGGAATAATCCATCCATGAGTAGTAGATGGGGATATAGTTATTAGTGTTCATTTGCATCCATTTGATGTAGATTCTAGTAGAATCGTAGTGGGAATACATAGTAATTGTAAGGGGCAGGTAAGACTAGTAATTCACATATACGTGTAGAAATACAAAAATAGTAGCTCCTTTCATACTTTGGACTACCAGTCTTGGTCAAATTAAGCATTTTTCCCCCTTCTGTTTGTGTGTCTTTCTGTTCCTCTTTATTTTTACCCTTTTTTGCCTAGCTCATCTCACAGATGTACTTAATTGCAAAGCCCAGTACTACTAAAAGCAAAGTGTTGTACTTAAAACATGTAGATCATATTTGCTTTGAGAAATCTGATCTGACATATTATGTTTGTGTCTACAGGCCCTTTCCTGTCAGGTGAATGCACAGAAATACAATATGATGCAAAGTAGCTTTAGGTGACAAAAACAATGTTCATACTTATAAGTTGCTTTTAATGCTGTTAAAAATCAGCATAAGGAATCTGTACAGCAGGAAATCTGTATCTCCTGCTGTAGACTAATACGTTGTGTGATGATAATGACTGATATTAGCAGAGCAAATAGTTAAAAGAGTAGTAGTACAGTTTAATTGCAGAGATTAAAAGAGTGAGAAAATTATGCTAATTCTTCTTTAAATTCTGCTCAGATAGCCATTGGTTGTGTCTCAGATGAGTTAGAATTGAAGAATCATGAAATAGGAATCCTAAATTGGAAGGAATGCATGACCATTAACCAATGAAACTCGCAGTAACTGATAACTTGTAACAATCAAGAACTACCCTATAGAGTGTAACAGTGTAGAACCTGACTGTCTGAATCTTACTCTTCTTTGACTTATCCTGTGATCTGTTAACTTTCCCTACGAGGTACTAGATGTGATGGAAACTTTCATTTGAATTTTGGAAGGATATTTGGTTATTTTTTTTTATAGAACTGCATCACTGTTCTTGTGCAACCCACATGAAATACCTTTCTTCTCTTCTAGAATCAGAATCTGAAGGGGAGGAGAACTAAGACGGTTCAACAAGCACAGACTCAATCTAGGTTAATGCCAAATGCGCTTGGGAATGCCATAATGTTCAAGCAAAGAGGCTTTACTTCAGTGTCATACAGAAAATTTTAGGCTAGGCTTTCCTTTTGTTTAGAAGAATAAAGGTTTTTAATGGAGCCCTGAGGCATTAGATGCTTTTCTTGGGACTCTACCTCCGGCTCATTGTACTCTAACTTAGGCAAAGACATTCATCAAGGAGCCATATAAGAAAAGTGAAACAAAATACTTATGGACTCCTTTTTATTAACGGTCTTTTTCAGGTACTATGGTAATGAACACTCCAATTTCTGTTTATAGAACTGTTTGGTCTGTGTTTGTAGCTCAATATTGGCTTGTGTATGTGATTTGACACCACCGCATTTTTTTGAATAAATGGCTTTTATATCTTAGTTCTGTGGTGTCGGTGTGTGTGTTACAAATTCACCAAACTTTTGCAATTCCTCAAGTGAAAATTACACACGAGAGTGTTAAGAAATGGTTTTCATACTTATTCACAAAATCAACATCAATAGTTAATTGGCATCGATGGACAGATGAGTGAGATTCCATAGCAATTGCTGATATTGCAATTAATTGCAGCAGTGTAAAGAAACAAATCTCTGCAGTCCTAATTTTGCTTGTAAAAACAAGTTATGCAAATAAGTAGAATAATATGGTGCTCTCAGTACAGACTGCACTCAGGTACTGATGATGGCTAAGTTTTGTGAGAAAAAGCACCTGATTTTAGAAGCATTAATTTGAAAATGTGTGACTAGAAGACGCTGTAAAATCAGATGTACTTATACCTGTGTGATGTTACAGGTTACGAGACGTTTGACGTTTGACTGAAATATGCAAATGAATGTATAGACTTCTCAAGAGATCCGTCCTGCTTTCTTTAATATTCCCTTACGCCTTGATGTGATGTAATTTACAACTCCAGTGCCTGGGACCTGGCTAGGATGTTTACACAAAGCCAGTGCACAGTGTTGTACACACATGCAAGCCTCAAGCCCAGAATTTGAGATCTGACACTGAGGGAATGCTCACCTGATGCTCCATCAGAGCTGCTGGAGTTCACAGATGTGAGCTGAGCAGTGATGTAGCACAGTCTCCTGGTTTGCACTTTTTTTGTCATACAGCAGTCCACCAGATGGCAGATGCTGCCATTTCACTTTTCACAGGCCAAGTTATTCTGCATCTTCTGCCTTGCTCCTCCCTCTGCTGTGCCCAGAATGACTGGGGCAGTGAATTTTGCCTGCATCACAGCATTCCACTTCATCTTCTCTTGAGGAACGTGTTATTTAAAATGCTCTGTGTCATTCCCTTTATGATAAATGAGCAATTGATTGTAAGGACTACAAAGAGGAGGTTTATGTACTTACGGGGGAGAGCATGAAAGCATAATTAATTAATGAAATGGTGTGTCTTGTAATTAGAAACCAATAAGATATCCAACAGTGTAGATTTTTCTGATGGGAAAAGTCAGCACATAGTAAGCCACAGATCATGTGGCTTTAAATAAGCATCTGGTTTTACAGGAAGCAGCATACATCAAGCAGAAATGAAGTGCTGCTGAATGCCAGCTTTCCATCTAGAACAATATTTATTTTTGTACAGGTATTGATTTGGGAAAGAGGAAATACATTATGTGGATCTTTCCAGTAACTTGCAGCAGTGCTGGGCAGACAGTAGGGCAGTCATATTAAAAGTAGAATTGATGAATTAACTGGATGCTTTCCAGTTCAGTCTTTTTTATTACAGAAAATAAATCTGCCAGGTGCTGCTGCCCTGGGATGATCTCTTCAGTGCATCTGCAATGTGATAGCATCGATTTGTTAATGACAGCCGCTATTGCTGGGAATGTTTTGCTTTCAGAAGTGTTCTTTTCAGAGGTAGCATGAAGATTCACTTGGGTGTATGTAAAATTACATTTCCATGTAATTTGAAACTTAAGCTCAGTTCAAAGGAGCCAATCTAGACTAATGCACAAAGGACACAATAACATACACCTGTGGGTGAGGTCACTACGGGCTGCTGCAACGTGCTTGGCTGTACGCTGCCTGAGCCATCTGCTGGAAAGGAAAAACATTGCTAGCAAATGTTGCTTTCTGGCAGTTTGGCTAGTTGTGAATGCATCTGTGCCTCCAGTGTACAGCAGACACAGACAAAGTTCTCCACTGCACTCAGCAGGGTGTGCTTCACTGAAGCTTTGTTCGTAGAAGCCAGGCACCCATCACAGCTGTGGGATGTGATTCTTTCCATCTCTTTGTGATTGGGTCAGAGATAAATGGGTACTTCCAGGATGGCACCACTGGTCATTTTGAGGCCTGTGTTTCAGACTGAGGGAGGAGCCATCTGCAGCACTACACTAGCAGTCAGCATAGACTTCACTGGGGTCAGAAAGGGCCTGTGTCAGATGGAGTTGTCAAGTTCTCAGCCTTACGGATCTCAGCACCCCTTATCTCCAGTGTTCATGTCTATGCCTAAAGCTTAGCTACTGGAAGCTCCTTTCAGTTGTCCACCCCCAACAAAGCGTATGTTTCTGGGCTGTAATTTTTCTGGGCTGTATTTCTATTTTTCAGCGGTTTTCCCAACTTAATGTCTGAGATAAGTTTACCTGTGGACTTGCATATTTTTAAATTGTATTTAGAACATATGCTGGAAGGTCAGCTAGGAAGGTGCAACTACAAACAGAACTACTACCATCGGGCTGAATTTCAGTACAAATACGTGTGATGATTGGGCTTTGCAAAAAGCCTGAAACAGGATCTGGGCAGAGGTGGTGCTGCAACTTCTCAGGTGAAGCATCCCTATATAAGAGCCTTCACAGAGTCCAAATCTCAATTTTAAAAATCCCAGTGCTAAGCAGTTCTTCAACACAAACCTTAGGTAGTATTTCTCTGCTAGGGAGAAGTTGTCTAGTAATTCTAGAGAAGTCCTCATTAAATATATTATTCAAATTTGAAGTTAATATGAAAATAACTTTATAGAAAATGTGTTTCACGTAACACAGCATTTAATTTTGAAATGTCAGTGGAACCAGAATTGTAAGTACCTCTTTTACTCAGCAATAAATTGCAATAGAATGCACTTTAAAATTGAGATTGTTGAGTTTGAAGGTGATTCCCCTCTCCTGGTCCTCTCTTCTGAGACTATACTGACGTACAAAAGCAAAAGCCATTGGTAGTGCTTTAAAACAATCTTCCAGCATACAAGTGCTCTTCAGGAGAGGGAATGTATTCTACCTGCACTCAATGAGTCAAGTTTTGTGGTCTTCTCAGTTAAAGCCCTTCTTAGAGATCTGGGAGTCATTGATACAGTATATCTGCTTCTGTGTAACTGCACCACAGCCTTACACAGAGTGGGCTCCTCCCCCACCTTGCTAGTACTGTTTAAAAAAAAAAAAAGTGCAGCTTGCAATTGAGGTAATGCATGTTAATCCACTGGCTATACATAGAAATAATGGCCTGCTACACTGTTAATATTTAACAGTTTATGAATCCAGGAGATATTTGTGAAGGGTCGCATGTGTTCAGTCAATAGATACTCTGAATTGTAACTTATTTCTGATTAATGCCCTGACCATTAATCGTCTGGTCGAAATACTTGAAAATGGGGAACTATTTTTGAACATTACTTTGAAAGATAAATAAAATATACAATTCTTAAAAATGCTTACTCCATATTCAGTATACGGGATGTGTCTGCACCTAGGCAGAAGCCCTGCTGTCTGCCCCAGATTCCTCCACCATCTCCCAGTCAGCAGGAAGAAAGAGGCTGGCTTTGCGGCCACTGATCTGACACACCGTAGGCTCACAGCAGCATTTTGGTATTTGAATCTGTCACTCACATGGCTTCTGGGTGCCAAAAGCTCATTCACCTCCACCTAAGTATCTCATTTAACAGTTCAACATTAACAACTGCCCCTGCATCCTGCACTCCACACCTGCACTTCAATTGGTGGCATTACAGGACTTGAGAAATTGCTTTCATACCACCTGGCACAATTCAGCCTATGGGGCTGCAAAGAAACTGCAAACAGAGGATCTGCTGCGGGAAAAATAAACCTGGTTTATTTCTCTGACATTCTCTGATTTTTGAGCATATGCAAAAATAAATAAAATTAAAACAACCCAGAACAAGTAAATGACAACACCATGCCTACTTTGTAGTGATAATATACATTTGTGTTGCACTCCTTCAGTATATCAGCTGCCTGAGATGTTTCTATTTATTTTTCCCTAATGAAGCTTTCTGACAGGCTAACATAATTTTCTCCATATCATTACTAATTATTGCTGAGATATTTGCATAATGCTGACAACCATACATTTTAGCAGAAAGAATTATAAAGCAGTAATGTTGATGTATCCAAGGATACGGCCTCTGTCCCTTCAAACAAAATAAAATAAGATCAACCATAGAAGAACAAATCAAATATGAAGCATCCTTTGCCCCCAGTCAGATCACTTCTCACCTATGGTAACTCTTGTAACTCACCCTTACAGGTTGGCCCACATTTCCAAAAAGACTTGGAGCATGTTGTCCCTCAGCCCAGATTCTGGCTCTGCCAGCTGCTGGGAGGACTGAGGCAGGAGCACTGCCTTGGCCTCCCCTTGGTGTCCCTGTAGCATGCACACAGCCCCTGGCAGGGCCCAGGGGAAGCTGAGCACATGGACCACATCTGTTGGCACACTTTGTCCCTTGCTTGGAAAATCTGTGTCAAACACAAAAATACCCTCAGTGGTCAGATTTGTACGGATGTAGCCTCTAGAGATCCCAAATAGGGCTGTGTCTTCTCAAGGGAAAAGACAACTCCGGGAAACACTGCCAAGTGAGAGAGAGGAGCACCCAGCGTTACTCCTGAGAGCAGCATAGGACACAGAAAGAAGAATAATTTGAAATAGCTGTGTAAATCGAGGTCATGGGCTGTCCCTTCTTCACTACATAGGTTCACTCACATGCTGCTTTTATAGTCACGCCACAGAGTCCTGTTACAGTAAGTTTATCTGTTTATTTCCTTTTGTTTCAGCTTTCAACTTCTTTTGTCCATATTCAGATTCAGTTTCCCTTACATGTTTCCTTAGCTTTGTTTGTGTGGGTAGTTCTATTATTTTTGTAAGTGATTTATGTAACATGTGTTATTGTATCTATGTGATGACTTGGTGGCTGTCACTGTACCTGAAATCTTTTTTCTTTAGAGAATCCATCCTGAAACAGCAGCTGATGGTGCTCCTTTAGCTGAAGAGTTCTAAGGGCAGGATACAGATCAAATGTTACTGGCACAAGCCTGAGTGATTCATTTAAGCCTAAATAACACAGTCCTCCCCTGAAAGCCTAGAAAAGCAAACAGCACTTGTTTATGCTCTGCCTGGGTTCAAAATCAGCTTTGTGCACTTCTAAATTTAAATAGAACAGAGGAAAGGCAAGAATCAGACATGAGCAAGAAAGATCAGCATGGATAAATGAAAGGTGTGTGAATTTCTCTAATAAAGAAGTGCTGCAGCAACTGGTTCTCGTGAGCCCAGAATGCAGATGGTTTCCACAGAGCCCAGAAGAGATCTGTATCCACTGACAGCTTTCAGGCTACTGACTGAAAAGGAACACAGGGTGGTGCTGATGCTGCAAAACAACTGACTTTGAACATGAAAAAGGCACAGAGGAAAAGCCTGGCCTTCTTGGGAATACTAATCCTCAGAGGGAAAAAAAAGTACAGCTTTGTCCCGTGTCGAGGGAAGAATCGTGAAGAACAAATTCAGTTTCTCTAAAAGTAAACTCAGGGAAAGCACAGAAGCACCACAGACGTGAAGGACTGAGTGACAGCAGAGGAACAGCCTTCCAGTTGAAGTTCTCCAACAGCGGGAGTGTCTGAACTGTACTGTAGGTTACATTTAAATGTGATTTTGTTTGTATGATAAAATTCATGCTTGCTGCTCTCTCAAGAAATCACTTACAATATCAGAAACACAGAGAGATCCTGGAATTCTCAATGATACTTATTCTACCCCATGAAATGGGAATGATAGGAAACCATGTATTCCTCCAGGATGCAGAAACTCCTTCCAGTTTGGGGGAAGTTACTGAACCTCTAATTATGCTGACTCACTGCTCAGCAGCTGTCTTTCCCTGCTATGTTAGCCTGTAATGTGCAGAGGTACACATTGTACACTACTGAGAAGCATCTCAACAATGAAGAAGTGAGTATGAAATAAGTGCAAGACCTTGCAGTTTCATCCACAAACTCTGGGTGTCAGCAGATGCTCCAAGTAGCAAATTGTAAGAGGTGTTTTCTTCTCTTTGGTAGTTTCTAGGCACTTAGCACACTATTAACCTCATCTGCTTGCAAGAAGACCACTGAAAGCTGTGCTAACAGATGACCATACTGAGCATTCTTGTTACCGTGTGTCTATAAGAGCCAGATACTCATTCAGTACTTTCAAGAGAGAAGGCCAGATGATGGAACTGCTTCCCAGCTTGCGCACAGATGATGGTGGATATTAAGCAGAACTGGCTGGCAGCAGCAGATTGTTTGGCTAACAAGAGGAAACAGCCGTTGCTTTTTTCTATATGCTCCTTATGCATAATTAAAAGTACTGTGTTCAGCTTATTAGCAATTCCTCTTTGCAAGAAAAGAAGCTCAGTGGCTCTATTAAGGAGGTATTTTAAAGAAAGATGAACTGCAAGGGGCAGAGACCAAGTATTTATTACTGTACTAATTGCTTCAAAATGTACATCAAGTGTCTAAATGAGTAATGTCACTAGCTTAAGACTGATGTTATGAAGGAAATTGGATTCTTTAAATTTACCTTCTGAATTCTGAGCCATTTGCTGCTCATATTTTCAAGATTTTGTTCACAACTATGCTGTTTTTTTCCTGTTTCTGAGAGATTCTCACGTCATCACAGTGTGAGAGCAGTAACTTTAATGTAAGTAAGCCAAGGTAATGGAGCCGGGTGAGCATGTTGACTGTGCCTTGCAGAAATTACAAAGGAAACAGAACACGGGTACACTATGATTTCTCATTCAGTCTTTCTACTCTCTCTGTGAATTTCTTTCATCTGGTGATTGCTGTTTGGGCCAAGCAACTCCATTCTCTCACAAGCGATGAGCAGAAAGTCAAAGAAAATATCAGCACATGAAGGCATAGGGGAAAAAAAAAAAAGGGCTGCTCTGCCTTCAGGATGCATGATGTATATAGGGCTGCACATCTTCTTGTGCATTGCCTGCCTTCTCCCTTTCTAGTATTTCTCAGCTTGTCATGACCCTGAATAAAGAAAAACAAAACATATATTCACTGAATATTATTAAGCAAATGGCCTTGTGCTCGGGAAAAACACAGCATTCGTTGGCAGCTTGTGCCCTTGAGAAATTAAAAATCAGTTGGGTGTGTTTTGGAATGAACTTGCTTATCTGGAGCATGACGCAGAGCAGCTGAAAGAATGAAGTGAAGCTGAAGTGCAATGGCTGCTTTTTTTTCCCAAAACCAAATACATACATTTCTTAGACTAAGCTTTCAAATTGGTTTTTTTTATTGTCTACACCTTTAAGTTATGACCCTGGCCTAGAGAAGGCCTGTCACAGTGTTTCATCTTAAGAGTTATCCCTACTTTGAGCAGCAGTTTGAATGTGACGATCTATGGGGTCCTTTCCAACTGGTTTTTCTCATGGTTTTGTGGCAGGCACAGCAACAAGCATGGTCAGGGACACAGCCAACAGACAGACCCAGTAACAAGCACTTACACAGCTCACATCAAGTGTATATGCTGGAATTTTCATTTGAGATGCAAACTTTTCTCCCCATCCATCTGCTCACGTAGCACAAAACCTTTTGCTCAGGCCTTCCTGCTTTTCCATTTCCCCCAAAACATTTTAGATTTCTGCTCCTTAGCGTATGATGCTTGATTACTTAAAGCTTTCTGGGAATGCTCCCAGGGAATCACCTGTGAAGGCACACAGTGCATGGTACTCATTTTCCTCTTCAAACCAAATCAAGTGGTGATGTTTTCCACCTGAACCGGATAAAGTGGAAATCTTTAGGATGTGATGATTATGAGAACCTGCAGCAGACGCAACATAAAACCAATAAAAACTGCGATTAATTTGAAAACTGCTAATACTCCCCACTGCTTCCATCCTCCTGTTAGTCCTAGGCAATCACTTGTCTCATTAACCTTGGAGGTCTTGTCTTATGTTTATCACCGAAGTTTGCTGGTTTTATCTCCAACCTGAAGAACAGAATGTCACAGGGATCTGGTGCCAGCACACCACGCTGTTCCCAATGATTCCCCCCACCTCCTGCTGGTGCTGAGCGCAAAGAGCACTGTCTCCAAGAGGGAGCCTCTGCAGCAAGCCTGCACCTGCAGAGAGGTGCACAAATACCTTATGCTTAAGGGCATAAGAAATTTCTGATTTGGCTGCAGGAGGCATTAGAGCATTCAGCTGCCTGTGTGTAGAATTCTGCCTTTTTTCCTTCCCCACTGAACTGAGATCAGCCTGTTCTGGGATGTCCCTGAATTCTGACGTCAGACAGAAGGAATGAGCTTATTCATGCCTTTGAAGTGTTACTCTTCCAAATGCCGTTACACCACTATTTTCAGCCTCTGGTTACTTGTTTCTTTAATACATTAGCAGTAACAAACTACCCTTATCCTAATCCTCTATCATCTTAATTCAGAAAGAATTTTAAATGTGCAGAAAATGGCAATTCTTACAATTAAGATAAGAGCTTCAGAAAATCCCAAGGACTGTTTATAAATCCATTAAATGAGTATTTGCCTCTTTTAATACTTTCAGAAGGCTGACCTCTGAAACACACGTTCCCTTTAAAATCAGAGTCCTGGAGTTATTCCTTTCTTTCTTTTTTCCTTTCCTTCAAATCTCACCTGTCTAGAAGCATAACAGGGACAAACTTCACCAAGTCCATCTTTTGTCTGGAAAGCTCCATTCATGGGACAATTCAAAAGAAATGGGTATCAGCTGAATTAACAAGCAGACGTGCTATCATTACACTCAAATGTTATTTTCACCCACTGCGTGGCAGATCATGGAATTTTAAAGAGAGGCTTAGACAGCAAGTGGACACCCAGCGGCTCAGTCCCATACAATGGCTTCATGCCTGCCTGTCACTATTTCTCTTGCAAAAAGATTCCAGTCTAAGGAGCTTCTAACAGTGATTTAACTGTCCAGGCTTAACTCAAGAGCTTTGTGCCATTGTGATTTTGGTCAGACAGTTTCTTGAAGAATACACCTAGCATCTGTCAGTCGAAGGAGACTGAACTGTTATTTCATTGTTTGTCATTTGTAACTGCTTGCCAGAATTACTAAACCCAGTACCTGCTACATCTCTGTGCTTTAGGAGGAGCTGATTTCTGACCTAGTTGTGGGTTGCTCTAACCACTGTACTACAGTGGCATATTTTCCTGTCCTAATTTCCCTTTCTCCGTCTACAGTGTTTCACTAAAAATAAATAAATAAGGGTCCCAAAGAGCTTTTTATCTTCAGAGAAGAATTTTCCATTCCAAAAAGCTATTTCATTTTATATGCTAGATTTGAGCTTCCCTTGCCTCTGGCTTGTAATGCCCATCACTGCCAGCACCTCTGCAACACCTTGTGTGTCTGTCCCTGGCATTCCCACCCAGCAAAGGTTCCTCCAACATGCAAGCCTTGCCTATGTGGTCCTTCCCTGCCTGGTGCCAGAAAGGGCTGCCTTGAGGTTGGGGTGGAATGGCATAAGTACTGTAGTTCTGCCAGGAAACTGGTTTTATTCCAGGAAGAAACTCAGGACTGCATGCCAATGCCTATTGTGGTACAGTGAATTCCTTGCAAAACAGTACAGTAAATATCTAGGATGTGGACACCGGACACTGGCACTGGATTCAGCTCTTTAGAATTGTTTTGCTGCAGACAACATTTTAAGTGCATGCTTTATTGATTCCATATATTCTTCCTGGTGCTTTACTGGAAACCAAGGTGACTAATTGACGTGACTGAATAATTGAGGTGGTTCAGGTGACCAAGATGACTCAAATATCCTTTAACAGTGATGAGAAATGGCCAGGCACAGGGACCTGCTGCTTTCCATGGTGAGGCACAATTGAACTCACACAGATTATACACATCATTTTCCTTTGCAGGCTTTTGTTGACCATAGCACAGGCGCCACTTACCCACAAACTACAGTTATGTGCCAAGCACAGGGACGTGCTGTCATGGCCAGCTGCCAAGGCAGGATAAGCCCTTTGCATATCCCATGATAAGCTAGCTGGAAGCTCATCCCCTTGATCGTGTGTGCACCTTAAAACTAACAATTTAAGATATCAGCTGCATACAGTAAATATTAGGAATACAACTTAGACTGCAGATGCTTGGCTTCCTCTTAGGGCTGATGCAGAAAGCCTTAAAAACAATCCTATGGAACCACTTTGTGTGTATGAAAGGAATATGGGAAATTTTCAAGATACTGCATCATCATGTTGACAAATGTGATATTACTGTTTGTAACATTATCAGCTGCAGTCATCCTGTAGTCCTTCAAAGGAACCCCAAAGACTGATGTTAGGCTGAACAAATAAAAATAAAACAAGAAGAAACCACACAACAAAGCAAACAGAAATACTTTGGCAAACACAGTGGAAAAAAAAAAAAGAAAAAAATTGCTCAAGGGGTATTTCATGTTCCTTAAAAATCCCAGTGGAATTAGCAATGGTTTTTAACAAGCCTGACTGTCTTGCAGCACAACTGATATCATTTAGACTCACTATGTGTTTTCTATGTGCTTTTTTCCTACTATTGCTGGCCCTTTGTTTACACATTTTAGAAGAGAAAGTCAAACTGAATGCTAACTGATACTAATTACGGTACAGATATCACATGTGACATTCCTACTCCAGCAAACACCTGGCTCACTTTACCCAGCTTTTCCCCTCCCTGGTTTTGATGTGCATGAGAGACTTTATACAAACAACAGGGGAATAAAAATGACTGCGAGACAAATAAAGAAAGGAACCACTCAGTGCTGTCAAGTACTCATTGTAAACCTGGGGAAAATAAAGCAATAAAAATCAATTTCTGCAAACAATGTTTCACTTGTAATGTTTTAGGTGCTCCGTAATAGCAGGGAGCAAGAGAAAGGGTCGCCGTGTTTTAAGTCAATGGTATGTACTTTAAGACACTCTTGTGCCTCTGCATTTCATAGGTGTACCTCAGAAGTGACACAGATCTTAAGATTTCACGCACATAGTAAATAAAATAAAGCAGTAACAAGAACATGGGATTGCAGTAGAAACAGAAAAGGTTTTTCCCTAAGGGCTCAGTTCTCACTGAGTTTCCGCAGAAGGCCCCAAGCAGGAAGCCTCCCTGAAATTACCACAGTCTGTAATAGAAACAGACAGTGAACTACCAAAGCATCTCTGTTTGAAGCTCTGCTGAACTGCAAGAAGTGTGCTGGCATCGAGCCCTGGTAGCACTGCAGAATCCCTCCCCCCCCCTCTCCGGGAGCACTACTTTTTGTCCCATCTGTGAGGATTGCAGCATCGCAAGTGTGTGGTGCACAATCCCCTATTGCAGTTTCCCATGAAAGAACAGCCAATTCACACTGCTTGTTGCTCCTCCTGTTGCCAGTGGCATTGAAAGGCAGCAAAGAAGGGCAGGAGAACAAAGAGAGTGCAAGGAAGTGGAGAATAGGCATCAGAAACGTGGGGGAAGAGCAGGAAAGGACAAACTCTGCTCTTGCTTGTTTCAGGCAGCTCTGGATTATTGTAGCATTGGAGTGCAATATTTGTCCCCTATAGAGAAAAAGGCTGGAGAGACAAATACTCGGAGTTCTCATTTGGAGCAGCTGTTTAAATACTAAGCTTTAAAAAGATAAAAATCAAGTAGAAGTTTTCTACAAAGGAAAGATTCTTCCCCAGCTGCAGAAGAGCCCTTTTGAAACTAACAATGTGAAATTATCCGTTTAAAAAAAATTAAGACAGTCTAGTTCTGGCCAGAGCCAGAATGCGAACAAAGTTTCAGCCTAATAGGAGCAGCAGTAGTGATGTACTTCTGACCACCACCAGAAGTGACAGCACTTAGCACTGCTCAGTGATGGAACAGCAAGTTGTATGCTAAATCTAAGCATGCTGTTCCAAGTTTGTTCTATAACTTGTGAACAGAACCAGAGAGGTGAAGGGAGGAAAAAACCCAGGCTCGGGCTACATTCATTTGTCACAGCTCTATTTACTTAATTGAAGCCTGTGATGACCTGTACCAGATGTGATATGCCCTGCAGATTTTATAACTGCCCCAAGTGGGTACAAAACAAGCTGCAGAGGATATGGCTGGATGCCTACTTGGATCTGAAGAAGTAATCTTGTACTAGGCAGTACTGTAAGAGCTGTGTCCCTTAGTAAGAAGTACTGGCATTAATTAACAACATGGAGGTGCATCTTTTAATAATTAATGGGGAAAGAGTTCTTCTTAGAAGAAGGGCAGTGGCTGATAGTATTGAATAATTCAGCCCGATAACAAAAGGAACAATGGTACAGTAACTTTATACCTGAGTATTTGCAACAAAACCCAACAAAAACATTTGATAGGCTGATGACTTCTCGTGTTTAGGAAAGGGTATACATTTGAGGTACTGTTTCCTATTGAGAAGGCAACAAACCATTTCTGAAATTGGTCTTTGCAACAAAATTAAAAGGAAACTGCATCTGAGAAAGTGATTTTCTATCTCCTTTGCCTTCTGCCAAGTTTGGGCCCAAAAGAACAGAATGGTAGCCCAATAAGGCCAGTAACTCAAGTCAGTAAATGTGCATCCTCAGTAAGCCCAATTGCCTTCAAAATCAAAGCAGCTTAATTAGCAAGGGAAAAAGAAAACACAAAGTATTTTTCACTTAACCCGTCACCTTGCAAAGCTCCAGCAGCAGAGATGGGCTGTATCTGACAAGTTTAGAAACAGACAGAAAGCTTCAGCAGCTGTTGCGCATTCAGATTTAATTTGTGGTCACAAACATCGGAGAATTTTTAATTTGTTGCCTGGCTAGCAGCTGAGAGATAGATCGGCAAAAGAGCCACCAGTCTTCATCATTGCATGAGGGGGGAAAAAGAAAAAAAAAAAAAAAGTGTTTTATTTAATTGCAGAAGTCTGGCAAAATATCAAAGAGCATGGGAAAAAAGATGTTTCCAAAAAAGATCTGAGTGACAGCCCAGGAAAGACAAAGGCTGCTGCTGTTCAGCCTCTCTGTCTCACTGCTGGCAGGGACCGATAGCTTGCTGTGGCTTTCCTTAGCAGACGGCTGCCAGCCAAATTACAAAGAACAAAATGTTTTTAGAATTTCCTTCTTAAATTGTTTTGATGACAAGTTCCTATTAAGAATTGCTGTGACTTCACCAGAAAGGAGATGCAGCTTCCACTGCTGACCAGGAACCAACCACCACCAGCAACTTCTCTAGAACCAAACCCTGATGGAGTGAGACTGCGGTGCTGTGTACCAGCACAAACATCAAAGGCGATCCTGGCTGGAGGAACCCTATGCTCCTTGTGAAACCCAAAAAAGATAAGAATATGTCTTGGACCCTAATCTTGCAGTGATATACACACCAAAGCAGTTCGTAATAATTGCTGAAAGGAGATTGAGGTAAGGGTTGGTGTCTTCTCCCAGGTAACAGCAATAGAATGAGGGGTAATGGCTTTTAGTTGTGTCAGGAGAGGTTAAGGCTGAATATTAGGAAAAAATTATTATCTGGAAGAGCAGCGATGCATTGGAACAGGCTGCCTGATGGAGGTGGAGGGGTGTCTCTTTTCCTAGGGATGTTCAAGAGCCATGTAGATGTGGCACTGAGGGTGTCCCAGTTCTCAGTGTCACTGTTCTCAGTGGTCACTGAGAATGGTGAGGATGGGCTGACTTTTGGACTAGATGACCTTGAAGATCTTTTCCAGCTCTAGTGATTCTATGATTCTACAGCAGGCACAAGCTTTTAGAGAGTGCCAGTGAGCAGGGGCAGTACTCCAGTCCATTGGAAAGATCATTAGAACATTGGTAAAACTGCTACGGTGCAATAGAGACAGATCACTGTTTGACTACCTGCAATAAAAAAGTATTTAATTGTCAAGGGAAGGAAATACACACAGGTTAACTTTTTTTTTTTTTTTTAAAAAAAAAAGAAAAAAAAAAAGAAAAAAAAGAAAAAAAAAAAAGAAAAAAAAAGTAAAGCACATAAAAAAAAAAATCAATAATAATTTTAATAAGAAATATACAGACAAACTGCTTGTAATGCTGAAACGCCCTGGAAAAACAAATCCCCGAGTAATTGTTTTTGATTACACAAGGAATTAAGCCATCAAAGGTAGACATGGAAAAGGAAGGGAGGAATCTCCACTGTTTCCCAAACAACAAAATGGCCGAGGAGATGCCAGACCTCCCGCCATCGCCCTCAGGTACCTGAGATCCTCCCTTCGCCCCCTCTGAGGGCGCTGCGAGGGCACGTCTCCCCACCACCCCCTCCCCGGTCCCGCGAGCCCCGTCAGCCCGGCTAGAGGTGGGCGGGCGGCAGAGCCCAGCCCCGGAGGAGAGCGGCCGCCTCCCAGCCCGCTCCTCGCGTCATTTCCATCTCTTTACCTTTACCCGGGAGCGGCCAACCAGCGGGCGCGGCGCCGGGCCCCGCTCACCTGCTGCCGGCGGCGGGGGCGGAGCGGCGGCGGGCTCCCGCGGCGAGGCTCCCGGCGGCGGCACGATGGTGTGCGGCGGCTTCGCCTGCTCCAAGAACTGCCTCTGCGCCCTCAACCTGCTCTACACGGTGCGTGGGTCGGGGTAGGAAGGGAGGCGGCCGCCTCGGGTTTGTCGCCGCGGGGGCGCGGCCCTCCGGGGTCGAAATCCAGAGCTCAGCCCAGGCCGGGCGGCCTCCAGCCTGCCAGGCCCCGTTTGGCTCTGCGGAGGGGAATCCCGGCGCGAGTGAGTGGGATTGGCTCCGTTGTTGCGAGGGTTTGAGACAAGTGCTTCTCTGCGGGGAGCCCCGTGTGGGCGCGCTGAGCCGCACAAAGGGGCTGAGCGGGGTCAGGGCGCGCCTTGCAGCGGGAGGTGAGCGCCGTGCCTGCCCGCCTCGCTGCCGCGAGCTGACAGAACGCATCTTCTGGGAAGCTCCTGCTCGAAGGTGGCAGATGCCTGCTTTCTTCTGGGCGAGTTTCGGGGTGTATTTTCAATAGAAAGCTGTAAAATCTCCAATTGCACTGTAGGCATTTTTTTTTTCTCCTTATCTATTTTCAAATGGCACAGAAATAGAAAGAAATAGGGCTACGTGTAATGGCTTCCTCTTGCAGCACTTCTGGAAAGGTAATATGTCCTCTGATGGTTCCTGTTGGCAGCCCGGTGTTGGACAGCCGAGCTTGGAGGTGATGCACAGCGCTGAAATTGGGTGAGCCGGGGCTGGCAGGCCGTGCCTGTGCTTTCCTGATAACAGCCTGATCCCTTCGTGAAAGTAAGGCAGGAGAGCAGGTCTTATCACTGCTCATCAGAACAAACAGTTCTCATTGACAGCAGTTACTGGACCTGATGGTAATCCCTAGGGCAGAGTGTGAGTGGATGTAGAAACGCCTGTGTTGAAGGCAGAATTGCTTATTAATGAGCATCACCTTGTATTTTAAATACATTGCTTTGGAAAAGAGCAGAACAAAACCCTTTAGCGTTGGAGAGTCTGCTGACGCGTGCGTTACTTAGAGGAGCTTGCAGAGCAGAGGATGTCCCTAAAAAAATCTCTGGAGCATGCATAGTGTGCCTGGTTTACCTGCTGGAAGTCACTGAGGATGTCTGTGACACTGTGCATTACCCATGCCAGCCCCCAGCAAAGCAGAGGGGACAGGTAGGCATGGCCTCATTTGCTATCCGTGGTTGCAGGTAAGTGTAGCTATGTAGACTCCTCAAGGTGAAGGATTGCTGATTTTTCAAACAAACCAGAGATAATGCAAAAGACTTCTTTTTTCTTTTCTTTTCCTTTTTTTTGGTAGGTCTTCTGAGCATATTTAGCCTCAAAAAGGGGTGATCTGATCCCTGAGACCTCCATACGTCTCTTTGTAGTACCTGCACAGTGCACCTATGACCTGAATCTTGCCTGATGTCTGAGCAGAATTTACTTTATGGGTGTCACTTGATATTTTTCTATGCATATAACATATGCTTTTCCAAGAGGAAGGAATGACTTTGAAGCAGCGTAACTAGAACATCCACCTGTTATTTCTTATGTCACCTATTAAGGATAGGCAAATTCAAGATGAACACTTTTCGTTTCTGAGTTGCAGAAATAACATGAAATGTTTAGTAAGCCTGGAGGAATTCTTGCAGAATGCATGGACCTCTCTGCTTCTGGGCTAAATAAAACCCTGACAATGCAACGATTGGGTTTTTCCGAACAGGCAAAACATGTGGAAGACCACCAGAACAAGAAGTTAATCTTTTTAAACAACAGTAATTCACAGCAATAATTGGTGGGAGTACCAGTGAGGGAAATATAAGCTCAATTAGGTAATGCTTGAATGTTTTTCTGCTAGCATTGATTTGTGTCTGTGTCACGTGCTTGGAATAAATTATCCCTCAGAACTAATGTCAGGGATTGCAATTTATATTCTGCTTTTTTTTGTTTGTTTGTTTTGTTTTGTTTTTTAAAGTATATTGGATTTTAAAACAACAAATTAGGATATAGGAACCTGATCTTGTTGATGCTGTCTTGATCTATTTTTTATGTTAGAGCACCAAGGAAAATATACGTTCTGGCAGTAATCAGTTACTGGTTTAAGGCAAGAAACCATAAACCAAGTAACCTAATTGCTCACTTACCTTTCCTTTCAGATGATATTTGCTGGCTGATGCCTTTTGGTTCTTCTCTGGTCTAAATATCCTTAGGCTCAGATTCCATTTTTAAATTTGTCTTGTATGAACACGTCTGGTATCTATGCTGAGTCTTGCTGACTTCATATGGTTCGTCATGTGTACAAGAAGAGTACAGAATAATAACTGAGGCTCTTGACTTAGTATGCATAAAGTGAAATATATTTCTGGAATTAGGTTTGAAGTGGAAGAGCTGTTTGTCTACATACAAGTACTAGTTTTGGGTGTATGACCAATTTTATCTTTATGTAGTTGATCATATTCTTGTTTCCCTTTGAGCAGCAGACTGGTGGAAACTGTTCAGAATATCTGCACACAGAGTCCAGCAGCTTTCAAGGATGCACACATAACTAAAGCCTTCTTATCTCTCTCCTATTTGTTGACACAGTAGAGGGGACACATGCCATCCAGAGGGACCTGGACATAATCAAAAAGTGGGCATGCAAGAACCTGATGAGTTTTAACCAAGGCATTATATCTTATTTCAAATCAGATTCTCAGTAAGGAAAGGGAAATTCCCATGTCTTGGCAAGTGATGAAAGATGGAAACTTTAGCTGGGCAACAAGATTAAATGTATTCAAATTAAAGATAAAAAAAAATACTGACAGTTCTTTTGGTTGGTAGGTGCTGCTTTTATCACCTGAGCAGCCACTTAATTCTTCCTGCAGCAGCAAACATCACACATTTTCCTTTGTTTTGATGAGCAGGCTTCCAGTTTTTCTTAAACCTGGAAGTGGCTATTTGATTTAAAATAGAACATATAGACAGAATTTTAATGGTAAACCATTTTTAATACCACAGAGTTAATGCCGTAAGAGCATTTGTATTTCCTTATAACATTAGAAAGAACCTTGTTAAAGTCATTTATTTTTTTAGAGTACTTTGCTCTCTGAACTAGTTTCTAGCCTGCCTATTCAGTGCACTATTCTTTGCATCATTTCAAACTATTTGAATTCAAGGTTTTTCTTTCCCTCTCCCCCCCTCCTTCTATTGCTGTCTGTTCTCTCAGTGCAGAGTTACTGCTCTGTTCCTGCTATCTGTCACCTTTGTCAAGACTGCTTTCCTTGCATTATGTAAATATGCAAAGATGAGGAGAAAAAATCCCAGATTTGGGCAGCTGTGCCTGGTATCTCCAGTCTGCATTTCAGAGTGCAGAGCCAAGAGTTTGCCCCATTGCCAGCCCGTGTTGGGCTGGCTCCTTGTCCCCCCTGGATGCTCGGCTGCAGGGCAGCTCGCCTTGGAGCTGCCTTTGCCTTTTCCAAGGATATGGTGAAGGCAGCACTATGAGCTGTGCCATCTATTCTTGATGTGTGAATCAGGCAGCGGTACAGAAGCTCCCAAGCACATGGCAGGGGAGGTCAGTGTTGCTCACGTGGACTTAGGCTGTTTGTTTTCATTGGCTTTTTGGGAAGTTTTCTGTGGTCATGCTTCAGAATACAAAAGAGTGACTACAGCAAATAATAATAACAAAACATTTTGTCAGAAAACATGCTCAGATGTGCTGTGTGTCAGTTGGTATCCAAAATGACAGCCATTTGTGGCATGGTTGGAAATCAGACGTGTTGGATTTCTAGATAAAGTGTGAGCAGGATTTGTATTTACACTTGCCTTGTACAGAGTGCTGCAGCTGGAACCAGGAAGGCTGAGCTTGCTTAATGACAGAACTGGAGAATCGCAGGCTGCAGGAGGAGGAGGTTACATGGAACAAGGCATGGCTTGATATCACTGATATTTTTAGCTATTCTAGCAGTGCAAGTAGACACTATTATAATTTAAAACAAGCATGGATTAGAGAAGCACTTGGACTGGTCAGAAGTAGCCTTAAATCATTAATAGTAGCCTAAATCATTGATTGTCTACTGCTATTTCCAGGTTGAGGGAGAGCCATGTTTGGAAGAAGGATCTGTGAGATCACTGGGCTTCCTGAAAATGTTTCCCATCTCAAAGTACATAAGTAAACATCGTGGCTGATAAGTGTTCCTGCCACACAGGAACATTTCAAGGCTCCAATTTCTAAAACCTATAGGGTACAAAATGGGTTAAATCTCATTGCTATTTTAACACTAAAGAAGCTTGTTATGTGATCGACAATGATTTGATAATAATTATTGGCCAGTAGCATGAAGAACTGTGTACTCAGCCATCTGACCAAACGAACTGGGTTCTGAGATAAGAGACAGGAATGTTACCCTTCACATAAATGTCTTGCTCCACATCACGTCCTTTCAGCTGTTCAGTAACCAGACTATTGATTGTTCCCCACTTAAATAAGTCTCAGAAAGATGAAAGATTCTGCTTTCTGTTGGAAGTATTTTGGAAGATGCTCAGCCCCAGCTTTGCTTTTGATAAAGCTGAAGAAGTACTGTGAGGAGGTAAAGTTCAAAAAGTTCCAAAGAAATTCTTTGTGACAGAAGCTGAAGTCACCATGAGTTTGCTGGTCCTCTTCTCTAGTTAACTTACTGTTAACACAATCAAGCATTACCCTTTATAATGTTTGTAAGGGAAAAGGAGATCCAGGCAACTCTATAAATTATTGTTTTAAAACCATCTAAAAGTAAAGAAAATGCCATTCTCATAACTTGCAATATCCTTTAAGTGTGACGTATATGTATATATGTGTACATATAACAAAAAAAAAACCATGTTAATATATAATGGAAGATGCTTAAAATGGAATCTGATTCTTTACACTGAACTTGAACTTACAGTCCTTAAAGCCTCTCCTGTGGAGATGCTGACATGAGAGTAACATTCGTCTGTAGGCAATACGCTTTGTTCTCTTAATTATCATTTTCAGACTCTGTAGAAAAAGTATTTGGCCTCATAGTGAAAACTACTGCACTTCTCTTAGGACTCGTGCTGCTGGAGGGCTGCTCAGGGAAAGCATTTACTTAATTTCAAATGAATGAGTGATATATTGGATTGTGCTTAAGCCTGTGCTTGTGTGTGCATTTTTAAACAAGGTTGCTGGAGTTTGTATTGGTGAAGTTACTGTATAGCAAACGAGAGTTTGCAATTCAGAGTGCTGCTGTTAACTATCCAGACACGCACACGCTTCCTCTGGCTCTGTTTTCTCCAGTTTGAGGACAGTATGTGCCTGTAGCATCTTTGTGAGACAGCTTTCACTACTTTGAGATTGTAATACATTCTTTTGCTCTTAATGCCTGTTTACTCCCTATGTAAACTTGCCTTAAGTGGATAAGACCATTTATATCTCTTTGTAAGTACTTCTGAAGAATCATTCATTTCTCTTTTATTGAGGACAGCTTGTAAGAAGAGAAAAGGAAAGAGGACAGAGTTCTAGGAGATGATTGCAATCTCTATTTAAGTGGTTCAGAGAAGTCCTTGCTCAGTGCTAAATCTGGCCCCTATTCTTCTGGTAAGACTTCAATTTCTAGTGAGGAGAGTGGCAAGGTTCCTGCGGTGGAGCAGCCAGTGGCGGTGCGGGAGCGTTGGCTGGGGGCAACTTTGGAGCTTATCTGCTCTGGGCAGGACTGTGAGCAATGCTGGATTGACAGCCTTTATCTACCTGAGTCTTGAGAACCTTTGAGAACAACACCTTTGAGAAGCACCAAACCAACTTGCAGATGTTTGTGTTGTTTTTTTTTTCTGATGTCCAGAACCTTTCAAGCCATTACCGTGTGGCTGTTGCACTTGTTTTGTTGTCAGTAAGTCCCGAGCAGAGTTTGCCTCCATTGGTTTTGCAATGGTCCTTCATTTTCAGCTGCTATTAGTTTACCCTTGAACTACTACATCTTTGTCAGACTGAACAAACCCAGCTCCATCCCATGATTTTCAGACATCACTCTCAAGGCTCCAGACCACTTGGTGACCCTTTCCAGGCTCTCCCATTCCTTTTCTACTTGGGAGGTTTGAAATAGAATTCAGTACTTAATGCTGGTGAAGCTGCAGTGTGAGTTTCCTTTGATCCCGCTCTTCTTGACTTTCCCTTCGTGGTGAGAGCAGACTCTTGGCTCCCATTCCACTTGGCAGTCTGTGATCTGCAGTTCTGTCTCAGCAAGGCTGCTCAGCCAGTCTGTTCCCAAGATGCACAGATGCAATCCTGGTGCAGAATTTTGTGCTTTGTGAGATTTCTCTTTGCTCACTCAAGTTCATCAGGTCTGTCTGAACTGAACCTCTGCTACTTGAAGAGTTGGTTGCTCTTTCTTTTTCAGTATCATCCACTGATTTTCTGAGGATTCACTCCATCTCATTGCTCAAGTTGTCTATAAAGATACTGCATGATATCAGCCCCTCTATGAACCCTCTTACCAGCTTCCAGCTGGATGCTGAGCCATCCAGTAGTTTTTTAACTCAGCAGTCCATCCAGTCTCTGTTCAGTTGTACAGTCCACTCCATTTTTCCAGTCTACATTTGTTCAGCTTACTAATGAGAATACAGTGGGAAAAATGGATTCTGGTTGTATTCAGTAGAAACTGGACTATTTTTACTAGATTTATTACGCAAATATTTGAAACACCAGTGATGAAGATTAGCTTTACATAATCAAATATTTATGTAGATGAAATTGCGTTTCATCTACATTGGAAATATAGATCGGCAAACTTATTGGAAACTCATGTTTCTGATTTCCAAGGATGGCATCATTTTCTCTGGGAGTAAGCTCCCAAAGCTGCTGCTGTGAAACAGCACAATGAAACTACATATCTGTATTGTTCATTCTGTTATGCAATGAATAACAGGGAAAAAACGCTTTTATTCTTCTGGGGTGGGCCTTGGGGACAAAAGAGCTGAAATGCTCAATTTACAAGATGGAGTTTATTTCATGAAGATCTGCATCTGAGCAGTTAATTACACCTGCAGCCCAAATTGGTAACTGCTGACCTGCTTGTCTGATATTTCCTTGGCAGCCACCTGTTGACCAGGTAATGAGAAACCAGAAGGGATGATTCTGAGTGTCAAAATGAAAGAATAACAGCCATTTATTTAATCTATCTTTCAACATGCAAAAGGAGGCATGAGCTTAATCCTAAATCTGTTTTGAAAAATGGCTTTCTGTCTCCATTTCAGTTTTAAAATGCGAGGTCAATTTTGCACTTTTCAAGTGACCAGAAGTAGAGTAGTTGATAGTGGCTTTCATCCACATGATGTGTGGCTGATGGGATGAAGTACTTTTACATTGCTTGCCAGCCAGAGCCCAGTGACATGGACCTGTGATCATAATGAATTTCCAGATGTTTTAAGGAACAATTAGCTTCCTATAGGAATAGAAAATTACTGTTCTCGAAGAGAAGGTAGAACGTTTTTTTTTTTTCTGCCTAATTCTTGAACATTTGAGATTTGGCAACAGATTTTAAGCCTGGAATATTTTCTCTTTTGAAAACTGTGGCAGATTTAGATTTAGTATATAACTCTTAATACCAGAAAAGTTTTTTGGGCAAGATAGTCACAGTAATAACTTCTAGTGTCATACAGCTTAATTTCATGTACACATCTTTTGAATAATGGAAAGTGAGAATTAACAGCAGCAAGAACTGGTACAGTGCTGCTCCAACATTCCATGTATCTAACAGATGTTTTAGGCACAGATTTTGGTTTTGATTTTGATGCTTGTAGGAATAAAAATGATTTAATCATTTTAGACTTGACAAATAATTGAACAAAGATCTGAATAGATAAATATTTTGAAGCATAGCTGAGGCAGCAGAAAGAAGCCCTGATGAAAGTGATTAGGAGATGCTTTTCCTACTTTTTCTGCTTTTCTTTGTGAAATAAATTGAAAATGGACACATTTTGAGATTCTTCTTGAGACAGCACCTTCAAGAGCTGTGTGGTGGTGGTGTGAGTTGAGTGCTTTGAAGTTGATGTGAAGTACAGGAAGTAGAATTATAGCAACATTTGGGATGGAAGGACACATAGAGGTCATCTGGTCCAACCCTCCTGCAATGAATGGGGATATCTGCAGCTAGATGTGGTTGCTCAGGGCCCCAACCAGCCTGACTCAGCCATTTCTGATTGGAAATTGAGTTATGTGATTTCTTTTGTTGTTCACTTCTGACGCTTATATAGTAAGATAACTCTTCCCAGTGGTATCAGACAATGCAATAAAGTGAATGGGCATAGATCAGGATGGATAGATCTTAACTGATTAGCAAAGCTAATTTTTAGCAGTAACATTATGTAGTTCATAGCCCTGTGCTGCATGCGATCAGAAAATCTGTCTGTGTCGGAGCCAAGGCTTTTATGTTGTTTTCTTTCCTCTTCCTTGTAGTTTAGATTCATAACAACTTGGCACAGTGTTTTGTTTTTAACTTAATATGATGATTAAGGCTTTTTGTTTGAGAGAAACAAAACTACTGTGAATTAATCCTAAAACTATACTTATTATTGAAAAATTTCCTTGACTTTGATACCATTCTTTTGTCTCTTCATGTGGTGAAAGAAAGATGTCGGTATGGCAAATCCTTGTATTCTTTTGGCCTGTCTTAAATTTCTCCTGAGGGTTACTGGCTATTTGTAAAAACTTTTCTGAGGCATTGTCCTCTTTGAACACAAGTGGAAGAAAACACACACCATGTTTTGGTCTTGATGAGCATCACAACTCGTTTTACAACTTCCTTGATGTTCTCTAAGATTTCTGTTTCAAAAGCAGCATTACACAGACCAGACTTCTGAAAGGTACTGTAGCTGAAAAATACATCTTCACCTGTTTTGTGTTGAAACCAAGAAAAGTGCCCTGCTTTAGGGCAAACACACTGAAATGATGGCTAAGCTGGAAATTTACAATTTAAAAAAAAAAATCCCTCTGGATAAGCAGTAAAATGTCATAATATATCTTGTTTGGACAGAAACCAGCCAGCAAGCGTAAATGGTTGCTCTGTATCTGTTGTGGTGTAAAATCATGGAGTTGGACTAAACTGAGCACATACTGGTTTTGATAATGATACATCTTCTGGGTATTTTCTGGTGAGGGCAAGCTTATGTAAATTTTAACCTCCCAAGTTGAGTTGATGCTATATAACAGAATGTAATCATGTTATGCGCGAGTCTGACAGGTTTGGATGAGAGCATTAGGCATCTTGTGTACTGGTCATCTGGGTTGGCTTTGTCTGCTGCTTACCTCCTGCTGTAAATCACTGCAAGTTTCTCTGTAGCTTTTTATGTTGGTTTTTTTTTTTCTTTTTCTTTTTTTTTTTTTTTTTTTTTTTTTTTTTTTTTTTAATGTTCTGTGTTTTTGGCGTGGAAACAGGAAAGGCTGGAGCTTCCTGCTTGCATAAACAATAAATTCCAGTAAAGTAACGGAGACAGATTCCACTTACCTTCCCTGAATACCATCTTTTAAAGGAAGGAAATAGCATAAGAGTGCTTTGGGCTTTGAAATAGGATTTTCTTCATAGTAGAGCTGTTTTCCTGACTAATTATGTAGCAAAGACAGGACACCTTTATTGTTTCATGACATGCAGTCCTTGAGATACAGATCTGAAAAAAATATATTTGTGTGACCTTGTTAACTATTGTGTTATATCATATATATATATATATGAACTATACATACTCTTCAGTAATAAACTAATGCAACCATATTTCTGATTACAGTAAATCATGGCAGTGTGCTCTCTTCCATGTCCAGAGCTGTGCAGCCATACTTTCTTTAACTACAGTATATATCAAAAAACATCTGGGATTTTCATTCTTCTGTTCTATGAAGTAAAGCTGATGTTTTTTATCTTATTTGTCAATCCTGTTATAATCCACACAAATTCAGTGTTTCTAGATAATCACGGGCACACAGCACAGCTTGTCTTGTAGGTAGGCTAAGTTAGAACAACTCCACATTGACAGTGCTGAAGAATATGTGTGCTTTAAAACATCTGGTACTTAAGTCACCTTTAGGATGAAGTGGAGAATTGGTTTGTTGAGAATTGTGTTGCTTCTCTTTGTGCTGGAAAGAAACATACCTTTCTGATAACAGCTTTAACATAAAGAATGTAGTTGTGTGTAGGTTGAGCCTCTTCTACATGTAGACTAACTCTTTGTTTTCTCTTCCCTCCAGCTGGTGAGTCTGCTGCTGATTGGAATTGCAGCATGGGGAATTGGCTTCGGCCTCATCTCTAGTTTCAGAGTTGTTGGAGTGGCAATTGCTGTAGGCATCTTCCTCTTCTTCATTGCCTTAGTTGGATTGATTGGTGCAGTGAAACATCACCAAGTGCTGCTGTTCTTTGTATCCTTCAGTGTATTTGGTTTACATGGTTTACAGCTTGGTTCAAGTTACGTGACCAATCTGCTCTGGTAGGTAAAGCCACTTGTGGAAGGCAGAAATTCCCAGCTTTACCCTTCTTTTTCACTCTGAGGACAGAAATATTCACTTTCCTTTATAAAAATTTTGAAATACTTTAATTTTTTCAGAGCTTTTAAGGTGAGGCACTGTATCATAAATCCTTCTCACTGTGTGTTTAACCCTAAAGCAACCTAGAGTATGTGGACTACTAATGTGATTTAACATGGAGGACAATGATATAGACGGTGAAATGATTGGAGCTGGCAGAGGAATGCACAGTCATATGCTGCCAATAAGCACTTTCTTTTCATACCTACTTTTTAATTGTGAACTCAGATTAGAAATGAGCACAGGCCTTCTCAGCATGGTGCTTTGCTGTCCCTTTTTGTGTTACCAACACTGCATAAGCAGTCTGCCTTGCATAACAAACTTGTTCTATGCAGAAGAGAGAAAAGATTAAATCAGATAATATTCTTATTTTTCTGGTTGTGGACTCCAAATAAATAACATCCTCTGCTTTGATACAGTTTAATCTTTTCCACATCTAGTCAGAATTTATCTGTAGATTTTTGTTTCAGATGACCTGATGTAATCCAATGATTATGTATTCTATAAGCAAATTTTTTGAGAATGCATCTTTAACTACTGCTTACAGTACATGATTATTCTCTTGCTAGTCTTCATTGTCCAGTTTTCTGTCTCCTGTGCCTGTTTGGCACTGAACAAGGAACAGCAGGTAAGAAATACTTCCTGATTTCTCAGTTAACCTATAGCATAACATTATTTCTTATTACACACACACACACACACACACACATGTGCATGAGCATGCATGCATATATGTATATGTAGCTTTCCTCTAAATGAAGAGTATATTTTAAGAAAATCTAAAGAAAATTCAAAAAATATAGTCATCTAGTTTGGAAAAGATATTCAGGATCATCAAGTTTAGCCATCAGCCTGACCCACTGAGTCCCATTACTAATCCACATCGCATAGTGGCTTGTTCACACGTCTCTTAAATCCCTCCCTTTCATCTGTCCTTTAAAAATTGTTTTAGTTTTAAAGTTTCTGTCTAGGTTTTTGGTCACAAGTGTAGCAGCATAGTATCTTGATTATATCATGTCTTCATGGGTTCCAAATAAGCTGATGAAATCTACAGTAATCATAATGTAAAGTTTATAAAAACCACTGAATTGTTCTCATGTAATTGAAAAGGTGACAACTGTATTAGGTACAGAGCAGATCTGTGGGAAAGAAAGACAACTTCTGTGGGGTATGGAGAACAATCCTTAATCCATAAAGAAAGGGCAAGACAAAATGAGCTACTTCCTCTACACGTAACAGAGTGATTTGTTTAAAGTCTGAGCAGTCCCAGTTAGATTAGTTACATGTCCCATTACTAGTGCTCTTGTCAGGTTTAGGAAGAAGACTGGAAGAAAATGAGTTATGACCATTTATGACCAAACTTGCTGCTGTTAGGTGTTGCAATCTCATTAGCTATCCAGACTGTTTGAAAGTTAAGGTCATTTTTTAATATATTATCCTGTTAGACATGGGTATCTGAAGGTTTTAACTGTAAAATGTTATGTAATTGGTGGAGCAAAACTGGGTGAGCACAACAGTTTCTGTTTTGTGACTTCTTTCCATTGAATAGGTACACACAAATAAGGTTTGTGTTTGAGATATATTTGGAAAACTCCTGTTTTGACTCTTGTGAGGACAGCAAAAAGGGATCATCTACTTTGCCTAGAATATTTATTCCACTGAGATAGAAAGCAGTTCAATTAATATGTGTTTTTGTTTATACCTTCCAGAGTCAACTTCTAGAGGTGGGATGGAATAACACTAAAAGTGCAAGAACAGACCTTGAGAGAAATCTGAATTGTTGTGGATTCAGATTTTTTGATCCAAATGAAACCTGCTCCTCTGTAAGTTCTTTCTCTCATCCTGTTTGTTCCAAAATTTATAGTTTCTTTCCTGGTTGAAGGCAGAGGTTTTTAACAAATCTGTAAATTAGTTGTCACAATGATCCTGAGGTCTTTCCTTAACTTACTGGAAATCTTACTGCAGAGCGCTCTTTAAAGGTTGTATTCTGTTGTCATTTCTGTGTTTGCTTTTCTGGAGTCTTAAAATTCCCAAAGTTTTGCCCATGGTTTGCAGTCTGCTACAGAGCCAACAAAATAGTGCCAATCGGTGAAGCATCATCAGAAAACAGGGTGCAATTTTCCGTTTATGTCTGTTACAGGATTGTTTTAGAAGTCACCAGTGTCAACCATGTGCGCCAATAATAGAAGAATATTCGGGAATGGTGCTCAGATTTGTTGGAGGCATAGGACTTTTCTTCAGTTTCACAGAGGTAAATGAATAGATTAGAAAACAGTGTGCTCTCATCTCACCATTTTTTTTTTTAATAAAAAAAAAGCCTTAAAGTTTAGGGGTTTCATTACAGGAACTCCCAGTATTGTCTCATGTCTCAGGAGTCAAATCTAATAAGGTCAAAATTTTTCAGGCTGTCAGCTTGTTGAAGTCTGACAAAAACAGGGCTGGGGGTATTTACAGCTTTCCGTTATTTACACTACAAACCATTGACTAGATACCTCATTAAAATGTGATGCTGTAGATTTTGCAGAAAGCTAACTCATTAGGTTTACTGTTATCCAAAAGTAATGGACATGCTGTTGCTTTTGGTTTATTTGCTTGGTCTTTAAGCTCCACATCCTGTCAACATGTTAGAATTCTGCTCCTGCTCCTGTAGTGCAGTTTCAGACCACATTTATTACATCAGCAAGAGATATAGCACCTAAAGCAGAACCCATCTCTTACCTCTGCCCACATTTATTTACTAAAAAATTGTGGCCTCTCTATCTGAGGTGTGGAGCTGAAGAGGGAAAAGGACAGAATTTGCAAATGTACTGGAAAAATAGCCTTATTCTTAAGCTGTAGCTTTAAAATGAAAGAAGTTTGAAGGATATTACTTTATCATTATCCTAAAAAAAGGTTTACAAATATTTATCATTTAAAGAGGGGAAAGAATAGTAATAGATGCTCCTATTATGAATACTCTTCTAGCATTTAGGATACAGATTTGTTCTTTCTTTTTGTGTTGTTAGATAGATCTTTCTGAGAAAGGTGCATTCTTTTTCTAATTAAGAAAGTTGTGTGGGATTGTGCAATTTTAGCAATAGCAAAATACCCTACACTCGTGCTGTAAATTCATTATCCGAATTTTACATTTAAAACAAGTTTTGTAAAACTGTTGAAAGATAAGGGGGAGACTGTCTGCTTAATAATATCTTTGTGTTTTCCTTTCAGATTCTGGGAGTCTGGCTGACCTATAGATACAGGAACCAAAAGGATCCCCGTGCAAACCCTAGTGCTTTTCTTTGATAAGTTTATAAAGGACTGAATCTTCATTCTGCATCCTCTACTTCAGAATACTAGATCTCCATAGTTTAGTGTTTCTCTGTAGTAGGAATACTCTGTGTACCAGAAGGAAAATTTACCTTCTATAAGTTTGCAGTTTTCATCTTTAAATATTCACTGTTTTTCTTATAAGAATCACTATCTTGAAGTAGATTGGCATATCCAGTAGTTGGGCAGAATCAGAATGCTGTTCTGAGCTGATAATTTTTTGTTAAAGACTTTGGTAGTTGGTGTGGTGAACTCTATTCAGTGAGTTTTGAAGCACTACTAGCTTCTCTGGTGTCCAAAAAAAAAAATAAAAAGTGTTTTCTGCTGTGTTCATTAATTACAAAAATTCACCTAATTTCTCATTAAAATTACAAAAATAAATGGTGGGTGTTTAGTGCTTGTTTGATTGTATGATTTGATTAGGATTTAGGATGAATTCTAGTTGCATTCTGTGTCTAAATAATGGTCTCACTCTCTTGTTAAGGTTATAAAAAAGTTGAAGTTGTTTTGTTATTTTCTGTACTGCACATAAGTGACTACTGTAATCTTCACCCTTTCCCTTCCCTGTTTGTTGTGGCTATTTGGTAGATTTAGATTTCTTTTTGAAAATAAAAGTACTTTATTTTTTACTGGATATTTTCACTTTGAGAACAGTAATGAATGTAATCTGCAGCTAATCAACTTGAACCTGTTTTTTTCTTTGACATCAAAATGAAGTTTGGTATTTGCACGACATCGGAGTCGGTAGTGGTCTGTCATCTTGTTCATGTAGGAAACTTGACTTGGTGTTTGGAAAGTTGTACAAACATTTTCACAGATGGTGTAAAATTATTCTTGCAATAATTTAGCAGTAGTTATTCCTCTGTTGTCCACCTAAAAGTCTTGATTTGATGAGAGATTGAAAACCAGAGGTGGGGGGGAACCAATTGTGTTTTCCACTAATTTGTTTTAAAAAGAGAAAAGAATTAAAGTTAAAATGTGCATAATTCACGTGCTGAGTGCTGTCTGAGCAGAAAGAAAGTGTAGTCCTTGGTCCAGTCTCTAACAGAAGCGATAGATGAGCTGGAAGATGTCAACAGAGGTGTCAACACCAGAGGTGCACAATGTTCCAGTTATTTCTAATCACAATGAATCACAGGCCTGCACAGTACCTTTTCTTCATTAAGTTGCTGCCTCTGGCATGGTACGTAGCTGCTGTAGCCTGAAAAAGACAGCTCTGCAGGAGGAGAAAGTGAGGCTTATTAAATTAAACTGCCAAATAATACAGCATCTGAGTGTGGAGGAAAGAGGGAGGCAGTGAATGTTAATAGTGGTAGCTCTCAAAGGGCTCTGCCTTTGCTGGGAAGCTGCCTTCTTGATTTGGGAAAGGAGTCCGAAAGAAGATGAAATATATGCTCATCAGAACACTTTGAGACTGCTGTGTGCCTAGGGCTGCTCAAGAAGGAATTGTCTTGAGGTTTCAAAGGGAAGTGTTGAACCTGAACAGATCGTCCCAAAGCTGTCCTTAGCGGCAGTTAATTTTCCTAGTCCCTGTATTTTGTGTGTTAATGTAATAAATTAGAGGAGAAATATTAAGAAGTTGTAAGAAGGTTGAAATAATATTCTGTGGCTGCTTCAATTTTGATTCTTCCTTCTTTTTATTGATTTATTTACTGCTTGGTTTGGGGTGGCTCTTGTTTCATTAATATAGTAGGTGATACTGGAATGTAATTTTGCATTTCTGAGAAAATAGTGAAAATGTGACGATGTTAGAGCTGTCACGTCTCAGAACATTTAGTGTGAGCTTGCTTTAGTGTTCAAAAGACAGGTAGTGGAGTGTAGAGTTTGATTAAAGCTTTTCTATTGTGTATGTAACACTTTGTCTTTTGAAGATTGTGATTTAAAAAAAACCAACAATAACAACAAAAAAACACAAAAACAAACCCAAACAACTGCAAACCTTGAAATTCACATCAGAGATGGATTCACTTACTTAAGGTGGGGGAAGGGACACAATAAAACTCAGGTGCATGCAATGCTTCTCCAGGATCCATCCCTTCTCAGACCTCATGTGAGGGTTGGCAGAGGAGGTGAGGGTGCCTGCTCTGGAGACTCCTGCCTGCTGGAGGCCTGCTAATGGTGAGTGGTTTTTCTCCCTTTGCTTCTGTGGCTGCTGCGCTGGAGCTTGTTCTCATTTGCTGTATCCTGGGGTTGTGCTACAGTCGCTGTACTTTCCATCACACTGCATCATAACGCTTAGACACTTCAACAAGTCTTTAAATAGGCCTAGCGGAAAGGCCTGGAGGACCTGCAGAAATCCCACGTGCAGGAAACCCTCTTCATCCTGTGTGCTTCAAGTTATTGAGCACATACGCGTCAGAAATAATTTCCCAGATTTTCTGAAGAGATTGAGTTTTATTTTAAGTAACTTGGATTGGAGCCTGTGTAAATAATTTGGATTTAGTGCAGGCCTGAGCCTTCAGGTGGTACCAACTTGCATGGCGTTAACTGCAGGATTTGTTTGTTTAGATCTGCTGTTCGTTTTGGGTTTCTAAATAAGCAAACTCAAGTGATCTGAAAGCTAACTGTGCACATGAGATGTAAGTTCTCATTATTAGTCTCAAGGCTTTACTGAATTCCAGTGTGATCCAAGATCTAAGAGAAGCAGTTTTAACCTTCTTTTTAAAAAGAGCTTTATGTAGAAATGATGATCCTCCAATCACTTCAGATGCAGCCAGTTTTAAAAACAATATCACACGTAAATGATCACATCCTCTTATCTCAGATGATTGAAAATGTTTTGAGGATGTGTTCCTCTTCTTAAATGCTCAGGCATTAGGCACGTTACCACACAATTAACTGTAAGCATAGAAAGGTCTGCACTTCTTATCTAGCTATAAAGAAAGGACTGGTAATGAGAGCTGGGCATAGGGTCCTGTTACAAGAAAATGAATGAAGAGAAAGCATGCTGAGGAATGGAGCTTTACCAGCTGCTAAAACTACAAACAAAAGCTGCTTGGATAGAACGTAACAAGCCGTGGGAGTAAGTACAGCTGATTTTACTCCACTAGTGATAGATAATAGGGAGGCATAAAAAACACAGCAACATTTTGTATGTAAACACTTGATATGGATTTATTAAAAAAAAAAAAAAAATCATTTGTACAATTGGGTCATACAGTGTTCCCCTGTATGTCTTAAATTAAAAGCCTCCAGCTTTTAAAAATGCTGCCCTGTACAGAAGTGCTAACATAAAACTAGTGTTTATGTTCATAAACCAGCACTATACATTACTAAATATCACTAAGTAGTCTCTTCAGCAATGTGAATGAGTGGAGAAGATGTGAAAACCAGACTTAGTGGTCTTTCAGGGCATCCTCCTTCTCTTTACAGCTCAGTCTTCAGCAGCTTCAGTGCTTTCTGCATATTTGAATACACTAGAAATGAAATATTCATGCATGTTATTTTTGTTGCAACTTCATCTGCCAGTGACCAGTTACTGTAAAGAAATGTCATTATTATTAAAGCTGTGTTCAAAAGCCAACAGCTATAATGAATCTGATGCACTATGCATCTTATGAACTCCGGTAACCTGGAGATGTAGGGCTTTATAATGGTTTAACACCTCATAAAGTGAGTATAAAAACAGATCTATATTTTCCTGAACTTGAGCCACCTGCACTTGTCCTCAAAGTACTTGTAAAGCCAAGCATATAAGAGCACAAACTGACGCAGTAAGTTATGCAGTTACACCCTTCCCAAACCTACCCCTACTGGCAGATAATGGTCCTTCAGCAAGCACTAGGTGCACATGGGTAGTAATGCCTGGTGCTATCCAGGAAAAGATGTGACTGCTTTGGGAACATGTAACTTACACAGGGAAATGTCAGAGGGCTCATACGCATAGAGACGGTTTGAGTATCTTCCAGTAATATCAGCTCTCACAGTCAGGGAAGGATCTGGAAAAGAGGAGGAGAAAAGTTGCAGAGCACAAGAGTAACCTTGAAGCAGAAGAAATCTTCCTGCACTTCTGCTTGCTTCCTAAGTTTTCCTGCAAGGCAAGTCTGCTTCCACTAACAACCAACTCACCTTCATTCTATGATGTAACTGAACTTCTGTGTTGAACATTTTGTTTGCAGTTTTGTTAGGAAGTTTGGTTCTGATCTGTGTTTATCAGCCTTAGACCCATGTCACTGCATAGTGTATGAGTTAACTCCATAAGCTGAGACTGTTTTCAGCCTACAGATCTTAAGAAGGAATCAAGGAAGGAATAAGATGGCAGTTGCTGTGGTCTACTGAAAATGATCCTTGTGACCTAGGCTTATAAGGATGTGTTGGTGATATGTGTACCTGAATACAGGGGGGCTGTCATTATGAGAGGTACTCACCAATGAACAAAATCCGAGGGACGTACTGGCCATCAGGGGCAAGGTTCTTGTCTGTGGTTTCATACTGGAAGAAAGCAAATGAGGTTCCAGGTCAAGATTGCAAGACAGCATGTAACATGGACGTTTTCTTCTTTATGCTCAGCATAATGCAGGCTAAGCAGTACATTAACAATTTCAGAAATCTGCTGCCTGGGATACAGTCTTTAAACTGCTAGAGCTGAGAATTGATGATAACAGTTAATGACAGTATTACATTAAAATTTAAATTCCTTCCTATTTAGTGGTTATGGAAGCTGGAGTTGAAAGAGCTTTGTTACGAAATCTATTATGCCCCAGCACTGAGCATTTTTTCTAGCCAATCCCAGCTGTAAAAGAGCCTACTTAGAGCTAGAAGAGCCATAATCAAAAATAAAACTTTATTGCTTTCACCTGAAGTGTGAAAGGGACACTTACCACAAGGTTCAGGAGAATGAATTTTTCAGCCAATTTCTGTATTTCCTTATGTTCAGCAAAGACCTTCTTGAGTGCTAGAGTGAAAGCAATGAGGAATTATTATTTATTTATTTATTAAGACCAGTAATATTGCCCTAGAGAAGAAAATTCAAACAAACTGATAGAATGAATGTGAGAACATGCGGTTTACAGTTAGAGCAAATAACATTTTTACGTCCATTGCACTGACAGACAATTAACTCTGTTTTGTTCTGTGGTAAAGAGTGAGCATGGTGGTACAAAGCCTCCTTTTTTTTTTTTTTTTCCCCTTTCCGTGCCGAAATCTTACCTTGGCTGTGTGGGCAGTCATCCAGGTGGTGGATAATCATCAGGGGCTTATTGCTGGGGGAGAGGAAAGAGCCCGGTTAGCGGGGCGGTCGCGGGGCAGCCGGTAGGGGGCGCCGTAGCGCGGGGGCGCCCTACCTGTTCTTGGAGCGGAAGAGGGCTTCCTCATACGTCTGCGTCCAGATGAGCTGGTCCCCCCAGCCTGCCCAGGGGAAAAGAGAGAGTAGGAAAAACTCACATACACACAAGTACAGTCTGTAGTATCTATGTGTTTTTACCTCTGGAGAGTGTTTGAGGCAGTTTTGGTTTAGTGCTGGTCTCCTTCGTCTCCTTCTTGCCTATATCTTTCGCCAGAACACAGGAGATGGCCATGAGCAGCAGGAACACGGATGCATAGCTCTTCTCCATGGCTGCTCCTGGGATGAAGAAGAGAGCCTTCATTTTTCCTTGCCTCCCTGCTGCTGGTTCTGAGGTGCAGCCGGAGGCACTGCCGTGGTCAGGTATGCAGCTGGGTGAGTCAGCTAACTGCTCCAGGTGGGGGCTCCAGGGAGTGTAAGGGAAGGGAGAGGTTTGCTCTGCAAAGAGTCATGAAGGATTTGGCTGATTTCTGCTGTGTTTGTGCCATTGACCTGTGGTCCTCTTAAAGTGCACCTGTGTTAAGTTTCTCTCTGTTCCTTTTTCATATATTGAGTTTGCTCAGTGAAACAACAGTTTTGTCAATTTCAAAAGTGCTTTCAAGTCCTAATGAACTCCTATTTCACTCTGGATCTCCAACTGATAAAGTAACTGGGCAGTTTAACAGCATGGGTGTTGACAAATTAACTCATGTTGGCTCTTCATTCTTTTTGCAGCAAGAGCAACTCAGATGAGATGTAGAAGTTTAAGCTGAGTTTAATAGTGATCCATTAGCATAGACACAGCCTAATGCTGCTGTTGAAACTGTAGACTGTCCTGTCTCTTCTAATTAGCATCACCTAATCCTGAAAAGCAGTAGAGTCTATAATAGAATGAGTGGGGAACAGTGAGAACTAAAGTGCATTTTGCCATTATAAGCAGCACAAAGCAGATTGCTTGCCCTGCACCTGTCTGAGACATGGGGGTGGAGACAAGGCATGACTGATGGAAGCTCCTCAGCATTTCAGCTGGGATGCTTTGAAGAGGGAAAATGCTTTAGCATGACCTTATGTTTTCTCATTAAACTTATTCCTAAAACTGAAATACCAGTATATTGGGTACTGTAGAAAGACATAAGGAATTCCAAAACCGATACAGAAAATTCAAAACATTCATGCAAAAATTTAAACAAGCATCTTTTAAAATTCAGACAATATAAATGGGAAGTCTGGGAAAATAGAGTCTTTTCTCTGGGTAAGAACTGCAGAAGGAGGCATTAGCTGAATCCACATCAGTGATACAATGTCCTTAACTGCTGGGTGTCCAATAGACCTCTAAGTCTCCACATAGTGGATTTCAAGAGCAAGAAATAGGATTTTGCAGGAGAGTACCTGTCCCAAGGAAAGTCTCCTTGACAAGGAAGAAAATTAAGTAAATGTACATTTAAATATAATGGATTTTCAAGGCTGCCTTGAGTTGTTTTAGCTGTAGCTCTGTAGAGGAAGTAATGCTTACTGAAAGGAGAAAAAAAAAAAAAAAAAAAAAAAAAGTATTGTATGACAAGGAAGTCAAAGACCAGGCAAAGTTTACGCTGTTACTGGTGCAGAAAGCCAAGGCAGAAACATTAAACTTCCCCTTTGAAAACTTCCCTTTGGAAGGCTGTGTGCAATTCTGCTTAGCTTTTTGCCCTGTAAAACCCCTTCTATCCTGTGTCTTGTAACTTGCGAAGACAACATATCTGTGTGTCCTTATGGCTAGTAGCTGTGCTGTGCCCACTCTGCTGCCTCACCCTCCCATTGCTGCAGCCCCAGTTAGCCCATTGTTACACAGGCAGTTCGGAAGAGTGAGCGCTGACTTACCGTGTGCTCAGCCAGGTGCCTGTCGGGGTGTGAAGGTGTTCCTGGTCACAGTGAGAGCACCACACTCCCTCCTGGCTATTTATGCACCTTTGCACTCCCTGTCTCCACCCATGAGCTTTGAATTTGAATACTATTTCCAAAGAGCTACACTTGCCAATCTTTCCCATACCAAAGCATTCAGGGTTAATTTCGTTATGAATTAATACCACAGTTTCCTGCTGTGCACCGACTGTAAAGCTCAAAGATGTTTCTGGGGGCTTTTTAGAACATTTAAGAAAGTGATTTAAAAATGCTGGCAAAGATCCAAGTCCAGGTAAGCTTAAGTTGAGACTCCTGATTTGCCTGAGGAATGATTTGTCTTTTTTTGATTGGCTGGAAAACGCACATGGGTCACCGTTCCTTTATTCCTCTGAAAAAGTTAAATTGGTGACTCAGAGCTCCAGAAGTTAATTAGGTAATTAACTGTGCGCATTATACGTGTATGTATACATGTACAAATAACACCACACAATAAAAGTTTAATGAAATGTAAGAGAATGGTTATAAAGCTCTTGGCAGGGAGGTATTTTGTAGCTATAGGAACTGTGCTTATAAGCTGAGGCTTAAATAAGAGTTTAACTCAAATTCCAAGTTTAATCAGTTGTGTGGACACTTATACACCATGAAAACCAGCCCTTTTAGATTTCAGGCTCTCATACAACAAGGCAGTTCTCTCCTATATGTCCATCTTGGTGCTACAGGGCCTACCATAATCCTTCCTCAGCACAGCAAGAGGGTCTTTGGCACAACTGGCTGAAACAAAAATGTGTTCTAGTGTGATTGAATCTGCAGGTTTACAGAGAGGGCTGAGTGTTACTTAGCTGGATGAGCAAAATCCATCCGATACGTGGGTTTACTCTCTGAGACCTACAGTGTTCCTCTGATGGCTGTTCAGAACATGCATGTTTTTCAGATATACTTAAGAGAAAATAGTGCTTTGGATCACTTAAAAAAAAATCTTTTGTAAAGAGTGATTGGGAAAATGGGGTAAGAAGTGAGATGTTGAACTCAAGCAAGGAAACAGCTGCTTTTGCTTTCACATGTACAGCAGCACCATGCTTTGCTTAGGTGCTTGACATATGAAAAGGGTAAAATCCAACTCTCAGGGAGGTCAGTCACTGCCATGTCTGTTTTTCTATGGTTTATGTCATCTATAGTCTGTCAAGGAATAAAATGAGAAAGAGAGCATATGAATTCATGTTTCTGCTCTGGTCCTTCTGTCTGAAGAACTGGAGATGTATTCTGTTATCTTCAATGTCATGTATCCAAAGCACATCAATGCAGTTTCTTCTAAAACACTCATTAAAATAATTTTATGGGGTCCACTTGTGGATGTGTGAGTACTCGCTTTGGACAGTCAGGTTACATCCTTAATCTCAGTGCACATATAAGAGTCAAAGATTGGATACTCGTGTCAGAAATCTTGGTCTTAGACAATCAGAACCTAGTGCACTGTTACTGACTGCTGTCTCAGGCTGCACCTGGTACCATCTGGCAGTCTTAAGCTTGTAACAGAAGTTCTTGTTATTCCCTGGTTAAGTAAGCTAATGAGCAGGTAGGCTTCTACTCATGCACTTGGAGTAAAAATGAATGCTGCCTAAAACTGCATTCTCAAAACTGAATGCATATGCACACCTTGGCTCCAGCCTTAGGTGCATTTCTACTTTTTCTACTTTGCTTTCTTCTGTTTTCAGAAGATGCACTTTTGCCCGCTTTTACATAGCTTTATGCTGATTTTTAAGAGGAGCTGCCTACTGGAAGTTCAGTCCTTCAAACACGGTTATCACAAGGCTTGTACTGTCATCTCAAGCATTGTGGTCTCAAAGGAGTTGGTTAAACATATCTCTAAACCAGCCTCGTGCTGAGTTAATGAAGAGAGAGGGGTCCTCAGCCTTCTCCACAGCTCTCTGCCTGGGACTGAGGTACACCAGGCTGCTTAATGTGTGTTGGTAACCAAGTCCTACCCTAAATATTCCAGCAGAACTTGAAACAAAGCAGGCCTAGAAGGCCCCGAAGGTTTTCCTCTTTCGCTATGAAGACCCCAATACTGCTGATGTTTAGCAGCTTTACAAAGCTACTAAATGGATTTTTCCTTTGGTTTTCATTCCTCTGGTCTGTAGGTTACCTTGCTCATCATGTTACATAGAAATCATCACACTCAGCACTGATATTATAGTCCTTTTAATGTCATTTTATATAGCTGATTTTCTTTTTCTTATGTTCTGCAATAAGCTTTAGACCTCACACAGAAGCACAGGGAATTTGGTTCAGCTGTTTTTCCTAATTTCATGAAAAATACACGCTTTCAAGTCATGATCTATCGCTCAGAATAAAAGCAGATGCTTTACACAGGAGGAATGTAAGCAGAGAATGAAATGACAGTAACAAACTAGAAATGCTCCGAGTTGAAGCCAGAGAATGGTGTATCCAGGAATCAGTGAGCTTCCTTTGCTGCCAGAGCAGTGGCACGTTGTTAGACATAGTGACTGAAAGTAGAATACATTGATTTGAGAACTGGTCAAACTTCTTTTGCCAGTGCTTCAACCAAATTAATTGAATAGTGTGTATGTATATGTATATATATTTCACCACATTAACTGAATAGCATATATGTATATACATATTTCACTTGAAAACTACTTGAATGAAATTTGCCTTACAGTTTTTCTGGAAAACCTTTAACCCTATGTTTTAAAAGCTCTAACACCTCTGAATGAATTACTCTATTATCTTGGAGTGCTTATTGTTTATTAGTAGTACTTATAAAATTGGATAGCAGAAGAAATGATTAGAATTTAAAATATTGCGTTCTTGTAAGTGCCTGGTCTTTTGATCACTGCTTTCAAAACCAAATATCATTCTGCAAGAATTCTGATGACATTTTTGCTCATTTGCATGTGCAAGTTTATAATACAAGTCAGCCTCACTTGGTATAAATCAGTAGTCTGGAATAAGCCATCTTCAACATAACCTTGGATGAAGATGAGGACTTATCATGTAACCAATTCTTACATTTTTACTCTGTTTTGAGCTGTGAAATGCTGGAATATCTGGAAGGCATTGCTGAATGATGTGTTAAAATCCATATGTGGTTTGAACAGCGATAGCAAATACACCTGCTCTGATATTGTTCAGTGCCCTTTCTCACAACAGTAAGGAAGCTATCAAGGTCTGTGACCAGAGAGGCTCAAGATTTTCAGCATCCATGGAACTTAATTGTTCACCTTGTATTTAGTAAGAGAAACTCTTAGATTTGACTCTGAAATGAGATATTCAGTGAAGGATGAGGAAAGGTTCTTTGCCAGAAGGGATTGTGATGAGGAGGTACCTCAGCCTATGGAGAAGACTATTTATCTAGTCTTCTTAGCTGGGCTAGTTAATTATAACTGAGAAGGCTTCATGCCTGAATTCCCATACTTGGTTTTAAGTAAATGCATTTTAGGTAGTTTAAATAATTAGCTTTGTTTAAAACAAAAAATAAATTCTGTACTTGGAGTTTAAAGCCAATGATTTCAGTCTGAGTAACTAATGTTTGGTTTTCCAGAATTGCTTGAATCTGTAAGCCAACAGTTTTCTACTTTTACTATACTGTAATGCATGTGGATGGAGGGGGGACTTTGGGATATTGAACAGCTTAATTTTGCACCTGATATCACATGGAGGGTTTTTAATTAACGTTTTTCTGGTAGTTGAAATTGTTTTTAAAACCTGCCTTCCCTGCTCATTCACTGATAAGCTCTGTTACAAGGAAAGTAGCTGGAGCTGCCCCCTTACTGTGATTGCTGTTTGCTGCCTTGTATTCAATGTCCTTATTTTGAATTTGTTTGGTTATTTGTAAACCAGACATAGAGCATTCACTTTTCCTAGAGGTTTACTTCAAAGATCAGGAGATCTTTTGACTTCTAGTAAGTACCAGTGCTCTGTGCACTGATAACAATTTCTGTATTTTTTTTCTCTGGAACACTTCAGGTGCCAAACCCATCTATAAATTAACTGAAAAAAAAAAAAGTGTTTCTTGCAACGGATGCAACCCTGTACCAGTATGTGCTCTGCGTTTCTATCAGTGCCTGACAGGTGGCCAGGTGCAATAAGAAACACAGGGTGCTGGCTCTTGACTCCCAGAATTGGTCCCCAAGTAGTAAGGGAGAGGAATTGCTCTATTCTTAAATGAAGCTTTCCCTCCTCATTCACTTTTTTTTTTTTTTTTTTTTTTTTTTTTTTAAATGTATGTCCGCACTGATTCATAAATTTGTCTGCTGCAGAGTGCTGTGTGCCAGTAGTGAAACTTCAGCTGATCCTGCTGACGTAAGGACACAATTTTCAGCCTCACTACTACTTACATGCTAATCTCACATGATTAAATATTACTTTTGTGATCAAGCTAATATCCTAATCAGCATCCTCTCTGTAATGGAGCACAGTTCCTCTCTGTTGTTGGTGCTGCTGGTTGTTTTCTCCAAGCTCTGCAGGCTGTATTGGTGTTGGCAATGGTGGCTGGCATGACGTGGTCCACAGCAGCCTCTGTATTCTGCCAAACTTTTGACATTGCCTTGGCTTGTGCATCTAACACAGAATGTGAAGTTGCAATGAATGACTTGGATTGCTTTGTTTTAAGGGACTCCTTAGAGGTTCAGCAGGTAGCAGTGGATGATAAAGCAGTGTATGAACTGTGGCTTGGGAGATTCATAGTGGACATCAGAAAGATCATCTTCATGAGAAGGACTGTGTAGCAGTGGCACAGGTTATCCAGAGAGGTGGGAGGACAGCTTTGCTGTCAGATTTCCAAGAGCTGGCTCAATGAATTTGGATCTTATCATTATTCAGTGATCGTACAGAGGGAGGGGGTTGGAAAGAGTATCTTCAACTTGTGTCTGACTTTAAACAGTTTAACAGTTTATAACGTGAACCTTGCAATTACACAGCAGTCAGTTCCATCTGGCTCATGCTACTAGGCAGTTCCTATTGCTTCTGAAGGCTTCTTGCTACAGTATCAAATATTGACATAATATACTTTATTTATACAGTATCTTAATGACATGTCATAGACCACTGGTTTGGCTTCTCATTGAGAAAAGTTGCACAATGCTTCAAACTTTTTTTTTTTTTTCTCTCACCTAAATATGTACTAAAAATTACGTATATATCTATGCTGTTTTCTAAACGCTCACATTTGCCAATACAGCAGGAACATTAAGGACATACACTTCTTACATTTTAAAAAGGTCTTAAAAAAATCCTTAGAAATCCTTGTAGAGCTACAAATCCCAACAACATCAAAGACAGAATTCTTCTCCTTTTTTGCATTCTCTGATTGTATGAATATCTCCCCCCCCCCCCCCGGATTTTCACTACTCTTCCTGCCTAACTGCCATTAAGTGGGTCACAGGGAAAAGAGTCGTCTTCTCTGTTCCTTTGCAGAGTAGCTTTTTATTGCCAGTAATCTGCTAGCACACTTTACCAGTATTATTACCACGTGTTTTTGCTAAGGAAGGAGAATTCGTGCAGTATGCTGGCACAAAAGCAGGATCAGTGATGGTGGTTTCTCAAAGATCATCCATCATGAGGGAAGTTTGAGCCATTCCCTCAGTCAGAAACATCAAAATGTGGTTAACTTGGGTGAGAGATGTAGGATATGTCTGCAAACATCCCCACAGTAAAAGTGATAAAATAAGGACTGGCAAGAGAGCGATGTGAACCGGAACCTGGCTGAACTGGCTGTCTTAAAGGTCTGTGATCATCACAAAGTCCACCTTTAGGCCTGTTGCTGATGGTGTACCTGAGAGGTCAATACCCAATGTAATTTAACATCTTCATTAATGGATGGAAAAAATGAACCCTTAACAAGTCTGCAGGTGATATAAAGCTGGGAGTGATTGATAGACCAGATGCTTGTGCTACCCTGCAGAGGAACATTTGCAAGTTGGAGAAATGGGCTGATGGGAGCTTCATTAAGTTCACCATGGAGCACTGCAATGTCCTGCACCTGGGGATTTTAACCAGCTGGAGAGCAGCTTTGCCAAAAATGACTTTGAGGTCTTGGTGGGCAAAAGTTAGACAGCATCAGGCCCTTGCAGCAAGGGCTGCTAACAGCTGTGTTAGGCAGAGCATTGCCAGCATGTTGAGGAAGATGAGGCCACATCTGGAGCTCTGTCATGCTCCATGCTGCAGCAGAGATATGGACATACTGCAGGAAATCTAGAAAATGGCCTTAAATGTGGTGAATAAGCTGGAACTTTTCAACCTATAGAAGAGGAGGCTCAGAGGTCTCTTATTAATCAATGTTGATGGGTAGAAGTAAAGATGATTGAGAAGAATCTGGCTCTTTCAAATGACAGATTAAGAGGAAATGGGCCCAATTGAAATTTAGGAACTTCAATACAAATGTAAGAGAAATCTGTTTGTTTGTTAATTTTACTATTAAGATGATTAGACAATAGAACAGATAACCACAGAGGTTGTGGAGTCTCCAACCTTGGGCTGGAGGATCAGTCTAAAACTCAACCAGATATGGCCTGAGCTGCTCCACCTGATCTGGCTTTGATCAGGTGGAATTGGGGTACAGGATTCCTAGAGATGCCTTTCAAATAAAAAAATTATGTGATTTTTATAATTGTATGTAACATGTATGAGAGAAAGGTTAAATAGTACTTCTAATTGAATAGAACTTCTAATTGAACCTGGACATATTCTACTTTCAGCTACTGCTAACCTATTGCCACATAAAAGCTAAATTAATAGAAGAATGCCATAGTGCAGTCACAGATTAGGATGCTATTGCTGGAATCCTCGTGTTTCACTACTGTGTGGGTCATATATTAAAGAAATGCTGCTATATGATCCCTATCAGAATATTTAGCTGGCTAATTAAGCCAATTAGAATGACTTAAGGATACGTGTACTTAAAGTCTTGTTTAAACGTTTTTGCCTGGAAATGGCAAGCACACTCCTTCAGGTGGTGACACTAAACAAGCAGTATCAGTCACAGGGAACTGATAGGAGAATGGGTGTTACCACACTCCTGCTGGCCCCATTCCAGCTGGTCTCATGAGGCTCTATCTTCATGTTCAAATGCTTTCATACCTTCAACTGAGAGTGGCTAAAATAGAAGTGAGCTTAAGCAATGTGGTCTTCTCCATCCACCTCTTTCCTGTATCCAGCTGCACCGTTGAGAGATTCCATAAGAGACAGAATCAAGTCACAGGTGGTCACACCACAAATGAAATTGAGTGGAAAAGATAGAAAAGGGAGAATGATCTGAAAGCAGAGCATTTAAAGACTCACAAGGAGCTATGTGTATGTAAAACTGTGCGTACTGTAGATGGCCTGATTTGGTCCACTTGTGCTTTTAACCTGTCTGAATAGAAAAGATGAAATATGGTGCCGTTGTCGTTTTCTGGTGAAAAGCATGTAGCTATCCTACTTGAATTAGAGTTGAATGCAAGAACCCTTTCTGAACAGCGGCAGGCTGGGACTTCAGTTCCTGCTCTCCTGCTGCACGCTGTGCAGCTGCTGGAGCTTCAGAGCAAACAAGCAGGGGCTGGCTGGTACCGGCTTCCTGCTGCGCTCCACAGGTGGCACCAGTGGAAATTACCTGTGGCCTGCTTCCTGCCCTGGTGGGGGTGTGGAAATCAGCAGCGTGGGGGATGTACCTGTCAGTGGTTGATTGGTCTTTGCTTAGTGTGGTGCTGGTTTGGTGGATTGACTAGCAGGGCTGGGATACAAGATACTCATTTAATGCAGACTGTTGCTCCCTTTACTGATTGAGATGAGAGTGCCAAATATCTTGCTAAAAACAAAAACTTCAAACAAACTGAAGGCACTGAATGGCTGACTCTAGGCCATGATGTCAGTTGTCCCAGAGAGAAGCAGAGAGTAGAGGGTACACTCTTCAATAATGCACAACAACATGAGTACCATGTGCTTCTGCCAACAGACCACGGGCACGGAGGCCTGTAATGGGCTACTCTTGTTTGCTCTCAGCCTGCTGGTGTGTCTATGTTAGTCAGTTCTCTCATCTGTAAGCCAAAATTGGTGAATATTAGTTGTTTTCATTAGAAGCTTATAGGACAGATATAGCTTTCACTTTTCTTCTGTGATTATCAAATAACCTGCATACAGTTGGTGGGCTCCACCACCTGTTCTAGCTCCTTACATGTTCTGTTTTAAAATAGACACAAAGATGTCACTCAGGAGCCCAAAATAACTTACAGCTTTAGATGAGCTTGGTGTGAATGCTTGGGTGTTGCAAATGCTATCCCTGTGTACGTGAGAGGCTGTGCCTATGGCTAGGAGTCACAGCCTCTGGTGTGTTCTGTAAAACCTTTCTCTTCTCTTCTTCATATAGAAGATGACATTCTATTAAGACTGTGTGTCCAGCTAATGCCTTCACTGTTGTTTTGTTAAACAACAGTTCATTCCACTCAGGTTTCTTCTTTCTATCGACCAATAGGATTGTAGCACCTGTACTTCTCTGTGAACTTCCTGGTTGCTGTGTGCGATGTATCAGCATCTGTGCAGGGAGCAGTCCCACTTTCTGCTCTTATTGGCCGAGCACCAGAAGTAAATAACTTTCTTATTACTAGTATTAAAGTAGAATCATCTGAAAAGCCTAAGAGCCTAGTGTGCTGCAGGAAGCAACATCTTGAACTAGGACACCATCCTCCTGATGATTATCACTGTTCTGCCCATGAAACTTAGGTGCTAATGCTCTGTAACAATAGCAATTTTCCAACTGTTTCTCTGAAGCAAGCCAGTTGATTTTGGAAGAAAACCAGCCCATTAGGAACATAAATCTCATAATGCAAACAGCTATACCTTTTAACTATTTTCTTGCAGGCTGTAAGAATTTCTGAGAGTGTGCTAGTGCCTGTGCAGTGAAAATGTTTTGTGTTACATATGCTGTGGGGTGCTCAGATAACTCATCAGGACCAATTCCCACATGTGCATACACTTAACAAAGTAAAGGCCTAGCTACTCACAGGCTCTTTAGTTCCTTTTATTCTGGTAAATAAGAAAAAATGATTTAATTTAATAAATCTTTTCCAAATAACTAGCACATGCCTTGGAATATACTTAAATTCCAGCTTCTCTATGCAACTCTCTTCAATCTATCTTAATGTAATCTCTAAAAATTATGATGTTAAAACCAACCTTTGTTATTGACCACATATCAATTCCTTTTTATAAAGGAATCCTACTGTGATGGTCTGTTAGGGATCTCTGAGCCTAAAAAAGTACAGGTAAACCAATGCCTAATCAGTCTGAAACTGAACAACTCTTGCTTTTCCTGAGAGCATTCGCAGGTCTAATGAAATAATTCACCTTCCTTTACAGCTGCTTTATATAGAAACTTTCCTTGGTGGAACATTTTGACGATGCATCATGGCAGAAACTGAATTCTGTAAATCCACCTAGTCAAGCACATGAAAATGCTACTCCAGTTTTCTTTGTTTCACTGACTTCTACCTGGTGAATCTAGCCTACAATGACCTGCAGGGCTTGTGAGCAGGAATCTGGCACAGCAGAGCTCTGGGTGTTGGCTCTCTGCTCTGTAGCACCATAGCAATTTGGGAGTGGCTTTGTTTAATTAATAATCAAAATACACTTCCTGCTTTGAGTTTTATTAGGGAAGGCTAGAGAGAGCAGCTGTGGCTGGTAGTAGTAATGAGATTTAAGTATTATGAGAGGTGAACGAAAGATCCATTTCTGTTCATGAAGGATGATACTATTTTCTATTTGTGTGTATTTATGAAGGATGGTATTGCATTCTGAACATATTGGCCAACCATCCTCATGCAGTTCTCAGTAGCAAATCTTAGATGACTTCAAGTTAATGCTGGGTTTATTGTGCTAGTTAAACAGTAGCTCGCAGCTGAGTTATCCAAAGAATGTGGCTAGAGTTTTACTAACAAGATTTGAATTGGGTATAACACTAAATGCAAATAAAAGCTCCACCTATTTTAGTTTTGCTGTATCTTTCTTCGCATTTTAAGAATTCATTATTCTCTAGTTCATGCTAAGTCAATGTCAAAATCTCTTACGAAAGACCTAGCAATGCTTCTTTTCTCATTAGCTGTAGGCACCAATGCTGATATTTTGAAAACTCAGTGTGTATTTGGGGGCTCTAATAATAGCACTATTTCTTTGTGTTAGTGAAGGTGCTCCCTCTCTGCCAACACAGCTGCCTGTTCACAGCTTTTGCACCATGCATATCTCCAAATAACAGTGGAATCAGATTTAGGGCACTGCCATTCATTCATTTTTCATTTCATTCAAACTTTTGCAAAGCTGTGGCTTACTCAACCCTTTGGAATGGACAAACTGACAATCCAGAGAATTGCTTGCTGTCAACAAATGCGTTTACAACTACTAGTATAAAAAAATCTTAATGAAGTTTCCCTACAGGTTACTTTGCAGTAGAGCTACTCTGAAACACAAGAACAATACAGTAATATAAACACAACGTTTTGGAAAATGTTATTTGTGCCCAATATTTGAGGTACAGATCAAAAGATAGGATTTTTGCTTGTCAAGCTGTCATTTTGAAAAAAAAAAAAATCTGTTTGGGAATGGAGTTTTTTCAAAATTTCTCACACAAAAGAACTCAAAATTATCTAGAAAATTATTTGGGTTTACCTTCCCCATATGAAATTGTGTTGCAGAGCATTGCCTGTGCTGTCTCTAACTCCCGGAGATCTGTTAAGGTCTGGAAGCGTGAAGAATGCTTTAAGTGAAGGCAATGAATCATTCACAAAGTCAGTGCTTTACAAAGGATGTAACTAGGTAGGTAGTCTGGTGGCAGATCAGCTAGATGAAATAAGTCATAAGAAGGTGGTGGGCAAAAACATGACACAACAGATGAAATGGTAGAAGTACTTCTTCATAGGAGCCTTCTGCTCTTGGTAGAAAATAGGACAACAGAATTTTGCCCAGAGTAAAACTGAATTTTAGTGCTCCTCCAAGTGCAGCAAGGTTTTTGATGATATGAGAGCAAAAGATTTGTATTTTTTGAACCTTTGATTCGTTCCAACTGGAACTCCAGAACAAAACATCAGGGATCCTGGAGAAATTTTGGACTTGGTACTTGGGTCCACAAACCAGTTCTACAGCTGGTTCTTACTGCTAGTGAGTGTACACAGGATTGTTTTACCTGTGCTGGGGTTGCCAGAGCAGAGTGATGTTGTATGTGCACACTGCAGTGCATGCTGGAGGTATCAGCAGGTCACAACACAGGCATGTAAATGTTTGGTAAAGCTTCACCCTTGGAGTTAGAAATCTTAGCTTACACAATATGACACCAGGAGATATTTTAATCTCTGAAGGGATAAAATCAGCCTGTTTAACATTGAGGGTAGGATGGGAGATAGCAGAGTTCATACTGTCTTTTTGACAGGTGGAGTGCATCAGATTCTTAATTACAGATGGTCTGTTAATTTCATAGCCAGGTGCTTTCATGCTTATCTGCATCATCCATCACTTCTGCTGAGTCACTGGAGAACATACTCTTTATTCTTGGATGAGCTTTGTTATATTTCTGGGTACCCCTTCAGGCTACAAGAAGAGTTTCACTTCTGCTAGATGTGGTGTTAAGGTTAAGCCAGCAGGTGTGCCTGTGGGTCACGTGTAAATGCTCAGTTCTGCCCTGGTTCCTGGCCAATTTTTGTAACAGAGCTGAGGCACCAGCCAAGGGTGAGATTTTGTCCCACGCCCTGAATGACGTGAGGGTATGACAATATATGTATGATTACAGGTCTTAGTTTTAAGATGATGTGGCAAGGCAAACTTCTTATTACTTACCTCACATATTTTAATTCCTTGCTGTTTTTAATTTTTCCGGATAGTGAAGATAGCAACAACCTTTGAAAAGCTCTTCTTGTGGCATGGAATGTGGATGTTAATTTATGCAAGTGATGGAGCATCTATGTGTTTATGCATTCTGATACAGGATGTGCTGCAGAAGTGTCCTGGAACCACCTTCCTCTTAATTCCTCATTTTAGCTCTCTTGAAAAGTTAATTGGATAGAGTTTCTCAGTTTAAGCTGTAGCTTGGCTTATGTTTCAGCTTGGTTTAATGACCAGTCTATATATATCTAATCAGGAGGTGACCTAGGTCAAATAATATGTCTGCTGCAAATTTTGTTCTATTTGCAGTGTGTTTTGTTAAATTGATAGCAAATCTGTTTAGAACTCCTGCTGTGCAAGCCCCTTTCAAAACACTTCTACCAGAAGAGTGATTTTGTGTTAGAATGTGAATGATTGCCTCCCTATTTCTTATCACCTTAATGTTTTCAAATACAGTTTCAGGGCTAATGTATAGCCTTTCTATGTATCTATGAAGGTTTCTGTTTCTCAAGCTGCTACTAATTTAAGTTTCAGAGAACTTCCTTTTGCCTTAAGCAGTTATTTATAGGCTTAGATTTAAATAACTTACTCTAAATTTCAGCACTGTGCGAAATCTCGTTAACTCCTTTTCCTTTTCCCTTTCCTGTTTCTAACCACTGCAAATCCACGTGTGTCATTAACACCTACTCTAAGAGTTTCAAATTACTGCATCTGTCTGTTGGATCTGCTTTTTATTTTTTTTTTGTTTTAACATCAATCTGAGTGTAATTATCCATATGAAGACTGAACAGAAAGGTCAAGGGGTCTTGCTGAAGCGTGATACAGTAGGCCTCCTTCAGTTAATGTTCAGGAATGGGAAACAAACTTTCTTCATGGCCATTTCAAACATTTGATATCTGTTAACTTCGCTGCTGGCTGTAGCAAAATTGAAAAGCATTGCCAACTGTGCTGATTTCTTTGTGCATAGTGATGTCATTCAACTGGGAGTATTTTCATTGCTATCAACAGCCAACCTTCAGTGCTAGCAACAAGCAGTGCCATCAGTGATGCTACCTTGAGGACGAATGACAAAGCAGAGTGAATACCTGCTCACCTATGGTTAAATCTACTCCAAACAAACAAGCCATGCCGGAGAAGTGGGCTACTAGGTGGCGAGGCCTCCTATGGCCATTCATTGTGAAAGGTTCATGACATGGCCAGTGGTGCAAGGAGATGGCTGCTGTTCTGGCTGGGGGGTGTCTTACAATAGTAAGACCCTAGCTATTTTTCACTTTTCTGCTTCTTTGATATTAATATGATGCTTTTCTCTTCCACCCCATAATATTATAGACTTGAAGGGAACACAAGAATCAGCACATCCTGTTAAATAAAATGGCAGGGAATGCTGCTGAATGCTTGGTCGCTCTTACTGTATTGTTTGCAGGCTCTCTTGCATTGGAACGATTTAGGAGGGCTTTGGTCCCTCATCTGGTCAAGTCAAGTTCACTGATGAAGGTAAGGCCCTGCTGGGCACTCAGTGGAATTATTGTGTGTGGAAAATAATCAAGGGGCAGTCCCTCCTGCACAGATTTACTTTGTGTAAGCTGGCCTGGAGGGAGAGAGCAATTGTCAGTGCATCCCCTGTGTATCTGCTTCTGCAGAGGGAGGGGGCTGGGTTTGCCTATCTGCGTGGATTCCCTCAGACAAAGGGAGGATGAGCAGAACCCTGCTGTGCATAGGATCATTGATGAAGTTGTGATGATTGCTGACAGCTCTTTCTGTCTCTTCCATACTGGAGCATGCTGGAGGAAGAAACATGTGGTCAGGATGGTGACCCATGCGCACACATGGTGTGAACTTCCTACAGTGCAGGAAAGGATGCTGTTATCTCCTGCAAGCCTCACAGAAGCAGCTGCAGCCAGATTTGACATGAGTAACCTTGAGCAATTGCTCAGTGCAGTCTGCAGTGAATAACTGCATTGTGAAGGGGTTTGGCTTGCTTGTGTTCCCACTGGTGCTTCAAAAAGAAGGCTCTGAAGGTAAACAAAGATGAATAGAATTAGTAACATAATAGCCAGAGAGTGACAAACAAATGTTCAGCAACAATTGAAACTCTTTACAAGGATCAGAAGTTTACCCTCAATGATATATGCCCATGTCTTTGCTATTCCATTTGTGCTGCTCACCTTTTCACAGAGAAAAAGAATGTTTTGAGCTAAAAGCTCAGAATCTTACCAAAAACCTTACCCAAGATTGAATATATTATTTTCTATGGCTTTTTTTTTTTTTTTTTTTTTTTATGATTGTGAAAATTCCTTTGGTTCATTATCAATAAAAAAATATTTGTCTCGTTGATGAAGTAATGTTAAGCTTACTATTGAAAAGAGAACAACTGGGGAAGTACTTTGTAATTTGCACCCCTGGACAGTATGAACTGCCCATTTAAGCTTCATTTACTAGTTAAATTAATCCAAGAGGCCTTATTTGGCTGTGGCCGTAGTTTCTTTTGTCTTGGTCCTGAGAAGGTCAGGCACACCCAGCCTGTGTGAGGAAGTTGCATGGTCTGGTGATGTGGGAGGGAACAAACCCTGAATGCTGTTAATGAAGAGGCCAAATTTCCAAGCTCCTCCCTAGCAAATCTGCGTTGTAGCTTCTTCATTGTTCCTATGCAGTCTCTCAAATTCAAGCTTACCTTTGACATTACTACCTTCTTATTTTTCCTCATAAATTAGGAAAGGATGCAAAGTTTAAGTAGTCAGAAAAGGCTACAGTGACCAAGAGGGTTGAGATATGAATGCTCTTTATAAAATGAAAGAAGAAATGTATCACTTATTTTTGTTAATATCCAATACTTTGCAGTAAATTAACTAAAATAATGGCTTAATAATATGGGCTACGAAATAATTTATCTTGCACACCTCTAGTCTCTCTTGCTGTCTTATCCAAAGAACGGGCTGAAATGGAAAGTTGAATTTGTGTGATAAATGTGGTTTTGTCAAGACAAAAGGGGAAAAAAAAAACCATCTGTAGGAAGATAAACTTTTTTTTTTTTTTTTTTTTTTTTCAAATTTAGCTCATGCGTAGCTTGGCTGTTCCCTTTGATTTTATGTAGTACTGTAATTTGTGTTGTAGAGCAATGTGGCACTGTGAAATACTGTAGGAGTTGACGTGGCTGCCTCAACCTCCTCATGGTGTAACTGTCAGCTTGTTGCTTATTAAGGGAAGCAATTATTGCCATCTTTTCTGCTGAGGCAATACAACATTAGCAGATATATTTGATGCATTTGATTGCTGTCTACTGGTTAGGTCTGCTTTCTTGTCATTGGCTGAAAAATATGCCTGCCTGCTTGATATATTTAATCTACAGTGGGCTTTTATACTGGGCTCACTTAAGCTCTTTTAACATGTATGTGAAGAGATCTTAGTAGCCAGACCAATGTCCAGATTGTCTTAGTGTCATCCCAAATGTCTCAGACTTACAGAACAGATTCTTTAAATCTTTAAATCTAGTGGAATCACTAAAACTAGGGTGAGGATATTCAGCTTAGGTGGTGACATGCCCTTTGAACAGAAGACTGAGATGACTTGTGCTTTCCAGTAAAAGCCTTCAATAGATGGCAAAAATTCTTTAATTACCTCTTATCTTACACCACTTTGTATCTAAAAGGAATCTCTAATTCAGAATGTACTCTCACCTAGTTGTCAGCTTACAAAGTTGAAGTCATATTTTCTATTTAATGAGCTAATTCCTATCTTCTTTTTTATTCTGGTTCCATAAAGCCAAACTTATACAGGAGATGAGTTTGAATTTTTTTTTAATCGTCTTGGTAAGTACATGTAAAACTGTAGATAAATTTTGTTCCACTGAGAGGTGTATAAAGGGGTAATTAAAACTAACATTTATCAAGAGGATGTGGCCTTTCTACATCAAGATTTTTATCAGTTGAGATTATAACTACTCCCACAATTTAACTGCAGAAACATATGTAGAATGTGCTCAATGAATGTGCAAGCACAGTTTTATGCTTTATGTTTTATGGGCAGTAAGATCAGTAATTCAGTATACTACCATCCACTGCAGAAGAGAAAACATTACAAGTATGTGCCTAAATTGAATTGAAAAGTGCCTAAAAATATTTGATGTGCAGGTATAAGTCCCTGAGGCACTTTGCTTGCCTGGTCCTTCTATGCTCCCGTACACCCACCTTCAGAAAAATATGTGCACCTCAGTGCATTTGTCCTAATTCAGGCACTATATACAAATAATGTTATGACTTTAGAGTAATAGTATTAATCTAGCAGAAGAAAACTTGTAAGCAATCCTCATGACTTGGATGGTAACTAGCTGCACGCTCAAGACCAAAGCTCTCCTCTGAGTCAATCACTGTTCTCCAAACAGAATTTAGCTTAATGTCTGTGATAGGAGTTGATGTGTTCACAGTTGGACTAGATAATCTTAGAGGTCTTTTACAACCTTAATGATTCTATGATATTGTGCTGTCTCTTTAGTCCTGTAGCCAGCTGTGAGCTGTAGTGAATACTCTGGCTTTAAACTTGAGCCTTTCCTTGGAGGCCAACTAGCATTCAGCTATTTGGTAAATTTCTGATAAGTTTGTAATAATCAAGGAATTTTGATAATTGTTTAATCATGTATAAAATAAACCAAGTAATACTGTATAGCAACTACCATATTTTCCTTTCATCTAAGCAGAGCCAATACCATTTACCAGGGCAGGTATATTTTACTTATACTGGTATATACAGTGTGAGCTGTATAATTCTAAAAAAGGGGAAACGTGTTCATATAAGTCTAAGTGCTGCTGTTGTGGGCATATTCATTTTTTCTACTGGACAAAAGATAAGCACAGTTCCCATGGACGGCAGCCATTGTCCAGCATGCGTTTTTAATAAATAATATGACTGCCTACATCAGACAGAGAGAATAAGATTTCATGCAGTTTCCCATTTTCAGGGCTGTCTTTTCCCAGAATGATGCTTGGGGAACATTTTGATGTCAGAGCCACTTTCCAGTAGAGAAGTAAGAGCATCTCAAAACTGCATCAGTTGCTGCACTTCTGATCCCTTGGCAGCAGCCCCAAAGCTTGGATCTGGGATTCTCTGTGTTTGCATCTGTCCTGTTCCCTATCCTTCAGACCAAGTTTTGCTCTTGTCTGATAGGACTGTCTGCTCACTGTACTCCCACAGTGATTTGAGTGATCACGAAACACTGAATTTCTTGACCTACCCCTTCTAGTAAGCTTTCCTAATGGAAAATGTCATTTATTTAGAATGAAAGGATTACAGAGACCATGAATTTGATATATAAAATAATCAGCTGCAATGGAGGTAACAGTCGCATCTGAAAGTTGCAGAGTATATGCGGCTGGAAGGGACCCTCTGGAGACCTAGGTTAACCTTCCCTGATAACCACTGAATTTGTGATTCAGGTCCTCCACCACAAGGACCAGATTCATAATGGTGCCTTATCAGCAGCCATTGTCTTCATGCATACCCTTGGGGTGGGCTCCTTCATCACTGTTTTGTTGGTTTGTAAGTCCCTTGTTTGTCCATCTCATCCAACAAGAACACGTGTCCATGAAAATGGTATTAGTATTCAAAATTTATTGTGGTATGAGGAGAAATCTAAAGTGTTATTGTGTAATATGTTATAAAGAAACTAACTTTTATAAGAGTACACTTTAAGGTGAGGACAAGGGCTATTTTTGGAAGCTCATGATGTGCAAATAGTTTCTGCTGATAATATTAAACAGGAGTCTTAAAGAGCAGCAATCATTTTTTTCCCCCATGTAACAGCATGAAAAGCAATCAGTACTTCTACATATGAAATACCCTTGGAGTATACGTTTTTAATTTTATGTTTTATTGTTGTGATTAGCCAATGCATTCAGAATTTTTATATATGCAAAGATTAATTTTTTTTCCTTTTCTGTTTTAAATTATTCTTACGGAAGATTTTACCTGTTTTTCAACTTCACTGTTTTAAAATAAGGTTATCAACCTGACGTCTTTTTTGGAAATTTGCCTCTATGTTTACAGTGTAGTTTGAACATTTCTGGGATTTAGCAGCATATAGTCACAGACAAGTTGAATCTACATTACTGTAGTGTCAAAAAATTTACTGGCACTGTCAGGTTTTAATATTGTCGACCTTGAAACCACAGTGTCTTCTTTAATTATAGCTTTACCTGGAGAAATGGCAGCTACTTTAAGATATCTAGCGCTGTCGAATTATCTGTTTACTACAAATATTTCTGGAATTTACTCTTTCTCAAGGACATTGTTACTTCTAGGTTTGTTTATGGCTCAGCAGAGCAAGTCGTGAAATTATATAGCATGGGGAGAATTTTCTTTAGCTTTCTTGGTGAGTCATTCTTTCTCCAACAGAAGGACACGTATCCTTTGGTTTGCTTCAGTGTAAGAAGGAAGTTCTTTATGCTCTAAGGCATTTGTTATAAAATTGAGGTTCCTGTCTTGTTTACCTTAGCACAGTGTCTTTTTCCCCTTAATTACAAAAGTTCAGATGACCACGGTGAGAAAGAAGCTGTGTGAATTACTTTGAGCTTATTTTCATTCTTATCAACTGGATAAATGCACCTTCAGTTCTTTGCCCTGCTACATGCCCTTTGTGTGGTCTTAACCTGCCTATGTTTTAGTTCCTTGTATACAAAAGCTTGGATAACTAAACATCCTTGGCTCTTGGAACTCTTTTCAGGGTAAATGACTAAAAGTTCCGTAAGTCTCTTGAATGCTACTCACTTACCATTGGGAACCTTCAGGCATACCAGACTGTGGATAACAGCCACGCCTAATGTTTAAGCTGTCTAGTCCTTTGTCCTTCAGGGATGCCCTGTAGCTGTACTTGGGGTGGTACAAGTTCAGTTTACCTCCTATGCAGTCAACACATTTGGTCAGGAAAGGCAGCCTTGAGGAATCCGTGAGAGCAATGCTAGTGTTAATGTAGTACCATGTAAGTACCTGGGGTGCTTATTTGCACTGTAGCATTCTGGAAATATATCATGAAAACTACTTATTCAAAATCTTCACTAGACATCAACAATGTTGTTTCTTGACTCTTCAAAATAAGAAACAACAAAACAGTCTCTAAAGCTTTCCTTCTGTTTAGAGGAATTCTTCCATATCCGATATCTTTAGATGAAGAAAGCTAAACAACCTGAAATATGTTTTCATTGGAATGAGGTTTTCTATGTATTAATTTGTTTAGTTAGTAAATAAGAAAGGGCATTCTTCCAATGAAGTAAAGATCAGGTTTCCAGATCTAGTGAAACTGCTGGGCTGATTCTGAAGTTTTGTTGAATCAGTCTGGGCTGATTGGTGAAGTCATCGAAGTCTGTAAGAGGTTTTTCATGTGATGTAGGCATTTTTGTCATTTCTCATTAAGGACAAGACTATATGAATTAATGAGAACTAAAGTCACTTAGGCCATAATGGAATGGTTATTCCAGTTTGGTTAAAGTTACTCCTCAGGAGCATGTATGTGTGAGAATATTTGATAGTGATGAGGTATACTGTATGTGGAATTGTATTACAAATGAAGTGGTGGATACCGGTTCCATGATTTGCTTGTAGAAATATTTTAGAACTGTGTGAAAATCACAGCTCTGGCAGACAGGGCATGCAAAGCAGTAATGAGTGACCCTCAGTATGCATGGAAAATTATCAGAAGATATGATTGATCTTTTAAAAATATTTTTAGTCTCTTTCCTGAAGCAAAAACCAAGTCTAAGCACAGAAAAACAAATATGGAGGAAAGCTGTCTTGAGCATTATATTCCTGAAAAAATTGTTACATATGACATCTTCTCTCTTTCCTACTGGTCATTTATAGACAAGAGTTGATTTGATGAACAACTATTTAAGAATAATTGGAATTGGAATTACATGGAAATTTGAAAATGCAGTTCTTGATATGAATGTTTGAACAGAAGAATCTGAGATGGTGATGAGTACCATGAGCACCCTGAACAGCAAGGAAAAGGTATGAATATTTAAATTGTTAATTCTGAGATATAGTCGTGGAAGAACAAATATTCCTCCATGTCTCATTTGTGTTAGTGGACTTTGGAATTTCTGTGGAGATTTTGTCTCCTTTTCACTCATACTATGGCACTATAGAAAGCAAGGGAAAAAAGAAACGGAAGCACAGCAATGACTTGGCTGAATGTGTGGAAGACACCTCAGCATTTGGAAATTTCTCTGTGTCAGACTTTGGCAAGAACACGTATAATACATGAAACAGTCCAAAGTACATAGGCTTTATTTTGCAAGATCACATTTCTTTTGCTGTTTAAGTGCTGAGGTGTCCTACAGTCTCTCGTCTCCATGGTACATAAAGGTATGGTGGCTTTTCTTTTGTTCTGGTCCACTGCAAATATTTGCACACTGGGAAATGTTTTAGCTCTGCAGACCAATACATCAGCCATCTGCCTAGAAAAGCCCACGCCTTTCTGCTTTGAGACGGATACATAGAGGGAGGATCCTGTTCTGTAGGCTTCCAGATTCTTGTGCCTCACCTCTCTGACGTTAAGTCCACGTTTGTTTGACTATGCTTTGTCTGATTTCAACAGATAACTCCCAACAGTGAAATAGGTATGAATATGTGAGCAGGTGGCAATAGAGTTTGTTTTCCAGAATGTATTGTGGTCGTAGTAAAGGGAGAAGCCAGAAGAATTTTACACATAACATTTGCTTCCATAATGTATATATGTTACTACTGGGATCCATAGGTGTAGAATACAAGATCTGAATTCTGTAGAGTACGTAATCTACACAGGTAGGCTTTCACAGCATTAGATCCTTATATAATAACTGAATGATTCTTTGTAAAAATAACTGCTGCTCTTACACAGAAGTTTCCTGTCTTTTCCTCTCCTTCTTTAGCTCTAAGCTGAACAGCAGTAGTTAAATAAAGCTGGTTGTTGTAGATCCAGTTGACCAAGAAACAAAAGGAACATTTTTCCAATGAATATGAAGAGATGTAAGCAAAGCATGTGAATAAAGATCTGCCCACTATTATTGTGACTGTTGTTGCATGCCAACAGAGAAGGGAATAGCATCTCATGCCACTCACTTGAGAAGAAAAAAGGAGGAAAGAATAACGTTGGGTCTGCTGTTGCACAGGCTACAAATATATTATCTTGTTCCTGACCAGAAAGAATTTAATCTGAGGTCTGTGTTTATGTTCCATCAGGAGAAATATTACCTAGCAAAGATGAGAGGGCAGAAATATAGTAGCAACTGTCAAATTGAGGGTGAATGTTAAGCTAAGCCGTGAACAGAGAAAGTATTGTACAACATCCACAGTGTTTTCTACCTGAATATCTAGCTCCACCAAAAGGACTGGATCTGAATCTTTAAATATCACAAGGATTTAGTCCCATTTCTTGAGGCTACAACTGAGAACAGATTTCAGCCTGATACCTATAAGGATCTGAGAAGTGAAAGGAGAGAAATCCCATTTTCATTTAAGCCTATGATAAAGAATTCTCTAAAAGCAGACCAGTTATGATTTCAACTAAATGGTCCCACTGAATCGTGACGACTGAGTTACTGTGTTGTGTGCCTATGTATGCTGTGTCTTCCCTCTCCTTAGTATAGTAATGTAATTTGGGTCCGATCAGTGGCCAGCAATCAGCTCAAATTCAGGCCACAGATATATGCATTTGTTTCTTCTTCAAATGGGAAATGAGTTAAAATGCTCATCCACTGTACAATCCCAAAGGAGCCCTCAGCATATTCGTATTCTTTTGCTTTTTTGTATGTGATGCTTCCCTTCCTACACTGGAAAGCTAATGGAGCACAAATGCAGCCTTCCCTTAAATATCCACCTAGAGCCTGGAACCTTCATATTCTGGACCTTAAATAGGTGAAGGAGGCACTGCCTTATAGAATAAATAGCTCACATTTTATTTCCAACCCAAGTTAGAACAGGAGTTGTTTCAAGTCAGTGTTTTTCATGACCTCATCCAATAATTTTGAAAGCAAAGAGAGGAAAAATCTGCAAAAGAATAAGAACTTTCTGCCTACTTTTTGTTTATATTCTGAATCTACCATACTTCAGTGTTTCAGAAGTTGTTCTGTCCTGTGCTTCTCTCCAAAGTAAATCTTCTCTTGACCCTATTTTGCGAATGCTGTCACAGCTATCCTGTGTCATCTCTGGCAGCTTGCTCCATCCTTTTCTCCTAAACATCTCTGACATGCTTAAGATAGGGAGTGCCCACAAGTCTGGGAAGTGTTGTCAAATCTGGAATAGATATGAACATAAATGAGATAAACACAGAGGGGATGTAATTACTAGTTTAATTTTGTTTCCAGCATTTTCCCTTGATTATCAAGAAAATATACTGCTAAGATGAATATATATATTTTTTCTTTTATTATTTGTTCCACAGGTCATTTATCACCCTCTGTTGGAGTATACATCCAAATTTCACATAGCTATGAAAACAGGTGCAATATATTTCTTTTATGACACATTAATACTCAGTATTGTAAGTTACTATAGTTGTCCTGCAGAGGATTATCCTTCATACATGCGTTTAGGTGACGTCAGAGGAAATGGCAGGTAACAGAGATAAGTGACACTTGTGCCTCGCACAGAACATCACATTGTTGCACTTTTTCCAGATGGATGACTTACGACTTTGCTGTAGTGAAGGAGCATATCATAGGCATAGGAAAATATTGTTACATAAAATAGATGTCTACCCTTCCATATGGTGATCTTGGGAGACTTTGTGTAAAAGAGTTTGTATATGCAGATTCCCTCACCATGCTTCCACTATGATGTTTGTATTGGGAGCTACAGAAGGAAGGACCTTTTGAAAGTGCCATTTAAAAGAAAAGGGCTAGGAAAAGCCTACTAATTTTTCCCGTACCAGACTTTACAAGCATGACTAGCCTCAGGTGTGGAGTTCCAGAATTATCTCCTTCCATCTCTCTTGCGTCACTGCATTTTTATCATGGCAAAACCTGTAGTTGCTATTTGATGACTATCACCTCACAGAAACCCCATGTTCAGCAAGAAATATGTTCTGTTTTCAGCTATCATGATAATAACTAAAGAGTGATACAGAAGAAAGCAAATCCTAGATCTGAGTTTTTTTTTCTCTATTAGGTATTCCAAAATCTACAGCAAAAGCCTTCCATCTGATTTGCCAGCAATATTCCTTTAATGAGAAATAAGCACATAAAATTGTGTCATACTAAAGATTTACAAGCTACATGAAATAAAAAATTGGAGGTGAGATGTAGCTAATAACTTACATCATTGTATTGTAAATAGACATCAAGTATTGGCTATAGCTCTTGATTGGAAGTTGTAGCTGACAATAAAGCTACTGTTCAGTTGATAATATACAGCTCAAAGTTGCTTGCTCCTTGAACCATCACTTTCAGTTATTCAGGTAGCTAACTCCACTTCAAAGTGTTTGATAGATTTCTTCTCTGTTTCCCAAATTGTAATGGTAGCCTCCTTTATTTCCTCTTCAAATCATACTTTCTCATGAAATCTGGTTTACCTGGTTGGTTAGAGTTCAAAGAGATAGCAGAGAAAGAAGCTAAATAAATGCTTTAAAATGTTGGAATTCTTGGCGCAGCTTCACCTTCTAGAGGCTATGAACATTTCACTGTTGCTTACAATTCTGTCTGAATGAGGCGTAGTGCTTTCTTCATGTTCTCTATTACTGAAAGAAAAATAAGTAACTGTAAAATATACTCAATGCATTTTGATTAGTACATTCTTCACATTGAAATTAATGCAGGATTATGTATTTTAGTGGTTCCTATGTAAATATTCCGGCATCGATACTAAAGCTGAAGGCAAAAAGTGTTGTGAATCAAAATGTAAGGAGTTGAGTATTGTCGAATCCCTTTTGCTTCAGCAATCGTGATAATCAGATGTGACATGCATATTTGATGTGAGATACTGCATGGGTTTCAGATAAAGGTACAGAGTACTAGTTCAACCTGAAAAATCACATTCCTTTTTGAAATATGGGTAACAAGCTTTTTTTTTTTTTTTTTCCCAGTCCCCTCCCACCTCTGCCTATTAACATTGCGTAGTTGGATACCTTTGAGCACAGTGACTCTCACCATTCACCAGCAAACAGCTCAGGTCTTGGTCCTGAAATTTCTCATCCGTGATCTTTCAACTCATATCACCTGAGTAGACCCAATAAATCCATTGGGACAATAGATGTGCTTAAGTGTTTGCTAGAACAGGTTAGACGCTGTAAATTACTGTTAAGTGCTCGCAAACATTCTTTATTCATTACTTCGAGATCTTAACTTCTCAAACACAGACGATTGGCATGGTGTGCATCTGGCTGCTTACAGTACGAAATGCAGAGTAACACAACAAAATAGGCACTTACAGAACGGTATGTCTTGTGGTTCGTAAGTGTACAGCCGATTAGAGTATCTTCCTGTGATATCAGCTCTCACCGTGAGAGATGGGTCTGAAAAAGAAACTGTGTTAATCGCTGCTTTCCACAACAGCGGAGGGCGATGCCCATAGCACAGCCCTGTTTTTGAGAAGTTCTGATTTTGCCAGCCACAAAGTGCGAGGCTGTTACGCTCTGTTCCAACCAACTGTTTTTTATGTGGAGAAATCTTAAACAAAAGCTAATGCTCAGTTTTATATTACACGGCTATTTTTAAGAGATTGGTTACACATATGTTTTGTCCATACTTGAAGAAAACCATCCTGTTTTACAAGTTCTGGGGTTACTCTGGGAGAGGCAGTCTGACTGGATGCACAAATAATGAGGGTCATGCATAATTAATGTAACATTATCATGTTACCTAAAGACCAGGACTAAGGTCTTGTGATTCTTACTGTTTCCATTACAGGAGAAAATGGTTGTAAATACTGAACTAGTTCCCCTGCCGGGCTTTCTGTTAACTAATCACCTGACTTCTTTTACTACCTTGCTCTGAGCAGGGGCTTCATCTCACCTACCTTTGATGCCTGTACAGTCAGTGAAAGGGAACATGAACTGTGGGGCATGATTTACTTGATATATTTCAGAAGTCAACTTTACAATGCAATAGATCATTGCTTAGATTCTGTTGACTGTTGACTTGCTCTGTGGTAAGGTCTGCACTGTAGATGTGTACATTCAGTCTGATATTTGACAGCTCTGTCTAAGCTTTGTTCCTAACTGCACTTGCAAAAGCACAGAGAGCTAACAGGGGCTGACAGATGCCCAGATGCTAACAGATATTTAAGCACCTTGCTCCCAAATGCAAATGAGGTACCCTTCAGAACATACCTATAACCTGAGGAAGTTTACAGGGGCTGAAGCCTGTGACAGAATGAGAACTGAACTCAGGTGTGCCAAATTCCATACTATTGCCATGGTAAAGACAAATTCTGAGCTATTTTCTTTTTGCAAAATAATTTGTCTTGATGTTTCTGGAGAATGACACTGGCATAGATTCAGAGATCACATCTTCAGAAGATTCATAAGTACTGTACATACCTATGAACATGATTCGAGGCACGTATTGTCCATCAGGTGACAGGTTTTTATCTGTGGTTTCATGCTGGCAGAGAAATTAAAGCTAATTATTAAAATATTCCTATAAATTTAGCTGAAGTAGCATCACTTGTGAACAGTCTTATACCAGAGGACAAAAATACAGACGGTGTACATACACACATAAATGCATATATGAGGGCTGCTCTGAAAGTAATGCTTCCTATTTTATTGTGTTGGTCCATGACATCAAAGATGGATGCTGGTGATGTGGCAGTAGAAGCTAAACCTTCGCACCAGTGTTCCACTACATTTTGTTGCAACAGATGGCAGTAGAGACAGTCTGACAGAATGGCATCTGTTGAGAAGTGCATGAGAGGCAAAGGTGTGTTCCATGCAGAAAAAATTACACCTCTTGACATTCATTAACACTTGCTGAACTGTTATGGACAAAAACAGTGGATGTGAGCACAGTGAGGCATCAGGTGGTGTGTTTCAGCAGTGGCAACAAAAGTATGAAAGACAAGCAATGGTCTGGATAGCCATGCAGATTTTTATGGCTGTAGCATGCAGGCTCTTGTTTATTGCTGGTGAAAATGCATAGCTAATGGTGGTGACTACGTTGAGAAATAGTTGTTTTTAGCTGAGAATTTGCTTTATCAAACAGTGTAAATGTACCTTTTGTATTGTTGTAATTTCCATGGAAAAAAATGGGAGGCATTACTTTAAGAGCCATCTACGTAAATATGTTTAACTGAAATGCCAGATATACTTAGCTAAAATATGAAAAAGTAAGACAAGAAAACACAGACCAAAAAGAGCTACCAGACAAACCTCCCCAAACCTTTCTTACCATGAGATTCAGCATAATGAAACTATCTTGGGCCATTTCTTGTATCTCTTCATTTTCAGCAAAAGCTTTCTTCAGTGCTAGAAAAGACAGGAATATTTTTAAGTCCATTGTAGATGTTGCCTTTCCTTCAGTGTTTAGGCACCGAAGACTGGTCCCATCATTCCTGCCTCTGCTCATTTACATTCCTAGGAGACACTTTTGGGATCTATCCTGGCTTTATGGTTTTTGATCTGTGTGTCAGTGCAACCTTCTAGCTATGAAAATGGAAGCTCTTTTCTGTCATTTACGAAGCCTGTAGTTTCAGCAGATAATGTCTCAGTTTGACAAAAGTGCATTATTCTCAGAAAATTCAGTTTCAGTTATCTTGTCCTTATCTCCTTCTCAAGTTACCATTTTAGGAAAGCCAAGCATTGTTAAATGTGTTCGATGAGTCAGTAGCAAATATGTGTCTTTAAATTGACAGGTGTTTAATCAGAGATAGCAGGACAGTAGCACTAAACGTTTTTCGTGTTCATTTTTTGAGTAGATTCACAATGACTTTTTTGTAAATAACGAATTCTTAGCTTTTCAACTACAGTTTCATGCACTTAAGGAATTTTGAGTAAATTCAACAAATATATAAATAGTTGTGTTTTCTTAAAAAGATGTTTACAAAAATTTAACACTGAAAAAATCAAAATTACCTTGGCAGTATTGACAGTCTTCCAAATGATGAATGACCATCAGTGGCTTGTTACTTTATTAATAATAATAAAACATGTAGTTAGTTTATTTGAAAAGAATGAAAATAAGTGATTTTGCTAGTAGGTTGGAAAAGACAAATTGCATTTCATTTCCTGTTAAATCTCATTGAAACCTAACAGGCATTCTGTGAGGGATGATAGACATTTCTGTGCAAGAAAAAAGGGATGCTAGAGAAAGAAATAGAGAAGTGGAGTTCCTGTGTCTAGATAGCTTTTCTAAAGTAAAAGTCTACAAGAATGGTAGAGTGGTCTTCTGTGATGGTGTTTTGTTTTTTTTATTTCATTACAGTATATTGAGGGGTGACAATATAATTAATAAAGGTGTCTTTCAATACTATTTTTTAATTTCTTACCTTTTTTTTGCTTGATAAAGCCCTTCTTCATAAGTTTGTACCCATGTTATTTCATCTCCCCAACCTACAAATATAATAAAATGGTTAATACTTGGCTAGGTAAGTAATTCATAAGGAACTACATTTCTTACCTTGGTCAATAGCTGTACACAAATAGATTTTTGTTCAAAGCTTACCAAGCATTGTAGATATATTAATCCTACATCTGCTAATAAATGTATCAGAATATTAAAAAATAAACCAACAAAACAAACAAGCAAAAACAATCAAAATACCTCAGCTGACTGACTACCCAGTGCAAGTCCTTTGATACACTCAATAGAACTCTTTCTGAATACTTAGTGCTCCCTAAATTGGTGACAAAATTCTTTATACCTTCATATTTTCTCTTCATGTTGTCTGCTCTGTATTTTATTTCGATGCTGGGGGCTTAAAGAGAAAGCTGGCTCAAAAAAGTGAGAGAGAAAATTTAATACAACAAATGAAATAAAATCAATTTTAATGTGACTGTTCTTAAAAGAGTTTTAAGCCTGACTCCTGAGTTAAGAATTTCAGTCTCTGGAGTTGCAAGTACTTCAGTTAATTAAATAATTTAGTTAAAGAAAGGCTGTTAGATAAAAATCTCCATCAAAATAAAATCCTAATGAGTCTTCACTGCTCATCCATTGAACTCAAAAAGCAGATCGTCTTGTTGGTTTCGTGCCTTCAAATCCCAAAGATGCCAGCCCCTGTGAAGTAGCTCCCCATCTTCTTGTCAGTGGGGCATTTGACTGGGATGCTATAGACCATCCCTTCTTTCAGAAGACTTATTTCATTTTCACATCTGTCTGATTTTTGATGGGGTTCTAGCTTGTTTGACCAGTGGGTTCCCAGGCTGAAATCAACTGTTGACATAGACAGTGGCAGAGAGGAGTCAGTTGGGTTCATTTTACAGCAGGATTAAGTATTCCCTCTCAATCTGTTATAATTGGAGGTAATGTTCTGAGTGGGAAAAATTAATTCTGATCTAGTCAAGACAGGCAATAGATGCCAGACTGGATATAAACTTTCTCCACGGGTACCGCTTGTGGAAAGTGATTTGACACTTCTCTTTGTTTTGTCTAGGGATGAGACAATTTTATATTGTATATACAATGGGTTTCATATGGAAAAGCACTTATTCTTGTTTTTGCTATTTTATGAAGCCTTTTGATTTCCCTGTTATTTTATATATATATATACATATATATATATATATATATATATATGGAATATGGAATAATTTCAAACTTCACTAAAACTATACTTCCTACAACTGATCTGTTTCAATGCTGCCTAAACACCCCTCAAGTACCTGGCCTCAGATGGGGCTTTTGTGAATGCAGGGCTTTGTCAAGGTTTCATGTGGGAGGAACTCAGAGGTGAGCCATGGATGCTTTGTAGGCTTTGCACAAGTTGCAGGGGAGCTCAGGGAAACTGCTGGAGACATTCTGAGGTGACTAGGTGTGAAAAGAGAAGGAAGGCTGAGAAGATGGAAGGAGCTATTTTTCTATACAATTTCCTTGTTCAGACATAAAAATGTTAAAATACAGTCTTCCTTTAACATCCAGGTGGAAAATTATGCACCACTAAGGAAGTGTGAGTGTGACTATCTGATAAGAGGGAAAACAAAAGGAAATTAAGGACCAGTCAGTAAATAAATAAATATCCCTAATGGTTGAGACTGTTACTCTGTGGACAAAAATGGATCTGTAGAAAAAAATTTCATTTGAGACTGAAGTTACGAAATTGTGTTTCAATAGCTATAAGTTACCATCTCAAGCTGTCTACTAGCAGGTGTGTGAAAAAATATTTTTCACTGAGAGTTCTTCAAGAGCAGCCAGGTTCCAGAGACTCAATTTGAGTTATTTGATTCTAACAGGTCACTGTGACTGACATAAATTAGAAAGATTATCTGAAGCCTCCAGCCATATTCTTAAGAACAAACTGATGGAGTGAAATGAGAGGGAGGAAAAAGATGCACTACTTAGTGTGTGACTAAATGCTGAAGAATCATGCCTCAGTAAGCACATACATGCTTTAAATAACATACATGGTAAGATCAGCAGGTAACTACGTAAAATACCTCTTGATAATGTCTGAGGTGCTCTTCTTTCCTTTTTGATTGCCATAGCAAGGTTGGATGAGACTGCAATTAGCAGGAGAGACAAAGCCAATGTTGAATGGAGCATTATTTCTCTAAAAAGTTCCTTTTCAGTGCAACAAGGAAACTGGAAAACAAAGCAGCATCTTTAGTTGTATGGATTCATTACCTAGTGCAGTGTAAATCAACTTGTCATTCTAATGGTCTATGCTATGGACAGTTTGGGTAATTGCTACAAACATTTTATTGGTTTTTTTTTTAGAGCAGTAAAAATAGATAATCTTATTATGCAGCGCTGCTTAGAGCAATCAAACTTCAGAGGCAAGAGACAGTTTTCTCTACTCTGTGATCAGGGGAACAAAGTTTCTACTTTTGGTCATCCACCATTTCATCCTCATGAAGCAGTACAATATTTTAATACAGGATCATGAAAATTTCAGGACAGTGCTACTATTTTTTTTTTGCCCTTTTATTTTTAATTACTGTAAACCATAACAGCATTTTACATATAGTAGGTTTTTTGGTCTAAAAATGTGCTGTAATAAAACCCTTAAGAAAATTATTATTTTAAATTGCTAACAAAAATTGATAGCTTAATTTTGTGAACTAGAATGTTAAAATAGTGAGATAAATTTCAAACAAATGTTCTGATTTCCAGATGTTTCTTACAGTAAAACTCAAACAGTTTTTCTCTTCTTTATGGCGTTTAAAAATTGATTTCTAGCTCAAATCCTGCTTAAAAAAACCAACCCACCCATGTCCCAGTCTGCTTTTGTATTCTAAAGGTGTTTACTTTTCTTCCTGATAAAAATCACTCTAAGAAGTTCAGTAACTTCTGTTCTTGATGAAAGTCAGAGAACAAAAGTTAACAATTGAGGAAAGATAACACAAAGCCAAATACATCTAATTTTTGCCCAGTGCAATAATATTCAGGTAATTAAAACTCCAGCTTTCAGATTGCACTGAATTAGAAAATGCAATGCACACAGCCCAGGATATCACTGAGCCAGTTTGCTGATTCTCTGGAGATTCATTTTTCAGAGAATCACTGACCGGATTAAAATGCTCTCCGGATGAGAGACTGAGCTATAGGAGTTACCAGGATGACCTGTCAAGAAAGTCCTTTGACTTTAACACACAAAAATTCAAATCTTCCTCTAAAGCACATTAGCCTGTATTTATGACAAATTTTTCACACTGAATTTAGAAGTGACATCCAGTGTGCAGTTACAGCCTTGAGTGCTGGTGAAAGTGAATTCATGCTTCCTGCGGCAGAGGCATAGAAAGTGCAGTAGGTTTTGTCTTTGCTTTAGTGAAATTCTCAACACTACAAACATCACTGTTAGCTGTTTAATTTCTGATGAACAAATTCAAAGGCTACTTTCAATAACTCAGCACAAAAAAGTATTCTGTTCAAATAACTGAAGAAAAAAATGCACTTTCAAAAGCAGAAAAAATGAAGTACGCCATATTGCTGCAATTCTGTATTTCTGAAGAATTGTCATTGGGCTATAATAAATTCATTAATTATAATACTTTTCCTCCTCAATCTGGATCATCATCATTCTCTTTCTCCCCCATGTTATATCACAGCTCTAGAGCTATTCTTTGTTTCACATAATTTTCTCCTTAGGCTTGATCATCTTATCTGTTGTTAACTGAGTTTAGAAAGTATCTCCTTGGGGCTTTGTAAATCTGCACATTCATATGATGTTTGGAGATTATGGAATTCTAATAAAGAGATGTCAGTTCCCAGTGTTTCATAAGGAGAGACTCCTACTTTTAGGTAAGCTTGGAAACAGAAATTTGTGAGAATAGGAATTCCATTCAAATTTCCCCCACATTGGTACAAACCACTAACTTCAGTCAGCAAAATCAGATCATGATACCCCACTACTTTACTTCTGATAAATCAATTTTTATAGCAGCTCTCTGTGAAGCTTAGTGACTATCCTTAGCTTTAGTTTACCTGTCCAATGTTAATAATAAAATACAGCATTTCTATCATATCAAAACTCCATTTAAGCATTAATAGTTATGGCTTTGAAATCATACCAAATATGTCACTAAATCAGTATGGAATGAGTGAATCAGTTCTGTCTTCCGTGGTATATTAACAAAAAATCAAAGTGCAAATCTCTTCAAATCACACAGTTATTTAACTGAAGCGTAAACAATTGATTATCATCATAATGAAAATCCACAGGGTTTTGGAGGGATAATTTACAAAGATGCAACTGAACAGAATTCAGTATTCTAAATTTTTGATGTTATGTTCTCCAATGATAGTTGGTTGAGTAAAGAAAAAAAAGACAGCCAGCACCATAAATGTTGCCTTTATCTGTCCATCAGAACAAACATTTTGCTAACTAATCTCTTAGCAGTTATCATTTGTCTGTTTTATATTACTTGCTACATGTTTATCAAACAAAACTCATTTCTGTATTAAAGTTGATAATAAGAAATGTTTTCTCACCAGCAGTGGTTAGTTCTCTTGATGGAAAGTCTTTTTCCTGAAATTAGATAAAAGTCAGCGTGCTTTACACACAGAAGACCTGAACTATCCAGCTCTCTCTGTAACAACAGCAACCTGGGAAAAATGAGAGAGATCTTTTAGCTGGAGACTAAGTTAATGCACTTCCACCCTCCCCCTTCCTTTTCTGCCATCCCTCCAACTTTCACTCTTGTGGTTCCCATACTTGTACACTGAATCCTTGGATTTCTCTTCATCTTGGCTTGTATCAGGTGTCTTGTGTGAGGATTGAAAAGAAATAGTAGCTTATGTGTGTCTGTTGCTTCCCCCCTTAGACAGTTTATGTCTGGCTTATGCCCAATGAAAAAAGAAACCACCAATGAAAGCTGGAACTGTAGGGGCTTTTGTTTCCAGTGAATGGCTGGGTTACTGGTGCCTGAAGATAGGTATGAAGCTAATAGGAAGACACAAGGGTTACTTTGTGTAGAAGAATGTAATTAACAAATAAAAGTAACTTATTTTTGAGGGAGAAATAAAATACTTTATCTAAAGGGTATGGTTTAGTTGTTTTTGCAAGTCGTGCTTTAAAAGTGGTCTCATTCTTTGGATGTGATGCTTGATATAATTTTGACTTATCTTGATAAATATGGGAAAAAACTTTTAATTCATTCTCTTTGCACAGAGAAGGAATTATCTGGATCACTTTTTCCCTCTTCATTGGATAACCTTTGCACAGTTTATGGGGACTGTATGCTTGAAGTTTTTCCTCCTTTTCATGTAAAGCCAGCCTTCTTTTTTAACTTGGAAGCTTTAATCTATTGATGTTTGTTGTCACTTACATGTGTGATTATTTATGTGTACTTCTTGTGTTATATTTTTCTATTCAAGAAACCTTTTCAGCAAGGCCTCTGAAATTTGAGCACAAAAGTTTACCTTTTCAGATGCTACCTATGATTCTCTCCTTTCTTCCTCATAAAGATTTGCTGCTACTAAAGATCAGCTTTTTGTTTCCAAACAGGCTTTTGTGACCTTTTGTTTTTGGTGCTCAATTATAATTCAATTTTTTGATAGAAAATTCAAACTAATGCTTCCTGTTAACTGGAAGATAGGCAAAATGCAAGAACTCTGCTTTATGGGCACAAATTCAGACACTGCAGCACTCAATGTGATAATCATGTCAGATCTGTTAACTGGGGGAAATTTGTCCAATCCTTTAGCTGAATAGAAATCTGAATTTGTTTAGTGCTTTGTATGAGAATTCACACTATGAGAATAAAAGATAAAAGAGGCAATTAAGCACTCAAGGGAATTTCTATGAAAAAGAGATGCCCCAGTGGCAATCTTCACTGTTCGTTTTGTCATTGGTACTCACAAGAGTAGGTGTGGAATCTTGGGAATTACAGCAGATTCAGAAGAAATAACTTGGTTCATAAGTAAAAGAAAGTATATTCAATCCATATGAGAAATAACATTTTCTGTTTTGATGGTTTAAAATGTCCTCTCTGAGTGCCTGCAGAATTGAAACCTCCTGTCTGGTACTCCTGTATCTTTGGGTTCCATGGAGATGGATTTCTTCCTGGGTTCCAGGGCAGGTATGAAAAGATGATGAGGTGGTGCACACCACTGCTGCAGTAATGAAAGGGAGTATTCAGACTCTTTAAAAATCTGTTTTCTCCTTTGGCTTCTATGATTTGGACACTTTAATGGATCTACCAGTTAAGAAACCCTAAATTTGAAAACATAGCTTAAAAAGAAAATGCAGTTTGATCACATTAAGCTCTGACTGCCTTTCTTGAGCATATGAAAACAAATGATTTGACCCTTTGTTTTGTAAACCAGTCAGTGTCAGCTTTCTCCATTATGACAGAAAGACAAAAGGCTCCAGGGCTAAAAAGAGAAGCAAAAGTGCTGAAACGTCATTATTGGAAGAAAGAAAAGGGAACGAAGGAAAAAGGCTGTGACAAATTGCTCAAAGATTCCCTTCCCTGTTCTCCCATTGAGTTGATTCTTTAAGGTCCGAATATCAGTTTTGATAGTGCTGTTGCTTTTTTTTTTGTTGAAACAAACCATCCTGAAAGTTTGGAGTGAAGTGCCCAGCCCTGATTGCATGAATCCTGGAACATTTAGTTATTATAGTGCTTTTTTAGGATGTGATTATTATATTTGTCCACATATTCCCTTTCAACCCACTTGACCCCTTCAAACGAAGTACAGACCTGAGCAAATGATGTTGCCAAGCTTGGCAGTGAAACACAGCTAAATCTGCAGGGCCAGGGACCAAATCATAATTGGAAAGCTGTCCAATACTTCTGCAATTTGGAATAGCATGCCTGTAAATATAAATGTAGTTTTTAAATATAATACCCATTCAGAAGAGCGTGAATAGGCAGCCTAAAATAATAATCATTGAAAAGGCAGCCTAAAATAATAGTCATTGAAAAAAGTAGGATTAATAAGTGCAAGTCCTTGAGTATGTCTTACCTAAAGATGGTACCTCCAGCCAGTGCTGGCTGGCAGTGAGGCTGAGCACTGTGGGCTGATATGGAATATTAAACATGAGCAGTTGATCTGCTTCTGCAGAAAGGAAAGCTGCAGAAAGGAAAGATGAAGGTCTTACACTGTCCAATTTTAGCATAGCTCTTACACGTGTAAGGGATGAGAGCACAGCTTCTGTGACATCTGTAGTTCAGCATTGTTTCTGCAACTTCCATCTATATCTCCATGAAAGGCTTACACATGCCTAAGGTGTCTTCATAGATCAATGTAAAATTAATTAGCACATTATAATAATGCAATTCCCAAGCAAATTTTACAGTAAACTGCAGGAGAAAGCTTCACAGAGCACATATTCTTGTGGCTGAGAAGTACGTCTGGATCCCACTAACACAGGTCTGGATCTCAGGGTGCAATCAAAGAGCAACTAGGGATAGAGATGACAACTGTGCTTCAGGCTCAGAGTGCTGAGCATTAATTTTCACTGCCGAAACAAGAATAAATGGAAAAACCTTGCAAGTGTCTGCTAGGCTTAGGTTTTAACTGACAGCTAAAAATTGTTCTTAGAGAAATTTCTGATTCATTTCAACAAAGCCATTAGAAGAAATCTAGATATGATGTGCTGCTTTGTTTCTTTGTGGGTCTTTCAAAGTTGTAGAAATGCCACTTCTGGTATTACAGGATGATTCACAACAGATGCTTTTTTTTTTCTATTCCCAGTTAAAAGCAGAGCTCTATGTAATAGATGAATGATCAACTCCGTTTTCCCTGAGCCCCAGTGTTTCACTTCAATGAACCACTGTGCTTTTCATCTTTGTATTCCTGTAAAGATGTTGTTATGGAACATAACCATAATAACATAACTGGAAAAACATTTATTAAATTAGTTTTTACAGTGGTTTATACTGGCTGCAAGCTGTATTCTCTGCTTCCCACGCCAGTGCTTATGCTTTCACTTCTAAGCCTTCATCTCATTCCAGTGCTGTCACCTCCAGACTGCTTCTGTGTTTCCTCTCTTTCAGGATGCTCTGAGTCCTCCAGCCTTCAACTGTCCAGTGGTACAGCCCCAGGCAAAGTTGGATAAGTGTCAGGGAACAATCTGATCTATTATTTTTCATTATTTTTGCTGAGATTTAGAGAATGAATGTGTTTGGGTAAATAGAAGGAAACCGTGGCTGTATTGGAGGGCTCCTCCCTCCAACCCCGAAGCACAAAATGTTCTGTACTGTGTGTTTATTTAGTGCTTTGTAAGCTCCAACAGGCAGAGCTTGCTCTTCCACCAATAGACCTTTCAGTGGAACTGCATTTCTGACTGTGTGGACAGTTCTCTAGACTGCTATCAGAAGAAGTTCAGGTGACTCTCTGTCTGAAGATCAGGGCAGAGATGTGGGGAACTTCTGGAAGGCACTTTGGTTGTGCAAACTCCTGGAATGTGTGAGGTGCACACTGTCAACTGTCTGCCTCGGGAAGAGCACAGTGTGTGCATGTGTGGTGCATGCACCACACCATTCAAGCATGGTGCATCTGCAGGCACCTTGGTTTTCTCTTGACCAGTAGCTTCCTCATGCACTGGTTATGTTTGGTTTGGTGACGTGGTAGTGGAGGAAACATGAGGAAGGGTGCAGCTGAGGTAGGTATCCCTAGGGCTTTGTTGAAGTGACAGGAGGAGGCACAAAGGTCTACAGAAGGTCTCTGTACCACTCTGCTCCAATCCCTCTTGCCACATGTCTGGCAGCTGCACACTGCTGTGCCCTGACACCATGGGCACAGGAAGCTAGCAATAGAATGGGAAAAAATGGCTTTAAATTGTACCAGAGGAGGTTCAGGTTGGATATTAGAAAAGAACCCTTTTCTCAGAAAGAGTGGGGCAGTATTGGAATAGTCTGCCAAGGGGAGGGGTGGAGTCGTCATCACTGGAGTCGTTCAAGAACTGTGGAGGTGTGGCACTGATGGAGACTGTTAGTGGGCACAGTGGGGATGGGTGGATGGTTGGACAAGACGATCTTGGTGGTCTTTTCCAGTGTTAATGATTCTAAGATTCTTTGATAGGCACTGAAGGGGCCACCAAGCAGGCATCTGCTCTGTGAGGCCACCACCAGGACCTGGAGGTGTCTTTCCATAGGTTGCTGAATGGCTTAGTATTCTATTAGAATTTCTTTGAAGAAATTTGAGATCGGACTTGATTCTATTTCTGTTTCTGGACTATGTAATTTTTAATAGATTAATAGTATTTGTGGCATTTGTATTCAACAAACGATTTCCTGAAGCAACAAAATTTAAAGAAAATTAAATGCAAACCCTGCTGCATTTGGAGAGCGTGGGTGGGATTTCTGCAGAGCAAACATGATCTTTCTGTATTTATAGTTATACAATGTATTGATGTAGTTTAAGTGTATTGATGTAGTCCAGAAGACAAGAATTTGATCATTCCCAATGCCTCTAGTTGGCAGTGTTGCATTACTAATAGCTAAAGGACAACTTTTTGTTTTATTCAGTGGTAAGTTCAGAATACGAATCATTTAGATATACAATTAATTACATATAAATTTCAAGAAGCTCAGAAAAACAGTTAAAATCAATTTTGAAAAATCAGATTTTTTTTTTTTTAATAACTTTAATTTTGTAATTTATGTGCGTATAAAATAATTTGAGAAGGGACGGGGTAAAAACCCAGACCAGATTTTAAGGAAGAGAGCCAGGAAATTCAGCATGTGTTTTGGAAGATATTGAGAGCTCAGAAATATTCAATGAAACTTTCTGACTGCCACAAGAAATGAAAAGCGGCTGCACTCCCCTCCAGTCAGAGTATCCCAATAAAGACTTCACAAACAAGAATGCTCTCCAGAAACACATTGCACTACTTTGGTGCAGCTGTGAGAGTGAGTCAACCAGGCATCTGTTGAAAGAGAAGCTTGTTTGCTGCAATGTTTTTGTGATGTTTTCCTGCAGTGACATCACTGTATCTGCTTTAAAATGTAATACCATATAACAATCTAAAGACACTGTATGCTGTAAAAAAGAGTGTTTACAGTATCTTCTAGTGTTTCAGTTTTCTGTACAGGTGTTCCTTTAACTTTTATTGTAATAGGAGGTTTATCCCAGTGCTTGCTTCCACTGTGGACTGACGCAAGAGGGCATGAAAGTAACTCAGTATCTCTCATCTTTTGTCTCCCTTCTTACTCTCTGTTCTTCAGCCAAACCTTGATCCTGCAAGTTTCTGAGCCCTTGGCCCTATTCCAGCACAGCACTTGATGCATATTTAACTTCAGGCACATTAGCAACACTATTGATGTCTATAGGACAACTCATATGCTTAAAGTTAAGCATGTTCTCAAGTGTTTATACTGGATCAGAGAATATGGGATGGAGTTTGCTGGCATGTCTCCAGGAAGGCTTCTCCTGAAGAAGCCAGACAAGTTTCTCTTCTGTTGTGGACCTGTCTATGTGCAGTGGTGTTTATCCCTAACATCCAGTTACTAAGAAAGAGCTCTTGCTTATCATTCTTTATGGACTGCGAAGACCAATAGAAAGTTTTCATGTTTGCTGAGTGATTTGTGGATCTGCAGTCTGAGGCCCCTGCAATACCCTCTTTGGTGGTGCTCATCCATTATGCCAAGTGGGAGCTCATTCACTGCAGTTGATCCATGGAGCTGTCATTCCATCATCATCAATCTATTGTTGATGATGAGCAACATGGAACATTTTTCATTCAGTCTAAAAAATCCAAGTGACATTCCATATTTGTAAAATACAAAGTGTCTTTCACATCTATTATCCTTCATAATATGTGTCAATATGCAGAATATTCAGAAAACTTGAACTGGAAACTTGAAAAAAACGAAACTTTTATGGAATACTGTAGCCTCCTTTTATTTCATTTCACACCAAAGATGCAGGACAAAGACAGTATTATCTAATTAAAAGCAATTTCATTTAAAGTGACAGAAATAGAAGGAGGGACATATGCAAGATGGGAGTAACTTAAAATGTTGATAGATACTCCAGGTATTCCTTTTCTTTTTCTCCACGACCACAAAGTATCAGTTCACTTCCAGTATTTTTGACCTGCCTCAATGTAATTCTTTACTATTTTGTTGTTATATTTATAGCACACATAGAAGATACAGGAACATTTTTACCTTCAGATTAGCTTCTCGTTGTAGTATTTTGTTCCTGAGGATTTTTAAGGTCCAGGATTAATAGGAGACAAACAGAAACATAGGAGTGAGTCATCAATTGCTAACCACCATCCCTGTAGACAGCCACAGTGTGATATTCTGCTTACAGGTGTATTAAACTATCACAAAGAATTTTGTCCCATTCTTTTAAAAACTGCTTTTTAAACTCTCTCCTTTGACAGAAACCCTTGTTTAGCTAGCCTAGATTTACCTTTGAGAAATTCTTATCAAGTGCTCTTCTCCTTAACACTTCTGCAGTGATATAATGTCTCAGTTTAGCCTTCTTTCTTCTGGACTGAACAAAGAAGAGTTTTTTAGTTTCTCATTGTAAGAAAACTTCTGTATCCATCAAACCTGTTGTCCTTTTCTACATCTGTTCTAGCAGGACTTCAGCTTTCTTGAACAGTGCACATCAGTATTACTGTTATGATCCTACTAGTGACTATGATTTGAAATATGTTGTCATATACCTCTAAGTGTCACATATGCCTCTTTGAGGGTTCTTCTGTATGTGTTACTAATGGTCAGTCATAGTATGATCACTCCTGTCGCTGATCAAGTGTATACACCTGCATCTTTGTCTTCCAGGATATTTTCCTATTGATAGTTGTCAAACTGAGACAAAATATCTGCCAGCCACTGCTAGTAGAAATAATTTTTTTTATCAGAATGCTTTTTCCATCTTCAAAAATCTTCTTAAGACCAATGGGCTAGCCATACTGTAAGGTAAACTAACTACTTGTGTTTCTCCCTGTAGGAGTATTCATTCAGTATATGCCTAGGCTGAAGATGTCAGTCTACTCAAAGATGATCCTTTATGCAATGGGGATAAAAATAGATGAATTCAAACATATAGGTTAAGTCTATTGCCAACTGGAGGAGCCAGATGGGACCTGGATGAGAGGTGTCAAATGAGGAGACTGTAACAGTTAGGCTCCCACCAACTGATCCCATTAGTTACCCATACAGTCCCTTCTTTGGAAGATCTCTTTATATCTGCATTCTTCTTTAGGATGTACAACAAAATAAATGATGTTAGATCTCTAATCTTAACAGACCTCAAGATCCAAGAATGGGATATGTTAAACACTAAAGTCTGTGCTGCTGATACTTATTAAATTTAATGAGTCTATTATGATCCACAGTTATCAGCACACACCTGTGTAACTGATATTCTGATGACAGTAGTTCACAAGGTTTTTATAACAGCTTCCAGATGTGCACACTCCCATTAATATATATACATTTTGAAAATAAAGGATGATCCTTAGATTGACGTTGTGAAGTGTTTTGGAAAGCCAGTATAACTTGGCAGTTCTGCATTATCAGTGTTGGTGGTGTTGCACAAAAGATGGTATAAGATATTGCAGTGACTATCTTTTCCCCTTTCTTTAATAAGAAATTTGTTATTCTTGCACATACACACATACTGCTGCAACTGGGATTTGGCTGAAGAATTATGGTATAGAGTTTAAAGATGTGTGTCAGGTGGTGAGTTGCAGCTTGCAGCAATCTTGGGGCTCTGCTCAGGTTCTGCACCTCTAAAGCACTTCTAGGGGAGATTCCTTAGACTCACTGTAAACACCTTATTTTGCAAGGACTGTAAATATGTTGCTAATCAGAAACAAGCGTGTTTTGGGAAAACACATGATCCCAAAATATATGGAGAAACATAGATCATTGGAAAGCATGTAGTCTGGTAGTTACCTTTTATGCCAATGTTACCCAATATTTTGGGACTGTTTTCCATACCTTTCTTTTTTTCAACAACAGCAGCAACAACAACAAAAAAGAGCAAAATCTGTATCCCGTTGTTCTCATAAAGAACTTTCCTTTTTTCGTTGATGGAGCTGTGATGTCACCTGCAACTCTCTTTTTCTTTGTAGATGAGATGGTATGTCTGAAACATAAGCCAATTTTTTGACCATCTCACCCAGGAAATTTCCTAATTGTTTTGATAACAATAAAAGCATATAATTGTTTTTAAAATTTGCTTTCTGTCAAGTTTTTCCTAAAGGATGACAAATTCTTATTTTAACTGTAATAATTCAAAATATTATATAAAAACCATTCTTATGCTGACAAAAAAACAGCAGAATTGGCTGAAGGTTTTTGCTTTGGTTTGATTTTGAATGTTTGGTTTTTTTTTTTTTCCCACTTCTGGAGAAGACCATAAATGACAGAGAATAATTTTCATAAGAAGTTGGATTTACAGGGCTGGCAGTTAGAGCAATGTGAGAAGAGTTTTTTACTTATGAACTGAGAAAACTGTTCAGAGTTCGCGTTTGAGAGGTGTAGTGCTCTCTCACGTTCCTTGAGCAATGAGGATAGGGATAATTACACAGTTTGCATCAATGCTTGTAAGATTTCAGTGGTGAGATTCATAAGAAGAATCAAAAGTAGAAAGGAACCTAAAAGCTATCTCTTGGTTTAATTCAGCAGCTCACAATTAAATATTTAAAGCTAAAGCCTATAAGTTTATATCCACAAAAATAATATTTTCACAACCAAGTCCTAAAGGAAGAAAAAGTTCTTGGGCATGAGAAGAACCAAACTGTTTTTCTCTTTTGACACAATCTGTAAATAACTCTTAAAAATACCTTTGATATACTTGTGTATCTTTGATACTCATAGAACCATCAGGAAAAATAGGATTTGGAAATATGTTTACCAAAATTTATTCCAGATCTGAATCTCCAAAGCATTTTTAACCTGCCAAAGTACAGGAAAACTTGGGAAAAATTGTCCCAGCAGTCTTTTCTAAGCACTCAGTATACGTATTTGTGTAACTGTAGTTATCTTTCTAAGCATCTTTGCTTCTGTTCCACTGCTTTTAGATTCTGACTTCTGCTTTTTATCAAGATACTGTACATGATGTCTTTGATGAGTGGTGTGCCTGGCGTGTATTAATTTGTGCAGTAGCAACAATGATGTAACTTGATCTCTAATTTCTTAATCATTACACCCAACAAGCAGTATTTTCCAAATCACTGAGGAATTTTATTAATGAAAAATCAACAAGGGAGCATTTGAACAGTTATAGTATGATTAATACAGCACGAGAAATAAGAGGTGAAAGAAGAAAAGGAGAGCAAAAGTGTCTGGTACCTCAAGCCAAGTATGACATTACATAGTGCTTCACTGCCAGAGTGCCAGACACTCCTAAATAGCACAGAAAATAAATTCATGATATATAATGTAGAATTCAAACAACAATTTTGCTTACGTTTCTTCACATCAGAGCTTTCTCTAACACAGAGATGTAAAGTCCACTTCAGCTTTCATAGAACATTTTAACGTAGTCCAGTTGCAGGATGGGCAAAGAGGTGACTACTGGAAACATGAAAAAAATCATCATCAGTCTTTTCATTATTCCTGCTCTTACTGCAGTTAACATAAACAAAATAGTAATAGAAGAAATAGAAGTTTTTCATGTAAAGTTTTTAATTGCTTTGTTTCTCATCATGTGAAAGCTTCATTCTGAACTGTTGTAGGTTGTGCTAGAAACACTTCTTTAAATATGAACGGTATGAAGAGATGAGCTTCTAGGAAACAGTGGAGGTGATGAACAATATAAGACGAGAAAAGTGCAATCTCTTGCATTGATGAGGTGGAGATTAATTAGCAAAAAAAAAAAAAAAAAAAAGCAGGAAATCTCTGAAAAAATTGTTACCTTAATCTGTAATTTTGATATGCAGCTTGTTGTGCCTCTCCTCAGCCAGCCAGTAGGAAGTATACTTCCTACCACAAAAAAATAAATAGCTTGAAAATTTTTATAACAGTTTTTGCTTCATTCGTCTTCAGTTCATAGAACAGGATGTGCAAGAGAAGCAGGACAGACCACTACCTGTATCAACTAAACTACTTTTACCACAACGAGACCTAAATCTTTTTTCGCAGATTAATGAAGCGTAGATATGTCTAAAAAAGTCTAGACATGACTTCCTTTTCAGAACTTTTGCAGTATTGTGATACAAAGTAAAACTCTGATATACTTTTAAAAAATTTCATATTTTGGAAAAGGAAGGAAAATTTAAATTTTTTAATTAAGGTGTTTAAAGTTTGAGTTGCTGTGTTAAAAGCAGTCAATTATTGGCAGTTCTCCAATATTGTTTCCACACTTGGCCCCCTTGTCTTGTAGATGCTTAATGTCCCTGTTCTTAAGGGAGAGCTGCCTTAAGGTACCTGCCTAGGAAGAGGCCTGCTCCTGTGGGACACATTTCAGTGTAATTGAATACACCTTGAATTATGGCAGGATGGGAAAAAGAATTTTGGAAATAGGCCATGAGGAAGTCTGCTTTTCAGGTTCTTCAAGTAATGTGAAGTCTATGGTGGGTCTATGGAGATTATACATTTGAGTGAACAAGACCACCTTTGTTCATGGACTCTCTTGGTTATGCTATAGGTAGGGAAGAGAGTTTTATTTCCTTTATTACCGCCTCACCAGCAAGCTTTGAAGAGGAACTCAGCTCAGTTTTATAGAAGGTATTTATATTCATGATTTGACATGGGTTAAATAATATAAACCCATGCCTGCCTCACAGATTTGGTTTATATCATGTGCCACAGCACTATTCCAAGCTCCAAATAACTGTGACAGATACAAGAGATGAAAATGATAGCTTACTTAACACAAAAAAGCAAAAAACAAGCAAAAAACTACCACAAAAATCTTGTTTTGTACACAGCCATCTGCAAGGCTTCCTGCTTACATTTTCCTTAAATTCTTGGCTGAACAACAGAAAACAATAACCTCATCCAAATTCTTGTCCTTGAGAGCCTTTCTACAGGCTTTAGGTGTTGCCTTTAGCCATGGTGAAACAACATATATTATTACTTACCTTTGCTGGGAATGTTGGCAATACATAACAGTAGATCTTGTGCAGCTTTGGCCACAACGGTCAATGAAACAACCTAATAAAACAATCCAGTACAAACATATTCCTCACAAGACTTCCATCCTTTCAGTGATAGCCTGTGTGTCTGAAGTAATTCTTTCTATGAAATGCTCTTTTGTATATGCAGTCTGTTCTTCTTTTCCTTTTGAGACTTATACATATAGGAAGTTTCAATAATTGTGAAGCCTGGCTCTTGATTAATGTGACTCAAGCAGCTGCCCTTTAAGTAAGAGGTTATGATTGAAAAGGCATCTTCTTAAAGCCAGTAATTGAAACTACCTGACCTCATACTAGAAAGTTATGCTAGCATATGGGATTTTTTTAGGTGTATGAGACTGTTTGGTCACAGCCTGAACCACTGATTGATCACCTGAGGCAAGGACTGAGTCAGCCGTGGGAGCACAGGTGAAGGCAATTCAGTATTGTGACTAGAAGGAGTGGAGCCTGGCTGCACTTCTCCTAGCTGACTGTTTAAGAGCTGACTGCAACGGGAGAGGATCTCTTTCTGGAGATCACTCCTTTTGGAGTTTTCTACTATGAGCCTAGGATGTGGATGAGCATTTTTTTTTTTTTTTTTTTTTTTTTCTTCTTCCACCACAATAATCTTTCTAGCTATAAACCTGTGAAGTACCCTCCTAACCCATCGCTCTTTGAACTCTACATTCGTTAATTGTACAATAGGAAATATGAGGGGATAGCAGAAAATATTTTCAGTTGTGGTTATGGATCTCTGAAGGTATTTAGAGGAAAAACAGAGTTCACAGAGTTTCTTCATATTGAAAGCAAGCATATTTTTCCACATATTTCTGTATAAATGGAAAGTATAATGGATTTTATGTCTTTTTTCAAATGGTATTATTCAGGAAACATAATGCTACAATGTTGAATAACTGCAGAGAATCGTAGTTAACACCAGTATTTACTTTCCAGTACTTTAAAAGATGACAGAAACCTTGTGTTAGCCAGTAGCTCTGCGTTAGTTTGGGTAGAGTATTATTTCGCCCAAATTAATCAAAGGATTGTTAGAGAGAGTGCTAAGGAGGGGAAGAATTGAAAGAATGACAGATATAAGAGATGAAGGATGTAATAGATAGCAGTTAGATGGGTAACTGTCCTGATGATTTGTTAGCAAAAGAAAAGACTAGTGTAGATATGTAACTTGTGTTTGGTGTATGACAGTACTGGATAAAAAGACAAATCAAAGATTTGTTCTGTGTCTGATTGTTATTTGAACCTCTGTGTACGTTTTGTGTTTATGTATTGCTAGAAGCTAGTGTAGTTGAAATAGACTAATTTATTCAGGCCATAGTAGTGGGTGATATGCCTGACATTAAGTACAGTAACTTTTGACCTTCCAACATGAATAACCAGGTAGATATTTCTTATTTGGCTTACTAACCTCAAAGTGTGAGGCTCTGACTCAAGTTCTCAGTTCTTACAATGAGACTTACTCTGCTAAGTGAACTTAAAAACACTGCAGATTGAAAGAGTAACATCTTGAATGCGGTAAAGTAGTGTAGAATCTGCCTGTTCTGCTTAACCTGTTTGCCTTTGTTATAACACTGCAGACCGACAGTTTCCCAACACTCATCTCTGCTCAGGAGCTCTGTTATGGAGGCCTGACAGCAGAGAGCCAAGAAAATGTGTGCAGCAGTACTTAGAAAAACAAAAAAGATACTTGAATACAGAAAATTATGGCTATGAAAAAAAAGAGAAAGTGTTATGGACCTAAGTAACATCAACTTGTGTGCTGACGTGCAGTAAATCTCTTCTCAAGGCTCAAATATTTTGCTAATTAAAATACATTTGAAGGAAAAAAAAAAAAAAAAGGCAGACAGACGGTTACTCCAGACTTCAGTAATGCTAAACATAAGGCTGAAGGCTGTTATTGACGGAATAGCAGAATAATGGGAAATATGTGCAACTCCGTAAGAATCAAAAGAAGAAAGGAAAAAATGTTACTAATGCATTTAGTAGTCAACAGTAAGACATGTAGTCTTACTGTTAATTACTTTCTAACATCTGGCAGAGACTGAGAAGAGGGCTATATGATTGGAATATCTTTTGTGTATGTATTCATAGTTGAGCTGAAGATTTGAGACATGAGTAAAACCTAAATGATAGTAGCAGCAGGACAGAATTGTGGTGGTTTGATTCTGACCAGCAGTCCAGTGCTTACCCAGATGCTCATGGGGAGCAGTGAGTTAATTACAAGGAGATGGCTTCAAAATGTCATGGACAATACAGACTTGAAATGGGGAAAATGAATTTACTTCAGTTAAAATAGATTTAGTGAAAAAGAAAAACTAAAATACCTTTTGTTGGTTCCTTCCTTATTTTTGTGTGGAAGCTTATCAAGGTGATCTTCCAGCTATTATGGTTGAACATGGAGATTTGCTGTATTTTAATGTTCTTCAGAAAACTGAATGGACAGATGAGGGAAGAATCATGCAGACCATATGTGGTCCCAATATACCCTGAGCTGTCCAAGAAACAGATTGTTTTCTGTTTCTGTTCAGCGTTTATTTGAAATTTATCAGTTCTGCCAGCATATTTTAAGACTCTCTGAAATTTTTTCTCAGATTCCACACTGTACCATTTTTGTGTTTCTTTAATCAGTGTGTGCAACATCAAAAAAAAAAAAAAAAAAACAAAAAAAAACAAAAAAAAACAAAAAAAAAACAAAGGAAAAAAAGTTATTTGCTGGGACAACCAAGAAAGTGAAAGAACCAAAGAACCGTCCAAGCTGCTGGCCTCTGTGTTAATTCATCCCTATAGTGTTCCAGATGGGCCTGTTCCCTTGTGTGACCATTGCGATACCTTCTTGAGCCTTTTGCCCTCTTATGCTACCTCTCATTTCTTTTTTTGTTTGTTTGTTTGTTTCCATTGGAAAAGACAGAAAGGAAGTTTAAAAGTTTTGGGAATTAGTGAGATGAAAAATGTGTTATTTATGTTCGGTTTGCTTCACCAAGGAGAGAAAAGTTGGTAAATGAAAACAAATGGCCTCATGAGAATTTCACCGTTGTTAAAAAGCTATTTTTCATTAAAAAAAAAGAAAAAAAGAATTATGTTTAATTGTGGTTTAGTTGATTTTTAAAGAATCTTCTTTAGCCAACTGGGAGTTTTTCCACTGATTTCACTTTTTTTTTTTTTTTTTTTTTTTTTTTTTTTTTTTTTGATGGGATCTGTCATGAACTAACAATGTGGCATTGATTTGGTGTTTGTAAGGGAAGCCAGGATGTTCTGAAACTTTTCCTCAGACTCATTATCCTCTGCTAAATTTTATCTGCATTTCTTAGATGAATGTATGTATGACATCAAAAGGGACAAGGGAGAAACAAGTATGAGTTTACATTTCCTTTTCCCAGAACTTGCATGGTAACTTCATTTGTTGTCTGTTGTTTTAATGTGTAGCAGGCCAGCATCCACGTTGCTTTCAAGATGGAAGTGGAAATTTTCTTTATTCTATAGAAAGTGTTTTCACGGCAGGGTCCTTTGAACATTTTCCTTTGCAGGCTAATGGAAAATACAAAAAAAAGCCATAGGATACCATTAGAAAACCTGATTTCATAACATCTTGAAAAGAAGGCTGTCTTCTTTTTAATCAGTTTTCTAGGGATCCTGCTGTGGACCCCTCCTGACAGTTTGTCAGCTTGTCAAAAGTAAATTTTCTTTTGCCTTTGCTTCGATGAAGATGGAGCCTGTTTTACAGATGGTTTGGTAAAAATGAGTAGGAACCCAGAAAGAGAGATTCATGAATGACAGTTCTAGTTTCTGTGGATTTTCTTGAACAGAGGAGACACTTTAGCATTTGGTTCTAATGAGAGGAAAGGCTCTTTTTGTATCTGTGTCTTATCTCCTGGGAGTACATACACTCCAACACTCCCACTTTACTTTCAACTCTTCAAGTAATTTTAAATTTTTTTTTTTAAATCCAAAATGCATTTTACTTTGTTTTGGTATTTAGCTCCAATCAGTATCCAGAATCTGGTTACATGAAAACACTTGCACTTAGCTGTCTCATAAACCTTTCACAATAACCTGCAGAAGCACATTGTTTTAGTGATATCGTTTCTTTAGGTTAATCTGTGTTAGGTGTGAAGCATTAGGTCACACTGTATGTTTATTTTCAAGCCAGGAGGTGTGTGGGAGGAAATGTTCCCATTTGGGGCTGAATGGAGTAGACACACAGTCCTGGCAAAATGGCCAGCATGAGTCACAGGTGAGAAATTGTTGTGGTATTGAGGAATTTGACTATAACCATTGTGAGTGTTACCTCTGTTTCAGGAGACTTCTTCTACCCATGCTGTACTGTTCATATCTGACTCAACCCAGCCCAGACCCAAGGAGGCTGTTGATCTAAAGGAAAGAACACTTTACATTTCTAGGGGTGTGCAGCTGCCAGGGAATAGTGGCTCTCTTTTCTACTTCAAGAGGTATGCAGCCAAATTAGAGCTAGAGCAGCAGGAAGTGGATCAATTAAGTAAGGCTGTAGCTTTTGGGCTTTTGCATTGTATATTGCATTGACTACAAAGGAGCTGTAATTGGAGCAGCCAGGGGGATCCTTGCAGTCAGAGCATCTTCTCTGTCAGTGAGAATGGGCTTCCTCTTGCCTCATTGAAAATCCTAGCTTTCTTCTTTCAGCATACTATACACAAATGGATTGAGGATGTTCTAACACTGGATGATGAGTAAGTGACTCCCCCTTTTCTCCTTCCTTTAAAGGAAATGCAGTCTTCAAAATTAAATGACTCAATGACAGCTACACAAAGGGGAATTTTCTTACTTTCTTTTGTTCGAGGAACCCAGGAAGTCATGTGAAAAACCTTGCTTACTTAGCAGACCCAGCAGAGTCTTGAGAGTTTCCAGCAAGTAGGTTGAAAATTATAGGCAGTAGTGGTAAAGTCTACTGAAGAACCGTTGGGAAAATGGATACAGTTCTGTGTATCTAAAACACTTTGAAAGAAAACCACAGAGACATCATTGCTGCTAATTTTGAAGGGGAACTCAGGCAGAACAAAAGAGAAATGGCCACTTCTCCATTTAGAGACTGTGATTCATTTAACATTTCTTTTCTGCCTCGTCCTTATATTATCCCAATGTCTTACTTAAGGAAATTGTTTCTTCCTTAAACACAGTTCCACTCAACAATTTGCTGTGTCCACTAAACTGAATTTATTTTGGTCTAATTGCTGAGCTCAAGATGTCTAAAATGTTCTGTTCTCCTCATTTAAAATATTCTTTTGCTACATAAAGAATCTGTAGGCTTCAATTTGTGAAGTATATTCCTTGGTGACAAAAAGCATACATGGTGTTGTGCTAAATGGTGCTCTGCCATTTGTATTTGGTGAAAGCAGATCACAACAGTTTTTAAGGAAGAGGGTATAGCTGAGAAATTAAGGAATCATGAGCTACGTTATCTCTGTGGAAAAAGAGGATTTTCATCACGTCCAAAGCCAGCTTCCTACAGCATGTGTGATCAGCACCTGCCAAGCACATGGAGCATGCATGAAGGGAGAGCATTTTTTAGTATTTAGTGAATGAGCCACTTGTGAAAGGAGACACAACAGACAGTGTACTTAGTCAAGAAAGAGATGCTGCGAAGGCAATGACATGGCAAACGTCCCTATTCCTCCAGTGCACTTAACCCATAGAGAATGCTCTTCGCTGCTGTGGCAGAGAGATGCATCTTTCTTCACCTGTCTGTGCCAACCAGGTAACTGCCACATTCCCTGGCTTTAAGGAAATTGAGCTGCAAGGGGTTGGACTCTACCCACAACTGCATTTCTCATGAAGTACTGTATTCCTAACAAATGCAATTCATTTCTGGCATGTGGCAAATACATATCAGTAACCTAGAGTTGGATATCATAGCATTAGACATTAAAAAACATGTTCAAGACTGGTAAAGCACTCCATCCACTTTTTTGTTTGAATATTTTTTTAAACATTCCTAAAACAACAGAAATATACTTTGTTCACAAGATAATTTGTCTGGCTTAAGTAATACTGTGACTGTGCATTAAACTCATTAACACGGAAGTGGTGATTAGCAGAGCTGAACTCTAACTTTGCTGCTGGTAGTTCCCAAGAGCTCCTATCTCCAGCAGCCTGGCCAGGGTGCTCTGTAACTTTCCCAGTAAACATCTGAGATTGTGCACTGTGAGTTACGCTTAGTAAAAGATGTAGCCAGCAGAGGGCAACGGAGGTCGGATTTTGGTGCGATTACACTGTCCCAGAGTGGTAGAAAATGTAGAGCAAAAAGGTCAAACAAAAGCATGTTGTGAACTGTTGCTATAGATCCACTTCTATTAATTATTTGAGACCTGAATGAACCCTTGTGGTCATGAGATCTATAAACCTCCTTTTTAACAGCTGTATTAAACAATGTAATTCCTTATTTATGACAATATAGTTAAATAACCTTTTCAGCAGGGGGATAAACCCTAATTAAAATGATGCTCTCCTAAAATAGGACAAAAAGCTTAAGCCGATGGCCAATAAAACTGTAACTCTTCCTATAAATCCTGTTTTATTGGTCTGTTCTGGAGAGTAGTTGTTTTGTTTAACTTGATAAACAGGTCATTTTTTCCCAAGATAATTAGGTGCCTGAAAGAAAGAGAGAGAGAACTGGAGAAGTCAGCTCGTGCTTAGTTCACAGAAGAAAAGCTGCTTTTTTTCAGTCAGATGCAAATCTTTTTTAACACAGATTCTATCCAACGTGCTGGAAGTAATATGAGCTTACAGTACAGAACAAAATTTTTTAACTTGGGTGACATCTGCTAGGGGACATAACTCATATCTATGCACTCAGGCAAGCAGTTGGTGCCAAGAAAGAGCAAGATGCACGCGTTATTCACCTCTAACAATATGGATGACCTCTTTTTAAGCCTAATTGTTGCTCTGTGTGGCAAATATTTTAAAACTGATCTGTTGGCATTGCTGTGTTAACCAATGAACAGCTTAATAGCAGGAAATGCCTGGAGTTTTAGTGGGAAATTGTATTTATTTATTCTGTGGAAGAGCCTGAAGGAGCCCTTCAGCACTGTTGCAGCTCTGTTGTACCGCACAGGAAGGCTCCTGTGCACAGTAGATCTGGATTTTACTGCTACGTATGTCACCCCCACTCAATGATCTAGGGTATGTCAACTGACTTTTTTTTTTTTTTTGCTGAGCTTCCTATTTCAGAACTGCATTAGTAATTCTGCTCTTCCATAGCTATAATTTACTGTATAAAAGCTAGGTTATTTTGATGTAGTATAGGAGAGGAAAAAAAACATATCTATTTTATGAACTTCTTAAGTTCTAAAGAAAAATGTTGGAGTATTTCTCTGAAAATTCCTGGGTTACTTGACTAGCTTCCAGAATTTCAGCAGAAGGCTGGCAGCTGTTTCTTAGTGCAGTTCCTGCCTGACCACTGAGAGACTGAACCTGGTATGGAAGCTATGAAACCCCATATAAGAAAGAAAATGCTCCTTTCAAAGAGTTAAAAATGAAAAGCAAAACTAATGATGGCACAGGCTTGGAGTGCTCAGGAGAAAGAGTAGCACAGTCCCAGAGGAAGTGAAGGGGTGAGGGACCCACCTGTGTGCCTAGAGAAGCTTCCTGGAAGGGGATAGACAGCTGGTGGTAAGTGCTGAGTGTACCTGGCCATTAGTACAATCATTATGGCTGAAGTTCTCAGTACCTCTATGTGCTTAATTCAGAAAGAACTCAGGACATGTTACACAGCGTCAGACCCAGTAAGGAAATGTTAATAAGTACCTGTTTGCATATGAGGCAACTGCTGCTGCTGAGCTTTTATGATGTCTTGTCAGCTAACAGTGAGGAGCCCAGCTGGCGCCACTGGGACGTGAGGTGGGACCTGCCTGCAGCAATGGCAAATATTTGACTTGGTGCTGATGGGTGAGATTTCAGCCATGGCACTCTGGTCCCTACCAAGTGAATCATGGTGGAGGCAGCAGGAGTGCTTGAACCCTGGTGATCCCTGTTTAACAGTAGCTGACTTTTGACTTTCATCACTTTGTCTGACCGGGTCCCAGGCCCTAATGGTGGGTGTGAACGCAATTGGGTGACCATCACTTGGAATTCTGTGCCATGATGGGTGGAGGAAGTGCAATCAGTGAGCACAGGAGCTGTAGGCAAGTGCCAAATAAATCATATGCATAGACTTTAAATACTGTATTATTTCTTCTAGGCCAAGGGAGTCCAGTCAATACTTCCATCTTGTGTTCCACCTGTGTGACAAAGGGAACAGAAATGAAGATAGAAAAAACAACTGAAGGCATGTCAATATTTGCCTTTGTTTCAACAACCATTATAAAGCATTTGTGAGAGCACAGCTGAAGTGCAATCACAGAGTGGCTCTGCTGTGAGCACTGTGACTGCTTCCTTGAGAGCAAAGAGAAGCTGTGCCTGCAGGGATGGTGTCCCAGGAGGGAACCACAGGAAGGTGACAGTGTTTTCCCTGGCATGGGGGCTCACTATCTTTTTTTCCCAAATACAGGCCCTCAGGTGTGCAGTGCAGGGCAGCTTGCTTCTACTTCCTTCTTCCAGAGCTGGTTTTCTCCTGAATCATCTGGGCCAGCTGAGGATTTGATAAACATAAGGTTGCCCCAGTTAGCTGCAGCTCAGTGTTTTAATGGAGTCAGGGCACTGTAATGCAGCAGCACTCTGCCTGGCTGATGTACTCCGCCAGTGCAGATTAATTGAAATCAGTGAGCACAAGAGTTGCAGGCAAACTGCAAATAAATTATATTCAGAGGCTTTAAATATTTCATTTAGAGGCTAAAGAAGTTTGGTGATTCAGTCTCCTATGTCCCAGTCACAGCAGAGACTTACCTGGCTACTCCTACCCTTTTGAGGACCAGTTGTAGACCTTCAAGAAAATCCTTGATATTCACTGCTATTCACTCAGTTGTTCAAAATAAAAATCCCTCACTCCTTGCCCTTTAAATTAATCATCAGGGGATTTTCTTTCACTTTCCTGTCTTGAACTGTACGAGGAAGAAGAAAATGCTCTTTTTTTTCTTTTCTTTTCTTTTCTTTTTCCCTTAGCTGTTTGTATATTATAGCAAAGATGAAAGCATTCCTCAAGGAAGGGCCAACTGTCCTTAGTGTACCTCCCTCAGACCTGTTTCTTTCATGGTGGCTGTCATCTGCAGCTGAGTATACTTAGAAATCAGGGCTGGAGGGTCTCTCCAGTGCATGTTTCATAATTCTGTTGCAGTTAAGTGATGAACAAAAGCTTGAAATCCTGTGAATTTATGAGAAAAGTGTTGAAAACATTGGGAAGCATTTCAGAAGAAAGTGAAAGTTTGATATTTTCAAGAAAAGTAAGATTCGAAGTTTCAAAACTTGTGACAGAATCATAAATGCTTGAGGTTTATGCCTTTCTCTACTGTTTTTGCTTTGGCCTCACTGAATGCTTGCCACTTTTATTTTTACATGTGGGGAGTAATTTCTAGTGCCCTTTTATACCCAGTGAGAAAACTCATACTCTTAGTACTCTTATTCTCTCTGAAATATCTGATTCTGGGATTCTTGGCTCGTAAGATCAAAATTGTGTTTTAAATGGTGGAGCAGAAAGTAACAGAATCAGTAATAGAATATCACAAGTGAAGTGTTGCTGGTTTTTTTTTTATTTATTCAAGGATCTGAAAGTGAAAGATTGTTTTGTGAGCTGTTTTTTGCTGCTGCAACTCCAGTAAATGACCTTTAATTGAATAAAGTAGAACTATGGGGGGGAAAAAAAAGAGTTGGTTGTAGAGGTGAATGACATTTTTGTGTTTTATACAGTAAAGAAATAGGATGTCAACAGTGGTGAAGAAAGCTGTCTTGAGGGAGCAGATTTTTGGAACTTTGAATATGTTTTGCACTCTTAAAATGCTTGCTGCTGTAGGAGAATCAGCTACAGCATTGTTGCAGCTTTCAACAAGGAAGTTGTGCAGTTTGTGGCTGGAGAAAGCAAGACTTGGAGGGGTAAAAATATTTTGTAACCATAGCACAGTACAGAAGTAGGAAATGAATTTGAGTTTTTTTAAACCTAGAAATACTTAGATGCAAAAAATGCCAATTTGTTTGCAAGTATTAGGAATTTGTTTATGAAATTCCCTGTGATCTGATAGAGAAACCAACAACGCATGCACTTAATTTGTGTGCTCTTAATAGTGTTAGGCTTATTTTGTCTTATGATGCATTTTTTACACTGAAGATTTTCATGTTTTTTACAGTGAATTAGCTCCTGGCTGCAAGGACATATTTTATTTCCCCTCTTCTTACTAAAATTCTGGACATTTCTTACTAAAAGACTGGACATCTCAATTTTTATGAGAGCCTTAAACCAAAAATTGGAGGGATGTGGTACTGAAAAATGTACATTGAAGTCATACCCTCTCACCAGTTCTGCTCTGCACTGATCCTCTTTCTTCTCTTTCCTCCCCTTTCCCATCTGTGACAAGCTGCTCTCTCCTTTCCTGTCTTTTCCTTCTTTCCCAATCTTCATTGCTCCAACCATAAAGATGGCCAGATATGAAATGCTGCCAGTCAGGATTCCCGAGCTTCAAAGGGATCTCTCATCAGCTGAGACAAAGCCTCTTTGTGCAGCTCTTGGAGAGTGGCACTGGCTGCTTCTGTACAGTCAGGGAACTTTGGAGCGTCTCTTCCCTCCAGCCTCTCCCTGCACCATCTGGAGGGATGATTTCTGCATGTTTTCCCCAAGGCTGCAGGTGAAGTCTAATTGCAGTTAGTGCAATGTTCTGCAGAGACAGCATTCTGCGTGACTGGGTACAAACAAACCAGTCTTTGCATTTTTTTGGTGAGGAAGTCTCCCCATAAGGTATGCTTGGTCTTGTGTTTTGTCAGCTACAGGAAACAATTGCCAAGACTGTACTGGAAATTCCTTACCAACTGGAGTTCAGTGCCACCCTCTGCATTTAGAAATAGCCTTTTCAGAATGGGTACAGGAACAGAAAAACTGTGAAAAAGAAAATATTTTAGTATTACTTCTGTTATTTTAAATATGATTCGAATGGAATTCCAAAGGTCAGGAAATACTACTATGCTTTCTGAATGGCATATAGGATTTTATACAAGATTTTACAGGAACTGTCAGCTCAATTTCACAGGGCTTTGCTCTAACTTTAGTGTTCTGCTCCGCGAAATGTGAGTGCAAAGTTCTGCTGTGCTGACAGGTCAGGTTAATACCCACTTACCTAGGTGCAAACAATGTGCCAAGTGTGAGTGCCAGGAGGAGGTGACTTTTCTTTGAGGAAGTGATATGAGATGGGTGAGGAGGCAGAGTAGGAGCAGCCATAGTGAGTCAAGTCTCTGCTCCCTTGAGCTCAGTATTTTATCATCTAGAGCAGCTAGCTGTGAATATTTAGCAAGAATATAAAAAATAGCAGTGGGAATCTTTGTCAGACAATCCATGCAATGCAGTGAAATTTTAAAGTAAAGGAAAACCCAGCAAGGTGTACTGTGAGTCACCTTTTAAAAATACCATCAGATGCTCTAAGGAAATGCTCCTGGAGCATTTGACTATTGGGGGGGGAAAAAAAAATGTCCTACTGAGCCCAAGTACAACTTTTTTACACCTTGTAGTTGAAAAGGGGATCTCAAAGACACAAGTAAGGGCAGAGCTGAGGAGTGAGGAGGAGGAGAGATTTTGCTGAGTAGAGTTGTGCAGTGGCTACAGGGTGGTGCAGTTCTTTGTCCTTCACTGGGCAAAACTCTGTAGCACAGAGCATCTTTTATTCAGCATTTAACAGGACCGTGGCTGCAGTTCTGGGTGCTGCCAGTCTGACACTACCTTGCAGATTATACCTTGCAGAAATGCTCTAAGGATAACACAAGCTTACCTTGTGATAATGGGAAATCCTTTTGCAGGCTGGAGAGTAAAACACTCAGAATCGAAGAGATGCTCTGATGGCCCCAAGGTGATGTCTCCTAGAGCAGACAGAGAGGTGAATGCACAATGGCAGCAGTATTTTACAATAATTTACGTGAGAAGTAACAGAATGACAAAACATGAGGCTACAGAGAAAACAGATGAAAGCATTCTTTTTTTTCTAGTGCTAATGATAGTGGAATGTTCTCTAAGAAATTGTTTGGAGTTGTGTTTGGGGATGAAAAAATATATCTGGTTTTGTAAGTTCTTTGTCTTTTCTTTACTTTTTTTTTTTTTCTTCAGCCGTCATTAGCTTCTCCCTAAAGCAAAGCAAATTCTGATTCAGAAATAGAGGATATGGAAAACCTATTGATTTTCCTTGCAGTACATCTCACAGTCCAAAGTGACAGTAAGCTTTTCCCTCTTGCTTTCTCTGACAGCTGAGTGAAAGGCAAATTCTGCAGTATGCTTCCTTCGTATTCTAGAAGGGCCAAGGACCGTTGTGAAGGTCACAACATGTAATGTGTTGCTCAGCTACACTTTGAAGCCTAGGAGTCTCTCACACTGACTCAGCTAGTCCTGGGCATGTGCCTTGGCCAGCTTCCAGCTTTGCAGCAGGACCAGGGCATGCACCAGCCCCACAGGCTGTGCCTGCTTGCTGTAGGAAACCGAGGCTGGCAGGGCGCCATAGCTGTTGTGTGCTGCCTGAGCAGCTGGAAGCAGGAACAGACAGTAGGTATGGGGGGAGATGTGCACACAGAGCGCGAGTTAGATGCAGCCTCATGTTTGTTTTTGTTATTGCAGCCAAACTAACTAAGCATCACTGTACAGAAAAGGCTGAGACATACAAGTGGTTCCCAGCAAGTGGGGTTAGAGCCTCCAAACAGTGTTATTTTCTTCACCTTCCCTCAGAAAATATGAAGTTATTTCCAGGTAACATAACGTTGCCAGGTAGGGGAGTTTCAAATACCTACAAGACTTCTGTTAACCAGAATGGTGTGGCCCAATACAGCTGTGTGGGATACCTCTGGGGGGCACCACAGGAAGGAGGTATTGCACAGCTGTAGGGCCCCAACACTTATGACCTTCTTCTGTATTTACAAATAGCCTGGGAGAAAGCAACAAAAGCCTTTGCTGCTTTTGCCTCCATATTAAGGGAATGGAGTGGGAGGCTGGAGGCATGTAATATCTGATTCATGTGGTGCTCAATGCAGAGGAGCCAGGAGTTATTACCATCCTCATGGCCTAGGGCAGCAGAGGGATCTTCTGGGAACTGGCTGCAGTGTCTGCTGTGGTCAAGCTATTCAGATTTAGATATGGCAAGAATGTTCCTGTGGTGCGCAGTGTTTTAATCTGGATCTGTAGGTCTTTCCTATGCTGACCTACAGATCTCTATCACAACTAACGTAAGTCCCTTCAGCTCTCAGTGCAAAAGGTAACTCCATAACCTCCTGCCACAGTGTTGCTCTTTATTACAGGAGTAATTGCCCTGACCTAGCAATTCTGATGCCTTTGTGTTTGCTCAGGTTTTGCACACTTGAATGATAATGCAAACTCAAGCAAAGAGATATAAACCACTGAGCCTCCTGTATTATAAACATCATGTCATCTTGGGTGTCTGATTTTTGCTCTAATTTGTGGGACTCCTTGTCCCACTAAGGCCTATGAATCTGACTTTGCAGATATTTGCCTCAAGTCTCTTGTGTTTTTATTGTTATTATGTTCACAATGACAGAGCCCCTTTCAAGACTCAGTCTGAACTGGTGGCTCCTTTTGCTTGCAGTATTGCAACTGCTGTGTGAAGGCTGACTTCAGGGACCTGACATGATCTCGCTTTCTTCTGTGTGTCTGCAGTTCCTCAGTATAATTAACATAGTCCCCCTTGTCTCAGCCGCAAAACTGATTGTTCATATTGAAGTCTGACACTGAAGTTTTTCTAGGTTTTGTGGCAAAAAGCTCATCTCCACAAATATGAAAGAGTATGATGGCAGGTCAGGGAGAGCCTCATGTCCCAGTCAGAAGAAAGGATGTGACATCTGTCAGAGCTGTCCCAGCTGTGCCATTCACCCTACATGTGGAGGGTGATATCCAGTACTGGTGCTTGCTGCTCCCCTTTGGTCTGAGAGAGTTACTGCCTGGGGTATGGGACAAATTAAGCATGAGAATTAGTATGGGATGTGTGCAGAAGGAAGCAAAGGTAGGAAAAAGGAGGAATTGATGTATTCATCTCCATTTCTAATTGTTTTTCTGGCTGAGGAGACTTCAGTCACCTTCTGTGTGTAGATTTGTATATGGAGGTCTACTCTTGTGTGTGGAGATGTGCATACTAGTCCTCTGTGTACACAACAGACAACAACTAGAGTCTGGCCTCAAACCATTGTGGCCCGTGTGCCTGTGTGCCAACAATCACAGCGAGTAAGAATACATGTACTGGTGTGTGATGTCTAGCAAATACTGAGCTGGACTAGCCAGCAAGTAGGGTAATTGTCTTAGGATCCAAATTTCAAAGCAGCTGGCATATAATTGTGTCTCCATTTGTCAGATCTTGGCTACCACAGAGATCATGAGGCCCAGGGCAACTGCTGGAATCACCATGTGCCTGGGGTCAAATGAAAATTGTGTGTGAATTTTCTGTACTGTAATTTTATAACTAATCTTCGCTTGTTAACCACAATCTTATAAAAATGTGCTTTGACAGACAGCATTGTAAACAAAAAGCTTATTTCTCCTTGTGACTCCTCCCTGTTTTATAGTCATCCACTGCTCACAGCAAAATCTTATATTAATACTCAATGTCCACATCATTTCAGTGTTTAATATGGCTTTCCAGTATTTTCATAGCCAGTTTGGTCCTGAGAAGAGGTGTTGATCAGCCAACAGTTAGACCTCAAATGTAAGAGGAAAGCTTGGTGCACGCATATCTATGAGCATTGCTAAAGTTCTGTATGAGGCAGAAAGTGTTTCTAACTGGCTTACATGAAAGCTTAAGAACGCAGCTATTCAATAGCTGCTATTTATGCCTAGTAGGCTTTTTTTTTTTTTTTTTTTTTTTGATGGAGCAGGTCCAGGATAAAACACATAATTAAAACCTGTCGTACATCAATCACTTCAGGGCAAATAATCCAGGTAGGTACTTTGGTTTTACTAGCAGGTGGGTAAGATTGGCATTTTCTGTGTCATAATTCAAATTTATGGCAGCAGACTAATTTGTATGCCCGATCTTGTACAGAGAACAGTAAGTTTGGTGCCACAGCTTTACTTGAAGGATGATTCATATCAGGCTTATAAATGTAACACATTATCACATCAGATGATGTCTAATATCTATCTGCCTTTCTTAGAAATGAACAAGAGCGGTGAGATAAGGACTGTAACAGAACACCACTGATTTCAGGAAATCAGCTCTTTTTCACTGGAAACCAAAAACTAGGTGTTTTTTTTTTTTTTCTAAGTCACTTATAGTCACTGAAGATACTAAAGATTTATCAGGAAATTATTCTTGTACCACGTTTCACATTTAATGTGGTTTTTGGAAGCGAAATCCTGTGGTGTTGACCTGTCATACCTAAATGGAAACACTGAAAAGACATAACTACAGAACTCTTTCATCTAAGAAGGATAGATGATAGGTGGATGCCATAAAACCAGTCAGGTACAGAGCGGGAGTTAAAGCACAGACCTGAAAAACAGCTAGAACATTACTGAGAGATCAAATCAAACACAACCTTGATTCAACAGATTTGACTCATCTCCAGGCAGGTGCAAGTTAGGAAAACAATATAGACTGACATAATTTCTGAAACTGAACAGATTATATCCAGCTTGTGATAAGAGAATATTGAAAGAGGGAAGCTGTTCTGATTTATTTTGACTTTTAGTTGAAGCACTGCTATTCATACAATTTTTTTTATCCTAACCAGACTGTTTCCAACTTCATACATGCATAGAATGTCATATGAAAGAGCACAGGCACAGTTTGACTTTGCTTTCAGCACTGCCTTTGTCACCACATTTTTATGGGAGATGAAATTATTAATTCTGTCATAGGGTTTTCTATGACATTTCACGAAGTGGTTTCATGGAAAGGGGCCAAATTCAGGTAACTTTATCTGTACTCTCTGTGCTTCCAAATGCTTTACTTTGCTATTATCATCTGTGGATATGACTGTGCCTCTGTAAAAGTTTCAGGAAGCAGAAAGAATGAGGCTGCCCTTGGAGGGATCTGGAGTAGAAGCCCTTGTTGGGTGATGCCCTCATGGGCAGGACTCAGACTAGGAAAGCAGGAGATAGAGTTGGAGACTGACATCCTACAGCATCACTGTGGCAGGGATTGAAAACCCTGGGCTGAGTTGAAATGAGGCTCCTAGCCCATGGCCAGGGATGGGAAGGATAATTAGATGAAGCTAGTAGGGCCAGTCAGGCACTCAGGGCTCTGACAGTAATTTTTTTCTTAAGATTTAATGGGCAAATAAATAACAGCTAAACTCTGCAGTTTAACCTTCTGTGGAATTGAGATGTTTAAATTTGTCCATGGACCTATGACAGAGGAAGTGATGGAAGGAGCAAGTTGTCATAGATGGGAGGAAGATGGGTAAATTGCAAGAAGCATTTCCCTGAAGCAGATCTGTAGTCAGCCCTGATCTCCAGAATGTCCTAGGAAACCTGGATTTTTTTTCTCCCTTTTTTACTCAAATTCAACCACTTCTTCTGTATTCTTTTTAACTAGTGCACAGTCTAATTTTTATACTTGCACACTAAGTCTTCCTTCCACTTGCCTATTCTTAGCTGGACAATACAATTCATTTTTGCAGAAACAAATGTTCACACCAAGGCATCTTGTTGCCATTCCATTCGTATACAGTATGTCTGAATGTAACCTGTCCAACTTTTTATCTCAGTCTGTTTCAGACACCTTCCTCATCTCTTCTCTAGTCCCTTGCTCTGAGTTCCCTTGCCTAGCTAGTTCTTTTTCTTCCATTCCTGTTTGTTTGTTTGTTTTGGACTTGACACTTCTGTCCTTGTTCTTCGTTTTCACTGGGTATCAACAAGTGCCCTATTGGCATCCGTGACAACTCTAGCTATGCTCAAAGTAACATTTATTACACAATATGCAACTGTATCCAACTCAACTACAGTATTAAAATATCAGAATAAGGAATTCATTACCATAATTGAGAGAAAACAGTCATCAAGGTAGACTGAACGCCAATTTATTGTGTGAATTATTTATTAGATGTGCCACATAAATTCTTTCCTAAAGATGGAGAGTCAAAACAGATGGAAAACATTATAGTGTTGATTTGTTGATTCATCTTTACAGAAAAGAGAGAAAACCTAGAGCAGATTTCCTAATATCTACTGCAATTAGAACTTGTCTTTTTGGATTGACATTTTTATTATTTGCTGTTAAACTGTCCCTAGACATATTTCCATCTTCTTTTCTCCATTTTCTGCAACCATGAGCCATGCGACTGAAGTTGCAAGCAAAGCAGAAGTTCAAATTACTATTCAGACTTTCCATGCTTTCTTATTACTCTCAAAATATATAATCTAAAATCATTCCCATTCCTGGATTTTTTTTTTTTTCCAGTTGTTTTAAATAAGATCATTGAATCTTCTATTCAGAAAGCTGAGGACAAACTCCAGTGCAGAATGCTAGCTCAGTTTTGTGTCCTCCTTCAGTGCTTTCACACATTACAGTGACTTGTGTTTAAGGGGTAAGTAGGAGTTTTGTCTGAGTAAAGTCTTCATCTAAGTAAAGACTTCAGTTGAAGGCTTTAGTCCTCCTATTAGAAGCATCTGTTTCAATGTAAAGCTAACATGATTATTGCAGAAACCTTTGATGAGCAAAAATTCTCAAGCCTAAAATGAAATTAGTCTTAAACAAATTTGGTTTGCTGCCCAGAGTATAGCTGAGCAATCAGATTTCAAATGATTGGTCTAACGCTTTATTCAGCTTGAATAATTGGGGGGATTTGAAGGCTAACAACTTTAAACTAAAACATTGTAAGTTTACACTATTCATCATTATGGGAGGATTGGATAGTTACGAAAGATTTTTGGTGCCTGAAGTTCTGCTGAGTATTATCTCAGTCTTCTGAACCTCAGGAATATGGATATTTCAAATTCCTACGCTATATGGCTTATCACTGTAATAGTTTAAAAAGGAGTTATTTTCAGAATGAAATGAGCAGGAGCAATAAGGTTAGTCTGCTCAGTATTAACTGTTGAACAATATGCATTGTATTTCTGCAACAAAATTATCTTCAGGATGAGTTTTTGATATTTTAATAACATTTCCAGTATTTCAGAGAACAAGATAAATATTTTTTCTATTGAGGTGGTGTCAAAAATCCTTGATTTGATTGGTCTATGTTATACTGCCTGAGGGCTCATCAAGTAAGCAAGGAGGGAAAACAGTCCAAATACATTCAAAGAGATTTTAAACATGCAGATCTTGAATGACGTTTGCCTTGTCTCTGAAGTACCGTCTTGCTAGCTAGACAGCCTGGGTACATGCAGTGCTCAGTGTCACGTGGTTTGTATGTTTGCAGCATTTAAGTATTTGTTCCCTTTCTCTTCACTCTGAAAATATTTCTGACAAAATCAGGACAGTCTTACTGTTCATCAAGGATGAATGGTGATTCTAGGTTGACTATAATGTAAAGTTTATTTCTTATTATATTGTATATCACTTTAAAAGTAAGGATAATATACTCAGACTTTTGTGAATTATTATAATAATGAAGAATATTATCCCTTGACAAAAGTGTGAGAAATGATCAGGAGATTAGAAGAATTGTGTTGATGTAATTCAGTGCATATTATCTGTTCCAGCCAGCAGAGGATGTAAACCTGTTGCCTATCCATTACAGAGCCCTGAGAATTGTTCTTGACAAAGTTCAGTCCCATTTCATGTTCCCTCTATGTATTTATATTTCACTCCAAATCCACTAACTAGTCCTGGAGAGTCTTTCGGTACATCAGTAGAGTTTCTGTGCTTGGCTGTATTAGTGCAGATGTCTGAGCTGGTGGGGTTAACTGGTGCCAGCATTAGTTGTTGCTGTGTTTCTGCTATGACTGGAGCTTGACTGCATCAGTATCCTTCCTTACAGGGCTGAGTGGTGATTATGCTGTGGAAGACATGGACCTTAGTGTTTGGTCAAAGCTCTTCTGAACATGAGCCCAGGTAGCCAAAAAGGCCATTGGCATCATGGCTTATATCAGAAATAGTGTTGCCATTAGGACTAGGGAGATGATTGTCCCACTGTATTCAGCTCCGGCATGTCCACACCTCGAGTACTGTGCATAGTTTTGGGCTCCTCACTACAAGAAAGGCATCAAGGCCCTGGAACATGTCCAGAGAAGGGCAACAAAGCTGGTGAAGGATCTGGGGCGCAAGTCTTATGGAGACCATCTGAACTAACTGGGATTGTTTAGTCTGTAGAGAGGACTCAGAAGAGAATTTTCTCTTCAGCTACCTGAAAGGAGTGGTGAGGTAGTGGTTGGCCTCTTCTGCATAACTAGTGATAGGAGTGGAGGGAATGGCCTCAAGTTACTCCGGAGGAGATTCAGGTTGGATGTTAGGAAAAATCTGTTCTCTGAAAGAGTGGTCATATGCTGGAACGGGCTGCACATGGAGGTGGTTGAGTCACTGTCCCCAGAGGTGCTCAAGAAATATTTAGCTGTTCATAGAATCATAAAATCATAAAAAAGAATGGCCAGATTGAAAAGGGCCTCAAAGATCATCTAGTTTCAATCTCTGTGCCATGGGCAGGGTTGCCAACTACTAGGCTGGGCTGCCTAGAGACGCATCTAGCCTGGCCTTGAATGCCTCCAGGGATGGGGCATCCACAACCTCTCTGAGCAACCTGTTCCAGTGTGTCACAACCCTCAGGGTGAAAAACTTCCTAATATCTAACATAAATCTCCTCTGTCTCGGTTTAAAACCATTCTCCCTTGTCCTATCACTATCAACCCATGTAAACAGTTACTGTAGTAAGAGACTTGGCTTAGTGAGGAAATATTGGTGATAGGTGGATGGTTGGGCTGGATGATCTTGGAGAACTTTTCCAACCTTGGTGATTCTATGCTGCAAGATGGAACCCAGGCTAAGCTACGTGTATACTCTGGTTTACAGCAAGAGATGGTCACCAATAAGATGCTTTTCAGATTGTAATAAGTGAACTGGTTGGATGAGCTTCTATCCTTTCTGCATTTAGGAGGAAGTTTAGCCTTCACAGTCCACAAGGATTGTGAAGCAGGAGATGTAAAAATGTGGGTCAAGAAAGCTGGCAATCTGAATGGTCCAAAGATCAGGGCTCAGCCTGACTAGCCTAGGTACAAGCCTATCTCAACTGGTAAGCAGAATTATCTCCACTGTCACATTTATTTATATTTGGGCAAATTCTGTCGAGCATTCTAAACCAACATCTTATACTTGCCTCTGGGAAGACGTTGAAAGCTTTCAGCTCCCATTAAACTCATGCTTTGCATAGGTATGGCTAAACCTTTAGTGCACTTTTTACTTCCCCAGTCTTAGGACAACAGGGAATAAATATTCTGTGGTCTGCCGAAGTATGGTGATTTGTTATGCTTTGTCTGGGACTTGGGATCCGGGCATGCTCACCAGCTTGTAGGTTTTGATGAGTGCACATAGCCTTCCTGCTGTGCACCTTTGTTTCCATGAAGAAGGAGTCCAGATGCAGTGGGCATACCTAGGTTTTCACCTGAAGCAACAGCAATTGGATGCAAAGCACATATCTGCCCTGTAGTCCAAGGGACCTTCATAGCAGGGTACAAATGACTGGCACATTAATTATACTTTACAGCCACACTTCTGTTCTTGCCTATGACCAAAACATTGTTCTGAAGCTACAGATAAGTTCCCTGATAAATGCTTTTAATGCAGCTTTCTACAACATGCAGTGGAAACTGTATTCATTCTTTACTGCTTCATATCTGGTATACACTGTGACTTCCTTGGTGATGCTTATAGGAAGAAACAAGACCAAGTTTGCAAAATTTGTGTAGTTATGTTTGGGTGTAGCCTAGCGGATTTTCTGTGCAGAAGTTTGGATATGGAACTGTTAGATCTGTAAGAGAAAAAGCTCTAAGCAGGTTGTGTTTTCTACGTTAATCATCATTGCCACCAACATCATTAAAAATACTCTGCAAAACTCTCTGTAGGATAAAATGATATGTGGCTAAGATACCAATTCCTAAATTTATGGTTGTAAATAAAGAACTATATAAATATATGTACTATGTTGTTAGTCATGACTAACTGTTTTAGAGCTGTTAAATTGTAGTGAAATGCCCAACAAAACAAAATGGCTTTTCTTTAAATACTTTCTCTTTTTATTCTTTTAAAAAGATTAAGATTAGGAGAGAGAATGTCATAATAGGCAGCATACTCAAAAGGGACTTTTTGCACAAGCGAGAAGCATGGCGTAATATAACACCAGGCTGGCTTATTTTGTTGATTAATGATAAGTTGACAGCTCAATTACAAATGGTATGTGATATTGAAATGGTCATTTGTCTTTTTCCATTTCCCCCCCCCCCCACTTGTGCTATTATACTGCTTAACTGGCATTTGGAACTAACCATAAGGGGGGAAAAAATCTACAAAGGAAAGAAAAAAAAAAAAAAAAAAAAAAAAAAAAAAAAAAAAAAAAGTAGTTCCATTGAAAATTTCCATCTGCTTTCTAATTTTCTAATCTAAATGAATTTATGTATGATCAGTATTAGAACCTGTGTCAGCCATGTCAACCAGACATGAAATTACACTGCTACATATGAAAATATCTACACAGAATCTCTCTCAACTTATAACAGTTGTAATTCATTTAATTCCTTTGCCTAAACCAATAAAAAACGATATATGCTGTATCTTTCTGAAGAACAGCTCCCAGTGCAAACATTTGTTCCAAGTGCTTGGGACACTGCCACAATTCCTTTTGGGGAGATGCACCTTTCCTATCTGCCCAATTGCTGGAAATGAAAAGCTGCTCCTTCAGTATGGAGTTAGTAATTACAAATCACACATTCTGCTATCTAGATCTGAAGAAGTTGTTTCCTCACTAAAATTTAATGAAGGCCTAACTTCTACGGTGAATTTCTATTTCCTAGGCTGCTTGTTGATACTCCTGTTTCCTCAGTTTTCTTCTACAACAGACTGCAACGTGGGAACCTAGGCAAAAGTGATAACTGTATTTGATTAGAAATACTTTAACACTCAACTGTTGCAGAATCTCTGCCTTTTCTTCTCTTACAAAAGAAACACATGGTGTAATATAGATTTGTATTTTATCTTTCATATTTTTGAATGAAAGCATAATAATTTTCTTTGTTATGTGAGACATGAGGAACATAATTCTCAGTTTGAAATCTGTTTCAGAGATGAAGCTAGGAGATTCTTTTTCTGACTGTTACGCAGTTCCTCCTTGTGACACAGTACTCTGCTTGCCTGCTTGCCTAACTGATTTGAATGATGAAATATCTTACAGATTTCTGTGGAAGTGTCTATTAAATTAGGAAGTATTCTTCTGAGGCCTTATTTTATAGTTTCTTACTTATGCCTTTTAGTTTTTGACTCATTAAAATTTCCTGGAGTACACTGCAGATAGATGCACTATCTCATCCAACCACGCAGAGCTTTCATAAGTACTCTACAGCTGTTTACGCAACACCCTTGCACAGTATCATTCAGCTATCTTCTCCTTTGATGTGCATAGTACATTAGAAGATGCTAAGTAAATAATTTCAGCTCTTTGAAATGCTAGACTTATTTCCATTCTGCAGATGGAAATCACTGGAGCATAACAGATAAGCACTCAATTACAGCACAGCACTACTTAGCACTGAAATTTGTGTGAGAGAGAGCTGTATCGCTGTGCATGTCCTTGGTGCAGTAAGGCCTTGGAGCACACTCATATAAGTAGTGTGACATGTAGAGAATATACCCATACCACACTTTTACTTCCATGTTTTGTTGTTGTGTCTTAACTGAAGAAGGCAAAGTTTAGTAACGTGTTTCTAAGGTAAGGGAAGGTCTTGGTTTTATTGAAGCAACGCTATTAATCTTGGAAGTGTTTTATATGTACTTTCTAGTTGTAAGTTGTTATAAAGTGAATTTTCCTTGCCTTTACAGTACTGTAAGACCATAGTTTGAGAGGTGTCTGCATGCTTGTTATGACTTAAGAGGAAGTTAAATAACTATATGTGACAGTAGTCTAACTGGCTCCTTTTGTTGTCCATGATTTTCATTACCCTGAATGGCATCTGGATCATTCTCCAACTGCCATGGTCATTTGCTTTGGGAACCTCACTTACAACCTCTTCAGTTACTTTTCAGATATGTAAACTGTTGAGGCTAAGAGTTTTCCAGCTGCTTGAAGCTGAAAAAAAATTCCTGAAACCATATTGCTGCCAGAATCATTAATCACTGTTGGGGGGGGGGGGGGGGGGGGGGAAGAAAAAAAACGGACCAGAAATACAGTGCTAAATCCTTGTTTGGCTACGTCAGATATCTATGTAATGGGTGTACACTGGGCTTTATCAAAGCACAGAGCTCTGAGCTTTGCTTCAACATATAGACATAAAATGATTCAAACACTAAAAAAAAAATAAATGAAAGCATGAGTCATTGTGTTACCAAATGCTTCTCTTTATTCCCATCTCCATGGAAGTTCTGAATTAAACTACAAGCTGTTGCTACTAAATGGTGAACGCATCTGCTCAGTCCAAAAAAGCCCTTCTGCATCTATGGTATCTCCTTTGTGATAACTGCCACAACATTACAGTCTGTTCTTGCAGCAGCAGGAAATGGTACTAAATTTTGCCTTTCTGCTTGGCCCACATAGATATTTACTCAGAGATAATAAGAAAATACTTCACAATTATGCTAGCTGACAGTCTATTATCCCTTCAAATCCATAGTCTCTGCAGAAAGGAAAGCTGGAAGAACTATTTCAGTCATTTAGGGTATATGTTTCTCTGGCACACTCATAATCTGACCAAAGCCATTACTTGGAAGTCATTTGCACTCAATCATTTTCCCTGTTAATGAGGAGTTACTGAATCCCCCCAAACATTAATCCCATTTAGGAAAACACAAAGGCAATCTGTACCTTGTATCAAGCAATTATGATTGCATTGAGCTTGAGGAATTCAGTCATTTGTTGGAGGTTGTTTCTCCCACAACAGACCCTCTAAATAGAATTACCAAGTCTTTCAAATGTTAATTTGTTAAGAAAAATATAATGGCTAATAAAGACAATTAGGTTTGTATTGTAAATACTGGACTGCTGGACTAAAGCTGCCTTGGCTTCAGGAGAGAGCGTGGCAGGAGTCTGCGCAATGACTGAGGCTGGAAATTGTCTTCACTACCAGAATAAAGAATTATTGCCATATATTAACAATGGTCTATTATGGTTGGTCCCCAAAATAGATGTTATTCAAGTTAAATATAATGCAGGGGCAAATAAGATGAACATTGGTTTGATTTCTTTTCCCTTTGCAAAAGTGAAGGTTATCAAGTAATACCGAAGGTCTGAGGCTGCTAATGGAAGAAAGGTCTGAGGTTGCTAATGGAAAAGTAATACGATGCTCTTTGCTCTTGGAAAAAGAAGAGATAGAGAGAAGAGCATCATATATATAAAATTGGTTCTTATAACTCTACACAGTTCTGCCTGTGCCTCAGCAAGAGTACCTTGTTCGTTACTGGATCCCAGACTCCCGGGTATAGGTAGACATTCAAGGATGTAGCACAGAAAAGACCAGTACAAATATGTATAGAAAACATTAATTTTAAGGAAAAGTCTAAAAAGACTAAAGGGCGGTGTTAGGTAGTGTAGGACATAGCATTTAGTTGGAAGGTAAGAAAAATTTCTTCTCTGAAAGAGTGGTCAGGCACTGGAATGTGCTGCCCAGGGTGGTGGTGGAGTCACCATCCCTGGAGGTGTTCAAGAAGCATTTAGATGTTGTACTGAGGGACATGGCTTAGTAAGAAAAATTGGTGATAGGTGAATGGTTGGACTAGATGATCTTGGAGGCCTTTTCCACCTTGGTGATTCTATGATTTGGTAAATGAAAGATGCTTTGAGGAAGGTCAAATTATTATTTTAATCTATGGGAGAAAAACACTCATTAATTTTTAACTAAAAGGATATTAGTGCTAGGTTTGTTATGAAAATCCTTGTTAAAAGGTACTGAAGAGTGATAGAGGGGCCAAAGAATACTGGGAAGCCTCTTTCACTTGGTGTTTTTACGAACTGCTTGGAGATATGTTTTTAAGGGTTATCATAATATTTTTCACTTGCCTATGTCCAGAAAGAAATTATTCAATCTTTTGAAGGTTCTTCTAGCAAATTTCTTTTTAATTAATTTTTCTCATGCCTGCATGCTAGAAAAAAATCCAGGCTGAATTTTCCTGTTTTTTTTAAAATGGTATTCTGTCATTGCTCTCTTTGTAACAACTGTTTTTTCCCCACGAGAAACACTCATAAACAACCTAAACAAACCACCAGAGAAGTCCATGAAACCATTTAGGAACAAATTTGGCTCTATTACTAGATCTCATTTTAGGAGCTCAGTGTCCCAGGTGATATGGAAAACCACAAACAATTTTTTTTTCTATTAGAACCTGGATAGATATTTGTAATACCTAAATATGTCAGGGGAGTTACTCATTCTTCAGCATCTTGATAAATTATTGCAAGGATTTTTTCTTAGTTTATTCATGCAGGTCATTCAGCAACTTCAGTTACTGCAGCATGCTTTTCTTTGTTTTAGTCATGAATATCAAATAATGTTCTCTGTCCTTCTTCCTACCCTTTTTTATAAACTTTATTCTGTTATTATTTACCATGCAATTTCGTGTACTGGTTTTACTTTATTAACTACACATGCTCGTGTCCTCAGCTGGTTCAGAGGTTTTGCTTTTCCATACAGTTCTTGTGCAGCTGTGGTGCTTAAATTCTTACCCACCAGATTTAAACAGCCAGACTTGAGCAAAAAGGAAAAAAAAAAAAGAAAAAGAAAAAAGAAAAAGGCACAATTCATAGGTTTTTACTTGTGAGTTAAGGGATGTCCATGTATGTTTTGGGAGGGAAATGAGAGACTGATTCATTTTCTTCTTTAAAAAAAAAATAATAAAATAATAATAATAAAAAAACTGTTCATCGATTTTGATTTATTCCCTTTTTATATTTTTCATTCAGAAGACAAATGTGGTTTATATAATCATGGAGAAGATGTTAAATGTAATACACAGTTTATAAATCATACAGCTCTTGATGTCTACAAGTGTATACTCATATTCATAACTTGTCTAGTTACATTTGTGTTGCCAGAGAAACTGTTTACTTTTCCTTAGGTTGTGCAAAACTGGACAGAAAATTTCCAGTGCTCACTGCTTCCGTTTCAACCAGAAATACTGTGCAAAAAGTTCTCTACTGTTTCAATACTTCCTCTTTCAATTTCATTTGGAACTGAGGAGTAAAGGGAAGTGAGCAAATGAAATAATAGAGAAGAAAAAAATCACTGAATTTCTCTGATTTTTGGAAAAATCAGAAAAAGGTTTTTTTGTTTTGTTCTGTTTTTTTTCTTTCAGCGTAGGCGTTATGGGAAATCTGTTTAACTGAGCTATACTTGTATTTCAGCTGTCTGTAATATAATTGGAGAGAATAGGAGAGGAGGAGCAGCATCTGAGAGGAAAATAGTGCACCCTATGGTAAGGGTCGAGAGGATATGCGGTCCCTTGGTCTCTCCTGTCTCTACAGAGGAACATTTGTCTGTCTCTAGACAGAGAAAGTAAATTAAGCTGAACTCCTTCCATTCTGGTCCCTGCAGCACCTCTAAGTACAGAATGACTATGGATAGCAGATCTGAATTCTGTAAAACTGGAATTCACTGCAAGAAACCACCTATCAATAGTTATTTCTATCTCTTTCTGTATGTATTCTTAGGTCACTCTGTTGCTTGTTTCCAGGTTTTTCTTAACAAATAACCTGTTAATAGTCTTACTTCCACTTCTTTGCTGTTGTAACAAATGTCAATTATGTATCATACGGAAATGTCATGGATTGAAGATATGAAATATATGGATGTCTGCTCATTTATCAGGGTGTTTTTACAACTGTAACATAGCTGCTGTTACTGAAGCGCTATTTTTCTTAGTTCCTAACACTGTTGTCTAAGAAATAAGCAATGTTGTAATCTGTTATATCTTAGTAGAATACATACTCTGGAAGAAGACCTACTGCCATCCCTACAGAGCTGTTGAATTCAGCAGTCTGTCTTGACTCAGGTTTTTGGTATTACTGAAAGGAAAATTTTACAAATTTGGGTTGTAAGTATTTGACTCAGGACAATACTGTGCCTGTGTAATTATAGGCTTTTCAGTAGGTATTATGCACTGTTAACTGGGTTTTAATTGGCTAAAAAATTAATTCTATAGGTAAGACCTTTGGCAGAGAAATTGAGATATAAATATGATCTCCAGTGTTCTAGATGATGTTTGGCCTGTTTTCGCTGCTTCTTCTTTGCAAAAGATATTTTCAGCTTCAGCATAGTCTTTTTTTTAAACACTTTTAGGAAAAAAAATTGAGTGCAATAAGTAACAGAGTTCTAATTCAGCTGTCACTAATCTCAGGGCAATGCCCAATGTCACCCATTGTGCTCTGTAACAAAAAGGTTGTACCAGTTCTTCTGAAGAGCAGCTGTGCTGCTGTCACTGAAGACACTTCAGTCTGTTCTCTGTCTCTGACACTGGATAACGTGGCCAGTGTGTATCTATGTCTGAATGCCTTCCCTGTACTCCAAGCATGATACTGGTATCTGAAGTTCCTGCAGGAAGTGTCCCCATGGCATGGGCCAGGGCTGGGAACTGTGTGTGGACCTTGCTTGTGAAAGTCTGTGCAAGCCAAAGCCATGCCCAGGACTGTTGGTTGAATGGTTCAGATGATCTGGACTAGAGCTTGACTTTGTGCCCTGGACCAGCCTTATTTGTTAGTAAAGGCACATCTTACGCGTAAGTCTCATAAGACCAAGCATTGGAGCAGTTTTCCAGAGACACTCAAAGCATGAGATAAATGTTTCTGCTCAAGTAACGTGTTCAACAGAATTATATCTTTCCAACAATTTAAGCATGTTGCTCCTATTTCAGGTGGCCTCCAGAGATGACATAGCGCAGGACTGGAAAGTAAGATCTGTTCCTTCACTAAAATAATGCAAAGACAAAATCTGAAAATACTGTGCTTGCACAACAGTTACTTTGTTTCACAGGTTCTTTAAAAACATAAATGTGAAACTTTTTAAATTGATAAGCACCATAGCTAAAGATTTTAAATGCAAATATATAGAATTTCAGGGCTTGCAGTTCAAATTTAATTTAAAAATCACACATTGTTCCATATATGGAATATATGGAATATATATGGATAAAACTGTTCATAGGTAATAGCGAGAAATGCAGTCTGCAAAATCTGATTGACTGGGCAGGGACTGGATGTCTCAATTTTGAGAGTTTGGAGTGACCATTAAGTGGGAAAAGGCCTTTCAAATTCTGCATGACTTCAGATGTTAACAAATAAGCGTGTTTTCATTGAGTCACTGAAGTTATAGGAGCTGCAGTCTCAGCTGATGGGATTCATTATTTTAATTGTGTCAGGAAGCCATACTATTTCAGTTTCACGGTTCCTCTTATACTACATTTTTGAGTTCTGTTTTGTGAAACTATTTGTGCTTATTATGGCAGTGACTGAGAGGGACCATGGTAGGACAATGCTGTGGAAGTCACATTGCAAACAGAGACCATGAAAGCTGAAGAGATTTACTTGATGAAAAAATACCATCAAAATGTCACATGTGCGTCAGTGATTTGTTGGTTGCTGCACTCATCAAGCACAGATCAGGGATGTTGCCACATGAGCACTGTGCTTAGTGAGGCAGCCCATGGACCAGCTTTGTGCCTAGCAGAGTCCATGAACACTGTGTGTGGTGGTCAGTAAGAAACCCTGCAGGCAAGAAGGAATTGTAGGCCCTTTCTTCTTGCCTGCTTTACCCTTTCTCCTGGCTGTAGGAAGAAGGACTTTTCCATTTCTGATCCGTGGCCTGGGCTTCTCTCCTTTATATACAGGTCTTAATTTGCTGCTTTTGAGGAAGTGTGATAGTGTTGATTTTTCTTTCAATATGGTTTAGAATTTGGGGTGAGTACAGTGTGATTTGGCTTGAGTGGGAATCCTGGTCTCCATAATTCCTTTGATCGAAGATTGTACTCTTCACATTCTATGCATCCCAGAAAGAGGACTAAAACCTTACTGAAGGTTCTGTTGTTCTGTTCCCATTATTGAAACAGGACTTTGCAGTAGAAGGAGGTGGGTCAAGTAGTCTTTCTCTGACTGGAGATGTTTAAGAGAAAGTGCTGGTTCTTGTTGTATTTTGTCTTTTATTCCACTAACTGCATGGTCATTGCATGTGCTAAACCCTGGGTGATCCTCTCCCAGCATGTCTGTCTGGATGAATATCTGGTTTCTGGGGTGGAGTACAAGAGTAGAGTCGAATGACTGGATCTCTTCAAACTGAGGTACTTTGGAGCTTGACTGAGAGCAAGTCCTTTAGGCAGGTGGGCAACTTCAAAATAAATAATAATAATAAAAAAAGAAACAAATGAAAAAAAACAGCAAGTGCTTGACTAGAATACATCTAATTCTAGACAGTGTACTGTGTTGTTTCTAAGAGAGTGAAATGGGAAACAGTGCTACGTGGCCCAAAAGGAAATGTGAATAGATTCTTAGACAATTCCTGAAATTTCTGGTGTAGAAAACATTTTCAAGTGCCGAGATACAAATAACTACTGGAATAAATATGGTAAATCACTATTGGTTATTGGTGATTCTAGTAGATTGAAGAAATTGAGGAACTGCTATAGAGGTCATATTTCTTGTCAGGGGTTTGGGAAAATGTATCCTTGGTAAATCAGAATATGGTGACAGTCCCTAAAGGGGAAGTGGTTGCTTCTGGCAAGCTGATTTTTACCTTCTTTTGTACAATCAGCTCCTTCTAGCAATCTTACAAGTTCTGAATAAAAGTGTAATTTCCTGTGATCTACTTTTTTTTTTTTTTTTTTTTTCATCTCTCCAGATTTAATAACCTTGTTTTACTTTCATTGCTGATGCTGGACAAAAAACAAAAACAAAAAAAACAACTCCCATACATTCATCTTCTATTGCACAAGGGAACTAGAAATATTTCTGCAGCAGAGTCATCACTTGGCTCCAAACAACAAAAGAATATTTATTCAGCCTTGGGGCATAATAGAATCTAAAGAGGGACAAGTGATATTTCAGAAGGTAAGACTTCTCTGTCTCCCATATTTCTGCTTCTAATTAACTGTAACGCAGTGTGAAGGTTCTTTTCATTTCCTTTCCTCTCTTTTTTTCTGTCAGTCTGAGATCATTGCATAGTGCACCAGAGCTGAGGAAGAAGCTGTTTGTCATCAGCCTCAGCAAACGTTGCCAGTAGGTCTGATAACATTGGCACATTTATCACACTTGGCAAATTCCTCCTTTCACCACTGAATGCCATTCACCTTGATTTTAATGTGTTCTTTTCACCCTACTCTAAATAAACATAACATCAGCTTCAAGATGCTGCTTTTCTTGTTAAGAAAAATATGACCCAATTACACTTCTGTAGAAATACCTGAAATATCTTTGTCAAATACACCTCTGTTTATTAGAGGGATTACCATCTTCCAATAAAAATTATTTCAAAGCCATAGCAGAAAGTGTAGTCTAGTTGACTTTACTTATAGAAAGCATTTAGTGAAATGGCAAATTAAAAGGTCCTTTATTGCATGCATTGGGTCTGGGCTTTCTTGTGTTTCTTTACAGTATTCATTAGCTGGGGAGATAAGATTTACGGAGAAGTCTTGGAACTAATGGAAATAATATTTGCTGTGGATGGACTAAAAATTAGCACTCTCTGGTGACTTACTGAATTATCTCTACCTTTTTCTTATCTGTATTTTGTTAGGTGGTGACTCCAGCTAAGGTGTGCAAGTTCATTTCAGACTATGTAGATGAGAGCTGACGTTACCAGGATTGGTGAAGAGACAGCCAATAAACTCTTGTGATTACATGCCCTTTGTAATTTATTTATTTTTTCTTGGAAATGAGTTGGGAAAAGTTCTCCCACAATTCACTGTGTCGGAAGTATTGGGGCATGTGTTCCTAATGACAGCAAGGCTGAGGAGACAGGTGGGGATGTTGCTGCAGAGACCCTACCCTAGTTGTGGGCCTCCCTGGACAGCTGCAGCATGGAAAGCAGCTTTACTATCCAGGGTTTCTTGTGGAGCTGACAGTGCTGGGTATTGCCTGTAGGCTATGTCTCTGAGTCCTACCAGATAAGCTGTTACACCTTTGATTTTGTCTTGCTTTTGACTTCTAATTCTTGCTGTTAAGCTTCCAGGCCTTGGATGCTTGTTCCAAGTCATGATTGCTTGTAAAGTATTTCATGGTAACAGTAGTTAGATGCACAGCTTACACACAAAAGTGACTGTGGAACCAAATATCTTATGATGATCTGTGGAAAAAAATTAACTTTTAACAATGATTCTAAGACTTCAGCTTAAAATATAAACTAGATTTTGTGTGGATCTCAAGAAAAGTTTGATTCTTTCACACCTATCATGCCACTTGCTTTTTCTGTGTGTTGATCAGAAGTACAATACTGATATTTAGAAATAAATGTTTTTCTCAAACTTTTTTTCCCCACCTTAATACAGATAAGGAAGTCATTGACATTTGGAAGTCAACTGTTGCAAGATTTGTAGCAGACGAAGGAGATTAAAATAGAGAAGTTACAGATGAAACACTGTTGTTGGGTGCTTATACAAGTACAGGGCTTGTAAACATATCCAGTTCTAGATAATGTATTTTAATGCTTAATTTTTGGAAGTTCAACTGAATCCCCAGAAGATTTTCCAAACTGAGAATTCAGCTCGTTGCTTGCTTCTAAAAACCGTAGCTGTTGAAAACTTTATCTCTTTCTCAAAAATATTTGTGCAGCTACCACTCATTTTCATAATATATGAGTAGTTGGAATAATTGGTACTCATGGAGGTATGACAGTATGAAAACTCTGACTGAATCTGAATTTTATTTTACTCTCCATCAACCACAATGATAGCAATAAAATAGAAGGTAGTAAGTAAGTTTACCATTTTAAATAATGTTAAAATATTGCTGCCAAAATTTCTGTTAGCCAGAGGAAAAGATAGGTACAATGAAGTGCTAAGGAGCAACAGATTAACATTCTCTGTTTCTGTGGAACTTTCTAGAAAAACTGCTATCACAAATTGATTTTATCATTCTTAATGTAAAATCATAGTGTCTCTTGCATAATGCATAGCAAAGCTGGCAAAAAGGTATTGTATCATCAGATACTTCTGCCTTCATTACACATGAAATTAATTTAAGAAAAAGTGAAATGTGATATCCAGTGCTGTGAAAATATTTTAGCTGTTGTGGGATTTTCAGTGACACCTTATCAATTGTTTCTCAATTCAAATGAGTAGTCTTATTTTTTATTCCAAAACACATACTTTTTTATTGTTCTGAATAATTCTGAACACTACTAAAATTCCAATTACTGAATAATTCATAGAGTATCAGTAGTTAACCCTGTGTCAGACTTTGCAGGGTCTTTGTGCTATAGTTATACCCCTGCATGCAAATGCCATTTGCTTGCCGAGGATAGGGCTGTGATGAATACTGTGTGCAAATCTCTAGTTATGTGTGGCTGGTGTAAACTATTCTTAAATTAGGTCTTTCATAGCAAAAAACAGATTATCTAAGAAAGAAGGATAGTGACATAACTTAAAGCTTGTTATAATGACTTATTTCCTGGTAGATTCTGACTTTGTGTGTCCATACTATCATTTCTATCCACAAATACTGTGCATTATTAACTTTTCATCACAGCAAGTGTGGCAAGTGCTTTACTGACACAGAGGTTTGCATAGAAGTCCCATTGTTTAAGAGGTAAAACAGAGAACAAACTAAAATATCCCCTTAAAAAGACAAGAATTCAGCAAGAAGTCGTTCCTAAGGCAAGAGGAAGAGAAGGAAAGAGGATAGAAAGGAAATCTCAATCCATCTGAAAGATGGAAAGATAAATAATGATAAGTTCAAATAAAAGATAAGAAGCCATCACACTAATTCTTGATTGCTTTTTTTATTGGGAAGATCTGGTCTGGAAAGAAATGTGTGAGGTTGGTAGCACGATTAGTTCTGAATGACCCACATGCATAACCAGTGATGCTACTGTCTAGTTGTTTAAGAAATTGCTGGCCTTCAGCCTCACCAGATAATTTAGTCTCTTCCAGTGCTCATCATCCCATTTCTTGATGAGTTGCTGTGGGTATTGGAGATACAGACTCTGACAGTGTAGTAGCAGCCCTCTGTGTCCCACATGTGGGGAGGAAAAACTAGAGCAGCATATCTTTGGAATGGGAACTGCTAGGGATCTGCCTTTGTGGAAGGTAGACAGGTCCCAGCTTTGCTGAGTTACATCTTTCCTGGTGTCGTATGAAGAATGAGCTCTGAAATTCCTGGAATTAAGTAGCCTTTTGTTCTTTGTGGAGAGAACTGAAGGTCAAAGTCATCTATATTCTGCACCTGGATTCTGTGAGGTTGAACAATTTTGGTGAATGGAGCTGAACGCCTGGAAAACCTGAGCTGCTGAAACTTTGCTTATCATTCATTGGAATGTTGGTGTTAAACACTGAGAGGGGAAAAAAAAAAAAGCTTATTTGTCTTATCTACAGTGTATAGCCTCCTTTGCCACAAGTAACAGTCCCATTGAAGTTGGCTTGCAGGTTATTATTAATGGCACCTATACAGAGATGAGTACACTGTATTTGTGATGTTACTATTTCCTCGCTGAGTCCTCTAATTAAACAGCTGTGCAGGGAAGAAGGAAAGAGAGATCACATTTCATTAACATTGGCTTTGACATGCTTGGAGCTAGACAGAGAGCTAAAATGGTACATGTCACCAGTTTAAGAGAGCTAGGAGTGAAGCACAGTATTTCTATCTTTCATTCCATCTGGGATATAAAATGATGAGGAACAGATTTAGACACAATCACCTCTTTATCCTGTTCTTACTTGAGTGCAGTTGTGGGTTAGTGCCTTTCAGTACTCTCTTAAAGGTGTGCTTTTGATGCTAGCCAGCACTGCTCAGCAAATAAGCAGTATGTTGATATTGGCACTGTACACAGACTGTTAAACTTTCCATATACAAGGAGCAACACAGGCATTTTCAGCTTAGTCACTGTACTTCCCTTAATGTGAGGGGAGAAATAAAATATGTGATGGTTAAAAATGTTTATTCTCTATCTTGAGTACCTTAGAGATTTCTTCAGAGGAAGTATTTCTTAGGTAAGTAATCCAATACTAAGAGTCATTGTCCAGCTGTGTAGTCTTTGTCCATGAAATATGGTGTCTTTTGTGTTCTAGATTTTAAGAATTAGGGTGTTGAGAAAATACTGCGATAAATGAGAAAGCAATTTTTTGACCCTTTATCTTCATTAAACATGCTTATTACACATCATATTTTCAAGGACATACTTTTGTGCATATCTCAGATGTGATATACGATTTTTATGTCTATTATTTTATAGAAGTGGAAGTCAAGAGATGGGTGATGTTTGTCTTATGATCATAAAATGCTTGTACAAGAGGTATTAGTACTTGCTGAATTATCCAAGAAAGTTTACAGGATACATTCTTGCTCCCAGTCCCAGTTTAGTAAACAAACCTGCTTTCATTTTGAGGGGTGTGTATGCGTGTGTAAACAGAAAGGAAATGTTCTGAAGCCTCATGGCTTTGTCTGAGTCACTGCAGTGTACTCTGCAGCAGCAGAAAGCAATTGTTGCAAACAACTCTGGTGAAAGCTTTTAATAGACACTTGGCTGGGTAAGAAAGGAAATGAGTTTTAGAATGTCATCTGTGGTGGTGATCAATAATTTGCGCTTTCTGTCTTTTTCTTGTGTTTTGGATGAAACATCAGACACAATTTGTTATGATACTCCAGTACTTTCACAGGATTAGAGGAGTTAGCTTTAGAGCCCTGGGCAAGTTCCAATTGGCACAACACAGACTGACACTGCACTCTCAAATAGGCAAATGATTCCTTCCTCATCCTCTGTTCTATACTTCTCTTCTGTGAAATGCTGTTCCAGAGGTTTCACTGAGAAGTGACATGATCCCCCTGGTACACAGTTCATAAATCACTTTGTAAAATGTGGTGAGTGCCTTGATTCTCTCTGGATTAGAGGTGATCTGCAAATAGTCATGCTCATTAATAATTCTTAATAACTCATTATTATTATTATTATTATTATTATTATTATTATTATTATTATTATTATTATTATTATTATTATTTAATTTCACAGTCAGCACTCACTTTCTGAAATTAGTGTCTTTATAGCCTATTATTTTGCCGTGCCATGTCTGAGCATGGAAGTCATCCAAGTCTGGTGGTGAGCTTTCTCTGTGGACAGCAAACATAGAGTGCAGCAATGACAGCAACACTAACAGTGGCAGGGCACCAGGGTGCAATAAAATGCATTAGATCTCTATTCCATGATGCTATGGTAGTTTTTTGTAATTTTCTTATTTAGTGTATTTCCTTTTCTGCTCTTGTAGCTTAAATATTATGCCTTCCCATATTCTGTGGGTGATTTATACTCATCTGTCACTAGAAGTATTTTTTCTTTTTAATTTCTCATTGCTGAAAGACAGTTCTTAGGATTATAGTGACCTAATTGTCAGCGTCTAACAACTTTTTTATTTCCTCATGTTAATCTTTCCATATTTCTGGGAACGTCTGCAACACCTGTTCTCAATATTAGGCAACCATTTAGACTCAGAAAATTACAAATTTTTTTTTTAAATGTAGAACATAGCCTTATTTTATAGACCGTGAGTATGTGATGCTTCTCAAAACCATTAGGGCCACCACATGAAATTATACATTTTCAGTGTGATAGGCAGTGCTATTCTAAGACATAAATAAAATGTGGGGAATGGTCAGAGGAGACATAAATAGAATGTGAGGAATGATCAGGTGGGGGTCTAATCTTTCAGGTTGTGTAGACTTAGCGCACTGAATGCTCCCTGTCTCTAACAGATTTCAGACATTAGCATTGCCAGGAAATGTGTGTGTTAAGAAGGAATTGAGTGAATGCTATTACTCTTCAGGGGAAAAATACTGAAAGATTACCTAAAAAAAAAGGTGATGTGACAGAGGCCTAAAGACACAGATGAAAGGAAGATATAAAAAGATACTGAGAAGTGTGTGCTCAAGAAGACTGGGTACAGGAATTAGGAAAATGTAAAAATGTGGAAAATTAATACAATTCCACTGTTCAGAATACTATCTGGAAGTCTTGATATTTAAGCAGTCATAACATCAGTGGGGACAAATCAATGTCACTCCAAGATCTGGGTCAGAATTACTGTGTGAAATCACAGACAGATTGTTAAATATGACCAGAAAAACAACAACAACACACCAACAGAAAGTATTGTAACATTTCCTACTCGTCAAATGCATATATGTGTATTTGGAAGTCTGGCTAGCCTGGAAAAGTATGTAAGTATCTGGTCTAAAGTATCTGTTTTCTTTCTGAATTTTCCCAAGACATGAAGCTTTTTACTGCAGCATGAGTAAGACTCTTTAGGTTTTAGGCAAGGTTTTATGCATAAAATCATTTAAGTTCACCAAATCTATCTATTTTCTAGCATCTTTTTCTTCACACTGCTTTCTTTACTAGAATTTGTTGATAATAACTACTAAACTTGGAAGACCACCTACATTGGTGCCATGCCTTCCAGCAGCAGCAGCTTTCCAAGAAATGCATTCACTAATTTATGAACACTAAATAGTAGCCTATTGTATCTGCATGAACACTCCCATTTTCCCTCTAACAAAGCACCTATTTTCAACATATGATTCTCAGTATGGCCATTTTCAACTTTGGCATTTGTAAAAGAAAAATTGTCCACAGAGAGGATAGATGGTCACAAAAAATTAAGTCCCTTTGTTTTAAAAATGGTTCAATATGCAGGGATTAATCTGTATAGCTTTATTAATCTGCATAGCTGTATTAACTGTAATTGAATCAGCTGCATGATACAACATATGGCTTTTTTTATAAAAAATATAATTCAGTAGTCTCTATTTTATGTTTTTCTTCTCCCATGTTTTGCTGCTTGCAGCCAACAGCAGTGCTAGAATTTGTATCATCAATAGGCTTTGTTGCAGAGTTCAGATTCCTAAGAGAAATGGGCCAATCTAAACGGAGTCAATAAATAGGGAAATGTTTCAATGTTCTTTTCAGTGAAGCGCTGTCTTTTTCTTAGCATACTTCAGTACCACAGTCTGTCAAGTCATTCAGTCAAACATGAAAATCCAGTCTTGACAAAATTCCTACATTACTGTTCCATGAGGAGAGAGCTGTTAAAATAGTTCCCACAGTTCTTGCTTCTGGCTTTGAACCTTAGGCTCCCAGTTCAGCAGAGCATGGCTGTATTCTTGGAGCATGCAGCTGAAAGCAGACAGCAGTGGCATTAAGTTGCTGATAATTACTTTAATCATCAAGGAAAAGCATAATAAGGAAGAATTTTGAAGTAGAACATGGGGTATATGTTGCTGAAATGTTTTCAAGAAGCATTCAATTAAGATTGCTTTTCAGTTTTCAGAACAAAGCAAAATAAAAAATATAAAACTCAGAAGTTGTGGAATTTGTATTTTTGTTACATTATATAACAAAACATAGACAATGCTGGGAAAGGGAGCTTCAGCAGTCTTTCAGGCCTCCCGTACCACGTGGTGTTGCCCTAAGGCAACTCCAAGCAGCAGTAAATAAATGAGAGTCCTTGTCAGAAAGAGTTTATAATCTGTGGGCCTTCTCCAGAGCGGATCAAATGCAATCAGAATCTAACCAGGAGCTCAGAAGGATTTGTGAGAGAATGCCAGGCTCAGAATGTTCTGAATTAAAACTGAATGAATGATTGATTATTTTTTTTTTTCCCCTTTTGGTTCACTGGCAGCTAAAAGAAGAAAGAGAAGTAATTTCATACAGGTTTATACTACTCTCTGGGTATGTGGGCAGGAGAAATGTTGAGCTATTTTTACAGCTGGTATAACCCTGTCAAGTAGTAGCCAAACATAGGAGTCCTCAATTTTTTTTTAAGGCAAACAGAAAGTTAAAAAATATCTCCTGATCAAACAAACAGAACTGAAGGACATATAAAAAAGTATATTTTATTGAAAAAAATCAGAGTGCTTATCTTATAAAAGTGTTGAAATGGAATATTTTGACTTTGGAAACTTTTTTGCTATTCTTTCCCCCCACCTCCACCAAGTGCAAATCATGCAATGTAGCAAGAATGGCATAATCAGAAAGCTTTTTTTATTGGTGCAATCTCTGCATCTGATGTTTGCAATGAAGGAATTTAGCTTGTAACTTAGAAAAACCACTTTCTTAAGAAATTTAATGACCTCCAAATTACTGATCTAAAACTGATTTTTTGTTTGTTTGTTTTTGGAATTGTTTTCTCACCATTTGGGTGTTTCTCTCTTTCCTCCTATCTACTTTTTGATGTTGGAGAACCAGTTTGTGACTCACACACCCTGTTCCTTTTTCTGTTGCCAGCTTTTACCTCATCTGATATATTTGTCTTCTCCACTATTTCCTGTGTTCCTGTTGTTTTGGTCTCAGAATTGCACATTTGTTGTCTTACCCATCCTTGACCTATGATCATCACCATTCACACTTGCTTTCTGATGTGACATACAACTCTCACATTTCCTGCTATTCTTGTGCCCTTCCTCCCAGCAGCTCTATTGCTCTAGTCCCATCATCACAGCTGAGAGACCTGTAAGGCAGCTGAAGAAGGGTGACACTTGCCCTGCAGGACCTGTCCTGCCTCTTGGATTTTGGACTTTGTTAAAAGAAGTTACACGTTACTGTTAGCGCTGCCAGAACTGAGGTGTGTCTCTTGTATTTATTAGGGCATTATTTGAGGGGAGTGTGGGTGAGAGAAGAAAAGCAGCTTTCAGTTTAAAATTTGCACTGCTCTGACATCCTAATTCATCTTGCAGGATGATAATCGCTGTCACTCTCTCTTTTCACCCCAGTCATTTCTGACTGTGATTTGCTCACTGAATTAAGTTAATTGTGGACCCAGACACATTGCCCACGTGTTCCATGAATACACAAATATGTCTTCGTTTTAGTATTTGATATTGAAAATACCATTTGTTGTTTTGTATAATCAGTATTAGCAGTACACTCTGGTTTATTTACTTACATATAAATTATGTCAAGTCTTCCAAGAGCAGATGACCTCAACTTAACTGCTGCAGTTGCTGTACTGTGAGAAGATTAAAGCACTTTAATGTGGGCTATTGTCTATTGTCTGTGTTCTAATGAGTGTATGTATTTGTTGCAGCACTTAATATTACGGGACTGGGGGGTTTGTGAGATCATTCTAAGTATCCAATGCTTGTACCACACAGTTATTCACTCATTCCCACCTTCCCAGTGGGAAGGGGGAGAGAATTGAAGAAAGAAAGAAAAAAAAAAAATAGAACTCATTGGTTAAGATAAAACTCTTTGCTAAAAGGGAAATATAACATGTATATATGCACAAACAATTGCTCACCACTCCCTGTCCGATGCCCAGCTAGCCTCCCAAGCTACAGGAGAGGGCAGAGATTAAAATGGTGCAGATGGGCTGTTTGTGTCTGGGCAGATATCCATGTGGTTGCGCAGGAGAAATACAGGAAAAGCCACTGCAAGTATGACTTCTTGAGTTCAACAAGCACCTCTCTGCTCTAATCACTCTTTGCCCGTCTAATCATCACTTATCACTATACAGGTTTTGCTTCAATCATTCCCACGAGGGACCTGATATTGCACCCTGAAGGGAAATAATACTTCTTGCACTCATTTCAAAAAGAACATTTAGATGTTTTGACTTCTCTGCCTAGACATAGGTGCAAACGCTCACAGATGTATAACTCTCTGTGAATTACAGGCCCTTTCTAAATTTGTCCCTGACTCTGTATCATCACTTCATATAATTGATGACCTTCTATTTGAGCAGCCAACTGTGGGGCTTTTTTTGTTAGGTGGTTAGTTAGTTTGTTACGTATGATCTTCCCTACCTTACTATTTGTCATGGTTTTGTGATTTTTGGTTTTTGGTATTCCACATCATAACATCATGTAGTGCACTGGGAGTTTAACTGTCAATGCTCAAGTTCTGGATACCTGCTCAGAAGAGAAGAACTACATTCCCCAGGGGACTTAACCTGGGCATCCTGGTGGACGACAGGTTGGCCATGAGTGACCTTCAGTGATACATGGAGACAGGACAAGGGGAAACAGACGTAAGCTGGAGCATAGGAAGTTCCGCACGAATGTGCGCAAGAACTTCTTTATGGTGAGGATGACGGAGCACTGGAACAGGCTGCCCAGGGAGGTGGTGGAATCTCCTTCTGTGGAGATGTTCAAGACCTGCCTGGACGCCTACCTGTGCAACCTGGTGTAGGGAACCTTGGCAGGGGGGTTGGTCTTGATGATCTCTAGAGGTCCCTTCCAACCCCTACAATTCTGTGATTCTGTGATTCTTTTTTGTCCACTCTTCCTTCTTCGTTGGTTCTCCTCCCGTCTCCCTGCTGCTCAACTGGACTGCGCATCTCACCTCAGAGTTATGGTGAGGCCTATCCACCATTTGGACATTCTCTCTCTCATTGTATTTGATTTATTAGCTTCAATCCTAATTATATTGTATTATGGTGTGTTATCTTGCATTCTGATACCCTGTTTAGTAAATTAGCTGGTTTCTCCTCAGATCCTTGCTGCTGTTTTTAATTATTTTGGGGTCCCCTGTTCCCTTTTTTCCAGAGGTGCAGATTTTGTGAAATCCCTCCACCCCGCCAGTCACGGAACTGGGCGAACTAGCCTGTAAACCGTTGACACTATTGCAAAGTAATGTGATGCAGTGTGTGACTTTAGAAGACAATTAACAGACCTAAACCTTTTTGTTCTGCTCTCCAAATTGAGCTATAATAAAGAGCATGCAACCCTCAAAATATTTTCTTTCCAATGTACTTATGAAGTCACTAGAGTATTTTAATATTTTACCTCTAGCTTTAGCCAGTATTAAATGAAATATATCTTGGCCACCTCAGAGCCAACAGGAAAAGGCTTGGTTTACACTTTAAAAAAAGTTGGAAAGTAACATTTTGGAAACTGGTCTTTGTAACATGAACACATCAAACACATTTCACAACATTAAGACTGCTATCACTGGAAAATGTTAGCTTAACAGATGTGTTTATTTAGGTGATTTTCAACATAGTTCATGAATTTAGATCGCAAATCTAAGAAGAATGGTACAGATAATATTTTGCTTTTGTTTAGTTTGTTTTGATATTTCTCATCTCTAATTAGTGGTGAATCAGTTGAGAACAGGAACTCATGGAAAGCTAAAGGAAAATCTTTGACTAATGAATTTTTTTTCTTCTTTATTTTTCTGGTTATCTTGAATGCTTGTAGGCATTGTGGTAGCTACTCTCTTTAATCCAGACTCTTTTCTTATTCTACGTACAGAACTGGCTTAATGCTGGCATATAGTCCAGTAGTTTCAAGAACCTTGCAATTTTTTTTTCTAGGAATCAGGATTTTTATATTTGTTCTTCTTGTCTTTCTGCTGGTTTGAATTTGACCAAATTAAAAAAAAAATCTTAGAGAAAAAAATACTCTTGCTTTTTTGGATAGTGACAGTAAGGACTAAAGAAAGGCTTTTTCATGATAATGCACTCTTTCGTGCAGGACTGGCCCCATTGCAGTAATGAAATTTATGAGCCTCCATGCACACATCCGGTCTCCTCCTAACCTAGATTTGTGACAAGGCAAAAAGCCATGAGGAGCAATGAGTATTGCCCAGTCTGTTAATCTGTGATATGGGAAATCTTCATCCTGATAGGAGCCGTCACAGTCATTGTCTGTGCCTAATATTTCACTTATGTGTATTCTCTGAATAAGGCATTATTGGCAATTGGCATTTCTAAGCTACTGTGGCTAGAAGCTGTAAACCCTGGACTTTTCATAACAAGATGTGTGAAGGGACTCTGAGGAGCCTTAATTAAGCATTTTCCAATAACTCCAGGGAAAGTGCTGATTTAATTTTCCTTGTTCAAATATGCTAAAATGTGGGATAAACATAATTGTTCCCTGAGGTAATGGGGAGAGGAGAAAAGACAGGGATGGGGTTACATGAATACCCTCCCCCAATACTGTTTTTATGGAGTTCATTGTTTCCTTCCATTTTTTACCCTGTAAATCTGCAGCTAAATTGCTTGTAGTCAGCTATTATCACTGATTGTCGTCATAGACGGAGAGAAAGACAACTACAGAGGAAATGGAATTAGACCCAAACAGAGTTAAAAAAAGAGTATAAACTTATGTTTGTTCCTCCAAGGTGCCTGGAAGCAAAGTAGTAATATCCATTATACTCTACACTCATTATGTCACTGTCTTTTGAAGCCAGGCTTTTTTTTACGTTTGAGGCTGACGGTAATGAGGATAGTTGAAATAACTTTTAATTATTTGCAAGCCAAATCTAAGTTAGCAACTCTAGAGTTAAAACAAAGAAACTCAGTAAGTACTGAAAGACTCTGCACAGCCTACAGTTTTTCTTACAGCTTTACTCCAGTGATTTGTTGTCTCCATCCGGTAAAAAGCCAGACTACCATGGCTCTTGCAAACTCTGCTTTACATGGGCTGTAATTTGATAATGAATATGCTGCATGCTAAAACTTGACACTGGGTCCTACAGGCTGCAATGTGGGTTTCTTCTTCCTCTTTCCTTTCCAGAAAGTTGTGAAAAGTTTTCCAGGCAATGTGTATCATCTGAAATTGTCTGCAAATTACCTTATATTCTCAAATGTGAGCTAATGTGCAAGTTGAAAGGCAAAGCTTACTTCAAAGCAGGTGTTAAATCCTTTGCTGAAACAGAGACTCAAGAGTGTATTGTAGCAGAGTATCTTTCTCAGTTCTAGAGAACTAACTTGGGCAGAACTCTTGCAAGCTGTAAAAAGTTCCCCAAATAACTACAGAGACATCAAAATGTCATCAGGTTGTTACACTCCAAATTATAAATGGGTAATGTGATGCAAGAATTGTGTGTCTCTGACCAGAGATAGACCAGTATTTCTTAGTAATTATGTTGACCTATAAACTACATTTAAATTAAGCTTGTTCTCAACTTAAGTTTTTAAGTCATTAAATCAGCCACTCCACAAGCACAGTGTTTACCCTTCCTCACAGGAAAATAGCTTTTTGTCCTTTATTTATTTATTTATTCTTCCTGCCCATCTGCAGGATCATGACTGTCTTCCACCTCAGCCATTGTGGTGACTGAGCTGAAAGTGGGAATGCTTTCTCTGTGGATTACCATACAGAATGGCTGCCCAATTCCTGCAGCCCCAAACCCATTCTCCTAGGTGATCCTTCAAAACTAGAGATGTGGTGGGAAGGCACCACTCTATGAACGCCTCAAGGGCTGGATGGGTGTGCAGCCTTGTGATGAAGAAAATTGCAGCCTTCGTCATTTGCATTCAGTGGCTCCATTTGTATCATAAGAAATCCATTCTTGTGCATTGACTAAGAGAGCATAGGAAGCTAAATTATAGCTCCTGAAACTCTTGAGCCCTTGAGCTGTTTCAGAGCAATTTCTCACCCCTGCAAGAGTACACTGTGTTCCTGGAAGCAGGGCTGCAGGGGGAAGGAAAAGATGTCTGAAACACAGTTCCTGAACTGCCCTGGGATATAGAAGCTTGCTCCACGAGTCGTGGAGGACAGCTGAAGAAAGATTTTCACTTTTTGCCAGTTTGATTCTCCCTCAGAGTCCCCCGTACTGAATTTTTAAGGCTTGTAGTGTGCATCCAGGGGCTTTCAGCCTTGTAAACATTTTTGATATGAATCTCAGCATTGAGAGGGCTGATCATCCTGGAGTTAGAGAGCTGTGTGTTGGCTTGACTCTGACTGTGAATGCAGATATTTCCTGCCTGTGGCAAAATGGGAGATGTTTTGCTGAGGTGTTGTACAAACTTTAGTTCTAGCCTGATAGAATCATAGAATCATTAGAGTTGGAAAAGACCTTTAGGATCATCTAGTCTAACTGTCAGCCCATCCCCACCATGCCCACTAAGCCCTGTCCCTCAGTGCCACATCTACATGGTTCTTGAACACCTTCAGGAGCAGTTGACTCCACCACATTCCTGGCAGCCTGTTCCTATGCCTCATCACTATTTCTGAGTATCCATCCCACAGACCACAGCCCAGGTATTTCAGTGTCCTCTAACATCAACAACTTCTCAGACTTTTCTATGGTCTTCTTCAAAGGACCCCAGCAGTTCAACAGCACTATGCATCACGTTAGCACCAAATCCACAAAGGCGTGGAAGTCCTTCAAAATTGGCTGGAAATCAGTTTATTTTCACTGGCACAGTAAAATGCATGTGTGAAGGCCCTGTGTCAAACTTCAGTCTTCCTCTCCTAAATGTTTGTGTTAAAGGATTGTTCTGAAACAAGAAAATGTGGATTAATTTACATGGGGAATGGAAAAGATTCTGTGCAAGAACTGAAGAACTGGTATTTCCTACCAAGGTTGTCAGATACATCACTGTTTTGTGATGATTCTGAAGCATTCAGAATCATGTGTTTCACCAGTAAGCATTGCTGAGAATTCATGGCCTCTGTATTTGTAGCTTAGGCAGCTTCTGTGGGTCATGGGAAAATTTCAAGGAGAGACAAAATGATGTTTTTCCAACTTCCTGCTTCTTCCACCTTTCTGCCTCCTCCTACTTCAATGACCTGACAACAGAAATTTATATCACTGCAGCCTTGTCCTCTGCAGATGGTCAGGTCAGCAGGCCTGCTCTGGAGACTGCTACTTTCATTTCCTAATTCCACGTGTGCAGGGGCAGCAGTGTGAGACCTCCTTTTTCAGAAGAGCACAATATGCAGGACTGCATGTAGCATACTTCAGTTTCTAGGCTCTTGGTACCTCTTAAGAGCCCATAAAAGGAATTTTGTTACTGAAGGTTCAAACAGAGAAGTCCTCATAGAAAATAATGGTTCTTGTCTTTCTAAGTGAGTTACGCCAGTTCTTACACAATCATCATGATGATGAATTCAGTCATTTTTTACCTGCTGTAGGAATCTCAGAAGGTTTAATAATAATTCATCATTTTTGAAACTCTGGTATATATTTTAACATGTTGTTTGACAGGCTTGCATAATGTATGATTAATCAATTAGAAGTTTTGTACATATGCATGACAGTACGTGAATATTCCTCTGATCTTTCTCCAGCTCTCCTGTAGACACAGAGCTCTGTACAGTAGTTGGAAAAAAAGTAACTTCCTCTTCATTCAGCTCCCACCTATGAACAGCTTCAAAAAGAAGTTGTATTTACTAATAAAAGAAAAACTCACTGTGTCTATCAGGAAATCTGATATGTGCTACATTTGCTAAATCCCCTTTCAGTGAAACGAATTAAGTGACCTCATAGAAAAAATGTAAGTGAGAAAGTATGATAATAAACTGCATGCTTTAAATAGAAGGTGGGACTATGATAATTGCTCTAGAAAAAAAAAGATGGGAGCTTTGAAATGACTAAATGTTGTTACTTTGACTTGATGTGACATTTCAATGGACAGAGCTCACCCTTCATTCTAATGCAGATGAATTTCAGATGCTATCAGTAAAATTTGGAACTGTATACTCTTATGAGTTATTAGCCATAATCTACTGGTAAGATCCTAGATAAGAAAAGATCCAAAAACTAGAAGCATTCAAAATGGTTATGCATACTCAAGCTCTTTTATCTTTTTGATGAACTAAAATCTGTATACTAGATCTTGGAAAATGAAACAGAACCTTTTCTGTTATGAATCCTCTTTACGCATTTTACCTTGGCATGGATGGAGTTGCAAAAGAAAACAACTTATCTGATACTAGTTCTTGTGTAATAGCATTGCTCAAGGTGATTGACTGAAGACCAGTTAATGGAAAAAGGAATGTTATTTGTTGCCAAATACTTCGGTTAACATAAGTGTATTCTTATACATCCCAGTTTAGTGGCCTCAGTGGTCAGTTTGAAAGATGAAAGGAAATAGTGGTGAAATTAATCATTCTGACACCTGATTGTCTGATATTTTTGGCACATTGCAGAACATTAACTACAGTGACATTTGGCAAGGAATTCTGATTTTCAGTGGTCTATTTTATAATATACTCTCCACTATCTTATGATTCCTTGGCTAGTAATGCAGTTGGAGATTATAGGGTCAGATTAAAATAGTCATTAGTCACCTACAAATGGTTATGGTCTCTGACAGGGAAGAAATCAAGTCACAGAAATCCCTTCCAGTGCAGGCTGTGAAAGGCTGGACTTGGTGCCAAGTGTGGGACTGGTCAGACCTATGTTTAGAAACCCATGATAACTTCTAAACACAGTTTGATGAAAACCTGATGCAAGTCTCTCCTTTCCCTGTCATTTGCTGACATTAAACTGTGAAGCTGCCTGTGATGTCAGCTCAGAATTATTCCCTCTTGACTGCTGACTCAAAGGCTGGATGCTAATGGAGAAATGAGGTTTTTAAGGATCATCAGAGAAGGCATTAAACATCTGAAATATATGCATATCTCTGCCTGCTCACATGAACTGTACACTCACACAGCTTTTCTGTGCTGTTAATTATTCTTTAATAGAAATTTTGTAGGAGGTTTTTTTGGGGGGGAGTTGGGGGAGAAGGGGGAGTGGAGGTTCTCTTTTCTTCCTTCCTGTCCCACACATCAAGGCTCTTATCTTTTTATTCTTGTCTTTTTGCTCTGTCCATGTGGAAAGATTATTTGCATGGACACAGAAATTCCTTGCTTGAATATGAAAGTTTGAGGGAAATTTCACGTAGGAAAGACACTAGTCACTATACACTAATGAGAAATCTTAAAAGGGACATTCATTTTCTTTATGAAACTTTGGAGTATTTTAAATATTCAGAGCAATACGTAACTGAAGCTATGAGATTTTGCTCTTGAATTGGCTCAAGCAGAAATCTGTCACTGCAAATAGCCTCAAAGACACAAGTGCTTATCTTTAGTTCAATTGGCTGCTCACTTCATTGAAGTCTTAGATCTCTGTAATCATGATGGGGTCCAAACCAGATCCAGGCCAGGGCTGGATCCAGGCTTGACTTCTTCAAAAATCCAAAGGGTATCTTAGTATCAGTTTGGTTTAAAGAATAATTCTCTTACTTGAGGATATGCTCCTTTTAGAACTGCTTTTTCTTGTCCTGTTATTGCGTCTAAACAATCTTTCACTGTTGAGAAAGACTTTTCGGTACCTCTTTTTTTTCTCCTGTCCAAGTTGTTCTTTCCTGCAAATAAACAAAACCAATCTGTCTCCCAGTAACTTTTTCACTGAGCAGGTCAGCATTCAGCATTCTTAATCATTACAGGGCAGCTCCAAAAGCTGTTCATGTTCAACTCACGCTTTTCAATTTTGGCATGTTGTCTTAATGCTGGAAGTGTTTCACAGATATCAGCTGGTTATACTTTCCAAGAAATATGGTGCAGTTAAAATAGTATACTTTCCATTCAAAATAAACTTTCATCTTTTTTTTTTTTTTTTTCTCTTTGTTATTAGAGGAGGTGGCACTCTCTGAAATTTTGAATACAGATGTAATGTAATTCTGATTGATGGATACCTCTTTATGACTATTGAGAGTTGCTTGGAAACTCTACTGTGATGGCAGTGATAAAGGAGAAAAGATATTGGAATAAAACTCAGAATGAGGAATTGGCCTTCAGAGAAAACCAGAGAGCTGAATGAGGGGGAGGAAGAGAAGAAACAGAGATGCAAATAAAATTATGAACTAGGAAACAAAGTGCTGTATAAACTATGAGAACAAACCCAAATCCTGGGAATTGTAACAGCATGAGAAAAGAGAATAATAATCCAATTATGCACAGTAATATACAGAAGAAGTACAGAGATAGAACAGAAGTTGTCAGACTTTAGAGAGTAACAGGAGCAAGAGATGAATGAAGTAGGAGGGAGTAAATTACTAACGCACACAATCAGTTTGGAATTCAACTGTCTCTCTGGTAGTTATAGGAATGCATCCATAAAGCTCACAGAATATGTAGAATGCCATAGGATTATTGCTGAACTTTGTGATGCTTGCATTAGTATTGTATATCTGCCTAACAGAGGAAGTCTTGGATTCAGAGAAAAAGAAATTGTATAAGTGATCCGTTACTGATTTTCTGCGTGGTAAGAGAAAGACACCAAAAGTGGAGACTTTCCATCCTCCTTTCAGACTCTGCGTGCAAATAAGATCCAAACTTCCCTGGCTAATGTTGATAGAAGGAAACAAAACTTGACAAGCTTTTTTGTAAAATCTAAATTATCCTTGTTTTCTCATTATGCAGCTAGCTCAAACTGAAACCTCATTCAACATCTTGAACATTTCTAGTCCATCTAATGATGGATTTTTCAAAAAGTAAAATTAAACTATGATCTTTTTGGATTGTCTCTGATTAAGGTTTCGGCATTTCTTGACAGTAGTCTGTGGTAGAGAAAAGTACATGTGGCTGTTGTTACCCACCCAAGATAAATCTCAGTCCTCAGCATATTGAGATACTGCCTTTGGCAAAAGTGCCCAAGAGTGGAGACAGTCTTCCTGGATGCGGCTGCAGATGCCCATTTATAACATCTGTAATAGCAGAAGTGAAGTCAGGGCTCCCCAGGTCTTCATTTGTCTGAGCTTTTTCCTCAGAAGTAACCAACCCCACTCCGGGTTCAAGCCAGCATGCAAAACACACAGGTACTGCTTACAATTAGCAAGCTTCGCTCCAAGTCGTGCTCTGATTTGATCCAAATATATCTTTCATTCTTGGCTGTTTATGTTGGCTCAACGAAGCCATGCACACACTGGCTGTGATGTCAAACAAAACAACATTTATTCAAATATACTGTAGAATAAGATGGTTGGACAGAGCAATCTTCAGGTGAAGACCCTTTCAAAGAATTGCACCAGAGGAAATGAAGTTCAGGATTTCTCTGTATTACAGACAGCTGCTGCAGAGCTGAGCCTTGAAAAAGAGAGAAGAAAAGTTCTCAACATCCAGAAAAACTCGCTTTTACTTAAGGACTAAATGTAATGCTTATTGAGGTCAACAGGATTCTTTCAGTTAATATCAAACATCTCTGGATCAGAAAAGCACCCAATGTTCATTTAGAGACTAAACAAAAATAAAAATTAATGATGTGCTGATGGGCAAACCTTACCTCTTCCTATTCCACTGCTGTCAGGGCAAGCTGCCTTTAGCAGCTATTTTACTTGCTGCTTTAAAAGTGTAATAAAATTGCACCTATTGGTCCAGAATCTAATGGTTATTTCCATCCTGACTGCCATGTATCGTTTGCAAAAGGCTCCAGTTTTAATAGTTACTCTCTTTTTGGTATTGTAGCGTGGCAGCTTTTTAATGAGATTTGCACAGAGCTTTTATGAAAAGACTGACATGTCATAATTGTGTTGTTCACAAAGAAATACAGCACATTTTTGACATTTTTCAGGACTCTCTGTTGTTAGATCTTTGAAACTCTCTATATCCAGACTCTATATAAACAAACTCATTCTACAAGGAATTGGCCTGGCATTTTAAGCCTTTTGATGGAACAAAAATAGGATAGTACTTTAGCACCAAAAATCAGATTTAGGTCTAGTATTTTTCTGATAGTACTGTCATTTGGTGCAGTGATTGTTGTCTGGATGTGTATTATTCACAGCTATAAACAGGATATTTTTAAAATAAGACATAGTTCACACTGAATGTTTGAAACTCATATTAACATCAGAAGGAGATAAATCTTATATTTATACCCTTAAAGGCTATATTTAAGCACAATCTGAACTATACGCTTGAATTCAGAACATTAATAACTTCAGTAATCATTCACACCAGATTCCTGTTTTTGTTTTATCGGTCAGGCAAAATTATGAAGTTTACACTGAAGTATAAAATTAAGGGTTAGATATTTTAAGAATTATGAATATTTTACAATGTGTTTATAACGAACCATGCAGAGTTTCAAAACTTTCAAAAGGTGTGATAATTTATTCCCAAACGGAGAGTGCAAATCCAAGGATGCACGTAGCCACAGGAAGCCAGAGGCTCTCTTCTTTTTGGTTTCAGAAAAAATGGTGATGCCAGAGCCATGTTGCACTTGATATGCAGTGATGTCTCAAATTCGATGTTCTCTTGCACCCCAGGGCAAAAATGGAACTTGCTAAAGTGGAGCACACTGAAGATCTGAAAAAATGTTTCCACATTCAGTTTCAGATTTTAATATCATATGCTAATATTTCTAACTTTCTTGCCAAGAATGCATTTAAAAGCTGCAAAATATGCACTGAAAATCAATGCCAGATTATGGGCAGTTGGACTATTTTCAGAGAAGAACAATGTTTAAGCCATCTTTTATGTTATAAACAAGCTGTAGCAGAAAATGTGGTCAGTCTTTCAAGACAGTAAAAAAATCTCTGCAGTCAACTTGTTAGTTTATAAGCAGATAATCTTGGGGAATTGGTCTTAAAGTCCCAAATTATGTTGCCTTATATCTCTTGTATTGATAAATTAAATTATGTGTGCATTTAGAAAAATTATGTATTTGGGCAGCTGACAAAAAGACCTCAGTGACCAGTCTGCTTCATTACAGATACGTTCAAGTCTTAAAAATATAGGAAAGGGTAGACAGTGTGCTTTTGCTTCCTGTTGCTGTTGTGGCATTTTTCTGCAAGGCTGATTGTGAAACAGGTTGGCACAAGTGATGTGGCAAAAATGTTTCCTTTTTTTTTTTTTGCTGCATTGGAGTAGTGTGTTTTTAAGCAAGCAACTGGAGGAATTTTTATTGACTGGAAGCCAGTATTTGCTTAACTTTCTCAATTAAAGAGAAAAGTTCACTTCAAAACTAAGTACCTGGCTCAACTGGTATCTTAAAGAATATTGCTTGAAAGTCTTCTACTGAATTACACCTATTTTCCCTACTTGTTACAGGTGACGTAAAGAAGAAATTCTAATTGCCCTGGAGAGGTTGCAGCTGGCAAATAAGCTATAACACAGATGGCATAAATAACATAATCAGTACAAAATAGCCTTTTCTTGCAAATGTTGTGAAGGTTTTACCTTAAAGTACAGTTGGACAGTGCAGTCCCATGATGCTCAGCTCTCTGGAGGCTCATGGGCCTCCAAATCAACAGCTGGCAAAAAGAAAACCCAAACATACTAATATATTGTCATGACAGCTCCAGAAAGGAAAGGACGTTTATTTGGAGTTTGCCTAGCTCATGGTGCTTTGCAGAATGACAAGTGAAAAGCAGGGAAGAGTTAGTTTTCTTAAACATTTTAACTGAACATTGGAGCATATTGAATCACGTTCTTACGTAACAATTCCTTCCAGAGTTAAGTTTATCAGAGCAGCATCATTACAGCCTCCTAGGCAGAAGTGATCAAGAGGAGCCTTTACATGAGTTATGAATGGTGTGAATGATGGAAGAAACTGACTTTTAGCAGAAGCACAGCTCCTTTTGTGCTGCCAGTGACCTGGATGTATGTGGAAATCTTACCAATACATTTATTTCCTCATTACCAATACTTATTATTACCATTACTTCTTTCTGAACACCTTAGAGCATTGGGTCACTGTGTTGTCTAGGGCTCCATCAGTGTATTCAATCTGGCTATGCACTGAAAGGGAATTCAATGTCTTTGTATGTGAACTCAGGTGAAACGTGTTCCTTTGAATTTTACAGAAATAAATAAAGTGAAATATTAGAAAGTCAGTAAAACAATGCAAGGTCAGAGGTCTGGGGAGTGATTCTATTGTTTAGGGAACTGAAATTGAAAAAAAACCCTAATTCCAAGGTGCAGGAGGAGTAAGTGTGGTGATAACACTTATCAGAAAAAAATCTCACTTGAAATATACATATATACATAGATATACACGCACATATATATGTGCACATGTAGCTATAGGTCATATGTCATAGACAGCGTTTTATATTATTTGGCTATTTCCAATTTTTTGAACAACTATTTCCTTAAGATGCCAGGATGATTCACAAGCCTTGACAAAGTGTCTGCTGTTCTACTTGTGACTGGCATTTTATTGTAGCTGTTGATGATGTATATGAATTCACAAATATAGGCATATAAATAATTATTAAATGCCAATGCTGGAAATACGTACAATGATAAGATGTCTTTCTGGCATGCTGTGCCACTCAAGAAAGAAAAAAATTGTTTTATCAGGGAAAATATAATTACATGTACTGCTGTTGAATGTGACACTTAAAATAGCAGGGTTTTTTTTATTCTTTAAAATCCCCATTCACCCAAAAACTCTGTGAAAAGGCAGCAGTGCACTGGGATTTGCAATGCTAGATCAAAGCATTTGAATTGGAGTTGGATGATATAAATAATATTTGCATCCCATTGACTTCGAGCTTTAAATGCGAAGTCCATACTAAGGCTAAAAGAGCTCTTGGTTGGAAAGCTCCTTATATCAAGCTGGAACCAATGTAAACCTCATGAAACAAGTAAGTGAGAGCAGTAAAAAAGCATTTCCATTACAAGACAGTTGAGGTAGAGTCTTGTTTATCTGTATATTTGCAAAACTTGAGCTTATCTTGGTTATGATATGATAACCCCGTGTAGCACTTGAAGATTTCCCAGCGAGTTATCTGATGGTCTACTGCTGGAGTGTTGCTAGCACAGCATTCTCCATTGCCCATCTCATCGGAGCAATCAATATTTCCCCTGATCCCATCAGCTCAGCACTTCAAATATTACCCTGCTGATTACCTGGTGAATTTTTCACTCACCAGGAAGGTGTAGTCCTGACTGCCTATGTAATACCTGGAGCAAAACACCATGTTATTTCCATTCTCCAATTCAACAGTCTCCCTGGGGATTCTATTTCTTCCTGGAAAATTAGCTTCCAGTTATTTCTTAATTTGAACACTTTCCAGGCTGTGCCAAGGTAAAGGAGAACTTGGAGCAAATTTGTGATTCATCTCTCTTTGCATCAGCAGTACATGAACTTTCTTTTTTCTTTGACTGGAAGGTCTCTGGATTAAGCAAATGTGGTTTAGTGGTGCCTTGTACTAACAGCTCAGTGCCAGTAACTGACTCCATCTCCGTCTCATCAGAATAAAGTGCTGATTATTATCATGTCACTGGTCTCTTGGAAACTGCACTTCTAGTGTTCACTTATCAAGGGCTTGTGGAAGAAATTGAAGGGAAGAGAGAACAGTTAATGAAGAGATAAATAATACCTAGCATCAATAGCTAAAGGTACTGCAATTCTAGATAGAAAAACTCAGTTCTGCTGGCAGTAGTACTGTAGAGCTTATGAAAAGCCATTTCCTAAAGTGGTTGAACCAGATGGAGATCTGAACAACGCTTCCTTCAGGTTCCTAGTTTACATCTTACTGTGGTAAAATGGTAAACAGTAACTTTACATAACTAACCTGTTATTTGTACACTTTGCAGTAAACTCATGGTATCACAGTCCTGGATCAACTTGCTATAAAATCTCATCTGAACAGCAGCCTAGCACATATTTTTAAGTATTACCTATAAACTAGAAACTGCTTCATTAAACTCTGAAACTTGTGATTGATTCAGAAAATTATTCAGCACTGAGTAATGATTCATGCAAATCTTGTTTTTTTGTTTTTTTGTTTTTTTTTTTTTCCTGGGTAAAATTCTGATTAATAATGTGATTACTAAAAATTCAGTGAGACCACATTCAGCACTGGATGCCCCCAGCCCCGCTAATACAGCAGAGGCTGTCAGCAGGAGGAACCTACTCACCCCATTCCTGCAATCAGAACAATTTTCCCACTGATGGGCTGTTGTACATAACACACAGCTATCATAGAAGCAGCTGCCTCATAGCACCAGCTGCATTTGACTTAGTAGACCACTGAACTGACAATTAGGTGTTTGCTGTAGCCCTGCCCTGCTGTACCTGGAAGGAAGCACCATCAGAGAAAAGTCTGCCCTGAGAAGAGCAGAACTGTGTAGGCTGGCACTTGCTTTGGCATGCCCCTGAAAATGACGAGTAGACTTGATTCTTGCTGTGCAAACATGTCAGTGACAGCATAAAATCTGAGTAAAATATTTATCTGCTAGATTCAGTGTATGCTTGTCAGTATGAATTAAAAAAAACCAGAACTTGTAGAAACATATCTGAAAGGAGGAGACATTTTGCCTATTCCTCATTCACCTGGAATATGCTGTCCTTTCATATCTGTCACTAATTTTAAAAATATTTCCTCTCACATTTGTCAGTGAACTTTTGGACAAATCTCATTCCCTTTCTTTTGTCATTGTGACGAGGTCAGAAATGTTGATGCTTCCCAGAATGAATAGATTTGAGTATTTTATTTTCTTGAGCATGGTAGCAGAGATGGAGATCACCTATACTGGGATTTTTGGCAATCTAGGTTTCAGCAGCTAACAAACTTTTCACTTTTGAGAAGCTACTCATAATAGAACCTAAGAAATGCTCAGTCCTAAAGAAATTGCTCAGCAGCTCATTTCAAGAGTCTCATGAGGCAGCAGAGGAAGGCCACACTCTAGACTTCCGCTCAGCTGAAGAGCTTATTTGAAGAGTTTACACACCATAACTACAAGTGAATATAAATAAGAATATAAATTCACAGAGCTTACAGGTCATGAAAACTGAGAGATTCTTAACCATCTGTGACAGCATTCAGACATCTGTCCACAGAACAGGGCTATGGCACAAGGCTTCTGAGTGCAGCAACCTAAAACTCTAAGAGGGAGTTGGAAGAGAGATTAAGTAAAGCAGGTGTAGCTGTTTGTATAAAAACCAGGGATGCGGCCTGTTTTTGAGACAAGTCTCCTTTTGTCTATTTATTTATTCTGCAACTGCAGATAAAAATATTTATTTGTCTGTTTATTAGGACAGATTTCACTAGAAGTATAGTTTTGGCATAATGTTTTTCCTTCCAGGCAATTTAATACATTCTAACTTATCTGAGCCTTGAATAAAATAAAAAGTAACACAATTTGACTGAAGGTGTTAAATTTTAATTTTCAATATTACCAGTGTAAAAGGCAGCCAAAGAATGCCAAATCACAGTCACTGTCATTGATCTGTATCTTAGCTCCCTCTCAACCCAATTAGCATTTTACAGCTGTCATTAGTATCAGATGGAACTGTTCTCTCCCGCTCTCCAGGTGCTTGGCAGAGGTCTTTATATTCCTTCTCCACCCCTCTTTAGGAGGGTTTTACTGCAAAGAAGGTTTTGTAGTGCTGGTGGTGCTGTCTAGCTTTGTGATAAAGCAATGAGCAGAGAATGAAGAGCTTCACTGAACAGTGTGTGAGGAACCACATGTTTGTAGCCTGTGCTGATGATGTAAGAGCTGTTGGATGATCCCAAGTGGTGAGCAGCCTTTATTTCATATTTATCTACCTGAGGCACTGAGCCTTGCTCAGAGTAATGGTTTGGGGGAGGGATGGTTTTTAACCTTTATCAGCTATATGGCTCAACACGGAGCTATTCACACATTGCGCTTCTCTGGCAGGGATGGTGATACAGGAGCAGGCTGATGCTACTGTAGCCTGTAATATTTGCCTTTCTATTCAAACACCACCATGCCAGTTATGCTATGCAGATGCCAATTTGTGTTAAGATGTCGTGTTAGAGAGGCTTCAAAGATTACCACTGAGCCAATGCTAAATAAGCACCTAAAATCTCACTGTAAGTCTTCAAGCTAAAAGAAGAAGTTAGCATTGTCTGAGCACAGTATGCATTGGATAAAAATCTAAAGGCCAAAAAACCAAAGATTGGAAACTGCCAAATTAGGTTTTAAGTAGCACTTCCCACCCTACTTGTGATTCTCTGCTTTATTGTTTGCGAGTAGTTCTATACTAGAATGTTTATACAGCATCATTTCCTACTTTAAAAATGGCAATTGGAGTAGGGAAAAGAGCTGAAGCAGCCATAGTTAAGCAACTGAAGCTTCTTCAGGACAGTCTATTTTCTCTGCAGCTGTCACACACGATTAAATTTGGAAGTAAATTTAGGTCAGTATTTGCTACAGTGTTTTGGAGTGGGGTATTAGGTAAATGTCTATTATAAATATGCATTAAAAAAAAGAAAAGAAACCAAAGTGCAGGTGCTACAGTTATAGCATGAGTTGGGCAGCCAGGCCAAAGTACTGACTGTAGCACCAATGAAAGAAGATTTCAAAAATATACAGCAGATTTAAGTGCTCTCTTAAGCAACATAGATTAGCAGTGATGTTAGCAAACTCAAACTCCTCACGTCACTAACTTTGAAGATCAGATTATCTGTCAAGCTGGGTCCAAAATTCATACCCAATCTTTAAAATTCCATTTCCTATTGTGTAAGCTTTTTTTTTTTTATAAAAAAAGCTTATGTTCTCACAGAATTATTTTCTTAAGAAAATAATCAGCTAGTACTGTGATGCCTTTATTCTTATGTTTACAGAAGAGAGGGAGAAAATTTCATCTCTGCAAGTGGCTGATGTGATGTCTTGTAAGATCCAAGTTAATTCAAAATCAATGATAATTACTATTAAAAGTCATTATTTTTCTTTCAAAATAATAATAAAAAATCATAAGTTGGAATTGTGAATAGCATTGAAAATTCAGAGCTGTTTCTGAAAAACAGGCAGATATGCTCTCATCAGTATAATTTGTGACAGATAAATTAAGCCCTTCCTCACTTGGGGTCCTAAACTGTTATTTTGTGGAGTTCCTGATTGTTTTTCAGAATTCAGAAAACAAACAGAATTCAGAAACAAAGTATAAAATTATGTTCTGGAAACTTCACAGTATACCTCTATCTTGAAATAGTTTTTTTTTGCAATAAATGGGGTTTTGTTTGTGTTGGAAACTTGGTAAAGGTAAAAGAAAGATTCCACTGCTTTCTTATCTGTAAATTTCCCCTTTCCAACCCAAGAAAACCCAGCAGAACTAAAAACAGGAAAAGAAAAATAAGAGAAAATGAATATCTAGAAAAATAAAGTTAAATAACTCTTAAGAAAACATATCCTGTTTTTCACACTGCACTGAGTCAAAATAGCTCAACTTACCTAACTAGAATTATGTTCATCTTAGAGAAAGGAAAAAAACATGGCCTCTTTGCCCTAGCTTTGAACAGACTGTGTGATAACCATTTTTCAGCTTAAGCTCTTTGTCTTAATGTATTAAATCCAGCATTTCCTTTCTATCTGCTATGATGTCATACGTTAGAGAGTAATGAGAGAGACACAGATGTCTGGATCTCGCATTCCCTTGTGTTTTGAGTTCATTCAACAAGGCCCGACATTCTCTCCAAGGCTTTCCTGCCTTCTTGGCTAGCTCTACACCACATTTGAAGCCCAGACCATGCTTCATTTAGCACAAACCTTGACCCTCAACTGGAGGAGCGGACATGCTATGCCTGGTTCTGATGCCTACTTATTTTGTTTCTACTGCTGTCACAATATTATGACAGCAGAAATCTCCCTTCAAGTGTAGATGCCTGTATCTGAGCTTTAAGTTTTTGGCAAGCAGTAACATGGACTATGCTTCTGGCTGCATGGTTGAACATCATGAGGCTGCTGGCTGATCAAGGAGGCTGCTCAGCTGCTGGTTGGTAGCCAGGGGGAAGCTGGTTGTGCTCAGAACTGCCAGTTCTTGTAGGCTAGTCCTAGTTACTGAAGCATAGTCACAACCTGGGATTGATACCTGGAAAATATAATAGGTCTTCGCTTAGAACAGTTAACTCTTTACCAAGATAGATATTAATTTTGATACCAGGCCAGCATTTTGGGCAGACTCCTGACTTGATTTCAGACATCTTCTGTTTACTATCCAGCCTGCTGCTCAGCCCAGGGCTGTAGTGTAGAAGAGATGGTATGGACTTTCCCCTGCAGTTACATGCGTGCATATGCTATGAAAACTGGTGGCAGTTGCTCATGAGTATCAGCAAACGTAGTTTGGGTTGATGCATCCAACTGTGCTGCCAAAAGCAGAGCTGAAACAATGAGTTGAAATCTCAGTTCAGCACACAACAGATTGATGCGAATATGGCAACCTTTCCCAACAGCTGGTGTTTTATGCACTCATGCTTTGTGCCTCTTGTTATTTGCTATAGCCTCCAATATGACAAGATGTTAGCAGAGCTGATTTTAAGGTCACACAGGAACTTGCAGTCACACAGAGAGCTTGCCTTGCCCTTTATAAATAAGTGATGTGCAACTTACTGTGCTCAGCAACCCAGCCATTCCCACTCATCCCAAGCAATGTTCTGTTGCTGACTGAGGACTTGAGATTTGTCCTCATTCACTCTACTGGCTTGTCATTCAGTCTGGAGATTGTGATCTCGTTCTCCATTTGGTTGAAGTCTTTTAGCCTTGTTTTTCAATTTCAGCTTTATTTCTTATTTTAAAATTGGTAACAGAAATTCATCTCCTCACATCTGACCTGAAAACTTTCTGGAAAGCTGTCTGTGCAGCTGAGTCCCATAGTAGCTTTATAACCGCCTCATCCTTGCTTGGTTGGTCTCCACAAACATCTTTATTAAAAAAAAAAAAAAAAGAAAAAAGAAAAAAGAAAAAAGGCCATACTTTGCTCCAAATGTGAACTGCTCTATCTCAGAATATCTTCTTTGGCTAGAGCAAATATGGGGGAGGAGAGGAAAAAGAAATCATGGTTTTCTCCCACTCTCTGTTTTCTGAATTGCTCACCAAAACCAAATGTAAAAGCAGTGCATTTTTTTTCCACTTGTATTTGCCACAGGCTAGGATTTCTGATCTGTAAGGGGTGCTTGGTTGAGGCCATTATGGTACACAGACTAGTAGCTATGGTGTATTTTTAGAAAAGGAAGAAATCCAGATGAAGAGACAGGTGATAGTGAGGTATCTTCCAAGGTCCAAACAAAAATGGCTGGAAGAAAGGAAGACTTGTTATCATCTGAAGAGAAAAGCCTATTCTACGTAGTCTGAAAGGCTGAATTTCACTGTTAAAGGTCCCAAAGACTGCCAAGTGGCTGAAATTGACAGAACTGTTGCATGTTGTGCTATCTGCTCTGCAATTACTGGCATTTCTGAAGAACTGGGCTTCCTTCTGGGGTTTTGTACATTTTATTGTGGTCTATACCACATCATTTCTCTCGAGAATGGAAAAAAATAATAAAAAGAGAAAAGGAAAAACACCTGTGCCTTTAGATTACATTTAGCAACCACCAAGCAACATAAAGACCTACTTACTACTTACGTGTATATAACAGAATCAAAGAATGAAAACCCGTGCTGATTTATCTTCAAATTACTGTTTCCTTTTAAGGCTATGCAAAATTGCATGTGCTTCTGTTAGTTTTTTTTTTTTTTTCCCCCTTCAAGGCAATTCAGATACATCTCTCTGTTGTGTAGCCCATCATCACTGCTATGAGACATCCTTCCCACAAACCACTTCCTGCAGGATTCATAATGCCAGCATATGAGAACATAAAAGCATTGATAAAAGAAGTATGAGGGTAAAGCAAGCTGTGTGGGGACAAGGTTTTTAAGACAGAATTCCTCAACTCTCTAGCATTTTTATTTATTTTTACCTACTTCAAAAGTTGTGGAAAAGATGTATTCCCATATTTAAATAAATGAGCTGGTCTGGCTGAGGTTCTAGAACATAAAACATTCTCTTGTCTTTGCAGTACTACAGTTATTATCAACGGATGAAAAATTGCAAGTAAAATTTCCTAAATGGGACAGGTGATCTGATGCAGTCAGAAGAGAACAGTTCTTTTCCAGTGCCCTGTCTTTTCATGGGCAGAATGGATAGACTGAAGACTGAATAGAATTTGAATTAGTATAAGCTAACTTGTTGACCATAGACATAAGTTGTTCTCATAGGAAGATGCGATCTTGTTCTGCAGTGAGATGAATGTGGGACAGAGGGCTGTTTATCAGTTCCTGTAAGAACTTGGCTTTACTTTTCCTAGTTTACACTTGTCCAAAACTCTGAAGTTGTCAAATTTAAAATAGAAATCGACAAGAAAGTGCTATGAGAATTTCAGTTCAAGCATGTTAACTTTTGTAGCCTTGTTGTGGTGGAATGTTGTAGAATCATAGAATCATTCAGGTGGGGAAAGACCTCTAGGATCCAGTTCAACCACCCACTTACTGTCACTATTACTCACTAACTGTGTCCCTTTGTACCACACTAATATCATTACTATTTTTAAATTAGATTTCTGCAGGGTATTTTTTTTTTTTTTAATTTTGTTTTTGTTTCTTCAATTTCTATCCCTTACTCCTTTCTATTTATGCTTATGGTACCCTGGGTATCACTGCACAGTCAAATTGCTTGGTATATCTAATACCAGAACATTGCACTACTGTCTCAGCAACTGAATAACGGGACATGTTACATCACTGATTCAGATTATTAGGGATGCTTTATGTACTGCCATGGCTTTTAAAGTGGAATAAATTGTCTCAAGGTGTCTGTTAGGAGCAGGACTTCGAGATGAAACCTCACTCAAAGAAAAGCCTAAAAGTCTGGCACCCTGAGTTCTACAGTTAGCTAATGAAAGCAGTGGGAAACAGGTGAGAAAAACAAATCTTGAAGAGAAATGTGCAGTAAAGAACCAGCAAGGGAGAGAGTGCAGATGGCATGGAAAGCATCTTTTTTTTTTTAAAAAAAAAAAAAAAAAAAAAAAAACAAAAAACTTTTTAACTGAGGGAGGATGATGTAACTTGAATAGAAGGAAGAAGAAGGAAGCACATACACTTTTCAAAGCTTTTGAAAAATTAGCGAGAGGAGTGCTTATAGTGCAACAGAGACAGAGGCAGTCCTTTCCCAGTCTTGCTGGCTAGTCAGAGAATTCATCTCAGTGCTGACAGCAGCAGAGCAGGGAGGTGAACATGAGCCAATTGCTGCAATCAGTGTTCTCTCCTCAGTCTATATGAATTACTATTAATAAAACATGAAATGCCTTCAAGAATAGTATAGCCAAGAGCCTAGTGTCAAGTTGAAGCTTGTTCACTTTCATAAAAAGAGCTGATTTAGAAGAAATGGCATTTTCAAGCAAGAACTCACTTTACAGAAGACCTCTCAGCCAGCTTTATTTTAAACACAATACAGTCTGTGAAAAAGGAACAAGAAGTAATCTTAACAGAAGAATGTCTGTTTCCAAGTTCAGCTTCAGTGGGTCTAGTTTCACTGATATCAGTAAATTTCAGTTCAGATCTATGAAACAGCACTTAGAACCTGTAAAACAGTAGGAAAACTTTTGGATTTCCTTGGCTTTTATATTGATGTTTCCCTTAAGCACATCACTTTATCCTTGTCCCTTGTTTCCTTTGTTCCTTGTTTTCCTTCCTACTTTGTATCTATTATTTGTATCTACAAAATAATTTTGTTTTTAATGAGGGATTTCTTCTATTCCAGTTATTCAGCATTACTTAATTCAGTGACAGATGGTCACAATTCCAACAAATAATACAGTGTATATATATTTGTATATGCTTTGGCAACACTTTCTCTGAATACAGGCATATGCTTCTTCCTGGCCTCAACCAGTAGTCGGCTTTTTTGTGTTCTGTTCACTGCCAATGCTGTACCTTCATTTCCTTCTCCATTGTCTAAGTCTTGTTACCTATACCACAGTGAATAATGCTGACACTCAGATTAAAATCTGACAGAGACAAGCAAAGGCATGCTGTTAATGTTATCTATGTGAAGAAAAGTGAAAGGGAGAATCAAGTCACAACCAGAAATGAGGACCCCACCAAAGACTGAGCCCACACAGCTGGTCTGAACTTGATCATGCTCAGAGATCAAAAGAGATGAAGAAGATGGCTGTTGGAATAAGCACAGGTTCAAGGGAAAAGGGGCAGCACTGGGTTGGAGCAGTGTATGTGGAGACAGGTTATAGGTGTGTTCAGAAACAAGCTAAGGCTTCAACCTCAACAAAAATGTTTCAGAAAAGATGCAGCATCCTGTAAGTCACATTAGTTCTTGCTTTTCTTTTCATCTAGATACTGGAAAGGTGGGACTTCTCAGTTGCCAGGTATAACTCCTCCCTGCAAGGCAGATTCTATTTCAGCTAAACCAGAAAACCTCTTCTGTGATTTTAACAGGATGCAAGATGTCATAAAAAGATCTCAGCTGAACTACTTCTGCAGAGTTGGGAAGCATATACAGAAGTGAAGTTAAATAGTTTTTTTTTTTATTATGTAGTCTTTTTCTGTCAGTTTTGCTTGTGAATTTCAGCCCTGGAAGTGTCAAATCCTAACCTGAACTATAACTGTATAATTCCCTTGCAATCATTAGTAACAGCCTAAATTTAGAACCTGGTTCATTTTGTTAGGAAAATAGTTTCCAGATTCATAATTTAAATGTTTTTCTTAATGAAATGCTATCCTTACAGAGGCCATAGATTTGTGGCTTGTACTGCACTTCAAAGATGGAGAGTAATACAGGAATGACTCTGTATCTTCTGCTGCCTTTAAAAATGCAAAAAGAATGTGAAGACACTGGAAGATACTTCTTAAGTCAGTTATAAAAGATATGCTTAGCAAGCTTGGACTTGCATGCTTTGTATTGTAAATCTTGGTAATGTGCTAAAAACATGTGGGTAGCTTCCTTCCAACTACTTGTCTTTACAGTTCTCCAAAGATATGGGGCTGTTGAGGCACCTAAGCTGTATGACACAAGTGAGGTTGTTTATTACAGATCTTCCAGGGAGAATGTTGGAAATCTGGGGCACTTCTCTGCCCATGTAATTGCTTAGGACCTTCAGATACTAGCCTGAGCAATGTGTTTCATTTAGTCTTAGATAAGAAACAATGTATGCTCAAAACATACGAGAAGTGAGTACTCCTTTTTCCTATGTTCTGTGTCTGACCCTAATGCTACTAAAATACGCATGTAGTATCTTCTCTGCGTATGGAGATTAGTCATTCTATGGATCTTAAAGCTTACTTAGCATCTGAAGATGCAAGCCCTGGGACATTGTGAGTGCCTCAAGCTGAAATCTCTCTTTTCTCTCCTCACTGGCTATCGTGGCAACTTCCAAGTTCTACAGACACTCTCTGGGGACTAAGTAGAGCTTGTGCTTCCTTTTTCTCTGTTGTCAGTTGAAGAGACAAAACAGAACTGAGACATAATTTCCAGCTCTCTGCAGAGTTCGTAACGTTTTAAAGATGGAAAATCTGTTTTGTGAAAGGCCATTGGATATCAGTTGGTTTCACTTGGAGCAAATGCTCCAAAATTCCTTATGTGGTGGGGACAGGGGAAACCAAACAAATAAAAGAGTTTCCATTGCGTTGTATAATGTGAATAATTACCTTTACCTCCTGCTTAGGAGAAAATGGCATTTTATGTCAAACATTTCATTCTTTAACTAAAATGCACTCATTTTGATATTTGTCAGGGCCCATTTCTGTTTTAGTGAAAGAAATTATGGTTGGAGTAGTCATGATTACAGGAAGCATTTGAGTTCTGGTGCCAAACAGCTCCATCAAAGCCTTCTCAAGGAGTACTGGTTATATGACTGAGTAGCAGTGCTTCTGCCCTAGGCTAGAGCAAATGGGTTGTGGCTGAGCCTAACAATGAAGGTATAAGGCCTTGGCAAGGCTCTTTACAGCACGGAGTCATTACAGCAGCATGTACTGGGTGGGGCGCAGGAAAGAGAATATACCTTCTGCTCTTCACCCAAATGACAAGGGCCTTCCCACCAGGAGGAAGAGACAGAGATTCAACTCAGCTTTTCTCTCTTTGAAGTGTTATAATTAGAGCTGGTCTGCTATGAGAAGATAAGTGTTGTAAATCTAGTTCAGATTGTATTAGCTTGCTCCTTGTGGAAACTAGAAAGTTATTTTATGATACAATATTAGAAAACTTTCTTGGGTCTTCTCTGGGAGTGACACCAACCATTACAAAAGGCCCTCGCCAGTCCAAGTCAACCCTTTTTACTATTTTTAATCCATATTTTTATAGAGCTACAATAAAACATGAAAAATGCCTATTTCCTAGGATGAACTGGGATAGCTTCTAGAGGACTTAATTGGTGATAACTTATGTTGCAAATGCCTGCTTGAAACAGTGTTTATAAATATCGCAGTTCATGGAAAAAAATTATGAGTGGTGATAGAAATCTGTCTGGCAGAAAATAACACGTTATCTGCCAGCAGGAACAGATTCCCAGTACAATGCATTGCTGGCCCAGCTGTGTTAAAAAGCCATATATTAAGGATAATTAAAATATTATAAATCACCACTCAGAATGGTTTACTCCAGAGGTAGTCTTGAGTCAATTGCTACTGAAACTTGGGAGGAAACTACAAGTCCAAAATAAGAGGTTGAAATCAGAGAAAAGAACTCAAATTATTTCATCTGGGAAGAATTATTTTTTTAAAACTTTTTTCTTAAGAAGCACTGATTCTCTTTGCTAATGAAAGGATAAAGTCAATGCCTGAGGGTGATTAATGTCATTGAAAGAGCACTTTCAGCCAATTCATAAGCATTCTAACACAACTTTAGTAGAAAACTCCATCTTCCTACATGTTCAAGATTTCTCCAGAAAGTCTACTTGCCTATACTAAGATCAGTGTAGTACTATTGATTTTTTTGTAAGAATCAAGCCCCATTAGTAATTTAATTTTATTCTAATTTGTTTACTTTTATATGTACACAAATGTATTTACCAATAAGAGGGAGATTAGCACTAACTGAAACATTCTCAATGTCTTTGTTTACAAGATCAACTATAACTGAATACTCAAAGGGAGAGAAAAAATATCTCATGGCAAGAAACACTTTTGTATGACATTTGATATGCAACATTATGCACTATAAACTGCAGTCAATAAGAAAAAAATCAGCTTGATGACATACACTGCATCTGGGTCATGGGCAGCTTGACAGTGTTTTTGCCTTGAGCTATGGCCATGTCAGCTTTAATGTGACATTTAACATATTTAACCATGAACATGTGACACATCTTTAGAAATCTTTATTGTATAAATAGCCTATTTTTACATGCATAATTGCCAACAACAGTAAATAAAATTCAGCGTGAAGTGACATTTTGTAAGACCTTATCAGCTTTGTCCTGTGGCATTAGTCTAGCATATGTTACAGAACATGAGACATATCGTGGATTGTTTTTCTTTAAATCCTGCACATCGACATTATATTTAAGACTCAGTGCTATTAGTAACAAGAAACGTGAACTTTACATGGGTCTGATCTGTCTGTTTGTATTTGCAAGGCCTTCAGACAACAGTGTAAAATCCATGTGACAGACTGCTGTATTTTATGACAAGGACCACGGTGACTTACCTTGGTAGGTATCAGAAACTTGAGGCACTGTCATTGTGTGGTGCATAGCGGTACTTAGGTGGTGCATCTGGTGATGCTTAAACCTCTGATGCTCAATAATAAACAGTTTGACATAAGGTGCCTTTGAAGTTGATTAATTCATGCATTTTAGAGTAGTCTCAACCAGCTTCTCTGAAGAGAATGAAACAATGTTTTTGTTTTTTTTTTTTTTTTAGTTTATGACATTGATCCTAAATTTAGAGTGAGACAGGTCTTCCGAGGTATCAAGCTTAGCAATGTTTTGATAAAAGGTATAATTATTATATATTTTGTTTCAGTGTCCCATATTCAGGGTCCCGTATTCCTGTTTATCATCAATCTTCCATGTTTGTTCAGGATATACTTCTCTGTAGAAAAAAACAAAAAACAAAAAAAACAAAACAAACAGCGCTTAGTGAAGGAAGAACTTCTTGCTAAGCTGAGCTGTTTTGTTTCTGGAATGACAAAAGTTTATGCCAGCAAAGGATTTAGTGATGGAGATTCAGGAATCTACATTTTCTTAATCGAAAACATACATGATCATATAGGTTGAACTTTGTGCAATGCAGATATCTGGGTGCAGTGTCTATGTATACCTCAACGTGGGGAATTTAGTAAACATTTATGATAGAGCTGTTGTAACATGCACCAGTTTTAATGCAGACAATATCATAGATAAATGCACAGCAATGCTAGCAATAAAAAAATTAAATCAATATTTCCATCCTTATGCCTATGGTGTTCTCTACATTAAAAACGGCATACTTTATTTACACAAAATTTAAAAATCGTGTCTGTACCTATGAAGAGCAGAATGGTGCACATTACAATAACAGTAGCAGGTGATAAAGTGCTAACATACACCATCAAGATTTTCGGTGTTATGCGTTGTGTGATTTGGAGCTTCTTCATCCTGCTATAAATTCAGGTTTTGAAATATCTTGAACACACATGAGTTCTTACAGAATTATTTTTGTGATGTCCTGCCAAAAATGCATCTGTTGCTACAGAAACTTGTTTTTTCTTTCAGTCACAAGAAGCTTTGTAGCATTTCCTCCCCATGCAAGTTTGAGGAATGACTAGCTGATGATCATTTTGTTGCCAAACTAGCTTGTTTTTGCTATTCCTTCTGCTCAGATTGGCAATGCCTCCCAAGTCCAGCTTCATAAAGACAGCAGAAGTTATGTTAATTACTGATTCACATTTTTTTAAACAAATATCTACAGTGTACTTTCTCCTCAAATTTGGTTTTAGAGATCTTTGGAAGAAACTCCATGTGCATGTTTGTAAAAATAATTTCTTGCCTGACTGAGTGATGAGCTGTCTGAAAAAGCAAAGCTAAAATGCTGCAACAAGACTATGGGACAGCAAGTTAAATGATCTTTCTGGTACACCGTGGGCTGGTAAAAAGAAATTTTTTGGAGAATAAAGATTGGAAACAATTCCAATAAGTAACCATACTTCCTTAGCTAGTCTTAAGCTACAGGACCAGTTAACTGTGGTACACTTCAATGCTGCAGTCATGTCAGTACTCTATAAATAGTTACTCAAAAAGTACCTGGTAAATTTTATACTACTGAAGTGATTGTGCTCTGAAGTTTGATCTACCTTTTTGAACCACTGATGAAGTGTATAGTTAAGTTTTGAATAATATCAAACCAGAAGCTTTTCAGCCACAACTGTGTGCTAAAATTGGTATTAACTAGACAGAAGTGAGATTTCTTTAGTGGTGTCTGTAGCATGTTTGTATTAAGAAAAATAAATATGGAAAATTAGACTATCTGATCTAACTGAACCAAAACAGAGCAGACTTTATTCTTTTTCAGAAGAATGTAAGAGTTTCCAAAGAATCTAAAAATAAGTTATACTAAATGATTTTTTTGGTTCCATGAGGTATGTGTCTTACACATCTGATGCATGACTGAATAGTACTTGCATGCTAGGAGCAGTCATTTTCCAGGATAACTAATAAAAGTAGTCTCATGTGCAACAGGAGCAAAATAGATGCTATAATTTGTTTTCTTCATTGGGATTTCTTGGACTTTTTTAGTGAAAGATTTCTATGGTCAGATGGAAAGTTTTGGCTGACATGATAAAATAATGCATTGTTTTAATATGTTGAGAGATGCCATGTGTTGATTAAGGCTTTAGAAAATATCTGCTAAAGCAAAAGCCCCAGTCATGCTGGAAGTTTAAATGTGAGGGTGAGCAGTACTAACTGAAGCTGAGCAACATGATTCATCCATATATATATGTATATATATATATGTATGTATACATTAAAAAAAGAAGACATGAGTTGAAAATCTTTGGCAAGATCAAAAGGTCGTAACTGCCAAAGTGAGACATTTTCAAAAAGTATAAAAAGAGTTTAGACCTTTCAGAAGAAGAAAAACTGATGAACTGAAAGGAGAAACAGAGGGATATGCTTAAATAATAGGAAAGACTTATTTAGCTGCTGGATTTACTGTCAAAGGAAATCTATGTAGAACAGAGAGGAAAAAAGAGGCATAAGAAGGCAAATTCATGCACTCCTTGATTAGGTAGGGAGATCCAGAGAGGACAGTGGAGAGCTAGGATGAGTTGCTCCTAGAATAGCTGTTCTGTTGGCTGGCACTGTGGCTGTTTGTAGGCTCACAGAGAGTCATAACCTAGCACAGCAGGAAATGTTTCAAAGCTGCTATCTGAGGAAAGGAAAATTTGGCTCCCTTCTCTTCCCATCCCTACCATGCTGAGCTTAATTTCCCCAGGTTTGGAGTGACAGTGATGATGTTTACTTAATTATATAACAAAAGGCTGGAAATTGTATTTTCTTAGTGTCACCATTACAGTGTGTGCTTGCCTGCATTTGGTTTTGAATTGTTGAAAACGTTTTTTGTCTTACCTTATAGGAGCATTTGAGGGTTTTATTATGCACCGTTAATTTCTTAATTCTTAATTTATGACAGAGATTGAGCACATACTTGTAAAGTCTCTCTACATCCTGCCCTTGTACTCAGCATTGGTGAAGCCTCACCTCGAGTACTGTGTTCAGTTTTGGGCACCTCAGTATAGAAAGGACATAGAGGTGCTGGAGCAGGTCCAAAGAAGGACAACAAGGCTTGTGAAGGGCTTGGAGAATATGCCCTACGAGGAGAGACTGAAGGAACTGGGGCTGTTCATTCTGGGGAAAAGGAGGCTGAGGGGAGACGTTATTGCTCTCTTCTAATATCCGACAGGTGCCTTACAGCGAGAGTGGGGTTGGTCTCTTCTCACTGGTGACAGGTGACAGGACAACGGGAAATGGCCTTAAGTTGTGCCAGGGTAAGTTTAGGTTGGACATCAGGAAACACTTCTTTACAGAAAGGGTTTTTAAGCACTGCAATAGGCTCCCCAGGGAGGTTGTTGACTCACCATCCATGGACGTGTTTAAAAACCGTTTGGATGTTGTGCTCAGGAACATGATTTAGTGGAGGGTTGTTAGTTAGCGTAGGATGGTTAGGACATGGTTGAACTCGATGATCTTTAAGGTGTTTTCCAACTTGAGCTATCCTACGATTTTATGATTCTGTGATTCTTGGATATGTTACCTGTTTTCCTTTGTCTGGCTATTTTTAAATTTTGGCATCTTTGCATCTGTAACTATATGTTCAAGAAAGAGAGAAACAATAAGAAGCAAGAAGGTCATTTGCTTTTTAGAGTTAACTTTATTACATCATTTCTGTTTATTATATACCTCTTCCCATGACTGTTTTAATCCATTTTAAACTGTTGATCTTATCAAGCTAAAACAAATTAACATAAACAGTTGAACAACAGAATTCAACTGTGGGATTAATTTAATGTAAATTTTAGTTATATTTGCAATGACTTAGTATTTTGTCACCCCTTGTGTAGATGTAGGCTGTTGTATTTCAGTTCGGAAACCTATGCGTATAAATGGCTGCTTAACATCTCAGTCCCTTGGGTGAGGACTTTATGGTTTGTCATCTCGCTCTACCTATTAACTGAGTAAGGTTATTAGTTCTTTTTTTGATAATAGGTTGTCTCTCCATTTAATAATAAGAGCTTCTGGAAAAGTAATATACCAAAAACCCCTTCTTACAAAAATTTAATGTTTTCAATAAAACCTGATGGAAATAGGTTTTATAGTCTTAATGGAAATACTCTCAAGGAAAAGCAGTATCTCAAACAGTTGTAATAATGAAACAGTTTTGTCAATATGGAAACTTGAACCTACAGGTAAGTATGGTTGGTACTTTTTACTTTAAGCAGTCATAATTATTAGTTTGTATAAACTATACTAAACTGTAGAAAGTATAAAGTATTGGTATATAGAGAGTGTACATCAGCATATTTTGTTGTTTTTTTGCATAGTAATTTTTGTCAGTGATAATCATGTTTTGTTGCAACATAACTTCTCATTTTTACTGATGGGCATTGTGGGGAATACTCCCCCAAGGTCAATTTCTGGTTAAAAAGACAAAAGAAATATCTTTCAACATACCTACCACACATTAGTCATTGAACTATATAAAACTTTGTATAAGCCCACACTCTGCCAGTAATAAAGAATGAGGAAATTAAACGGATTTAAAAAAAAAATCCCAAACCTTAATATAGGAAAACATTCATGTCTTAGTTTGATTCCTATAATCTCCCTTCTTCTTCCTTCTTTGCTGAAAATCACACTGCAAAAAATTTTTGTACTTTCCAGCCGCTCTGTCCCCACATCAAACTGATTCTGAGTACTGTCTGTTGACTTGCTGGCTTTCACCACACTCAGCTCCTTTCTCCACTTGTTTGGCTTCAAGAAGAGTCCAGTTGCCTTGGTTTTCTACTTTCTGTCTTTCTATACTGCATTTCTTCTGCAGTAACAATAATAATATTGTAACATGTCAAGGATAACCCAGAACAAACTAATTAACAAGTCAGCATTAACAAATTGCCCCAGGCTGGTTGCAGACAAGCCCTGCAGTGTGCTTGAATGTTGCAGTGGTGAGAGGGGCACTGATGTTCCCCCAAAGCTCTTGCAAAGCTTCCTTTGTCTTGGTGTCACTGGCCCAAGCCTCCTGAGCCACTGACGGGTGCTGCTTGTCCCTGCCATTGCACGGCTCACAGGCCCCTGACAGCAGTACTTACCCTGCACTGCCTGACACATGGAAACATCCCACAGGAGGTAACTCTTTGAAGGAAAGGTTTAAAATAATTTTAAATCAAGCTCCATTCAATAGAAAGGGAGAGTTTTATTTAGATTGTCACAATCTCCCTGATTATGTCTGTATTGGGATGTTATTTGGTCTGCTGTATTCCTCAGCTTAGCCTAGTATCTGTGGAAATAGTGGAGAAATCACACAACAGTCACTATTGCAAGAAGTACACACGTATAAAAACACATAAGTGGCTTTTTATACCTAGAGCTATACATCTGTGGGATGTCTTAAAGGTTTAAAATAAAGCTGGATTGGTGTTATTTTTTCTACTCTGTGATATTTCGTATCTTTACATTAATTAAAAACAAAATAATTGTAGCTTTGTGCAGTTTAGATTCCCCCCATCGCCTTTTTTATATCCATATTATGCAGCCATCCATGATTCTGGGCAATAATTCAACCTAGTTAACCTTTTGTTTATTTTTATAACTTTACATTATGGGGACAACATCAAGGAAATTAAGTAATTTTGTTATTTCATTTGTATTATTGAATTTGTCTGAACTATAACTGAACCGGAATTCAAACTTCAGATATAGCGTGAGAAGGGAATTTTTGTTCTGATCATAGGTTAATTTTATACCAAGACCATTGGACAGAGACAACTGTCATATCAGAAGAGATCATGGTTGCAGCTGCCTGAAGGATGAAGGGTGAAGGAGCCATTTGCACAGGAGGAAGGCAAAGGGAGCAAGGAACAGGCCTTCTTGGAAGGATAAAATCTCTTGCACGTCCCTAATCTATGTGTCATCCTCATGTAGGACCCAAATGGCATGTACAGAGCAGGACTGCAGTTCTTCTAGTTGCAACCTTTATAAGTAGGTTGTAGGAGCAGGGAATGTGCGCTGGGGTGCAGGCTAGAGAATTAGTTTTGATGCCAGCACCGGCTAGAGAATTAGTTTTGATGCCAGCACCAACTAGAATTCTGTGCTTAGGGCAAGCAGCCTGCTGTGGCAGTCCTGTTTGCCATCGACAAACATTCACACGGTTCCTGAGAGCAGAGAATAACTGTTTCATTCTAGACATGTTATCACGCATTCCTGGGCTAATGACCATTATGGTTGAAATGAAGTAACTCAGATCAGTGATGGCAAACCTTTTCAGCATCTGGTACCCAATTTGTTATAAAAAGCACTGTAGCTTGCTGCCACTAATGCCCACCCAAATCTGTCAGCGCAAAACTTGGCATTGGTTCAAACGCTGCAATCTTTGCTTAGACAATGGAAAGGCTTTTGTAATTTGAGTTGACTGTTGGATGTGTGTTATACGATACTGCTAGCATGGCTGCCTTTGTCTTCCTAAAAAAATATCTTTCTTCCTAGATTGCCGTGCTAACGCAGAGAGTTTAGTTCAAAAGAAATATTTGATGTCTGCTGCATTTCTTTTCTCATCTGTATAGGATAAGAAAGCTCTTTAACACCCAAAGCATTTTCCTAATTCTCTGCATGCGATGTTCAGTCCAAAATTGACATATTTTCTTTCAGAATAATGTACATCAATACGGTACAGGTACTTGTGTGGAATATTTTCTATTCACAAAAGTTTCTCTCTAACCCCTAACCCTGAGACTATTTTATGCCCTTAGGGACAACAGTTTCCATTCATTCCAAAATTACTTTTAGTTGACAGTTACTCTTAATGAAATTGAGGGCTGGCTTAAAAGTTTAAATTTGCAGACATTATTGCAACAGACACTTCAATTGAAAGCATGTTACATTGCCTAGCAGTAGATATTTGTATCTGAGTTCCAATTATTTGTTTATGTGTTCTGAGGCCTTGTTTGTCCATTTTGTTTTGTTTTGACTGTAGACATACACCAAGCTCGATTCTGCCATTCAATGTTTTTTGGGGCTTTGTGACTTATCTATTTATGCATACTTGCTATTTTGGTTTCTTGTCCTCCAAATCTAAGTAGAATATTTACATTACTGTGCTCATTGCATTTTTCTCTGCTGAACCATTCACCTAAAAGCAGGATGTGAAAGCAGGGAGTGGTGATTAAATGCAGTCCTTTTCCAGCAGTAAAGAAAGGACAAGGTAACAGTAGTTCTGCTTGTTGAATGTGTGAATCCAAGGAGATGCACAATGAGACGTGCCTGCAGCATATCTCAAAACTAGAATGTGAAGTTGTTTGGATCAGTACTGAATAACACACCAGCAAGGGCAATAGACTGAGACAAAACCAGAGCACAGCCTATTCATTTTAAGAAAAGTGAGAAGTGCCTGTCCAGCTATAAATCTCTAATTGTGTTTATTCTGCGTGATCTGGACAGATATTTACTCACCTCCTCTCCACCCATCCTTGTGCTGCTTTTGTCTCTTTTCAGCTTTCATCTTTAATTTCACTTCAACATTTACTGTGAGAGAACGGTCAGGTATGAGACAGGACAAAGCTTAACCACAGGGCAATCAAGGAGCTCTTCAGCAGGTGTTACTGCTCTGAAATTTGTCATAAGAGCAACGTTACAAATGAACTTGAGGCACCTCTTTAGAAGAACACTATCCGGACCCTGTTACTGCATGCTGTCACAGCATGCAGTGTGCATGGAAACAATCAATCTGAAAAATGGGGCTTCATGGTTACTGATATGCTGATTAGCCCATAATGTATTCTTTTCTGAACTACAGTACAGATTTTGATATTAGCTCATTCTAGGGGTGGAGTTGGATGTATATTCATTGCTCGGTTGTAACCTTAGACAACGAAGTGAACAGAGCTTATTCCTGTGTTTTTTGCCTTTCCCACAGATACCCTGCAAAGAATTTGGAAATCAAATAGAGCTGATTTACTGCTCTTTGTTGTTATACTCAAAACACAACTTTTTTTTAAAGCAAGAATTTACCAAAGTGGTAGGAAGGCCAGTATTTTAGAGATAGTTAACGCAATACAAACATTCCACACACAGTTGATTAAATGAAAAGCAACACTAAATAACACTCTATCTATAGTACATATTTCATTCATTGCGCAGACCTGGCCTGAGGCTTGTTTAAAAAAGCACCAGATGTTTCTCTGAGAAATGTATTTGTCTTTGTGTGATGACAGATGCTCTTTGAAATCACAAAGTATGTAATAGCAGAGTTTGCCATTTGAAATCAGGAAATTCAATTTGTTTTCTCAGAGGCACAACTGAAGGGCAAAACCCAGTAAGAATTGCTGTATAAACTAATGCTTTTTAACATTATGTACTTGCCTTGCTACTTTGAACCTCATTTCCAACACTGTTCCCAGACAGAAATGGGAAAATCAGCTTCCAAACACAAGAGATCTCTGCCAATGGGATTTTTTTTCTTTGTACTTTCCTAGCATGCTGTTTTTCTTAAACACTACTTTACCTTTTGTATTAGTCACATCACATGGACCTGTAGGCTGTCTTTTAAATAATCTAGTCAAGACTCATGGGATGAAAATGTGTTCAGTACAAGCTCATTGATTAAATGAAATTTATCAGTACTATGTATATTCTTTCAGTAATTCTCATACTGCTGTGAATTAAAATGAAGCAAATTGACAGAAGACAAATTCGTGCATACGTTTGATAGTAGAATGGCTTAGTTTCATAGTTTGCAAAAAAAACAACCACCAAACACAAAAAATCATGCTTTAAAAATCACAAAGAGAAGTGTAGCATGCAAATTCATGGCGATGCATTAGTAATCCAGGCAAAACAATGTGCAAGCAAAAACAGGAGATTTGACTGAAAATAAGATTTTTACCAAACCTGCATCAAAACTGAGGGAAAAAAAAGCAGGCCTAACTTTAATTTTTTTTTTTTTTTTTTTAGCTTCTGTTGTAGATCCAGAACTTTTGTCTATTTCGTGGTAAAGTTTATTGAGGTTCAAAATCAGGAATATTTTTGAGTATCCTTGAGTTAATTCGTATGACATAAAAAAAATTATGTAAAACACAAGTGGGTTGGGAAAAGCTAAAGATACATTTTAAGTAATGAAAGAGAAGAGAAAGCAGTGATTTAAACACTCTCATGATGTACATATCCTGTAACATGTCTGAATATGCAGGATGTAATTCCTCTCACGCTGAGAGAGACAGAGTTGTTTCAGGCTATAGCGATTTAAAGCAAAATTACTTTGAAGTGTGTAAGTTTGTTTTTGCTTTCCCTTTTTAAATCTTTTGGTGGTCTCAGTGCTGAGCATTTGTTTTGGAATAAGCTCTGAAAAACTGTAATGATTATGTGAAAACTTTCAAATTCCTTTAGTTAAGAAATAATGCAATATATATATATTTTGAAACTCCTTTTGCTAAGAAATAACAATGTTTGTAAGAAAATTCTTTAAACTCCTTTTATTAGGAAATAATGATCTTGTAAAATATGTGGCACACTGTGATAGAAATAACACAGAAAAATGTTTCTTGAAGTATCTTAACGTTTGTGCTTCAAGTACAGAATAATCAAAAGTGTTTGCATTAAAAATATAATTATTAAATCTCAGTCCAGTTCCATTCATCCATGGCGATATAAAATATTCACAATTCTCTACTAATAAAACTTATTATGAATTTTTCCATTGCTTTGAATGTACCCAGAATGTGCACCCAATCCGTTTCTCACTTGTATGACTGGGTGGGTCAGTAACAATTACCAAGAGGACAGGAAATTAAGGGCCAAGACTTGTTCACACAAGAAAAGTAGTGTGAGTAATCTAGGATGTACAGTATAGTACCCCTGGAAAAGGCAGGCCTGCCCTCTTGATCCTCCACTTCTCCCTGCCCTGTGCCAACGTCAGCATGTGCATGGCCTCATGCTAAAGTGGATCCAGAAACTAATCTGAGTTGAAACTGAGTTGTCAAGTAAGAAAAGAGGCTTGTTCGGTTTTGGCTAGCATAATGACAGCATTAGGCTATTATTAGCAAGGAGGGAAAATGAGAATTCTTGCCCTTAGTCACTGTTTTAAGGTATCCTTGCCCCTTGATAGTAGGGAAAGTCTGGAGATCATAACTTTGGCGTTCTACTTAGCATTTTGCCTCCCTTTTATTTTCTTCCAAATTCCTGTAGCATGTGCTGTAGACACACCAGAGCAGTTGGCTTTCAGATTGTCACAAGGAAGGAGAGGTCAGAAGCAGCTATTGGACTGTTTATTGGCCTTCTGGTTTACAGTATGCTAACTTCCCCACCTTGAGAATGCCCTAGAGGAAAAAAAAAAAAGCTACACTGCAATACTGCAATGTAAGAAAACAGGTATTTCAGTGAAGTTGATTGGGCATATGTTTATATAAATGCAAAATGAGTATTTGAGAAGTCAGAAGTTGACTTAGAAATTCAGATTGCAGAGCTAGTATTGGGGAATTCCTGAATACAGCACTTCTCTAGATTTTCATAATGCATAACAGTAGCAGTGTGTTTATGTCTATTTACAGTAACTACTTGCTGATTACTGGAAAAGAAACCAACCCAAGCATCTAGTTAGATTATTTAAGGAAGTAATTATTGTATTCTTAATCCTGCAGTAACAAGTACACATGAGACCTGTCACTTTGGAACACTGTAGTCTTCACATCTTCAAGACTATCATTAATTTATGAGCAGTTCCTTCATTTTCAATTATTGGTAATGCTTAAAAGGTATTTCACAGAAAGATATCTAAAAAAGAAAGTATGTTATTTTCACCTGCTTTTTGATCACAACATAGAAATACATCCTGATATTTCATACATTCTTACGTGGCATATATGACTTTGATTGCAGTATTTCTCTTAGCAGGCAGCATGCTCCTGGGAGAGTCACTTAGAGTATAGAGGGACTCATAAGCATGGGGATAACTCCCTGTGGGATTGGAGTCTTACAATTCATAATTTTACAATTTATTCTTTTTTCAGCATTTTTTTCCAATTTTATATACAGCAGTAGAGATCAAATTCCTATGTGTCAGACTTGCATTCAGTATTGTGTTCATCTTCATTGTCTAAGTCACTAACTCCAGGCTTGAATTCCACAGATGAGGCAATTCAGCTGATGGTTTTTGTGGGGCCAGTGTACCTCTCATCCTTGATATGTCATCTCTGCTTGTTCCTGTCAGCCTCTGCGCTGCATTTAGGTTCATCTCATTAAATGATCGGAAAATCATGCTGACAAAAAAAAGTAATTTATTTACTGCTGTATTAATTTGCTGAAATAGTGCATCACATAGTCAGATCCAATCACTCCTCCAAGGGCTGCAGAGAGTGTGCAATGACCAACAGCCTGGTTGTCCAAGGCCATGAAGAGCTAGAGAAGTCACTGGATGAATTTGAAGTGTGTGATGCCAATGGAGAGATATAGACCCTTCCAGATATTAATTTTGATCAAGTAACTGAGTATTTCAAGTTACTCAAGATCAATTAAATTCTATTTGAATTTTTGCATGAAAACTATATGCCTCATGAAGAATATGAGAGCATAAGTTTCCTTGTGTCTAATTTCTAACTCACCCAAGCAGCAAGAGGGCAGGCATGCAAATTCTACCAGCTGTCAGTGAGAACGGATTTAAGGTCTCTGTGAAAATTTTCCTTGAAAACTCCTTCTACCAAAGTCAGCAGGCTTGGACATGGGTTCAGGTTATTACATTTTCTGAAATTAATGGCCAAGAGCAGAGTTTTGAGTCCAGTGGCTGAGAAATGTGAAATGCAGTGTTTGTGTAGGCAAATGATTTTTTTGCTTCAAGATAGGCACATGACTGCACTTTCTGCTGAACTACATCTTCACTGAAAATATATATTTTTTCACTTTATTTTCCTTTTGATTTTCAATAACCACTTCAGAAATTCAGTTCATGCCGTCCTATCAATAAGATAATTTTCTATTCTAGAATAGAATATTCTATTAAATAAATTTAATTTAATATTCTCATAACAAGCAGCACATAGGGGCCATCAGCATAGACCAAATACACATAGAATTGTTACCAAATGTTCTTAGTATATATTTTTCAATGGAAGAAAAACAAAACATATCCATAGTATGACTTTTCAACATAGCCACTTAATTAGTTAACAAACATTGAATAATAAGATGCAAATGAATTTCTTCAACATCTTTGAATTCTTCTATCTGCAAGACACAGAAGCTTTTCAGAGAGTGGGTGGTCTAAGAAATTGCCTTTTGTTCAACATATTTTCTTGAGATGTGAATAAGTCTGTGTTTTACTAAATGAATCAGTGCAGCAGTGATATATCGTCAGACAGTTCACAAGGCAAATCAGTGGGGATGAGGGGAAAAAGCATGAATGAGCATCTTTTTGTAAAAGATCGACTATTGAAAGTAGGGGCTACTGGTAATGAGCTCCAGACATACTGCTATAGGAACGATAAGAACAGGAAATGCTTTGGGCAACACTATTCTGCAAAAATAGTCCTTTTAAAATGCAACATGGCTGGCCTGTCTTTAGCAGCATAGCTGTTGAAAGGATTACATTAAATGAATTGTACAATAGATGACTCTTGACAGGCTGGCTCCTCCTTGTTTCAGATTCTATGTTATGGATCATGTTTAGCTCTGGGACTGAAACAGCAGAGTCTTTCAACAGTTAACATGAAGAAGTTCAGCTAATCTTCTCTGTAGCTCCCTGTTATCTAGCATTAGTGAAAAGATTAAGAATATCAGCTTATTTTCATTTGACGGGAAAAACTGAGGGTTTTTTTCAGCCATGAAAAGAGGGCCTGACTCAATCTGGGAACACGCTGGCATTCAAACAACTATTCTTTGCAACCCAGACAGTTATATAAGATTCACTGGGTGCCATTGCCAATTTACTGAAAGCAATTTTTTGATATTGCACATCATTTCAGTGATGTCGTAAAGACACTGAAAACTGGAATATTTGCTACTTCTTGTTCTAAAGACTTTCTTAGTTTGGGAATGTCAGATTCTAAACAATGCAATTATTCATCATTAATTTTTTTTTCCGCTCTTCCCTCTGGAATAAACTATTTCAGGTCAAGCTTGTTGGGAAATTTCAGTGTGAGAGAGCAATCAGGCAACAAACAAAAGCAGAAGTTTGGTTGTCATGGATGTATTTTTAATGCATGTTCCAGGAGCCTTGCTTGTCTGAAGATGTGCAGGTGTGTAAGCATGACTATAACTTATACAACACAATAACTATGTAGGTTCAAGGACTTTGCTATTGGCAGAAGAGAAAAAATCAACTCTTTCACTTAGCACTCTACAATTTAGGCACAGAAAATTCATAGCAGATGTTCTTTGCAAAGATTTGCTTTGTTGGAGGAAGTATAACTTTTGAATATGTATTTTTACAAAATGCCCACCAGCACCTTCCTAAGGCATTTGTTAACTGCTTGGGTAAAAAAAGAGAAATATTTTTTTCCTCCACCAGATATTGGAGTTGAAAGAAATATATAATTAGATAATTACTTCATTGAATTATTGACTCCTTGCAAAAAAAAAACCAAAACCCTCCTGTTATATAACTTCTTGTGCTTCTTTATTAGTTCTGGAGCCAAACTACTAGAATGTTAGGTAGTTCTGAATGGAACGCTCAGTCAGAAGTGAGGTACATGGTTTCCAAACTTCTTTGACTACAACTGTAGGCAGAAATTGCTTTATGAAACAGTATTTTCATAAAGTTTCAATGTTATGTTGCCGATGTATAGTTATTAAATTGGATAATTTATTATTTAAAAAATCTGAAAAATGGAAACATAATAGCTTGCTGAAAAAAATTACATAAATCTGGCAGTAAATAGCATTATGGAAACATGGAAAAGATTTTCTGTGGAAGTTCTAAATGTTTAAAAATACGAAGTATATGTTCTTATCAAACACAATGGGATGCATGAGGGACAAAGAGCTGATATGGCTGAGGTAAGCTCATGTTTTCATGTGTTCATATGCCATTTGAACCCTATGAGAAGCGAAACATAAATTGAAGAGCTATTTTATTTTGTTGGAATTCAGAAACCGATTGGTTTGAAGGTGCCCAAGCCTTTATCTTAGATCAAATGTAAAAACTATTAATGGATACCTATGAGATATGTTGTATACCCTTGGGAAACTTTTAAACTCCTTGGGAAGACAGAATTTCCAGACACCATTAGGAATCAGATAGAAGTGATCGACCCATTAATAGTACAGTCTAGCAAACTATTCTTATTTTCTGTCTTGAGGTTTTGTCTTCTGGTCCTAAGCAAAGCATACATTCTCACTTTTGTTAATGTGAAAATAGGATGAAGCTTAGCACTTCCCATCCTATTTTCTTTTTTAAAATTTATTTATTTATTTTTAATCTTTTCAGAATAGACTACTGCACCTAATTGTAACTGTCTGGTACCAGTTTGGACTTTTCAGCATGTCTCTTCTTCTACTTAAGGCTAGATATATCTTATATACCTTTTATCACGTTGTAAGCCCTAGGTTGATGTGTCAGACACTCAGGGATATCTAAAATTATGCCAAATTACTATATTCAAGCACTCAATTATTTTTGATTCTCTAGGACTAGAAAGAAGTTGTTAATCATAGCTCTGTAGAAACTGAAGACTTGGTCTTTGTAACGATGATCAGCATTTTGAACCATATTTTCTAAAGCCAAATGGTAGGAAAGACATGAGGAGAGAGTAAGTTTTGAATGGAACAGAACACAAATTAGAATTGCAGTTTAAAAAAAGATAAACATTTTTTCTCTAATCTGACTCTGTTAATAAAAAAGAAAAAAGGAAGTAATTTTCTTCCCTAAAATCAATAATCTATTATTCTGATGAAAATTGTATTCAGCTACCAGCCAGTTGCAATAATTGCGGAATCTGCTATGTAGTTTTCTACTAATTAGTGAATAATACTCCATAAAAGCAATTGCGTGTGAACTCTTTCCTTTAAAAACACAACCCTTGGGAGTTGACTTCCTTACTCTCCTTTGAAAATTCCATCCCTGGTATTTATTATTATATTAGTAAGTAGCTATTATTCAGAATTTGTTACTGGTTAATTACATTAATTGGACAAGGCAGATACGGAAGAAGTCTCATGACTGATTAATTACAGTAAATAGTTAATGTTGGGGTACAGTGAATTCTGCAAGAAACTCCACTTAGTAGATACAGAGGGTCCAGAAATAGGTATTTTCTTCTTCTGAAGACTCATATCCTGTTGAAAGAAGTTCTCATTTTTCACATGGATGCACTTGCATTTTGTCTGAGGCTATTGACTGTCAAATCATAGAATCATAGGATGGTTTGGGTTGGGAAGGACCTTTGAATATCATCTTGTGTCACCTCCTCTGCCAAGGGCAGGGACAGCTTCCACAAAATCAAGTTGCCCAAAGTCTTGGGCATTATATTATATTATATCCATTGTGGCCTTGAACACCTTCAGAGTTGGGTCATCCACAGCTTATCTGGGCAATTTGTTCCAGTGCCTCTCCACCCTTTGAGTAAAGAATTTATTCCTGATGTCTTATCTAAATCTGTCCTCTTTGAGTTTAAAATTGTTACCCCCCCCACCCCCCTCCTATCACTACACACCCTAATAAAGAATTCTTTCCCATCTTTCATGTAGGTTTTCTTTAAGTACTGGAAGGTCAGTATAAGGTCTCGTGAGAGCCTTCTCTTCTCTAGTATGAACAACTCCAATTCTCTCAGTCTGTCTTCATTTAAGAGGCAATCTAGCCATCTGATAATCTCTGTGTCTCTGTTCTGGAAGTGCTCAAACAGCTCCATATTTTTCTTGTGAAAAGAAAGATCTGGAGGTCCCAGATTTGGATGCAGCACTGCAGGTGTGTTCCAATTTTTCATCTGCCAACCTCCCCAAGTCCCTCTCCTCAAGGTTACTCTCAATCCTTTTACTGCTGAGCCTGTGTTCATGACGGAGATTGCCTCAACCCATGTGTAGGGCCTTGTGCTTGGCCTCCCTGATATTTGTTTGGGCCTGCTCTCAAGCCTGTCCTTGTCCCTCTGGATGGCATCCCCTCCCTCCAACGTGATGACCACCCCACAGTCTTGCTGAGGGTACAGTCAATCTCACTGTCTATGTCACTAACAAAGATGTTAAATAATACGCATCTCAATACAGACCTCACTGGTCTATCTGGACATCAAAATGTTTAAAAAAAAAGCCCTAAATGATCGAGACAACATGGCTTATAAACCAGTCATTGCTGTGAGTTTGTCACAAATGAAAATGACAGATTTATACTCAGAATCTTGGTGGGTACAGCATGAAAAGCAGTGTATTTATGACACAGACGTTTATTGGAGTAATGACTTTTCTCTCCCTAAGCAAATACAAATGGCACAAGGAATACAAACTACAAGGAACTGAAGTATGGCAAATAAGTTCAGCCTGGTCAAGAGAACTTGAAATGACTTAAAAAAGGATGCTAATTCGCAGATGACAAAATAAATAGGTACAGGTGCACATTACACACTTTCTGAATATGCTTTAATGTTATTGCTCCAAATGCCTGCTTAGATGGTTTTTTTTGATTGTTTTAGGCAATTTCATTTGGCATAAGACTGTGATCTAAGTGGGAATGATAAAAGAGACATTGTCACAATGGAGCCAGTGGCTCTGAATCATACCTCCTGCATAACCATTTCTCTCTTTTACTGGACCTGCTAATATTAAGGATGCTTTTGAGCGTCTCTTCTCTGTTACTGAGATATTTACTATACCCTTATGGTAAGCATTTTCATGGAACAAAGGGTCTGAGTAAAAGGTCTCTTTAAAGAACTGAACTGTGGTGACTGGAGATAACATATAAGTAAAGTCATTTCTATCCGTCAATTGAAGTATTCTTGCAACCCATTTAAGCATTGCGATTCTATCTTTAAATAAAGTTCATGGTATTATCACTTACTGTCTTCTTAGAAAGTAAGAGTAACAACAGTAAGCCAAATGAGAGGCTTCTGCAGCCCAGCATGATCTTTCCAGTTGTGATCAATAGCAAATGACATCACACGGGTATAGGAAGGGTAAAAGCATGAGGTTTGAAGATTTGGTGGGCCCTGTATCTACAGGACTGTGTTATACAAAACTGAATTATGCGCTCCATGTGGAAAGCTCTTTAATCCCGTTGTTGTTAAATCATATTATGTTAGAAAGGTTGAAAAGTCAAGATACTGAACATGAAATCCCAGATCTACATACTAAAAAAAATGTTTCTGAATTGGATTTCAATCATGAGGTTGTGTACACACGTAAGAATTTTATTTATTTATTTATTGAAATGCAACAGAAACATTAATATCATAGATTAAATTTGGGCTTTAGATTTCTGGCTTACTTTTCTAATACATGGATTATTTTGGTTCTCAATGTATGCATATTATTCCAGCCATTATATCAAAATGGGAGCAGGAAAAGAATGGTAAGGCTTGATGTAAATGTATTGAAGGTTTGCCCTTCTGTGTCTTCTCTTTGTGATATATATCTTTTAAAGCATCTGTCTTGTGCCAAAATCATTTGAACCAAGAACAGAGGACACTTCCTTCCACATCTACCTTATGCCCTCTGAATGCAGTTGTTGAGAATAGAAAGCATAATGTGAATTTGGACATGGATGGAGACACGAAGTGCATGAAGATTTTATTTCATTCACATTGGAAAATAGAACCTCAGCTGTAAAAGATGTCAGCATTGTTGAGCAAGCATCTTAAAAAAATGTACTTATTCCAAAGAAGAACTAAATTTGCCCTACACAGAAGGAAATAATTCTTTGTAAAATTAATGTTGATGTGAACACTCATAAACACTGTGGCTACGGAATGCTGTAGGGAACGTGGACACCTTCCTCTTGCCACTCTAGTGATCAAACTTCCTGCTCTAATACATCAAGTTCTATTTTTAAGTAGATTGCTTCTGATTTACAGAAGAAGGCATATAAGTAGTATAAGTAGTCTTACCTACAGGAGTCTCCATTCTCATACACAGAAAGTATAATTTCTCCTCTTTTTGAGTTATATCGAATGCAATGCAGCACCTGTGAGACTGTGGATATCCCAGTGTTAGCAGAGATGGAAATGTAGTCTACTCCAATGTAAATTATGTCAGTGATAATGGAAAACATCCTCAAACATTTCTACCATGTTCGGTGTAGCCGTATGAGGGCAAAATCCTACCTTTATTTTTTGTAAATAGGTACTGACATACGCTAGTGGAGTCATTTGAGACTGAAAGTGTCACCTGTTTTCTGTGATAATACAGACCAAAAGCTTGCATAAGTTGTAGCGTATATTGTGCACATGGATAAATCCTTTGATTTCTATGAGCATTGATTAAAGCAGAAATTGATGCAATGTGTTTTAGAGATGCTTTAATCCCTCTCCATTTCATCCTGAATTATTCAGAACATTGAAAGTAATGCTTAATATAGCTAAAATTAATTACTAGAATTAATTAGCTATTGGTTGACCTTAAATATGCAGGTGGTTCTCAATGCAACAAAAACAGGTTTTAGAAACCAAACTCTCAAGATGTCTCAGGCTGAGGCAGACTGATCAAATTCGGACCAAATCTGTTTTTCCTCCCACATCTGCTCTCAGTTTACATGCGAGTACATGAATTTAAAATCAGCACAATTACGTATGTGTAACTGAGAACAGAATTTGGCCCTTCAGCTGCCTCTGCACCTCTCCTTTCTCATAAAATTTTATTTTTTTTAGCAAATGATTTAAATATGTTCAGTTATGTTCTTGTTCAACATAGATATCTGCTCATTAGGCATCTGCGTTGTGGAATAAGCTGTGGATCAGCAGCTAAGCATGAGAGTTTAAACAGATCCCTATAAATGTTAGTTTGTTTCAAGTCCAGCAAAGATGTGGAGCTGTTCGTCTTCATTAAATAGCTGGTGTATCCCTGAGATTTTGGTATTTAAATGGCATCATTTTCCATCCTACGCCTCATAATCTTCATATTGCACCTCTTCATTAAATATTACTTCCAGGCCATGATACTCTGCTTACTATTATTTAATTTTCTTTCTTTTTTTTTTTTTCTTCTTTTTTTTTTTCCCCATTACAACTCTTTCTTCAGAGCCAAAACTGGATTGCTCTTACAGGCAAAATCTTGGTGAAACTCCCATTGAAACTGATGCAGCCAATAATTGGCTCTGTGTTTTCATTCAGATGACTCCTTTTAGTGGCAGCTGGCACACATTTAGGAAAGCTATAGGCACCCTTGGTCTCTATGTTACTCCCACTGATTAATTCTAAAAAAGGATCTCAGTGCTTATTCCTTTGCAAGTATTTTGCTGCTACTCTTTTTTGCTAAAGCAATTTTTCTTATGAAAATTTTTCTACAAATGTTATATCTGTTAGCTCTATATTCCCTGTTGGTTCAAATGTGATGACTGGGTTACTTTTCAGAGCACCTTAAGTACAATATAAACAGTGTTTACATTATACATTCATACATTCAAAAAATAATGAATTTCCATGACATTTATGCAAACTTCTGGTCTAGATTGTGTAAATTGCACATTCTTTGTGCACAAAGAATGAGCCTTATTGTACTAGTGGAAATAATCAGAACAGTTAAAAGGAAGAATTATTTATTCCAAATCCATGTAAATCTATAAGACATCAAAAATGAAGATGATAGTGTTTGGATCTTTCGGATTAGGTGGAGGGAAAAATAAAACAGTATGGATGTGTCAAAAAGAACAAGTTAACCTTAAATTCCCTGCTGGCATCCTTAGCTTGCACATATGTTTGGCAAACATGAAGTACTTGAAATATGAGACCTGGCAGTCTCATGGTGCCAGACATAGTTAGCATTAAAAATATTCTCCCAAATTATTAAAAGGTGCTCCAAAGCTGCTGCAAAAACAAAGAATTCCTAACTCTGAAACATACTCTTTGCACCAAGTATGTACGTGTCTCACTGTCCTTTAATACTAAAAAAATTCAGATACATTCACTCACTGCGTACACGTAATCCTCATAAAATGCAGCTACCAAACATCTCCAGGTAGCAAAATCACTGGCAATGTGGCTTTAAAAAACTTTTATTTACCCCCCCTTAGCCCATCATGTGGGCAATTGCTTTAGATTCTTGTGGCCAACAAAGGCTCTCCGTCTCTTGAATCCTCTGTGCTTTCTCTTGCCAGAATTTCAGCTTTTATATTAATCATAAGGAAGTGAATGGGGTCACCATTCATTCAATTTCTGTAATCTTATCAGCTGCTAAACTTCATTGCTAAACAAGGTATACATCTTACCTTATTTAAGTACTGCAATTACTTTTGCTTTATTTCAAGTTTAGTTGATGTCACTTCAGATAGAATAAGTGTATCCATCCAGAATACGGTTATTACATGAAATGCTGAAGGTCACTTAGAGGTAAACTTTCCTACTGTGCACGGGATTTATGCACATACACAATACCATTTGTCTTCTGCAAGAATAGTATGGGTCAGGGGGAACTGCTGCTTAAAATACTCAGGAGAAACCAGAAGGCTGAAAAGCTGTACTGATTTGAATGAAAACGTGCTCTAAAAAGTGGAAGTGGGTAATTTGTGTCAAAACAGCCTTTTTTTGTCAAAATCAATAGAAGGCTTCTTCGACACCCTAATGAAATCATTGCTATACTCCACTGAAATATTTTTTAAACTAGGAAAACTCAACATATTTTAATATTGAATGTGGAAATATTTAAAATGTTCAGAATTGTTACATGGCTCTTCATTATCTAATACTCATTACCTTAATGTTATGGGTTTTTTCCTTCTATAGGTTTTTCCAGCACTTCGATTTTATGTTTTCCTTCAGAAAGTTACAAAAGAGAAGTCTGCCAGTGAAATGGGCAAGCTTGTCCCCAGCCAGCCTTCCTAATGTGTAAATAGAGATAGGCATGTTAGCTGACTTCCCAGTCTTACCGGTAATGTTCTACCTGCACTGAAGGTGTTCTGCAACCAAAGCAGGTAAAAAGCATGAGATCTCTCACACTCCTGTGCCATGGGACCCCTAGCACATTCCAGAAGAAGTTAGTAAGAATGGCATCAAACTACTAAACACATTAATCTAAACTAATGCTTATAGGATCTGCACAAAGAAATACCTTGAGTTTTTGATACATAGGCTGTTCATTGCAAGGCAATGATACCTTTCTTTGGTGCTTTTGGTAGCTGTAGCATACCTTCCTTAGGCTCAATTAATTGACTTTGGCTGTGTTATGTTCTGATGATTTTAGTTCACAGCTCTGCTCAGCTTGGTCTTCTTACGAATGGCTGCAGCTCTGTGAAAGAGAAGGTGGGGACTGTGCTAACTAAAGGCACTGATATCAGTATGGCTATGCTCTTATCGGTATGTTTTTTGTTTTCATAAGTTAGATTATGAATGTCCCTTGGGGAGACTGACTTCGCCAACTTCAGGGAATATGTAAGTAAATGTTTACTTACTGAAGCTGAAATAATAGAAATTTATAAGTCACCTTTTGTAGCAGGGCTGCAGTGCTGACTGGCCACAAAATTCTCAGGTTAGTGGACCACTGGTTGGATGATTCCTCTTGTTCCCAGAAGTATTTAATATAACCTGAAGTCATGTCATTTTGCTTGCCTGTGCAAGCTGCTTTAACATTCCTATAATGATGTGATCACCAGTACCTAATGCTTAGGGTTGTGATGATGTGTCAAGGTCTGAGTTACGTTCTTTCAATTTCTGAATAGTGCAGTGTTCATTTCTACACATCAGCAGGAAGAATGCTCTCACCTTTGATTTCTAAGCCAGGTTTTGAGACAGAGATCTGACATGGGGCTGACATTCGTGAAAGAAAGGATAGATGCTTGACCATTCATTATCTGTAACTGGCATTTCATAAGCACATATTTCATGTACAGATTGCAGCAGTGGCTTGATGAACTTGACCTAGGTAAACCTGCCTCCTTTCATCCAAATTTTGCTGTGTTTTCACAACTTTTTGTGCTGATAGATAGCAAGCTACAAGCTAGAACCTTTCTACTTACTGTGATTTTTTTTTCTGGGCGTGTATTGTGGGATGTTTTTTAGCTGTGGCTAAAGGGAGGTTTTAGCTTATGACTAAAAGAAACGCTGCTTGCTCTGAAAGTTCCTACTATCTATAACATTAAGTGAATAAACTATGCATGCCTAATTACTAAAAAGTGCAGCTTTATATTAAACTATTAAATGCAATTGCAGAGGCAGTATAGCAGCTCAACTGTCTGATAGGAGCATTATAATCATGATCATCTGAGTTGATTGCCCCAGTGATGACATATGCTTGAAGCCATGCAGACCTGGAGTGTAGTGGAATTGCTAAGTCACAGCTTGAACCAGTGATTGAGCACCTGGTGGGAAAGCAGGGCCAACCTAGGAGAGCTCAGGTGCATGCAATGCTTCTGAGTGCAATTCTGCAAGGATTGGAGTCAGGTTCCACCCCTTCCCAGACCTCATTCAAGGATTGGCAATGGAGGCAAAAGTATCTTTCTGGAGATTTCTGTGTATGTGAGTCCTTCTGAAGGAAAGTGGTTTCTTTCCTTTATTTCTGTGACAACTGCTGTTGTATTTGAGAGAATCCTTATTTGCTGCAGCCTGGGATCTTGCTGCTCTTCTGTTATTGTTGTGCTTTTTATTCTGTTACATGGAGTAAAGTGGGTTGAGGGCACTTTCATAAAACAGTGCTGTGTCTCTCTTCTGCTCAGATGCTCTCTGTCAGGTAGGTTGAGATGAAAAATAGTGATGATTACTGCCCATCAATAGCACCTTTTAGCATCTAAACCTCGGCACTGGAAAACTACTAATTGCCCACGTTTTGCATTATAATGGAGGTCTAGTGAACAGTACTGTATGTTGTTTTTATTCAAAGAAAAAAACCTTCTGAAAATATTTGCTTATGCTTCTAAGGCCTGTGGTACTTCATTTGTCTTTAAATCTGCAAAATTAGTTCTAAGAGTCAGCCAGTGTCTACATGATTAAAACACTTTTTTTTTTTTTCCCCCCAATATTTTTCAAAAGAACATGGTACAAGGATTTATGGAAGTGCACCATTTGTCCTCTATTCTTAAAAGAAACTAAACATGCTCGAGGGAGCAATGAAATCTCTGTTACATTAACAGCACTGGCTATAACCCAGCAAATTCTTCCCTGTTTGTCATTCTCCTTCACCTATGCCTGTAACAAATACAGTAGAAACAATTTCTCAAATGAGCATGCATTTCCTATCTCAGAAAACTTCTAAAAGTTATGGCTGCCATATATTGCTCAGCTTATTGGTCATGGCTGGCTGTATGTTAGCAGTGACCAGCTGCAATCTGCTTTTAATCACTCATTCTTCCTAACTGCTTAATATTTTGAAGATCAGTTTGAGCCAGACATAGCAGGACTACCTGTGCACAGGCTGTCAGAGGTGGCCTACATGGAAAATAGTAGTTAAGCATCAAATTTAGCGATATAAAGTTTTCAGAGCACAGGCAAATAAGTGAAGGCTTCCATGTCTCCATCTCTGGCAGAGTGATATGCTGGTGTCAAATTAAACACAGGTTAAGGGAGAAGGTATGGTATTGGTCACCTAGTGAATGCACATCTCACATAAGCTATCAGGCTTTTTTTCTGCACGTAATTGATTGCAAAGAAAATGTAATCGGCTCTATAGAAAGACATACAAAATAATATCTAGATTTCCTTTTACTGCATTTTACATTTGTAAATCTCTTTAAGATTGTTATCTGTTATGAGAGTATCTAAGACGTTGCTAGTTTAATTGGCAAGGAGCCAGAACATAATATGTAAAAGTAGTTGGTGGTCTCTTCAATTTAAAATTTCTTAAACCCTCCTGCTTAGCACTGAGCGTTGTAGAGAGGTTAAGTCTTAGCTAGAAACTGAATTTTGAGGGCAGGTCCGCAACAAAGGAATCATGAAATACCTCTACTGCTTCCTCTTAATCCGATGACAGACTCTCAGACTCTGTGGAAATAGTTAGTTTTTAAGACCAGTCTGCCTTTAATTATGCCAATAAACTCTGTATGTCTATCAGTCTATTAGGGAAAACATTGCTGGCATTGCTTTTAACACAATGTTTTTAATTTGCTTAAAGGATAGGAAAACAGAGTTAAAACAATTGTCCTCAAAACAGGACTTAAAGGATGAAAAAATAAACGTTGACTTTGCCAGTGGCTAAGAATGGATTTTCAGCAGTCTGACACAAGATTTTCCTTATTTTCCTGCCAAAATAATGCAATGAAATGTAGAAACATAAATGAAACACATGCTAAAAGTAACAGGTCATGGGCCATGTCCTTGAATTCCTATTAGTACCCAATAACTACATAAAACTGGGAACTGTAGACGTGGAGCCCTTATGAGCTTGCTATGGTGTACAGGAAGTCACATACAGAGTCTGGGGCTTAGAGAGGAAAAAGGAGCAAAAAGGGTCCACTCTCAGTGAAAGCATAATACAAGTCCCTACATAACTCAGACACAACAAAAACCATGTTCTTTGCCCTTGCTTTTCTTAGATGAGAATCCTCTCTTGACTGGACACACACTCAGAGTTTTGGGAGTCTTCACATATTTATTCTGGGAGAAGGACAGGAAACATTTGCCTGCCTTGCTTTCCTGCTGCAGGACTTTCAGGGCTAGTTCAGAATAGGTCTGTGCAGCCTATGTGTGGTATGGGAAGGGAGTTCAATGGAGAAGGAGGGAAGGGAGCACATACCCCCCAGGAGGTCACTTTGCTACTCATGGACAGAGCTTACTGTTTCCAGTATGGTCTAAGCCTTCTGCTACCCAACCTACATCCAACCTGGGTTTCATCCTGGAGAAAGTCTTTGTCTCACAGGTCTCTGATGTTCATGAATAACCAGTTCCAGATAACTTTTACCAACTTACAGGGCAAGAAATTGAGTATCTGAGCACTCGAGGCCCAGCACAATTTAAGCTTACTGCTTGTTCTTCCTCTTCTTCAGTTGTTTATCTTTTTTTTTCATTATAGCTATTCCCTTTTCTTCTTATGTTTCTGATATATTGAAAATCTTGTGCTCCACTGTGATTTCAGGAATTTTTCTGTTTAAAACTTGGTTTATCATTCAGTAAATAATTCTCAAGAGTTTGATGTTTTGCCTCAGCATAGGCTGAGTATGCAAATGATGTGGTGAGTTAACATTTCAGGAAATACAATTTCTAGAGGGAACCTCTTGAATGTTGTGTCTCTTGGAAGCTTATTCTGTTTGACACTAGTAAAAGGCAAAGGTCCCAGTTAAAATAAAAAAGACAGTTGTTTACATAAGCAGATCGTAGTTACTTTAATTATTGCTTTTGGCAGGATCCTAGAAGTTTAATCTTTCCTAAATCCCACAGCAATGTCTGCTGGCTAAATGATTTAGTTACAATGAAAAAATATCCAGCCACTGCCTAACCTAACTGCAGCCTACACTACAGCAGTGTTACCCGAGATAGTTTCACTTGGATGGAACGGGAAGATTGTTCTCATTTACTAATTCAGTTAGAAGCCCAAGGAACATGAGATACAAATAAATCTAATTTCTTCAGCACACTAATTCAAATAGACTTTAGGACTTTGACTTTCCAAGAACTTATTTATGTTTGCTTATGTCAGTCAGTTGTTGCAACACAATTTGCTCAATTACCTCTTTGGGAGGCCAGTTTTGTATGAACAAAAAAAAAATACATTCACAATATGGGCAAAGTGGCAAAAATGACCTGTCAATTGGAAGGAACTACTCCAGCATGCATTGAAATATATTTCACTATAATGGAATTTTACATCCTTAGCATATTCTTGAAAATACAGTGCAGAATATCAGAAAGCATGGATAGGCTGTCTTTTCTGGGGCAACTGGTGAGTGCGGCTAAAGCTGGGCCATCACCTGAGGTCCAACTCCAATACCAATGGTCCAGAGGAAATTCTTTGGAGCCTCTGTGGCATTTCTTTAAAAATCTAACTTATTACTTTGAAAATCTATTTTAACTACAGAGTTAGCTGGAACATTTAATTTTTCTTGCATGAGGAGTGACTTAACATCATCAATGAATGATACCTTTCTCTTGAACTTTTTCACCTTACCAACTTTTCTTTTTCTTTTAGACTTTTCAGATTTAGTGGCCACACCACCAAAGCATCCAACCATTCAATTGACAACTGCCTGTGACTGAGTCACATTCATTACATGTGCTAGCACTGAGAGCAGCCAGTCTATATTCATCTAGGTTACACTGAGATCATATATCCTCACCAAATAAAATTTTTATCACTTTAATATTAAGAAGTAGACATCAGAAAAAAAAAGCAAATATCTGCAAAATATTTTATAATAATTCTCTGTGAAGAGCCTTTACTCAAAGAATGACTTAACCCCTCCTTCAGTGTTAGAGTGCTAAGGATCTTTCCATTTTTGGAAGCCCCTTTTAAACACAAGACATAGAACTTACCAGTTGCAATAACTGAAGATACTTTGTAACATATGTATATATATTTAATTTCAAAACTGGTGTACAATATGGTACATTTTACAGAAGCAGGGATCTCAGCAATATCCAGTAGAAATTATGGTTTGGATTAAGCTATTAAGTGACGTAGAGCTACTGATTTTTTTTGTTTTGGTTTGGTTTTAACTTTGATTGTTTATTTTACTCTTTCTATTATTTAGAAGCAGCACATAAATATTGTATTTTTTTTTCCCCAATACATGTTGTATTAGTGGATGCTCTTGAATCATTTTAGTGAACCACGGCATAAGAATCCTAAAGGTTAGAGGAAATATATTCCACATACAACCCTACAGCAAGAATTCATACTTTGTGTTAGAAATGATGTTGAAGATAGTGTTAACATCCTTTTTGGTACTGTAAGAGAAAAGGAGAATGTGTATGGAGGTTAAAGGGAATAAATAAAGTGTACTAAGCTTTTTCTTTCACATTAAAAATTGAATCTAACTCTTTTCAAAATGCCTTTTGGGCTATTGGATATAGATCTCCTGACAGCTGCAGATGTAGTCATAGCAGTATTAGAAAAAAACAGTTTTTTCTTCCAAAGTTCAAGACCTGAGCACTGCCTAAAAAGGGAGACATGCCTTCAAGCATTGAACTTTTGATATTCTTCTGACTTTAATGCATACCAACACTTGGAGTTCAAAGAATGGATTTAGATACCGAAGGAAAAAAAAAAAACAACGTTCATTTCAACCATGATTATGTAACAGTGAGCAATATAACGTAACTTTTACTTGGGAAACCTTGAAAATGCCTGTCTGTTGTGCTTTTCCTTTTGGAGTGAAGTGGTATAGGGACAAAAGATCGTTATTTTCAATCTTCTGAAACATTTCAAAGTGAGCAAACATTTCTGAAATGTAAAAGCAGAGATCTCTAGCAGGTAGCAACATGAATGCCTTCAACCACCTATACTATGTAGTTCCACACTGAGAATGGCTATCTACCCATATATGCATATCAGTCCAGATATATATAGCCACTCATTTTATCTGGGTCGTTGTTGAGGTGCTCTGTGCACGGCTGGAGCCAGAGGTGCATTTCTGGGGCTGGCAGGGGAGTAAGCTAGTGTTCAGTCTATTTTGGGAAAAATTTGAGGCTGCCCTATGTTTCGGTCAGCATCAGCTCTGCTAAGATTGCAGTTGTATGCTTTTGTCCAGATGAAATACATGCTGCTGGGTTTCTTTTTTCTTGTTCTCAGCTGACCACTTTCAGGCAGCCCAAAGCTCTGATGCAGCATGTGAAGCAGTCACACAAAGACTAGAGCTGCACAGGGAAGTGCATTGGCCCTCCTTTTTTTCAGTAGTGGTACAGATTGTTACCTGTACAGTGGTACAGGCTGCAGAAGTAGAACCTTAAAAGTAACTTCTTCTGCAATACAGAATTTGAGAAGATGAAAGAGACCAATGATTTTTTTTATAAAATGAGGCCACTGAAGGGCTACCAGGTCTGACTGTAACCATCAAGCATTTCTGTAGAACAGAAATGGGTTAATGAGTTTTTAACCAGCCTGGCAAACAAACAAAGCTAGGCCTATAGAAGACCATTACACAATGATGATGTTGCCTCAATCGTGTGGAATATATAAGTAAGCCTCATTGTTGAGACAAATGCCTAGAAATTGTCCTTACCTCAGAAAACAGTCCTTAACTCAAAAAGCAAGAAAGAAGTTTTTAGTATTTTATAGTTGCATTTACAGTGCTTAATCTTGGAAAATGAAAACAACAACAAAAACAAACAAAACACCAAACCAAGGCATTCTTCCTAGCAGTAAGTGAGGGAACGTTTCACAACAGGAATGTACTATTCACTCTCCCTTTTGCGCATGCAAATATTATTGAGAAGACTCAGAGTGTGGGCTGTTCACTCAGAAGTACTAAATCCTGCTTAATCCTTATTTCTATGAGTGCAAGTATCTTTCTTTGGAAGAAAACAATGATAAAAAATATGTGATTTACCAAAGATTGAATGGACTACTTACCTAATGTAGAATGTTTTCAGGTTCTGAATTACAGTAAAGCCTTTGTTTTGCTGAATCCAATTGATTTCAGGTGAACTAGTTAAAGTTTCCATTTGTTTTAAAAATTAGTTATCTAAAATATGCTTAATATTTGACACGTGGAGGCTTCAAGGGAGTTTGAATATAAAGCAAAAAGAGTTTGGCATCCAGCTGGACCACTGAGCCTGCTGGCCACATTTGCAGTAATAATTGGGTTCCTTTTTGCTCATTTGGCAACATACTGGGTCTTTGAAGTCTATATTTTCTCTCAGCATCTCTCTCTAAGTTACTGAAGGGCTCTGCTCCAGCTTTGACGCCAGGTCTCTCACATGGGGCTCTCACTGGTTTGCCACATGTTCTTCACTCGTTGTCAGTGCCTGTGTAGCAGAGACCCAAAGTCCTGAACATGTCAGCCAAAACCTGGATGAAAACCACTGGTTACCATAATGCTGGTTCTTAATCTACTCTTTTCCTTGGTTTCCTGATCAATTAAAGGAGTATGTTAGTGTACATAGTTTTGGAGATAAACACATAAGTTGTGAGGAAAAATGTTCTATCTCAGCACCTTGGAAGATGACTCCAGCTTCAGACATTGGCCCTTACCTATCTAGCTACACAGAGTTAATAAAAGTAACTTTTCTGGCACCAGAGGCCAGAAATTGATGTGACCTGCCTTCCTGTAACTTTTTATCCCACTTTGGAAATACCTATCTAGTCTATTTATTCTTCTTTATTATCTATGTATCTATTATTGTTTATTATTATTCTGGATCATTCCTTTTATATCAAGTGGACTTAGACTTCAAAAAAGAGAGGAAATAAGCATTTTCTTATTTTTCAGATAAGAAGTGCTAAATCCAAAAGCAGGCAGTGAAGCCTTTTGTGGAAATATTTCACTATGTATTTATTTGTATATGCACATATAGGCATACAGATATAAAATTATAGGAAAATTATTGACACAGTTATATAAGACAAATGAACATCCCAGGCCTTCATATGGCCCTCATATTTATATTCTCATATACTTAAGAGTTACAGATGTGTACTGTTTCTTGTTGAAATGCAATTTGCTTTCATAATTACCCATGATTTTTAATTCCTAGTGAATGGGGGAAAAGTATAAACAGAAAGTTCCAGATATATTTCCCTAGTAATTTTCTCAATTTTTTTTTTCTTTTTTTTTTTTTCTTTTTTTTTTTTTTCCCCAATTTAAACCAATACAGTGTAACAGTAATGAATTCCTGAAGCATGGTATTCATGGTTGTTTTGAATCATAACAGGTTGGTTGTCTCTAAGTGCATTATCATTAAGTTCCTGTCTTACTATGGCACCAATGTTAAAGGAACACTCTACATAATCTCAAGTGTCTGGAACAGGGAGAGTGAAGTCATTACCTAGAGTTAAGGAGGAAGTGTTTCACTGGACGAAAACCACCATATTTAGCCTTGTATCTGGTTTGCTAAAACTTCTTCCTGTAAAAAAAAAGAAACAAACAAAAAAAACTACGCAGAAACTAAAAGAGTTTTGATTTGGCAAGGAGGCTGAGAGCAAGTAGAATTTCCAGTGAGAGCATGTCACTGTGCATAGCTTAGCCTGGAGAGTAGGTTTTACTCTCCTCTTGGAAGACAGAAGTTTAAATTACATTTCTCTATTTTTCTTTTTCCCCACAAAGATTTTCTCACCTCACTGTGAATTGAAACAGTATAGATTTCTAGTATAGAATTCTCAAATACCAAGTTTACAGTAAAAGTTCTTCCAAGTAGGGTGCTGAGTTTTCTGAGTAGCTCCTTGCCATATGATTTCAATGAGTTCGTTCTGTGCTGGCACAGAAAGAGATTTCAAGACACATTTGTATGTGACAAAGAATTGTCATGCAAGTCTATCTAGTAATTTGCAAACCTTAGCCAACAATGAGAACAGGAGTTCTAAAACAGAAATCATACATTAAAGCAATGCTATGGTAAGGTAATTACTTACAAAAACATGGTTTGTAAAATGATTGTTTTTTGTCATTGTTTATTAAGAAACTACTTTTCATCAGTCTTACTCTTTTACAGAGATAGACAGACCTGTCTGGAAAAGAAAAAGGAGATCACTAAGTGGTTTACAGGTAAGTCTAAAGTATATGCATGACTTCAGAATAACTTATAAAATTCAACATGTATAGGACCAGTATAAAATGTCTTCAACATACCAAGCCAGAAAGTTTTAGCAAAATGTTTTCTTTGGAGATAGTTGTCAGAGCCCAAAACAGATCAATTAAAGTATTTTGGATGCCACTTCAGATCCCTGTCTTTGGAGCAGATAAATCTGTGGTGTGCCCTTGTGGCCAAGAAGGGCCGTGGTATCCCAGGGTGCATTAAAAAGAGCATGAATAGCTCTACCCTGGTGAGGCCACATCTGGAGTTTTGTGTCCAATTCTGGGATCCTCAGATCAAGATAGGGAACTTCTAGCGAAAGTCCAGTGGGTGGCCACAAAGATCAATATGGACCTGGAGCATCTCCCTTATGAGGAAAGGCTGTGAGACCTGGGACTGTTCAGCCTGGAGAAAACTGAGAAGAGATCTTATCAGTGCCTACTATTACCTATAGGATGGACTGCCCACTGACAGAACAAGGGGTGATGAGCACAAACTGGAGCACAGAAAGTTTCATAAGATCGTGAGAAAAAACATCTTTACTTTGAGAGTGATAGAGCTCTGGAGCAAGCTGCCCAGAATAGTCATGGGGCCTCCTTCTCTGGAGTTACTCAAAACCACCAGGATGCTTTCCTATGTGACATATTGTAGGGAACCCACTTAATAGGAGGTTGACCTAGGCGATCTCCAGAGGTCCCTTCCAACCCTTACAATTTTGTGATTTTTTTTGTTGACAAGAAAGCTGGTCTCACTAGCAGTGAATAAGAGAAGTTTACAGTTCATTGATTTAATCTAGTTGGGATGTAAATGACATTAAAAAAAAACAAAACAAAACAAGACAAAACAGAAAAAAACCCCAAAACTCAGAACATTTTTTACAAACCAGAATATTACTTCCTAGTACTGAGCTATTTCTTGTTCTAGTGGTTTCAGCAGTCAAGAAAATTCAGCAAAAACTTCAAAAATAACTTCAGTCAGAAGGTTCAGTAAAAGCCCATCAACCACTTTACACAAATGAAGGTGCAGAGTGTGGTATAGTTCAAGTCACTTAGCAGAACCAATTTAAAAGTTTTACAGAAGACAGATTGGAAACTGCAGATCATGTTGTCATTTTCTAATGTGATTTCTAGCTGGCCCCTGATAACTCAGAACTGTAGAACTTAATGATGATGTCAAGAAAACCTGTTCTACCCAGTTATTTTCACAGACAATAGCAGTCCTAGCAGCAAAGCAATATTGTGACTAATGCTGTTTTGGTTTTAGTGATGTTGTGGTAGGAAGTGGGTGTCAAGTTCTCTTGGTAACAAATGGGGGATAAATGACACACTGAGTCATCAATGAATAATTATTAGATTTTTGCTGATTTTTAGGTTTTGTTTCCAGATTCTAAAATTATACTGGTTTTAAGATGATCGATGAAGATGAACACTTAACAGCGTTCACAAGTGTGTGCTAGTAGTCAGATTATTAGTAGATCTCCTAATGCTATGAAAACAGGAATTTTAAATACATTTTTTACTTCTTTCAGCTAAAATCAATCAGCATTAAAGGACGCCCTTCTTTGTAGTAAAAAAACAAAAAAACAAAAAAACAAAAAAACAGAAAATGAAGGTAAAAGTATGAACTTTTGGTGGCCAGCAGCAGAACCACTGAGTTCAGTACATTTCAAGGAGGTCTGGATTTCACTTGCTAAGCTTACAGGAGCTCATACCCTGCAAGCACATGTTGTACAGCATGCCGTACAGAAAAATGGATTACTGTCTTTTACTGTGGAAAAAAATAGATTTCTATAATCAATCAATATAAAATGATAGCATATTCTAACGTGAACAGCTAGGAACTCCCTCAAATTTAGACAGTGCCACAACTGAAAGCAGGAAATAACAGGTTGCTAAAGAGAACAATGAGGCTATCTACTTAGTGTGTGTGTATTTACATATAAATATATAGGTTCATTGTGTACATATAGAGTCATTATCCACCTCAATGACCATAAGGAAAACTGAAGCCCAAAATTCCCCATTGGTAAAGCCCCAGACAACTGTGCCTGAAATTAGCAGTAAGGGTGAAGTTATGTTGACTCAAAGGCTGAGTAACGAAGCTTGACTTTGGTCAGCTGCCTAAATTTTTGCTGATTCCTGATACACACCACCAGCCACTCGGTGTAGCATTTTTGTACATTATGGAGCTTCAGCTGTCCTAGAAATCACACCACTGCAGCTTCATCTGTTACTTTTCTTGAACTACTGAGATTAGTTCTCCCAATAGCAGATAACTCCTCCATGTGTTATAAGCATCTAAATCCTCACAGAGCTGGATTAATAAAAAAATAGAATGTCTGTTTATGCTGCAGACTCCAGATCTATTTCTATCAGTAACAGTACTGTAAGTACTATTTTTCCCCATGTATTTAAGGTCTAATAACTGTTTAATGCTAAATCTATATATTAGAAGATAGATCTAACCTAGTCTAAATTGAATAAATATTTTAGGATACATTCACATTTCAGAGAGCAACATAAACCATCTACTTCCAATGACTTTTACAGCCAGTTTTTCGAAAGACTAAAATTATATGGACATAAAACTGTGATTTTTTTGCATGTATGTATGAAGACGTGCCTCTTACCGGGATGTAGACACCTGCTTCTAGGCACGAACATGATCCAGCATTGGATGGATAGGAAGCTGAATTCAGATGCTACCTATCACCCTGAAAAGGTAGATACGTTCAACCTACAGCTAAAATTGCCATTTTGGCATCTGGGCTACAGCTTATACAGTAATCTACTGTTGTAACTGTATCACTGAATAAGTGTCATGGGTTCCAGGCTTTATTGTAGCCTATGAAGGACTGACCTCACACCTTAGAAGACTGTCCAAACTATCAGGCCCTAGCACAATTTCTTCATCTTTCCATTTTTTCCTTTGAAGCTGGACCAGAAATGCTTGTGGAGAATCATAGGAAATCAATTAGGGTCCTCGATATTGAGGAAGGATGAGAGGAAGAAACTGGAGCTCATATGCTCTAATTCTATTCCCCAGACTTTTTCTTTTTAAATGTAATAATGTAAAATGTATTTGTGAGTGCTATTTTGGAAAACATGTTCTGCCCCTCTCTTTTCCCCTTCAGCAAAACTTCTCTAATAATTTATTAGCGTTTATTAGCTTACTATAGAAACAGGCTGTGCTTGTGCTGTTTTCTTTACTTATTCACTCTCAGAAGAAAGTTAGGCAAGATGGCTCATGTACAGGTTGACATGCCTAAAATTTATTTTTATGTCTTTAGTTATCTATCAAAAATTAACTGGGGTTCTTTAAAATTGTCTGTATGCTCAAAGAGATAGAAAAAAACTGAGGTATGTGGATTGGGCCTTCCTTCTTGGGTCTCCATTCACAGACCGTGCAGGGAATGTGTCACGGAGTTGACCAGATCAATCTATGTCCGTGACAGGGGCGACAGGCCTCTGCCCTCCCCCCCACCCCAGTCCCACAAAAATGGGAAGGAAGGAAGGGAGGAAAAGAGCAGCGGCAACAATCTATGGAGGAAAACTTATTTTACTATAATATTGGAATACAAGATAACACAATATATACAATTTAATTGAAATTGAGATTAATAAATCAGACAAGATGAGAGAGAGAGAGTTCCCGGGACCGATTCAAACCTGAAAAGCTTGGAATGGCTAGGAAAGCACCTCCAGCACCCACTGCCAGGCAGCAAGAGAGTGCCCCCCCCACCCGGAAGGGCTTACCGTGACTTCGGTAATGTACAGGGATAGGTACCTGGGATTGGGGCAGTGACACTTTAATGCCCCGTACACTACGTGATGTTTTGATGTGGAATACTGAAACCCAAAAACAAAAAACAAAAACAAAAAAACATAGAACCATGACAGAATGTAAGCACCTATACTGAGACACTTTCCTGGGACGAGGAAGTTAAAACAATGTTAAGACAGAACTGAAATGAGACCCTGAGTTAGGAGCTGGCTTTCACCCTATCAATTTTTGCTGAAGGTGCCCAGAGCTGGTGGGAGTGGTTGGCACTGTATGTCTCAGCAATCCAGTATAGTTCAGAACTACTCAGGAGTATTGGACAGTCCCAGTTTGAGCCAAAGTGAAGTTTCACTTACTCTGGAGCAATTGTAAGAAACATTTTGTAAGATTTGTATTTGTAACCCAAACATTTGTATTCAGCATTTACATATTGTTAAATACCATAAGTGCTTATCCAGACACTTAAATTTCAGAAGTACAGTTTCTGCTTTTACAGACTAATCCGTCTCTAGAATAGTATCTTTCTGTTGTGATATTTTGCAATGTATTGTTCTAATTTTTTTTGCTTCTACTTCCTCAATTAAGGAGCAAAATAAAAAATGATACCTTGGGAGATTAGGAAGTTATTAAGAAGAGAAACTTACTCAGAAAAGGAACTTCTTGTTCCTTGTAGATGCCAAAATCAGACAGAAGACATCTAATTTTTTCTTCTTGGCTACAGCATATCTGTACATTTTAGTATTCTTTATTTTCCGCTACAGGAACTGACTGAACATTATCCTTATGTTTGCCCTCTTCAAACAAAGCCCCATACAGACTTTTCCAGACAGATGTTTTTATTTCACAGTTGCACCTCTACAGTTTCACCTGGACAGATTCTGTTCAGTATTTCATCAGTGCCACAGGTGGAGATCATTTGCTATGATTTCAAAGTTATTATTGTTTCAGTTTGCAGATGAGAGAGAACAGATAAGCTATTAATGTCCCTGAAGGGAAATTATTTTCTCTTGTTCCAGCAATGAGTCAGCAACATGTAATGATGTATGTGATCATCTCATTGCAGGAATTTTCAGACAACTGTACACAGGGTGTTAACTTGTTTGCTGCATTTTATCTATTTCATATTGAATTATTGCATTTAGAAAATCCTTCTGTCTTGAAAGAGCAGCGTAACAGAATTGTACAAAAGAGTGGTTTTTGTGTGTAGTGTAAAAGAATTTAATTTATTTTACCCAAGCTTTGACATACCTTTACTCTCTGAATTTATTTATAGTTACACACATCTGCTGTGTGTTTTAATTCAGGTGTTTTTTTTGTTTGTTTGTTTGTTTTTTCTCCTGTTCTTTCTACCTGGCACCTCTCAGGGCACCATGGAAGGTGAGCATGGCCTTCATGCCCAGCATCACCAGGGAGAACTCAGTGCAGAAGAGAACCCAGCTCTGGTGCCACTGAGATTTGACATCTACAAGGTTCTTTTCCTCTCTCTTCTTGGAATTTTAGGGAAGCAGACAAATGTCTAGCCGAGTGCCAAGCTTTCATGTATATCCGTAAGAACCAAATTGGGGACTTCCATTCAGATAATGCTCCCAGATTTGGTTACAGTTTCTGCTGTAATGAATGACTGGCTCTTCACCTTCATGTTTTATCCTTATCTTTATTTCACACTTCCTTTTCTGTCCTTTTCCCTTTAACACTTTTCAAAACTCTTCCCCTCCACACCCCTCCCACATTTAATTTAGCTCTTTTTAATCAATACAGAAACTAACATGAAAGTGCAGCTTTCACACAGCACAAACAATTTTTTTTGCTAGTTCCTCTAACTCTACCTTCGGTCTTCCCTTCCTCTGTGTTTTCAGTAAACTTTACAGGAAGTGTATATCTGCATTGGTATAGGTGCTAGACATAGTGAAGCAGGGCTTCACTCTTTGATAGCCCTCAGGCACGATCAAATGGTGTCATAACATATCTTAAAATTGATGGCTATACTTTGATGACAGAGAAACTTGTATGCAAGATGAATTTCATTCATCTTTCTACTTTCCTATTAGACCTATGTGCAAACGTTCAAGCTAAGATTTTCTGTCTGAATCCATAGCATCATATGCTTATCAGGCTGATATTTAAACCTTCATTTTGAAGCTGTTTAATTTTGTCTAGTTAATGACCAAATTAAAATCAGGCACACAGTGCAATTAGACATGCATGTTAAAGTACTGCACAACAGCAGAAGCAAAGCAGACCTTTGCAGAAGAGCTTTTAACCTGTGACATAAACAAAACAATGTGGTGTAATTTTGTCATTGTATTTATTAGTATTTACTTTCAATTTTAGATGCCTGATTACAGTAAACTGAATTTATTTGGGGAAGAGGACTGCTTCTTATCACTCATGTAGCAAAAGAAAGCATGGTTCGTCTGCCTTATCTTCACTTTTTAACATTATTCACTGAGGAAAGTAGGAAAAATGTTTGGTCAACACTTTTTGAAAAGTGCTTATGTTTTGAAAAGTTATGAATCAACCCAGATGTCTGAATCAGCTACATTTTACAAACCTGCCACAGGACCTATCAGTTAAGCAGTTATAAAGGATTAGTCTTGTGCTGTAAATATAGCCCCTGAATGATACTTACTGTTACTGCAGCACTGTAGTATGCTTTTAAAAATGGTGATGGAGAAGTGGCTGGAAGAGGAGCTGGGAGAGGGGGAAGAGGTGGAGATTATCTGTGAGAAGTTAACTATTGATTGTACTGTGCAGACGTTCCTAAAAGAAATGACAGAACAAAAGAAAGAAAAAAAAAAAAAAAGGAGGAATGGAATTTCCTTCAATTCTGTGAGACAGAATAAGCACATTTATTTAGGCCATGCTTGAATCTGAGTTATTTCATTATGAATTAAATTACCTTCACTGACTGGAGTGGAACAAAGAGCACAAAGGGACAAAAAAGGGGAGCAGCAGCTGAACCTGGCCATGGCATGCACTTAACTGTTACTGGGAACATCCTTGGCTTTATCAGGAAGTTCAGTGAAAGTCTTAGACAGGTTTACTTAGTGAAATCATAACTGCTTTATGAATTTTCTCTTTACCTATCTAAGAAGTTATACCTCAACTTCCCTTCTGAGATGTGAAAGAAAACAGAGGAACTGGGAAGATTTTTCTTAAGTGAAAGAAGTTTTTTGGGAGTTCAGCAAATTAAGTTAAAGCCTTCACCTCTTACTGAAAAACTCATGACAATTTAGGAACATCTAGAAAAAATTTACTATTTGCTCTTATTTTTTCATTTTCCCCCAAGGCACTGTGAACATGTCCTTTAGGTACATTTGTAAAATTTGTTGTCTTTTGTAATCAGTTTTTATTCTTTGTGTTTAAACTTCAGGGAGGAAAACTTCTCTTCAAGGGAAGAGTTGTGTTTAAAACAACAAAGAAGTAGGTGGACTGCTTATTTTAGATAAAAGAATATACACTTGAAAGTAATTTGCTTTGTCTGTTTTTGTTGCTCATGTCAGATCTATTTACTTCACCTGCAGGAGTAATCTGGCTTCAGTTATTTCCACACTTTGGGTTGAAATTCTATCGAAAGACAAAAATACAGATGTGTCTGCTACAACTGCAAACTTTCTAATAGGCTCAGTAAAGAAGTATCTCTTTCTTTTTTCTTTTATAGAATCACAATGTAGGATTCTACGGACTTGCTGCAACAGCTCTGCATCCTTCTTTTGCTGGGGTCCTCAGATATGGACACAGTATCCCATACAAAGCCTCATGAGGGCAGAGCACATGGGAAACACTCACCTCCTTCTCCCAGCTGGCCATTCCTCTTTTGATGCAGCCCAGGATAGAGTTGGCCTTTCAGGCTGTGGATACGCACTGCTGGCTTTGTCCAGTTCTTTGTCTGCCAAGACCCCCTCGTCCTTCTCCACAGGGCTGCCTTCAACAAGTTCTTCTCCTGGTCTGTACATGCCTGGGACCTTGCACTTGGTCTTGTGGCACCTCATTAGGTTCACATAGGCCTAGTTTTCATGCCTGTCTAGGTCCCTCTGGATGGCATTCTTTCCTTCTATTTTATCAGCTGTACTATTCAGCTTGGTGTCATCTGCCAACTTGCTGACAGGGCACTGAATCCTACTGTCTGTGTCATTGAGAAAGATATTGAAGAGCACTGGTCCCAAGAGAGATACCTGGGGGACAACATTCATGACCAGCCTCCACCTGGACATACAGCTACTGACAACAGTTTGCATGTGTTCGGATTTCTAAAAGTGTTTATTTCCCTGAGGACAAATTATTCAAATTTTCACAATTTAGGAAGGATATATTTGTATAATAGCTTATTAAAATAAAAAATATATATTCATAACAATTTATCTTACGGATAAGGATTAACTATTTATATTTTGCCAGAGTGTAAAGATATGATAGCTATTTTAGGTTCTTAGTCTTAATCAGATCAAAACATCTTCCTATTTTTCTTCTTCCAGTGGAAATATTCCCTTTTAATGGACAATACAAACTCTTACTTCTTCACCATAGTGTGTTAAATACATTACTGATCAATCAATTGTTCTAAGTTATATTTTGTGTCACTGAGAAAGACAAACATCCCAATGTAAGGTTTTTTTCAGTACTATGTGCACAGATCTCCCTCTCCTTATACAATATCTTGCTTCTCATAATTCTGGAGGCTCTGATGACAAATTACCAGCCTTTATGTCTGATCAGATATGATTATATAAGGAATTTCATAGTAAGGTAAAGCAGAATATTGTCCAAAAGAGAATCTGAAAACTTTAATTTGATTTATACACTTCAGAGACCGCCAGACCTAGAATATACTATGCTAAACCTAAGCGTTTCATGACAATTCACTTAAATCGTTTCAGAATGTTCTGATTTTTTTTCCAATTTTTCAGAATTTCAGAACATTTGCTCACAGTGCCTGTCTTGGAGAGTGATAGAATTTGATACTCTTTTCAGGATTCTCATGGTGGAAACCTGCTTCATCAAAGTCTTGCAGAAAAACCCAAGAAATTGGATATACTCGAGTACAGAGTTAAGCTGATGGAAATTGATACCACATAGGAAATGGGTAGTACTGATCATTTCAAAATAAAGAGAAATGAATATTATGTCCTATATCAAGCCCCAACATTTTGCTGAACCTATATCTAAAATAAGCATTTGAATTAGACGGAATAATTTCCATCATTGTTGGTTTCTTAACAATTATGCTATCTAAAGCATTAAACAACTGTTATAAATACATATGTATATATATGTATAAAATTAAACATACATTTTTATAAAGTAGAGATTCTTTTTCCCAAGTATCACCTGCTAAACCATTAATGTTTCACTAAATAAACCAGGAGAAAATCTAGTTCCTTTGCGCTTTATATTGCTAGAAGTACTCCATTTTTTTTTTTTTTTTTTTAAATTTATAAAACACTTGCTAGAAATCTATGGTTTGCTTTTTTCTTCAAAACTATATTATTAGTTACTTGTACTACCTAGTGATGGTTCATTTTGACTGTCAGATTGCTGCATCACTTACTTCTGCGGTTAATTTTTACTAAAAGAAACCACTGATCGCTCCCCAAAGTTGTTTAAATTCATATACCTGAATTATCAAGAAATACAGTCCAAATATCACAGAATTTCCCAAATTCTCTCTCTTCAAATACTGTGTCCTGCAGCTCCTTTCGTTCTGTTCCAAGAAAGTGACTCATGACTCTTTATTAATCATGAAATATGTTAATCTAGTGACTACACTAAAAATGTCGTTTTCTCTTCTCCCCATAGCTTGAAGGAAATATCCCTGCCAAGTCACTATCTCTAACACTGATCTTGTATTAGTAGTGTACATGTAACCTGTTCATGACTGAATCTTTAAAGCCTGGCCAAATGGTACTTTTACATGTTAATGTGGATCTAATTACATTTTCAATAGACTGCATCGTTAATTGCATGAATAATTGTAGTAATTTAAGATTAAATACTGATTTCATTTAAAAAATGAGGACAAAATCTCTTTCTGTCTGTAGACTGGATAGTGTTTTGCCCTGTTCAGGCATAAATTTATTGCTGGCATATGGCACATTTTAAAATTATTATTATTATTATTATTATTATTATTATTTTTATTATGTGCTGTAATAATCTGAACTGGAAATAACTGTAATAACCTACAATGGAAGTAACCTGTTTTTGTGAGTTTGATGGATGGGTTATTCCACTGTCAGGAATTAAACAGAGATATTGCAGTGTTAGCTTCAGATACATTCTCCTGGTATCATCAAGGCCAAGTCTGGAGAAAAAAATTGTGTTTGTATAGAGATGGTAAGTGGAGCAGTTCATACTCTTAGTTATGTTGTGCCCTCTGGCAAGCCTGCCAGGAGAGTGCTGTGCTTGTTTTGTGATGAGAAACCTCCTCCACATTCCAGCCTGAGCGTATCTATTGTTTTCGGATGCAAACAGATGTGTTCCTTACCTAAGGGAAGCTCTCAAAAATATGGAAGTAAAACAGAAGAAACTGATGTGAAACTACAACAGTATTTGACCTGTCTGCATGCATTAATAATCTCAACTTTAGCTGAAGGCAGAAGTCTGTTATATTCAGTTCTATTTATTTGCTTAGTTTCTGCCCTACAGTGCAGAAGAGCAATGGAGGATATGAGTATTAACTTCATGCTTTTAATTTAAATCAGCATTTTGTTACATTTCTATGTGCTTATTATATTATTCCTAATTGTTAAAAGCCAGATAGTTCAGATTTGTGGAGCTGGTGAAAGAAGGGTAAACATTATATTCTTTATTCTAACAAACCACCTGGTTTGTTTGTCTCAGGCCAAAATTACAAAACTTCTTTTGACCAAACTATATATCCATGAAAGCTCTTCCCAATAATTCTCATATAGTGAATGAATTTTATTTTGGTGCATCTCTGCTGAAGGATAACATTTATTCATCAACTCTTGAAGGCTTTTTTTGTCTGTTTGTTTGAGAATTTTAATTCTATTACTTTTCTGTCTGCAGTGTACTGACCTGTCTTTTCTAGCCTTCAAACTGATGCCTGTAGGATGTTCAGACACTTGTTACACTTTAGATGTCTGTGGGAGGTGAAGCAACAGCCCACAAGTGGGTCAGGGCTGCAGCTCCTTCATGAACACAAATGTGCAGAAGCTCGTGGGTGTGCACCTTGTCACATCTATGTCTCAGCTACAGCAAAGACTGTATGAAGAAATTGCAAAGTGCTAGTGTTGAGTACCTAATACTACTATTCAGAAAAAGTAGTGTGCATTGGAGGACAGCAGGAGGAGGGTGTGAGCAAAGAGAGAAAGAAAGCGTTCAGCACAGCGTAAGTGCAGAGATAGTGAAGAATTACTGAGATGAGGTGCAGTAAGCCAACAACTCATCTGCAGTATCTCGTCTGCACAGCAGCACGTCACAGTATGACACTGTCTGACCAGCAGCTCTCCAGCACATAATGCTGTGCTGCTGCTGCTGCTTCCTTTGGCGTCTGTGTTGTGCCAGAGTATAGACAGATGTCCTGGATTAGAGAACTCTCTACAAGGTTACTTTCATCCCACAACAGTTTGCAAAACTAGAAGCTAGGATGTCACAAACCTTATTTAAAAGCAAAGATGTCTCAGGTAAAAAAGAACTGTATATTCTTGCAAATAAGAATTTCTGAAACGTAAGTTTTCGTGGGGTGGGATTTAGTGACTTTCATGCTGATATTTGAAACTGACGGGCTTCCATGAAAAACAGTAATGAATTTCTTCTAGATTTTCTAAAAGATTTTGACTTCAGACCCTGTGATCGAAAAAATATTATTGAGGCAGTCATTAGCTTGACGTCTCCAATAATACAGACCCAGTTCTCAAAAACAGCATTTCAAAGTGAAAATAACTGCTCAATGCATTCTCTGCATGTTGGTTGACCTTTTTCAGAGAATCATGGAATCTCTTAGCTTAAAGACCATCTAGTTCCAATCTCTCTGTAGGGGAAGGATTGCCATCCACCAGATCAGGATTCCCAGGGCTCCATCCAACCCAGTCTTGAATGCTTCCAGGAATTAAATAGGCCATTGGCTCCATTATTTTATACTGCATAAATTGTGTGTATTGTACAAAACTATATAAACTATAAAACTATATATAGATATATTTTATTTATTCATTTTTAAATTTAAGGGTATCAAATTGTCAGACTGGAAGCTGTGTTTCCTCAATCCTGGAATGATGAAACTATAGTGCTTCAAGGAGAAAAGGACAAAAATTAAAAAAAAAAAAAAAAAAAAAGGCAAAAATAATAGAAGCATTCAAAGAAATACCTGCTTAGAACATGGAAATTGACTTTTCTTAAATAATCTCAATTCCAAATAATTCAGTTTTAACATTGAAGAGCAAGTAGCGTCTCAGATTTTTAAAAGTCAATGAGAAATAGCTTGAAATGAAATATAAACTAGAACTATCTGCAACAAAATGATAATTACTAGTTCAAGACTCTTTTAGATTTTAAGCAGCCTCGTTCAGAAGTAAACTATAAAGTTTATTTTTTTCACAGAGCAAACAAAATTTCCTGTAGAAATTCTCAAGAATTATCATTATAGACAACTATCTTTGTTCTATCATGATAGACTGCTATCTTTGTTCTCTATTTGTTATGTCTGAGTGTGCAGCATTTTTAAACCTTGGTTTTCATGCTACTGCAATGTGATTCATATCTTGTGGCTAAAATGATTGGTTTTTGTTTCCAAAATTTCTGCTGTGAGAAGACATCTGTTGAAATGAAGATAGTTTGTGGATGAAATATGTAAATTATAGCCTCCACCAGTAAGAGGAGGTGACATCACAAGATGTGACAACATTCTTCACACAGTTGCAGTAGAACAGACACATCACCCACTGTATATGAGGAACCATTCTTTCTACTTCAAAAAAAAGCTTTCATGTGATGCTTGCAGGTGATGATGATTTGCATAATGTCCATGTTTTAGATATATATGTTACTCTTGTTGTAGATTCAACTGTTGTTTGAAATGATATAATCACAACTATTACTCCTCCATAAAATCTATTTTCACATACTCCTCCTTAAAATCTATTCTATCAACACCACTTCTATTACATAGAACAAAGACTCCTTTCTATAGCAAGAAACTTGTTCAATGTGAAATCCAGCCTTAAGTCATAAGAGCAGAGAGTTTTTCGTATTCAAATAAAGTTTATTGGGCTGTAATGGGAACTGTATGACATGTTAGAACAGGAGTACTCATTTACAGGAGCTACGTACTGCTGGTGGCATCTCCCAAGCTTCAAAGAGCATTTACGTAGCTAGACTATAAATCCATATTTTTGCACCCCTGTGCTTCTCTGTCCTCTTTCTCAACTGAGGACAACTTTCAGAAAGAGCAAATCTTCATCCTTTCTGCTACCTGCTCCATAATGTCCAACAAATAGCCACCTTATACTCCTCACTCCTTGATAGCTTAGGGGATTCTATTAGATTCTCACCAAATAGGATCCTTACCTCATATATTTCTAGCCTCATATATTTCTAACCTCATATTTCTAATCATAAAACAGCCCAATCCTGCAAAAGTGCCCAGAGCAAGTACTGCAGGAATCTACAGGTTGCCTAAAAGGACATCCACACTGTGGGAGGTGCACAGCTGTTTCTCATGTTGTATATGCATAAAATTTGTAATGTTTGCTACCGATACAACACCAGCCTTCCTGTGGAAATGGTGTTCACACCACAGAGTGGATTCAGATGGGCTTCCTGGAATCATTCTGTGACTGAGACAGTTCCATCATTTTGTTTTGTAACATGGAAGGAAACATCCATGAAGTTCTGGTGTGAGAATTTTTGCGTGAAATACTGTTAAGTTGCTACAGACAGGCAAACCTTTCGCTTGTGATGATTTTGTAGTTCAGGCTGCCATAACTGGACTACTGTACTCTTGTATCTCTTCAGTAACTTAGAAATGTTTGTGTTTAATGCAAGCAGAGGTTATAAAAGTATTAATACTCTTTTCTCTCATTTTTAGCAATCACATCACATCAGAAAGTTTTTTTTTTAAAAAAAACTTTTCGTTTGTCACCATGGGCTCCTCAAACAGCTGCTATTACTTTCTCAGTTAAGGGCTGTGCCAGGCTTTTGGATGAATCAGAAACAGCATCAAAATGCTTTTATTTTCTAATTCAATCCTGATTTTTGGCTACCAGAAAAATTTTGCCTGGCAATTGCTACCACATAAGAAATAGGTTACATTTCAGTCCTGCTTCCAGCACATAAACAATGCAGTACATCACTGACAGAATGAGAGAGAAAATAATCCCTCCGAGGTTTTGCAGCTGTCACGTCACCAGGCAAATGTGGAAGAACAGGGAAGAATGAGCTGTCTTTTCACTCACAAAAATTGCAAGCAGATCGCCGTGTAGGAGCTTGTACTTCTCCTCTCTGCCTAACACCTGTTTTATAGAAAAAGGGAAGCCCCCAGCTTCACTACTGTCAAGACTCCACTGCAGGTATGCACTCCCACCTACCTGAAAGCCTGTCTGCAGCTATGCTGAAGAGGGTTCTCAACATGAGCAAAGAGAAAACTAGAAGCTCCTTACAGAATGCCCACATAGCTATAATACTTCATACCAAAAGATTTTTTATTCTGTGTACGCATATGGTCTTTAGTGACATATATTGTTTCCTCGGTCTTATTGGGTGCTTTATTTAAATAGCACAGATAAAAGTCAATAGCATGCTGTCATGTGAAAGATTAAAAAGCATAATGAATTGCTTTGGGATTATCATTTGTTCCAGTGAAACCTGTCTGTTGTGGTTTTGATATGTTTAGCTGCACTGGGGAAAGCACTGTGTGCTCAGACAGATGATGACGGGAGGGAAAGCTCTGCTTCACTGCAGTGTTTACAGCTGGCAAAAACATGACAAATTTTCTGGTATCATATGCCTCTGTTGGCTGTTGGCTATTTAAACTGTATTAAATAATTATTTTACTTATTTAATCGAAAGACTTATAAAGAATGAGAAATTTGTTTCCTGCAAAGTGAAAGTGAAGGGAAAAAAAAAAAAAAAGAGTGGGGAAAAGCTATGATTTGTATTTACAGACCATTATCTTCCTGCCACAAATTCTTCATTTGTAAACCAGCTGGCAGATGTTTACCCATTTCTTAACCATCTCTAAAGGTAAAATCTCTGCAGCCTTAAACAAAGATAAATGATGAACTATCTACAGCAGATTGTCATAGTCTAGTTCAGTAATAGTAAGCACCATATAAATCTTCAGCAATGTCTTTGTGTTTTCTAAGTCTAAACAACACGAAGATAAACCTCTATGAAATCTCTTCCAATTTTAAATGGCTCCCTTCGTATTCCTCACCTGATCTCTCCTGAGTGAATACTCACATGGAAATAATGTGTTAGCTCCTAGCATAGTTCACATTTCACTATTAATAGCATTCCTCAGTAGTCACTGAGGCTGGCACTTCACCTGCTTTATTAGTTATCCCAAGAGCTGCACTTCCATTGTCTAGGAGAGACAGATGATGGTGCAATGTTTGCAGTGCACTTCACTCAAGACAACAACTAACTCATCTTATCCATGCACAAACATATGTAGCTGTCTTTTTTTCTTTAGTCTTCATTGTTTAACACAAACTCACAGCTCCTCTTAGCAAAAACTTA